>NC_136068.1:1066974505-1068183566 GCF_964261635.1 Lissotriton helveticus | reverse complement strand
AAATATTTTATTTCATAGAACCTTTTTTTTTATCACATAGGAGCTCAGTTTTAAATACTTGAGTTCAGGATGTGCGCTGCACAAGCACCTCTTATATTTGATTTAATACACTGTTATGTTCCTCCATCTTTTTTAGGAATCTAGGCCACGTGTGGGGTTTACATGACTGCTGACTTGCCTCTTAGTTCGCTACTGGCATTGTCCACGGCCGGCTTTAGGGCGGTGTGACCAGTGCGGCAGCACCTGGTGCTGGCCTATGGGCAAGGTCATTGGGGAGCACCAGAAAAGATTGTCGCACCGTACTCCACCAGCTCTAAAGCCAACCCTCACACTGTCATTGGGGGATGAGCCATGAATGTTTCTAAAACAACTTTAATTTAGGTCTTAATTTATTTCTCTTTAATTTTGTTTATTTTAACACAAATCTTGTCCCCAACAAGAACATTCTGAAATGTTCAGACCCCATCCACAAACTAAAATTTCTCTTTCTATGACAGAGTAATTACTTTCAGCTTCTGGCAATGTTCTTGGTGAATATGTTACTATCCCTTGTTCTTCTTTATCTCACTGCTTCAAAACTTCATCCAAACCCCAATTACTCGCATCCACAACTACTTCCCATTCCTTACAACTACAAATGGTTTTAAATATTGTGCATTAATTATCTCTCTTTTCATTTTGCCAAATGCTCTAATTTTGTCCCCTGCCCCCACTCAAATATAGCATTTTTTTAATAGTGACCTAAAAGTTTCAATGTTAGTCGAATAATTTTAAACAAATTTGTCAAAAGATTCTCTTAAATCAAAAGGCAAGAAATTACTACTTGAACATCAGGACTAGCGGCTCTCAAATAACTTTAACATTGTTAGAGTTGGGCTATATGCCTTAGCCACTAATCAAAAGCCTCAGATATTTGCCATCATTTTGAGAAATGTCCATATGGACAATTTAAGGGTCAGACTAAACACAAATCCTCCAACACCTTGTTCAAATTCGTATTATGTTCTTCCTTGTCTCTCCCAAAAATCAGATTGTCATCTTGAAATTTCACTGCACATGAACTCCAATCCAAAGTCTCTTTCATCAGTCCTTGAAAAACGAATGTTGTGCTAGCTAAACCTAAGAGTATTCTACCATAACAAAACATTACTTCAGGTGCTACAAAAGTGGTCCTCCTCCAGACAGACCTAATAATAGGGATTTACTAAGTCAAGTATTGAAAATACAGAAGCTCCTGCTAACATAGAAACCATTAAAGTAGATTTGGCAATGTATGACTGTCCACCCATATGGCTTAATTAAGACTGCATTGATAAATTCAGAGTCTCGTGTCTCCCGATGCTTTAACTTAGATGACTATTGGAGAAACCCAAGGTGATAATTGTACAGTTAATTTATGTTTTTCTTACATAGATCTTTCAACATCTTCCTGAGTTTTTCTCTTTCGGAGAGGGACACAATACTAAGTCTGTGGCATACAGGTATTCCCCCTCTCTTCAGTATTATGCAGTGTTTGCAACCATGCAATTTATCTTGCTTTTCACTAAAAACTGCATAGTACCTGGACTTCAATTCTTGTTTAACCAGTTGTTCATTCTGCTCAACATTTTCCTCTAGGTTTCCCTCTGAATTGACTTCTCATAGACTTGAGTATTAGCCCTGTGATCCAATTGAATTCCCATTTCCACGTGATGAGGCTAGCCCTACAAAGACTGCACTCTCTGAGCATTCCCTCACCATGGCTATCAGTATATTCCAACTCAGCCCATTAATATAATATTATCTACATTTTATGACCAGTGTAGCTAACTGGCCATACATCCGATGGATACATCTTCCTGTCCTTCAATAAATATTGTCACTTCTTCTCTGCAGAAAGATCTGAAGATAGCCTTATTTCAAATGTCCTGAAAGCTTTAGCGATAGTTCTCTGTTTCATTCTTTTACACCTCTGCCTATAGGTTTGTGAGTGGTGGCAGCCATTTTGACATTACAAGATACAAGTTGCTTGTGGTCCAGAGCATCCTTGCTAGGCAGTTGAAATACATATTGCAATGACTTCCCTCTTTAGACTGTTATGACGTGGAATGATGCGGGTAAATAACCCTATCTCCCAATACCTTCCCCACCCATTATGAGGACTAGTGGAAAATTCATAATTATGACCTGTAGAAAAAAACATTTTTTTTCTCATGTAAGATGACTGGTAAATGGACTTTTATTTTTCAGTCACTTAACGATCTATAACTTCATACTTTATTTGGTAGGAAAACTGTGTCTAGTCTCAAAATGTTACTGCATAAATACAAAGCAAACACAAAGAGATGATGGGCGGAGCGCTAAAACATTTCAGACATTCACCCCCAGTCACTATTAGATCTGGGTAGAATCCATAATTGTTCCTTTGCTCACTTCGCCACCCCAGTTCAGGCCCAACCATATGCAAATCAGTCTTGACCCTGTTCCTCATGCGAACAGTCCAGCCTGATCTGCCAAGCCAGGACTTCCCTCGACTGGAAACAAGCATCCTGGGACCAGTTACGGGGTAGCACCCCTCGTCAGTCAGGCTAGCTTGAATCTAGTAGCAAAGTGAGCAAGGGAACCACAGATGGGCATACACTGCCAACTTAGCGCAAAAAAAGCAAACACAATAAGATGATGGATGGAGCGCTGAAACTTTTCAGACACTCACCCCCAGTCACTATTAGATCTGGGTTGCATTCATTCTCATTCTTTTCCTCACTTCACCACCCCAGTTCAAACCCAGCATATGCAAATCAGTCTTGACCCTGTACCTCATGGGAATAGTCCAAGCTGAAATACCAAGCTAGGTCATATCTTGACCAGAAATACGCATCCTGGGACTGGTTTCAGAGTAACATCCCTCATCAACCAAGCTAGCTTGAATCCAGTGACAAAGTGAGCAAGGGACCCACATCTGGGCATACTCTGCCAACTTAGGGCGAACAAAGCAAATACAAGGAGATGATGGATGGATCGCTGAAACTTTTCAGACACTCACCCCCAGTCCCTTTTAGATCTGGGTTGAACAGGAAACAAATGTGGAATCACACTGCTTCACCTCCCAGCGGGTTCGCCCCTAAGCATTATGGTGGATGCAGTTCATCAAGAGTGTGTACTTGCACGAAAGTTCTTTCGAGTGTTTCACCAGGTTGGTGCAGATCAATGCTGGCCATCTCTAAACACGTGTTTCTGGATTATTATCCGTCATCAGTAGAGATTAGGCATGAAAATATTTGGGGTTGCTCAGCAGGCTGCCAAAGTCTTCTCCGGTCACAGTACCTCTCCAGGCATGCAGGTGCCTCTCCACGAGCTCGTCAGCTCAAAGCGGCTCGAGGGAGCCTATTAAACAGGAATCCAATGTGGAATCACACTGCTTCACCTCCCAGCGGTTTCACCCCTAAGCATTATGGTGGATGCAGTTCATCAAGCTTGTGTACTTGCACGAAAGTTCTTTCGAGTGTTTCACTTGGTTGGTGCAGATCAATGCTGGTCATGTCTAAACATGTGTTTCTGGATTATTATCCGTCATCAGTAGAGATTAAGCATGAAAATATTTGGGGTTGCTCAGCAGGCAGCCAAAGTCTTCTCGGGCCAGAGTACCCCTACAGGCATGCAGGTGCCTCTCCATGAGCTCGTCAGCTCAAAGCGGCTCGAGTGAGCCAATTAAACAGGAAACACATGTGGGATCACACTGCTTCACCTCCCACCGGGTTCGCCACTAAGCATTATGGAGGATGCAGTTCATCAAGCGTGTGTACTTGCACGAAAGTTCTTTCGAGTGTTTCACCAGGTTGGTGCAGATCAATGCTGGCCATCTCTAAACATGTGTTTCTGGATTATTATCCGTCATCAGTAGAGATTAGGCATGAAAATATTTGGGGTTGGTCAGCAGACTGCCAAAGTCTTCTTGGGTCACAGTACCTCTCCAGGCATGGGGGTGCCTCTCCACGAGCTTGCCAGCTCAAAGCAGCTCGAGGGAGCCTATTAAACAGGAAACAAATGTGGGATCACACTGCTTCACCTCCCAGCGGGTTCGCCCTAAACATTATGGTGGATGAAGTTCATCAAGCGTGTGTACTTGCATGAAAGTTCTTTTGAGTGTTTCACCAGATTGGTGCAGATCTGGGATTAATCCATCATTTTATTTTGCATACTTCGCCACCCCAGGGCAGACGTCACCATATGCAAATCAGTCTTGGCCCTGTTCCTCATCGGAACAGCCCAGCTTGAACTGCCAAACCAGGTAATCTCTGGACCAGAAACTAGCAACCTGGGACCGGTTTCGAGGTAACACTCCTCATCAATCAGGCTAGCTTGAATCCAGTAGAAATATGAGCAAGGGACCCACGTCTGGGCATAGCCTGACAATTTAGGGCGAGCAAAGCAAAAACAATAGGATGATAGACGGAAGGCTGAAACTTTACAGACACTCCTACCCAAGCTGGACCCAAGCTGTACTATGGAAACGCAATGATCACGGATGACCATAAATCTTACTTAACCCCATTGAAAGCCACTGTCCACGCTGTGGCCAGACTTACATCTGGGGAAAAGCTCTCTGACCACAACACTCTCACCCTCAAGCAACTCGGGTCACATCTGCGCTATATAAAACTCTATAAATAATAAATATATATATTTCTAGGACTAGTAATACTCCGGTTAGATACTTACTCTACATCATAGGCTAAAAAATAGACAGAAAAAACCCTTGTTGCAACCTTCTGAGCATATGGGGTCGGTTAAGTTGATAAATGCTAAAAGCTCTGCGTTCTCAGTATATTGCTACCTTATGAAGAGAAGGTGGTTATTTTGAAAACGAAGTCCTTATTTATTTGTATCAGGGAACTCTAGTTTAAAAAGTTTTTTCTTGGAATCTGGACTGAATGAGCATGAATACCAAGACCCATAATGCATGTAACCGGAATCGAGTTGATTGGCTTTGACACAGACAGAGTCTATTCCACCACAGGGCCTGTATTACTGACCCAGAGAAATACAGGTGTACAAAGGGCATAAGTAATCAGTGAACTGAAAATTCCAGCACATAAAATTTCCATTAGCACAAATTAGTTTATTGCCTTCAGCCTAGCACTTACTTTTTACAAGTCCCTCAGACAAAAATAATTCAATATCCCTACACAAGCCAGTGAACTGGAAATTGTCTTTAAAATTCCAGTGTAGGCCCACAGCACAAAACTCACATGTTGGCTCTAGTTGGTATAAATGAGCACTGTGTGCCATGGGTATAGCATTTCATTAATTCACCGGAACTCTCTCGACACCAAAGATAGGGAGTTGAGAATGTAAATCTGCTAGATACACGCACTACTTTACATTGAGTGATATCAACACAGAAATAAGTTAATTTAGATCAAAGTTTCTGTCATGTTACAAAGTCATTGGATCTAATTGCATACCTGGGCGTGTACACACTACTAGCTCCTATACAGGTAGGCCCTGGAAGTAAATGTAGCATTCAGCTAGCATAGGTTCCATTTGTTTTCTAAAGATTTCACTATTTCTAAGCGGACACACACACAGATATCCATGTTGAATTAATTACCATATAAACGAAATCTGCACACATGTTAACCAAAAGAGTTTATTGATAAAATGAAACATGAATAGTCTTTGAATCACAGGTTGAACCTGCCAGGGCTTCCTCTAGCAACTGCTAGTGCAGTAAGCACACAGACAGAAGGCGAGATGCAAATTATACCCTAGGATACCCAAGTTTCAATTTAAGTCACACGTATATTTCTTACACTAAGAACTGTCAGTGGGTAGTCTGAAATAATGGAAACAACAAAGTGTGGTCTTCAAATGGTTGCAGCTGTTACCAATTCGGGCTGAGCAAGCTCTTCAAAGCTTTTCATGCCTCCGGAGCCAACAATCAACAGCGGCTCCACCAGAGATACAGGTACTTCCTTTGGACAATGTTAGCGTGAGCAAGAAAACATAACATGTGTGAAGTAGGCTATAGCCACACTAATGTCAAAGCCAAGTAAATATAGTTTTACACATTGACAATGCCTTTGTCTTCCTCTGTTTTATTTGTACAACTCAAGGCTCTTCAGTATCCATCGGGCTATTCACTGCCCTCTTCTGCATTGTTCTAACAGTTCCCTAATTACATTTCAAATCATCGTAAACATCGTCATCCTGAAAAGTCAAACAGGATGATGGGGATATACATTTTCCCCATGCAAGATCGAGGCAATAAACACTCAGAAAAGGCTGCAAATTAATAAAGAATTAGAAAAATTATCAGGATAGCTTGGAGTATTTTCATTCCTCGTCCTACAAACATTCCTGTCACGCTGGACCAGAGTTCCCACCCTTGGAACCCTATATCATCCTCAATTGTGTGTAAGTCCTTGACACTGTCACATATTTCATCTATCTATTCACGTATAATAACAAAAATGTTTGGAATAAAGGTGCAACATTCAGCACCTGTTATGGCACAAAGTCTTCCTTCGGCCGCCAGCACATAATCATGTTTTTCTGTTTTTAAAGAGAACAGTTTGTTGGGCAACTAACTGGGTGGAAATAATCTCTAGAGCAGTTTCAGTAAAGTTTGGGACCATCTCCAAAACCTTGGTGACTCAGTGAGGTTCATAGATTGACAGTCCATCCCATAACTCCTGATCAACATTACAAAGAAAAAAGGTCAGATTCTGAAATATCTCTTTCTCCTCCACGAAGAGGGCGGTCGTGATGGGAACTACCTGATTGTAGGCAGAGCTTAAGATGGATAACAAGATCCAGACCAGTCTTAGGGCAGACAAACATAAGCTCTGTTTCCACACACTAAATAAGTTCTAGCCAGGCGGGCAACTAGAGCCAAATTATTTTTGGGGGGGGGGGGGTGAAAAATATTTTGGGGGGGGCTAATTCTTCCGAACTTAGACAGAGTGGCTGAAAGAAGGGGTGAACACACAACAAAAGGCTCATTTACAATTAAATGGTCTTTTAAAGACCTGTTAAGTACTTGGGTGCGGCTGCAATTAGATGCTCGCCAGCCTGCGAAGCTGTCTTCGCCCGGGCTGACACACACAACGGGGGGGGGGGGGCTGAAGCCCCGTGAGCCCAATGGGTGTTGCGCGCTTGGTTCTAGCTCAGTTAGCAGCGCTGCTGCATGTCAGCAGTACTCCAGCCAGATGGATTGGTCATGGAAGATCAACTTGAGAAAAGACAGAGAAATGAACAGGTCACTGTATTTACGGATGGGCAGGTTGTATTTGCTATAACCCCTGAAGATTCTGCAGTTTCCAACTTCTGAAACTAGTCCTTGGGCAGTAGCGGCTAAAAGAATAGGAGGGGGCCACCTATGTTGCTTGGGCTGGGGAATCTCATGATCTGCAAGACTGAGATGAGTAATGTAGGTATTGCATTCAGTTTTGGAATGCCAATGCAAGTGTAAATTATCGCATCGTTCTTTCCAATTGAAGAGACTGGGATCACAGGCACTCTGCCGTAAGAGTTGGTGGGTGTAGTGACTTAGTTCTCATCTGTACATTATACATACAACAGTGGGCACATGGGTACATACCCATCATGAATGATGATTCAAATCTTGCTTGTACTGCACCAATACTTGCAGAAAAGTGTTGTCTTTATAGATTGATTTTCTGTTCTGTAGATGGGGAGTTGTCAATTTCTTCCAAACCGATACCCAACCTCTCCTGGCCATACGTTGATCTAACCACACAGATCTGTAGGAAACAACAAAGACTGACCAGTAAGCAATCAGATAGCTCGGAGCTGTCCCACTACTAGGGTTGTAAGCCATGTCACTCTTTTCTATGGACTTCTTGAAATTATCATGACATGATGGAACTGAGGTCTTGTACAACAAAATTCCTCAATGGGATGAGCTTGTCCCCATCACCGTGAGTGCATGACATTTACAATTACTGGAAGAAATATGTTAAATAAATTCTTGTGAAAAAGGCTCCTGAAAAGCCTGAAGAACTGAGGACATGGCACTCCAGTAGTGATGATTTCTCGCCTAGACACCAAGCGAGAAAGTATCTGCTTTCGAGGGAGCACATGTTGGCCGAGTCAGTTTTGGCAGTCTGGACCCTGCACATGTTAGACTGCATATGATGGCTCTTCGTGATTCTGTGTGCTCTGCTCCTGAGTCGAGTCAGACAAGGACTGGGTTCCGCTCCATCATGTTTGGCCTCAGCCATGGTCTCTGTTGAGTCTATGACATTATCTAGGCTTTTTGAGAAGTAGCACATTGCTGCATCCACGTCAGTCATAGCATCACTTTCCTGCTTTACTGCTTTCTAAGGGGCAAACCATTATTGATCTGGATTTACGTTTGATTGAATGATTCATGCTGGAATTACACATGTTTCTTCAGAGTCTGATGCTCTTGGAATCTTTATGACTTTTCTTCAGTTCAGCTCTTCTTAGTGCTTTGCTTTTCTTCAGTCCAGAGCCTGTACCACAGCGGATCTGGACTTACTCCACTGACTTTAAATGCCCAAGCAAATTTTATTTAAGTCCTTATTCTTGGCTCACAGGGTTTTCCACCGAGAAGGAGTGCGTTCTCTTTCAAATGAATTGTGATGTCACTCAGTTCAAAAAGTGCTTCCAGGCGGCTGAGCTTTCCCGGTGGGGTTACAGCTCTGGAATATTCTGCCCCCACTCTTCGAGCTATCTACAATCATTTTGCCTTCATGAACACCCTCAAAACCATGTTCTACACTAAATCTAAACAGTCTAACAGTTTCTTCACTGACGTTTCAAGTAGCCAGCTCCAGCATGCCTACTCAGGTTGCAGTAGTGCTTTATAAGTGCAACCTCATAAATAATAATAATAATCTTGTTCACTGGACTTCCCATTGCATTTTGACTGCCAGTCTTCTTCATGGAGGAGCTTTGTTTACACCCTGGTAGGTACCAGACATTCAGCAAGGGTTTATTTTTACGGCTAGAGGTCCTTCACTGCACAAGACTCACTGTGCCTGATTTGAAGAGCGTGATGATAATGGGCCTCCTGTGTCTGAACCAGGCCTCCCACTTGCTGAAGCTGTGCTACGCTCTCCCAGTGTAACTGCATACGGTCGCTTTTGTATTTCCACCTGTAATCACACATATTTTTCAAGAGCCACAACGTGATTACCCCCCTAGCAATAGCAGACTGACCGTACCATCAGCAGCAGCTAGCAACAGCAGACTGGCCACACCATCATCAGCAACTAGTAATAGGAGGCTGACCACACCATCAGCTGCAGCTAGCAATAGCAGGCTAACCACATCATAGCAGGCTGACCACAACATCATCAGCAACTAGTAATAGGAGGCTGACCACACCATCAGCTGCAGCTAGCAATAGCAGGCTAACCACATCATAGCAGGCTGACCACAACATCATCAGCAGCTAGCAATAGCAGACTGACCGTACCATCAGCAGCAGCTCGCAACAGCAGACTGGCCACACCATCATCAGCAACCAGTAATAGCAGGCTGACCACACCATCAGCGGCAGCTAGCAATAGCAGGCTAACCACATCATAGCAGGCTGACCACAACATCATCAGCAGCTAGCAATAGCAGACTGACCACACCATCCTCAGTAGCGAGCAATAGCAGACTAATTGTACCATTGGCAGCAGCTAGCAATTGTAGACTGACCACACCATCAGCAGCAGCTTGCAATAGCAGGCTGATAACACCATCAGCAGCAGCTCGCAACAGAAGACTCACACCATCAGCAGCAGCTAGTAATAGCAGGCTGATCACATGATCATCAGCAGCTAGTAATCGCAGCTGACCACACCATAGCAGGTTGACCACACCATCATCAGCAGCTAGCAATAGCAGGCTGACCTCACCATCACCAGCAGCTAGTAACAGCAGACTCATCACACCATCATCATCATCAGCTTGCAATAGGCTTGCAATAGTAGGCTGACCACACCATCGGCAGCAGCTAGCAATCAAAGAGTGACTATAACATAATCAGCAGCTAGCAATAGCAGGCTGACTACAGCATCACCATCAGCTAGCAATAGAAGCCTGACCATACCATCATCATCAGCTAGCAATAGCAGGCAGACCACACCACACCATCAGCAGCAGCTAGTAATAGCAGACCGCCCACACCATCAGCAGCAGCCAGACTCTGCTGTAGCCCCACTACCCCAGCCAGGCCTGTGCTGGTTGAGATGTTGTCTGCCTCTCACGTGGTGAGCTTTGTTTTCAGTGAGCCACCCGTGGGCATGATAAATGGGGATATCTGAGACTGCTCACTTAAGATCTTCAGGGCTGCAGCCTGTGACATTCTGAAGGCCGGCATTTACATGCGCGCTGTCATGGGCTGCATTTGTTTATACTTTCCTTTTTCCTTTTTTGATAACTCTCTCTGTCTTCTTCCTCCACCTTTCTCCAAGCTATTTTCAAGGTACCCACCTATTTTGGTCACCTGCCTGCCGCGTATAAGTCTCTCTTCTGTCTGTGTCAGCTCTGCCTGTTATTTACATGTGTTGTGCCTCAGTGTATCTGTATCTTAATTTGTCTCTGTCTTTCGGCGTCTATCTTTGCCAGAACGGTGGTAGCTGTCTTTATGTTACTGTGCCTGTGTTTCTGTGTGTGCGTGTGCCGGTTTATGTGTTTCTGTCTCTGTTTGTATGTGTGTTTAATTATCTTAGCCTGCTGTGCCCATTTGCAAGTATATCTGTGTGTGTGTTAGACTATGAGTGTATCTGACTGTGTGGCTGTCATTCTCTCTGACTATATTTCTGATTATTCCTTTGCTTGATATCCTCTTGGCACCTTCTTACTTATCTCTTTTTCACAGTCTGCCTTTCTATGTAAAAGATTCTGCCTGCATCTGTATAAGTTTGTATGCCTGTCCACCAGAATCTGCATTCTGTCTGTGTCTATTGCTCTGGGCGTGTATCACTATCATGACTTCCTATTATTTGTTTCCGCCTGCCTATTTGCATGCCTGTCTCTAACATCATCATTATTGTTGTGTAGTTTCTACTAATCCGTAGGATCTGCACATTTGTTGGACAACATGAACTAGGGGCTGGGTGTCTAGACTGATTCTGGACACCCTCACAGGATCTGTCAGCTGATAGACCTGCTAGCTCACACTGCCACCGCAAGCCCCCTAACCTTAGCAGGGAGTGAAGGGTTTCTGGAAACCAATGAATATTACAACCCTGACCCTCAGGGATCGTGGAAACAGTACAAACCTCCCGCTCAGTCACTTGTGCTCACTTATTCTCAGCGAAGTATACATGGAGTGCACAGTGGGGCGTTTTCAATTATATTTATTGAACCAACATTATACTTGCATAAAATACGTGTGCTCCAATGATTAGTAGACAGAAGCAGATAAACGTGATTACAAGCACCAAAAGTATTAATAGTAGATATAGTTCTACCATGGTGCTAAACAATTGTATATATGCAGGCATATAAACAAGGCAGTAATCTAGCATACTCCTACTATGCAAACCCTACTCTAAGTGTACCTAGAGTGTGTATAGGTGCAGAGCCAGGAATACCCCCAAGGGACAATCCAACCCCATTACCGGATGGGATAGAGTGAAGGAACCTGTCTTGGTCACAAACTGGACCCCCCTCTTGAGATGATAGACCACAGTGTGGTAATTTCTTAGCATGCAAGGACCCTCAGCATCAGCAGAAGTACCTCCTCTACTAATCTATTGGGATGCACATCTTTCATATTAGAAAGCAGCCTTGCGAAGTTCGTATAGATTAGTGATGTTATGGATATGTAGATAGCCCTATCACCCCGTGGATAAAAATAGAGATCTTGTACATGATGTTCAGGGCATTGTGATAATATTGTGCGAAGCTAGATGTGTAAACACGTTTAGTTTCGATGAAATTAATCCAACATTGTCTTGCACACAAATATGTGCAAAAGTTCATGGCTGAAATGTTAAAGTGAGGAAAATTTAAGAAATTAGCTGCTTAACTGCGTGGGCCTAACCAGGGTATGTTACCTTTATAACGCAACTTTTACAACGCACTACCATTACAACGAAACTTTTACAACGCAAAAACTATTACAACGCATGTATTTACAACGCATGTTTTTACAACGTAGGTACCTTTACAACGCATACCATTACAACGTAAGTATTGGTAAGTATATAAAATTATAATTAAAATGTTATATGTTTGGGGTTTTTAAGGGGTATTTTTAGGGTTCAGGGTCAGTTTTGGGTTTTTGGGTAAAGGGGTATTTTTAGGGTTCAGGGTAAGTTTTGGGTTTTTGAGTAAAGGGGTATTTTTAGAGTTCAGGGTCAGTTTTGGGTTTTTGGGTAAAGGGGTATTTTTAGGGTTCAGGGTCAGTTTTGGGTTTTTGGGTAAAGGGGTATTTTTAGGGTTCAGGGTCAGTTTTTGGTTTTTGGGTAAAGGGGTATTTTTAGGGTTCAGGGTCAGTTTTAGGTTTTTGGGTAAAGGGGTATTTTTAGGGTTCAGGGTCAGTTTTGGGTTTTTGGGTAAAGGGGTATTTTTAGGGTTCAGGGTCAGTTTTGGGTTTTTGGGTAAAGGGGTATTTTTAGGGTTCAGGGTCAGTTTTAGGTTTTTGGGTAAAGGGGTATTTTTAGGATTCAAGGTCAGTTTTGCGTTTTTGGGTAAAGGGGTATTTTTAGGGTTCAGGGTCAGTTTTAGGTTTTTGGGTAAAGGGGTATTTTTAGGGTTCAGGGTCAGTTTTGGGTTTTTGGGTAAAGGGGTATTTTTAGGGTTTAGGGTCAGTTTTGGGTTTTTGGGTAAAGGGGTATTTTTAGAGTTCAGGGTTAGTTTTGGGTTTTTGGGTAAAGGGGTATTTTTAGGGTTCAGGGTCAGTTTTGGTTTTTTGGGTAAAGGGGTATTTTTAGGGTTCAGGGTAAGTTTTGGGTTTTTGGGTAAAGGGGTATTTTTAGGGTTCAGGGTCAGTTTTGGGTTTTTGGGGTACAGGGGTACAGGGTAAAAATAAAGTAAAATTAAATTTAAATTAAATTAATTAAATTATATTATATTTAATTATATTACATTACATTAAATTATATTAATGTCAATTAATTTACAATTAAAAAATTAATATATACTTACCAATACTTACGTTGTAATGGTATGCGTTGTAAAGGTACATGCGTTGTAAAAACATGCGTTGTAAATACATGCGTTGTAATAGTATTTGCGTTGTAAAAATTTCGTTGTAAAGGTATGCGTTGTAAAAGTATGCGTTATAACGTCATACATCCCTAACCAGGGATATAAACCAATATAACACCCACTCCTCATACTAAGGGTCGATACCTAAAAGCTATTTAAAAAAGCCAGCAGACCATTTTAGAAATCTTAAAAAAACTATTCTTAAGAGCATCTAAAAGCGTGCCTTTGTTTAAAATATTTATTTAAATGCACTGAAATCAGTATACTATTTGAGATCCCAAGCCCGAAGAAACCCATGGTACCTAGAAAAAAGCTGTTTTGCTTCATTTTGTTTACAAAATAGGCCAAGTTGTTCCAACACGGAAAAAGTCAATTATTTATGTGTTCCGCGTGGGAGACGCAACATTCCTGTTGCCCAAAACCACAGACAACGTTCCCAGAAGCACACCTTGAAGCAGGTTTATGGGGCAAAGGTGATTCCATCCAAGTCCCACAGCAGCCACTGAGGGAGGTGTTGTTACCCATCATTTTTCACAGAGTTGCTGTTCACATCACCAAAAGCTGAAGTATCCCAGGGTGGCTCTAAGAATGCATTTCTCATCAATGGAATACGTTGGGGACAACAATACACATGGGCCTTTATGGGGTCCATCAGTACTTCAATGGGCAGTAGCACAACCAATTCTGATCCTAGACATACATGCAGGATGGATTCATGGCTGCAAAGCAGACAGTGGATGACAGGTTGTATGCAGTCGAGCAATACAGACCTGAAGGATAAGAACCCAAAGCTTGTTCAGTTCTTGAAGCCGAGGTGTACTGAAGCAGTGTAGCATGCGCTCACGGCAATGCAGCACTAACAGTGCTGTCTCGATTCCGAGTTGAACTGGGATGTCCATTGTGGATCAGATAAAATCAAATCAGGATTCCTGCCACAAGCAGCAGAACAAGCGGTACAAGCGGGAGCCCTTCAAAAACGATTCCCAACACGGAGTGTATGAAAGATGGTATAACTCCGAAAATTGTCTAAAAGGTGCCAACCAAGCCAAAGCCGATAAGGTTAAAAAAGTGCACTATTCCTTTTGTTTCAGACATGATAAAGATACAATGGACAAGTTCCCCAACAGGAAGCTGGAAGTTAGCATGGAGTAGTGTCTGTATCTCAGACAAGGACCTTGCCACCTGCAAATCAAACATCTCTCTGGCTGAAGTAAGGGCCAAATCCAATTGAAAAAGCATGGCTTTCAGTTTGCTACAGAGGACTGTATGTCAGACACATTGATCAAAGGGCATAGCCTTGCCTCCCTAACTGTGCGGGCAGGTGAAAACAGTACTTGTGTACAGAAAGTCACTATGGAATTAATCGTCACTAGATATGCTATGCCCGGTTCCATTATGCTGCAACCTTGATCATTCAGAATATTGCTGTTTCATTCCTATGGCAGGCTGGGCAGAAACATCAGTATAAATGATGCATTCATATCAATCTAGAGGCATAATTTCATTGGGCTGAAGATATTCTTGTTCGGACTGCAAGAACGCTTGTGTTTGGAATGTAGAGTCGAATTTGTAATCTACATCTGTTGCAGTACGGGAGGTAGCCCATTGAATCCATCGTGGTGTAATGCTTTAGCATTTGGAATGCTCGCTTTTGTAGCGGCCTCTAAGGTCGGTACCGGGGTCACAACAATTATGCGTTTCCCCTGCGTTAGTGCACTCTCATTGCATCAGTCTGTACCGCTGTAAGTATTTTCTCAGTTGTTGCAAAACGCATTTCAGCGTTTGTGTAAAATGTGATTTGCATGCAATAGGAACTGTATCGCCTTCATATATGTGTACCCAGTTGGTCCAGTGACTATGCAGATCACCAGGTTAGTTGTGTAACACATGTGTAAATGTCTAGAAGCTATCATGTCAGCTTGTACGGAACGTAGAATACGTGTATGTTCCTGTGTCCAATGATGCAGTAAAAAATCAGGTCTGATTAAGTTGTAGAAAGGTAGAAAGGTTTTACTCTTTCTGCATATTCCAAAATGTAAGTCCTGCCAAAACTTTAAAATCCTAAAATGGATTGTAGTCTTTTCAGAGTCATCGGAGGTTGGAGCAGTAAACATTTTTCTAAAAAATGTGTCACCAGGCTTTTGCCTTCACTTGACAACTCCTATCCTAGAAATAGAACACTCAGGTGGGCAATTTTTGATTTTTTTAAATTGAATTTGTAACCCAGGTGAACGAACCCAAGGATAATGTGCTTCACTCTAGCCAAGTGTTTCATTAATTCATCGTCCATCACATCAATATCGTCTACAAAGGACAATGCCTCCTCATCAAAATTTGTAAGTAACTTTGTCTATTCTTATATCCCTGTGGTAATCGACAAAATTGAAACTGGGAACCTAGAGCTGAGAACGCTGTCAAATATCTGCTCTCAGGCACTATATATTGGGAGAAAAATCCATTTGACATATCCAGTGTTGTTTTGTATTTTTTCCGCACAATGTTATTCATTAGTGCAGCACTATGTGTATACTGTACTGCAAATGTACATGTGAAAGCGTTTAAATGTCTGTAGTCTAAGACTAGATTATATGAATTATCGGGTTTCATTACGTGAAATAAGGGATTATTCATGGATGAGGCACAATTCTCTATCACACCCTGGTATTATAGTGGATCTAGGATCTCTCTGACTTGTTTCTTGCTTCATGTTTTATTGGGTATTGTCCCTGTGGTCTCCGTGGTTGAGGAAAGAATTTTAATGGAATTTTGTGATGAGGTGACTCATCGTCAAGTGCAGGAGCTAGCCCACCTCTGCACGTAGGGATTTTTAACTGATTCGGATACGAGGTCGGAGAAGGCAGGTAAAATTATATCTTCCCCATTAGGAAATCAGGTGGCCAATCTTTTTCAGCCACAAGAATGTCTTAACCATATGTCAGGTACTCCCAAAAGAGACCCTTTACTCGTCTGGGTATGTCCCCCTCCATTTGGAGCTTTATTTTGTATAAATGATGTGGGTCACTTACCCTTGTATCAGGTGTTTCCGCCGTGATATGCTCACTCGGCGCTACTACCGCCAGATAATCCATCAGGTTCCTGGGAGCTATTGTGACTTCTGCTGCGCTGTCCAGCATTGTCTGGGCATTTCTAATTTTAGTACCGGCTACCACCTTCTTTTTAAATTGAGGTTTAGAAGTCTTTTGTTTGTCCTCTTGTTTAATGATGTAGTCCAAAGTGCGATGTGTCTCCCTTTTCAGCTTGACTCGCTCTTCTGATCTGTGCTGTGATCATCTGTCGCTCTCTGAATGTTTTTCAGATGACTCCTGAAAGGAACGAGAGGGGTGTACTGTGTATCAGTATCCTTATACACGTCAGGCTTCCTAATATTGTCACGTTTTTTCAAAATGGATTTTCTCTCTGTGTTTGTGTTGAGGAGACCCACCCTGTGACTGTGTTTTGTTTTGTTTATTTTTTTGTTTACTGTCCCATTTATTTTTGGAAGAATTGGGGGCTTGCTTAGAGTTAAACTTGTAATACTGCTCTTAACTATTGATTTCCCAGGTTTGGCTCCCAGATTATCTCTACTTAGTGAAGCTCATGTTTTTTCGATATTCTTAGGCAACTCTTGCTCCTATTGTGCAGGAGTGAAGTCCCTCAGGCATTGGCATACAGCCCTTGCTGCTGCCTCCTCTTTATGTTACTTAACGGAATTGCAGAAACTTGGAAAGAATTGCCCATTACTTTCATCCCCAGGTCCAGGGCTTGCTCTGCCCCATACTCATTCTATATTTGTTTTAAAACATCTGGTATAACTGCAGTTAAAGGGGTACCATGTGTTCTGGACTAAATGGCGGCAAAGATAGTACCCCAAGTGACACAATCTTCAATTGGGGGAGCCATCCCCATTGGCAAGCAAATTGTTAGTATTCTGTGTTTTTCCTGCGGGCCCGTGTGGGGAAAAACTGCTTCAAGCTGAGCTGAGCTATCCAGAATGGTATTTTCTCCCGGCTGGTTGGAATTTTTCCCATAACGGCATTCAGCGTTTGAGGGCTAATGCCTGTAGTAGCATATTTAGGTTGTGCAGCCTGAGCAGCCCTTACAGGTTGGACTGTCAATGTTCTCATCATGTATTGTGTAAGATTTCTGTACATTTTTACTAAATGCCTATCAAGTGTATGCATTTCTGCTGCTGGTATAGTTGCAATGTCTGGATGCTGTGTATATAAAGATGAAACCGGGCAGGTTGATCCTTCTTTGCTGAGCGGACCAAGTCTCCTGTTTTCAGTGGTATGGGGTAGGGTGCCTTTAAACCAATTAATGTGCTCTTGGTAAGTTAATGAGACTTCTATGTCTACATATGGGAAATTCTCTTTAGGTTGTTCATCTTCAATGTAAGTGTGAAACAACCGTCTTTGAGCTTCTGCAGGTGGGAATTTAATCGAAGAGTAGTATACCTCCGTTCTGAAGGCTTTGTGTGTCTCGACAACGATGGTAACATCTCCACCCGTTGCCGGGAGGTCATGTTGTAATAATTTCATAGCAACTAGCTGTCTGCAATTTTCTGTAATATTTAGAGAAACTGCCTGTTCATCAATGTCCTCACCCGCTTCTCTGTTTACGGACATTGTGTAAAGAGAAAACATATTTCTTTTAATTACTTTTATGGAGATATGGTATGCACAATGACAGAAACTTTTAACCCTACAAGTTTGAATAACCTACAGCCAATACATAGGGTATACCTACTCAATTGAGGCAGATTTCCCTTCCCACCTCAGACGTCTCTGGTTTAAATGTGAGTAGGGGTCTCTGAGAAAGCATGACTGAACTATTCAGATTGACCGTTAAATAAGAGCCCAACCAACGTTAGCTGCTTCGCTACATGGGCCTCACCCGGGAATATAACATTGTGAGTTGGCTGGGAGCAGTGCTTTCTATTTGTACCTTCCTGCCTAGCCCCCATTTATCCCCCACCCGCACTCAAACACACACACATGCACACACCCCACCAATATCCCGAATAGTTCAGTATTTCCTTTCATTGAAAACCTTGAAGGATTACTAGTTTTGTCCTTGCAACTGGGAGTAACAGTTGGATTCAGTGTTTAAACAAAGGTTTTCCATGTTGTCCTACCCATTCCAGACCTTTTTGCTTCACACACACATTTTGGCACGGTTTACCTGATGAAGCGTGTAGTGTAAAGCAAAGAGTGCAGTAGGCCTTATTTAGATTTTGACAGACGGTACTTCGGCAGAAACATGACAAAGTACCTAATACTCACAAACCTCCAGTTACGTGCTCTATTATGAGTCAGGCAAACAGTCAAGTTTCTGCTAGTGGAGCTTCCACAGGCTGCGCCGATTGAAACCTTTGACCTCCAGCACGACTGACATCAGGTTGTCGGTTAAAGTATCTCAGAGAGTTCACCATATTTACGGTGGATTTTCTGATGTATTTTCTTTGTATGGGACCACCAGGGTGAGTCCCACTTTCTAGAGAAATTATCCAGCATGTCAAGGACATTTTATTTTTGTTTATCAAAAACAAGCTCCCACTTTAGGCGTTTGCTTTTTTAAAAATAAAATAAAACTTTGCTGCCTGGGTACATTGAACATGTCACATACAGAGCAAAGCATCAGTGCCTTCAGAGGAGCTGCATTGGTGGCAGCTTCACTAAAGGCACATATCTCCACTAGTTCAATGTGTAACAGCTGTAGTGCACTCAGTTTCGCCTTCTCTTCTATGAAGCAAGCTATTCAAATTCAAACCTGGTTGGTGTGCTAGCCTTGAAGTGGTGCTACCCTACCACCAATTCTGAAAGAAAAGATTACCTATGACGATCTGTCTAGGACAAGGTCAGCACTACCCTGTTGCACTCATTCTAGAGTGCTTACAATTTAAACTCATTAAATTCAAACGTACAATAATGTGTGGCTCTAGATCCACTAATCATCTGCTAGGGCATAATGTAAAACAATAGTATCAATCATGAAAATGAATAAATAATTCTGTTGTCCAACGCTGTATGACGCTTCTTTTTTATTCAAAGATGCAAGATGAAACAAACTTTCATGGATTTCATTGTGCATAATTACGATGATTCCTAATGCATTTCGGGTGATAAATGACACCCTTCTTCAGGGGACAATCTATAACAAACATAATCATATATCAATTTTTTTAAAACATTGACATTGTAGGCTTAGCCTCATCTTTACTGGGGGAAGTGGGGATTATATACACGTACATGCTATTTTATCAACGAAAACCAGTTATAGAACTAATCACAAAGACCAGATCTGAGAATGAAGTGAGAAACGGAACAGTCCATAGTTTGGTTAATCACATGGGCAAGCTGAGAAGTGTGCTGGTATGATCGTAGTAAAAAACAACTGTTGGAGATGGATTGAGGTTACGTGATTTCCTAGCTGAATTTATAAACAAGGAGAGCGGTGAATGGACATGCTGGGTCAGTGAAAACGCCCGTGTGTGAACGCTAGTCGTGGCCTCAGTGATGAAATCAGAGTTACCTGAACACGCTATGGTGCAAATCGTCTGGAGTGCTCCTGGTAATTGCTTAATCGAGTTAAATCTGTGGAGGTATACAGAGGTTTTAGCCAAACCTGCTATCATGTAATAAAGCGGTGATGTTGGCTGGGTACAGATTGAAACTCACCTGTATACCGGTAAAAGGGCTTTCGGAGTTGTTTAAAGACGTGCCAATTCATGTTAGGACAAGCGTGTGGTATCTGCGCCCTGAAAACAAGAGTATAAGGTATTGCCGATATTCAATATTGCACTCCCGGGACTAGTCCCGTCATCAGCGTGTCTGCTCACCTGGAGTATGAAACAGCCAAGATCTGCAGGGCAGCTAAGTGTCCTCGAAGTGGTGAAATTCTAAAAGGGACAGTCGTGCACAGTTTGGTAAACGCTCACTGTTCTTGTAGAAAAAAGCGTGTAAAATAGAGTAAAAAAAGTAAATGGACTCCACTTACATTCTCACAGAAAGAACGCAGGTGCCCAAATGGTCAGCTTCCAGATTCCAGATTCTACGACAGGCGCTGCGGCAAGCAACAAATCTTAGTCGGTGCCTGTACAAACGACTAACCGCGTCAATGTATTTAAAACGTGCGGCGTGAGTGTAGTGAGGGGACAGTGAAAACGGACTATTCACTAAGAAGGGCCACGTCCGCCATATTGTAATGGTGTATTATTACACAGTGTTTGTGATGTGGAAATGGGACGTGAGGGCATCGATGTAGTTAAGTGCATATTTAGTGGAAAGCAAACACACAATAAAGTGGTCAAACTGATGACGTAAAGCAAAAATACATAACAACGAATTTCAAATGAAAGTGTCATAAACATCAACATCAACTAGTTATGGTGATAAAGTGCTTAGGACATAAATGTTAATGTTTCACGTTCGGCATGATGTACAAATCTTTAGAGTCACACTCAGTGATGTACGTAATCTGAGACTGCACGCGATATTGTTTAAAGAAAACACAATCTGATTGCCAATCTAGTGAAGAACTTCTCCAGTTAGACTATAAATAAACAGTACTAGTCCTAAGCGTTACTTGAAGCTAAAAACAAACAGTACTGAGTTACATAATGTGTAAAGCTGAGCAGTTCGCAATTGCCGTGATTTTGAAATACATACAGTGACTTATAGTGAAATGCGAAAACATGATCTAACACATATTAACATTGTGTGGTAGAAACGAGATCTCCGGTGTAGTCTGGTAAAATATTAATCCAACAGAAATCTGACTAACCAATGTATGTCCTGGGTGCTACTCTGTATCAACAATAATATGATGCTTGAATCTGAGCCGATCACATTTAACGTAATGTAGAAATTCATACAGTGGCATTCAGTGAGCTGCCTAAACACAATATGGCACATAACATAATTTGGTGAAAATGAACTCTGCCTATCAGTCTGGTGAGATGCTAAAACAAAAATGTGAATGACCAGTGTATGTCCTAAGTGTTGCACTGAGTCAACAGTTGTCCTAGTGTAATTAACCATAAAAGGTCAGATTCATGCAACAGGGATCTGCTAGTGTAAAATCCAATCTCTACTCTAAAGGGATCTATTGAAAAGGCTTCTTTAAAGCAGTATCAAGTAATGAATCTACAGGAAACAAGCTAGTTCCAATTTATCATTAAGACCAAATGGAGTCAGGTAATTGAGATTTTTTATCCATATTGATTCCCTCTGAGTCAAAGCTTTCGCCATGTCTCTGTCATTACGGTATTTCACCACTTCCAGGACTGTGAACCGAAGTTGAGCTATGGTGTGGTGTGCTTCTTGCCAGTGTTGAGCTAATGGAGAAGTGATAGTCCGTGTCCTTATTCTGCTTTTATGTTCAGTGATTCTGGTTCTTAATGTTCTCTCTGTCTTTCCTACATAGTGTAGTGAGCTCGGGCATCGGATCATATAAATAATATATTGAGAATTACAATTAACTGTGAACCTCAAGTTGATAATTTTGCCAGACCAAGGGTGAGTTATGGAGGATCCTGTAATTACATTGTTGCAGTGTGAGCAGTTGTGACATTTCTGCATGCCTTTGTGTTGTTCTGTAGTGGGTGTGGGTTTTTTATTGAGAATTTCTCGTAGGTTGCTTGATCTTTTGTACGCAAATGTGAAATTCGTTGTTATGCATTTTTGCTTAATGTCATCAGTTTGACCACTTTATTGTGTGTTTGCTTTCCACTAAATATGCACTTAACTACATCGATGCCCACACGTCCCATTTCCACATCACGAATACTGCGTAGTAACACACCATTACAATATGGCGGACGTGACCCTTCTTAGTGAATAGTAAGCATCGGCGTAAAAATTCGTTCCGCTCACGGATTTTGCGGATTTCCAGCAATTTCGCGATCCGTGAATCGCGTGAAATCGCAGCAAAATCCGCAAATCCGCAAGCGGGACGAATTTTGCTCAGGAAGCTAATTCCTTTATAACCATTTACAAAATGGTTACAAAGAAATTAACTTCAACTTGGGCACCTGCTGTAACCCTGTAAGTGCTTCCTGAGCGGCGCCTTGTTGCCTACTTGCAACTATTCTCTGACCCTGCTCTGACCCTCGAAGCAGGGTCAGAGAATAGTTACAATTAGGCAATGAGGATCCTGTCACTAAAATTAAATCTCAGCAGGAAGCACTTACAGATAACAGGTGCCCGAGTTGAAGCTCAAATTCAGTAACGCATTGTAATCAGCCCAAGAATCTAGTGAGCACGGTTGATGCTAGGCAGGTGTGCTTTCTCCCCAGATCTACCCTCTACAATTAGCTTTAATCCGTGATGGGGGTCTAGGCATCCACGATTTTCTCGAGCACAATCCCCCTATACTTCCAGTAACCAGGAGGCTGCTTTCTCCTCATCTGCTGCGCTGAACGGCCTCTGACCTTTATAAACAAGAGGCATGTGAACTCTCACAGAAGCCCGGCCCCACACACACCAGGCTATGCAACCTCTTTCCGCCCTTGCCCCACTGTGCTGGACAGCTCACTCGAGGGACCTCGGCGCCTATGGGCGCGGTGGCATAGTTACAGACACACGGGGTCACTGGAGACAACTCTTCTGGGCCTTTACACAGCTGTAGTGCAGGAAAAGCACGATACATTTACCCAACGAGGTAGCACTTACTGCTTTCTCCTCATTTGCTGCTCTGATCGGTCTCTGACCCTTTATAAACGAGAGGCATGTGAACTCGCACAGCAGCCCGGCCCCACACACACTAGGCTATGAAACCTCTTCCCGCCCTTTCCTCCACTGTGATGGACAGCTCACTCGAGGGACCTCGGCGTCTATGGGCGCTGTGGCAAAGTTACAGACACACGGGGTCACTGGAGACAACTCTTCTGGGCCTTTACACAGCTGTAGTGCAGGAAAAGCACGATACATTTACCCAACGAGGTAGCACTTACTGCTTTCTCCTCATTTGCTGCTCTGATCGGTCTCTGACCCTTTATAAACGAGAGGCATGTGAACTCGCACAGAAGCCCGGCCCCACACACACTAGGCTATGAAACCTCTTCCCGCCCTTTCCCCCACTGTGATGGACAGCTCACTCGAGGGACCTCGGCGCCTATGGGCGCAGTGGCAGAGTTACAGACACACGGGGTCACTGGAGACAACTCTTCTGGGCCTTTACGCAGCTGTAGTGTAGGAAAAGCACGATACATTTACCCAACGAGGTAGCACTTACTGATTAGCCAGTAGAAAGTACTCCAGTAAAATATGGTGCAAATCGCAAACAAATCCGCGATTTCGTGGGAAAATCCGCGAATTTGCGGATTTTTTTACGAATTCATGGACAGCTGATTCGCAAAATTCGCCCATACTTAGTGAATAGTCCGTTTTCATTGTCCTCTCACTACACTCACGCCGCACGTTTCAAATGCATTGACGCGGTTAGTCGTTTGTACAGGCATCGACTAAGATTCGTTGCTTGCCGCAGCACCTTTTGTAGAATCTGGAATCTGGGAGCTGACCATTTGGGCACCCGCGTTCCCTCCGTGAGAACGTAAGTGGAGTCCATTTACTTTTTTTATTCTATTTTACACGCTTTTTGCTACAAGAACAGTGAGCGTTTACCAAACTGTGCACACCTCTCCCTTTTAGAATTTCACCACTTCGAGGACACTTTGCTGCCCTGCCGATCTTGGCTGTTTCATACTCCAGGTGAGCAGACACGCCGCATTCTATTTGATGACGGGACTAGTCCCGGGAATGCAATATTGAATATCGGCAATACCTTATACTCTTGTTTTCAGGACGCAGATACCACACACTTGTCCTAACGTGAATTGGCACATCTTTTAACGACCCCGAAAGCCCTTTCACCGGTATACAGGTGAGTTTCAATCTGTACCCAGCCAACGTCACCGCTTCATTACATGATAGCAGGTTTGGCTAAGACCTCTGTATACCTCCACAGAATTTACTCGATTAAGCAATTACCAGGAGCACTCCAGACGAGTTGCACCATAGCGTGTTCAGGTAACTCTGATTTCATCACCGAGGCCACGACTAGCGTTCACACACGGGCGTTTTCACTAACCCAGCATGTCCATTCACCGCTCTCCTTGTTTATATATTCAGCTAGGATATCACGTAACCTCACTCCATCTCCAACAGTCGTTTTTGACCACGATCATACCAGCACACTTCTCAGCTTGCCCATGTGGTTAACCAAACTATGGACTGTTCCGTTTCTCACTTCATTCTCAGATCTGGTCTTTGTGATTAGTTCTATAACTGGTTTTCGTTGATAAAATAGCATGTACGTGTATATAATCCCCACTTCCCCCAGTAAAGATGAGGCCAAGCCTACAATGTCAATGTTTTCAAAAAATTGATATATGATTATGTTTGTTATAGATTGTCCCCTGAAGAAGGGTGTAATTTATCACCCGAAATGCATTGGGAATCATCGTAATTACGCACAATGAAATCCATGAAAGTTTGTTTCATCCTGCATCTTTCAATAAAAAAGAAGCTTCATACAGCATTGGACAACAGAATTATTTATTAATTTTCATGATTGATACTATTGTTTTACATTATGACCTAACAGATGATTAGTGGATCTAGAGCCACACATTGTTGTACTGTTTAATTTAATGAGTTTAAATTGTAAGCACAGTTCTCCACTAGGTAGAGATCTCTAAACATGTGACATGGAGTACTTTATAAATCTGAGGCCCATAACAAGGGCCTAAGTGCTAGTCTTTCTCATATTACCTATCTTACTGTGCATATCGTGTTTGCCGAGCATTTAAATGTGACCATATTTCCTAGTGGGTAGTAACAAGTCTATCATGCTCTATTCCCTAACCTTACCTATCATTACCAGTAACACTTAAAACATTCCCTCCTATGTTACTTATGCTCTTTCTCTGGCTCTTCCTCTCTCCCAAGGGTCCAAAATCCCTTGGGTCAATTCCCTTTCACTTCCCTGTTCTTAGTCCTCTCTCTGTGTTAAAATTCGAACATTTCTATTGCATCTTTCTGTCAACATACTAAACCTTCACCTTTCCATCACATTTTACCACCTCTACTCACCATTCAGGAAACCCTTCATTCCTACACACTAGTTGTAAATATATAAACTACAGGCTCATGGAAAACAAGGTCAATCAGCAACAAAGCATCAATTCGACTCCCTGTCACTCCATCTCAACACTATCACTGAAACCTGGATTGACCTTAAGGACCTGCTTTTCTCTTCTTTAGCTTTACCGCTATATATCAGGTGAAGGGGTTGGCCTACTTATTAACAAGTCACAGCTGACCACCCATCGAGCTGTCTGACCGTCATACTCATTATAGAATACCTCATTTTCTCTGTCACTTTTAGCTTCAAAGCACACACAGTGGCCCTCTGTCATCCACTTGGCTTCATCCAAACATTCTTTGAGGGTGTCCAAAAGGAATTCCCCCTTAATCTCTACTCAGAGCCTTTGAAGACATAAACTTTAATCATATACATTCTTGTCATAACACTAATGCTTAATCTAAGAATTTTTGGGGGCCTGCACTTATTTTTCCTCATCAGAAACTGATCGTGACCAAGAGAGGGAAAAAAACACGAAGGAGAAAAAATTTGGAAGAGGAAGATTAAAAAACTGTTGCAAAGGGAGAAAGCAGGAACTGCACTAGTGAGATAAAAGGGGAGGGAGGGCCTGATAGTGGATGGGATTGAATCAAGACTTTGCAGCCTTTGTATTTGAAGGCCAGAAAGCACCGAACGTGGGGTTCTGAGCAAAGCTTTGGGTACCAGCAATCATTTTATTACAAATTAAGCACTGCATTACACTCTTTTCTGACCAGTCCCTTCAGTTTACTACTTCACCAACACTCACATCTCCCCAATCACTTACTTGGTAACTATCAAACTGATACTCATTTCAAACACAATTAATTACTTTATATCTACATTTGACCCATCCCCTTCAAACACCTCCCTCATCATAGTTTTGAAATACCTTACTGATGCCCCAATTTCTAAATGCACTATTTACTCTGTAAACTGTATCCAGTTAAAACTTGATCAAGTACAAAACATACGACTTTGGCTACACACCCTGAACCCGATTTACAGAAATTTGGGTGGCGCAAAGCTGAGTGGAAATGCACAGTGCTGTGTTGCTCGAATGGAAAAACTCATTAGTTTTGCACTCTTTGTGCTGATTTCTAAATTTTGTGTTATACTTTTAATGTGTTTTTTACTCACACTTAGGGGGGCATTTTACTAAAGACAGTTTAAGGAAAAGCTAATCTACTAGTACTCTTTTGTTTGGGGCACATTGTACTTCCGTTGGACACCACTTCCTGCTTCATCGGAGTCACAATGGGAACTGCCATTTTGTTTTTATTGCCGCTCTCGTCTGTTTCGAGCAAAGACTATTTCACGGGTTGAAAGCCGTGGACGCGCACAGTCATGCCAAAGCAAGCCTGTCTGCACCTGTTCATGTCTGGTTGTGACAGCGCCAGCTACTCTGCCCATTTTCTCTCAGGTATTTCCATGGCATCTGACTTTATAAAATCATGTAAAGAGTCTGTCCCACATTGTGGTCTCATTTGCTTTCCAACTTGTATTTAAGGTCCTTTCTCCTGCCTTAAGTTCAAAGGCGTGTTCGGAATCCCCTCAGAGCCACCTGCTGTTACTACAGGCATACACTAAGAGGTCACTATCAAGCGGCCTCATCAATGCTCGTACTTTGAGCAAACACCCTGAAGAAACTTATGATCTGATTAAAGACCTTCAGTTGGATTTCCTTTTCATTGCAGAACCTTGGCTCAAAGAGTGGTGCAATCCCGACAGTGCACTTGCTGTACCCCCAGGATACACCATTCTTAGGCAGGACAGAGAAGGGACTTGTGGAGGAGGCATGGCTATCATTTTCCAAGACACTCCAATGCAAACATTTTTATCTAGTTTCTTTGAAAGGGGCAGAAAGCCTGGGTTTTAACTTTTGGATTAGCCCCTCTCAGTCCTTTATAGGCAGTCTGATATATCGTCATCCAGGCTCTATTTTCTTAGCATCTCTGGGAGAAGCATTAGCTCCTCTCTTAATTCAGTATGCAAACTTTGCATTTTTGGGAGACTTCACCTACCACCTTGAGTGCAGTAATAATGCAGATGTAGCTAATTTTATTGAAACTTTAAGTATCATTGGTCTCCATCAATTTGTTACTTCCTCCACACACATTGCAGGCCATACCCTTGATGGAGCTGCCTGACGCTGACATTGTTTGTGTCTGTCAGGCTGACCTTTTCCTCAGCATGACATACAATCATTGTGCTTTCAAAAAAGGGGGCAGAGAGAGGGGGCAGGCTCTTGCACCCAAACATGCACTCAACTTCCCAGAGCTGCTTTAACACAGCCAAAACCTGCCATCTCTAGGGTTTTATAACAGGTCACAAAAAACAATACCCCAACCCATACACTTACAACCCTCTTGCCCTCACTCAAAGTCAAAAGTCTTTATTTCGATATTTTTCAATCATAAAAGACATTACATAAGACATTTAAAAAAAAAAAAGTTTTTTTTTGCAAGTATATAAAATACAAAAAGAAAAATTGGGGAAAATACATCATTTATAGCTAGTAGAATCCATAATTCATCCCTATACAAGTAACAATGGCCAGCTAAGGATCATAAAATCAATTCCGTAAAAACAATAAATAGTTGCAATAAAAAGAAAATAGAGGTAAAATCATTAGTTATATATAAATATTATTAAAATATGAAAGGAAATTCATTACCAGGAACGTTAATCACTAAATACATTTACCAATTTCATATTTTTGTTTTAAACAAACCAAATTACTGTAGGCTCATTTTACGGACCCGAATTATCCACATCCAGTGGAAAAATTTAGCTATTGCTATTACTACGGCTTGGGAGTTATCAGTACTCAGTATCCTGACTGCCTCAGTACCTGTTTTGAATCCTAACTGCAGACAGATAGGTTTTAACCAGGATCTCCTGGGAACCTTGTACTCAGGACAGGCAAAAAGGACATGCCCAATACCCTCCCGTTGACCAGGGCAGAAGGGACAGGCAGATCCCTGACCTCCTCGCCATTGGCGGTGAAGGCATTTAGGGGCAATGTCCCCACCCTAAACTGATGGTACTTCTTCCTATCCCCTGGAATGGTGATCCAGTCCCAATATGCCTCAAAGACCGGGGAATGCTTGAGAACTAAGAAATCAGCCGTAAGCGACTGCTCGATACAGCGGCTGAATCTCGATGTTTCAAGCATACTCCAGTACAGACCTTGAAAAGTCTTTTTTGGTGGGAAGGGATTACCTACAGGGTCATCCCACAGTGCAGATAGCCCCATGGCCTTGTAAATAGCCTTGACCTCTCTCAACCATGTTATTTTCCTAGCTTTATCAAGATCTCTTACCTCAATGAAGGCCTGCGCATACTGGGTGAGTTCGGGTGTAACCCATAGTCTCCTCCAGTAGGCGACCGATCTATATCTGGCCATATCATCGAGACAATGAGATCCTAGATCATAATGGAGAGGGATTAATGGAGTGGAGGGCGGTAGGCCTGTGATATTACGAATAAATTTATTTTTCGCCCCCGCCAATTTTCTCAAGTTGCTAAACCCCCAAAGTTCTGCCCCGTAAAGTACTGACGCTCCTACTTTGGCGTCATAAATCTTTAAAACCGGGGTAATGGGCCTGGTATTGGATAAGTAAAATTCCTCAGTGAGAGCTCCTGTCAATTGTGCGTGTTTTGTGAGTAGCTGGTTGGTATGCTGTTTCCAATCTAGTTTAGTTGATAGGGTTATGCCCAGGTAATTAAATACCTGGGTCTGCTCTAGTTGGACCCCATCCATAACCACCTTCCCTCTGACGGTTTTGCTCTTATGCAGGATCATGAACTTAGTCTTAGACGTATTAATGACAAGGCCATGATCACTGCAAAAAGCCTCGAAAACCCTAACAGCTTTTGGGAGTCCCTGCTGTGTTCGCGAAATCAGTAATGTGTCGTCAGCAAACATCAACAGGGGGATCAGCTTACCATTTAGTTTGGGAGCATCGGTTGGTTGCCGCTCAAAGTAGCCGATCACCCTGTTGATATATAACGAGAAGAGGGTAGGTGCTAGCACGCACCCTTGGCGCACCCCCCTATCAATTGGGAAATTATCGGTAGTGCTACCCTGCTGGTTCCAGCGTACCCGAGCATAGTTGTTCTCGTGCAGTCTAATTAGGAGTGACAGAATCTCAGGTGGGATGCCCTGCTCTTGGAGGGCTGCCCACAACTTGGTGCGTGGCACCAGGTCAAATGCTGATTTAAGATCAACGAAGACTGCAAAAAGCATGCCCCCCCCAGTAACACTACACGCCAGTATATTAAAACAAATCTAAAAACTTGGTCAATGGTACTTGTATGGCTACGAAAGCCTGCCTGTAGAGGCGATAAGATGTCCATTTCGTCTATCCAGCCCTGAATACGCTGCAGTAAAAGCCTTGCAACTACCTTTTGTATACATGCAATCAGACTGATTGGCCTGTAGTTTCCTGGGTCCGAGCATTCCCCCTTTTTAAAGATGGGAATGATCTCGGCTCCCTTCCAGGAGTCGGGCATTGGCGAACCCATTGCAATGCCATTAGCTACCAAAGAAATATAAGTGGCCCATAGGTCCTTGTCATACATAAAAAGATCGGCTGGGACGGAGTCCATGCCTGGTGCCCTAGCTTTGGGTATTATATCCAAAATTTTAATGGTATCCACTTTAGTGAAGGATAGATGGTTAGTACCCTCTTTTACTTTTAGGGGAGCCTCACTCACTGCCCCCGACGTATCAAGAGCAGTGAACTGAGATGCAAAATAAGCGACCCAAGCATTTGGTGATACATAGTTAATAGGGTCGCCCCTTTTTTCCCCTCTACCCCATTTTACCATATCCCAAAAGGAGCACAAGGATCTTTCTTTAGAGGCACTAAGGAGCTCCTTTCAATATTCATTGTCCCAGTCTCTTTTCGCCTTAAGTTGAACTTGTTTGTACATGACCCGGGCAACCTTAATCTTGGCTATCTCTTTAGTCTTTACTGCATCCAATAGGGCCTTATATGCAACTCTACAGGATTTATCATACCATTGATCCTCCTTCCTAGCTGGTCTACATTGTTTTTTAGGCGCCCTTTTTACAAAAAAAGATCCTAATTTAGTAAAGAGTGAGTCATGGATCCGACTTGTGTTCAATACTATCGCCTCATCAGTGGAATTATTCCTTAAATCTACTATGGCTTGGACTGTTAAATCCCTTATGGCAGCTAGACCCTCTTCATTAGCAGCACAGTTTGCCCATCTAATCCGTCTCTGGTTGTTTGTGGGGGCTATTTCCACGCAATCACCAGTGCCCTCAGGTTTAGGTAGATTAAACAACCTGAATGCAAGGACTAATGGATTGTGGTCGCTCTCCACCCGTTCTTCTATCCGCATGTCAACCATAGTAGACCAATTTTCCTTATTGGTCAGGATATAATCGATTCGACTATGTGATATGCCATTATTAAAGGTGGATGCGCCCTGCTTGTCAGAACCCATTCTTCCGTTAGTGGCACGTAACCCATGCTCCACGTTGAGGACTTTGAGCTGTAATGCTGCCTCTGACCATTTCTTAATAGGTGGTATTACCAACTGAGGGATGTTCCAGATGAAGTCCTCTTCCACTGTGAGGTCCACATCATAGTTATCTAGTGGTTCAAAGCAGCAGTTGAAATCTCCTGCAACGATGATATTATACTCTGATGAACCATATTGCTCAAGGAGAATATCTAACTGTTCAACTGCTTCTGTTGGTTTACCACCAGGAAGTCCCCTTGAATAAACGTTAAAAATAAGTAAATCCTTATGATTTAAACATTTAAGTTTAACTAACAAAATATCCGGACTGTTTGTGTTCAGCTGGGTAACAGAGTATCTGCTGTCCTGCTTGACCCACGTCAGCAGACCACCCTTTGATCTTCCCCTTAGACTGGGAGTTGCAGGGGTAAAGAAGTTTAGATATCCTTGCTTATATTCTGGATTAACCTGCCAAGTTTCTTGCAAAAGTATTATATCTTTGTTTTCCCAAAAGGCTTGCCAATCCGAAGATGTAACCTTACTCCTCAACCCGGCCACATTCCAAGAAACCAATGTGGTGAATGCTGGTAAATCAGAACCATCAGTTCTGGAGTTAGGAGCGTTTCCACCCCCAGCTTGGCAGGGTAAAGCTAGACCCCCATCTAGACTGGAAACCAGTACCTCCTGTATAAAAGCGTTTTTAATGATATGGGCGGTATTTGCTACCATACAGTCGTTAGGTTGGTTTTTGCCCTTAGTCCCTTCGGGGGACTCTACAATGTTATCTATGCCCTGTGTGATGGACCGGGGCACACTAGTGTCGCTGGTGTAAGTGGGACTAAGAGGTGCAAAATCTTCATTTGCTTTGGCCGGGTGCAATTTTATAGATGCAAAGATAGAATCCCCCCTAAGTCAGTCGCAGTCATTAAGGCCTGACAAAATGCCATACCTATTTCCTAGGCTAATCCCCCATTCATTGGCTGGGGCACCTGCACCCCACCTGTTCCACGGGATATCCCACCTTAACCCTGGGGTCTTGGGGTATGTTACATTTTGTCGCTCCCTGTAGAAGAATTTTAAGGTAAGGGGAACAATGGTGCCATTCCTACGCTGGGGGGGGGGAAAATATTTGGCAAAAGATTAGGGAGGACTGCCGAATGGGAAAAATTCACCACCACACAATCCCCTTTGAATTTTTTTTGTTTATTCCCTATCCAGGCTGTTCTTCTGGCCGAAGTAATCTCCCCTGCCAATTGCTCTTTTCCTCCAGGTGCCAACTGCATATTGCCTGTCAACCAATGCAACGCCTTACTAGAAAGGGAAGTAGGAGATTCTAACTGTCCAGGTGTCAGGGGTGGAACATTAGCCAGCACCAATACCAACGGGGAAGCTTCTACCATAAACTGTGGACAATCAGTTTCTTGATTGGGAGCAGTTTGAACGGTGGATGACAGCGCCTCTTCTCTGACTAATGTGTGGGTATCTGCGTTCGCTGGTGCCTGTCCGGGTAGAATGGTTGCTGTCAAATTTCTCTCTGTCTCTACCGTGGTAGAACCATTCACCCCCGGTAAAGCTGTAATGTTTGAGACCAAAGTTACTACATTACCCACCTCCCTATGTACATTAGTCTGGATACCACTGAGTTTTTTCACCTCCGCTGTAAGTTTATCTATTTTTGCCACCATTGGTTTTATGATAGTTTTTATTTTGATCTCTATCATGTCTGCTATCCTGAGAAAAAGCTCATCATCAATGTTGTTGTACTTAGCACTAACCTCCACAGAATCCATATTCTTATCCTTAGTTTTACGCAGAGGTGAGACCCTTTTCTTTCTCATTCCTGAGCGTAACCCACCCCGCTTTGGTAGAGTCTTTTTACATTTTCTATCTGCCCTGGTATCCTGCTCTACAGTCGAAACATCTCCTTCGGAACCCTGAACATGTACCTCTGCCTCGAGACCATCATCGCTTTCCAGATTAACCTCTGTGTCATTTTCTAGTTCGACCACTTGGGGTATACTTTGGTCAAGTACGCCACTAGCATGACGATCTGAGAAACAGAGAAGGTTTTGGATCCTACATCTGCCCAGCCCGGATCTCAGCAACAGAAAAAACAGAAGCAGTTGGCTGGACAGGACTATTAACACAACAAATATTTTGCAGGCACGTAATCAATTTGTACCACGTGGCCACTGGATTTATATTCTAAACACATTTATTTATCTTTTTAAACTGAAATTCCCAAAAGTTTCAAACCAGAATTAGATGTGTCAAATTTCAGTATGAGATAAGCCTCTTTTTGGGACAGGCGAAGGTCCGGGTCTCCACTGCCGCCCCTAATAACGGCTAGAACGGTCCATCTTATGTCGTGAGGGGAGTGTTTTTGTTGCAGGAAATGAGAGACCAGGGGGGCTGTCATGGTTTTGTTGTTAATTCTTGACCGATGTTGAATGATTCTTTGGCGAACCTCCTGTGTGGTTTTACCAATGTACAGCTTCTTGCACGGACATTGTATTGCGTATACAGTGTACTTGGTCTTACAATTCGTGTGTTCACTGTGGCGCCAGAACTTGTTCCCATCCGTGAACAAGGAGCCTTCTATTGTGAGGTCGCAAACGGAACATGTCCCACATTTGCGATGCCCCTGGACTGGATTGGCACCAAAAATCGTACTTTGGGAGTCCCTTTTCGGAGGTGGACGAGTAGATGTAATCATTTGGCCAATGCTCCTGTTCTTCTTAATCTACCGCTAGGATATAAACTACTTCCTGACGTTGGACCCTAGCAGTGTAACCCCACAGACTCACTCTGCCACAGGCTTTGGGAGACAGGCAGGCACCACTTTCCATCTGTATACCGCCTGTCCCCTGGTTTTTGAGCTCTAAGGACTGGTTGTCTTTTCTTTGTTTATGCACTGTACATAACTGCAATTTAATTGTTTCATTGTATGTTGTTCATCAATTTTTTGGTGTGTCATGATTAGCTTTTTTTTGAGTCGTCGTTGTATATGCTGCATTGTTGTATATTTGTATATTTGTAGATACTGTGTACATGAACCAACTGTTCTGACGATGTCTTGTTTGTGCCCTTGGTTTTGAAACTTTTGGGAATTTCAGTTTAAAAAGATAAATAAATGTGTTTGGAATATAAATCCAGTGGCCACGTGGTACAAATTGATTACGTGCCTGCAAAATATTTGTTGTGTTAATAGTCCTGTCCAGCCAACTGCTTCTGTTTTCACTAGCATGACGATCAGCGTCAAAGACGTCACTATCAATGGCCTCTAGAGATATATTCAACACAGTTGGTTGCTGGGACGGACTTAAAGGTAGAAGAATTGGTGATTGGCTTAGTCCAAGGGACTGACGTCTTTCGTTATTTATTTTAGAAACTACTTGAACCATATAGTTATCGATCGTATTTGACGCAATTGGGACTAGTTTTTTCGGCATTTTGTACAATAACTAGTTTGCGCCACACCGTAGGGTATAAAACAATATAAAAACCCCGGATTGATGGACAAGAGGTACTAAAATAGAGATAAGAGGGAAACAATCAAATTGACGTTCTACAACAACTCTCCTATTTTCAAATTGCAACAGAATAATTATTTGTATAAATAACTGGAATAATAACAGTCTTACGCCTGAAAGGTGATGTCTCGAACCTGACACAAGCAAAGTGATTAGCCCAGTCCTGTCTCGTTCTGTCTCGGACTGTCTAAGACTGTCCGCCCTTTGTCCGGGCTTCGTCCGGCGTCCCGCACGCGTCCCGCTTAGCGTCAGGGGTGTGTCTTTATAGGAGGAGCTGGGGCGGGAAGAGACTCCAGGTGCGCTTCGGTGATCCTGCGCGGAACCCTGGGTCTCGCAGTCCCGGCCCCTGTTGGAACAGCCCCACTCACGTCCAAAAACAATATTTCACCCTCTTTCTTCAGGGAACGGCAAGCAAGGAAAGAGAACCAAAGTCACGGATTCCAAGTACAGCTGCGAGCGGCACCCTCACTCAATATACTAGAACTCTACCCTTTCAGCTAGTAACTTTGCTGATTGCTTCCATTCCACAATACAGACCATTAAGACTAATCTCTTGGTTTTGCTCAAGACATACTCCTCCTCTTTCCCATAGCCCTACACAACCAGAGATTCCAATTAATGTTCCCAAAATGACACTATTCCCTTACTTACAGCTGCTAATATCTTGTGTGCTCTCATAAACTTTCTCCATTCAAATCATCAAACATCATGCTTCTTTCTTATGTATCCTCACTTCTGTCGTTCACGTAGTCAGCCAGCCTCTAACCACTGGCATGTACCTAAAATTCTTTTAAGTCTTCTGTATTATTACAAATCATGAAAAAGCCAAAAGACAACCCTTGCTCTCTGTCTATTTGAGATTTGCATCCTAATAGCCCATTTTCTCTAATGTATTGCTAATATCTTGGTATGTCACAACACACTTGACTATCTGGTTTCTGTGCTCTTCCCACCAATAAAATGTTTCTCTCATGTCTTCAATCATGCACTTCAGCACTTAAAAATAATTTTGTGGCTAAACTTATACGTCCACCTATTGGCTCATAGTTGACCTAATCGATCACTGTACCATAGTCAAAACCTTTGCCTCTCTGGTCATTTTCAGTACTATACTCGGCTGCTTCTATTTCTAGCTTTTGAATTATTCGTCCTCTGCCTCTTGATTATTGACATGCTCTCGCCCACCTCTGTTGTAGTGGGTGTCTCCAAGGCTCAAACCTGGACACTCTAATCATCTGTCTATAAACCTGGTCATTGTATGACATTATTGTCTCTTTTGACGTCTCGTACCATCTTCACGCTGATGACACACAAGTGTTATTTGCCTCCTCCTCTTTCTTCCTTTCCCCCATTTCCATACTTAAATCTCGAAATGTTTGCATCATTAAGGCTCTTTAATCCTGTAAATGCAATTTATTGAAGACTGAAATTACATAATGCAGAGTCTCAAGTCGCCTATCATTCTTCTTACCACCAATGATTTATTTATCCTTTCATACTCTTTTTTATGTTTGAAAAGCTTTATTAAGAATAATAATGGTAACAATTGACACCAGCAAAGAAGAATATAAAGCAAACAAGTCAAACGAAAGTCCCAACATTGCTAATGTCAAACTAGGTAACTAAAAGCATTTTATGGGATTTTAAGCGGAGAGGGAAGGAGGGAAGGGGAAGGGGAAGGGAATGAGAGAAAATATGCTATAACAAAACAAAGATATAGAAGGTAACGGCAAAGGAAGAAAGAGCACAAGCAATAATCAAAAATTGTAAAATATATGTAAAACATTGCAATAAGGAAAAGCTGTAAAATTGTAATGAAATACACAAGAAGGAGAGAGTAAAACCTTCAAGGGGGTTTAGAATTTTCGGAGTTGATATAAAACGGTTTCTTTTGAGCTAAATGATCTAGGTATGTGGTAAGGGGTAACCAATATAGGTCTACATTACGAGGTGGTTTACAGGAGGAAGCGAAGGAGACATCAAGTCTATGAAAATGACATAAAGAGTTCCACCAATGTTGTATGGAAACATTTGTAAGGGATTTCCAGTTAGAAGATATATGTTGAAATGCAAGTGCAAGCATAAGATCAAGGAGACCCTGTGAGTGTGGGGGAAGAGTTAGAGAATCTGAGAGACTACTGTGAAAAATAAGAGGGATTAAGTATGAGATGGAAAGTGAGAAAACGTGGGAAATATAAGACCAAACTTGTTTCCAAAAAGTAGAAACTGTGGGTCAGAAAAAGAACATATGTAGAAGATCAGCATTAGCTGTGTTACAAGTCCAACAGTTAGAGTCAGAGGAAGAAGTGAAACGAGAGAGGGAAAGAGGAGAAAGATAAAGTCTGTGATATAGAAAAAATAGAGATTGAGTGAGAGATGCAGATCGGGAAATTTTCAAAATTTTGGACCAGAGTTTATCCCAAAGGGTAATGGGCCAAGTGCATTCCAGGTCTGTTTCCCAGGAAAGTTCCAATTTGGACTTGACACGGTCCGGATTAGGGGAAGAAAAGAATCTATAGATAAGAGACGCTTTAGGAAGAGTAGAGAGTAGTACAAGAAGATGAGGAGGATTAGTAAGGGAGGCTGAGGAAGGAAGAGAATAATAACGATCAAGAATGATTTCCATAAGAAGAGTATATTTCTGTGGAAAAGAGCGGGCAATGGAATTGAATTTGAAAATGGGGGAAGGAGCAAGGCGATACACCATCGAAAAGCTGACGGATCCATATGATACCTTTAAGTCTCCAAGAGGTCCAACAAATAGGCCTGTGCAAAAGAATAAGCGAGTTATACTAGATGGGTAAATGTAGAAAGGATTCGCGCGAAATAAGCGACAAAGAGAATAAAGGTTTAAGGAGAGAGGAAGTGTGCTTAAACAAGGGAAGCAAATCATAAGGGGACTTAGAGGAGAAACGTACTATCTCCTGAAAAGAAAAGGGCGATAAAAAGGATTGCTCAATACAGAGCCAAAGAGGAGAGAAGGGAGAAGAATCCGATGATAGCCAACGTGAAGCTTGATGGAAAGAAAAGGATTTGTGATAGAGGGGAAAGTCTGGAAAAGTAACACCACCATTCGATTTAGGTCTGCGAAGAGAAAGAAGAGAAATTCTAGATTTGTTATTTTTCCAGAGAAATTTTGAGATAGAGGAATCAATACGTTTGAAATACAGGGCAGGAATATGCACAGGTAACATAGAAAGAACGTAGATAAGAATAGGAGCGATCATCATCTTGATGGAATCAAGTCGACCCCACCAAGAAAGAAAAAGAGGGTTCCAAAAAGAAAATAACTGATCAATTCGAGAGAGAACAGCGGACATATTTAATTTATTAAAGGAGGAAATAGAATTGGAAAACCAAATACCAAGATATTTAATCTTAGTGTTATTCCAGGCAAAACCAGTGGAAGAGAAGAGGTGAGGGAGACAAAACTTAGTCTGGGGGAGAATTTCTGTTTTATCCGAGTTGATCTTATAACCAGAAACGAGGGAGAATGCTTCGAATTCAAATTACAAAGGAGAGATAGATGACTCTGGGTCTGAAATAAACAAGAGGATGTCATCGGCATGTGCAGAAAGTTGTAATTGATGGCCCCCGTAGGGGAAACCAGAAATGGAAGTATTTAGCCGAAAGGAGGACAAAAAAGGTTCAAGGGCTAAAACAAAAAGAAGTGGAGAGTGTGGGCAACAATGACGGACTCCTCTTTGAAGGGAGAAAGAAGAAGAGAGTTGGCCATTCACGAGGACAGAAGCTTTGGGTGAAGAGTATAATAAAGAAATAAGAGAAATACATTTGGAACCGAAGCCATGCCACTTAAGTGAGGCAAATAAAAAAGACCAATCCACTCCGTCAAATGCTTTCTCAGCATCGACAGAAATAGCAGCCAAAGGAATGGAAAGAGAGGGGGCTTTATTTAAAACGTTTAAAAAGAGACGAGAATTGTCAGAAGTGAGCCTCCCTTTAATAAAACCGCACTGTTCTTTTCCAATAAGATGGGGCATGAAAGAATCCAAACGTAAGGCAAGTAATTTAGCGAAAAGCTTATAATCAACATTGACTAGCGAAATGGGGCGATCATTTTTACAAAATTTGGGATCACAACCTTCTTTCAGAATGAGACAGATGGTGGCATCTTGAAAAGCACCTGCAGCCTTACCAGAGGAATAAAAGGATTGAAAAAGCAATAAAAGTTTGGGTAATAAAAGGTCAGAAAAATGCAAATAAAACTCCACAAGCCATCAGGACCAGGAGTTTTACCCTTAGTGAGGAAAGATAAAGCCGTAGAAAGTTCATGTAGGGAAAGATCAAGGTCAAGGGATGAAAAATTAAGGTGGGATGTAGAAGGTTTAGGTAATTTTTCAAAGTAAGAAGGAACCATAGAAGAAGTAGGAGGGGATTCTGGAGTGTATAACTGTTGATAGAAAAGTTGGAATTGATCAAGAATATCTTTATCTGTATGGAGAAGAACATTATCAGAAGAAAAGATGGATTCAATGGAAGTACGCTCCTTACGAGATTTAAGGTAATTAGCTAACAGTTTCCCAGATTTGTTACGACCTCCATAATAACGCGCAGTACTACGAAGAAGAATAGAAGAAGCATTATCCGTGGTAAACTTGTTGAAAGAGATCTTTGCACGTAAAAGTTCTGGGGACATACAGGTATCGGAAGAGGTATAGAATTGATGTTCTAGTTTTTTAATATAACCAAGAGAAGACTTACGTTTTTGAAGAAATTGTTTCTTTTTTCTAGAGACAAAATCAATAATAAACCTTCTCGCAGTAGCCTTAAAGGAATCCCAGAGGATATAAGGAGGAGTGTTGGATTAGAGTTAATTTGAAAGAAATCATTAGTAAAAGTTTGAAATGAGGAAGAGAAAATAGGGTCAGTAAGAAGTGCAGAATTAAAGCGCCAGCGAGAAGGCTTAGGAAGAGGTGGAAGTAAATCAATATCCGTTATAATAGGGGCGTGATCTGAAATAACAATAGGCTCAATAGAAGAGGATAATAGATTTTGAGTGAGAGACTGAGAGAGAAATATATAGTCCAATCTAGTGGAAGAAGCATGAGGGTGTGAGAAAAAGAATAATCCAAAGTGTCTGGATGCGTGAGTCTCCAAGAGTCGGAGAGATGTGTTTGAAGTATAGTGTTCAAGAATTGCTTGTGAGGTTTGTGAGGGATGAAGCGAACAGTAGATTTGCGATGAAGGAACGGATCTATAAACTGATTACAATCTCCTCCTAAAAGAAAAAGATCATCTTTGTGTTGCATATATTTGCTAGTAATTAAAGGCCAAAATGAACAGTCAGGTTGAGTAGGACCATAAATATTGAAAACAGTTAGAGAAATTGAGTTAATCAGTAATTTAGCCAAAATCCATCTCCCTTCTGAATCTTTTTCTTCTAATAATACCTTACATTTCAATTTTTTATGAATTAAAATAGCAACTCTATTTTTTTTATTGTAAGAGGGAGAAAATAAAACTGTACCAACCCAGTTCCTTTTAAGGGATTCAAGATCATTAAGGTGAGTCTCCTGTAAAAGAGCAATATCAGGGGCATAGGAGGATAAATGAGAAAGTACTCTCTGCCGTTTAATGGGGTTATTAAAACCTTTTACATTCACTCTAAATTTGCAAACAAGATAAACATAATAACATTAAGATTTACGAAAAAGTATGAAAACATCATAAAGCCGAAAAGAAGAAACAGCAAGAAGCCAGAAAAAAGAAGACATGATCGAAGAAAAAAGAGGAGGGGAAAGGAAAGGAAAGAAAGAAGGAAAAAGAGAAAGCAGAAGAAGAGACAGTACATATCCAAAGGATGACTGAAAACAACGTACCTGAAAAAGATAAACACAGGGAGGTGGGGAAGTGGGGGCACTCTACAAGACGGACCTTGCAAAGGGAGGAAATCCAACTGCACCAGGACAAACAACTAATTGGAAAATCGACAAGTTGACCCACGCAGGTTCAAGGAAATACACCAGGGACCTGTGTTGCAGTGAAGACGCCAGGTGGGACAAAGGGAAGAGCTTCATGAATCTACGAAGGATATAAAATGGTAAATGACTATAAGAAAAGGACAATAGAGATGTACACTATAAAATACTCAGTGAACAAACATGAGAATAGAAGACAAAATAACAATGTGAAGGAGTTCTATATAGTACACAAATTAATCGGATGGTAAATCTAAAAGCACGATAACAATAGAAGTGCTATAAAATGCAAAACAAGCATGCGTAAATATTCATGGGATTACTAATAATATGAAAATGCATCCAAAACATTTAAAGAAAAAAAATGAACATAGAACAACAGAAATTCTACAAGAAGAAAATCCAACATAAACAAGTATAGAGCATGAGATGATCAGCCACACGAAGAGGTGGGCGTATCCATGGCACCACCAGATTTGAGATGGATAACGTTTTTAAGTTCTCCAGGGTCCTGAAAGGTCCAAGTTCTATTTTGGTGGGTGACCTTGAAAATACAGGGATGAAACAAGCCATACCTAGCACCCAGAGATCGTAGAGGCGCATGAAGATTCAGAAACTCTTTTCTCCTGGACGCTGTGGCGTTAGAGAAATCTTGGGAAAGGAACACTCTCTGACCCGTCCAGGAGATTTGACATTTGGAACTGGCTGCAGAAAGAACTGAGAGGAGATCCGTAAATTCCCAAAAAAGAATAATGACACCTCGTGGCTTCGGTGAGTCAGATGTACGTGGACCAAGTCTATGAGCTCTCTGGATACTGAGAGAAGTGGTAGGAGGCATGTCCAACAGTTTGGGAATGAAGGAGGTGAAAAATGTTACAGGGTCATCTCCTTCCAAAGACTCTGGAAGACCATAAATACAAAGATTATTCCGTCTGTTCCTATTTTCCAAATCCTCAGTATGTTGGTGGAGGGCACGGACTGATTTCTCCAAGGAAGAGATGCGCTGAGAGTTGGATTGAACCTCTGAAACTTGTTGCTCTACAGATGAGATTCTAGCATGCATAGACGCCCATTTTTCTTTCAGAAGTTGCTTGTCTCTGCTAGTATCCTCAACAAAAGGGCACAAAGCGCGAATCTCCTCTAGAAGTAACTCCATAGAGATTGGAGAGGATGGCTTGTCTGGTGATGGAGGATCCTGCTTCAAACGTTTAGAAGAAGCATTGGGAGGAGAAGATTTATTTGATGACGGCTGCGTTGAAAAGGAATGATGTGGAGCTAGACCAGCCATTTGATCCACAGATGTAGAGACGTTGGAGGAGACTGAGATGGATGTCTCTTGAGGAGATTTAGAAGAGACAAAGACGAACTTTGGCTTGCGCAGTTTGCCCATATAAAGAAACTTACTGTAAGTTGCGTAGTAGTAGGATGACAATAGCACTCAGCAGATCAGACAGTCAGTAACAAATGAAAATATTAAGCACATGAGACCACTTAGGATGAATATATGCACCAAGAAAAATCAGGAAGCCATACAGATATAATGTATTATTGTGGATACATCTTCAAATCCGTAGTGAGAGAAAGAAGCAAAAAACACATCCTCAATATGTAGTAATTGATATGAGGAAAACAGGAATGGTGGATATGGCAGGGTCGGATCTGTGGTGACGCTATGACTTGGAAAGCGCAAGTCAGTGAAGGAGTAGACAGATTGCTCGATGATAATGTCTATAATGAAGTTCCAAATTAAATAGAGCAGGAATTAGGTAACAGTAAGCAGTAGACCGGCAAGCTGCAAATAGTGACAAGTATGCATGACCTATCAAAAAGGTGGCCGTGGCAGATCCGAAACACCAAGGTGTCAGTAGCAGGTGGTATGGTTCATCTGTAATCTGTAGAATAAACTACAAAAGTCATTCAGCGAACATCTTCCCATAATGCTTCATGCTCTGTGAGGAGAAACATAACAGAGCTCATGTAAAAGTACCAATTACACACTCCAAGTATATGACTGGATGAAAAATCAGTAGAAATGTACTGCTATTCAGGGCGAGAGCCATCTGCAAATAAACATTGTGGAGAGGAAAACGTTTGTGCTGTGAGGAGAGGATACGCTACAAAATGGCAGGCGCAACCAGCTTCGTAGTTCACAGTCGGCCAAAGCCGGTATCGCGGTGAGAAGAAGCACTCAGGAATAGCGCAGTGAAAGCAACTTAGACGACGTTTGAAGAGCGCAGCTACAGCATGTCAGAGGGCGCCGTGGAGTCGCAGGAGAGAGCTGAGTGTAGTTCCAGCGCTGTAGAATGAAATAAAATGGCGGGCGCATCTAACTTCGGAGCACACAGGCAGCAATAACCTTTAGTGTGTCGATAAAAAGTGTTCAGAAATAGCGCGTAAGACGCGGCTTACATTCCGGTTGAGGAATATTGCAACCTTCTTGCTGAAGACATCGTGGAAACTCCGGAGAGAGTTGAATGAAGGTCCGGTGCGTCAGAGAGACCTCACTCCGCAGCCATCTTGCGTGGTGCCGTAACCACGCCCCATCCTTTCATACTCTTGATCCTTCTTCTCTTGATAAACCTAGGCTAACTATATAACTCAGAAATGCACCTGCAATTTCTTTTGTTCACTGTTGGTCTTCTTCACCACTTTAAAATCTGGAAACAATGTCCCACCATCTGATTCAATACCAATACACCGGCCTTTAACTCACTGGTCATAACTAGGTAGGGATTACCAAATTATGCTTACTTAACCCTAGACAGAGTTACTAACTTTGTTACCTGTATTCTCTTCAGTCACCGCAACCAGCACCCTCCCACATTCAAGTTGTATCCTGGGTAGCAACATAGCTCAATCTAAGCTTAACCTTCTGATATTTAAAACAGTGCACAGGCCTATTCTTCTTACTTATGTAAACTCTTTTCCAGGACTCGCCTCATTAACCGCTGCGTTCTACTTCTCCCTGTTCCTAAGCCTCAAGCACTCGGTCTACACCTCATTTTATCTTTTGGACCCATTTCACTGGGATGATCTCCCCTTGACCTCAGAGCAATCATTTCCTCACCAGCATTAAACACGTGCCTCAAACTCACTATTTAATGGCAAGGTACTCCAATTCGATCAACACGGACTCAGCATTGTGCCGTCCCTGATTTCCTCTTACCTTTGCTCCCCTCGCACCCTCTAATGGCTGCCACCCACTGTAAGATCTATGATCATTAGCACATGTATGTTTGTATCACTGCCTTAACTCCCTTGGTTGGTATACACATATTGAAAGCTGAGTGCATGCGCTCTTTATTATTTCTGCCTCCCTACCTTGATCTAAACTCTATCATTGCTTGACAACGGTTTGCACTCTCCAGCACCTTCGATTCAACAACTTTCTGCAACCACAGTCCTTATATATTCTTTACTTTATTGTAAAAATTGTGTTTTTGAAATACTTACTGCTTCTTAACAAAGGAATCAATACAGAATAAAATCTGCTAGCCTTTCTGTCTCTTCTATATATCTGTCTCCATCTGTGTGCCTGCTATCAGGTGTGTGTTTGTATCCGTGTATTTCAGTATATCTGTTTGTTTTTCACTGTTTCTACACAGGTGTGCCCCGTTTAAGCCCCTACTTGTGTGTCCTGCTAATTCTCTGTGTGGCCGTTTGTTACTGCCTGCTGTCTGTTCACGGTTCAGTCTCAGCTTTTTTCGGCTTAACATCTGTCAGTGTATGAGATACAGAAGGATGTCTGACTTGTGCAACCAGTTGAGAAAGGCGGGGGCCGTCATTGGCCCCGCCGCAAGTATGGCAGGGAACCAGCCCACCCTGCTCTCCGTGGTGGGGCGCGCCCTACCGCATCATCATGACGGGGTGGGCGGGCCCCGACCTGGATTGGCCCTAAGGGCTCCCAAGTGACCCAGAAGCGATTGAACCGCTTCCGGGTCAATGGGGAGCAGAGATCCGGCCGGTTAGAACCGGCCTGGCCAGTAGGGGGGTTTAAAAGGCCGGGGAGCGCGGGAGTCGGCCTCTTTTACCCGAGCTCCCAGGTCTGCCCCAACCAGCCTCTAGGAGGCTGTCATCTTTTTCCTCTTTTACCCGCGCTCCCAGGTCTGCCCCACCCAGCCTTTAGGACGCTGTAATCTTTTTCTTTCTATTTGACCCGTACAGGTTGCGTCGAGGTGCAGGAATTGGCATCGTCAAGGCGGTAGACTGCTTCGGTGAGGGACGGTATCGATCAGGAGAGCAGAGGATAGGAGCAGGAGAGCGCGGCGGCAGGAGTTTTCTTTCGGCGGTTGGCTTCCTGTTGGGCCGAATTTGAGGCCGTGAGAGGACGTCACGCCGGCTGTCTTCAGTGGATTACAACGGTCTCGCTTGGGAGAGGTTTCGGTGTACAAGGAGCGCACTCCGCGCTCCTCACAGGTATCGAGGCAGGAGGTTTTTGGGACCGCGACCGCTGGGAGCTGGGCAAATTTTACATTGTGCATTTCGCGCGTCGGGAGCGGTTGTCCCAACACTGGGAGCTGGGCATTTTCCTTGGTATGTTATTTTAAGGGGTTATCCTGACTGAAGGAGCCAGCTGGCTGCTTAAGTGAACGGTTCTGCTCATTGCTTTAAAACGGGTGGAGCTTAAATTTTCCCGGGGATTTTTTACCGCTCTGATTTTAATTGAGCGTGCTGGGCACACGTGGGGCAGGTCTTCACGGCGGCACTAAGGGCGGTGCAAGCCCTGGAGTTTTGTGCATATGCAATTGGGTGAAGGGTTAATTTGTTAAAATACACGGAGGCATACAGTTGGATGGGAGTGTTTCAGTGATCATCTTTTAGCTCCACATTCTCGAGTGGTTCTGTGTATGGTAAATAACACGACAAACTTTTCTGTTAATATAGTGCTAGTAGTAATTGAATCACTGCCCAAATGTAAACAAGTGAATCGTATAGATTTACAACATGCATGTGCTCTGTGTTGGAGGGTGCACTCATTAGACCACACACTGTGTGGATTACAGTTGGACGCAGGTGGTAGGGTGCCCAAAGACTACAAGGAGGTTTTCTCTTGTTTATGTGCCCAGGGCATATGCTAATCTTGTTACTTTCTATTATAGAAGCGCACACAGGGGTACTCATCACGCCAGATCAATGAGAGGCGAGAGAGAGAACATCGCTTTAAGGGGACACAGACAGGCCTGCATTTTACTTCTTCTGTGGGCCGCCGGGCTAGAGTTACTCGCCCAACACCCAGGTTAGCTGGTGTGGCGCAGTTCCAGTTGCATGGTGCTTACACCAGTTTGTGTACCCCCAACATGAGCAGGTAAGGACCTGAACAGGTCCCATTTAGGTAACAGATAACATTGTGCTCGCAGTGTTATTGACTATCAGGATTTAAGTTACCTTGTAATTGTTGTCTCAGGAGCTATGGCTAGTAAATGTGGTGCAAAGCGTTCCCGCATGGAACATATGTTGGAAGCAATGATGTGTAGGATGGCAACAATGGATAGGAGATGGGGGAAGGTAGAGCAAATGGGGCAGAGCCTTGCGGAGCTCAGACAAAGAGTAGATGGGCAGAGTGGGCCAGCAGGCAGGCCTAAGCGAACCATAGTCCCCCCACAACCCAGGGGGAATTGGATCCACTCCCCAGGTGGGCTAGGCCCAGGAAGGGGAAGAACCAAGCACCCATGCTAAGTCAGCCTTTAGGGGAGATTCCTTCAGGTGAGGGTCCCTCAATAGTTCCAGTGACACCGGTGAGCCCTACACCAATACCAGTGATTCCCTGCAAGTGTCCCAGTGGTCCCCACCCCTACACCACTCGTGCCTACACCAAGTCCGGCGCCTCCCGCATCAATCGCGGGGGTCCCAGCAATAATTCCTGTGGTGCCCACACCTAACCCCGCATCTTTCCCGGTGGTCCTGGTTCTGAATCCAGTGGCCCCCACTCCTGTCTCAGCCCCAATAGTTGTTAATCAGGCACCGTAGGAGCTAGTGGCTCAGATAGCAGCAGTTCTCCCTTGGCTAGTAACCGGGGGAATGTTACCAACTTCAGTGGGTGCAAAGGAGGTAGGGGAGGACCCGTTAGCGGAGGAACAGAGGATGGTGGAAAAGATTATTGCAACCTCAAGTGGGGTGCCAGGCGAAGGACCAGGTACTTCAATTCTCCCTCAAGAGAGCGACAATGGAAAAGACAAGGTGACAGAGCCAGCTGGAGTTGCGGAAATAGGTAAGGAAGTGTCATTGCCACTGCTGGGCACGGGTGTACTACCCAGTAGGAGGGAACATTTGGCCAGACATGTAACACGCGAGGTGAAGGAATTGGTATGGTCTGGTGCTTACATCAATAAGTTTTCCTTGCTTGTGGGTAACAGAGAAATGGAGTATGCCAAGAAGCAGAAGAATTGGATGCTTCATAGTGAATGGTGTGTTGAAATGTTGAGATTCAGGGTGGAGGAGACTTTGAACAACTGGATTAGGGCTTTCTCTGTATTTATGGTGATAATAGCTGAGCGTTCGCCTTAACTTCAAGCAGAAATGGCGTGTTACCAGAGCAGGGTTACTATGACTTATGATAAATATGGGGCATAGGATGGAAAGAATATGACATGAATTTCAGGAACGCGAAGGAATTTGACCCATCACTTACCTGGGACCGGGTTGACTCAATCTCGTGGTTCGATCAGTTTGGCCCAGGACAGCCGGGCAATGCAGCTCAGCAGTGGAACAAGGGTCACACTTCCCAAGCGCCTCAACCCCTTCGGTCACCACAGAGTGCGGGCGCGACCCCTAGTCCAGGGAGCGGTGGGGGATGGAAAGGGGTATGCTGGGATTTTAATAGATGGACATGCACCAGGGCCAAGGCACTTGTAAATTCAGACATGCATGCTCCACATGTAATCACCTTTCTCACCCAGAATCAAAATGCCTCAGTGCATGCCCATGGTTTGTTCTGTTTCCTGCTCTTACTTCATTTTTGGAATGGGTTTTGAGACAGGCAACAGGGCACCAATATGTCATGCATTATCTGGATGACTTTCTCTTTCTGGGGTCGGCGGGCTCCCGTGAATGCGCTTGGGCATTGCAGGAATTTTGCGTGCTCATGCGGGCTTTTTGGGTCCCTCTGGCGCCAGGGAAGACTGTGGGTACATCAACCACAATAGAATTTTTAGGCATTGAGTTGGACTCTGTACAGGGATGTTTCCGGTTACCTAAAGAAAAAATAGTGAAATTTAAAGCAGCACTCCAGCAATGTTTGGCAAAAGATAAGGTAACCTTGCATCAGCTACCACAGACAGTTGGCCAGTTGAACTTTGCACTAAGGGTAATACCTTTGGCATGACCGTTCTCCCATTAAATCTCTCAGGCCATGACAGGCCTCCAGGAAAAACACCATTACACAAGACTGTCGTCTGAGGTTCGCCAGGACATGCGTATTTGGATTGCAGGGTTTCAACGGTAGGGTAGTGTGGCCCGGTCTCCCCACTACTTCCGCGGAGTTAGGTTTATGGACTGATGCTGCAGGCAGTGTGGGATTTGGTGCCATACTCGGGAACGAATGGGTGGCTCAACATTGGCCGACTTGGTGGGTGGAGAGTGGTGTGACAGCCAATATAGGTTTCCTGGAACTCTTTCCCATCTGGGTTGCACTGACTGTTTGGCCTCATCATTTGCGTAATCCATCTGTGATTTTCTGGTCAGACAACATGACAGTGGTTGAATGCATCAACCACCAGGCTGCATGGTGTAAAATTATCCTCCGCCTGTTGAAAGAGATAGTGCTGTTGTGTATGAAGCTGAACATACAGTTTAAGGCTAACCAGGTCCCGGGGGTGCTGAATAATGCTGCTGATGCACTCTCTCGCTTCAAGATACAGGTTTTCAGGGAACACCTACCGTCTGCAGAGGCGATACCAGCACACTTCCCGGAACTGGTCTGGCTGATTGGTGCCCCCAGCTACAGAATCTCGTGGCAGCTAGCCTAGGGCCCAGGACCAGGAAGGCTTACGAAGGGACGTTTTTGTCTTACTGCACTTTTTTGGGGCAGGATTGGGCGGATAGCTGGCATAAGTCAGGGGCATTTCTCTGGTATTTAGACACTTTGAATAAGGAAGGGTGCTCTGCGGCGACAGCCAGGTGACATGTGGCAGCGGTTTCTTTCTTTGCGCAGATCAAGGACACCAGGGACCTCATGAATAGTTTCATTGTAAGGAAGGCACTAAAGGGGTGGCGGCGCCTCCAGGGGGCCACTCCGGACACGAGACACCCGATTGGCTTAGAGCGGCTGACATCACTGCTAACAGCCCTGGGTGGCATTTACAGTTCAATAGGAGAGGCATTACTATTTAGAGCTGCCTTTGCACTGGCCTTTTATGTGGCATTTAGGGTGGGGGAACTGGTGGCGCACAATAAACAGGATGTCCAAGGTGGGCTCCAGCTGGAGCATGCGAGGATACAGGGCGACACTTTGCTAATAACCATTAAAAAATCTAAAACTGATCAGGAAGCCCATGGCGAAGGGATAGTACTTCACTGGGCACAAGACAATCCATGCTGCCCAGTGATGCACCTGGAAGCCTTCCTCCGAAAAGTGGAATAGTGCAGTAGGGGGGACATTATTAATGCATGCTGACAATACCCCGCTTATCAGGCTCCAATTTAAAAGGGTATTGGCCATGGCGATAGACAGGACAGGTTTAGATCCGAAGGACTTTGGGACTCATTTATTCAGAAAAGGGGCTGCCACAGATGCAACAGCTAGAGGGTTGCACAGCAACAGTGTGAAGAGAATTGGAAGATGGTCCTCCAATTGTTGCAAATGCGATGTGCGGCTACACATGTTGTGAGGATGGCAATGCAATTGTGTCCTGATGCCTGTCCTATTTGTCTGCTTACATTTCAGTTTCTCAAACCTGTCACTCTGGGGGGAAACTGCCGTCGGCGCATCACCAGCAAGATTTTCACAACGAAGGACACATCCACAGGACAAGGGAACACATGTTGTGTGGGTCATTGGTCATTCCTATGTACGGCGTATGAAATCTGTTTTTCTTTCAGGTAATTACAGGCAAAGAGCTGAGCAGGATGGTTTCAAGGTTTCTTTCCATGGTAAAGGGAGTCTCTTGCTCTGTCAGTTTAGGGTTTTCGTTACAGAACTGTTGAGTAGACACAGCCCTCCACCCACGATAGTTATCTTGCATTTGGGTGGGAACGATCTGGTAAATCTGGGTAGAAGGGTCTTGATGGAGGACATAATCTCTGAGGTGGGCTGGTTAGCTAAGGCATGGCAGGGCTGCACCATAGTTTGGTCTCACATGATACCCAGATTTAAATGGAGAGGGGGAGATTCTGTGAAAGCGTTGAATCACTCGGTAAGGAGGATCAACAATAAAATAGGGAAATTGATCAGGTCTCCTCAGCTACAAAACATTGTGCATGGGTGTGTCAGGGGGAACTGTGCTACTTAAAAGACGGGGTCCACCTGACTAGGTTAGGTAACGAATTCCTTTTGGAAAATATAATGGCTTGGCTAGGTAGTGTCAGGGCTGGGCATGACCTTTCGGTCTAGGAGGGTAGGGGGGCAGATAGTCGGTCAACTACGCTGGCCAGTGGTAGTAAGGTCATGATTGGTGAGCCGTAAATTTAAGATCCTTAGAGGGCGGCGCCATTCTTGAATGGGGTCCCCCAGGGGGAGGGACAAGTGGTCTCTCCTAGAACTCCAGAGGCTGTACATCCGGTTGGCCGGATGGTTGCGGGGGAGGGGGGAGTCACGCTTTCTTTAGGCTGGTCGCCCACCCCACACGGGCACAATGACGTCACTAAACAGCACAGAGTGCAAGGGCCCCTTTTAATGGAGTTAATGGAGCATAGGGGGATGAACGGGGGGGAGTACCCTCTCAGAAAACGGGCCCTCTGTGCATGCACACTCCTACGAGAGGGCGTGGCTAATTTGATAAGGATTTGACAACAGTTAGCGACCTTGCCGTAGGCCCAAATAGGATACGCAGAAAAGTAATTAATGTATAATTATGGTTCAGATGTTAGACTCGGATAGGAAATATCTTGTACTAGAAGTATGTTAAGGTTAGCCATCTGATATCTATACATATTAATTGTAATCAAATGTCATGCTACGTTTTCTGCGTAAAAATTTGTAAATATTGTTTATTTCAATTTTTATTTGATTTTAAGTTTTAATAAATACGGCCAGAGGTTGTACGACCCTCGCCTCCAAAGAAATCCTCTCTCATGCCCATCTTTAATAAATGTTGGTTAAACGTAAGGCGGGGAGGGGGATGTTCGGTAGCCCCTGGCCATAGAGAAAGGCAGGGGCTGTCATCGGCCCAGCCGCAAGTATGGCGGGGCACCGGCCCCCCTGCCCCCCTCGCCTGCTCTCCGCGGTGGGTCACGCTCCACTGCGTCATCATGACGCGGTGGGCGCGCCTCGGCATGGATTGGCCCCAAGGGCTCCCAAGTGACCCAGAAGCGATTGAATCGCTTCCGGGTCAATGGGGAGCAGAGGTCAGGCCGGTTAGAACCGGCCTGGCCAGTAGGGGGGGTTTAAAAGGCCGGGGAGCGCGGGAGTTGGCCTCTTTTACCCGCGCTCCCAGGTCTGCTCCACCCAGCCTCTAGGAGGCTGTAATCTTTTCCCCCACCCACCATCCCCTAAAGCAGATACGGGTTATTGTATTATAAGGTTGTTCATATGGTTTTTTCCCAATGTAAATGGATGGCAGGTGTGTCGTTTGATTATTTTTGTTCCTTAGAACTTTTTCCCATTTGCAGGTCATCAATCGTCGTATTTATTGCTCTTCCTTGGTCAGGCGGTAAGGTCATGATTGGTGAGCAGTAAATTTAAGGTCCTTATTTCAATTTTTATTTGATTTTAAGTTTTAATAAATACGGCCGGGGTTGTACGACCCCCGCCTCCAAAGAAATCCTCTCTCATGTCCATCTTGAATAAATGTTGGTTAAACGCAAGGCTGGGGAGGGGGATGTTCAGTAGTCCCTGGTCATACTCCTTCATACTATTCCAAATTGAACTGGCTGTAGCTTTTGACACAGTCATGCACAAGATCCTACTGCAACCACCACACAAGGTTGTTTTTTTCTTCTCACTTTCTCTTAAACTCCACACCCAACTTTTTCCTATTAGAATCTCCCAGGCATTCCTCCTTGATTTATTTTTCCTTATCTGCAGTAGTGTCCTTGACAACATCAATACCTCCTTTTGCATTTCCATCTACCTAACCCTACTAATCTGTTCTCTTCTTCTTTCTCTTCCCTTCACTGGAAACCTCCCTGCTACCTCACGGTTGTCTTCCACTGATCGCATCAAACTGTCATGCCTCACACGGCCAAACCACACAAAGACCATTTACTTTCTCTTTTCTAAAGTGTCATCACATGTCATCAGGTTCTCTGCGTACCTACAAAGTAACCCGCAAGAATGACCTGTTGTTGGGTAATTATCCCAAACAGCCGGCCCTCAATCCTCGCACTGCTGTGCCTTCCTTTACCAGTACTTCCTAATATATATATGAAGAGTGTAGAATTATATTGGTCAGCTGACAATCAAATGATATGTAAGTATCACATCCCTTATTGCACTCCATTGGCTCCCCGTCCAGAAGAGATCACCATTAAAAACACTGTGCTCCGTGGCCTCCATGGTCATGGTCCATGGCCTTCAAGGTCATGCAGGTCATGCACCATCTAACCTCACAAGAGTCCTTTATCTGTACAAGCGTTAGTAAATCTCCTATCAGTTTATCCACATAAAATCAAAATATTTGGTGGATGAACCTGCCTGGTACATGCACGGTTCAATTCGCTGGAACTCCTTACCGTTGTCCTTCTGGATACGAAATAATTCCATAAGAGTTAGAAAAAATCTGAATCTGCTAAGCATTCTACTTGTCGAATCTTTACTAAGCACAACCCCTCCTTTCCTCTCGAAATCATTCAGATGCCTTAAGACAATGTACTCCGCTGGACTGTGTCTGAGGGGTTTTCATCCAACTTGTCACTGCTGGAATCACCCCCATGACACAACTACTTTTGCTTCCATGGCTTGTGTTTTGGTTTTCCTTTTACCCCTGATGCCCATAGGCAGCATGTATGCAGTCTGCTGAACGTTAAAACAATACAACTAAATAAATACATGTAGATGGACTGTCTTACACTGGTAGGGATCCTGTTCTCCGTTTTGTACCAATAACTACCCTCTCTTCCGAAATCCTTCCTACACATTTTATATTTTTATCTTCCAATGAGCCTAGCTTACTGTTCCTAGACTAGCTATTTAGAGCATTTCTATGAACGTACAAAGTAATTACATATATTTAGGCATTGATCTGTTGTGTCTCCTATTTTTCTTTGAGCCTTTCTGCCTGTAGGTCTTGGTTGTCTGTCTGTGTGATTGCCTACTTGCCTCTATTTGTATTTTTATCTCCCTATTTGGCTGTGTGGGTGCCAGTCCATGTGATCGCCTGTATGGCTATATCTGGTTGTTGTTGTGATGTTCTATCCGTGTTAGTGTAGGAACAGAAGTTCACAGTTGACAATACTAACTGCCTCATCAGGTATTTTTTTAACAGATGCCTTTGAAATTCCCATATCCTTTTCCCCTAACAGGAAGGAACCCTGGCATGCAGTGCTCCCCCTGCAACCCCTGAGGCTGCTTCGTGAAGAAAGGTGGCTCTAAATTGTCCCTGAGCTCGACATTTAGGTGGTATCCTCGTTCGACATTTCTTCTAAATGGCTGCCTGATTGTTGGCAGTGATTTAATTTGCTTGGGGGCACTGTGGTTTTTGTTATATACCACGGAGGGCCAACTAAGACGTCAATGTAAACTCGACACAGTCCCTTCTAAGTCGACCCACTCCACCCCCATCTAGAGTGTGCATGGAGGGCATGGAGGGCGAACATGGATGAATATGCCCATTGGAAAGAGCTCTGTGCCTCGAGTGATGACACACATTCTTTCTTGCTGCCTCCATCCTCGCATCTCCTTTCCTGGCTTGGATCGGGGATGATAAAGATTCCCATCCAATCAGCCCTGTCCAGGTTCCAGATGCGTGTGACGGAGCCTGTCGAGATGCCCCAAAGGGGTAATGAAGAAACTCCATCCTGCTCGAGGTCAAACCGGTTTCCTCAGTTTATTTCTGGAGAAAAGTAGTTGAACCGATACTCTCCTCTGATTGGCTGATTTCCAAAACAGTGATAGTTGCTCTGTTTGCGGGCAGCGCGGGTCCCTGCCCAGCTTCCCTCAGAACTGAACATGCATTGGCCTGTTCAAGCTTGGGTTTTAAAGAACTATACTGGTGTGACTTGTGGTACCAGCGTGTTGCCGCATACTGAGTGTCGCTCCTCTCCCCCAGGCTGCACCAGAGAACCTGCAGCTGCGTCCGCGTGCCATGTCTGAGGAAGGAGTACACCTGACAAGGAAACCAACCCTAGTGTCAGTGACCAAGCTGGTGAGCAGCAGAGGACCTTGTATAACCAAGAAGGAATAGGCCAGGTGCCTTTGAGTAAACACGGGGGCAGGCAGTGACTTTCCAGAAAGGACTAACGAAAATCTTTTCAGGAAACCCTCCAATCCATCTACGGCAGCCCCACAGCATACCCCCTCTGGGTGTAGGGTGCTGGCGAATACTGTAGTGCATGCAGTTAGATGCACGGGGTGACTGAGGCCACACTCGGAGGGTCACATCACTGACCTGCTGGACTGCACAAAGACCCAACCACCATCCGCACCTGCGCCCCTCCCACCTGAGCTTGGTAATGAAACCACAGGCCCACCTAAGGCTCTTGGATCAGATGGAACTGGGTTCAATTGCCTTCTGGAGGATAGAGCGAGTACTAACTCGCACCCCAACAAGAGTGCTCCCTAAGGCTCAGGATCATAGGATCCGTGAAGGTGCTGACAATGTTGCCGTGGTCAGAGGCTTTAGGGACTGCCATAAAAGTTTGTCAGGCCTTGCAGCAGTCTAGCGCCATTGGCATTGTCAAACCACTGCAGGCGATTTAAAAGTTATAGGCATTTTCATTTGGGGGTCGGCTTATTTGATACCTTAACATGGTCTGTGTCTCTTCCAGTAGGCCTGAGTGCACCGGGCCACAAACACGAGGGCCTTGGCGATCCCAGCAACTTCAGGGATTTAGGGCCATATGTATCACCAAACTATTTTGCATTTCCTAAATAGCGAATTTTAAGGAATCGCTATTTAGGAATTGCTAAATGGTATGTATGAAAAAAATCGTTTTTTATTTGCGATTCCTTAAGCTTCCGTATTTGCGAATTCGCATTTTGCGAATTCGCAATTAAGGAATAATTTCCAATGCATTCCTATGGGCCGGGAGGCCCATAGGAATGAATGCAAAATAATTCTCAAATTGCAAATTCGCAATTTGCTAATCGCAATTTGAGAATTATTGCAAGGGTGCAGGAGTGTCTCAAAGACACCCTGCTGCACCCCTGAAAAGAACATGTGTGTGCATATGGCGCACATACATGCCCTATGGGCATGTGTGTGCATCACATGCCACCTTTAAAAATGCCAAATTGTGCATTTTTGGAAGAATTCGCAAGTTACCATCAACTACAAGTTGGTGGTAATTTGCGAATTCTTAACCAAAATTCGCAAGCCAAAAATGCTACATACATAGCATTTAAGGAATCGCAAAATTGCGATTCCCTAAATGCTATGGAAAAATAAGGAATCGCACAAGTTTGCAATTCCTTATTTTGGGAATGTTTCATACATCCCAAAACATGCAAAAAGGCCGTTTGCGATTCGCAAAGGCCGAAATTCTGCGAATTTCGGCCTTTGCGAATCCCAAAAGGCTTGATACATATGGCCCATAATGTTTGAGCGCAAACAGAACGCTCTCGGAAGAGCACATTTTGCTCAGTTTTAATAGCAAACTATTAAACTTTTTCTTATTTCATAAAAAATAGAGCCTGTAAACCCGTCGGTAATTAAGCACAGGCCTGTTGCTCCACTTAAATCCGGCTCTCATTGGCACTGTCCTACTTCCATAAATCCCCGGGTGAATGAAAAAGCATTCCGAACCAGTGGCAGCCTCGCAGCTATCCATGGTGCTGAACTCAAGTAGGAGCGCAGTGGCTTATAATTGGCGTTGGAAGTTACAATAACCCTGGTTAAACACTGATGCTTATTGTGTGTATGGTACTCAACTGTGTCTCAGACCTAAACCATCTCATCGGAGGTAGACCTTGATTTGTCGTCCAAGATACCCAGGAGAGTCAAAGAGACTTTTGAGGCTCAACTTTCCATCATTGACCAGTCTAACAAAATGGATTACGTTAATAAGCAACATTTTATGTCTGAATATCATGAACTTCCTATTTCTCTTATTTTTCAAATAAAGTTTGAATAGAATAATTTATGTATTTTAAACAAAAACAATTGATTCGTAGTAGAACGAATGCATTACCTAACAAACAGTGATTTTGCCTTTTAGTTAGTAGTTCATTGTTCTCACAGTGAATCAAATTTATATGTGGAAGGTGGATCTGTGTATAAGGCTTATGGGAACGATGCCTGATGTTTCCAGAATCTAACTACGCTAGACTGTCTGTAGATAACCGTGTGATAAAAAGTATAAGCTGCATGTATTTCCGTGGGAACAGAGGAGCTGAACCTGCTTACCAAAGAACTCTGCCACTTGATTGGTCTGTGGAGAAAGGAGCATGTTACAATGTTTTCAACATGTTTTATTGACTTTTATATTAGTTTGTGTTCTTAGGTAGTCACTCATCTTTTACACTTTTTCTTTGGATCCTTTTCACAAGCCCAGCCCCTTGACAATTGTGGCTACTACGGTTGCTGTCCCAGTTTTAATTTTCTTTGCTATTTTGATTTGACAGATTGCTACTGCAGCTGTATGCTGATCAGCGTGGATTTAATGAGACTTGGCTGAGTTCTATGAACTACTCGCTATTGGAAGTTATGCTACTTTAATTTGGCTTTGAAGCTTTATGCTCCTTTGTGCACAACATGATTTAGAAGCTTGATCTAAAGATTTTAGGACCCAGTCCGCGCTATCAAAGACAAAAACAGAGGGAGGGGATTTCTACTCCACCAAGGGAGGCAACAACAGGCGCACAGGAATGGAAACTGTCAACCTGACAACACAGCCAAAGTACTCAAGGGAATGAACACATACTAAGTAGAACCCAGATACCCTCAGAATGAAGTTGAACAAAGTCACAGGCGAAGACACAAATGTGAATAAATCAGAACTCAGCAACAGTATATATAGAAGCTGCATGGTGTTACGATGCAATGACCAGATAGATGGCCATTCAGAGAAATGATTTGAGAGAATGAAGAATAAGCTAAGCTGGAGCAAAACGCCTATCTACTAGATTCACAAGCAGAAAACGTAGGGGAAGACTTGACTGCTTCATGATGGCCTGGACATCCATGAGGCTGGGATTATTCCAGCCCTATAAATAAGGGTAAAGCCACAATTTTGAAGAGACTGGGGTGATACAGTATATGAAGAAAAACAATGGTTCACTGGGATATTTATCAATACAAAAAATAATATGTCTGTATTCATTCAAGACACATTATTTTGTGCCCAGAGCAAGACAAAAAAATATTATGAAAACCGAAAGGCAGGCCATAAGTACTGTTCAGTACATTTGTTTCTCATATCATTATTATGCTTTTTTGTTTGTCAAGAGGAGATTTACATAAATTTGAACCCCCCCAAAAAGTACAGCAAAGTTTATTGTGACATCAAAAATACAGTAAAGAAATGAAATGAAATGAAATGAAATGAAAAACGATTTTTAACGCGCAACTAAGCCCGGGTGGGCGTCAAGGCGCCTGACCAAATGATACCAGATAGCAGAGACTGATCCTAATTACGGATATGCCCTGACAAAACACCAGGTCTTGAGCGCCTTTTTAAAAGAAGACAGAGAGGGTTGCATCTTAATCTCAAGAGGTAACAAGTTCCATAGTTTGGGAGCAGCAATGGAAAAAGCTCTGTTTCCCCAACGAACCCTTTTGGCACGTGGGACAACCAACAAATTCATCTCTGAAGATCTTAAGGATCTACCAGGCTGGTAGCGGGTCAGCAGGGCACCAAGGGGATCAAAAGAGCCCTCTGCCAAAGCTCGATAGACAAGACAGAGGATCTTAAAGGAGATCCTGAGATGAATGGGCAGCCAATGAAGGCTCTTTCTGGCCATGGTGGCGGATGAGGCTTTGGAAAGTGCTAAGACAAAACGAGCAGCCGCATTTTGGACCACCTGTAATCGCTGAATGAGCCCCTTGTTGGAGTCTACATAGAGCGCATTACAGTAGTCCAGCCTTGAACCTATCAATGCTACTGCCACCTGTTTACGTGCTGAGAGAGAAAGATAATGAAGAATCCTCCTGAGAATCTTTAACACACCCCAGCAGGTAGCCACCGTACGGTTGACCTGCAGAGTCATGGATAGGGAGGTGTCAAAGATTACCCCGAGATTTCTTGCCGACTGGGAGGGAGATGGACAGGTTCCCAGTGAGGCCGGCCACCACTCATCCGACCAAATATCCTGGTCCTTGCCAAAGACCAGGATCTCAGTTTTATCGCCATTCAACTTCAGGGAATTCTGAAGCATCCAGTCAGAGACTGTCTGCATACAGATCCTGAAGTTGGTGGCAGATGATGAAACTGAGTGGGCCAGTGACACCATAATCTGGGTGTCATCGGCGTATGACACCAATTCCATCCCCTGAGATTTTACTAGCCTTGCAAGGGGGGCAACATAAATGTTAAATAGGGTCGGACTGAGAGCAGACCCTTGTGGCACCCCACATTGCAAGGACATAGCAGGGGAAAGGAATTCACCAAGCTTGACTCTTTGCTCCCTGTGCTGCAAAAAGGAGTGCAGGAGGTTCAGAGCAATGCCGGATATCCCTGCCTCCCTCAACCGAGATGTAAGCGTTGATGGAGACAGGGTGTCAAACGCCGCTGTGAGGTCCAGTAGCACCAATACGGTAGATTGGCCAGCGTCCACCTTCCTACGGATGTTATTTGCCACCATAGTCAGAGCTGTCTCAGTACTATGCGCCTTTCGGAACCCATGCTGGGAGCTGTCAAGATACCCAGATGAGTCCAGGAAGGCGGTAAGATGGCCATTGAGGTGTGTCTCAAGAATCTTAGCAGGAGCGGGTAACAGTGAGATAGGTCTGAAATTTTTCAACTGTTCCGGGTCTAGCGAGGGCTTCTTGAGTAGAGGCTTTACTATCGCCTTCTTCCATATTAAGGGGAAGGTACCTTGGGTTATTGCACCATTCATAACTTCCAGGAGTGGCGGAAGCAGTACCGCTCTGCATTCCTTCAATATCCTCAGAGGGCAAGGGTCTAGAGGTGATGAGGATTTGATCCTATCTAGTAGAAGCTCAAGTTCTTCTCGAGTAAGAGGTGGAAAGGCCGTTAGATTATCCGGGTGGTCTCTAGTCCAGGCTTCTAATTTGTTCAAGGTTTTGAGTGAAGAGTCGGCTAGGGACTTTCTCTGGTTTTCCAGCGCAAGATGGATGTCCTCAATTTTCTTATGGAAAAACTCTGATATGTTGTTGCAGAGCTCCTGCGAGCCCACAACTGGATCCGGGACCTGAAGAGAGCTGAGGGAGTCTACAATCTTAAAAAGCTCCCTGGAGGAAGTGAGGGAGGTGGTAAGATTAGAGAAGTACTGCTGCTTTTCCCTGATAACACTGTATTTGTATTCGGCAAGCAGACCCTTATGTAATTCCCTTTCAATAGGATCCCATGCTTTCCTCCATTTTCTTTCCTGTCTTCTACAGCCTTGTCGAAGAAGTCTAAGTGAATCCGTGTACCACGGAGCAGTGGGCTTACAGCGGGCCGAGTATCTATAAGATGAGGGAGCCAGCTCATCAACCGCTATTGTGATAGAGTCGGAGAGCAATACCGCTGCATCCTCCACGTTTCCCAGGGAAGAAAAGGTGAACTCCTTTATGTATGGTTCAAGTGTGTCATTGGTGATGTTCTTAAAGTTCCTTTTAGGGCCTCTGATAGTGGGGAACAAATCGGGGGAACATGCCCTTACCTATTAGACAAGATTTGTTACCACTCCATTCCAGATGCCACAGAAAAGCAACACAGGGCCATTGGGCATATTCAAGTACCAACAGATGGTTATGTTTTCAGAGTCCGAGCACTGCGGCACAGGGACAACAATAATCCCATGTGTTAGCCAGAGGCCTTTAAGGATTCAGAGGGAGAGGCAGAGGGAGAGGGAGGAGCAAGAACAATTTCCCTCATAGACAATGCCTACAAGACGGATGTTTTACCACTGCGATCCCTAATATTAACCAATCAACCTTCTGAAATACCCATATACAACCTGTCTCAACACCGCCTTTCCTCCACAGAGATCTCCTTACTCAGTAAAGGCCTCTCTTGTGTGTTTACTGAGGGACCAGATTGGTTCATGATTTACACTGCAATAATGCAATTTTTCAGCAGCATCAGACTCACATATTTCTTTATGAACAAAGATAGCACTGTAAATCATGATACCACAGGATGACACCCAAAATCCACCTTCCAGCCACCTTCTGACTTGATGCCCCCAGAGATTACCACATTTGAGAAATTGATACTCAATGATTTTCACTCTCTAAAACATAACCACTTATTTATACCGTACAATATCAGTGTCCAAGAAAGGTAAACCCTCTGGGATCTCAAAGCCAATGATTATATTTTTGTGTTATTTAGCCATGAGACAGAGGTGGTGGAATAGTCATTCTGGACAAAAACAAATATGACAAAGACATTTATAGACAACTTAGCAACATCAGTCACTATGGCCCCCCAAGCCAGAAACCCCATCCTGAAATTCAAGCTATGATTCAAACACTGACTAATTCTGCGGAACCAGAGGGTTTCTTAAGTCATAATGAGTTCCTCTTCTATAATAATAAGAGCTCCCATACACCAGTCCTTTATACACTAACCAAGATTCTCAAGAGCCTAGACTCACCCCCGGACAGGCCTATACTATGAGGCTGTGGTTCCATCCCGGAACCCCTAGGCAGATACATTGACTATTTCATCAAGGACATGGTCCCACTCACTACTACTTATGTGAAGGACCCAGCTCATTTTATCAACCTGATTGAAAATGAACATTCAGATCCAACATCGAACTGCTGGTCACATTAGATTTAGAATCCCTATATACTAATATACCCCAGATGGGAGGTATTCGTGTGATTAGTGATCATCTTAATCATAGACCAGCTGCAGTACCGGATCCAACAGACTTCATTATTTCTTTCCTCGAGATTACCCTCACTAAAAACGATTTTCTTTTTTATGGTAAATATTTTGTTTTTGAGATATTTCTAAAGTATACAAAAACCTGGAGGTGTCTACACGCTGTCTTTGATACAGAGTTGAATAGCCCAACTAGTTGTTAAAAAGCCAGGTTTTTAACACCTTCCTGAAAGACAGAAGATCGGGCATGGATTTGATGTGCAGGGGGAGGGAGCCCTACAGTTTAGTAGCACAGATCACAAAACTTCTCCCACCCCACGAGGAGCATTTGAATTTGGTGGCAACAAACCTTTTGGCAGCTCTTCGTCGAGCCTAGATGCCTGTTAGGATCACTTAAAACTATCTCTGACATATTTCTGGCCTATATCATGCAGTGCTTTGTAAGTGATGCATAAGTCTTTAAAGCTAATCCTTTGTTTAATAGGTAGGCAATTTAGCTTCCACAAAGCAGGTTTTGTTGATTGAAATGTAAGGATCCCCAGAAACCACTCTGCCAGTGCATTTTAAAGGGATTGGAACTTGTTTGGAAACTGTAATTGCATACAAATAAAGTCCATTGCAATAGTCTAATTTGGACAAGACTTGAGCTGTCACAACAGTTTTTTGCAGGACTGATGGAATATAAGGGAGGATTTCTTCCTGTCTTCAGTGAGTAGAAGGAGGAAGAGATAGTGGCATTCACTGGATCCTGAAAGGGGAGCTTGTTGTGCACTAAGACATCTAAATGTTTTACCTTCCTGGTTAGCAATGGGAGAGTTCATAGTTCCTGAGGCCACCAAGCTGGTGACCAAAAGGAGACCTCCTTGCCGTACACAAGGACCTCATGCTTCCCAGAGTTTAACTCCAAACTGGTTTTATCCATCCAATCACTGACTGCTAACATACAGTTATGGAAACAAGTGCTGGTGTTGTCATCATTACTCGAAATGGAGATTACAATCTAGGTGTCATCCGCATAGGATATAAGTGAGAAACCAAAGGGTTTGATCAAGCCAGCCAGTGCCATTACATATACATCAAAAAATGTCGGACTCAGCGAAGGCCCTGAGGGACTCCACAAGGCAGGGAAAAGGCTTCTTGTTCATACCCCTTTAAAGATACTGTTTGCTCTCTCTCACTGAGAAAGGATCTTAGAACGGCCAGTGTGGCTCCCTTATTTCTGATGTTGTAGAGATAGCCAACCAACAATCTGTGGTTGACTGTATCAAATGCAGCTGATAGGTCTAGTAGGATGAGAGCTGCTCTCTCACCCTCATCAAGAGGGGGAACAGCCATTACAACACGTTTTTTACCACGCGTTGCTATTACATCGCTTGCGTTACAACGCATGCAATGTTACAACGCATGGTAAAAATCACACATACCATTACCTGGCATACACTTTTACAACGCATGCCGCTCGTAGTTGTGTGGAGTGGCAGTGGAGTTTAGTGCCTCACCTGTGTCCCAGGCAGCAGTGGATTAACGTGGGCGGAAGAAGATCAGCGTTACAGCGGGACTGCGAGTTCCAGGACTCCAAGCGGCGTGCTTACCAGCCGCACCTGGTGACTCTTCCCGATTGAGGCGATAAACAGGGACCCCATGACTAAAATATGATTCCTGGATCAGGGCAAAGCAGTAAACAGCAAAATATAATATCCAGGCAAAGATAATGTAGATGGCTGGCAAGAACTACGTATAACAGATAGTAAACACAAGTAAAAGAAAAAATAAATTAATAAAAACAATTATTATAATCACATATAGATTTTAATCGCATAGATAAAAATTGATAAACATGTTCAATTAAGTACAAAATTCATACAATATCCAATAATTATAATCTCTCATATAAGCACAAAAGTTTTAGAAGGAGTTTTGATGATTCCTGAAAAACTTAATGCTGGTGTTGATATCTGCCTGTCGACGCGTTTCGGCACAGACAATGTGCCTTCATCAGGACTTTATCAGCATATTTCTATAATCTGAAAGATAATAACAAAAAGATATATTTTTACTTGTGTTTAAATGAATAAAATTATTTACAATTTAGTTAGTTTATACATTTTGCCAGACATATCTTACAACACTTACAGATAATACCATACCTAAGGACACATATATCAACACTTAAGACAATAATAGAAAACTTTCATAAGGTATTACAAAAAGAGAAAAACATTGATGTGAAACATTCAACAAAGTGAATGAAATTCAACAAGGTAAATGATATTCTTTCAGACGCAAAAAAACCCCGTTTTCTTTTTTGTGTGGCTATCATAACCGATTTTTTAGAAAACATAGATATACTCTTTATATGATTTTGTAAGACCTAGAAAGGTAGAGAAAGGTGGAAAAAGAAGAGAAAAATCTGAATGTTGCATTCCTAATTATTTTTAAGATAGTTTTAGGTTTGATCAGCTAGCATTTTATTCTCTTATTATAACCTGGTCTAAAGTTCATGTCTTAAAGGTGTTGGCATTTCCTTTAAGTGGAAGAGGAATTTTAAGCCTATAGTGCAGTTCTAGAACTATATAGTTATTTAAGCTGTGAATGATTTACCCTATTCCTCTAACATGTATTTCTAAAACACGGGAATTTCTTATTTAGTAAAAATGAAAAAGCAGAAAGCAGCTATTCTAATCTTTACATACCGTTATCACTTGTCGTTAAACATTTCCAATGCTCAACGATAGGAAGAAATCGATATATTATATTTTATATTGTTTCTCAATTCTTTAACATCTGTGAATAAAATGATAACAATTGGTAATGTGGTCGGGTTATTCTTAGATACAGGTACCTATTCTATAACTGTTCACCTAGCAAGTTATTAATGTGGAAAAAAATTACCTGAATTTCCTTTTTATCACGAACTCCCTTTGATAGTAATATTTTTAAAATTAGCTCTGTGAAGATAGAATGTTACAAGAATGGTATCAAATAGGGCTCTGCAGGTGACACCCTTTGTAGAAAACCAATCGCCATTAAAAAGCTGTGAACTCACCTATAGACTCGAAGATGTGTTCATAAATGCTGGTATCCAAACTTTTAATCCACCGATCTCACAACACGGTTCGATATTTTGAGTTCTTCCCTATAAACAATAGGGGGGCAGTTATTACCTGTATTATTCCCTTATATTGCTAGTTCACTGGACCCTTATACATGATATCTCAAGAGTAATTATTAAAGAACACGAGTGCCTACCTATAGGTAAACCTGGTCGCTCGTTCGTGTTGCGATTCTTTAAATTTTCAATTGCTTGTCGTCCAGTGTTAGGAGCGGCGGCGGTATGTCAAAGTGGCGGCGGTATGTCAAAGTGGACCTGACAGCCTTCGGTTTAAATTCTAAAGATAAAACAATACCGTGTTTCAAAAAGTGAGACCCAAACAGCCCACATGTGACGGTCCTTACAAAAAGGGTTATGGGAGGACGAGCGTATTAAACTGAACCGAATATATAATAAAGACGGCACCCACTATTTTATTAAAAAAGCGATTAACAGTACTTTGACTATTTTACGAGAACTAGAATTTCCCTGGTACAGACCGAGCTCACAGAGACTTCTATAAAGATAGAGCGTTCTTGTTTGTAGTCGTAATTCCTGACTGGAACACAAACCTGTTTCAATGTTGGGATGCAGCGCGAGCAATGGCGGCGAGTCCGTCACATCAGCCAAGAATTGTACGGTGCTTGCCGATTGGTGCATTTATAGAGAGTTTCGATAGGCTAGAAATCGAAACGCCACTCCCATTTTTAAAGGGATATACTTTCATGATCAAATGGTACGAGTCAAGTGTATCAAAGAGTACCAAAGATAGTTTAAAGGATACAATTACTAAATGATATTAAAAGGAAGTAAAGATTAAGATCTAACAAATTACTTTAAATAAATATAAAGGAAAAACCTAGTATAATCAGTATCCAGACAGATGTAAAATCGCCATAATTTCAGTAAGCAAATACTGAAACGTCCTATGTGATTGCGTTTTCCCATGGCAGATCAAGGTTTAACCCTTTAGTGAAAGTTCCAAGGGTGAAGATCCAATAAACTTCTTTTTTCTTACGTATTCTGTCTCCTCCTTTGTCATCCGGTGTGTGTATTTTCTCTAACACACACCATTTTGTTTCAGTTGGGAGATGTTTATGCTCTACATAATGGCTAACCAAAGGGGCCAAATGTTTTTTTGTTTTTATTGCTGATCTATGTTCTGTGAGGCGCGTTTTAATAGCTCGTGAGGTCTCGCCCACATAGCCCAAGTTGCAAGGGCATATAATTAAATAGACTACATTTCTGGTATTACACGTGCATAGGTCTTTAGTGTCAATGGTAACATTGTTGAATGTTATTGTTTTCCCTGTGATGATAGAATCACAGGATTGGCAGGAGCCACAGCGGGATGTCCCTCTAACGCCATTACTTCCATCAATGGTTTTCTGTATGAAGGGAGTATTTGTGGAATTTGTGAAGCGAGATCGGACAATTAGATCTTTCAAATTTCTATTCCGCCGATGGGCGAACATAGGTTTAGCCAGTTTGTCTGTCTCTTTTTCTTGATTCACATTCAACAAGTGCCAATTTGAATTGATTATTTGTCTTATGGTTGCATCTAAAGATAAATGTCTAGTGATGCAAACTAGTTTCTGTTCTTGTTTCTTTTTATGATTGTTTAATAAAGAGTCACAGTCAAAAAACCGTGCCCTTTTATAGGCTTCCCTCACCAGCCGGTGTGGGTAGCCTCGATCCAAGAACTTCTTCTTCATTGTGACGGACTGGGTGTCATAATCTTTTAAGTTGGTACAATTTCGCCTCACTCTAAGAAATTGAGAGAAAGGGATACTGTCCTTTTGGCACCTCGGATGAAAACTTTTAAAGTGCAACAACGTGTTTCTTGCATTTGGTTTTGTATATAAATCAACTTCAAGATATCCATCGTCATTGCATTTATATAAATGTCCAGAAACTCCACCTTAAGTTTATCAGTGTGGGCGGTAAAACGTAAATTACTGTCTGTAAGATTCAGCCATGTCAGGAAATCTTCAAGAGTCTGTTCCCCATCGGTCCATACAAAAAAGATGTCATCAATGTAACGGTACCAATGGGAAACAGACTCATAGAAGGGGGCAATTTCGTTATAAATAAATCTCGATTCAAAGAGGGACATATAGATATTCGCTATTGAGGGTGCCATAGAAGCCCCCATGCTGACACCCTTTGTCTGTAAATACATGCTATCACCGAACTCCAAAAAATTTTCTTTCAGAGTGAGAGACAGACATTTCTTAATAAAAGGTTTATGACACGGAATGTTATGCTCATCAATAAACCACATTGTCGCAGCAATGGCTTCATTCTGCGGGATGTTGCTGTAAAGTGATTCTATATCTAGGGCAACTAGTATGTCCCTATATTTATTGAAAGGGAGATTTTCTATTTTAGTAAAAATGTCTCCAGTGTCCCTAATATAAGATGGTGTTAAAGTGATAAAAGGGAGTAAGATTTTATCTAAATATTTGGAGACCGCTTCAAGAGGAGTCCCTATCGTGGAGACAATAGGTCTGTAGGGGGGATCCAATTCATTCTTATGGATCTTTGGTAGTCCATAGATACATGACACTTTTTCCTCTGAGGTGTTTAAAAATGCAAACTATTTTTCAGTAATGGCACCCCTTTCTTTAGCTTCTAAAGTTATTCTCTGTATTGTCTTTACTATTCTTTCAGTTGGATCAAGTCTGATTTTTCTATAGAAAGAGGTGTCATTAAGCATGTTTATCATGTTTGTCTCATATCTAGTGGTGTCAAGCAGGACAACGCCACCCCCTTTGTCACTGCTTTTGTGTGTTCCTCTTTAGTGATGTTATATTTAGGTTTCGGGATAAATCGAAGGGCCTGTTCTAAATGATTCATCACCACCTTTTCAAAAATTGCAGTTTCAGGACCTATTTGGTCTAAAGTAGGGGTGAAGTTAGATGGTAGGGACACTATATTGGTTATTCTATTATCTGTCTGCAAATGTTCACTGGTTAAAAAGAATTTTTTCAATCTAATTTTACGGAAGAAGGAGTGGATATCCTGGTATATTTCAAACATGTTAGTATTAGAGTGAGGGACGAAAGAGAGGCCCTTTGAGAGGAGAGACACATCATTAGATGTTAAATTGTGTAGGGATAGATTGAAAATGGGGATCACATCCCTTGCCTCCAATACTGTTTGTTCCGTGTCTCTAAGTATTGGTGAGGTTCCTGGGGATATTGATGGTTTTGATATTGACCTCTCGACTGATTTTGGAATCTCACTCTCTGACGACCGCGTCGTCCCCCACGCTGGCCTAAAAAAGGTTGTCGTTGATTTCTTCGGCCATTCTGAGGAATATATGGGCCCTCATCTTGATATGCCATATCATTGTCTCCCTCTGAATCTGGATCAGAGGAGTCTGAAAAGGTATTTACTTTTTGGTGAGAATTGTAACTAAAATCACCTTGTCAGATTTATAGAAATTCTCACCCAAATACGGGTATGTACGCTCTATACTATAATACCTCTTATCTTTTATTAATTTGTCATTTTTCCTCTTTTTTAAGTATTCCGTAAAAGACAGAACATCTTTCTTTATTATTTCTAACTGTTTTTCTGCCTCATCTAAAGTTGTTTCTCTCTTTATTTTATCCTCCAAGGTATCTATTTCTTTCTTTATATCTGATGCTATTTCTTTTGCAGTTGATATAATTAAAATCATGAGGTCTCTAGAGCAGCGATTAGCTATCTGGCTCCATTTAGTAAGAAAGGCTTTGACATCTACGAAGAGTCCCGGGATATTACGGACTCTGAGTCCTAGAGGAATTACGCCTGATTTTAAATAATTCAGCATAAATTCCCCATGGGCCTCTATTCTCACTAGTTTTTTCTGTAAATGTAATAGTTTATTGGTGTCAGTACTATTCTGAGAGTTAACAGTGGAGCTGTTGCCGAAAGCTGCACTGGTCCCTAGCAGGGTTTCAAAATCCTCATCGGAAAAGCCAAAGGTTTGAAGATTGGCCATTGTAGAGGATGAATTTTTTTTTTTTTTTTTGAAATATGGTATGAATAAATCCAATGTTTGGAGAGCGCTAGGAAGACTTAATAATCACTAACGATTGCCAGACATGGAGTATAGAAGGCAGAGTATAGAGAATAGAATATATAGAAAGATCTGACAGTGTCCTGAGGTGGTAAATGCATACACAGAAGAACAAACAAGTCCCACACGGCTTGCCGTGGGTAGATAGAGGCGATAAACAGGGACCCCCTGACTAAAATATGATTCCTGGATCAGGGCAAAGCAGTAAACAGCAAAATATAATATCCAGGCAAAGATAATGTAGATGGCTGGCAAGAACTACGTATAACAGATAGTAAACACAAGTAAAATAAAAAATAAATTCATAAAAACAATTATTATAATCACATATAAAATTTAATCGCATAGATAAAAATTGATAAACATGTTCAATTAAGTACAAAATTCATACAATATCCAATAATTATAATCTCTCATATAAGCACAAAAGTTTTAGAAGGAGTTTTGATGATTCCTGAAAAACTTAATGCTGGTGTTGATATCTGCCTGTCGACGCGTTTCGGCACAGACAATGTGCCTTCATCAGGACTTTATCAGCATATTTCTATAATCCGAAAGATAATAACAAAAAGATATATTTTTACTTGTGTTTAAATGAATAAAATTATTTACAATTTAGTTAGTTTATACATTTTGCCAGACATATCTTACAACACTTACAGATAATACCATACCTAAGGACACATATATCAACACTTAAGACAATAATAGAAAACTTTCATAAGGTATTACAAAAAGAGAAAAACATTGATGTGAAACATTCAACAAAGTGAATGAAATTCAACAAGGTAAATGATATTCTTTCAGACGCAAAAAAAACCCCGTTTTCTTTTTTGTGTGGCTATCATAACCGATTTTTTAGAAAACATAGATATACTCTTTATATGATTTTGTAAGGCCTAGAAAGGTAGAGAAAGGTGGAAAAAGAAGAGAAAAATCTGAATGTTGCATTCCTAATTATTTTTAAGATAGTTTTAGGTTTGATCAGCTAGCATTTTATTCTCTTATTATAACCTGGTCTAAAGTTCATGTCTTAAAGGTGTTGATATTTCCTTTAAGTGGACGAGGAATTTTAAGCCTATAGTGCAGTTCTAGAACTATATAGTTATTTAAGCTGTGAATGATTTACCCTATTCCTCTAACATGTATTTCTAAAACACGGGAATTTCTTATTTAGTAAAAATGAAAAAGCAGAAAGCAGCTATTCTAATCTTTACATGCCGTTATCACTTGTCGTTAAACATTTCCAATGCTCAACGATAGGAAGAAATCGATATATTATATTTTATATTGTTTCTCAATTCTTTAACATCTGTGAATAAAATGATAACAATTGGTAATGTGGTCGGGTTATTCTTAGATACAGGTACCTATTCTATAACTGTTCACCTAGCAAGTTATTAATGTGGAAAAAAATTACCTGAATTTCCTTTTTATCACAAACTCCCTTTGATAGTAATATTTTTAAAATTAGCTCTGTGAAGATAGAATGTTACAAGAATGGTATCAAATAGGGCTCTGCAGGTGACACCCTTTGTAGAAAACCAATCGCCATTAAAAAGCTGTGAACTCACCTATAGACTCGAAGATGTGTTCATAAATGCTGGTATCCAAACTTTTAATCCACCGATCTCACAACACGGTTCGATATTTTGAGTTCTTCCCTATAAACAATAGGGGGGCAGTTATTACCTGTATTATTCCCTTATATTGCTAGTTCACTGGACCCTTATACATGATATCTCAAGAGTAATTATTAAAGAACACGAGCGCCTACCTATAGGTAAACCTGGTCGCTCGTTCGTGTTGCGATTCTTTAAATTTTTAATTGCTTGTCGTCCAGTGTTAGGAGCTGCGGCGGTATGTCAAAGTGGCGGCGGTATGTCAAAGTGGACCTGACAGCCTTCGGTTTAAAATCTAAAGATAAAACAATACCGTGTTTCAAAAAGTGAGACCCAAACAGCCCACATGTGACGGTCCTTACAAAAAGGGTTATGGGAGGACGAGCGTATTAAACTGAACCGAATATATAATAAAGACGGCACCCACTATTTTATTAAAAAAGCGATTAACAGTACTTTGACTATTTTACGAGAACTAGAATTTCCCTGGTACAGACCGAGCTCACAGAGACTTCTATAAAGATAGAGCGTTCTTGTTTGTAGTCGTAATTCCTGACTGGAACACAAACCTGTTTCAATGTTAGGATGCAGCGCGAGCAATGGTGGCGAGTCCGTCACATCAGCCAAGAATTGTACGGTGCTTGCCGATTGGTGCATTTATAGAGAGTTTCGATAGGCTAGAAATCGAAACGCCCCTCCCATTTTTAAAGGGATATACTTTCATGATCAAATGGTACGAGTCAAGTGTATCAAAGAGTACCAAAGATAGTTTAAAGGATACAAATACTAAATGATATTAAAAGGAAGTAAAGATTAAGATCTAACAAATTACTTTAAATAAATATAAAGGAAAAACCTAGTATAATCAGTATCCAGACAGATGTAAAATCGCCATAATTTCAGTAAACAAATACAGAAACGTCCTCTTCCCGATTGACCGCGCCCTCCCCCCCTGGGTGCTTAAGACCACGACTCGCGGCCCCCGCTTAGCAGGAGCCGCTCGTAGTTGTGTGGAGTGGCGAGTGGAGTTTAGTGCCTCACCTGTGTCCCAGGCAGCAGTGGATTAACGTGGGCGGAACAAGATCAGCGTTACAGCGGGACTGCGAGTCCCAGGACTCCAAGCGGCGTGCTTACCAGCCGCACCTGGTGACTCTTCCCGATTGACCGCGCCCCCAGGGCCTTTGGTTACAAGATCACGCCCCCGGACGCGCATCGCGGAACGGCGCCGGGCGAAGCCCGGGCAAAGGGCGGGCCGTTTGAGGCCGTTAGAGGCCGGGAGAGACTGGACCGGGCCACCCCCTAAGTCTTTGCCCAGCAGGTTACCCTAATTCTACACTTTGCCTAGGTTTTGCGAAGCAAGGTGTTGTTCAACATGGCAACGAGGGAAACAATGAGCAAAGCGGCCACTCTGGTAACAGGTACCCTGGACAGTTTCCTCGTTAAGGCAAATACTGTGGTAAATAAGGGTCTTACTGTGCTAGAAAAACAAATAGCAGAAGGGCTGGAAAGCTCGCTGCAAGTTTCCCTGGGTTCATCAATGAATGTCAGATCCCTAGAACTGTTGGATGCTACCCATCTATCCCTTATGGATAGCATCGACCAAACAATAGAGTCAGTGCTGCAGCAGCTGAGGACACCATCTAACTTACAAAGAGATCGAGACTCAGCCCATACCATCCATGAGTCGACATCTTCCCAAATATCTCATCCAGTTCTAACTCGGGAAGAGGGGGATGTCTCTACTGCACCACATCATAGGGATCAAAGAGATCGAGACTCAGCCCATACCATCCATGAGGCGACATCTTCCCAAATATCTCATCCAGTTCTAACTCGGGAAGAGGGGGATGTCTCTACTGCACCACATCATAGGGGTCTTCGGAAGGGTGCGGTTCCGAAAAGGAAAAGACCTAGGCAGTCAAAGGGTGGTAAGAGGGCTAAAGTAGACTACACCTCAGACACCTGTGGTAAATAAATAAATAATACCCTATTTTTGATAGCATAACAGATAGCTCAATAAATAAGAGTCAAGATTCGAGGTAGTAGGAGTTTCTGCAGGTTTATTACAGCATAAGGACAGGATCAGGACAACCTGCATAGGAATAGGACAATAAGGCCCGGCAGCTGCCGGGGCTGGGTCTGGGATGAGCGCGCTAACATTTAATAACAAAACATTGACTTATATACATAGCGCAAACACATAGCAGTACATTGCAGTAGGCGTAACAGTAGGTGGAGTAGGAGGCGTGACGCGTAGCAGTCGCGAGAGATAACAGTAAAAAGAGGTGTAACTGGGAGTATACATAGACATGTGGTGCAAACGTAACAGAATATGTCATGAATGGGCGGAAACATTGGAGGGGGCTACCTAAGGAGCCGGGACCTCTAACCTAATGGTGCGCGAAAACTAGCAATGACGTGTTACTAGGAGAAGCTGGGGGCTACGAACTCTGTGCTAGGAGCAGAGACTAAAGTCTGGAGGGTCGGAGCGACATGAACCTAAACCCTATCTGGTATCTACTGTTTAGGGAACATGTTGATATAAACTAGAAGTCATGAGGGGAAAAGCTAACCTGATTCTAAGACTGGACCATGCATTATTCTACATGTAGTGCGTGATGAAGAATATTAAATGACCATTTAAATACAGTATTTCTCTAACATGGAGACGAGAAGGCTAGACAATGACGGAAACTATTGATGCAGTTCAATAGCTTAGGAATGCAGAGGAGGAGGACTGAACTGATAACCGGAACTATAACATACTTTTGGCAGACTCAGAGGCAGAGCCGGGGTACACCGGGTACTGCAAGGCAGGAAGTAAGTGAAGGGTCGAGGATACAGGTGGGGGCTGTATCGCTCCTCAGCGAGGCTTTCAGGAGACAGGAGCTGAATCTGTGGTCCGGGCCCTTTTGAGGCCTGGAAACGGGGACTTTATAATTGAATAACGTGCACACTGAGAAACGTGGCAACATTACTTACATAGGCCTGATATTCGTAGTATTCACGAGGACTGGAAACTAACATACTAGAGGTGGACACAACTGCAATTGCGTCTTTAATCAGAAATGGGGAATAACATATGCATATTGGTCATGCACACATAACATATGATGGATGGGGCGTAGGGACACAGAACATGGCAAAATTTACTTTTCCACATTCCCTCCTTGTCACTACGTTTCCATCAGGAAACATCAATATTCATGATACCGTCTATCATTTCATACAGTACCATTTGCTCGTCTCGAATTGTCTTGGAACGGGATTTAGAACGGGGCTTGGGACGGGGAGTACAAGAGGTAGCACACATGCTGCAAATCGCAGGGCCACATTGTATACAGAGGCAGCAGCTAAATATGATCGCTACTGCAATACCTAGAAAGGACAGGACTTTCCAACCCCATGCGGAAATTATATTCCAGAACCAACCTGACCATGTCCAGGTGCCTGGATCTTGGTGTAACAGATGGGCAATTTTATGGAGTCTGGTTATAGCTGAATAAACAGACGGCGCGTTATTTGGAATGAAAATACAACAACTGGATCCGAGAATTCTACAGGCCCCGCCCCTATCGGCCAGTATGACGTCAAGGACGAGACGATTCTGTAAAACGACAATTCTCATAAAGGATTGCTCTTCAGTTAAGTTACCTAGAGCGGAGGCAGTCTCATCTACTACTGCTTCAAGGGTTCTTGTTAACCTACGAATAAGCTTACTATTTACAATTGTACCTAAATAAGGGAAAACACCTTTATCTATATCAATGAATTGCTCTGCAGCGGTTTCAGTATAATCGACAATCGGGAGATTTCTCTTGTGTCTAATGTGTACTAAGAAAGAATTCCTATGATAGTCAGGTGGGGCTAGAAAAACAGGTGGCAGTAGGAAAGCAATGTAACAGGTTCCCTCCCAATCGAGGGGCAGACGGACATATGCAGTTTGACCACAAATAAAATAAGAATGACGTGAAGCTTTGAAAATAGATTTCCCACTGTCACTATACTGGATAACAGTAGTACATTCACTATGACCTATATGTACAGAACCATAACTACGGACACATAATTCGCCTTTGACTGGTAGTACTGAAATAGCGGGTGAATCTGGAGTAGTATCAGACTGAACATTCAGAACCATGAAATTCGACGAATAATTTCCTAAATTATATACTTCATTTTCTAAATCTAAACCTGTTCTGTGGGGGAAACCTTGCTTGTCTGGGAAACATGTACTGTTAAGAAAAGACATATCTGTTGAGGATGACGTTAGCGTGGACCATGCTCCACACGAACCATTGTGTGAGAATGGATAAGGAAAGAGTGGCAGAACTCCCTTCGGTGTCTGGAAAGGGGGGAGTCGACCACACACCCAACAATTAGTGGCATTGCTGGTCTGGTGTGAATAATGTAACATACGGATAAATGTGTTATTACGCATGGCGAGGCGGTATGCATATTCGTGAGGAGGCAGATCACTAAACGTGTGCTCTACTGTAGCATGAGCAGACATATTTACATGAGGAACTGAAAAACACAGGTAGAAAGCATAGCTGGTGCAGGAAATCATTATGCTGAGAAATAATACGAAACTCAGAAAAACGATACATTTAATTGAGCTTTGACTGACTCTCTCACTATGGGGGTCTATTTTATACATGTCAGAAACAGTCTAACCGTTTCACCTAGGGGAGGACTTATACAATCAAACTGGCTGACTTATTAGACCTAAGCTTTAACTTATACTCCTGTTGCGGAGTTTTCTCTAACAAGGGAGGGGTTGTAATAAAGTCTTGTGCGGGACAGTCCTTTAAAACAATGTTCTGGCAATCCTTCGAATCCTGGGAAATGTTCTTGGAAATGTTTTTGAAGACTGGTTTAGATCCTTTGAAAAGTTTTACATGAGAAAGGTGGACCCACCCCTTCCTGCCTTCCAACTTGACGGCAGTTCGGGTGGTCAAGAGGACCTGACGTGGCTCCTTCCAACGTGGTTCCAGCGGACTTGATCTGTCGAAATTTCTGATCAGCACTAGGGAGCCTGGAACGATCTCGTGCGGTGCCACCTCGGTATTGTCTGGAAATGCGGCGGCAACCTGTGAACGACATGAGTTGAGGGCAGACATCAAGGAAGCTAGGTAATCTGTCAGCATATTACATGAAACATCGGTAATACTTCGGGGTCTAGGAGTACCCCACATGTTAGGGGGGCGGCCGAAAACGACCTCATACGGGGACAGACCTGATCTGGAATGTGCAACCATACGCATGTAAAACAGAGCGACTGGCAAAGCTACTAACCAGTCCACACCCTTGTCTTTACATACTTTTGCTATACGGATTTTCAGAGTCTGATTATGCCTTTCGACTAGTCCAGCTGCTTCTGGATGGCGTACACAATGGAACTTCCACTGGTACCCTAACAACAGGGAAACGTGTTTCATGAGTTCAGATGAGAATGGCTGGCCGTTATCAGAATATACGACTCTAGGGAGTCCATATCTAGGGAAGAATTCACGAACCAACTGCTTGGCAGTGGTCGCGGCTGTATAATCTGGGACTGGATATGCTTCTGTCCATCTGGACAAGGCGCATACAACTACAAGGACATACTTGAAACCTCGACATCGCTCCATTTGAATATGATCCATCTGGAGGACCTCAAAAGGGTGGTCAGGGGGCTGGAAACCACCTTGTTCCACCGGGACACTTTTACCTGGATTAAACTGGCAACATATCATACAGGTACGGACTTTCTGCTTGGCTGCAGCACGTAAATGCTTGTTGAACCAAATGTTCTGGATACTGTCTAACATAGCTTTTTCTCCTAAATGTGCTGGACTATGTGCGGTATTGATAATGACTTGAACCATAGAATCGGGGAGAAACCATGTGGCTCTACCCTTCGTTAACCATCCTTGATCTGTCTGGACCCCTCCTTGTACAGACCATTTCTTGATTTCATCGGGAGTAGCATGTGACTGGATATCTATGACATCTTGTGTAGGGTCCTTAACTGTCATGCATGTAGTCAGATCTGGAGTATGTGTCTGTGTCTGATTAACTGGAATGTCTGGAGTCTGTGCTGTAAGCTTGGCTGTGCGGTCTGCTAAATCATTACCTTGGGAAATAATGTCAGTGACTTTCGTATGTGCTTTGCACTTCATGATAGCAATAGATGTCGGTAATTGTATGGCATCTAACAGGGCTTGAATAAGGAGACCATGCTGAATCTTGGTTCCATGAGAAGTCATGAAACCTCTCTCCTGCCAGAGCACTCCGAAGTCGTGTACAACTCCGAATGCGTAACGTGAATCTGTGTAAACATTAACTTTCAGGTTCTTGGCATGTATACAGGCTTGTGTCAGAGCGACTAGCTCTGCTGCTTGAGCGGACAGGGTATCAATACGGTGTGTTTCAATAACTTCGGTGTCGGTAGTCACTGCATACGCGGCGACTAGTTCTCCTGTACTAGTTCTCATACATGAACCATCCACATAAAGTGTCAGGTCAGGATCTGGTAACGGAATATCTGTCAGGTCTTGTCTTGGCTTTGTCGTAATGTTAACTACTTCCACACAATCATGTGTGTCTGGATTTGAACTAACTGATGGTAACAGTGTAGCAGGATTCAGGACGTTGCAGCGTCTAATTTCTATGTGTGGCTGGAACAGTGTCAATTCATAACCTGTTAAACGTGCAATTGTCAAGTGCTGAGTTTGTGTTCGGTTTAAAAGAACTTCTACTGAATGTGGGACCTGTACTGTCAGGGAATGTCCTAAAACTATAGAATCACTTTGTCTGATAGCTAGTGCTGTGGCTGCAACTGACTTGAGGCACGCAGGCAACGCCTGGGCGACTGGATCTAATGTGCTCGAAAAATAAGCACAGGGCTTGTATTGACCTGCTTGATCTTGTGTGAGAACAGATAATGCTGTACCTTCGCGTTCTGTAACGAAAAGTGTAAAAGGCTTACTGTAGTTCGGTGTAGCTAGAACTGGAGCTTGACATAGGGCTTTCTTTAACTCGTTGAAACTAAGTGTATGGTCAGATGTCCAAGGGAGGACAGTCGATACGGCTGCCTCCTGTGTCGTTAACTGTATCAGTGGCTTGGCTAGGAATGCATACTGGGGAATCCATTGTCTACAATAAGAAGTAAGGCCGATAAAAGCACGTACCTCCTTCTGGGTTCTGGGCTGGGGAAGACTCGCTATTAACTGGATACGGTCGGGTGTCAACTGCCTACCCCTCTTGGACAGCAAGTGTCCTAAGTATACCACTTGCTGGACACAGAATTGAAGCTTCGAAGGTGACACCTTGTGCCCCATCTCAGCTAGAAAATACAGAGCTGTAAGTGATGCTCGCTCGCAGTCACGTTCAGAACGGGCTGTGATCAGTAGATCATCGACATACTGGAGCAGGGCAGTGTCAGTTGGCATGTGAATGTTGTCTAGTTGTCTCTTGAGTGCTTGACTGTAAATACTAGGGCTTTCTGTGAAACCTTGAGGAGCGCGTGTAAACATATAGCTCCTTCCATTTAAACAAAATCCGAAAAGAAACTGGCTGTCTGGATGAATTGGAACACTAAAAAATGCATTCTTGAGGTCAATAACAGTGAAAAACATGGCTTCGGAATCAACGGCTGTTAACAGGGAAGAAATGTCTGGGACAACTGGATACTGAGGAATAATACATTTATTAAGCTCTCGTAAATCAATCACTAATCGATATACTGGGGGTGCATTTGGATCAGTACGTTTCATGACTGGAATGACCGGAGAATTACATACATTGGAGTCAGTTTCTACAACTACTCCTTGAGCCATGAGCTCGTCAATAATTTTGGATAAGGCTGCTACAGCCTCAGGTGGCAATCTGTACTGTCTGATTCGTGGTAATACTACACCTGGTTTGAGAGTCACACGATGGGGTGTGATTTGCATATAACCTACATCAGTTGGACCTTGCGCCCATAAATGCTGCGGAACCTTAGACAATCTGGAATCAAAATCTCGTAATACATAGTGACCCTTGAAGTCACGTAGGAACAGACGTATTCCCTCTGGGGAACAGCAAATAACTGCACCTAATTCTTTCAATGTCTTAATGCCTAATAGATTTTCTGGACATGACTTAGTAAGTAACAGATCAGTAGTACGGGACAATGGACCTACTTCTAGAGTAACTGGCTTAGATATTTCATTAACTATGGGTTTTCCTGAAAATCCAAGGGAAACATTTCTTGAGCCTGAGAGCGGAGCCCCTGGAACTTCGGCGTGACTAATTGTGGTCCTACTTGCCCCTGTATCGATCAAAAACTTTCTGTCTTTCCCTAATACTTGACTATGTACGTAGGGACCTTCTTGGTCTACAGGTATCTCGATGAGAGGCAAGCCTACCTCCCTCTCTAGGCTGTTTCATGAATATGACTGATACTCTGGATACTCGGACTGTGCATACTGGTACATCTGCGATGTAACGTGCTGTGTTGCAGCAATAGGCTGCGGTACTGTAACTGTCTGTGGTGCATTCTGTGACTGAGGAGTCTGTGAAACTTGTTCTTGTCTCGGCGGACGTGGTCTTTCTTTAGTCTTACCAGTAGCTATGTTATGTTTCAGAACTGCACACTCGTTTATAAAATGACCTGGCTGTTTACAATAATTGCAGTTCCCTTTAACGGGAGCTGCAGGATGACTGGCTTGATTCTGACCTCTCTTCTGACTGTCTTGAGGAATAGATTGTGCAACTAGCACTTTCATTTTCGTGTCTTTCATACGTTTTCTTTCGTGTTCTTGCTCTTCTCTAATTCTATTCTGGTGATACTGGAGCATCTGGAGCATCTGGGACGGAGTATTTGCTTGCCAGGTGCTTTCGACTTTCAAAACTCGGTTTTTAATTTGTGGACTTGAATTCTCGACTAATTTGGTAACGAAAAGATGAGGGTACGACTCACTACTTGTCTTGAGACCACTGTTGATACTGAAACATTTCTCAAATCTAGAATAAAAATCACTGATGTCTTCATCTTGTTTCTGTTTACAGGCTGAGATTGCATCCCAGTCTTCTTTCCTAGTTGTCAATAATCTGGGTAAAACTTGAATCAATAATTCTGGTAATTCTTTACATTTATCTCCAAGACCGGTACCTGGTACTCGTGCCTTGTCTTCAGCTTCTAGAGCTGTCCAATCGATCTTTTTCTCTCCCACCTCCCATTCTTTTTCCTTTAACTTTTCATACACCCCTGCGGGTAGCAGGACCTTTAACATTTTAATGATATCTGGGTAAGTGTATTCTCCCATACGGAGCATGTCTTTTAATTCTCTATGGAACCCCGCTGGATCTTTGTCATGACAGGGAATTAATTTCTTCATTTCAAGGAGTTCCATCTTTGATATTGGAGTGTATACAAACACTCGTTGCATTACGCCACCCGCCCCTTGGACTGGGTGGACTTCTCGTAGCGGATTCTGTCTGTCTATGTAGAATGGTTTACTTTCTGGGGGTGAGACATGAACAAAATGCGGGTTCAGGAACGTTCTATACTTGTGACGCTGTTCTAGAATGACACTTATTAAATCGGTACCTAGACCTCTCCATCTGTACTGGAGTAACTCGTTCAGGATATCATGTAACGGGCCTGGATCAGAATGTTGACCCTCATACAGGGTAATGAGGTGTTGGATCATATACATACCCACCAGTCGTTGCTCGGCTGGGGGCAGTTTCAGAAACATTTGTGCCACTATTTCGTCTGGAAAAGTGGTAGAATCAGTAATCCATCGGACTGCTGATCGGGCTAGTTCTTGTTCGTGCATGGTACTTAATTCGCTATAACCGACTCGTGATTTCAGAATGTGGTCGGTAGCTTGAAATACTTGCTCTAAAGAGCCTCGTTCTGGTGCTGGATGGTGAAAAATAGACTTAGGTTCTGGACGTAAATGGCGATCTGGAAATCTGGATTTTCCTACATACGCTATTCTGGCGGGATTCTCGTCTTCCTCTTCAGGATCAGAGACACTTTCTTTCTCGCTTACTTGTGCTGCTTTACGCTGTTCCTGTAACCTTATTATTTCTTTACGAATTTTCTTGTACATACTTTCCATGGCACTAATGGTCTTGTGCTTACCCTCGGCTATATTATCACTCCACCTTGTTAGGATTCTCATTTCGGCGGGATCTTTAGACGGGTAATCTTGTTCTCTTATTAAACAATTGATCAGGAACTTTAATATCATGAGCTGAATCTCGGCTTTCCTTTGAGACATAATCTCGCCAATACTTTCTGGATCATCCCCTGTACGGATGAAACGATATATTCTGTCTAGATCTTCTTTCATATTTGGTAAGGTGACTAGATACTCGGTCACCCTTCTTACGCGTACGGAATATAAAACCATATTATACTCGCCTGGGACTGTGTCATAGACACATTCGGCAAGGGCTTGTCTGATTTCTGTAACAGACTTATTACTTTTGGGAGTACGCTGTGATGCTTGAGCGTGTAATTCGAGTGCTGATAAACGCTTGTGTGGCGGCGGGGTTTGAGGAGGACCTCCTCCTACGGCCCCTAGACTGGAATCGTCGACTGACATTCTTCGTGCTTGCAGGGTCGGTAATTGTAACGTGGGCTGAACTTGTATGGCAGGCTGACCCGGGGGTACCGTAACAGGTACTCCGGTGTCTGGAGGAACGGGAAGTGCCTGATTTACAGGGACAGGTGGAGCGCGAACTGGATTTGCATATTCTGGAACTGTGTCGTCCAAATAGGACGAAATAAAAATATCAGCTGCGGTCGGTTTGTGACGTAGCTTGGTCGGAACTAATGGTGGCGGGAAATTACTGGGTGCCTCTGGGGTCGCTTTCGGCAAGCCTTCGGCAAGGAGAGGATACATACCCTTAATAAGGGCATGCCTCTGTCTGTCTGACTGTTCGACTTTGACTTGTTCACCTATCTCGATTAATTCTCTTTCTTGGGCTCGTTCTTGGGATTCTCTACTTAACTCTGACTTTCTGACTTCCTTTTCCGTTCTTCTATGCGCTTCCTTACGCCATAACTCGATGGCATCTTTCTGTGACTGTCTGGCTTTCTTTTTCCATAATGCTTCTTCTACTCGCATGATACATTCGGCATCCCATGTACCCGATACGGGCCATCTATACTTTTCTTCTAACTGTTTGGTATACTCTACCCATAAATCTAGATATAATATGGCGCTTATGCCATGTTTCTGATACATAAAGTGACCTGGACTGTCCCTAGGCGGAACAGGAACTGCTGCTTCCAGCAGACCCTTTCTTTTTTTTTATTATTTTATTTACCACAAAACAGCAAAGTACATATCGTAAACAGCCATTCGCCTACATCCCTTCTCGGGCCGGCAGTAGTACAAAGTATCTCATCAGCGAATCCTGGCCAAGAACAACAGAATAAATCCGACGGCATATCAACCAGGTGTCCAACCAGGGTCAGGCCCTTTCCGGCTAGCCAATACTTTCGACAGTGTGTCGTGCGTTACTGATACATGGACAATTTTAAACAATTTCAACTTTTTCTCCCAACCTACCCCCCTTCCCGAAACTCCCCACTCCTCCCCAACAGTTCCCCAATCAGTGCTCCTCAAGTGTGGCAGTGTATAGGCTAAGGGGGTGTTGTGGCGTTCGTTGCGTGCTACCTTTCATGGCTTCAAGTGATCCCTCCCAGGTCCCCACTCACCCAGGGATACCGCTCCTCCCACCTGGCTAAGACGCGCTGCTGTGTAAGTGACTACCCTGACTGCCTCACCCCGGGTCTATGTGCGGGTCGCGCCCCTGCTCCTCCCCACCCTCCTCTGTCGGGTCATCATTGACCGTCCTAGAAGTCAAGTAAATTTGGTACAGTCCCCAGAAGTTCTTGGGTCGACTCCGGGGCGGTAGCAGCTCACTATAAATCTCTGCTTGTGTGTTGCAAAATGTCATGCTATGCACCCAACGCTGCAATGTCGGGAGGGGGCCCCTCATCCAGCAACATGCTATTACACGTTTGGCAAGTAACATGCCCATGCTGACCATTTTTCTCACTGACACCGGCACCTTCTTTGTGTATCCTAGCAGGGCGAGTGCCGGGTCCATGGTTAGGTCCATTTCCACAATAGTGCTCATTTCCGCAAAGATCCCGGACCAAAATCTTTGAATGCCCGGGCACAACCATGCTAAATGTAAGAAGTCAGCCACTGGGGCGCGGCACCTTTCGCAGCCCGGTGTATCTCGAAGACCGTACCTGTGTAGCCTTTCCGGCGTATAATACACTCGCTGTAAAAATTTAAAGTGGACCAGGCGGTGTCGCCCGTTCAGCGATATCCGCCGTGAGGCCGCACAGCAGTATGCCCACATATCGTCATCTATGTGGGTATCCAGGTCGGTCTGCCAGGCCAAGCGTGCCCTCGTGTATTGTAGCGCCGTGTGTCCGTGCCCTATCTTATGAAGTTTAGATACCATTTTCTGCGGCGCCTCGGTGGCGATTACATATACCAGTTCTGGGATCTCAGGGGGTTCTGCCATATCGGGGCCCAGAAGGTCTAGAAAGGCGCTACGCACCCTATGATACTGAAAGCGCTGTAGTAACGAGAGATTCTCTCTCCCTTGTGACAGTTGATCCCATGTCTTAACCGCGCCATCCTGGAAGAGGTCCCCCAGAGTATGTGCGCCTAGTTCACTAAGGGCCCTGTGAACGCCTGGTTCCGCCAGCGTGGGGAGCCACAGCGCCCAATGTATCGGCATATTAGGTGCGTACATCAGCTCTTTATCTTGCCTCTGCATTATGGAGTGCCAGGCATGGTTAGTAGACAGTAGGGAGTCCAGTGTTCCCACCCTACGGTCCCTAGGGCCGCAGATCGTCGCTGGGAGCGGGGTGGGGTCAGCAAATAACCTCTCCAGTATCACATGCGGTATATCCTGTTTTCCATGAATCCAAGTGTGGAGATGCGAGGCCTGCGCTATCCTGTAATAGCGCTCCATATCTGGCGCCGCCAGCCCCCCTTGCTCGTACAGCAGCTGGAGGACCTTCCACTGCACTCTAGGTTGCTTCCCGGCCCAGGCCAGACGCACTAGAAGCTTGTCTAAGGTTTTAAAGAAGGTTCTGGAGAGGACAATCGGGATATTATTAAAGAGGAACAAAAACCTCGGCAGAACCACCATTTTTATCAAAGCAATTCGTCCCATCAATGACAGCGGGAGCTTAATCCAGAGTTCCACGTCATCTGCGAGTTTGCTATAGGCAGTACCGTAATTCTCCCTCAGCAGAGTTTCGGGATCCGTATGTATCCAAATGCCCAGATACCGTATCGGCTCCGTGGACCATTGAAGCGGATACTCCATCTCGAAGGGTTCGGTAACAGGGGTCAGGGGAAAGGCCACCGACTTGGACCAGTTGACTTTCAACCCCGAGAGCGCTCCAAAACGGACCACCTCCCTCAGCACCGACGCAAGGTTGTTACCGGGATCCCTGACATACAGCAGAGTGTCGTCTGCATATGTGGAGATGCCGATCTTGTACGTGGGGTAATTGATGGCCTCATAAGAGTGATACTCCCGGATCGCGCACGCCAGAGGCTCCGCAACAAGAGCGTAGAGTAGCGGCGAGAGGGGGCATCCCTGTCTCGTGCCTCTGCTGATGAAAAACGGCTCCGAAACTGCATCGCCCAGCCTAACTCGTGCAGTGGGTTTGTGGTAAAGCGCACTCAGGAGCTGGAGAAAGGGGTCTCCTAGTCCCATCTTCACAAGCACCCTACGCATGAATGCCCACTCCACAGAGTCGAACGCCTTCTCCATGTCTAGAAAGACTGCTATAGCCTTGGTGTCATGTTTGGTGTGCTGGATGGCTCCCATCACTGTGCGAATGTTGTACGTGAGGTTCCGAGCAGGAATAAATCCCGCTTGCTCTGGGGCCACCAATTCAGGGGCCACGAGTGCCAACCTGGTCGCCAGCACCTTAGCATAGAGCTTGGCGTCCACATTGAGAAGGGACAGAGGGCGGTACGAGCCTGGAAGATCATGTGGTTTGCCCGGCTTCAATATCGTAACGATGAGGGCCTCTCTCAGAGAAGGCGGCATTGCGCCAGTCTCACCAATTTCATCAAATAGGGTGGAGAGGTAGGGCAATAACTTCTCTTTGTATGCCTTGTAAAAGGTCACAGTCAACCCATCTGTCCCGGGGGCGCTCTCAGACCTCATGTCATCCAGGGCGTCCGATATCTCCTCCCGGAGGATGGGAGACATCAAGAAGTCCCGCTGCCAGTTCTCGAGAAACGGCATTTTAATATAGCTTAAATAGTCGTCAATTCGATCCTCTACCCCGGAAACCTTGTTAGTGTACAGCTCCTCGTAAAAGCCCCTGAATTCCGCTAGAATGTCCTCCTCCGCCGTTAGCAGCGTTCCCTCCGCTGATTGCAACTCTGTAATCACCTGCTTACGCCTGGCGCCCTTCATTATTCTAGCTAACAGCGAGCCCGGTCGATCTCCCTCACCATAAGCGCGCGCCGCCGCATACTTTCCTAGGTGCTTAACTTCTCTGTCTGCTTCCTCGTGGTACTCTTTCAGGAGTTCCTGCAGTGTCCCATCCCCTGTGGGGGTCTGACCCGTCAGCTGTTGTCGCTCGCACTCTGCCAATTGTCCCTCCAGATGTGTCAGCCTGCGCCTGATGTCCTTCAGGACACTAGAGTGCTTAGCCATGACTATCCCCCTGACATACACCTTAAAAGTCTCCCATATCGTCCCGAAGACGTCTACCGTGCCTAGGTTAGTATCGAAGAACACATCTATTTCCTCCCCGAGCTCGGCCCTGAACGTGTCATCCAGCAAGGAATAAGGTGGGAAGCGCCACGTGAACGGGGGTATCCTCCGCCTGGGAGTGCTAAACTCCAACAATATAGGGGAGTGGTCCGATAGCGTACGGGGGAGCACCTTACAGCCCTTCACCTGCGCCAGCAACGGGGGAGTGGACAACCAATAATCTATTCTGGTGTGTATGTCATGGTATGCAGAGTAATGTGTGTATCCCCCTCTATCTCGGTGTCTATCCCTCCAGACATCCACCAGCCCCAGTCTCATCATTTCAGCTTGCATTTGCTGCGCAGCTGCGGCCGGACGACGAGGCGGCCCCGCCGACCTATCCAGCTCCGGGCTAAAAACAAAGTTAAAGTCTCCCCCCCACAGCAGTCTATCTGAGGGCCACTCAGTGCAGTGTCCCGCGAGTGCTGCGTAGAAGTCCGGGGAGTCGTAATTCGGGCCGTACACGTTCATGACCAGCAGAGTATGCCCCTTACCCGCACACTTGCTGAGTACGAACCTCCCTTCCGGGTCAGCTCTCAACAGTGTGAGGGACAATTTAGACTTTGGGTTGACCCAAGTGAGCACCCCCCTTGCGTGTGTGGTGAAGCCAGCATAAGTAGAATTACCCTGAAGGCCCCTATGCGTGAGCATCCTGCTGTTGTTGGGTAAGTGAGTTTCTTGCAGCAGCGCTAGGTCTATATGATGCCTTTGGAGATAGTGTAACACCTTGCGGAGTTTCCGATAGTCGTTTAAGCCCCTCACATTCCATGTCAGGGCCCTCAGTGTCTCTGTGTCAGTCAGTGAATCATCATGTGGTGAGTCTGCCATATGTAGTGCAGCAACATTGCATATGCGTAGCAAATGTATTCCCTGTCTCTCGTCGCAAACAGCAACTGCCAAACATCACAGTGGGTAGTAACATTGTGGAGCACGCTAAGAACCCCCCCTCAAACATATCGGAACCCCAAACTCCCACTTCCCCCCGCCTCCCACAGTCAACCAACCCCAACCTGGTATGACCGAAGTCCCCGTGGCCCTCCCTCCCACCCACATTGAAACCCATGCAACAATTCCCCATACCAGCTCTATCCGAGCCAAAGCCGCAGTGAGCGCTGGGGCAGAGGTAGCCTGTGTAATCCTTCAGCCGACCACTTCCCTTCTGGGACTACCAAACAGTGTCCTTTAGCTTGCCCCTACGCCAGCGCCCCGTTTATAGAATGCAGCAGTGTCCGCTAAACGCAATAGTTCACCTTTGTGTGTGAGGTCTCACCCCTCCACTCCCCCGCCCTCAATTTCTGCAGTCCTCTCCCATAACGTGCAGTTGTGAGCCAAGACTCGCCTAGGGGATTTCCAGGAGTGAAAGCGCAACTCCCCAGCGGCCCTAATTCAAAAACATACAGATCTCACCCACAGTTCCGCTTATAATAGCCCAGGGCCTGTGGCAGGATACTCCGAGAGGCCATTCCCCTTCAGTCCAATGAGGGGATTCGGTGGCGCTGAAGCGAACAAAGGTCCTCAGAGTCCTGCATTCCGCCCTCTACTCCTCAGTCTTGTTCCTCTAGGTCCCCGTTACTGGTCCGCTCCTCCGAGTTTGGTGCTGGACTTCCCCGGGAATCTTTCATCCAGACCTTTAGGGATTTTTGCAGTTCTTTGGGATCAGTGAAGAAATGCGAGTGTCCCTGCCTGTTGACGCGTAGCCTCGCTGGGTATAACATGGCATAGTCCAGGCCCAGGGTTCTAAGTTGCTGTTTGTACGGGACAAATCTTCGTCTCTCCTCCTGGACTTTCGACGTGAAATCAGGGTATAGCGATATGTCCATTCCCTCGTACTGCAGTTTGCCCTTCTCACGGGCTACTCTGAGGGCTGCGTCCCTATCCCTGTAATTTAACAATTTCGCTATAATCGGTCTAGGGTTAGCGCCCGGGGGAGGTCTTGGTCCGAGGGTGCGGTGAGCGCGTTCCACTATAAACATTGGCGAGAAGGTGTCATCCCCCAGCATCGTCTTCAGGAGCTTCTCAATAAACAGTTCCATCTTGCCTGTTTGGGTTGACTCGGCCACACCCGTGACGCGGATGTTGGATCGCCGGGACCGCGCCTCCAAGTCCTCCGACTTCTCCTGGATTACCTGAAGCAGTCTACCAAATTGTTTACGGTCAGTGTCCCATTCAGTCTGCGCCTCCTCCGCCTCTGTCAGTCTGCGTTCCGCCATATCCAGCCTTTCCGAGTGCTTGTCCACCCTTTCTGACATACGATCCATCCGATAGGACAACGCATCAATCTTGGTTCCAATGGCCGACATGCCCTCCTGAAGGCCTTTCTCCATGGTGTTAAGCATTTCCTTGATTTCGGCACACAGGGAGGGACCCGGGTCAGTAGCCGTGCTGGAAGACTGGGCAGCCTGTTGCTCCGAGTCCTTATTCCTTCGCTGCTCGAACGTCAGCTTCGGCTGTGTGCGGTCCCCCTTGCCCATTTTGAACAATCTTCTCGGGGGAGGCTGTGTCCTGCCCCGGCGGAGGCCCCACAGGAGACCGAAGCACCGCGCGTGCACTCGCTCTGGCTGCAAGTGACTTCAGGGGTGCTGTAGACGGGGCAACGTAGTGCGTGTGTCCTGCTAGGGTCCGTCGACACCACTTGGGTCCACAGGCTCCTTTGGGTATGCCCGGTAATTCACCCTCCAGACCCCCCGGATCGGCCTAGGACGGTAACGGATGTCCGTGCACGTGGGGAGTATCCTCCGCCCTCCGGTGTTTACTCGCCACCACGTCAAAGCCCCTCTCGCCTCAGACGTGCCCGTCTATCAGGCGCCCAGGCCGATCCTACCTTCGGGGGTGCTCCGCCATAGCTACGTGGATCGCAATCGGCTCCGTTGTTGTGCCGGTGTCTCCCCCGCAGCCCTCCGCAGCTCTCATGAGTCGTGTAGCACCCCCAGTGCGTGATTCCACCGCGTGGGACAGCTGGGGGGTCAGCCTCCGCCGGTCTCCGTCAGACCCCCAGGCGACCGCTCGTCGCTGCCGCACGTCGGGTGACGTCGCCCGGCGTCGCCAGCTAGGAAAGACCGGTGATTGGGGCCTGGTCCGGCGTCCGCAGGGTAGTCGGGCAAAGTGAGGATTCCGCAGCCCGTTTTCCGCCCAAACTGCAGCCGGAGATTCGTTAAGGGCAGGGGCGGCGATATCCGCTGTTGTTGCGTAGTTTGCACCACTGTGCGAGGATCTATGCCGGATAGTTGTCGGCGCTGGCTCGGAGCTCCGCTCTTAAGCGTCCACCATTGACGCCGGCTAGCTCCGCCCCCTCCAGCAGACCCTTTCTAGTTTTTAACTGACGTAACTTGGAAAAGAGCGGCATTCTAAACTTGAATCGGAACACAATACAATACACGAAAAACAATAACAATTGGGAAAACAATTCAGGCATACCACGACGTTGAAAATACATTAAACAACATTATGAATAACATTTCGAACAGAATACTACCTGAAAATACTGAAAACAAAAACAGAACAGAATTCTCGAGAACGGAACAGACTAGAGTTACTGGATGCACTGCTGTAACAGTACGGAACATACCGGTCCCATAAAGGAACGCATCAAGACCCGTATCCACCTAGGTGAACACTTCGTTTGTGGGCTTGGGTACCACCAACCCACGGACCAGGAGTCAATTTAGACTGACCCTGTCTAGACACTACCCCAGCAATGGTACTCACCGGGCAGCACGGAACGGAAGGCCTCGGACGGGACTGGACTACGACGGACTTCGGACTTCAGTTACGGGTGGGCCTCCGGATACCTCGGACCTTGGACTCTCGGCTTGGGCTCTGGTCGGGACTCGCCGCGTTCCTCCACCGTCTCGTTCGGATGCTGGACCGCCTCCTCCGTCTCCTCCGTGGGCCTGAGGGATACTTGGAGCAGAAATATCTGCCAGTGCACGGTATGGTTCCGTCACGACTGCAGAGGGTCAGGGGGTCGGCGTGGCTTCACCGACGCGTGGGGAAAGGGCAAGTCCCTATTCGGGCGCCATTATGTGGTAAATAAATAAATAATACCCTATTTTTGATAGCATAACAGATAGCTCAATAAATAAGAGTCAAGATTCGAGGTAGTAGGAGTTTCTGCAGGTTTATTACAGCATAAGGACAGGATCAGGACAACCTGCATAGGAATAGGACAATAAGGCCCGGCAGCTGCCGGGGCTGGGTCTGGGATGAGCGCGCTAACATTTAATAACAAAACATTGACTTATATACATAGCGCAAACACATAGCAGTACATTGCAGTAGGCGTAACAGTAGGTGGAGTAGGAGGCGTGACGCGTAGCAGTCGCGAGAGATAACAGTAAAAAGAGGTGTAACTGGGAGTATACATAGACATGTGGTGCAAACGTAACAGAATATGTCATGAATGGGCGGAAACATTGGAGGGGGCTACCTAAGGAGCCGGGACCTCTAACCTAATGGTGCGCGAAAACTAGCAATGACGTGTTACTAGGAGAAGCTGGGGGCTACGAACTCTGTGCTAGGAGCAGAGACTAAAGTCTGGAGGGTCGGAGCGACATGAACCTAAACCCTATCTGGTATCTACTGTTTAGGGAACATGTTGATATAAACTAGAAGTCATGAGGGGAAAAGCTAACCTGATTCTAAGACTGGACCATGCATTATTCTACATGTAGTGCGTGATGAAGAATATTAAATGACCATTTAAATACAGTATTTCTCTAACATGGAGACGAGAAGGCTAGACAATGACGGAAACTATTGATGCAGTTCAATAGCTTAGGAATGCAGAGGAGGAGGACTGAACTGATAACCGGAACTATAACATACTTTTGGCAGACTCAGAGGCAGAGCCGGGGTACACCGGGTACTGCAAGGCAGGAAGTAAGTGAAGGGTCGAGGATACAGGTGGGGGCTGTATCGCTCCTCAGCGAGGCTTTCAGGTAACAGCACGGATGTCTCAGGAACATCTCCTGCCGTGATTGTAACCGACACGGTGAGCCCTCGACACCCCGTCCACAACCATATGCCTCCGCACACTGGCCCGTACATTTTTGGAGAGGGACCTTCTAACACCTCGGACCATATTATTTGCTCTCTCACTAATATCCTTAAAAATTAGTTGGACCCCCTGTCGGAAAAACTCGACTGCATTGATGCTAGACTCTTAGCCATAGAAAAATTAAGTGGGGGTAGGGCTGACCAGCAAGGGTTGTGACCTAGTACAAATGGAGTACTTGGGATAAATAGTGGGATTCCTCTCCTACCTAGTGCCCCTACTGCTGTGATTCCAACCCACCCCACTACCTCTCTTATGGTGAACGCCCCCACAGTTGCCCCAACCCAACCTGTCCCACTACTCCTTCCCAGGCAACTCCCTCCGGTGCCTCTTGTTAGGACGTCGAGGTTGCCCACTTCGACTACCACAACGAGGCAGGAAAAATTGCCCAACGCAATGTCTGACCGCCCTAGCCGGATGAGCAATAGCCAAAACCGGCTAAAAGTAGTTAACTTGCCTCCAGAGGCGGCGGCTTATACTGTAATCTTGACTGGGGTACCTGAGCTCTCTAGCAACGTGGTGGGATCTTTCGACTCCCTACGTAACAAAGTTATTAGCTGGTTGAATGTTCACAGGCCCCTACCACCTAATCTGAGAGGAGAAGTATTGATGGCTAGGAGGGTCCCATGGGTTGGGTACACTGTTAAGAAAATAGGGGAAGATTGCATCCTTGTAAGTTTTAGGAATTCCCAGATTGTGCCCCACATATACAATTGGCTCGGGAGTACAGGGAACACATCCATAGAACTGGTTCCGCTGTCGTTTTTTTATCCGAGTGGTGGGGATTCGCACTTGGGGGGAAATGACGGCTGGACCAGGGTGGGATTCGCTATTGATGGGTCAAGGTATAGGCCCCCTCATTATGATACTTCTGCCCATAGCAATTAGGTTCACGCCAATAGATATAGTTGCCTTGACCAGGTTGACTGACTCTCGATGGATGCTTGTGATGGGGATATTGACGGGGTAGTTTCCCATACTGCTTTGCTGGGAACAGGGACAGTCGCTACTGTTAACACCAATTATAGCCCTGTCGTATCACCTTTGGAGAGTTCAACTACCATTAGTACCCAGGGGTATCTCGTCAATCTATCCCCAAAATCATTCCATTGTAATTTAACAACTCATGTTCCAACTCACCTGGGGAGCCCCTGATGGGCGAGTATTACTGGATAGGTCTGCATCGCCACCCACAGATAATGCTGCTGTGAGGGCGAGGGGACTGGCATTTAAGACACCTTCGGGATCCATGAAGGTCCTTTCCTGGAATGTTGCAGGCATCGCCAACAAATTAGATTCTAATGACTGGGATTCTCTAGTAGGCAGTAATGACATCTGTCTCTTCCAGGAGACGTGGGCTAGGGAACCCTTTCCTAGGGCGGGTTACGCAACCTTCTATATCCATGCCAGGTGGAACGGTAAAGGGAGGCCTTCCGGTGGACTCGCTATCTGGGTGACCAGTCACATTGGCTGTAGAGCAGAGACAATACCAACTCTCTCGGAGGACATCCAATGTGTTCTTCTTAAATGGCCAAACGCCTTCAACCTGGCGATTGTCAATGTGTACTCGCGCCCAGTCAGTGTGTCCATGGAATCATCCACTCTGGATGATTTATCTTCATTTTTGGGGCAACTACCTGCCGACTGTAAGATACTGATGGGCGGAGACTTCAACTGCCACTTCGAACCTCTGAAAGGTTATAAGGAGGGTGCCCTAACTGCTGAAGATGATTACTGGGGGATCCCCCCTGCCAATCCCCTAATCCAAAATCATGGTCCCCGCTAGCGGTCCAGATTATGTCCCTAACTTTGAATTTTGGCCTGAGGGCCTGTAATGGGCGCATTCTATCTGATACCCCTTTGTTGTGTACCTCCAATAGGAAGGACCACGAATCGCGCCTGGACTACATTTTTGTAGATACAGGCATGTGGTCCAAGGTCCAGGACTTCAGGGTAATTGAAAGAACAGATAGTGACCACAATGCCATCTGTTTAGATATGGCTCACCCAGTTCCCGAAGTAGGGTCGTCGCTTAGAAACCCAAATGAAGACACAGGGAATTTGGTTTTATCCAACAATAGACGCAGGGTAAGATGGGGGAAATTAGTAAGTACAACAGAGTGCATTACAAAAATGTATGAACTGGCACTCCCAAAGTTAGTTGAAATGGATGAACTAATTAACAAACCTAGAACTACTGATTTTAATGAGAAACTAGCCCAAATACATACAGATTTAGTGGGAAATTTAGGAGAGGTTTTTTACCCTGAGGTGGTGACTAGGAAGAAGAGGACACCAACCTCAGCTTGGTACAATTCCACCTGTAAAAAGATAAAAACCGAGCTGATTTTTATGATAAAGTCTGGTACCAACAAGGATAAGGTAGTTGAGCTGAGACGTAAATATAGGGATGACATCGCCCAGGCAAAGTCAGAATGGGATTGGGAGAGATGGCAAGATTTATCTCTGGCATTGGAAACCAGGGATTCAAGAAAATTCTGGTCCCTAGTCAATACAGGCACAGGCGAACCAAAGTCAGCAGTGGAGCCAAACATCACTGCCTCCGTATGGGAATCCCATTTTAGCAAACTGTATCAAGACATCCCTGATACTGCCAATGAGGTAGCCCTCAATACCCCATCTGAGTCTGCAGATAAATTATAATTCACACTGGGTGAGGTAGTAAATGTCATGGAGAGATTGGCGTTGGGGAAGGCCCCAGGACTCGACAAACTCCCCGGAGATTTGTTTAGATACCATCCAGAGATCTGGGGCCCGTACTTTTTAATCATATTTAATTCTATCTTGGGAGGGATGGAGATCCCCTGTACTTGGCTGGGGGCAGAGATAGTACCGATATTTAAAAAGGGCTCTCCTCTGCTCCCAGCCAACTACAGGCCGATCAGCCTTATAGATGTACCCCAAAAACTTTTTGCTCGCCTTCTCTTGGACCATCTTCTAGACTGGATGGAGGACAATACGATCCTCAGTCCCCTCCAGGCGGGCTTGAGGAAAAACACTTTCACCATGGATCAGATTTTCCGCCTCGTCCTCCTCTACTGGAAAACAGTGGGGATTGAGGGGGGGAGTCTGTACATGGTGTTTGTGGACCTGAAGTCCGCATTTGATTTGGTACCCCGTAAGAAATTATGGGCGGTTCTGAAGGAGTTGGGCGTTCCTCCACAGCTGCTGCAGGCTATAATTAGGCTCCACGACGGTAATTTTGCCCAGGTTAGGTGTGGGAGGGATGGAGCGTTGTCCTCTAGGTTTTCAGTTATCAGAGGGGTAAGACAGGGTTGCATTCTTGCGCAGACCCTGTTTTGCCTCTTTGTTAACAGTGTCATATTTCATCTTGATAATGTCAGGGACAACGACGCACATAGGTTGGCAGGCAGGAGGGTTCCGGCTATCATGTTTGCCGATGATACCCTCCTGCTTTCCAAATCCCCGATGGGAATCCAACGGATACTGGATGGGTTTGGGGCTTTCTGCAGGGCGCATGGCCTGGAGATCAACGCAGAAAAAAACAAATTCATGGTATTCAACCCCTCCACAACAACTAGGCCCAACCCAACCCTGGGATCCGAAAGGCTGGAAAGGGTCAGAACGTTCCAGTATTTGGGGGTAACTTTACACGAAAATTTGTCATGGGGTCCACAGGTAGCTAGATCCCGCTTAAAGTTATCCCAAATGGTGGGGGCAATTCTGAAGGTGACGAATTCATCAACCTTTAAACCTATTAGTCCAGCCTTGGAGATGTACAAAACCCAAGCCAAAGCAGCATCATCTTATGGGGGTGAGCTGTGGGGTCATAAAGCTGGGACAGAACTTGTCAAGGTAGAAAATAACTTCCTTAGACGCCTGTTAGCTCTCCCCCCAGGCACACCCTTGCTACCCTTGAGATTAAACCTGGGGCTCCCTTCAATAGGGGATGAATTGGCACTAAAACCATTGAGGAATTTCTTGATGCATAGGAATTCGCAATTCCTAAATTGCGATTCCATAATTTTCGCAATTTAGGAATCGCAAATTCCTAGTGTTTGTGTAGTGCAGTGTTTTAGGTTTTAGGGTAGTGTAGTGTTTTAGGGTTTAGTGTAGTATAGTAGGGTTTGTGTAGTGTTTTAGGGTAGTGTAGTAGTGTTTGTGTAGTGTTTTAGGGTTTAGGGTAGTGTAGTAGTGTTTGTGTAGTGTTTTAGGGTTAAGGGTAGTGTAGTTTTTTAGGTTTTAGTGTAGTATAGTAGTGTTTTTGTAGTGTAGTGTTTTAGGGCCAGATGTAGGTCGCCCAATACCGGTCGGTAACGGCCAAAATTACAGAATTTCGGCCGTTACCAACCGGTATTTGGCATTTCGAATGTAGGTGGCATGATTGTAGTATTTGGTATTTTACCGAATCGGTAACTTAAGGAATCGGTAAATTACAGAATTCTTAACATACCAATTCGGTAAATTACCGAATCCGTAATGTAGAGGGCACTCAATTGAGTGCATTCCTCAGTTAAGGATTCGTTATTTACCACCAACTACAAGTTGGTGGTAAATAACGAAAACCTTTGAAAAAGCAATTTTTTGCTTTTCCAACAGTGCGATGTGTCAGACATAGTATGTCTGCCACATGTGCACCCATGCACTATTCAGGGGTGCAACAGGGTGTCAAAGTGACACCCTGCCACCCTTGAATGTGTTCCCCCTTTTACCTCCAGGCCCATAGGAATGAATGGGAATTACCTTACCTAATCTTACCAATTCGGTAAAATTTACCGAATGAATACCTACATACCATTTACCGATTCTGAAATACCGAATCGGTAAAATTCGGTATTTTAGAATCGGTAAATCTGGATTACCTACATCTGGCCCTTAGTGTTTAGTATAGTGTTGTAGTGTTTTATGGTTTAGGGTAATGTAGGGGTGGGAGTAGTGTGGGTAGTGTTATCGTTTAGTAGTGTTTTAGGGTTTAGAGTAGTGTAGGGGTGGGAGTAGTGTGGGTAGTGTTGTAGTGGAGTAGTGTTTTAAGGTTTAGGGTAGTGTAGGGGTGGGAGTAGGGTAGTGTAGTGTTTTAGGGTTTAAGGTAGTGTAATGTTTTAGGGTTTAGTGTAGTATAGTTGGGGTTGGGTAGTGTTTTATGGTAGTGAAGCAGTGTTTGTGTAGAGTTTTAGGGCTTAGGGTAGTGTAGTAGTGTTTGTGTAGAGTAGTGTTTTAGGGTTAAGGGTAGTGTAGTGTTTTAGGTTTTAGTGTAGTATTGTAGTGTTTGTATAGTGTAGTGTTTTAGCGTTTAGTGTAGTGTTGTTGTGTTTTAGGGTTTAGGGTAGTGTAGGGGTGGGAGTAGTGTGGGTAGTGTTGTAGTGTAGTAGTGTTTTAGGGTTTAGGGTAGTGTAGGGGTGGGAGTAATGTGGGTAGTGTTGTAGTGTGGTAGTGTTTTAGGGTAGTGTAGTGTTTTAGGGTTTAGGGTAGTGTAGTAGTGGTTGTGTAGTGTAGTGTTTTAGGGTTCAGTGTAGTGTTTTAGGGTTTAGGGTAGTGCAGTAGTGTTTGTGTAGTGTAGTGTTTTAGGGTTTAGGGTAGTGTAGTAGTGGTTGTGTAGTGTAGTGTAGTATTTTATGGTTTAGGGTAAGGTAGTAGTGCTTGTGTAGTGTAGTGTTTTTGGTTTAGGGTAGTGTAGTGTTTTAGGGTTTCGTGTAGTATAGTAGTGTTTGTGTAGTGTTTTAGGGTAGTGTAGTAGTGTTTGTGTAGTGTTTTAGGGTTTAGGGTAGTGTAGTAATGTTTGTGTAGTGTTTTAGGTTTCAGGGTAGTGTAGTGTTTTAGGTTTTAGTGTAGTATAGTAGTGTTTGTGTAGTGTGTGTTTAGTATTTTATGGTTTAGGGTAGTGTAGGGGTGGGAGTAGTGTGGGTAGTGTTGTAGTGTAGTAGTGTTTTAGGGTTTAAGGTAGTGTAGGGGTGGGAGTAGTGTGAGTAGTGTTGTAGTGTGGCAGTGTTTTTGGGTTAGGGGTAGTTTAGTGGTGGGAGTAATTTGTTGTGTAGGTGTTGGGGTAGGGATGTCACTTACCTGCAAACTTTTACTACGAGTATTGCTTTACCACGCATGCCTTTGCGTTGTAATGGCATGCATGATAAAGGCATACTCGTGCTAAAAGTATACAATGTAATGGCATGCAATGTCATTGACATCGCGTAGTAATACCCGCGTTGTAATGGCACGCGTGGTATTACTATGCGATGTAATGACATCCATCCATCAAGAGTTGCCCTTATTTCCTCAGTGACCACTATCAGGGCTATTTCTGTACTGTGACTACTCTTAAACCCAAATTGAATAGGATCTAGGAGCGGATGCTTTTGAATGAAAGTAGCCAATTGCGGGTACAAGGCTTTTTCTACAATTTTAGTGGGAAAGAGAAGCTTAGAATGGGGTGATAGCTGTTAAGATCCCTAGGATCAAGGTTAGATTTTTTAACAATGGAAGGATTTATGCTTTTTCATTGTTTAGGAAAATAGCCATATTTGATAATTTTATTTAGATTTTTTGTTAAATGGTTTGCGATTATATCAGGAGCCAATTAAACAATGGAAGTAGGACAACGCTCAATGGGGGAGCCGAATGTAGTGGATTAGATCAGCTCTTATTACTTGTTCCTAATCAGAGGAGTAAATTCAGTAAGTGTTTTGTTCTCTGTATTAGGGGAAGCAGGCCTGCTTTCCGTTGAAGCAAGCTTAGAATTAAAGGAGAACCTGTTACAAATCTGTTCAACTTTATTTTGAAAAAAGTAGCCAACGAGATGCACTCGTGTTATTACAGGGAAAATTGGAGAGCTTCTTAACTGTCTGAAACATTTCTTTCACATAATTGTTGGCTGATTCACTTTCCTGGGTAAAGTCCCTGGACATTTCTGCCTCGAATAGGATCTTATAATCTGCGATACACTGTTTGTATTGGCCTTTCTCTAATTTATCATAGTTTTTCCTCCAATTCCATTCCTGTTTCCTGCATACTTGTTTCTGACTTCGCAGCTTATCTGGAAACCATGGTGCCAAAGGTTTAGTTCTTATGTGATTTGCTGGTTTAGCAGGTGCCAACGCAAGAGAAGTGGAATGAAGCCAGTTGGAATAATTGGAGGTTGATTGATCAAAATCTTTAATCCAATCGGGCTGTGACTCAGTTAGGAGCTGATTGAATTGAACAGCTTCAATTTTGGGCCAGGTCTGATGAATTTGAGAGGTGCTCGGCCGTGTGGCTGAGCATCCATTATGAGCAACCTTTATGTTAAATAATACTGCATTTTGATCAGACCAGCTCAACGGTAACGTGTCTGGTTTGGTAAACAAAGAATTATTTGTAAAAATGTCATCTAATGTATGGCCTGTACAATGAGTAGGACCAACCACCCTTTGGGTGAGGCCAAGGCATGACATTATGGGCCAGATGTACTAACATTTTTTGCGGGCGCAAATGGGTTTTAGACCCGTTTGCGGCTGCAAAAAACGCGTTGCCCTTGTACTAATCCTATTTTGCGAGTCGCAAATCAATTTACGACTCGCAAAATAGGATTCACGACTCGCTATTAGGAAGGGGCATTCCAAGGGCATCCCTTCCTAATAGCGACTCCTGAAGCTATGTATGACTGTTTTGCAACCGCAATTGCGGTTGCATAACAGTCGCAGTTTACCACCCTTCATGAGTCCTATCTGATCTGTGGATGAAATAGCAATGGGGTACTGTTAAAACCAGGTCTGAGCCGGAGGTGGGATCAGCCCACTTTTTAGTTTTAAAACTAATATCAAGATTGTGGTGATCTAAAAAAAGAACAAATTCTATTTTATGTTTCATAAGTGCCCTCACATTCATGAGGGCACAAGTGCATTTACCTTGTTTGGGATTCTCTTCAATATGTGAATAGGATTCTGTTTCCTTGGTTAGGTTACCATTCCCGCAAATATGAGACTTCTCCACCAGGTTAATACAACCCTGGTAGGTTAGGTTAAGGGTATTAACTATAAACGATGGATCAAATCTGGTGCAGCTAGCGCCCTTACCTGCAATATTCAGTGGCAATAACGCCTCATGAAAATAACATCTCCTTTGGGGATGATGGGCCTCGAAACCAACAGGGTATGTGGTACTGTCAGGGACTTTAAAAAGCTCACCATGCGAGGGGGCATGTCTGAGTTTCGAAGCTATCTCAGCGTGTAGTGCTAAAAGCAAAAGGGAAAACTAAAATGCTACCCGGGGTCCAGCAACCTTTCTAACCTTCCGCAGGCTCCCCTGTGGGAGGAGAGATACTGGTAAATGAAAAGGTAAGAAAACAAACTGAATAAAGCAATGAGAAAGGGGTATAAACCCTCTACAATATGGTCCCCACTCTAGCATGACCCAAGCACCTCCTAAAAGGGCACAAACATGCCTAGAAGGAAATATAAATGTAAAATGCAAATATTACCTGTAATACAAGGAAACGTCGATGGAGGTGGATTTTGCTCCCAGTTTTCCTATCATGTTTGTGGATGGCCTGGAGACAAGACACATCTTAAATAATGTTAATCTGTTCTTGCCAAAGATCCACCTGTAGAAAAGATACATAAACAATATTTTCCTAATTTGGGAGCCTATTAGGATGGCGGACGGACCTGCGTCTGTCCGACACCCCCGAGGCGGAGGGACCGTCTGTAGGGGCAGTGGTGGTCCCTCCGGTGCAATTAGGATGTGACCGCCACCCTGGCGGTCACATCCTGTATCTTTAACCTTGCGGCGGATGCTGCTTGAAGCAGCACCCCCGCAAGGTTAAAAATGCATGTTTAATATTTACATGCACAAAGCGGCAGGCACTGCGCGGTGCCTGCCGCTTTGTGCATGTAAATGCTGGGGGGTACCATAGGTACCCCCCATGTGCACCCCCCACCCCCCGACACCGTCGGGGCCCGCAACGGGGCCCCAAACACCAAAGACCACATGCTTTTCCACGGCGGAATAGCCGCCGTGGAAGAGCATGTGTCAATGCACATCCTAATTTGGCTGACGGTGTCTTGCAGACACCCCCACCAAATAGCCCTCCACAACCCGCGGATCAGCAGCGGACGGACCTGCCGTCCGCCGCTGGTCCCACCGCAATCCCACCGGCATCCTAATCTGGCGGTGGGTGATGTCTGTGGCTGCGTCGGTGAATTCCGCATCCTCCAGGCCGGCGGTGGCTTCCGCCGGTCCGGAGGATGCGGATTCACCGCCATCCTAATCGGCCCCTTAATCTGGGAATGCGATTGTTCTTGCACAGTTTATTGAATGGCTAAATAATTGTCAACAAGATTTAAGATTTATTGATCATTACATTAACACGCAAATTAAATATTTGGATGTCACAGTTAAAATCTCAGAGAATCAACTATACTCAACCCTGTTCTGTAAACATATAGAAAAAATACACTGCTCCAGTATTCTAGTTCTCACTCACATGCCCTCATAGATAGCCCTCCCCTCCATGCACTTCTTATGCATTTACCGTAATTGTAAAATCAAAGAGGATTTCTTTAGAGAGGCTTACACTCTAGCTAATAAACTGATACAACATGGCTACCCAAAAAGGCTATTGAGACGTTCCCTAAAAGGTGCTTGGTATTCACACAGGTAACTAGTACTTTAAACCAAAGTCAAAAGCATCCATCAATAAAATCACCTGTGCTACCACTTTTTGCCCTATCAGTAACACATTTACTAAAAGCACCAAAAGACATTGGAATGTATTTCCCACCACCAATCTCTCGTTAGAGTTTTCATTGTTTTAATTTAAACGAGGGCAGAGCATCAGGGACCATCTTGTTAGGGCACACAAACCCAAACAGGTGGACAACACCATCCGATTGTTACTGATTTTCCCTCCAGTTAAGGACCCAAACAAGTGTGGAAACTGTGTTGTCTGTAATGTGCCTAGTAACACCAAAATATTTCACTATGGTACTGTACACCAAGACCTCCATTTTTTTCCTACTGTAATTCCGGTAATATAATTTGCTTCATCCGTTGTCCCTGCAATCTGGTTTACATTGGTCAAACTACACAGGAAGTGAAAGCTAGGATATCACAACACCAAAGCAGAATTAGCTTTAAAGTCAACAGGGCACCCCTGTTTGAACATTTCATCTTGTATGGTCATACTGATAATGACTTTGTGTGGAAAGTTATTTACATCTTTAAACCTCAACCTAGAGCCAGAGACATACACTATTCATTAAACAAGCTTGAGAGTACATGGATCTTGAAATGTCAATCATGGTCTAACTGAATTAACACTAAAGAGAAATGGACTATGCTTCTGTAACTATGCTATGGACATACTGGTTGCACCCATCCTTGTGATTGACATTCCATCCCTGTGATTGACATCCTTGAAGCATCATGACATAGATGAACCCATAATTTATAGATGTTTGACTGCGATTATTCTGCTGGTAATATTTCTTTTATTTTTGTTATGACTCATTTATGATCATTGTTTGTCCTCTCAGTGTGTTATGTATTATTTTTACTGTTTTAGTTGGTCTGTTCTATTGATTAATTATGTTATGATATATGTGAGTTATGTCACACAGATTTTCAAGTTTTGTTCCATAGCATTAGGATCTGTTAATATGGTACATGACTTGTTAAAATAACTTTTGTCACGTTTTATTCACATTCCCTTGATGACTAATTGTATTTAGCTTGGATTTTTGCTGGTAGCGGAAGATTTGTTTTCCGTTGTACATACCTTTTCCTGGTTTTTGTCCGTAGTCATTGAACAGTTGTGCCATGCTATAGAATCCAACAGGTCTACGTTTCCCCGTTCGGCAGTGTGCTGGTGAGCGTTGCAACTCTCCGTGTATCCATCCCTTAGTTTGTTACAGCGTCCATGATTTTAGTCAAGTACCTTCTCTCCATTTCTATTTGACGTCCACACAGCCCTTGGCTGAGTGTAGGTTAGTGGTGCAGCTCCACCTGACCCATGTTTAATTGTTCTCCTTCAACGCATGCGCGTCTGTCCCTGTCAACACTTGTGTGCGTGTATTCCCTACACTATTTCTATACACCCGGCTTCCCCTTCTGTGTTTTTATCCACACACATGCCTGGACTTTAGCAGCACCCGAAAAGCCATCCTCCTCCACTGAGGATTTTTTGCTCGCCTCATTGCATTGGGCATGAGCTGGCCATTGTGTAAGGATAGGGCTTTAGTAATTTTTTAGTAATTCCAGCTTGTTGTTTTGGTACTTTTTGCAAGTTCAGTTGGATTCATGATGACCCACAGGACCATTCTGCCCTGGGCACTTCCCAAAGCTTGACTTCTTCAGAAGCCATCTATCAAGTTAAAAATCATGCTGTTTTGCCCCACATATGCGTTTGAAGACTGCTTGTCTTCTTCTACAGGGTGAGTTGATTTACCCTCTGTTGGAGGTACCTCTCAATTGTTGAGTTGTGTCCTCAATTATTTAACTCTCCCGTCTGTGTAGGGCACTCCAAGATGCCCTAGGATTTATTCCAACATTGCTCTATAGGGCTAGCCGTTCGCCCTAGGATTGATTCCCACTTTACACACGTCCCAGGCAAGTCCTCCGCCCCCTTTTTACATGTTTTGTTTTTAGACAGGCCCAATTGAGCTCTGTTTAGAGTCCTAATTGTCCATGTTGCCTCTAGATACTGGGTGCTCACGCTCTGTCCTGATGATGACCTCATATTGCCAGACACTGACACGCCATTGATAATAGACATTCATAGACTCTGTTTCCCGAACTGTAATAGTTGCAAAAATGAGTCATGTGTTTTTATCTGTGATGCGCTGTTTCTTATCAGATCACTTACCGCTGCACTCTTTTCTCACTTGTGGGTGAGCACTAGATCTCTTGAAAAACAAAAACAGCATCATAATGATGTGAGAAACAAATGTACTGAATACAGTGTTCTACAGTACTTATTTCCTGCCTTTCCTTTTTCATAATTTGTTTTTGTCTTGCTCTGGGTACAACCTAATGTGTCTTGAATAAACAGAGACATATTGTTCTTTTGTATTGATTAATATCCTAGCGAACCATGGGATTTTTCCAGCAGCATGAGCAAACACAGCTAAGCCATGCTTTCAGATGAGACCCTGGAAAACTAGTTTCAAAGAGGCCACAGTGTTAATTACACTGAAAACTGAAGAAGAAATCGATATGCTTTTTCAGGATGCCCAAAGCAGAAGAGACGTTTGCAATAAGGACTCCTCAGCCGTCCTCCAGTTTACATGTTTACAGGCATGCGTTCGCTCTTGGAGACCAGTAGGACAATGTTTAAGGCACTGAATGAAAGTTTGCAAACCAAGGGATGAAGGATGGAGTATTAGACTGAGCAATTCATAAAGTTATCTGTGGAGAGAAGCAGTGGAGCTTCAAACTTGAGTTGAAGCTGGCAATTGTGGACTCGCTGAGACCCTCTAGAAGTTGTAAAAATTAAAACTCAGAGAATTGTACAGTAGCGGACCTACCCAAAAGATAGTATGAGATAACAGGGCACACCGAGGTGTAGACCTCTTGGAGTGGGCCAAGAAGGACAGGTTAACAACTGGGTTATATGTACCTCTCCCTCCTGCCTCCTGTCATCAGCCTCTCTCTGTCTCCTAGGACACATCCAGCTCCCACACTTCCTTATTCAACATATGCTTGCACCCTTATCTTATACCCCAACACCCATGCAGTCTTATTCCCGAATGTAGCCTGTTGACCCATGGAAGGCTGCATTTACCCTCTCCTGTGGTGAGTGGTCCAAGGCTCAAAGTGGGATACACGCTTACAAAGCAATACAATGGTATTTGTAGACTGCGCGGCTCGACCTGAGGGAGCTTTGCGGCGCAACAGGACTGCCTTCAAGAACAGAATGAGAACTATGCATTAAACAGGTGGGACTTTCAGCCTTTCCTGACATCCTTTCTGATGGAGCAAGTCATAGGCTGGACGGAAGCGTATTACAAAAGGTGAAGGATCTCCCCCGGGCCTGGTCCTGAGGATCCTCGGATGTGCAGGAGCCTCTTGGATGTAGACCCGAGAGAGCTACTCTAGTAGTAGGCCTTGCAACAACATTTCAAGGTCAGAGGGGCTTTGTTCTCCAGTGCTCTATAGGCAAAGATTAGCGCCCTGAACTTGATGCAGCTGATTACGGGGAGCCAGTGAACCTGGCAAGGATGAGCAGACACCGATTGAGGCATCAGGATCTTAACAATGAGGCGCATGGTGGCATTTTGGATAATCTGCAGCCGTTGTAGAAGGTAAACTGGCAATCCCAGGTAAAGACTGTGGGCATAGTCCAATTTAACGGTGACAGGGGCATGGACAATATTCTTACGGGAAGCCACAAACACCAAGTATAGAATCTTTCTCAGAGACTTCAGCGTAGCGAAGCAGCTAGCCAAGAACGCTTTGACCTAGCCATTGCACAATTTATAATCCCTAACATAACATTCAACCAAAGATTTGGCTGACCTACTGTTTAATCTCCGCCCACCTCTATATAACATACCACCACATCCCCCACAGCAGAAGCAGCCCACTTGCCATGCCATTTAGGAACTACTAAAAGATCAACTGAGTGGTAGTCGATGCAAACTACAGTGGTGTCAAAGTTAACCATTTGGTTCAAACAGTCCTGGAAGGCCTGGTGGATAACATTTACCAGAACACATCTATCACTCCGGACAAGATTTTGGTCAGCGAAAACATAAGAAAATCTTTGACCTTAAAATAAAATTGTCATTCAAATAAAGATGATCATTGCGTTTTTGCTCCACCTGCGAGCAGATCTTGGTGTGGTCAATGATTAAGAAATCGCGGCCAGTGTACACCAACATGTTTCAGCCTGGTGAATAGTTAGGTTAGTAAAGAGTGAGGGTTCAGTCCGAGAAGCAGAGTGCACATGTTATGTGGCAGAAGCATTCACGTGTTAGGCTAGTGTCTCTAAAAGGCTGGTAGAACTGGGGCAGATGTGGTCACATCAGCCCAGCGCTCCGGAAACAGTGGTTACTCGAACAGTTTTCAGAGTGGGGGAGCTGACATCAATGTTTCAATACTGAATTTACAGGGATTGTGAAAAATCAAAATGAGCCGCACACATCTGGAAAGAGAGTGCCAAGGGTGCAGTATGTAGCTGGTGGTGCATTTTGGAACACACAGTCGCAAATATATTACTAAAGCATGGCATGGTAGTACATTGTCATTTACAGACACATTCTCCATTGAAATGGCCACTAAATTTGCAAAGGCATACAGTTTATGGATAAAACTATTTAGTGTGCAAACAATAATTTGTGGTAATCGTGTTTCCTCAAATAATTGTTTTGATCCTATTAAGATCTTTGTTTCATTCACACTTCGGATTTACAAAAAAGCACTTAATTTGTGCGTACCTAATTGATGACATATTTTAACTATATGTACAGTTCATTAATAGGTATTTACATTTTGTTGTGTGTTACAAAAAAAAATACATCCTGCAGCCTTTCCTGTTGCACCACCAGACGGTCACAAAGTACATTTTACAAAATCCTCTTACTTTGCAGTCAGAGAAAGAATAGAGGTTTGGGGAGCAGTCAACAGGGTAGATATGCCCCCCACGCATTTTGGACTATGATTGGAAGGAAGGGGTGGTTGGGAGGCTTTTTAATGGGCTATGTTGGGCTACCAGCCACCATTCTGTCTTACGGTGACACAGTGGCTGGTATCTCAGTCAGGGAGGCAGATATTTTATTGGGCCAAGTTTGATTAAAGGCAGTTCGCGGGGAATGGATCCAAGAGTGAGTGGCAGAGGGGCTCTGACTACTCTGCAAGGCAAGCTGGGTCAACCTCATTCTATCCAATGTAGAGTCAGACAAACTAGGAGGCAGGTTGGGGCCTGCACATCGAGCATCTGAAGGAGTGGCGGCGGCGGTGCTAGCTTGCTTGCCAACATGCGCCAAAATGTATAAAGCTGGTGAGTGGTGGCACAAAGATCCTGGTGGTAGTGAGGTGCCCGGAGAGGCTGGTGATATTTTGGTGCATAAAGCAGGGGGCCTGACGTCCCGTGAGGCCAGGGGGCCTGGGCTTAATGAATAAATGGCGAGGAGGAACATGAGGGAGGAGTGTAGGGTGGAAACAGAAGCATGCCGTGATGGCGACCGATGGCCGCTTGGGAGCTGCAGAGGCAGGCTCTCATACAACAAAGATGCTAGAGAACAGCAGTGGTTTCCCCACATGGTGTCAGGGGTTGAATTAGTTTTTATGGCTGTTGAGGTGGGAGAGGCAGCTTGTAAGGGTGGATGGGAGGATGATTATACTTGTAGAAGGCAGGAAGTTAAGGTTTATAAGATTGAGTCAGGTTATTGAGTACGCATATAATGACAAGTGGTGAAGTTGGGGGAAGATTGGGGGCAATTCGGGGGTAGGGTAGGGAAATGATAGGTGGTCTTTGATGTGTAGTGAGGTTGTTACTTTTGTAATGCAAACTCACTCTACAATTTATCAGTGTTTGTGCAGTGCACTCTGCCGAAAACACCAATTTCCATGTTAAAAGAATAAACAACAGTTTGTCAGAAGGCATGGTCTAACATTTGACCTTTGTCTCTAAACAGACCAAAAATGCCACAAGACAAAAACAAATTTAAAAGTCGTCTTTATTCCTAATTCACCTTCCGAAATCCGTCATCGGTTTTTTGGGAGTGATGCAGCACACCCCAACCCCTATACAGCCCCTATATCCAGAACGGTCTCCAGGGCGGGCCTGTTGAGCAATGTCCCAAATAATATCTATTTAGGATAATCCGAGGAAGAAGGGTGGGAAAAACCTAGGGATAGGCCTTTTAGTCGACCCGATTCAACTGGATGTAAGACCTGGTGGTAATTTAACACTGACATTGAAACTGGTCCTTAACTATTCATGCAAAAACACTGAAATGATTTCTGAACGAGTGTAAAGAAACCGTTAGGGTAATCCATGCCGTTCTTGCAGTATCCCCAGATCCCCCTTGCCCTCACCCCCTCCATCACTAACGAGATGTCTCCATCTCGCCATAAAGAAAACAAGAACGGAAGATTGCCCGTAGATACTGCCCCTCATGCTGAAGCCTACATAAGCAGTACCTCTCCAGCATTCTGCCTGTTCTTTTTAGGTTTCGCCTGGGCCGGAGCACTAGCTCCGCCCAGGGGAAATCTTATGTTCCTACATATGGGGCTTCGTTCCGCCTCTGTCTCCCATTGGCAAGTTCCATAAATGGAGGCTAGCCATTGGGAGACAGAGGCTGTCAATCACGCTTTCCCGTGAAAACGCGATTCGGGAGCGTTTCTCTGTCTTTTTTTAAGTCCCGCCCCTTTGTCTTGGGCCGCGCTGTCATTGGCTGCCGGCCCGGGACACCCCCGTGACGTCATTCCCGGGCCGCGCTGTGATTGGCTGCCGGCCCGGGACCTGACTTGTTTTTAATTTCATCTCTTTGCAGTAATGGTTCTGCATTAACATGGATGTCTGTTTTTTTTATTAAGCTCACAAAACGGCTTTAATTCTGTCTGTCAGTGGTACTAGCTAATCTCGCACCTGCCTAAAATACCAGACGCTGCTACTGTTCTTTTTGTAAAACGTTTCTGTTCAAAATGTTACGGCTCCTAAATAAATACATACTTTCAGTGTGTCTTTTATCGGGGAATCCCACCTTCACAGTGGAGGAATGCATCAATACACTTCACTGCCTGGGAGCACAGAGGCCTGGTATCACGCTTGTGCCACAAAAAACAGGGGTCCAAGGTTACAGCTAAGCAGCTCGTGTTCATTTAATTCCCCTGTAGTTTTAGCTGCTTTGGAAACTGTGTTTGTTTTCTGATTGTTTCCACTACAGAATTTCGTTCAGCTGATTGAGGCACTAGCTGTGGAATTGGCATCCTGAACGCCAGGGTTACAGGTTCTAATCCCAAATTAGTCGATAAAGTCTTTCATCCTTTCAGAAGTGGAAAATCGGCGAGCCAATTCTAATGAAGTAACAACACAATGAGTTGCTCCTCTGTCAATCAATGTGCAGTCCCTTAACAAACATGATCTAAACTGTATATTATAACGGTTTTGTGTTGTGCTGCTGAGAGTAAATGGATTCCAGTGTGGGAGCTGCCAATAAGGAGAAAGGTCACGTCGCTAAGGGGGTACCGGTGGAAAATGCAAGGCTGGCCTGGACTCACATTTCACAAGGCTTCTCATAAAATGCTGTCTCTTAATGAGGATTTTGTAGCCATCAAAAACACTTCCTTTGCATGGAATGATCTTTCCCGCGAACGGCAGGCGAATGTTTGCCCCCGCGATCGGATTTTGTTTTAAGTGTTTGAGATCCCCTTTGCTGCTCCCGAAGCTTGCTCAATCCATCGCATTGAAGACAGAATAAACAGAACATCAAATCTACTCCTTTAAAAGATTGTTCTGTGGGGAGCAGCTCCTCTGAATCATCCAGTGCCGGCACGATCGATAGATCGATAGCTGATGTAGGCCAGCTGAAATCAGTTGCATGGGAGAGTGGCTGCCGAAGGGACTCTGTGATGGATGGACGGCAGGCAGGGAAATCTACCGGCAGGGCAGAGGTGAGGATCACCTTCAAGCTTAGTGTGCAGCACACAGAGCTTGGGAGCCCAGGCAGCATAAAGCAGATCGCTAATGAAGGTGCCCATTCGACAGTGTGGTAACTGGATCTTGGGGACCTCCCCTGCCCTTCCCATACATCTCACGTTCCTAACACTCTTTCCTCTTTTCTGCGGTCCCTTCATCCCAGCAGGTCTTATAACTTGTTAACGTCTGGCACATCACCATGAAGGTGGAATTGTATCATAGTTTTAATTATATAGTGCTTACTACCCCCTGATGAGGATTTAAGCGCTTTACGGCAGGCAGCATTCTGTTCTGGAGCCCAAGGTAAGTGGTGAATCAAGTGGCTAGTGGCAGATATTGGTTATTGGGATTAGTCTTGTGATCTCATGGACATCATTCCAAGCGTTTGCTCTTCTTTCTCAGTTAGATTAAATTGATAGGGTGAGATGTGATAATTAGTGGGAGCTCATGCAAACGATTGCCGGGATTAACCAAAAGGTTGGAGAAGATTAGGTATAATTAGACTGCAGAAATATGTTTTCAAAGAAGTTGATTTATGAAATGAGTTATGGGCATTTTAGAGCAATACAATAATAGAGCTTTTGGCAAACATGCATGATCAGGTAGACTGTACTCCAGTAAAGGACCCATGCAGGGTTTGGAAAGTAAGGAGTGGCTCACTTAAAAGACAACATGGAGAGCCAACAGTTTATCATGTGATTTGGCTCCTACATTTGCTTACTATGGCAGAGAATGGTGTCTGGCTACACAGTCAGTGTGTAGTACAAAAGCATGCAGTTCTTAAGAAAGGGGAGGGGGAGCTAGGTCAGGTAAACTGAGACAACAGATCTGGGGATTTGATTGCCCTTGAAGAGGGCTCTTTGCTGGAGGTCTTTTGAGCACGAAATGCCAATGTGAAGTGTAGGGTGGAGGTGCTCTAGGTGTAGATTGGTGTAACGTGAGTTTGTGGATTTAAAAATAGCTAAGAGATGCCCAATTCATTTTAATAGGTGGGTTCTCTTGTTGTGATCAAAAAAAGCAATGGGTGGCTGAATATGGAAGTAGTAGTCCTATTCAACTCATAACATAGTGTGTGTGTGGGTCGACATGTTTCTTGCCTCAAAAGTCGCTATTGATCTGGGCAATTCTTCAGAACTGAAAAAATTAAACCTAACCTACTTGCGATTGGAGTGAATATGTGTACCTTAGCAAAAAGTGCCCCAGTCACACAACCAAGCCCTCACACTCAAATACCTGTGGATGTATAAATTCCGACCTAAGTTTTGTAAGCTAGTGACCCCATAGTGATGGCAGAGACCACTCTAGCTGTGGAACAAAAGGTTTCCAGAGCGCTGATTCAGCGGTGACCTACCCCTTCTCTGCCACACAGCCTGAAGGCCATGTAGCCCTGGGGCCAAGCTGTAGAATGTCGAGCCATGAGACCAGAATCGTCTCCGAGCCCAGGTAATTAATCAGATTCTGTGATCCTGGGCGAATTCATTCTACTCTGTGTTGTTTGGTTCCTGTGTTGAACTTAATTGGAAGGTCCTAGAAAACAACAAAATGCTGGCATTTAGCAAGGATAGGTGATAAAAGCCAAGGTTATGACAGCAGTCTTTATTTTAACCTTTTCTCGAAATCGGTAAGCTCTCACCTTTCCTTTTTACCATCTCCATGCCCCTGAACTAGGTCTCTCATGCACACCCAAATGGCCGTGGAAGAAATCCAAGTCCTTGTTGGAGATCTTCTGAGCTGATCACCGGCTGCTGTCAGTAGGGTGTCTGCCAGGCTTCTCCTTCAGAGGTTGCGGCACATAATTCTGCGGGGATGAGGTTAAGAAGCTGGCTGGGGTCTTCATGGTGCTGCTCCATCATATCAAGTATAGCCTGTGGTTCAAGTGATCTGCAGTCTTGAAGGGTTGTGGGCCTGACTGGACCAAAGGTGGATGCAGTCCAGGGGGGGTCCTCTGAAGTCAGCAGTTGCATTCCTTGTCCTGGCCTACAATATTTGGTAGATGCAGCCTCGGCTGAACCTTCTGCATATGGCAGTTGCCACCCTCGTCCGGTCCTACTGTTCGATAAATACAGTCTCAACTGGACCTTCACCAAATGCCAGTTGCTGCCTCTGTTTGGGCCTGGTGTATTTGGCAGATGCAGCCCTGACTGCCCCATCTGTGGTAAAGCAGTTTCTGGCCAGATTGGGCATTCAGCAATCATGCAATTCCCTTCAGGAACCAGAATAAGAATCTGGGGGTCCGAGGACATCAAGGTACCTCCAATATGGTCTTGTGCAGTCTGCTTCTTCTTTGGTGGCTCATAGACACCGGAGAAGCGCTGGACCCCTTTCTTTCCTAAACAGTCTCTCCGACAAGGCAAGGCAGGCTCTTTTCCTCCCTCAGCAAGCAGGAAGGCTTTTAACAGTGGCGGCTGGCAACTATGGCAGTGGAGAGGTGGGTGCATAAAATAAATAATTTAAAAAATAAAAATAAAGAATAAGTCACTCACCTACTTGCGTGGACACGTCCTCTGCTTTTCCTGATGTCATGTCCAGGGCCACAGCTAACCTACTTTACTAATCCTGGTTCTGCTCTCATGCTATTAACCAGCATGAGAGAAGTGGCAAGATTGGAGTGAGCAGCCTCTATTAGTGCTCCTGACGATAGTGTAGGCTTCTGTAGGCTCTCAACCCAGCTGTCTATGGGGGCTTTTTAGTTGGGCGATGCTCCTCTGCTCAAATTGAGGAGCCACTCCTGGCTAATAAGTGCATCAGGGCAGATACATAGCTCCTCAAGATGTATCTTCACCTCTAGGAGACTGGCTGTCAGGAAGAGCCCAGCTCTGCACACTAATGCTTTGAGTACTCTGTGAAGCACTCCCTTCCTTGCTCATAAGGACTTGGAACTGGAACAAAGCAGGGTGGTTTCAAGTCCCACTTGTAGGCAGGGGATGAGGATCCACTATCTCAAGTCATAGAACATGCGTTCTTCTTTCAAGTGCTCTTTCCAGACTGTTCTCCATAAACATCTTTTTGTAAAGTGAGGCTTCTCATTCTTGGTAGCTCTGAAGTTGTCTCTACCTGGATTACCCACTTGGAGACACAAAAGAAGTGTGAGGTTTCTGCACCTGGCAGTTAACAGCCCACGTGAAAGAATAATCATGGAAAGACAAATAGACAGAACACACTTAGAGACTTCAAATTTCACAGCAGCAGTCCCACATCTCAGCCCTACCACTCACCAGATGGCACTGCTTGGAAAGACTAATCAGCAGCTCCTTGGTAACCAAAAGGTTCAGAGAATTTCTAAAGGCAACCCTGTCTCCATTTTTAGGTCTCGCGTGGCGTACTGCGCACATGCACAGTTGAGCTCGCGAGATTTTATGTTTCAGAGTATACTTCACTGGAGAGGGTTAAGCCCTGCCCCTCTTCTCCATTGGCTGGCCTCCTAAACGGTGGCCAGCCATTGGAGAAGAGGTCCTAGTGACGTTCTCCTTTCTCGCTAAGCCCCGTCCTTTTCAGACTGGGCTCCTTGACTTACTGGTTAAGTAAAAGGTTTCTTATCTTCGTTATGGGTCCAGATGGCCCCATAAAGAAGATAAGAAACCTTTTAAGTCAGCAGGAAGTCCGGGCGCCCAGTCTGAAAAGGACGGGGCTTAGAGACAAAAGGCTGTGTCATGGCGAGCGCTTGTTCCCTTTGCTGTAGCTGAGAGTACAGGGCTAGGAGATGGTGATGGAAAAGACGCTGCTAATTGATCCAAGTGTTCTGGCCCAACAGCCCCTGCCCCTTCCTGTGCGTCACTGTTTTCCAGTACCTGATTATGACCAACCGTAGCCTCTATTGAGTTACCCCCTCCACCCAGCGATAGACTCTTCTCAGTCAGTGCGATTTGATTATGTCTAGCTGTGGTGGCTTTCAGCAAAAAGGAATCAAATTTAGAGAAATGCCCCCCCCCCCCCTCAGTTGTTATTGTATTTACCTTTTTCTTCCCCATGCGGTCTTCTGAGAGTTCTTATATCAGGAGTCAGAGAGGGGGCCCATCCCAGCCTCCACCGGGCTCCGAAGGGCTTCCCCAGGCGCAATGGAGGATGGGGATTGTAGTCCCCCCAGTCGCGTGTTTCGCAGCTTCTCCCAGCCAGGGCAAAAATAGAATTGATCAGCGTCCAGCAAGGTGAGGTTCCGCTTCCAGTTAGGTTACCAGAGGCATGGTAAAGTGCGGCTATAGAGTCATTAAAGTCTTTAACCACAGAAAAACACTTTTGGAGAGAGTCCGCTCACCTTAGATCTAGCAAAGATAGCCTCTTTCGTCGTAAATCCTCCACCCTATTCCCCGCTCCCTTGCGCTCATGCAAGGGGGGCCAGTAAGCAGCGTGTGGTCAGGCGTGCACTGGCAGACTAGCTGGAGATTACTATAGTATGGCACTGCCTCTTCGTTATCTGCCCCTCCGCAGGCTCAGGTAGCCACTGTTATGCCGCCAGGCTGCCACATCCACGGGCCAGATGGTCTCTGCAATAGCTGCCGGCTGTCTAACTGAGCCGGTTAGAGGGCTTATTGGGACTTACCCCCTTATAAAATATCGTATTGTTGGCCCTTTCACGTTCGTGTTGTTGGCCCTTACATGGTTTCCTCAGCCTATCAAGGCTATAGGACTGTGTGGCTTGGAATCCTGTGCGGAGCTGTGCTTCTTTTAGGAGTGCTGCCACGCCGGGCTAACGCCGACCACTTCTGGGCATACGGGAGGGACCGCAGCTTTAGCCTGCTCCCCCACTCCTTGCCTCACATTGTCTTTTGCCCTCCAAAAGGAAGAGCCATCTTGTCGCCGCCTGCCACTGTCTACCTCCGCGCTGCTGAGCTCAACCACTAGATCTTCCCTGGGTTCGAGGCACGGGGCTCGCGACTTGCAGGTATAGAGTCACGGTCATGACCCTGCTCAGCAGCGGCTCAGCACGGCTCGGCAGTACAACGGCAGTCCGGCAGCTCAGAGATCACTATGAAACAGTTAATAGAACTCTAGGCATGGTTTTGCAGCTTAAATGGTTAATGAGCTTTTTTTCCTACTCTTCGTAGTTTCATTACATACCAAGAATACTTACATTGAACCGCAGTGTCTTTGATGGACTCTCGAGCTATGCTTTATTACATAACCTTGCAGGGTGGTGACTTTGGTACTGGCACTACAGAAAGCAGGACTCTATTCCCCCTACCTCTGGCATTGATGTTTTCGCTGATAGCTGGAACGTGACCCAACTCCCCCCCATCTAAAATATCCGAGATTGGGAGTAAATAACTTTGCTGACGTAATCGGCAAACCATTGTGCATGCCGAGTTTGATTTTGTAGACATATTTACACACGGTTCACGCTCCATGAACCCCCATGCCGGGGTTCTGGGGTGCGACTAATACGTCCTCTACATCACCTCCCCAGCGCCTACATCCAAAATAAGTATGACCAAGGGCAATCGGCGTTCGAACTGGTGGTTTAAACATGATTGCAGCAGGCACCGGGGCCGCCGAGCTGTCCTGCCGCCATTTCAATCCAGAAGTGTCTCCGTGCGTGATAGTAGGAAGGGGGGGGGGCTACGAGGGGCAGTGTCGGCTGTGGTAGGTAATCTACTCCTACTTTTCAATCTGTTATTTGCTTTCCAAGTTATTAATCGTGGCCTACAAGTTCTCCAAAACAAATAAAACCAAACATTATCAAAGCCAGGCTCTGTGTGTGTGTGGCTCTGTGTGTGTCTCTGTGTGTGTGGCTCTGTGTGTGTGTGTGGCTCAGTGTGTATGGCTCTGTGTGTGTGTGTGTGTGTGTGGCTCTGTGACTCTTTACTACTCACTCTTTCACTCTTTACTACTCGCTCTTTACTACTCGCTCTTTACTACTCACTCTCTAATACTCTCTCTACTACTCACTCTACTACTCTCTACTACTCTCTTCTCACTCTCTAATACTCACTATACTCACTACTACTCACTCTAGTCCTCTCTACAACTCACTACAACTCACTCTCTATTAATCACTCTATTACTCTCTAGTACTCACTCTACTACTCTACTACACACTCTCTACTACTCTACTACACACTATCTACTCCTCTACTACACACTCTCTACTACTCACTCTCTACTACTCACTATTACTCACTCTACTACTAGGTCTCGCATTTGCGAGAGATTAAGCTATTGGCATTGTAAATGACAATGCCATTTATTTATCTGTTTTCAAAACCAACACATAAATAAAAATGTTGTCATTTATTTATTTATTTATTTTGAGAGTTTTATGTAGCGCGAACAAGATCTTTGCAGATATCAGAGCGCTTTACAACAAGGGGGTAGTAAAAACAAGAGAGCAATTAACAGGCTTTTGAACGACATATAGTTGAGGTAGTAAATGGGTAGTAAAAATAAGGTAGATAAAAGAGGGAGCATAAACAATCAGTTAATCAATAATACAAATAGGAATGAACTGTGAGAGTGAGGAAGAGAATGAAGAGTGGAAGGGAATAAAGGGTGGAAGGGAATATAGGGTGCAAGCACAAGCAGCACCCAGTTTGTCAAGCCGCAACATGATGAGGGGCAGGGTGAAGAACATTAGTTACTTACCTGTTGTAGGAGAGTAGGGTCTGCTTCCTATGGTCACCCCCACTTTTTGCTTTTGCTTTACTGGTTTTCGACTTAGATGTGGCTGTGGACCTGCTAATCACACCCACAGCCCAGATGCACTCTCTCTAAATTCACACCATGTACTCTAGGTACATCCACAATTGGGAATTGGTTCACCTTATCAGCCCATGTAGAAGTGTACCCTAGGTACTAAGGGCATAGGTGTAACCAAGGCCTACCAGGGGCTGCAGCATGTATTATGCCTCCCCTGGGTGGCCACTCAAACTGACACAACTGGCTGATCACTCAGCTGGGGCAAGGTATAATGCCAATAGCTCTAACTTTTGCAAAGGCGAGACCGTTGCATTGTAAATGCTTGTTTTTTTGTTCTTTCTTCTCTGTGGCCAACGGCGTTAAAGAGAACAAGGAGAAGTATTGCTCCTGCGGGACTTGAGCAAATTGGTGCGGTGCAATTTGGTGTCCGGCATTCCAGATAGGTGGAAAGGTTGTCTGGGGTTGATGTGCGTCTCCCTGCCTGCTGGGATTGGAGGGAGACACGGACATGGCAAGAATGGCAGGGGAGCTCTGTGTAATGTTTCAAGGCATTATGGTCACAGCATCAGGATTCCTTCCAGGTTCAACAGAGCATCTGCGGGCAGGAAGGCCTGTGCGCATGCGTTGGTTCATCTCTTCAAGTTTCGGATGTGAGAGGGAGTTTAGGAACGCCGGCAACTGGGTAAGTCCGTGTAGCGTAGCAGTTTTCAATGGGCAGCTTTGGATTAATGGTGTGGCTGTGAGCTGTCATTATGGGGACGCATTCGAGGAAGAGGTGTCATGTGGCGTCCTCTTCCTCCTCACATTCTTCATCTTCTTCCCCTGTTTCAAAATGATGCCAAGGGAGTGATGAAGCAAGACTCAAGCGCCTTATCAGGGAAACTTTTTTAGAGCTGGCTCCTGATAAAGGACAGATGTGAAATAAGCTGACAGTAGTGTGTTAGATTAAAGAACCATGGGTTTTGTAGAGTAAGATTGGTGTATTTCATAGAGATACATTAACATCTAATCTTCCAGAGTTTGTTCCTAAAGCATGTGAATCAGGAACTGGAAAAACAGTAACAGGATTATCCAGATCATCCTCCTGAGAATTAACATTAGGGTTTACATCAGAAGAGTTATTACTTAACAAGTCATCAAAATCATACATGTACGAGGGTTTGTCAGAAGATTCTGAGGGTGCTAAACATTTTGCAACTCTTTTGAGGTTCCAGACCTTCCCATCAGTGAGACGTACAGCATTGTTCAAAATTTCCACAACCTGCAGAGGTTCATAAAAACGACTGATTTCTTTAGGAATCTTTCCTGGTTTTTTCACTTTCACCCATTGTCCCACGTCAATACTGACATTTTTTACACCATGTTTAAGGTCATACCAATCTGTACTCTTAGCATGGGCAGCATCGTTTCTTTCTCTAACTAAGGGGCCTATTACAATGGCGGATTTCCCGCATCCACCGGGCCGGCGGAAGCCACCGCCGGCCCGGAGGATGCGGGAAATCCGCCGCGGAGGCTTGAAAGACCCACCGCCAAATTAGGATGGCTGGTGGGTCTTACAATCTGTCCTCCGCTTTTCCGCCGCGGCGGAAAAGCATTAACATGGCTGGCGGTGTTTATCAGACACCGCCATCCATATTAGGATGGAGTACAAAGTATGCTTTTCCACGGCGGCTTTTCTGCCGTGGAAAAGCAGACGGAGCTTTACTTCGGGGGCCCGTTGCGGGCCCCCTGGGTGAAGTGGGGGGGTGGGGGGTGCACATGGGGGGTACCTATGGTACCCCCCTGCATTTGCGTGGACAAAGCCGCAGGCACCGCGCAGTGCCTGCTGCTTTGTGCACGCAAATGCCGTGCATGCATTTTTAACATTGCGGCAGGTGCAGCTTGAAGCTGCACCCGCCGCAATGTTAAAGATTGATGATGTGACCGCCACCCTGGCGGTCACATCCTAATCTGCATGGAGGGACCGCTGCAGCCCCTGCGGACGGTCCCTCCTACTCTATGGTGGCGGACGGACTCAGGTCCGTCCGCCATCATAATCGGCCCCTAAGTCCTCAGACCAGTTCACTACATTAGACTTGAACAACCAACCAGGGGTAAATTTAGTCCTGGGATTTCTTCCACACATAAGAACAAAAGGTGGATACCCAGTGGCGTCACATATAGAAACTCTGCACGTCCAAACCATTTTTAAAACTTGAATTTCCCAATCATTACTTTTTACTTTTTGCAGACATCTAAATGGTATTTTTAATAAAGCGGTTATAGCGCTCAACCATTCCGTTGCTGTTTGGGTTGTACAGCGATGTTGTTTTGTGTTTAGTCTGTTGAAATATTCTTTGGCTTTTGTTCACAAAAATTGTACACCATTATCACTCAATAAAACAGATGGAATCCCTTCCATGGTAAATGATCAATCTAAAAAATGCAAGACTGTATCAGTGTCAGCTTTGTTAACAATTTTGATAAAAGGCCAACTGGAATATAAATCCATTAACACCAATATATACTTCTGATCATTACCAATGGGACCCATGATGTCTATAGCAGTGTGTTTCCAAGGTGATCTAGGTCTAGTCATAGTACTCAATGGGGGTTTGCGAGTGACTAAAAACTTGTCTGCAGCTTGACATGATTTACATCCTCTTACAAATGCTTCTATTTCAGCATCCATACCAGGCCACCAAAATGAAGTTTTAACAGTTCGTTTGGAGCGGACAATGCCAAAATGTCCTTCATGACATAGTGCTATAATGGATGAACGCAACGTTTTAGGAGGTATACCTCTTTCACCCTGCCAAATGTTTCCACCCTCAACCCTGAGATCAAACCTGACTTCCCAAAAAGGCTTTAAGGGATGATGACTGTCTACTTTCTTGGCCAAGATTGTGCAAGATGGGATTTTACTAGAGATAATTCATCATCTTTGAGGTATTCTTCTTCCCATTTGTCTTTCATGATACCATGGTCTCCCAAATCCTGTACATATGCAATCTGAAATGAATTCCAAATTTCATCTTCACACCTATCTAATTGTTTAGGCATTCTGGAAAGGAAGTCGGCTATACATTTTTTTTTCCAGGCAGATACACCATTTTGTATCAATAATCCTGTAATCTAATAACAAGTCTAGCAACTCTGGCTGAAGTGTTTATTGTTCCTTCAGTAATTAGAACCTTAAGTAATGGTTATGATCACAACTCAACGTAAATTGTTTACCCCATACAAATGTACGGAAATGATCAAAAGCCCAAACACATGATAGGGTCTCTTTTTCAATGGTTGAGTACTTTTCTTCAGTAGGTGACAAAGATCTGGATGCGTAAGCCACAATATGTTCATTACCGTTTATGTCAGTTTGAGCCAAAACACCTCCTAAACCCTTAATGCTGGCATCGGTAGTGCTTATGGTTTGCGCCTCAGGATCGAAACTCTTTAAGGAAGCTATTTTAGTCATGCAATCCTTAATGTCCTCAAAGTCCTGTACGCACTCGGGTGAACAAACAAATGTAGTTTTGTTCTTCAAAAGTTGCCTAATGTTGTAAGTTCTAGCTGCAAAATGTGGAATGTACTTTGAACAAAATTCAGCAAGACCTATAAATGATCTTACATCATCTTTCCCATAAGGAGCAGGAGCACATTTGATAGCATCAATCAGGTTAGGTTTAGGTCTAATTCCATCACTATCAATCACATGTCCAAGATATGTGACATGATCACTGGCGAATGTGCATTTGGGAATATTCAATTGTTAAACCTTTTGACTCTAAAATATTCAAAACTGTCTCTAAGGTTTTGTCATGTTCCACTTTGTGTTTCCCCAAAATAAGGCTGTCATCCTGAAAAAAATTGGTATTTTTTATGTTGAAGAATAATTTATTCATAATGCATTGGAAAACGGCCGCAGCGGATGCTAGGCCAAAAGGCATCCTTTTAAACTGGAAACAACCCTGTGGCGTTATGAAAGCAGTGAATTTTGTGCTATCTTTCGAAAGTGGAATCTGGTGGTACGCAGCAGATAAATCTATTGTGGTAAACCACTAGGCCCCATCAAGTAAAGCCAACATTTCGTTGATCTTTGATAACGGAAATTGATCTACCACAATATTTTCATTTAAATGGTGCAAATCAACACACAACCTCAAATTTCCATTATTACGTTTAACTATGACTAAGGGAGAAACCCAAGATCAGGTTTCATTAGGTTCAATTATGTCTGAAGATACTAATCTATCAAGTTCAGTAGTTACATCATTCCTTAAGGCAATAGGAACATTTCTGACTTTGTGAATTTTTGGCACATCGCCATCCTTAAGAATTATCCTGTGCTCGAAGTCTTTTAACTTTCCAATTTTCTTTTGAAAAACTAGAGGAAACTTTTTTAATAGTTTTTCACCAATTTTAGTGCCCTCATCCATCACAAGTACTTTTTCCACAGAATTTGGATCGAGAATTATATGTAAATCCCCTTGGTCTTTCCATCCTAATACAGATGGACCTCTCTTAGAAATATACAACTTGCCATATGATTAGCGATTTTTAAATTCAAATTTGAACCAACGGAAACCGATTATGTCAATTTTCTCACCCCCATAACCCTCAGGATCAATGTCATGGGGAAAAAGTTTTGAACTAACTTTATCAATGAAATTCTTTTTCCAAATATCTTCATTAATAATAGTATAGGGTGAGCCTGAATCTGCGCAAATTTTCACACGCACACCACTGATGTGGATCCAACACTAAGGTTTTTTTTTTAACACTTTTTATTCAGATTTTTACAACATATTATTTATGACCCCTGGCGCACCCACCCCCACCCCCCATGAGGACAGGTACTTCTATTGTTACATACATAGGTATTACAATACACAAATACGAATTCCTTAAGGAGGGAATAAAGGAAGAAAAAACATAATAGCATCAAAACTCAATGCGCTCTGAATCATGCATTTCCTTCTGTAATGATTTTATGAGACACCATTTAGTATTATCAAAAAACTTGAATTGTGTTATTTACTGATTAAAGAATTTAGCACTTAACAGAGGCTTTTTTGATTCCTGTATTCAGTGCGCCTGAATCCAATCTAGCAGAGGTGCCCAAATTTTCATACCCCTCTTCCGAATATTGCACCCCTTTTGTTTATATATGGCGACCTCGAGACTGCATGTCGCAAGTAATCTAGCCTTCCATTGAGGAAAGGATGGTGGAGTGGGATCTAGCCAGGCTGATGCGACACACAGTCAAAAGATAGCCATTGCCACGAAAATCAGCCCTTGAATCTGTCTAGGACGTTCTTTGCTAGAAATGCCCAGCATAACCTCTTCTGTTGTTATGTTAACCCTGGCATGGGTGATGTCCGAAAGAAACCCAGATATTTCATTTATAACATTTGTTAGGATATTACATGTGGCGAACATATGGACACAGTCTGCAGCGGGGAGCGCACATCGTGGGCAAGTAATGCCTTTACCAGTCCCCCATTTGGCAATTTTATACGGTGTATAATATAATGAAAAGTATGTTTTGTAAAACTGCGCCTGTAGTTTTATGGACATTAAGTAAATAAGTGACAAATCATATGCAATAAGGGGGATACTGGGTGGAACTTCAAGTTTAATTTGCCATGCCGCCCCATGTTTGTCCATATCATCTGGGAGTAAGGCGTTAAAACTTTCATAGATCTCACCAATTCTTGGGGGCGTGTTGCTGCGTATATTTTCTATGATTTGGCATATTTGAAATTTAATACGACCACCCCCCTTTTTTAGTAGGAAATCTCTCACCTGAAGATATTTAAAAAAATCTCTGTTGGGGATGTTATAGTCTTTTTTTAATTCATCAAATGATTTAATTCCCTGCATAGTAAAAAAACAACCGAGTTGCCCTATCCCTGATGCACACCAGCTCCGTACATATGAGTCATGAAATATTTCTGGGAAATCTGTATTCTGAAACACCGGTGTGTAATGTGAAAATCGGCCAAGACCAAATAGTTTTTTAACCTTTCCCCAGACTTTGACAACACTAGTGATGGTTTTGAATTTCACTTTTTTAAGGTGATCATCATTAACATGTCGCCAGAGGAAGCCTGTGCTCCCATTCCCCAGGATGAGTTCTTGAGGTGTGGGAATACTCAGATCGTCTGGGTTAGAATTTATTAATCTTATGCTGTAATTCATTACCGAGGCCCAGTAATAAAGCATGAAGTTAGGTAAAGCCCACCCCCCACGCTCTCTAGGTAATGTAATCCATTTTAGTACTCTCCGTGGTTTACTATAACCCCATAAAAACCGTGAAAACATAGAATCTATATTCCTAAATACATGTGGTGGGAATTCTAAACATATCGCCCTAAAAAAAATACAAAAACTTAGGAAAAAAACCCATCTTCACTAGATTAGTTCTACCTCCAATAGATAGGTGCAAGTTATCTAAACGTGAAAATTCTCTCTTAGTGTGCAGCATAAGTGGTTCCAGATTATTATTTACAATATTCCCAACATCAGCACAAATGTTGACCCCCAGATAGGTCGCCTTATCAGTTACTCTCGGATCTCTCATCGCAATCTTAGTATTAAGCACGATCTGTGTCTTACTGGAGTTTAGCTTGTACCCCGAAACTCTACCAAAATTCTGTGCTTCGTTTTCAATTCAATTCATAGCATTTGTAGGATCCCCTGTGACAATGGCGATATCGTCAGCGTACGCTAAGCATTTTGTTTCTAGACCACGCACACATATAGGGGAGATTTACGCGTTTTTTCGAGCCTGTGTATGAACCCGTCAATATAAATGGCAAAAAGGAGGGGCGAGCAGGGGCACCCCTGCCGTGTCCCTCTGTTGATGTTGAAATTGTCGGATAGCTCCCCATTGATCAGTACCCTGGCACTGGGATTAACATATAGCTCTTGGATCGCTGTAATATATTTCTTACCTATGCCACAGTTTAATATGGCGGCCCACAGGAACTTCCAGGAGACCCTATCAAACGCCTTCTCTGCATCAAGCAGTATAAGCGCCATAGGGTCTCCTGTCGTTCCCGTGTAGTCAAAAAGGGATATAGCTCTTTGCACATGGTCAGTCGTAGATCTACCTGGTATAAACCCGTGTTGTCTTTCAGAGACTATATTATGGATCCGAGGTGCTAGCCGTGTTGCTAATAATTTCGAATATACTTTGGAGTCCCCATTGATCAATGTAATCGGTCGATACAACCCCATTTCCTGGGGATCCTTGTTTTTCTTGGGGAAAACTATTATTTTGGCAAGTGACCAGGATTTCGGTGGATTCCCGCCTTGAAAGATGTATTGAAAAAGTTCTATCATGATAGACCTGAGCTGTGGTGCAAATTTAATATAGAACTCAGTTGGAATCCCATCCAGGCCGGCAGCTTTTCCAATGGCTAAGGAGTTCATAGATAGTAGAATTTCCTCCCAACATAGTGCACTATCTAAGATCTCCTGGTCTTCTAATCCCAAACCCTCTGTAGCTAATGGATCTATATAACTCATGGGATCCTCGCATTCATTCTCATCCTCATGGTACAACTTCTGATAAAATGCTTGGAAGGCTTTTCTAATATCTGCCGGATCCGCCTTTAAGCCTAGCGTAGGATCATTAATTGCTTTACTTAGAGTACCGGATGTCTCTTCCCGGGATCTAACCGCCAGATGATGACCCACTTTCTCGCTCAATTCATATATAGTCTGCCTACGGGTAGTTGCTCTGACAATTGCTTTCTCAATTACAATTTCCGAAATATAGTTTTTAGCAATTGCCACCTTGTTCACCTCCCTGTCTGTCACCTCGCCATCCTGTACTGCCTTAATCAGATCTTCTTCTGCTCGCCGCAGATTTTGTTCCAAGAACATTATTTTTTGTCTTTCTATATTGTTACGTCGGAATGCGAATCGCATAGTTTCACCCCTGACACATGCCTTCATAGTATCCCAAACAGTTTCTGTTGAGGTGGACCCCAGATTATCCTCCAAAAAGGCCGGAATCCATTCCCTCATATGCAAGCAATATTCTTCGTTATTCAATAACGCTCTTTCAAACGTCCAACTATTAACTGTTGGTCTATCAGCCCCCACTGTGATGGTAAGTTCGAGTGGGTTGTGATCCGAGAGAATTCTCGGGAGTTTTTTTATTTGGCAAGTTGATTTTAGAGTACAGGACATGAGCATGTAATCCAGTCTTAGATGCTTAGAATGGGTGTGCGAGTAATAAGTATATCCAGGATCTCCAGGGTATAGCTCTGACCACCCATCTATTAATCCATGGAGCACACACAGATCTTTCAAAGATTGATATACTTTTCGTATTCTACCATGATATCCAAAGCCTGGGTCAGATAGCCAATCGCTAGGTAAATGAATATTAAGAAATCCACAGACAATAACGGGGAGGGGCCAATGTACCAGTTCATTGTAGATCTTGTTCAACACTTCCGGATCATCACTAATATTGCCATAAATAGTGCATAATGTCACTTTGCTTTTCCCTTTATTATAACAACACTCAGTTATCACATATCGCCCGAATTTATCCGCGATTGAACGCGAGAACTGGATCCCCCTCCTTTTGCCAAGATGGCTACCCCTTTTGTACGTGACCCTTGCGAAGTAGCAGCAATAAGTCTATATCCAAGTGTTTTCAATAGGTATTGCTGTGACCCCTCAATGTGAGTCTCCTGGAGACATATAATATCTGCAGCAGATAGCTTAAAACCTTCTGCCACTTTCTGCCTTTTCTTAATATCATTCAGGCCGCATATATTCAATGAAAGTATTTTTAATTTAGTCATCCAAATCTTTCAGAATTACCAGATAGTTCAAATGCGAGCCCTGAACACAACCTTTCCTCCTTATCCTCCATTCCCATCTCCCCCTGTATACCCCTTGTGTCCCCTGTGAAAGTTCCGGTCCCTGTCCCCCTCCAACCCTCCCCCTCCCTCCCATTCCCACCCCCCCCACCTTTATTGAAGCTGCCAGGCTCCGCTGGAGCCTGTGTGATGACGTCTGGCTAACCTCCCCCACACACCACACCACCACCACCCACACCTATGGTCTGTTCTGCACCCTATCACACCTCAAGAATCAATGATGTTCCTATCTTACAAGCCCATCTCTGACATCATTTGATGCTAGAAATACCTTATATTGATTCTTTCATCGAGACGTAGGGTGAAATAATACATACGAATACATAGTAATACAGATTAGTACAGCGAGAGAAAGGAAAAAAAAAAAGGGGGGGAAGAAAGAGAAATACAGCGGAGAGTTTCTTTTTAGATATCCGCATATTCACTGTATCCGCTCCAATAATCAAAAAGAAAGTTCACTGTTATTATCTCCCCCCTGCCGCACTGTTCTTCTCCAGAGCAATATTTTTAAGGGCCTGCTCCGCCTGAATTTCTGAAGTAAAAAACATAGTCTTGCCCTGTGAAATTACCTTTAGATTAGCAGGGTTTTGTAAATAGGCTAGTGCCCCAGCCTTTTGAAAGGGTGTTATCAATTGTCGTAAGCGCCAGCGCCGCTCCACAGTCGCATGAGCGAAGTCAGGCTTAGCAAAAAAAGAAAAGCTCCCCCAATTTCGTTTCTTGTTGGGCCTTGCCAGATCATAAACCGCTTGTCTAAGCAAAAAGTTGCCGAAAAAAATCAGGATAACTCGGGGAAATGCCGGTTCGCCTCTCGTGTGTTTAGGCATTGAAAAAGGGAATCTATGCACCTGCTGAATCTCTTTGTCCCAATCCCAGTGTGTCAGCTCGGGAAACGCATTCTTAAAGAGGTCTATTGTAAATGCCCTGATGTCATTCCCCTCGCTTTTTTCCGGAATACCAAGAATCCTAAGGTTGTTTCTCCGTTGGCGATTCTCTGCCTCTTCCATTTTCCACATCATATCCTTGACGGTACTATCCTGAGATGTCATCTGAGTTTTAATATTTTCTACAGTACTCTCAAGAATTTCCGTGCGGGTTTCCACCATACCTAGTCTCTCAGCTATATCCGTGCAAGTTTTCCCAACCTTACGCACTGCACCTTGGATTTTTTTACCAGCGGCTCTGGCAATCCGACTTTCCGCTTTGACTTCTTTTTGAAAAGAGCTCAGGGATTGAAATATCATTGCCAGCGTTGGTTCCGAGCTACCATTATCTATGCTGCCTCGATCCTGATTTGTAAGCAGCTTGGCATTCACTGTGTTTGAATCTTTTCCCTCTGCTATGTGAAGTGGTATCGTGTCCGAGTAATCCCATCTGAGATCTTGCTCTTCCTCTGTATCTTCATGTGGGTTTGATCTGCGCCCACCTGACCTGACGCCCTTTTGGGTCTTATTATTTTTTTTTTACTGTCTTGCTGTAGTCCGCCGCTTGTTGAGGACTCTTCGCCCCCCTCTCTGCTACTCGCACTTGAAAGGTGAGTATCTTCAGACCCCCCAGATTCCTCATTCACCGAGTAAAAGTTCTCGACCAGGTCTGGGGATACGTAACCTGCTTCTGTCTCAGTATCTGCTTCCGAGTTTTCGACATTACTAGCACTGCCGCCATCATTTACGACAATCTCCTTGATCATTTGTTTTGTTGAGTTATTTCCCCCATCGGCTACCTCCAATGGAGTGTCCACCAGATTGCCCCCCCATGTTAGTTGCAGTACCAGATTCATTAATTTCCGGGTTTGACCCCCAGGATTTTTGTACAGAACTACTGGTCACAATACTCATATCTCTGGACTCAGTAATGTTTTTTTCGGAGTTTTTGTTGGGATTGTTATCTTGAACTGGTAGCAGTTCATCCTGTCCCCCCTCCGTTGCAATAGTCATAACCTGGTCAGGCACAGGGTCGCCCTTATCAACTGGAATAATGCCACCAGTTTTACTTGTTTTACCAGAAAAAAGACTGGTGATGACAGCTTGTTTTTGAATTTTCAATGGGGCAGGATTGCTAGAAGAATACCCGATTGCAGGCTTAATGTTCTTATCCCACGGTTTCTTCTTATCAGTATCAGCAGTGGGTTCACGTTGCTGTTGTTGTTGTCCCTTCCGTGTCTTACCATCTTGCTGTGGGGTCGCTGCTATAATCTCTGGGGCCGGTACTGTAGAGCGCGTCTTACTCCGCCCACCGCCTCGGGCTGCCATTGCCTTCCACGAGGGCTCTTCCGCGTCCCAGGCGGGCGTCTCATTCTCTGTTGCCGTGGTTCCCCGATGCTTACTGCTGTTGCCCAGCAACCGGCAACGCGCTTCGCTCTCTCCCCAGCCGGGGACGACCAGCTGTACAAGCCGCGTTAGTGCCTCCCAGCGTCGGCTGCAGACTGTAAGATGGTGCCGCTTGCTCCGCGTTGTTCGCCCACTCCTTGCTGTAACAGTCGCTGAATTCGCACACAGCCCCCCTCGCTCACGCCAACAGCTCGAGCAGATTCCACCCATTCGGAGCCGGGTCCCGGCGCAGTTCTGGCTGATCAGCGAGATAATCTAGGCGAGGTGGTGTGGAGGTGAGTTGTGAGAGATCTCACTCAGCCGCCATCTTGCTTCGTCGAGACGTCAACATTAGAGATGGATGTTTGATGATTGATAACAAACACTCAGGTTTGTTATCAATCATCAAACATCCATCTCTAATGTTGAGAAGAAGTTTTTTCTTTAAAGCAATCGAACATTCAGAGACCTGTTCATCATTACTGCTCGTATTGTCGTCTGATTCCATGTCAACTTGGATGCACTTCAAAGCTTTAGTTTTTCTCCTACAAGCTTTAGTGTAATGCCCATATAAACCACATGACTACATTTACTTTCCTTGTGGGACAAGATTTAGCAAAAGCTAAATGTTTAAAACCTCCACACCTGTAACACTTTGGCGGTTCACTGTTCACTTTAGACTTACTCCATGCCTCACTTTTTTGCTTGTAACCATAACTCTTTTTTGAATTGGTACTTACTTTAGCAACAATCTCTTTAGTAACATTTTCTGTTTTTAAAGCATAAGCGCGTCTACTAGATGTTTCTGCTTTGCGGAAAACAGCCAGAATGTCGTCAAGACTGGCATCTCCATTCATCCATAGGCGTTCCTGAATAGCAGGATTGTTGGCATTCATAACCACCTGGTCATGAACTAAATCCTCTAATAACCCACCAAAAGCATAATCCGTTGCCAGTTTTTTAACTCACTTACATAGTCGTCCACAGATTCATTATTAAGCTGCTTTCTCTGGAAAAAGTTGTACTGTGTAATACCGATACAAACTTTGGGAGTGAAATATTTATCTAAATTAGACAAAGCAACAGTGAATACATTGCTATCACCACTACCGACAATGGGTTTGTTCATTTGATTGTAAGATTTTAGTCCTTGTGGGCCTAAAGAATGTAATAAAATAAGTTTATTCTGTTCAGGTGACATTTTGCCATCAGAGTCCACAGTTTCAATATAATTCAAAACATATTCTTTCCATTCTGTCCACTTTAGAGCAGGTTCGGAACCCTTGGACCAAAAATCCTGAGGAGGACTCAAAGAGAAAGTTTATTGACTCATGTTGCTATGAAATTAAGAGAAGTGCCAAATTTATCCCCAAAAAAATAGAATGCAAATAGTAATAGTGGAATTGTTCAGTGTAACTCGTGTAAAACACTGTCCTTTCTTCACCACCAGAATTTCTGTAAAGTCTGTTTTTCAAAAATAGAAGTTCACACAAGAAACAATGAGCAATGAAAAGAAAACTAAATTTAAAAGTGAAATTTCATTTAAAAGTCACCTGAAATACAGATGAAGAGCAGTGAACCGATCTCTGGAGCAAAATCTTTTCTTAGCCGGTGAAAATGCGTTTTACTTTCAAAAACGCTCTTCAAAATCCTAATAGGCCTTCCCAATCTAAAATGGCAGCTGGTGTCATGTGACACACCACGTTCCGTATGAACGTCTGACGCAGGCCCCGAGTTCAGCAGAGCCACTCGGAATGACTCAGGGCTTCAGGTGCAGGTCGCGAGTGAGCGTTGCACAATCAGCTGGTTGCTATGGACTGCAGTTGGACTAGCATTCTTTAAACTGTAAGACCAGGCCCAGCGTATGTGACAACCTCAAAGCGTTCAAGTATTGCTTAAATTAAAAGCTCACCAGTGCGATCCTCAATTTGACTCCTCAGCATCCATCTAAAATATCAGAGAACCTTGAACCCTTTCCTTAAAGGTGTCGCGTCGTCTCTGCTTGCATCTGGTCCACACAAGAGATATAAAAAAAATCCCAATGGTGGCTTGATGTGGTCAAATCCCGATTGTCGCCAATTGTTAGATTAAAGAACCATGCGTTTTGTAGAATAAGATTGGTTTATTCCATAGAGATACAAGCAGGTACCGCAGCCTGACTGGTCAGCTGGCTCCTACATAAAATGTACAGCGTAACTGCTCTTAGCTTCGCGTTCCATGTTCTATTGAACGCAAACACACAGAGCGTGCTAGATAACAAGTTAAAGTTACAGAAAATAACATAATGTCATCGCCAGCTTCTTACTCTGATGAGGATGCTCTTGGTACAGAGGAGCATAAAGGAAAATATACATTGAAGGACTTGTTGCCTGATTTAATTGTGATTGTCAAGATTATTTCCAGAGGAGGTGATGCTGGAAACTTTGTCCAGTTCCCTACTTAGGCAGTTTCAGAGTGCGGTGCCTCTGGGCATCTCTGTGTACTGTGTATCCTTACATTATGGAAGCCCTGAAGAGGGAGTGGAAGGACCCGGACAAGATCATCCTGCCATGGTTTATGGCAAAGCTATATCCCCTTTAGGATATGCAGCAAAATATTGTGAATTCTGTCACTATTTATCCTTTTGTGGCTACTCTGGTTGGGAGAACTTCACTGGCAGAGGATACAGTTATTAAAAACTCTACTGACAAGAACATTGATGCTGCCCTAAAGAAGGTCTAATCTGGTTCATGTTTGGCCCTTAGAGCAGACATCTATGGAGCTGATGTGGCCTAGTCTTTGATTTCTGACATGTAGGCTCTATTCCAGTTTCTGGACGATGCCTGAGATTGTTCACGCCTTTTGGAACAGACTGAGCGGCAAGTGAAGTATATGTCTGATATATAATTTAATGTGGACAGAGCCACGGCTCTCTCTGGAGATACATTTATTGCTGCTAGGCAGAACTTTGTATTAAAAGACTGGCACACATACTCGGCTCAGAAAGCTTCGGCGCTCAGGCTTCCATGTCAGAGGAATACATTGTTTGGGCCTGAACTGGAGGAAAACACAAGTTGTTCAAAGAAAAGAACCATTCTTCTTTGTTGAAACAGCCTTCTTCAGACAAGCAGCCTTTAAAGCCCAAGTCTCCCAATCGCCAACCGTCTTGTACACAACTGCCAAGCTTTCAACAGAAATATCAGGCCAGGAAAGAGAAGGGTATTTCCTCTCTGAAACTGAGTTCCTAACTATTTGGTAGTGAGCCAGGAATTTGCGGTAAGAGGCAGGATCCAACACTTCCGCCTGGACTGGGAGTTATCTACTTCCAATGCATGGGTTATTGGGATACTCCAAAAGGGGCACAAGATAGTTTGCTTCTCTCTCAAAAGACTCTGGGGTCAGACCAATTCCATGGCCCTCAAAGAAAGTAAAAAGACTGGCCCTATGTGAAGGCATTGATTCTCTTCTCCTGAAGGCAGCAATCTTGGAAGTTCATCAGATAGAGAGGTACAGGGAGTTTTACGCCACAATGTTTCTAGTGCAGAAGTCCATAGGGGGTTTCCGCATGGTGTTGGATTTAAAAGCCCTCAACAAGTTTTCAAAGACCCTGCCCTTCAAAATGAAGACTCTGCAGAGGATAGTTTCATTGGTGGTCAAGGGGCATCTCAGGGGTACATTGCATCTATATGATGACTATTATTGTGTTCCGATCCACCCACAACACCAGAAATACGCAAGGTTTTCATCAAGGAGAGACACTTTCAGTTCCAGATATTGCCTTTCAGCCTGAATTCAGCACTTCAGGTGTTCGTGAAAGTGGTGGCTTCTTTTCATCTGCAAGGGATTCACCTATATCCGTACTTGGACAACTGGCTTCTTCACACTCCCACGAGGAAGCAATTACTTCAGGATCTGGCCTGGGTGTACTCTCATGTTCAGGCTCATGGATTCTTTCTCAACCAAGGGAAATGCCAATTGACTCCTACAAGAGACCTGACTTTCATCTGGGCCAGGTTTTGTACTGATCTCAACAGAGTATTACTTCCAGAGCCCAGGGCAGCAGTCTTAAGGTCTCTGTCTCTGTGGGTGATGTGCTGCCACTCCCTCTCAGTGCGTCAGTGGTTGAAGCTTCTAGGGCACATGGTGGTGGCAGTCTTCATAGTGCCCCAGGCCCATTTTGATTTTTGACCTCTGTGGTATCAGTCTGCATTCATTTGGGAGCCGAAGTTGGAGAACTTCAAATTCCTAGTTTTGGTGACTATGTAGGTGGTCAGGAAATTAAAATGATGGACTTTGCCAGACTCTCTGTCAAAGGGCATAGCTCTTCAGCAGAATCTTCCGAAGGTTTTAACAATGCTTGCTAGCTCCTTTGGGTGGATGGCCACTTTGGGGGACTTTTCGCTGCAGGCGAACCGAACTCTGCAAGAAAGCAGACGTTCGTCCAATTGGGGAGAGCTCATGGCTGTTTGCTGGGCAGTGATGGGGTTCCAGCAGCATCTTGTCGGTTGTAACTTGTCAGATCAGAAAATGTTCTAATGGTTGCATATTTGAACAATCAGGGGGGACCCAGTCCCGTTCATTGAATGCTGTAGCTACATTTCTTTTCCAGTGGGTAGAGCTTCCCTTCCAGTCTCTGGTGGTGGTCCATATCAGAGAAGTGGAAAATGGGGTGCCAGATTCCCTCAGCTGTATCTTTCCCCCCTTCCAGGAAATGCCTTTGGCCAGGACAGTCTTTCTTCAGCTGTGCAACAGGTTTGGTGTACCTTTCCTAGATCTATTTGCTACCCAGCACAATATGCAGGTTCCCAAATTATGATCCCGGAGTCCTCAGGAGAGAGCTTGGGGGTGAATGATTTGACTCTTGCTTGGTAGTATCAGCTGCTATATGCTTTTCCACCTATTCCTCTGATTCCCAGGTTGTTGTTCAGACTGTTGGGGGAAAGCAGCGTGATGATGGTGGTCCCTTTTTGGCCTAGACGCTCATGATTTCCCAGGCTCAAGTCCTAAGCGGTTCAGGGTCCGTGGATGATTCCCTGTTTTCCCTCCCCTCTCAGAACCTCTACCTTTCTGTCTCCACTGAGGCTGCGCCTCTCAGTTTGGAAATTGAGAGGAGGTTGCAGGAGGAAGGTCTGCCACGCCATTTACCTGAAGCAATTCAGCAGTCTCAGAAACTGTCCACTTTGAAATCTTAGGAGAGGCACTGGGCGGATTTCAGAGGTGGTGTGGGTCTCTACAGTTTTCACCTCTTGCTTGTCATCTACATGATGTTCTGCAGCTCTTGTGGGAAGGTTTTGAAAAAAGTCTGTCAGTTTCCACCTTGCATGCCAAGTGGGTGGCTATTCGGCTTTCAGGTCTCATTGGGGTCATTTAACTGATGCAGAAGCCTTAGTGGCATGATTGTTGCACAGTTTTTCTCTGTCCAAGCATTTAGTAAAATCCTTATTACCTTTAAGGAGTTTACCTCTATGTCTGAAGGCTTTGGTCTCTCATCTTTTTGAGCCTTTAGAGATGGTGGATATTAAGTTCTTGACCTTTAAAGTAGTGTTCCTGGTGGCCATTACTTCCACAAAGCAGATTGGCAAAGGAGCCGGTTTTGTCTTTTTCTGACGATGGGGAGGTTTATCTAGATAAGACAAAACGTTTTCGTAAAAGTGATTCTTTATTTATCTCTTTTGGAGCATCTACTAGAAGTAATAAGGCTTCTTTTTTATCCATCTTTTGGTGGATCAAGCAATTGATTTACTTAACCCGATTCATGGTTGGGAACTCCTTCTCTGCTGGGGTTCAAGGAAGATCTACCCGGGGGCTTGCTACCTGGGTGGAGTTGAAGGGTGCTTCTATTTCAGAGATTTGTTAGGCAGCTGCATGGGCTACCCCAAGTACTTTCGTAAAACATTATCATTTGCAGATTGTTTTATGTGATGATAACAACTTTGGTCTGGGGGTTTTGCATTGTTTTGTTTCTTGAAATACCCACTCTGATCTTCTGAATAAATCACTATGGGTTGCCGCATTTTTGGAGTGGTCTCTGTGGTTTGATTTTTTTCCATCCCCATTTGAAAGCCAGTGGATACGACTTGGGTATTTTCTCATTAGTGATGAAGGAGATGAGGACAAGGGGGATAACGTTTTATTGCATACCAGAAATCTTCATTACTCCTGGTCCTGTTGCCTCATCCCATTCATTCCGTCCCTCCACCCCCACTGGATTGCCGGCCTTCATACGGGGGGCTTGGTAGTTCAGGCGTAAAGCTGGGTAGGTAATCCTTATGTAGGTCCCAGCATGAGGGGAGGGGCAGTGTCTACAGGCATTCCTCTGTTCTTTTTTTCTGTGTGGCCAAATGGAGATATCTCATTAGTGATGAACGAGACGAGGACAACAGGGCCAGGAGTAATGAAAATTACCGGTAAGTAATGAGGCATTACTGTAAGTGTTCGCTTTTTACAGGATATTGTGCTACTTTTTTTCCAGGCATCAAATTACTATTTGTCAAATAAAGAAGGGGGGGACTAAGAGCTGATAAAGGTCCAGTACCCGTGCTCCACACAACATTTTCAATCCAATCAATTGGGGTTACTGTTCCTGATAAAACACAGTTAGTGTCTGTCAAAAAAGAGTACAAAGAAAAGAACCAGTGGGTATCTAGATACTATGCCACTCAACACGAGACAGTGACAAGGTATGTCTCTTTTTGCCCTCACTCATCCATGTGTATGTCATGCTTCATCATTGGGCGGTGCTCCTCTTTGGGCCAGCGCTGCAATGCCCTACGGGTCCCCCGAAGGGTCACTTTAGTGGAGATCTTTTTATTTCGCCGTTTGATGAGTGTGATCTTAATGGGGTCGTGAAAGGTGAGTGTGAGATTAAGTATTAAAACTGCTAGGGGATATCCAAATGTCTTTAATGTGTTGTTTCCTCTGTCAGAGTAAAAAAACCTGTAGGTTGTTGTTACTAGTCGGGTAATAATGGCCCCTAGTAACTAAAAGGTCGACATGTTTCGTGCCTAAAAGTGGTCAAAATGATCCTTGGAACTTCATCAGGATCAGAAAACAAATTTGGCAACCCCAAACATAATTTTTGATGGTGCGGCCCCCCTTTGTTTTGTTAAGGCTGGTACCTGCGTATGGTGGTTATCACCATTGGTTCGACCTTGAATGCTAAAGAGAGACACACACGGTACACAAACAGACACGGAACATCAAAGTGTTAGGTAATGTCCAACTATAGATTTCAAGTTGGTAGCATATATTAAGTATAGACTCACTGTTCAGACAAAAAACATCAAAGTGTTTGGTGATGCCCAACTATAGATTTCAAGTTGGTAACATATCTCCAATGCAAACTCACTGTTCAGACATAAACACATAGCAAATTCGACGCCATAGTTAATTTCAAGCTCAACTTTCCTCTCATGTGTTTCGTGCACATATCATAATCTTTAGGGTGTGTGGGGAATATTGTTACAATCACATATTCCTGTTTATATTTAGTATCACACATGATTCATCACTAAGTGATAGTATAACTGTGAACATGCACATTTTGTCGAGTGATAGGTAGTGATGTAGTCTTACCTAATTGTTACTGACAATAGGCTTCGTTATGGGCTGTGAGTGTCAATAAAAAGGGGCGGAGAGAAAGAAGGAGAGAAGTGAAGGCCAATGTTAAAAATAGTGCTCATAACCTGACGAGCAGCAGTTCTCAGGTCTAGACCCCTCGTAAGGAGAATCCTACTTATGGTTTTGCCAGGTGCACAACTCGCTGCACCTGCCCATGACCATGCATACCTGAGTGGTGGCCGGACGGTTGACCAGCATTCGTAAAATAGGTTCCTTGTGTTGCCTGACTTCCGGGTCCCAGTCTTCCTATGGGTGTGGCCCAAGTCAGTGCGCATGACAATGCGCCATCTTGTAGTGGAGCGAAGTGTTCCATTTTCCAAAATTCCGAATACTGGGAATTTAAAGTTTAAGCTAATAATTTTGAAAAAAGGGGGGGCTCTAATGCGGTGATGTCAAGATGTGCTGGCAACACATAAGTCTGAAGCATGTTCGTATTAAAAGTATAATTTGTTTACATAATGCTTCCCTCGATCTCTCATATATACCAGACTTTACATTTTGTTTGTGGATCTCTGACATGTCAGTAATAGATACAGAAAAAATCATACCACAGTGGTACTATTTACTCCAAATACCCCATTTGTATCAGTGATTAGGATAAATCTCTCGGGGCAGAGTGTGGACAATCTTGAGTGGAGCCAAGTCATAGGTGGAGGTGTCTATACTTGGTGTAAGAAGAGTCTTCCACCTCTGATAGCATATGACTCAGTGTATTATTTTTGACATGAGTTGCCTACTGAAGAATGTGTGGCAATCATCCCTAGTGGTTAAGTGGAAAGAGATGTCATGTTATTTCAGTGTGTCCCTCAAGGTTGGGATAGGATTAGGATTATTTAATAGCCCTTTTCCTCTATATTTCAAATGTCAGAATCCCTAATGTCTGTGGTAACCATGTGTTAGGGTTGGTTATAGGTGGACCCACAGGGTATCCTCATTTAGTCCCTTCTTGTGTGTTTGAAGACAGTGTACCCATCGTTGTTCTCTTCTGAACAAGACAGTAGCGCTCCATGGTGAGTCTGCCTCTATGACGATCCATTTCATGTCCTCTGCAGAGTGTTTCTTTTCAATGAAGTTGTTAGAACTGGGAGTCTCTAGTTGGCAATGGTTTGCACCTTTGTCCAAATCGGGACCCTTGCTTTTAGTCAGGGTAAGGGGGCTACACTCCTAAAATAACCCCTGCTGAACCCTGTGGTAGCTTGGCATGAACAGGAAGGCTTATCTCAGAGGCAGTGTGTAAAGCATTTGTGAACACATGCAGTAATACAGTGAACACACTACAGATGGACACCACCCAGGTTTTATAAAAATAAGTATTGTTTACATAGACTTAACCCAAGACCCAAATTACAAAAATCCACAATACAGTATTAGGAAAATGACTTTTAAATGATAAAAGTAGTTTAGTTCGAAGTTGATGATAAATGTGATACGTTTCTCACAAAGTACCTTTGGCTGCGTTACGCAAGATAAACAAAAGGTTCGCAGGGAGGACGATGCGTCTGTTCCTTGCTTCGGGGGAGGCGATGAGTCTGTTCCTCAGTGCTTGTGCACAGTAGGCGATGCATCTGTTCCCTACCACAGAGAAGGTGATGCATCGATCTCGCATTGTGTTCCGGTTATGAAGTGACAAGATGGCGCCTTGATGCGATGCGATGATCCAGTGCGATGCAACAAGATGGCGCCTTTGATGCAATGCAACAACGTGAAGGTGATGCGTGCATGCCCGACGGCCGTGCAGAGACTCAGAAACTTCTGAGCCGCAACAGGCCCTGCGACACACTTCTCCGGTGATGCGATGGTGACCCTTGCAGTGGTGACATGCTTCTCCGGTGATGTGATGGGTCCTCTGTGGCGGTGACACGCTTCTCCGGTGATGCCACTGCAACAGCTGCAGTGGCAACACTCTTCTTCTCGTTGCGTCACGCTTCCAGCTCCCAACAATACGCAGGCTTCTACAGACAGAATTCCCAGCAAGGAAATTCAGGGGGGAGCTGGTGGTGAAGTCTTGTATCCCTGAGACTTTAGCAGGAGGCAAGCCCACTTCAAGCCCTTGGAGATTATTCTTCAAGATGATGAAAGTTCATTAAATGTCCCTTTTCCTTTCCTTGGCAAATAAGTAAATACTTCAGGCCAACCCCAGAAATAGCACAATGGCACAGGGGCAGTCAAATCCATCAGCTTCTTTGGTTCCTCTCCTTGGCAAAGGTTTGTCTTGATTCCCAGAAGTGATCTAAAGTCTTGGGGTCTGGGCCCCAATATTTATACTACTAATTTTTTGTTCCCTGAAGGCAGAGAGTGTCTGTAATTGGTCAAAACCAGTTCTTTCCTCACTGATGCGGCTTCCTGGCAGGAGATGGAGACAGCATTGTTGAAAGCAGACCTGACCTATGTACCTGAAAGGAAATCTCCCCTCCTACTCTCTATTCTATGAGAGCTCAGGGGAGTGAGAGGAAATCTCCGCCCCCTACTCTCTATTCAGCCAAAGACCTATTCATCCCAGCCCTGGCTCATCAGACTGTTGGAGCCCAAGCCCACCTGTCACTCACAAACACAACCTAGCAGAGGCAGGCTGGATGGTTAGGCAAGAAAATATCTACTTTCTAAAAGTGGTATTTTCAAACACAGAATGTAAAAATCACCTTCACAAAAAATGTATTTTAACATTCTGAGTTGAGGCATACTAAATGTGTTTTCTTACCATGTTCTGTGGGTCAGTTAGGATTCAAATATGTGATAATCAAACTGCCCATTCTGGCCTATGGGGACAGGTATCCATGCAATAGTGAAAAACTAAATTGGCTGTAATTTACTATCAGGACATGCCACATACACCAGGGCATGTCCTACATTTTACTTACAATGCACCCTGCCCTTGGGCCTAGCTTAGGGGTGGCTAACATGTAGAAAAGGGAAGGTTTAGGGAGTGTAAGTGGGTGCACTTACCAAGTTGACATGGCAGTACTAGACTGCTTGCAGGCTCTGCAGTGGCAGGCCTGAGACACACTTTACAAGCTGCTTCTGTGGGTGGCACAATCAGTGCTGCAAGCCCACTAGCAGCATTTGATCTACAGGCCCTAGACACACATGCTGCACTGTACTAGGGCCTGACAAGTAAATCAAAGAAGCAATCATGGAGTCACTAATCCATTACAACAATTTACAATAGGGAGCACTTGCACTGACTAGCAGTGGCACAGTGCCCAAAGCATGTAAACCAGCAAAAACATATCAAAATTAGAGGAGACAACAGCAAAAAATGGAAGGGAGACTCACTCCAATGGTACCAGGTCTGACACGTGTCAGACCATAAGCACTGGCGTGTTCTGTACCAGGGCGGTGTTCCACAGTGAAGTCCATCACCTGTAGGGAAATGGACCACCTCAACAACTTTGGATTCTCACCCCTCATCTGCATCAACCATCTGAGGGGCCTGTGGTCGGTCTGAACCAGGAAGTGAGTCCCAAACAAGTATGGACTCAACTTCTTCAGTGCCCAGACCACAGCAAATGCCTCACGCTCAATTGCACTCGATCTCTGTTCCTGTGCAAGTAACCTCCTACTGATGAAGGCTACGGGTTGGTCTAGGCCATGGGTACTCACAAACTATCTTTTGGGGCCAAATTTACAGTATGGTTTGTGGCCGAGGGCCGCACTGGTGGGGGCGGGGTCAGTGGGGGAGGGGGGCAGGTCTAGAGCAAAATAAAAACTGTGATCATGAGGTTGAACACAGGTCTCTGCAGCGGACGCCTTCGTCCACTGAGCCACCTGAACCGGCGTGCGCACACACACACACACCTCTCTCTCTCTCTCACCCGCTGTCACCCTCACTCTGACTGTCTCTCTCTCCCTATCTCTCTCCCTCTCTCTCTCTCCCTCTCTCCCACATCCTCTGTCACCCTCACTCTCTAATTGTCTCCCTCCCACCCTCTGTCTCCCTCCCTCTGTTGGTCTCCCTCCCTCCCTCTGTCTCACTCCCTCTCTCTGTCTCCCTCTCTCTGTCTCCCTCCCTGTCTCCCTCTCTCGGTCTCCTTCCCTCTCTCTGTCTCCCTCCCTGTCTCCCTCTCTCTGTCTCCTTCCCTCTCTCTGTCTCCTTCTCTCTCTCTGTCTCCTTCCCTCTCTCTGTCTCCTTCCCTCTCTGTCTTCTTCCCTCCCTCTGTCTCCTTCCCTCTGTCTCCCTCCCTCTGTCTCCCTCCCTCTGTTTCCCTTCCTCTGTTTCCCTCCCTCCATTTCCCTCCCTCTGCTTCCCTCCCTCCATTTCCCTCCCTCCGTTTCCTTCCCTCCGTTTCCTTCCCTCTGTCTCTCTCCCTCTGTCTCCTTCCCTAAGTCTCCCTCCCTCTGTCTCCCTCCCTCTGTCTCCCTCCCTCTCTTTCCCTCTGTCTCCCTCCCTCTGTCTCCCTCCCTCTCTGTCTCCCTCCTCCTATCTCCCTCTCTGTCTCCCTCCCCTATCTCCCTCCCTCTGTCTCCCTCCCACTGTCTCCCTCTGTCTCCCTCCCTCTCTGTCTCCCTCCCCCTATCTCCTTCCCTCTGTTTCCATCCCTCTCTCTCCCTCTGTCTCCCTCCCTCTGTCTCCCTCCCTCTGTCTCCCTCCCTCTATCTCCCTCTGTCTCCCTCCTTAGGTCTCCCTCCCTCTCTCTCCCTCTGTCTCCCTCCCTCTCTCTCCTTCCCTCTCTCTCCCTCTGTCTCCCTCCCTCTGTCTCCCTCCCTCTGTCTCCCTCCCTCTGTCTCCCTCTGTCTCCCTCCACCTATCTCCCTCTCTGTCTCCCTCTCCCTCTCCCTATCTCCCTCCCTCTGTCTCCCTCTGTCTCCCTCCCTCTGTCTCCCCCCCTCTCTGTCTCCCTCCCCTATCTCCCTCCCTCTGTCTCCCCCTCTCTCTCCCTCTGTCTCCCTCCCTCTGTCTCCCTCCCTCTGTCTCCCTCCCTCTGTCTCCCTCTGCCTCCCTCCCTCTGTCTCCCCCCTCTCTCTTCCCTCTGTCTCCCTCCCTCTGTCTCCATCCCTCTGTCTCCCTCTGTCTCCCTCCCCTCTGTCTCCCTCCCTCTGTCTCCCTCCCTCTGTCTCCCTCTGTCTCCCTCCCTCTCTGTCTCCCTCCCCCTATCTCCCTCCCCCTCCCCCCCTTCCCCTCACTCCCTCTGTCTCCCCCTCCCTCCCTCTGTCTCCCTCCGTCTCCCTCCGTCTCCCTCAATCTGTCTCCCTCCCGCTCTGTCTCCCTCCCTCTCTGTCTCCATTTAGAGAATTCTGTCTAGTAAATCTTTATGTAAAGACAGTACACTTCTAAATGATAGCCCTTCAGGAAGTGATCCTGTATTGAAGGAGATAGGAGAAGGACTTCACGGCCGCCACTGATTTAAATGATGCATATTTTCACATTGCAGCGCATTCATTTCTCAGTTTTATCAACTTCTGTGGCAAGCGAACATATTCCCAATTTAGTCTTGCGTTGCGGAATAATTTCAACTACATGGATGTTTACAAATTGTTTGGCAGTGGTTGCGGCACATTTACATTGTGAAAGTGCTCATGTATATCATACGTCCATAATTAGATGGCTGGTGTAGGAGAGCACAGCTCAAAATGCCATTTACTGGCTCAAAAACTTTGCTATTCAATCTTCGTTTTAATACCACGGTCAAATTTTCTGGACGCAACTCTCAATTTAATTATGGAAAAGGTTTACTCATAAACCGAGCGACTATGGTTGTTTCTTCTTTACTACATGTCACAGCCTCTAACAGTGAGAGAATAGGAACCAGGGAGAACAGATCCGAGAATTTTCCCAACAATTGGTGACAGTCATTCTGCTGCTCAGGGTCAGGGTGGTAAAGAGGCTCACACCATCCACTGACCCATCTTGCTCTGTTACAGACAGGAGGTCAGGAAGAGTCTCAGTATCCTCCTCCATTCCAGCATCTGTTGCTAGGAGCATGCCCACTTCGGACCTCTCCAAGTGGAGCTTTAGGCGGTTAACATGCAGGACTCGTAAAGGGTTCCTAGGAGACTGCAAGTCCGCCAGGTAGGTGACATTACTCTTGTGCTCCACCACCTCAAATGGTCCGGTCCACTTATCCTGGAGCGCACAGGGCTCCACTAGGGCCATGACCCAAACTTTCTGTCCAGGCTGAAACTCAATCAGAGTGGCATTCTGTTGATACCACCGTTTTATCTCTTCCTGGCTGGCATCCAGATTCGCCTGAGTGAGCTGTCTAAAATGCCTAGTCTGGTTCCTGAAGGCCAGCATGTAATTGTATACATCCTGGGGAGGTTTACTGGATGCTTTCTCTTAGCCTTCTTTCACCAGACTCAGAGGTCCTCTTACCGGGTGACCATATAGCAGTTCAAAGGGACTGAACCCTAAGGACTTCTGTGGCGCCTCATGGTAGGCAAACAGAAGGCATGGCAAGAGGACGTCCCACTTACGCCTCATGGGTTCCTCAAGAACCATAATCATGCCCTTCATGGTCCGGTTGAATCTCTCAACCAGCCCAATACCTTGGGGGTGGTAAGAAGTGGTGAACTTGTACTTTACACTGCACTCCTGCCACAGGTACTTCGTATGTTTGGATATGAAGTTGGTATCACGGTCTGACACCACCTCTCTGGGGAATCCCACATGGGAGAAAATCGCCATCAATGCACGTCCCACCACAGGGCCGTCATTGTCCTGAGAGGGATGGCTTCCGGGTACCGGGTAGCATGGTCCACTAAGACCAGGATAAACCTGGTACCCATGGCTGTCTTGGGGTCCAGAAGCCCCACAATGTCAATGCCCACCCGGCAAAGGGGGTACTGACCACAGGGAAAGGTTGGAGAGGAGCCTTGTGCTTCCTTCCACTTTTACCACTTGCCTGGCAAATCTGACAAGTCCTGCAATTAGTGTCTGAACTCTTGCACATCTGGGGCCAATAAAAGTGGGTGACAAGTCTGTCAAAGGTCTTGTCCCAGATGTCCAGCTAAAGATACAATATGAGCCAAACCCAGTAGGAAGGCTCTGAAGCGCTGGGGTATCACCAGCACACAGGCTGACCCAGGCTCAGCAACCTTAGGCTCTCTATACAGGAGACCATTCTCCCAGTAGATCCAATGTGATCCAGACTGATCACCTGCTGCTTGGTTTGTGGCCTCTAACCGTAAACGCACAAGAGAAGGGCACTTCCTCTTCTCCTCACAGAATTCCTCCCTGGAGGATCCTCCTTGCTGCTGCCAATGGGTCAGCTCAGGCAGGTTCCCCAGTTCGGCCACTTGCTCCCCTGTATGTTCCAGGGCATCCCCCTCAAGGTCTGCCTCCTCCTGGACCGTGGGAACTGTGGGGCCTGGTTTCCCGCGCCACCTACCTCTTCTCTTTAAGGCAGGTACATGGGCCATACTTTCAGGCTCCAGGTCCTCTTGAACACCCTTACTGACTGCCCTAGACCGAGTGGTCACACACGCCCACTTGGGCAGACCCAACATCTCTAAATGAGACCTTCTCTCCACATTAGCCCAAGGGGAGTTCTCTAAATCGTTGCCCAACAGACAATCCACAGGCATGGCTGGCTGGCCTCACGGCTACTTGAAGGGTACCTGAGACCCCCCACTCAAAGGGAACCTGTGCCACCTCACTTTGCCTCTCTGAGTTGTCCACGGTGACTACAGGAAAGAATGCATGAGGGATCACCTACTCCTTAGACACCAGCCGACAACTGTCAGCTGTCACACTGGCCCCGGTGTCTCTCAGAGCCTCCACCCTTTGGCCATTGATGGTCACCCACTGCCTGTATTTTTAGTGTTATCAGACAGCTGGGTCCTAGGGGCCATCTCTCAATCTCCTAAAGAGATAAGCGACATTTGGGCACCCATCTCCTCCCCCCAGGGCTACACTTGCCATCTGAGGGGATGGTGCACGAGGTGGTGCATTGGGATCCCTCTGGGGACACTTGGGATCATACCAACAGTGAAAACATGTAGGGGGCCCCAGCGAACAGGTTTACCTGTCGGGCCCTCTGGCTTCTTCTCAGGGGAAGGCTGGGAACCCTTCCCTTGGTTCCCTTGGGGATTACCTTGGGGCCCTTTTTGGAACTCCCTCTGTTTACCTTGTCCCCCCTAATCTTCTGCTGGGGACCCTGCCCACCTTTGGCAAAGTCTCCCACATGACCCTTGTGGACCCAGGTACTGACCCAGCGGTCCGCCTCCTCAGCAAGCTTCCTAGGGTTAGTTAGCTTGCTATCAATAAGGTGCTGGCGTAGCTCTGGAAAACAGTTACCAGACATGTGCTCCTATGCAAACAAATCATACAGCTCCTCAAAACTATTTACTTTGCTACCCTTCACCCAACCATCCATAGCTCTGCAAAAGACAGATACATATTCCACCCAGGTAGTTGCCTCCAGGTTCTGCCAATTCCTGAACCTCTGGCTATAGAGCTCTGGGGTCAACTCATACCTGGTCATCAGGGCTTTCTTCATGTGGGCATAAAGCATCATATTCTCACTGGTCAGGTCTAACAAAGCGGCCCCACAACCCCGCTCCCCTATCCTTCTCAGGGACCCGGTAGGCCAACATTGCCATGTCATAGGCTGCAAACCACTGCTCAATCTCTTCCTGCTTATGAAATAATATTATCACATATACGTGAAGGTGATGCGTGCATGCCCGACGGCCGTGCAGAGACTCAGAAACTTCTGAGCCGCAACAGGCCCTGCGACACACTTCTCCGGTGATGCGATGGTGACCCTTGCAGTGGTGACATGCTTCTCCGGTGATGTGATGGGTCCTCTGTGGCGGTGACACGCTTCTCCGGTGATGCCACTGCAACAGCTGCAGTGGCAACACTCTTCTTCTCGTTGCGTCGCGCTTCCAGCTCCCAACAATACGCAGGCTTCTACAGACAGAATTCCCAGCAAGGAAATTCAGGGGGGAGCTGGTGGTGAAGTCTTGTATCCCTGAGACTTTAGCAGGAGGCAAGCCCACTTCAAGCCCTTGGAGATTATTCTTCAAGATGATGAAAGTTCATTAAATGTCCCTTTTCCTTTCCTTGGCAAATAAGTAAATACTTCAGGCCAACCCCAGAAATAGCACAATGGCACAGGGGCAGTCAAATCCATCAGCTTCTTTGGTTCCTCTCCTTGGCAAAGGTTTGTCTTGATTCCCAGAAGTGATCTAAAGTCTTGGGGTCTGGGCCCCAATATTTATACTACTAATTTTTTGTTCCCTGAAGGCAGAGAGTGTCTGTAATTGGTCAAAACCAGTTCTTTCCTCACTGATGCGGCTTCCTGGCAGGAGATGGAGACAGCATTGTTGAAAGCAGACCTGACCTATGTACCTGAAAGGAAATCTCCCCTCCTACTCTCTATTCTATGAGAGCTCAGGGGAGTGAGAGGAAATCTCCGCCCCCTACTCTCTATTCAGCCAAAGACCTATTCATCCCAGCCCTGGCTCATCAGACTGTTAGAGCCCAAGCCCACCTGTCACTCACAAACACAACCTAGCAGAGGCAGGCTGGATGGTTAGGCAAGAAAATATCTACTTTCTAAAAGTGGTATTTTCAAACACAGAATGTAAAAATCACCTTCACAAAAAATGTATTTTAACATTCTGAGTTGAGGCATACTAAATGTGTTTTCTTACCATGTTCTGTGGGTCAGTTAGGATTCAAATATGTGATAATCAAACTGCCCATTCTGGCCTATGGGGACAGGTATCCATGCAATAGTGAAAAACTAAATTGGCTGTAATTTACTATCAGGACATGCCACATACACCAGGGCATGTCCTACATTTTACTTACAATGCACCCTGCCCTTGGGCCTAGCTTAGGGGTGGCTAACATGTAGAAAAGGGAAGGTTTAGGGAGTGTAAGTGGGTGCACTTACCAAGTTGACATGGCAGTACTAGACTGCTTGCAGGCTCTGCAGTGGCAGGCCTGAGACACACTTTACAAGCTGCTTCTGTGGGTGGCACAATCAGTGCTGCAAGCCCACTAGCAGCATTTGATCTACAGGCCCTAGACACACATGCTGCACTGTACTAGGGCCTGACAAGTAAATCAAAGAAGCAATCATGGAGTCACTAATCCATTACAACAATTTACAATAGGGAGCACTTGCACTGACTAGCAGTGGCACAGTGCCCAAAGCATGTAAACCAGCAAAAACATATCAAAATTAGAGGAGACAACAGCAAAAAATGGAAGGGAGACTCACTCCAATGGTACCAGGTCTGACACGTGTCGGACCATAAGCACTGGCGTGTTCTGTACCAGGGCGGTGTTCCACAGTGAAGTCCATCACCTGTAGGGAAATGGACCACCTCAACAACTTTGGATTCTCACCCCTCATCTGCATCAACCATCTGAGGGGCCTGTGGTCGGTCTGAACCAGGAAGTGAGTCCCAAACAAGTATGGACTCAACTTCTTCAGTGCCCAGACCACAGCAAATGCCTCACGCTCAATTGCACTCGATCTCTGTTCCTGTGCAAGTAACCTCCTACTGATGAAGGCTACGGGTTGGTCTAGGCCATGGGTACTCACAAACTATCTTTTGGGGCCAAATTTACAGTATGGTTTGTGGCCGAGGGCCGCACTGGTGGGGGCGGGGTCAGTGGGGGAGGGGGGCAGGTCTAGAGCAAAATAAAAACTGTGATCATGAGGTTGAACACAGGTCTCTGCAGCGGACGCCTTCGTCCACTGAGCCACCTGAACCGGCGTGCGCACACACACACACACCTCTCTCTCTCTCTCTCTCACCCGCTGTCACCCTCACTCTGACTGTCTCTCTCTCCCTATCTCTCTCCCTCTCTCTCTCTCCCTCTCTCCCACATCCTCTGTCACCCTCACTCTCTAATTGTCTCCCTCCCACCCTCTGTCTCCCTCCCTCTGTTGGTCTCCCTCCCTCCCTCTGTCTCACTCCCTCTCTCTGTCTCCCTCTCTCTGTCTCCCTCCCTGTCTCCCTCTCTCGGTCTCCTTCCCTCTCTCTGTCTCCCTCCCTGTCTCCCTCTCTCTGTCTCCTTCCCTCTCTCTGTCTCCTTCTCTCTCTCTGTCTCCTTCCCTCTCTCTGTCTCCTTCCCTCTCTGTCTTCTTCCCTCCCTCTGTCTCCTTCCCTCTGTCTCCCTCCCTCTGTCTCCCTCCCTCTGTTTCCCTTCCTCTGTTTCCCTCCCTCCATTTCCCTCCCTCTGCTTCCCTCCCTCCATTTCCCTCCCTCCGTTTCCTTCCCTCCGTTTCCTTCCCTCTGTCTCTCTCCCTCTGTCTCCTTCCCTAAGTCTCCCTCCCTCTGTCTCCCTCCCTCTGTCTCCCTCCCTCTCTTTCCCTCTGTCTCCCTCCCTCTGTCTCCCTCCCTCTCTGTCTCCCTCCTCCTATCTCCCTCTCTGTCTCCCTCCCCTATCTCCCTCCCTCTGTCTCCCTCCCACTGTCTCCCTCTGTCTCCCTCCCTCTCTGTCTCCCTCCCCCTATCTCCTTCCCTCTGTTTCCATCCCTCTCTCTCCCTCTGTCTCCCTCCCTCTGTCTCCCTCCCTCTGTCTCCCTCCCTCTATCTCCCTCTGTCTCCCTCCTTAGGTCTCCCTCCCTCTCTCTCCCTCTGTCTCCCTCCCTCTCTCTCCTTCCCTCTCTCTCCCTCTGTCTCCCTCCCTCTGTCTCCCTCCCTCTGTCTCCCTCCCTCTGTCTCCCTCTGTCTCCCTCCACCTATCTCCCTCTCTGTCTCCCTCTCCCTCTCCCTATCTCCCTCCCTCTGTCTCCCTCCCTCTGTCTCCCTCCCTCTCTGTCTCCCTCCCCTATCTCCCTCCCTCTGTCTCCCCCTCTCTCTCCCTCTGTCTCCCTCCCTCTGTCTCCCTCCCTCTGTCTCCCTCCCTCTGTCTCCCTCTGCCTCCCTCCCTCTGTCTCCCTCCCTCTCTCTTCCCTCTGTCTCCCTCCCTCTGTCTCCATCCCTCTGTCTCCCTCTGTCTCCCTCCCCTCTGTCTCCCTCCCTCTGTCTCCCTCCCTCTGTCTCCCTCGGTCTCCCTCCCTCTCTGTCTCCCTCCCCCTATCTCCCTCCCCCTCCCCCCCCTCCCCCTCACTCCCTCTGTCTCCCCCTCCCTCCCTCTGTCTCCCTCCGTCTCCCTCAATCTGTCTCCCTCCCGCTCTGTCTCCCTCCCTCTCTGTCTCCATTTAGAGAATTCTGTCTAGTAATTCTTTATGTAAAGACAGTACACTTCTAAATGATAGCCCTTCAGGAAGTGATCCTGTATTGAAGGAGATAGGAGAAGGACTTCACGGCCGCCACTGATTTAAATGATGCATATTTTCACATTGCAGCGCATTCATTTCTCAGTTTTATCAACTTCTGTGGCAAGCGAACATATTCCCAATTTAGTCTTGCGTTGCGGAATAATTTCAACTACATGGATGTTTACAAATTGTTTGGCAGTGGTTGCGGCACATTTACATTGTGAAAGTGCTCATGTATATCATACGTCCATAATTAGATGGCTGGTGTAGGAGAGCACAGCTCAAAATGCCATTTACTGGCTCAAAAACTTTGCTATTCAATCTTCGTTTTAATACCACGGTCAAATTTTCTGGACGCAACTCTCAATTTAATTATGGAAAAGGTTTACTCATAAACCGAGCGACTATGGTTGTTTCTTCTTTACTACATGTCACAGCCTCTAACAGTGAGAGAATAGGAACCAGGGAGAACAGATCCGAGAATTTTCCCAACAATTGGTGACAGTCATTCTGCTGCTCAGGGTCAGGGTGGTAAAGAGGCTCACACCATCCACTGACCCATCTTGCTCTGTTACAGACAGGAGGTCAGGAAGAGTCTCAGTATCCTCCTCCATTCCAGCATCTGTTGCTAGGAGCATGCCCACTTCGGACCTCTCCAAGTGGAGCTTTAGGCGGTTAACATGCAGGACTCGTAAAGGGTTCCTAGGAGACTGCAAGTCCGCCAGGTAGGTGACATTACTCTTGTGCTCCACCACCTCAAATGGTCCGGTCCACTTATCCTGGAGCGCACAGGGCTCCACTAGGGCCATGACCCAAACTTTCTGTCCAGGCTGAAACTCAATCAGAGTGGCATTCTGTTGATACCACCGTTTTATCTCTTCCTGGCTGGCATCCAGATTCGCCTGAGTGAGCTGTCTAAAATGCCTAGTCTGGTTCCTGAAGGCCAGCATGTAATTGTATACATCCTGGGGAGGTTTACTGGATGCTTTCTCTTAGCCTTCTTTCACCAGACTCAGAGGTCCTCTTACCGGGTGACCATATAGCAGTTCAAAGGGACTGAACCCTAAGGACTTCTGTGGCGCCTCATGGTAGGCAAACAGAAGGCATGGCAAGAGGACGTCCCACTTACGCCTCATGGGTTCCTCAAGAACCATAATCATGCCCTTCATGGTCCGGTTGAATCTCTCAACCAGCCCAATACCTTGGGGGTGGTAAGAAGTGGTGAACTTGTACTTTACACTGCACTCCTGCCACAGGTACTTCGTATGTTTGGATATGAAGTTGGTATCACGGTCTGACACCACCTCTCTGGGGAATCCCACATGGGAGAAAATCGCCATCAATGCACGTCCCACCACAGGGCCGTCATTGTCCTGAGAGGGATGGCTTCCGGGTACCGGGTAGCATGGTCCACTAAGACCAGGATAAACCTGGTACCCATGGCTGTCTTGGGGTCCAGAAGCCCCACAATGTCAATGCCCACCCGGCAAAGGGGGTACTGACCACAGGGAAAGGTTGGAGAGGAGCCTTGTGCTTCCTTCCACTTTTACCACTTGCCTGGCAAATCTGACAAGTCCTGCAATTAGTGTCTGAACTCTTGCACATCTGGGGCCAATAAAAGTGGGTGACAAGTCTGTCAAAGGTCTTGTCCCAGATGTCCAGCTAAAGATACAATATGAGCCAAACCCAGTAGGAAGGCTCTGAAGCGCTGGGGTATCACCAGCACACAGGCTGACCCAGGCTCAGCAACCTTAGGCTCTCTATACAGGAGACCATTCTCCCAGTAGATCCAATGTGATCCAGACTGATCACCTGCTGCTTGGTTTGTGGCCTCTAACCGTAAACGCACAAGAGAAGGGCACTTCCTCTTCTCCTCACAGAATTCCTCCCTGGAGGATCCTCCTTGCTGCTGCCAATGGGTCAGCTCAGGCAGGTTCCCCAGTTCGGCCACTTGCTCCCCTGTATGTTCCAGGGCATCCCCCTCAAGGTCTGCCTCCTCCTGGACCGTGGGAACTGTGGGGCCTGGTTTCCCGCGCCACCTACCTCTTCTCTTTAAGGCAGGTACATGGGCCATACTTTCAGGCTCCAGGTCCTCTTGAACACCCTTACTGGCTGCCCTAGACCGAGTGGTCACACACGCCCACTTGGGCAGACCCAACATCTCTAAATGAGACCTTCTCTCCACATTAGCCCAAGGGGAGTTCTCTAAATCGTTGCCCAACAGACAATCCACAGGCATGGCTGGCCTCACGGCTACTTGAAGGGTACCTGAGACCCCCCCCACTCAAAGGGAACCTGTGCCACCTCACTTTGCCTCTCTGAGTTGTCCACGGTGACTACAGGAAAGAATGCATGAGGGATCACCTACTCCTTAGACACCAGCCGACAACTGTCAGCTGTCACACTGGCCCCGGTGTCTCTCAGAGCCTCCACCCTTTGGCCATTGATGGTCACCCACTGCCTGTATTTTTAGTGTTATCAGACAGCTGGGTCCTAGGGGCCATCTCTCAATCTCCTAAAGAGATAAGCGACATTTGGGCACCCATCTCCTCCCCCCAGGGCTACACTTGCCATCTGAGGGGATGGTGCACGAGGTGGTGCATTGGGATCCCTCTGGGGACACTTGGGATCATACCAACAGTGAAAACATGTAGGGGGCCCCAGCGAACAGGTTTACCTGTCGGGCCCTCTGGCTTCTTCTCAGGGGAAGGCTGGGAACCCTTCCCTTGGTTCCCTTGGGGATTACCTTGGGGCCCTTTTTGGAACTCCCTCTGTTTACCTTGTCCCCCCTAATCTTCTGCTGGGGACCCTGCCCACCTTTGGCAAAGTCTCCCACATGACCCTTGTGGACCCAGGTACTGACCCAGCGGTCCGCCTCCTCAGCAAGCTTCCTAGGGTTAGTTAGCTTGCTATCAATAAGGTGCTGGCGTAGCTCTGGAAAACAGTTACCAGACATGTGCTCCTATGCAAACAAATCATACAGCTCCTCAAAACTATTTACTTTGCTACCCTTCACCCAACCATCCATAGCTCTGCAAAAGACAGATACATATTCCACCCAGGTAGTTGCCTCCAGGTTCTGCCAATTCCTGAACCTCTGGCTATAGAGCTCTGGGGTCAACTCATACCTGGTCATCAGGGCTTTCTTCATGTGGGCATAAAGCATCATATTCTCACTGGTCAGGTCTAACAAAGCGGCCCCACAACCCCGCTCCCCTATCCTTCTCAGGGACCCGGTAGGCCAACATTGCCATGTCATAGGCTGCAAACCACTGCTCAATCTCTTCCTGCTTATGAAATAATATTATCACATATTTGAGGAAATATACTCTTCCTTCTGCAGGCACAGATGGTGTGCTGCCACCAGAGGGAATAATTTCCAAGCTTCTAGCTTTGATCTCCAACTCCCTCAACATTCTCTCATGACCTTATCGCATTCTCTCTCCAATGCTAACTTGTTATTTTCAAACTCCAGCTTCTTATTCTCTAGGTCCATTTGACCCGCCATCTTGAGCTTGGCTGGCTCTATTTTATGCACTCTATTTCTCTCCCTGTCCTCCAGTTCTCCTGGGGGCAGGCCCTTGGAAGAAACACTGCTGCCTGTTGGAGAAGGTACTCTCTCCCCGGTTGGACAACATGGCTCATCTAGCTGCCCATCTGTATCCTCGGCCTCTTCCACATGCTCAGAGGCATTTCTACCTTCCAACCAGGCCCTCAGCGCCTTTTCAAACTCATCCTTCTTGGTGAGGCCTGGAGTAGCAACTTTATATTTTCTACAGAAGTATTTCAGCTGTTTCACAGTGTAGGTATCCACCCTCTCTTCCTCAAAATCTAGATCCATAGATGCGTTGGATGCTGTTTTGGTCATGGCAATAAGAATTGGCAGTCTTTAGCAAAAATAACAGTTTCAAGAGAAAAAATTCTACCAATCACTGTATATGAGTCGAAAATGCACGTCCAGAATCCTCACCGCTGACCACCAATGTTAGAATAGAACTGGGGGTCTCCAGTTGGCAATGGTTTGCACCTTTGTCCAAATAGGGACACTTGCTACTAATTAGGATAAGGGGCTACACTCCTAAAATAACCCCTGCTTAACCCTGTGGTAGCTTGGCACGAGCAGGAAAGCTTATCTCAGAGGCAGCGTGTAAAGCATTTGTGAACACATACAGTAATACAGTGAAAACACTACAGATGGACACCACACAGGTTTTATACAAATAAGTCTTTTTTATATAGACTTAACACAAGACCCAAACGACAAAAATCCACAATACAGTATTAGGAAAATGACTTTTAAATGGTAGAAGTAGCTCAGTTCAAAGTTGATGGTAAATGCGACACGTTTCTCACAAATTACCTTTGGATACGTAACGCGCGATAAACAAAAGGTTCGCAGGGAGGATGATGCGTTGGTTCCTTGCTTCAGGGCAGGTGATGCAGCTGTTCCTCAGTGCTGGTTCAAAATAGGCGATGCGTCTGTTCCTTACTGGGGAGGAGGTGATGCGTCGATCTTGTATTGCGTTCCGGTTACTATGCGACAAGATAGCGCCTCAATGTGATGCGACTATCCGGTGCGATGCGACAAGATGGCGCCTCTGATGCGATGCGACAACGTGAAGGTGATGCGTGCACGCCCAAAGGCTGTGCAGTGACTTTAGGAACTTCTGAGCCATAACAGGCCTTGCGACACACTTCTCCGGTGATACAACGGTGACCCTTGCAGTGGCCACATGCTCGTCCGGTGATGAGACGAAAAACAGCTGCGATGGAGATACGCTTCTCCGCTGATGCGATGGCGACCTCTGTGGCGGCGACACACTTCTCCGGTGATGCGAAGGCAACAGCTGCGAAGGCGACATGCTTCTTCTCGTTGCGTCTCACTTCCAGCTCCCAACAATACACAGGCTTCTGCAGACAGATTTCCCAGTACGGAAATTCAGGGGGGAGCTGGTGGTGAAGTCTTGTATCCCTGAGACTTCAGCAGGAGGCAAGCACACTTCAAACCCTAGGATATCCTTCTGCAAGATGATGAAAGTTCATTAAAAGTTCCTTCTCCTTTCCTTGGCAAATAAGTAACCACTGCAGGCCAACTCCAGAAAATAGCACAATGGCACAGGGACAGTCAAATCCTTCAGCTTCTTTGGTTCCTCTCCTTGGCAAAGGTTCGTCTTGATTCCCAGAAGTGATCTAAAGTCTTGGGGTCTGGACCCCAATATTTATTCTACTAATTTCCTTGTTCTCTGAAGGCAGAGAGTGTCTGTACCTGGCGAAAACCAGTTCTGTTCTCACTGGTGAAGCTTCCTGGCAGGAGGTGGAGACAGCATTGTTGAAAGCAGTCCTGGCCTAGGTAGCTGAAAGGAAATCTCCTCCCCTACTCTCTTTTCTATTAGGGCTCAGGGGAGTGAAAGGAAATCTTCACCCCCTCTACTCTCTAATCAGCCAAGGTCCTATTCAGCCCAGCTCTGACTCATCAGACTGCTGGAGCCCAAGCTCTCCTGTCATTCACAAACCAGACATGCAATATACAACCTAGCAGAGGCAGGCTGGATGGTTGGGTAAGAAAATACCTACTTTCTAAAAGTGGTATTTTCAAACTCAGAATGTAAAAATCACCTTCACTAAAAGATGTATTTTAACATTATGAGTTCAGGCATACTAAATTTGTTTTCCTACCATGCTCCGTGGGTCAGTTAGGATTGTAAAATGTTATAATCAAACTGCCCATTCTGTCCTATGGGGACAGTTAGCCTTGCAATCGTGGAAAGCGAAATTGGTTGTAGTTCACTATCAGGACATGCCACACACACACCAGGGCATGTCCTACATTTTACTTACAATGCACCCTGCCCATGGGCCTACCTTAGGGGTGCCTAACATGTAGAAAAGGGACGGTTTAGGGACTGGTAAATGGGTGCACTTACCAAGTTGACATGGCATTACTAGACTGCACACAGGCTCTGCAATGGCAGGCCAGAAACACACTTTACAAGCTGCTTCTGTGGGTGGCACAATCAGTGCTGCAAGCCTACTAGTGGTACAAAAGGGGGTGGTGATGGACGGAGCATCTGAACCAATCAAACACTCACACCCAGTCAAAAGATCTGGGTTTAATCCATCACCGTTCTTTAGCCCACTCTGCCACCCCAGTTCAGACATGGCCATATGCAAATCAATCTGACCCTGTGCCTCATGGGAACAGTCCAGCCCGAACTGCCAAGCCATGCCTTCCCTGGACCGGAAACAAGCTTCCAAGGAGCGGTTTCTGGCATTACAGCCGTCTTCAGCCCGGCTTGCTTGAATCCAGTGGCAAAGTGAGCCGTTCTTTAGCCCTGGTCGAGCAGTTGGAATTTCTCAATGTGACTGTAAAGCTGTAGGTGCACACATTTGTCAAAGAGTTTGGCCAAAGTTGGGATATTTGAGATCGGTGGTAGTTGTTGGGGGTCAGACTGGTCTGTGTTGTTTTTTTTTTTTTTAAATAGGAGTAACCTGGCCCCTTTTTAGACAGTCTGGTATGGAGCCTTGGGTAAGTGAGGCATTGATAATCCTAGTCCATAAGGGGATTAGGAAGTGAATGGTCTCATCAAGATGTTTGGAGGGAAGAGGATCTTTGAAGTGGTTGGAGTATTTCAGAGAAGTCAAAAGTTTTGAGATGCTGCTTTCATCGAAGGTTTTATAGCTGGACCAGGCTGCATTCTTTTTAGGTTTGTGCATATAATATCTGCACCTGTCTGGTTTGGTGGCTTAGTGGACTAATGTGTTCACTGTAGGGGCCTGTGTTTGACCTCATGGTCACAGGTTCAAATCCCAGCAGGTCCGCTCATCCTTCTGGGGTCGATAAAATGAGTACCACTGAGTTGGGTAACAATAAACAGCTGTTATTCAGCGCCAAGATACACTTCTGGTTGAACATGCGATTTACAAATGCACATTATGTTGTATTCTAAAAGCAGATTTGAATATGTATTCTCTCTAAAATGTATTTACAACTTATCCCTAAATAAAAGTTTTTTGTCTACTACATGATTAGTAGTGGTTAACTCATTGTTCTTGTTTCCAAGCGATAAAACCTTACCAACCCGTGACAGCAAACACAGTGCGAGTTTCCCTCACTGCCTGTCAGGAGTAAAACGGTGTTCAGCATCGGAGGCCATCCAATCATTGGCCTCTGCAAAACGCACAGAGCGAAATTGTAGCTGTTGTTCTATGAAAAATGTGTGTGTGTAGGGTGGCATGCTATGCGCCCTTAATTATATAGACCCCGCCCCTTTCTGGCCTCCCTCCCACTACTGTTTTCATCCACTTTCAGCCCAGCCTAAATAGCTAACTGTGTTCAGAATGAGAATTTTGCATGCAGTTTCGCTCTGAATGATGTGAGTGGAATTGACATAATTGCCTTTCGAAGAAAACACCTTCTGCAATCTGCAGTGTTATTGAGGGAGCGTTTTCTTTGAAAGCAGAGGAGGCGTAGTGCCCGCCTGCTGTGCACGAGATCTGCGTGCTGCAGAATGCCAGAAGCAGTAGACAGGGAAAGGGCAGGCCCGTGCCGCGCGCCTCACAGCAGGGGCTGTTGCGTAATGTGTAAAACTCGGGCGCATTAACTGGGTCTATCGAGAGGCGCCCAACGGGGATACGCAATTGTTTTGAAACGTGCACCCTTACAGTACACAATAGAGAGTCCAAGAGCACCACCCCTCTTCAACCACCTCGACAATATTTCTGGGATTGAGGTACCGTCGGAATTTCCGTTGCCCATCTGTTTTTGTTGTTCTCAAGCTGATGAGGCGCAGTAGCCTGTAGAAATGAGCTCAGAAGTGCAGAAGTGCCTTCCAGAATTGGACATACTGCTCACGGTCTGGGTCACTAGAATGATGCGATTGTGTAGCGGCAGCGTTTTCGGCATCTTTGCGAAGACGCCACGTTTGCCACATAATCCATCACCTGCTGCATAAACAGCAGATTTTAATTTAAAAAAATGGTTTCTAACCGAAACAGATCAAAAGTTCCTAACAACTCGGCAATACGTTGTCTGAAGTGGAAGGCAATTCGTAAATGTTGGCTGGTCAGCTTTCTGTTGCTTATTGCTGTATTTAGGTGTTAAACTGGTACTAATGAGGGTTTGCCCAGACAGTGTTAGTATGTGTAAAAATTACAAAATGATAAAGTTATGCTATCACAAAATCTGTCACATTATCCTGCATAATGTGCCTTTTATTGTTGCATAATTTGGTCAACCCTGCCACATAGTTTGGTCATCCTCTGCCACATAATTCCAATGGCCCTTCTCATGGTGTAGGCCTAGAGCTGGAAAAAAACATCTCGTATCTTGCCTTTAAAATCAACACAGAAACCCAGAAGTGGCTTCAAGAACTGGTCCCAGTAATCCAGATAGGGCAACCAATATTAAGATCAGGGCTACAGACTTTCCCTTTACAAAAGGAACCCCCCTGAGCCTCTAACTCATAATACTGCTCAGGCCTCATCTCTCTTTGTTCCTGGCTTGTTGGTTGCCCAGCTAAAGCCTCTAATTGGTTTAAGGGGCTGATGCCCTGTCTGTCAGACAGGAACACAGAAAAACAAACTTATCCCTGGCTAGGTAAGGAAATAAGTAGGTCATGACAAAAGACAGAAAGGGACACAGTGAAGCAGAAGGGACACAGTGAAGCAGACCCATAAAAAGGTACTCCATAGGTATGGAGAGGGGACCATTTAGACCCACTTAGCCACCCTGGTGGTGGAGCACTGTCTGCCTGATGGAGGGAGACTTGGCTGCCTGGCAGGGATTTCTGTACTGTGAAGGGAGCCGCAGCTCCAGTAGCTCCTCCCACAGTACTGCGGGATTGCTGAGTGGGAGCCATGTTTAAAGCACCTTTTCAGAATTTATTTTTAGGCACAAAATAAACACCAAAGTAGTATAGTTTGTTTTCTCAATACAAAAATTAAATGCGCCTGACACAGAGATTATGTTCTCATTGCACGTCAGGGCCATAATACATTTTCCCTGCCGCAGTGACGGATACAGTGCCCTCAACAGGGCAAGATGGCAGCTTTGAGACATAGTGGGGCGAGAGCACTTCCAATTTATGGCAGTGGGTTTTGATGGGTTGGGCGCACCACAGGGCTCGAGTCGGGGTACCACGCGGGTGGACGGCGTCCCCCCACTTATTTTGTATTTGTATTTTCATTTATAGAGCGTATTTATCACCAACAGGTCTCTAAGCGCTATCAGAAGGGGAGACTAGCCTACAGCAGCAAATGGGCCAGGTGTTAACAAGAGCCCCAGGCTTCTCGGCAAAGAACCTATTTTAACTTCTTCCTAAAAGGAAGAAGGGCACTCTCTTTGCGCAATGTCTCTGGTAATTTATTCCACAAAAGGTGGATGGCGATGGAAAAGGCTCTGCCCCCTTTGGAAACAAGCCTGAAACGGTGACACTTCAGTAAGCAGGCCTCTGCGGACCGGAGCGCCCGATTCGGAATGTAAAGTGCTAGGCGGTTTTTAACATACAGGGGGGCTTGACCATAAATGGCCTTATGCGTAAAGCAGAGACCTTTAAACTTGGTTCTCTGCTTTACTGTGAGCCAGTGCAGGTGCTGGAGGAGAGAGGTGGCATGGGCTCCTCTGGGCAATTTAAAAATCAACCGAGCAGCATCGCTGATGGTAACCTGAAGTCTGGCAAGTAACTTCTCTGGAAGGCCAATGTATAGGGTATTGCCATAATCAAGGCGAGAAATTATCATTCCCGACACAAACAGTCTGAGAGTAGAGAAGCTCAAAAGGGGAGCCAGCTTACGGAGCTGTCTCATCGGGCCGGCACAGGTTCCCACTACTGCGGACACCTGTTGAGTCATGGACAGGTCAGCATCTACCTTAATTCCCAGGCTCTTCACAACCGTAGCCGGGACTGGGTCAACTCCCAGTTCCTTGGGCCAGAAAAGGTTGCTCCATGGGTTAGAGACAGTGGTAATGGCCAAGACCTCCGTCTTGTCCGGATTGATTTTTAAGGAGTTAGCCGTCATCCAGTTGGTGATAAATTTAAGAATATTGTGTGTCTTAGCATGAGAGACTGACGAATTGTCGATCTGGATGATGAGTTGAGTATCATCCGCATAGTTGTAGATCTGGCAATCCATGGTATTTAATGCTCCTATCAAGGGCTGCAGGTAGGCATTAAAGAGGAGGGGGGACAGAGCCGATCCCTGCGGGACTCCACAAGAGAGACTACCTGGATCAGACATATGAGACGACAACTGGACTCCCTGTGTCCGGCCGCTAAGGAAAGATGTAAACCATTTCAGGGCTGTGTCCTGGACTCCAAGATCATATATCCGCGACAAAAGAAGGTTGTGGTTAACTGTGTCAAATGCGGCGGATAGTTTCAATAGGACCAGGGCACACAGCCTTTTCTTGTCAGCTTGGAGCCTGAGATCATCCAGCACTGCTAGCATAACCATTTCAGTGCTATGATGGGCCCTGAACCCTGCCTGGTTGTACTGCAGAAGGTTATTTATTTCAAGATGGTGAGAAAAAGATTTCAGCACGTGTTGCTCAAATACTTTTGCCAGGAAGGGGAGTTGGGAGATCGGTCTAAAATTCTTTACATTCTTCACATCCGCTCCTGGCTTTTTCAGAAGTGGGATGACACATGCTTCTTTAAAGTTGGTGGGAACAGTACCATATGCCAAGGATTGGTTGAGAAGTAGAAGCACCTCATCATCAATACCTGGTAACGCCATCTTAAAGATAGTTGATGGGCATGGGTCTGCCGGAGAACCGAACTTAACCCATCCTATTAGGTGCGACAGAGAGTCAGTGGTCAGAGTCGGAAAGACAGTGAGTGGTGTCGCAATCAGAGGTGCCAAGGGAGTTTGTGACAATGAACAGGGTACGGTGGAGGTGATTGTAATCACGTTTAGTAAATCCTTGACTTTGTCAAGGAAAAAGTATTGCAACAAGTTACAATCCTCTGGACTATGTGCAGACTTTACAGTCTCTGTATGTCCTACCTCAGAGACTACCCGAAAAGTTTCTTTTTGAATGTCCAGAGCTGAGGTAATCCTAAATTCATATAATCCTGCTTTCCTAGCAAGGAAGGCTTTTTTATAGGCTCCCAGCGCTAAAAGGTACTCTATGCGGGAATCTGTGTTATAGGATTTACGCCATGCTCTCTCCTGTTGGCGGAAGAATTGCTTCAAGGCTCTTAGGGAGTCATTAAACTATGGGACCCCTTTGCCTTTGTCCCTAACTATGACTCTCTGCAGAGGGGCAACTACGTCTAAGGCCTGCTTCAACCTAGTGGACAGGGCAGTGCTGGAAGCATCAGGATTACCCCCAGTAAAATTTGAAGGAGCTATATTTTTTAGGGTGTTAACCAGGTCGATAGTTTGGATTTTCTTCCAGTTTCGCAGTACTTTCCACTCGGGAGCTGTGTTAGCTACACGCTTAGTAGATGGTAACTGGCAACTAATTAAATAGTGGTCTGACAAGGCACAGGGACTGACGTCTATTGGATGAGTGAAAGGGTGGGATGTCCAAACTAGATCTAGGGTATGGCCCTTTTCATGTGTGGGATCGTGTACCACCTCTTTAAGTTCCAAAGAGGTCAGTGCTTTGTTAACTTGGAAGGCCTGACTATCCATGGGAATCTGATCCCAGTGGAAGTTAAAGTCTCCCATTATTAATAAACAGTGGTAGCGTGTATGGATATCACAGACAAGTTCAATAAAGGGCTCCACAAACTTGGGGGATGTATGCGGGGGTCGATAAACTATAAGAACGGCTAAGCAGGAAGTTGGAGAGCAGATTTTCGCCCCCAACACATCTGCCCCCTCAATGCTTTCTGCACAAATTATTTAAGCCTTCAACTCTTTTTTGTATAAAATTGCTACCCCTCCCCCCTAGTGCTTCCCGGTCTATTGTAATAGACGGCAGCATAGTTAGGAGGCAGGGAGGCGACAATATCAGGAGTGGAGTGCTCCTCAAGCCAGGTTTCAGTAATGCCAAGGAGATCTAAGGTGTTATCTTGCAAGAGGGAGAAAACCTCAAGATTGTGTTTTTGTAAAGAGCGGGTATTAAGGAAGGCTACCTTAGGACCACCAGGTACAGGAATTTGGGATGACTTAGGAGGAAGAACAGTAGACCTGTGTGCAATAGTTCTCCTATGGGCTTTAAATAATTTGTGTGATCTAAGTATATCAATGGTGGAAGTATTGAGAGGCACAGTGGTATGGGCCAGGCTCAAAAGATCTTCCATGCCATACCGGAGACGGGGGCCAGGGGTCTTAGCCCCTGGTCTCGGTCGGCGCGGATGGGCACAGACGGGCTTGCCTTTGGCGCGCGCGCGTCCTAGTTGGCCTCATCTTTTAACGTTCCTTTTGGGCGAAGACTAGAGCGCTAACTGCACTGACCCCCAAAGCTGGCTGCCTGCTCGTGTCAGTAGCGCGTGTGTGTTCCTCTGATCCCCCCAGCACCTAAATCGTCTGGGAAGTCGGCCAGATTTCATCAGGGGCAGCGCGTGCAGGTAGGGGTGCAATAACAGTTAAAAACCAAGGACATTTTATTTTAAAAAGTAACAAGCCTACAATCTCCCGGCACCCGTCCCAGGAGACGCCAAACCACCCCCCGCCCCCGCAGCACCCATCAATCAGGCCCCCTCCATCCCTCCCCCTGGGCGACCAGAGCGCCAACCGCGCAGTCCCCCAAAGCTGGCTGCTCGCTCGCGTCGGTAGCGCGCATGTGTTCCCCCGATCCCCCCAGCACTCAAATCGGCTGGGAAGTCAGCCGGACTTCGTCTGGGGCAGTGTGTGCAGGTAGGGGTGCAATACAGTTAAAAACCAAGGAATTTTTATTTTAAAAAGTAACAAGCATACAATCTCCCGGCTTCCGCCTCAGGAGATATCAAACTACCTTCTTTGCAGCGCCCACCAATCAGGCCCCTTTTATCCTTCCTTTTGGGGAAGACTAGAGCGCTAACCGCGCTGTCCCCCAAAGCTGGCTGCCTGCTTGTGTCGGTAGCGCGTGTGTGTTCCTCCGATCCCCCCAGCACCTAAATCGGCTAGGAAGTCGGCCGGATTTCGTCAGGGGAAGCGTGTGCAGGTAGGGGTGCAATAACAGTTAAAAACCAAGTAAATTTTATTTTAAAAAGTAACAAGCTTACAATCTCCTGGCTTCTGCCTCAGGAGATGTCAAAACTACCTTCTTTGCAGCGTCCACCAATCAGGCCCCTTTTATCCTTCCTTTTGGGTGAAGACTAGAGCGCTAACCGCGCTGTCCCCCAAAGCTGGCTGCCTGCTCGTGTCGGTAGCGTGTGTGTGTTCCTCCGATCCCCCCAGCACCTAAATCGGCTGGGAAGTCGGCCGGATTTCGTCAGGGGCAGTGCGTGCAGGTAGGGGTGCAATAACAGTTAAAAAGCAAGGAAATTTTATTTGAAAAAGTAACGAGCTTACAATCTCCCGGCTTCCGCCTCAGGAGATGTCAAACTACCTTCTTACCGGGAGCTCGATAACTATAAACTGCAACTGAGTGCAAGCCACCTTTCGTGACGTCACGTCCTGTTGTGACGTCAGCGTCCCCCCATTTCTTTTTTTAGGACTTGTGCCCTGACACAGCATCAATTTAGGTTGGTACTCCCGCTCCACCAATCTCAAAGTGTGCCCCAGAGGCTGGCTCCCATGCTTTTCCCCCAGATGCTAAAACCGTAGGGAACACAGGTATGATATGTGCGTACACTTCTAAAACGTAATCTCGATTATGTTTTGTACTCAATACAGGTTGAAAACATAGCAGATAGGGTCAGACTGGCCTAAAAGGTGACCAGGCAGTGGCTGACGGGCTGGTGTCACAGGTCAGTGTATGGGCTGGTTTTCTGGCTGTTCGTGGGCCTATTTTATTGTTTGCTGGCTCGGATTTTTATTGTTGATATTCCTGATATTAAGACAAACATTGCCTGCAGTAAGCTCTAATCCATGCAGTCTTCCATACCTTGCAAAACACATATATAGCATGTCCTTACAAGTTCAAAGCTGCCCCAGTATGTAAACATTATGACTTTTTAGCTATCTGATTACCTTATGGAGGCCACTAGCAGATAAGAGAGTTTGAGAGAAAGAGTTTAAGTTTGCTGTTTCAGTTAATTAAAACCACGACAATTTCAGAATAAAATGATAAAATATTACAGTTTATGACAACATAATATGAAGATTACCTGATGTTTGCTAAGGCAAAATATCATAAAACCAAGTTAATTGTTTGGGGGGGAAAATAGTGCAATTCTTGTGCAAATACACAATACCAATGATAAATTGTAGTAAACTGATGATTCAAATCAATCCTGCCAACATCAACTTTGGTTTTATGCTGGCATTCATGTTTAAAACTGCATCAATATTTGTGCAAATATTAAAACTAATGTAAACGTATGTGCAACACGTAAACTCAGTACAATCGTGTGTGGCGCAAACTTTAGTCTTAAGATCAGTCAATGTTAATCATCCCTGGACAGTGAGATCCTTTCTTAGCAAACAGTACTTCTTCACCCAGGGATTTCAGTTAGGACCCTGGCCATGAATTTAACAAGCTTACAGTTTAACTGCGGATCTCCCGGGTTGAAGCATGCTATTATTGATTCCCTGAATATGCAGATGTCTTTGTAGCTGAAGCTTCTTTTTAATAGTTGTGAATGAAGCTTACCAGGCTTGGGACAACTACAAATCCAGTGGATAAATACTCTTTTCCCCCTTTGCAGAGTCTACGAGATGTTGGATTGGTGTATTTTCACTTTGGTTGATTTGATAATGCAAGTATACTACCCATGTGCAAGGTCACGAGTCGGCATTTTACGTATGCTGGAAAGAGAGTTGCCAGATAAGGTGCTGGTGCCAGAGTGTTGTAGTGCTTGATTACATCCATGCATGCGTGCAAGCAGGACCTGCATTTGGTTTTATCTTCCAGACAAAATTGCAGTTTTACGACCCTATAGATCAGTTAGACTAAGTTGTTTAATGGAAACATTCAAATACTTATAATATTCCGACCGCTTGTCCCCTTGAAGAGCTGACCATAATGCACTATTTAGTGTGAAGTCTTGATCTTGACTGATCTTATACCCTCTTTTTGTTGTTGTTGCTCCTTTTGCCACATCTTGCTATGTAAGTACAAACTCGAGCCAGATTTGTGCTGCGCGGAACATTGAGACAGGTTGAACACTCGCATGAAGGTGTTAATCTGTGCTTCCATCCTGCCCCCTCATGACCGACTTCCGTATGCGATGTTTGGAAGTAACTTGGCAGAGATGACTGTTAGGAGTGGTTGAAATGATGGACTGTCAAGTTTTTTTGCCAAGGTGGTAAAGACCTTCTTCCCTATGTATTGTTTTTGCTGGCAGAAGTTTCCTCTAGATTCTGGGTACAACCTCATGTATGTAATTGGTTACGGTCTCTAGCTAACTATCGTTTAATACAACCTGCCCTTGGACATGGTTGTCATTTTTATCACATTTACCTCTAGGGGCTTATGGTGGCACTCTGAGCTAGCTGGTATCTAGGCCAACATATCCTTCGGGGGTGCTCGAAATCAGTCTAGGCACCTCACCCAAAGTTTATGTCGTCCAACAAACAAGCAGGTCCTACGGATTAGTAGGAACTGCACCACAGAGGACTGATTTTGATGATGTCTACCCTGCCAAGTTTATACTGGGTACTACCCTAGCGAGAGTGCCTTCAGTCTTTCACAATAGAGCTAGCATCAGATTCTGCTTGATTCCATTGTATGGCCTCGTCACCGCTGGTCACATGATAGATCTTCTGAGGGTCTTCACACCCTGCACAGCAGGACTACCTGGCATTTCTGGCTTGGAGAAAACTGCACGACCCAGACTGCTACACGTATGCCCAAATATGTCCGGGACCAACAGCTTCCCTTTGCATGATAAATTTAAGACAGGAAGATTTTGAACCCTCCAGTGACTTTCTCCTTGACCGGGGGTGAAAATGTTTTAATGTTGGTTTGTGGCATGCTGGACCTCGCAAATTAAGTTTGCTTGTTAAAAGTTTGTTAAGTGAAAGGTGTTACACAGCTGTTCATAGGAACATTTTTCCCTCCTTTCTTTCTTCCTCACCTACATAACTATATTTAATAAGGGACTGGATAGTAAGTACACAAGTATTGTTGGCCCCACAGCCCTACCCCTTGCTTCACCCACCCTCCCACTACTACCCCCCACAGCACTTCGCACAACTTCTTGGTATCCACACTGCAACGATTATTACCCACAGGAGAGACGTCTGTTAGATTCTAATAATGTCCTGCAGAAAATAATGTACTTCTATCCTTTAGTGTGGGCAGCATGGCAAGCTACATCAGAATAAGAAAATGTTAGCGTCTAGCGCCACAAAGGCACCTGAACATAACACTCGTACAAGAAACCCACCTGTCGACTCCTGCAACGGATAAGCTGGAGAGAGATTGGGTGGGTAGGGTGGTGAGTAGAAGTAGCACATGACCTCATAATGATACAGTGCAAAACGTGGCCACTCACTCTCTTCAGAGTACTGCAGAGTCGCAAACCTGATCCGAAAATTGTTTTCCTTACTTGATAAAAAAGAACATGGATGGACCTATTTGAAAGAGATGTATTAGCCACTTGCACATGATGAATACTACAATAGTGGTGGAATGTGGGTATGCCCATAATGCCTCTAAAAGTCATTTGTTATCCATCATCTCCACGATCATAATGGAATTAGTGTGCATGCAGACTATGATTGGAGGTGCAATGAATATAGCACTCAACCAGATTCTAGATAAACACTGGTCCAGTGGAGTGGACACAATATGAGGGACATGACAATTCTACATGATGTCAATAGTGATCACAGTTTAGCGGGATCCTGGCAATTGTGCCTCCCTAGGGATAGGGAATACACATTCATGCCCTGTGCTCACAACACCTGCCCGCAAGATTGGCTTCTCCCTGACATCCAGCTCAGAGCTACCATCAATAAGTGACTGCTCTACCCGAGGGGTGGGATCTCAGACCATTCACCAGTCAGGTTGGTTGGACCTATATGTCGCCCTATATCGAAAAGATGGAGAATTTATATTTCAAGACAAAAACCCCTGACAGATAAAACATCCTTAAAAATCAACTGGGCACGTGCCTTGGCCTAAATAGATATTCAGTACTCTTTGGGCCGTAGGGCCTCCAGCAGGACGGTTCAGAGAAAAAGCATGATGAGAGAAACAGCATCATACAAGAACAAACCAAAGAATGACCAAGAAACAAAAGATCATGGAACGATAACTAACTGCCCGAATCAATTCACACCCAAACGAGAGATATGTAGACCCCTTGGGCATAAGAAATGTGACCTCAAAATGATATTGATGAGGAGAGAAAAATATGCACTTACCCATTTGAGATTTCAGGGAGAGAGTGTCCGAATTATAACAGTTCAGCTGAAGCAGAGAGAATCCCAAACTTCCATCCCTGATGTCTCTGGGTCTTGCTTACCCTTGTGAGGCTCCCCGAGGATCCTGCCAAGGCCTTTGCAGTCCTCTTTTCAACAACTCTGATCTCCCTGACACTTCTGTGGCTGAGGGAGGCTTCCTAGAGGACCTGCAACTCCTGGTACTGTTGGACGAAGGCAGGGTGGTGCTGGAGGGGAAGACGTAGGTTGAGGAGATAGTGGCTGCAATTACAGACCTAATGTTTTGAAAAACCCTGGGTGATGAATTAATAAGTCAAAAACAAAGAAGGGAGGTAGAGCGAAACGACTGGATTCTTGCTCCACTGGGATACTTAGATAAACACAGAGAATCCAACCAAGAATGGGAGGGGAGGGGAGTGATCAACGTGTGTTGAAGCACTCAGTGTTTTGAAAAATACCCCTCACACACCAAAAGGCCCCTTGGTGTCATGCTTCATCATCGGGGTCTTCGCACCCCTCTATCGGGATGCGGCGTGCTGCGACCTACGACTACGCGGGAGCACTAATAGTAAAGACTATGTGTGGTGTTGGTGTGTGGGGTGTCTTAGGTTAAGTGAGTGGTGGGATGTGGTGAAAAAATTAAAAAATACCTGGCGCATGAGTTTGAGGAAAAATTTATTCTGAACTCTGGCTGGTATTATTAAAAGAAGTGCAAAGTGAGGTCAGGGCTGTTATATTAGGGAACAGGACCTCTGGTGTGCGTTGTCGACATGTTTCGGAGCCAAGCTCCTTCTTCAGGACGGGGGCACAACCTCCCCACCTTACTCACGTTTTTCTAAAATTTAAAAAGTGTATTATACAGAAAAGTGACGAAAATATAGGCTAAGTGTGCCTACAGCGGTCTGCTACAAGTACAATGACCTGCAGAAAGACAAAAAGGAGAAAACAACATTGGTTACCCTTGTAGCGGGTAGTTCAAGCAGGTGCAGTCACCTGGAACCTCACCATTATGCTTGTTTTAAAGCCTGTGGAAGGAAAAAGACTCACAACACTCACAACATAGAACACACATGTACTGGTACTTAGAGTTATTGTTGGTCATACTTTTGAAGCTTGCTTTTTTGCCTCATGAGCATAAAGAACGTCTGGGGTGTTGCTATTTTTGCAATCTGTTGGGAAGAATGATGTAAGATTTAATAACTCATTCTTACTCACTTTGGTTTTAGGAGGATGGTCTTAATTGATCAGTCTGTGGATTACTCACGATTACAGGACGCTATGGACACCGTCTACCCCCACACGCTGCTCCGCTGGTTCTGAATGGTAGACCAGTGGTCATGCTATTTATACCCTGTTTCTTAATGGGCGGAAGTATCTGTGTTTCCTAACATGGGTGTTCTGCTCCATGTTAATTGATAGATGCCCATGTTTGGAACGTCCGCTAATTTGCCAAACATCGCGCTTGTCTCACCGTCATGTAATGACATGGCATAGGCGTCTGGTGATTCTCCCCGTAGGCGTATGGTAACTGATCACTCGCGCATGCGCACGCCAGTGATAAATGGCGCATGCGCGATTGCTATTGTCATTTCTGGCAGACACTGATTATCGCGCATGCGCTTCTTGGATTCCAGCGGTCCTTTCAGTACTGTCTGCGCTTTCAATGGGGCAATATCTTTCTTATTGAAGCTGGTTTATAAAACTTCATTGTTTTGGTCTCAGAAGTATCCCGATTGAGTAACTTCAGACATATGATTGTGGTCGCGCTGTATTTATCTGCTTAGTTATAATAGTCTTCAATTTCAGAGATATTTATTAATTGAAGTTCTATTTTCTGACATACTTGAAGGACCGTTTTACCGGTCATTGGTCATTGGTCAATTGGGTCCACGGTACATCGTCATTAAGCCCAATTATATGGGTTCCAAGCCTGAAAACCCATCTCTGTTCCTTCTGGAAGAGCCCAGCTTCAGAGGGTAGTTGCTCAATAATTGTCCAGTTTAGGTCATTTACGCAGTGTCCAGCAGTTAGGTAGTGAGTTGCCATTTTCGTTGTGCTCTTTTTACAGCGTACATTGCTCTTATGTTCGTTCATTCTTGTTTTTACGGCCCTCGTTGTCATACCAACATACTCAAGGTTGCAGGGACATTTGATCAGATATACTACGTTTTTAGTATTGCAATTTGTAAATTTCCTTTGCTCCCAAGTGGTTCCATTACGGAAGAAAAGTTTTTTGCTTTTCTTGGTCAGGTGGCAGCTACTGCAGTTTCCACAGGGAAAATGGCCTTGGACGTCAACAGATGGTTGCGTAACTGTTGTTGTTGATTTTGGTCTTGTGTGTACCAATATGTCTCTTAGGTTACGCCCTCTTCGGTGAGCAAACATAGGTTTTTCAAAGTTTAGGTTGCCACAGGTTAGTATCCTCCAGTGTTTATTCACAATTTTTGATACTTCGTTAGACATGGTGTTAAAAGTTGTCACACATATAGGTCTTTTATTCTCCTTTGCTTCTGTGGTTCGGTCCTCCAGTAGGGCCTCTCTGTTGTTATTCGTAGCTCTTTTTAGTCCTTTTGCAATGATTCTCTTGGGGTACTCTCGTTGCTTTAGCTTCTCACTCAGGTCTTTCGCCTGTGATTTGAAATTGGACACATTTGTACAGTTACGTCTCAGACGTAAAAATTGTCCATATGGCAAGTTTTCACGCAAGTGCCTGGGGTGAAAGCTGTCGTATCTTAGCAGACAGTTTCTCGATGTTGGCTTGAAATGGGTAGTGGTTTTTAAGCCCCCATCTTCTGCATAAATATTTAGATCAAGGAAGACTAGTAGGTTGGATGACATGGTACTGGTGAATTTGAGGAAGGCATTTTGGTTGTTCAGCCATATTTGGAATTCCTCCGCAGATTGTCGGTCACCTTCCCAGATGACTAGGACGTCATCTATGTACCTCCTCCAGCATTTTATGTTTGCTCTGTATGGATTTCGTTCATTGAGAATTTTTGTGGTCTCTAGGTGATGTACATAGAGCCCCGCCAGGCTCGGCGCAAAGGTGCTACCCATGCTGGTCCCATGGCACTGCTGGTAGATCGTGGTCTTGTATTGAAAGAAGTTTTTTTCTAGTGCCAGTGAGATGCACTCTAGAACCAGTCCTCGTGGTGTTTGGTACTTCCATTGTGTTGAGAACAAAACTTCTTCAATGATCATGAGTGTTTCGTCATGGGGAAGGCTGGTATAAAGACTTTCGACGTCCAGGCTAATTAAGAGTTGACTGCCCGGGTCAAAGGGTATGTCCTGTAGGAGTTGTAATACCGCTTTTGTGTCTTTGAGGTAGGTGTTTGTAGATTGTACTAGAGGGCCCAGGAAAGCGTCCGCGAATTTTGACAGTGGTTCTAGAATTGAACCGATCCCTGATACTATCGGTCTTCCAGGGGGATTGGTGAGGTTTTTATGAATTTTCGGGATGCTGTAGAAATACGGAATCCGTGGTTTTTTCTGCTCCAAAAATTCGCCCTCTTTCTTGCTCAACCAATCGTGTGCTAGGCCTTCTTCGATCATCCCTCCGATTTTAATCCTCAGGTTCTCTGTTGGATCCTGTTGTAGGATCATGTAATTGCGTCTATCAGACAGTAGTCTTAAACATTCACTGTCGTAGGCCTCGGCAGTTTGTAGGACGATGGCTCCGCCTTTGTCTGCTGGCTTTATTATGATATTAGTGTCCTCAGATAGCGTTTTTAGGGCTTGTTGTTCTTCCCTTGTTGTGTTGTGAAAAATTCTAGTAGACGACACATCCAGTTTATTGACTTCTGTCATGATAGCTTTTTCATAAGCCAATAGCTCCAAGAGGACCAAGGAATCTGGTGGAGTAAAGGTAGACTTGGGTCTAAGGCCGGTATCGGTTCTCAGAACTGGTGATGGTCTTTCCATGAAGTAGGCTTGTAGTTTCAATTTGCGTATGAATTCCTGCATCTCAATGTTCATCTTAAAGATATCAGGTCTCTGTGTAGGAACAAAGCCTAAGCCTTTGTTTAACACTTGGGTTTGTAGACTCGTTAGTAGTTTTGGAGTGAGATTGACCACTAAGTCCCTCTCTGGTTGCTGGACGACGGTTGGTTGGGTAAGGATCCCGTCATGCTCCTGGTTTGTCGGGGGTTTCCTTGGTTCTGGTCCTCCCATGTGACGTTGTTTCCCTTCCGGTTCCTTCCCCGTGGCCCCGGGCGGGTGCCTAAAAAAGGCTGTGGGTCATAGAAAGCACCATCGAAATCCTGGTTCCATTGTGGATACCCCTGAGCATTAGCTGTTGGGCCAAACTGGAAAGGGGTGAACGGTGGACGACCCATATATTGTGGGAATTGAGGGTACCCTCTCCATCCCCGTTGTCTCGGGAATTGTTGTCTCCTTTGTCTCCAACCGCCTCGGTTTGGACGGTACCTTTGGCCATTACCTGAGTTAGAGCCGGTTGAACTGTCTGACCCATCACTGTCTATGTCACTGTTTTGGTTCTTGTGCACATAATCAGCTTTTGTGTATGGATAGGCTCCTTCCGGTGTGAATTTATCTTTATCCTTTTTAAGTTTATTGAACTTACTTTGTTTCAGGGTGTATTCGAACTCCGTCATCTGTTGGTTAAGTTCATCTAGTCTTATTTTGAGGTCGGCAGGTGAGATGTAAGTGCTCAGTTGTACCTCAATTTTTTGAATTTCAATTTTTAATTCTTGTGTTATTCTGGCCGCTGTTTTAACAATGAGGACTAACCAGTCCCTGGTGCAGTGCCAGGAGATCAGGGACCACTCTTTTTTAAACTGGGCATCTGACTGGAATATAAACGGTTCAGTTTTGACGATCAGACCCGGTGGGCCCATTTTATTCCTGAGGTACTCTGTCATTAGTAGACCATGTAGTGCTACTTTGATTTGGTTACGTCTTAGGTTTACTATTTCGTTCCAATCATTAATATTGGGACCTGTTTCTGGGTTGCTGAGGCCCTCAAACGGGTTGATGGCTGTGAGAATTCTGTCGATCTCGTCGTCCCCAAACGTGAGGCCATGTTCGTCCTCCATTGTAAAGACCGCTGATGTATGTACCTAATGTGTGATACTATGTGTGTGAGTATGAGAGTAAGGCTCCCGCATCTGTGCGCTGCCTGTACTGAGTCAAAAACAAAGAAGGGAGGTAGAGCGAAACGACTGGATTCTTGCTCCACTGGGATACTTAGATAAACACAGAGAATCCAACCAAGAATGGGAGGGGAGGGGAGTGATCAACGTGTGTTGAAGCACTCAGTGTTTTGAAAAATACCCCTCACACACCAAAAGGCCCCTTGGTGTCATGCTTCATCATCGGGGTCTTCGCACCCCTCTATCGGGATGCGGCGTGCTGCGACCTACGACTACGCGGGAGCACTAATAGTAAAGACTATGTGTGGTGTTGGTGTGTGGGGTGTCTTAGGTTAAGTGAGTGGTGGGATGTGGTGAAAAAATTAAAAAATACCTGGCGCATGAGTTTGAGGAAAAATTTATTCTGAACTCTGGCTGGTATTATTAAAAGAAGTGCAAAGTGAGGTCAGGGCTGTTATATTAGGGAACAGGACCTCTGGTGTGCGTTGTCGACATGTTTCGGAGCCAAGCTCCTTCTTCAGGACGGGGGCACAACCTCCCCACCTTACTCACGTTTTTCTAAAATTTAAAAAGTGTATTATACAGAAAAGTGACGAAAATATAGGCTAAGTGTGCCTACAGCGGTCTGCTACAAGTACAATGACCTGCAGAAAGACAAAAAGGAGAAAACAACATTGGTTACCCTTGTAGCGGGTAGTTCAAGCAGGTGCAGTCACCTGGAACCTCACCATTATGCTTGTTTTAAAGCCTGTGGAAGGAAAAAGACTCACAACACTCACAACATAGAACACACATGTACTGGTACTTAGAGTTATTGTTGGTCATACTTTTGAAGCTTGCTTTTTTGCCTCATGAGCATAAAGAACGTCTGGGGTGTTGCTATTTTTGCAATCTGTTGGGAAGAATGATGTAAGATTTAATAACTCATTCTTACTCACTTTGGTTTTAGGAGGATGGTCTTAATTGATCAGTCTGTGGATTACTCACGATTACAGGACGCTATGGACACCGTCTACCCCCACACGCTGCTCCGCTGGTTCTGAATGGTAGACCAGTGGTCATGCTATTTATACCCTGTTTCTTAATGGGCGGAAGTATCTGTGTTTCCTAACATGGGTGTTCTGCTCCATGTTAATTGATAGATGCCCATGTTTGGAACGTCCGCTAATTTGCCAAACATCGCGCTTGTCTCACCGTCATGTAATGACATGGCATAGGCGTCTGGTGATTCTCCCCGTAGGCGTATGGTAACTGATCACTCGCGCATGCGCACGCCAGTGATAAATGGCGCATGCGCGATTGCTATTGTCATTTCTGGCAGACACTGATTATCGCGCATGCGCTTCTTGGATTCCAGCGGTCCTTTCAGTACTGTCTGCGCTTTCAATGGGGCAATATCTTTCTTATTGAAGCTGGTTTATAAAACTTCATTGTTTTGGTCTCAGAAGTATCCCGATTGAGTAACTTCAGACATATGATTGTGGTCGCGCTGTATTTATCTGCTTAGTTATAATAGTCTTCAATTTCAGAGATATTTATTAATTGAAGTTCTATTTTCTGACATACTTGAAGGACCGTTTTACCGGTCATTGGTCATTGGTCAATTGGGTCCACGGTACATCGTCATTAAGCCCAATTATATGGGTTCCAAGCCTGAAAACCCATCTCTGTTCCTTCTGGAAGAGCCCAGCTTCAGAGGGTAGTTGCTCAATAATTGTCCAGTTTAGGTCATTTACGCAGTGTTCAGCAGTTAGGTAGTGAGTTGCCATTTTCGTTGTGCTCTTTTTACAGCGTACATTGCTCTTATGTTCGTTCATTCTTGTTTTTACGGCCCTCGTTGTCATACCAACATACTCAAGGTTGCAGGGACATTTGATCAGATATACTACGTTTTTAGTATTGCAATTTGTAAATTTCCTTTGCTCCCAAGTGGTTCCATTACGGAAGAAAAGTTTTTTGCTTTTCTTGGTCAGGTGGCAGCTACTGCAGTTTCCACAGGGAAAATGGCCTTGGACGTCAACAGATGGTTGCGTAACTGTTGTTGTTGATTTTGGTCTTGTGTGTACCAATATGTCTCTTAGGTTACGCCCTCTTCGGTGAGCAAACATAGGTTTTTCAAAGTTTAGGTTGCCACAGGTTAGTATCCTCCAGTGTTTATTCACAATTTTTGATACTTCGTTAGACATGGTGTTAAAAGTTGTCACACATATAGGTCTTTTATTCTCCTTTGCTTCTGTGGTTCGGTCCTCCAGTAGGGCCTCTCTGTTGTTATTCGTAGCTCTTTTTAGTCCTTTTGCAATGATTCTCTTGGGGTACTCTCGTTGCTTTAGCTTCTCACTCAGGTCTTTCGCCTGTGATTTGAAATTGGACACATTTGTACAGTTACGTCTCAGACGTAAAAATTGTCCATATGGCAAGTTTTCACGCAAGTGCCTGGGGTGAAAGCTGTCGTATCTTAGCAGACAGTTTCTCGATGTTGGCTTGAAATGGGTAGTGGTTTTTAAGCCCCCATCTTCTGCATAAACATTTAGATCAAGGAAGACTAGTAGGTTGGATGACATGGTACTGCATGGGTAGCACCTTTGCGCCGAGCCTGGCGGGGCTCTATGTACATCACCTAGAGACCACAAAAATTCTCAATGAACGAAATCCATACAGAGCAAACATAAAATGCTGGAGGAGGTACATAGATGACGTCCTAGTCATCTGGGAAGGTGACCGACAATCTGCGGAGGAATTCCAAATATGGCTGAACAACCAAAATGCCTTCCTCAAATTCACCAGTACCATGTCATCCAACCTACTAGTCTTCCTTGATCTAAATATTTATGCAGAAGATGGGGGCTTAAAAACCACTACCCATTTCAAGCCAACATCGAGAAACTGTCTGCTAAGATACGACAGCTTTCACCCCAGGCACTTGCGTGAAAACTTGCCATATGGACAATTTTTACGTCTGAGACGTAACTGTACAAATGTGTCCAATTTCAAATCACAGGCGAAAGACCTGAGTGAGAAGCTAAAGCAACGAGAGTACCCCAAGAGAATCATTGCAAAAGGACTAAAAAGAGCTACGAATAACAACAGAGAGGCCCTACTGGAGGACCGAACCACAGAAGCAAAGGAGAATAAAAGACCTATATGTGTGACAACTTTTAACACCATGTCTAACGAAGTATCAAAAATTGTGAATAAACACTGGAGGATACTAACCTGTGGCAACCTAAACTTTGAAAAACCTATGTTTGCTCACCGAAGAGGGCGTAACCTAAGAGACATATTGGTACACACAAGACCAAAATCAACAACAACAGTTACGCAACCATCTGTTGACGTCCAAGGCCATTTTCCCTGTGGAAACTGCAGTAGCTGCCACCTGACCAAGAAAAGCAAAAAACTTTTCTTCCGTAATGGAACCACTTGGGAGCAAAGGAAATTTACAAATTGCAATACTAAAAACGTAGTATATCTGATCAAATGTCCCTGCAACCTTGAGTATGTTGGTATGACAACGAGGGCCGTAAAAACAAGAATGAACGAACATAAGAGCAATGTACGCTGTAAAAAGAGCACAACGAAAATGGCAACTCACTACCTAACTGCTGGACACTGCGTAAATGACCTAAACTGGACAATTATTGAGCAACTACCCTCTGAAGCTGGGCTCTTCCAGAAGGAACAGAGATGGGTTTTCAGGCTTGGAACCCATATAATTGGGCTTAATGACGATGTACCGTGGACCCAATTGACCAATGACCAATGACCGGTAAAACGGTCCTTCAAGTATGTCAGAAAATAGAACTTCAATTAATAAATATCTCTGAAATTGAAGACTATTATAACTAAGCAGATAAATACAGCGCGACCACAATCATATGTCTGAAGTTACTCAATCGGGATACTTCTGAGACCAAAACAATGAAGTTTTATAAACCAGCTTCAATAAGAAAGATATTGCCCCATTGAAAGCGCAGACAGTACTGAAAGGACCGCTGGAATCCAAGAAGCGCATGCGCGATAATCAGTGTCTGCCAGAAATGACAATAGCAATCGCGCATGCGCCATTTATCACTGGCGTGCGCATGCGCGAGTGATCAGTTACCATACGCCTACGGGGAGAATCACTAGACGCCTATGCCATGTCATTACATGACGGTGAGACAAGCGCGATGTTTGGCAAATTAGCGGACGTTCCAAACATGGGCATCTATCAATTAACATGGAGCAGAACACCCATGTTAGGAAACACAGATACTTCCGCCCATTAAGAAACAGGGTATAAATAGCATGACCACTGGTCTACCATTCAGAACCAGCGGAGCAGCGTGTGGGGGTAGACGGTGTCCATAGCGTCCTGTAATCGTGAGTAATCCACAGACTGATCAATTAAGACCATCCTCCTAAAACCAAAGTGAGTAAGAATGAGTTATTAAATCTTACATCATTCTTCCCAACAGATTGCAAAAATAGCAACACCCCAGACGTTCTTTATGCTCATGAGGCAAAAAAGCAAGCTTCAAAAGTATGACCAACAATAACTCTAAGTACCAGTACATGTGTGTTCTATGTTGTGAGTGTTGTGAGTCTTTTTCCTTCCACAGGCTTTAAAACAAGCATAATGGTGAGGTTCCAGGTGACTGCACCTGCTTGAACTACCCGCTACAAGGGTAACCAATGTTGTTTTCTCCTTTTTGTCTTTCTGCAGGTCATTGTACTTGTAGCAGACCGCTGTAGGCACACTTAGCCTATATTTTCGTCACTTTTCTGTATAATACACTTTTTAAATTTTAGAAAAACGTGAGTAAGGTGGGGAGGTTGTGCCCCCGTCCTGAAGAAGGAGCTTGGCTCCGAAACATGTCGACAACGCACACCAGAGGTCCTGTTCCCTAATATAACAGCCCTGACCTCACTTTGCACTTCTTTTAATAATACCAGCCAGAGTTCAGAATAAATTTCTCCTCAAACTCATGCGCCAGGTATTTTTTAATTTTTTCACCACATCCCACCACTCCCTTAACCTAAGACACCCCACACACCAACACCACACATAGTCTTTACTATTAGTGCTCCCGCGTAGTCGTAGGTCGCAGCACGCCGCATCCCGATAGAGGGGTGCGAAGACCCCGATGATGAAGCATGACACCAAGGGGCCTTTTGGTGTGTGAGGGGTATTTTTCAAAACACTGAGTGCTTCAACACACGTTGATCACTCCCCTCCCCTCCCATTCTTGGTTGGATTCTCTGTGTTTATCTAAGTATCCCAGTGGAGCAAGAATCCAGTCGTTTCGCTCTACCTCCCTTCTTTGTTTTTGACTCAGTACAGGCAGCGCACAGCTGCGGGAGCCTTACTCTCATACTCACACACATAGTATCACACATTAGGTACATACATCAGCGGTCTTTACAATGGAGGACGAACATGGCCTCACGTTTGGGGACGACGAGATCGACAGAATTCTCACAGCCATCAACCCGTTTGAGGGCCTCAGCAACCCAGAAACAGGTCCCAATATTAATGATTGGAACGAAATAGTAAACCTAAGACGTAACCAAATCAAAGCAGCACTACATGGTCTACTAATGACAGAGTACCTCAGGAATAAAATGGGCCCACCGGGTCTGATCGTCAAAACTGAACCGTTTATATTCCAGTCAGATGCCCAGTTTAAAAAAGAGTGGTCCCTGATCTCCTGGCACTGCACCAGGGACTGGTTAGTCCTCATTGTTAAAACAGCGGCCAGAATAACACAAGAATTAAAAATTGAAATTCAAAAAATTGAGGTACAACTGAGCACTTACATCTCACCTGCCGACCTCAAAATAAGACTAGATGAACTTAACCAACAGATGACGGAGTTCGAATACACCCTGAAACAAAGTAAGTTCAATAAACTTAAAAAGGATAAAGATAAATTCACACCGGAAGGAGCCTATCCATACACAAAAGCTGATTATGTGCACAAGAACCAAAACAGTGACATAGACAGTGATGGGTCAGACAGTTCAACCGGCTCTAACTCAGGTAATGGCCAAAGGTACCGTCCAAACCGAGGCGGTTGGAGACAAAAGAGACAACAATTCCCGAGACAACGGGGATGGAGAGGGTACCCTCAATTCCCACAATATATGGGTCCTCCACCGTTCACCCCTTTCCAGTTTGGCCCAACAGCTAATGCTCAGGGGTATCCACAATGGAACCAGGATTTCGATGGTGCTTTCTATGACCCACAGCCTTTTTTAGGCACCCGCCCGGGGCCACGGGGAAGGAACCGGAAGGGAAACAACGTCACATGGGAGGACCAGAACCAAGGAAACCCCCGACAAACCAGGAGCATGACGGGATCCTTACCCAACCAACCGTCGTCCAGCAACCAGAGAGGGACTTAGTGGTCAATCTCACTCCAAAACTACTAACGAGTCTACAAACCCAAGTGTTAAACAAAGGCTTAGGCTTTGTTCCTACACAGAGACCTGATATCTTTAAGATGAACATTGAGATGCAGGAATTCATACGCAAATTGAAACTACAAGCCTACTTCATGGAAAGACCATCACCAGTTCTGAGAACCGATACCGGCCTTAGACCCAAGTCTACCTTTACTCCACCAGATTCCTTGGTCCCCTTGGAGCTATTGGCTTATGAAAAAGCTATCATGACAGAAGTCAATAAACTGGATGTGTCGTCTACTAGAATTTTTCACAACACAACAAGGGAAGAACAACAAGCCCTAAAAACGCTATCTGAGGACACTAATATCATAATAAAGCCAGCAGACAAAGGCGGAGCCATCGTCCTACAAACTGCCGAGGCCTACGACAGTGAATGTTTAAGACTACTGTCTGATAGACGCAATTACATGATCCTACAACAGGATCCAACAGAGAACCTGAGGATTAAAATCGGAGGGATGATCGAAGAAGGCCTAGCACACGATTGGTTGAGCAAGAAAGAGGGCGAATTTTTGGAGCAGAAAAAACCACGGATTCCGTATTTCTACAGCATCCCGAAAATTCATAAAAACCTCACCAATCCCCCTGGAAGACCGATAGTATCAGGGATCGGTTCAATTCTAGAACCACTGTCAAAATTCGCGGACGCTTTCCTGGGCCCTCTAGTACAATCTACAAACACCTACCTCAAAGACACAAAAGCGGTATTACAACTCCTACAGGACATACCCTTTGACCCGGGCAGTCAACTCTTAATTAGCCTGGACGTCGAAAGTCTTTATACCAGCCTTCCCCATGACGAAACACTCATGATCATTGAAGAAGTTTTGTTCTCAACACAATGGAAGTACCAAACACCACGAGGACTGGTTCTAGAGTGCATCTCACTGGCACTAGAAAAAAACTTCTTTCAATACAAGACCACGATCTACCAGCAGTGCCATGGGACCAGCATGGGTAGCACCTTTGCGCCGAGCCTGGCGGGGCTCTATGTACATCACCTAGAGACCACAAAAATTCTCAATGAACGAAATCCATACAGAGCAAACATAAAATGCTGGAGGAGGTACATAGATGACGTCCTAGTCATCTGGGAAGGTGACCGACAATCTGCGGAGGAATTCCAAATATGGCTGAACAACCAAAATGCCTTCCTCAAATTCACCAGTACCATGTCATCCAACCTACTAGTCTTCCTTGATCTAAATATTTATGCAGAAGATGGGGGCTTAAAAACCACTACCCATTTCAAGCCAACATCGAGAAACTGTCTGCTAAGATACGACAGCTTTCACCCCAGGCACTTGCGTGAAAACTTGCCATATGGACAATTTTTACGTCTGAGACGTAACTGTACAAATGTGTCCAATTTCAAATCACAGGTGAAAGACCTGAGTGAGAAGCTAAAGCAACGAGAGTACCCCAAGAGAATCATTGCAAAAGGACTAAAAAGAGCTACGAATAACAACAGAGAGGCCCTACTGGAGGACCGAACCACAGAAGCAAAGGAGAATAAAAGACCTATATGTGTGACAACTTTTAACACCATGTCTAACGAAGTATCAAAAATTGTGAATAAACACTGGAGGATACTAACCTGTGGCAACCTAAACTTTGAAAAACCTATGTTTGCTCACCGAAGAGGGCGTAACCTAAGAGACATATTGGTACACACAAGACCAAAATCAACAACAACAGTTACGCAACCATCTGTTGACGTCCAAGGCCATTTTCCCTGTGGAAACTGCAGTAGCTGCCACCTGACCAAGAAAAGCAAAAAACTTTTCTTCCGTAATGGAACCACTTGGGAGCAAAGGAAATTTACAAATTGCAATACTAAAAACGTAGTATATCTGATCAAATGTCCCTGCAACCTTGAGTATGTTGGTATGACAACGAGGGCCGTAAAAACAAGAATGAACGAACATAAGAGCAATGTACGCTGTAAAAAGAGCACAACGAAAATGGCAACTCACTACCTAACTGCTGGACACTGCGTAAATGACCTAAACTGGACAATTATTGAGCAACTACCCTCTGAAGCTGGGCTCTTCCAGAAGGAACAGAGATGGGTTTTCAGGCTTGGAACCCATATAATTGGGCTTAATGACGATGTACCGTGGACCCAATTGACCAATGACCAATGACCGGTAAAACGGTCCTTCAAGTATGTCAGAAAATAGAACTTCAATTAATAAATATCTCTGAAATTGAAGACTATTATAACTAAGCAGATAAATACAGCGCGACCACAATCATATGTCTGAAGTTACTCAATCGGGATACTTCTGAGACCAAAACAATGAAGTTTTATAAACCAGCTTCAATAAGAAAGATATTGCCCCATTGAAAGCGCAGACAGTACTGAAAGGACCGCTGGAATCCAAGAAGCGCATGCGCGATAATCAGTGTCTGCCAGAAATGACAATAGCAATCGCGCATGCGCCATTTATCACTGGCGTGCGCATGCGCGAGTGATCAGTTACCATACGCCTACGGGGAGAATCACCAGACGCCTATGCCATGTCATTACATGACGGTGAGACAAGCGCGATGTTTGGCAAATTAGCGGACGTTCCAAACATGGGCATCTATCAATTAACATGGAGCAGAACACCCATGTTAGGAAACACAGATACTTCCGCCCATTAAGAAACAGGGTATAAATAGCATGACCACTGGTCTACCATTCAGAACCAGCGGAGCAGCGTGTGGGGGTAGACGGTGTCCATAGCGTCCTGTAATCGTGAGTAATCCACAGACTGATCAATTAAGACCATCCTCCTAAAACCAAAGTGAGTAAGAATGAGTTATTAAATCTTACATCATTCTTCCCAACAGATTGCAAAAATAGCAACACCCCAGACGTTCTTTATGCTCATGAGGCAAAAAAGCAAGCTTCAAAAGTATGACCAACAATAACTCTAAGTACCAGTACATGTGTGTTCTATGTTGTGAGTGTTGTGAGTCTTTTTCCTTCCACAGGCTTTAAAACAAGCATAATGGTGAGGTTCCAGGTGACTGCACCTGCTTGAACTACCCGCTACAAGGGTAACCAATGTTGTTTTCTCCTTTTTGTCTTTCTGCAGGTCATTGTACTTGTAGCAGACCGCTGTAGGCACACTTAGCCTATATTTTCGTCACTTTTCTGTATAATACACTTTTTAAATTTTAGAAAAACGTGAGTAAGGTGGGGAGGTTGTGCCCCCGTCCTGAAGAAGGAGCTTGGCTCCGAAACATGTCGACAACGCACACCAGAGGTCCTGTTCCCTAATATAACAGCCCTGACCTCACTTTGCACTTCTTTTAATAATACCAGCCAGAGTTCAGAATAAATTTTTCCTCAAACTCATGCGCCAGGTATTTTTTAATTTTTTCACCACATCCCACCACTCACTTAACCTAAGACACCCCACACACCAACACCACACATAGTCTTTACTATTAGTGCTCCCGCGTAGTCGTAGGTCGCAGCACGCCGCATCCCGATAGAGGGGTGCGAAGACCCCGATGATGAAGCATGACACCAAGGGGCCTTTTGGTGTGTGAGGGGTATTTTTCAAAACACTGAGTGCTTCAACACACGTTGATCACTCCCCTCCCCTCCCATTCTTGGTTGGATTCTCTTTGATGAATTAATAAGGCATTGATTACCCGAATACTACATGACATGTTCAAATAAGTGAAGTAGGAAGTGGCTTCTGTGCTAAATTCAGCAACGTGATTATTAAAGAATATTGAAAGCAGCAAGAGAGCCACTGCTGTGTTTCACTGCATACATTACTTAAATTGCCTTTACATGATACCTGTTGGGAATTGTTTCTGTTTACACAACACACCCATCCCAACGTGGTCTATGGGTTTTCTCCTGTTGCTCTTATACATATTACGAGCAGCTGCTTAGCTGCGAGAGTTGTACCCCAGTGTACTTCACTTAATATACCTCAGCCAAAAAGGTATACATCGGTGTACTACCCTTCGGCCTACACACGATGTCCAAGGAGTCCCTTACATATTCAGAAGAATATATACAGTCACGACTGACTGGTCCCTAATTACTGTCGGGAATGCCTCAGTTTGCGACTACATCCACTGCTCCCAACACCTCCCGTGTCCTCTTGGAAAAAACTCGAAAAGTTGAAGAAGAAACAGATCAGGACTGATCTGCATGCTCGAATGCTAACGGACTATCTACGCTCAGGCGTTATCCCCTTAGGGCTTCAAATCCGTAACACCCCGGCTATCTTTACACAGGACCCCAAATTCAGAACCAACTTTAGCCATCTAGCGACCACCTGTTCTCGCCATTGGATGGTCCTGGGGATAGATACAGCGATAGAACATAACAGATTGGAACTACAGGAAATTGATGAACTAGAAAAACTCATCCAGGCGGATACTACCCTCACTGATGCCAAAAGCCTCCTAGATAAAATCAACAGCACCATCGCCACCTTTAACTCCTTTGAAACCAATAAGAAGGTCAACAAAATAGAAAAAGACATCAAAAACTATAAAGTGGAGAATACATACCCCTATCTCAACGAGGAATTCTATAACACCCTACAGAACCCTCCGAGAACACAGAATTGGGGACGATTTAGAAATAACCAACGCGTTACGTTCTCTGTCTCCTCCAACAGCTCTGCGGACGACACAGACGCTTCTTCCTCTGGACCACAGCCACTTTTACCACCCGGTTTTTTAGGCCGAGGACGTGGCCAACAACCACCTCCACAGACCCGACAGACCAGGGCCAAACAGTACCAACCTCAGGTCCCAGGCTACCGCCAAACCCGCAACCGCTACTACCAGTGGGGCCCACCACAATAATTAACGCCCAAGATATAACCACCACGGGCATGACTATCCCCATTTTCAATTTGTCTGACCACATCCTTACTCCAGAGGAAACCAGACTTCTATCGCGAGGTCTCTCATTCGTACCAACTGTTAGAACTAACTTCCTGGAGTTACAAGCTAATCTTCTTAAATTCTTTAGAAGAATCCGGTTGAAATACTTTTTCTCTGATAAACCAGATTCCAGAATGGATCAAATCTCTCCATTCCGGCTGCCCTCCACTTTTAATCCCCCCTCAAATCAAATGACACCTGAAATACTGGCGTTTGAACGGCTAGTCATGAAGGAAGTAATGGACCTTAAAACCGTACCACGTTTCATCCCTTACAATCTTCCCTTAATTGAAAAGGAAGCTCTCAACTCCCTACGAAATAATTCTGAAATTGTCATCAAACCCGCTGACAAGGGGGGAGGAATTGTCGTTTTAAACAACACACAATACGACAAAGAGGTTGAACGTCAACTCACCAATACAGAACATTATCGCATTCTCTCAAAAGACCCCTTGACGGACATCAGACAAAAGATTCTTTCAATCACAACTGCAGCAAGAGACAACAACATTATAACCAAGAAGGAATTTGAGTATTTGAACAACCCACATCCCAGAACACCTGTCCTATACGTCCTTCCCAAAATACATAAGGACACAAGGAGCCCGCCTGGACGCCCTATCGTGACAGGGTGCGGCTCCATACTGGAACCTCTGGGTAAATATCTGGACTCTATCATCAAAGAATTCGTACCTACAACCGAGACCTACATACGCGATACTATGGACCTCATTAATACCATAGAAGACCAGTCTTTTGACCTAGACACCCAACTAATGGTAAGCTTGGACATCGAGTCCCTTTATACAAATATCCCCCATCGCGAGGGACTCGAAGTAATTAAAAACCTCTTACTCTCCAGACCGCAACCCACCAAGATCCCTACTGAATTTATTATGGACCTTCTACGTGTGGCCCTACAAAACAACTATTTCATGTACAAAAATATGTACTATTTGCAGATCAAGGGAGTCTCCATGGGCGCTTGTTTCGCCCCGAATTTTTCGATCCTATTTGTATATGATATGGAAAAATCGCTGGTCCTAAACCCCATCAACCCACATCGGCCCCAAATCCATCTGTGGCGCCGATACATAGATGACATTCTATTGATCTGGAACGGAACAGCGGACACCCTTCAACCCTTTATTGATTGGCTCAATACCTCACAAGAACATCTTAAATTCACCAGTGAGTCCAAATCCAATGACCTACCATTCCTTGATGTCACTATCCATGCAGAAGAGGGTGCCCTTGGAACATCCCTTTTCCGCAAACCGACGGAACGGAACACCTTGTTACACTACTCAAGTAACCACCCAAGAGGCCTACGCGATGGACTTCCCTTTGGCCAGTTCTTGCGAATCCGTCGCAATTGCAAATGGCGACAAGACTATTTCAGAGAAGCAGATATCTTGGTAACTAAACTTATCAACAGAGGCTACCCACGACGCTTGGTCACAAGAGCAAAGAAACGGGCATGGTACAACCACCGTGAGGACCTACTGATGCCCAATAACAACAAAAAACAAATGACCAGAATCCCTTTTGTCTCCGTCTTCAGCCCGGACAGCAACAAAGTTGCTAAAATAATCAAGAAAAATTGGCCCGTACTACGCTTTGATGAACAATTCCACGCACCACCTCTTTTTTCATACCAAAGAGGAAATAACATCGCCAACCATCTAGTACATGCGATTACTTGGCCAACCCCCAAATCCGATAAACACACTATAACAGCCGCTTGGGGCTTGAACCCAGTGATAGGACATTTTAAATGCCAATCCTGCAGTGTCTGTGAGCTGACAACCAACACCAAAGAATTCGTTTACAATGGACACATCCATCAACTCTCCCACCACTCGAACTGTAAAACGCAAAATGTCATCTATGCCATCCGTTGCCCGTGTGACCTAATCTATATTGGGCAAACCACTCAAATGGTCAAAGAACGTATAATTCAACACAAGAGCAGAATCAACTGTAAAATTCTTACTGCTCCTCTGGTCACACACTTTATGGAAAAATCACATGCCGACACAGATCTGAGATGGATGGTCATTGATAAACCAACACTACCCATCAGAGGGGGCAACATGACCACTCTTCTTAATAGAGCTGAATGTAAATGGATCTCACGGGTTGACTCGGTCAACCGTGGGTTAAACACTCTTGATGAATGGACAAACACCATTACTGTATAAAGTTTTCTCCCTCTGATCGCCCACTTACATAAGTCTTATGTACATAACCCCCCGGTTACAGACCATACGCCCAGTTGGACCTCTACTATATGTAACCTCTATTGCTGTATAAACATTACCTCCTCATTCCGATAGACTATGATGTTAAATAACCTACTGGTTTCAGACCTAACACCCTTCTGGGCACCAATCCCTTGTAAATACACCGTAAATCATGTTCATATTTGATTGACCTCGGCAATGTACTTAATGTGAAAATTTGTATTGTTTATTGCCCTGATTTTCTCTTGCTCGCTCTACCAAATTACATTTTGTGTCAACTTATTTTGGAGCGTTTACCCTTCCCTGCAGTTCCAGCCAACCGGACCTTATCCTGTTGTGAAGCCGCCCCATGCACATACTCCGTTGCTTTCTGCCTGCCAATTGTTGCCCTGACAACTACCTGATACTTCCTTCTCTTCTACCCTGTCACGTCCTGTTTGCCATCCGTTTCCCCGGCAACACCCTGACACGCCCCCTACTCCGCCTCTCCTTGCGACTGGGACCCAGCCCCCGGGCCTCGGCTTCCTGATTTAGATGGAGGCTCCGTCCCCGCTCGGTCAGATCCTGCATTCGTTGCTAGCAGCCCGCATCCAGAAGAGCCCCAATTGCCTTTTGCCGCCCTGATTCATACAGGTACGTCAGGATCTCGCAGACCACGTGCGGTCCCATTATGAGGCCACTTAATGATCTCCCACGCCACCGGCGCTCTCTTACCCCGGCTTCTTTTACTTTCCCATAGGCGCCGCACGTCCCGTCTGCTGATCTGATTCTTTCCACGATCAGGTAATATCACTGAACCTAATAGGCGGATCGCTTGCCACTCGAAACCCTTAATTAAACCCCGCTTGCCTTTCCTTACTTCCCTGCAGCCCCCGAGTCTTGAACGACTGTTTGGACCTCAGCCACCCACGCCTTCCCGATTGGGTGTCACTGTAAGTTCCTTTACTTTCCCGCGTTCCCTCACGGCCCTTGCCTTCACCGCCTTATGACTCAGTACCTAACTTGCCTCACACAGCCAGCCACGATCTAATTGACCACGGTGTCTCTCATTTGACTAATAGTAATCCTGGATACTGGCACACACCTTAGTCACTCCCAATTACCTGACTTGCTCCACACAGCTACCCACGGCCTTTCCTATCACAAGGTCTCCCAACAGTAACTGCTGATATTGGTACACACCTCAGCCATCCCCCATCACGTCACATCCACGCCTCACCTACTGTGATCTCCCTTCACCCGTCCACCCCCCCCCAACCACGCAACCAACCCCCCCCTCGCCCTTTTTTCACCCATCCCCGGTCCTCCTTTCATTTGCCCTTCTTTCCCCTACAGCACTGATTCCATCGACAACCCTGTCCTGATGACGATCCCGACTAACGGGGATCGAAACGCCGTCGACTCCACAGCATAAATTATATGACGCATATCACTCGTTGTGCCCCTGTTCAAATTTATGCAAACATGTTTTAAGTGATTACAACTTGTTTTTCACAGGGCCATTATTGATGTACAAACTTGGTTTTATGCGCCGATCACGCTGTTCACTTTAGCACTTGCACCGTCACAATCACTAATTGTATATAGCACCACGCACCAAGTGCCACTGGGTTGTCACATGATCTGTTCTGTACAGTGCTGTTTAAACTGTATTACCATGTGAAAGACCTTTCCCTGTGCCTATTGGTGAATAATACTGCCTTTTTCCAAAAACTTCAGTGACTCCTTGTTTGTTAATTTTGTAATGCAGACTGCATACATTACTTAAATTGCCTTTACATGATACCTGTTGGGAATTGTTTCTGTTTACACAACACACCCATCCCAACGTGGTCTATGGGTTTTCTCCTGTTGCTCTTATACGTGTTTCACAAACAGACACATCCCTCTAAACAATGGCAACAAAATAATTCTGGAAATAAATCCTGGCAAAGTGCCTTAGAAAAGTCATCCCCAACCTGATATAGGGCTTTCAAGGTGGCTTTGTGCTGGACTTCCAAAAATCTTAGACAGGGGTTAGACAGAAATGCAAAACAGTGGTAATTTAAAACTGGCCACCAGCAAACTATGCGGACGGAACAATTACAGAAGAATCTGTGGTAGTCCAGGAGTCCAGCAGAGGATCTAGCCCAGTAAGGCTTGATTACTTTTGTTGACCGGACACATGCCTGCTACCTTCAACTCTTTCACGTGCACAAGTACAGGCGCATTTGTCTAATCCTCTCCTGGGCTGCCGCATACTCTTCAATACTTGTTCCTTCCTCCCAGCTTTGCTGGCAGCTAGTTGTTCCATCTGTACAGCTTTGATGGTAACACTTTATTTGAAGTATTGCTGTTATGCATTCCTGATTCATCCCCAAGGGTGCAGACCACAATTTCTGTTTGCCTTTGGCTTTCACTTGGGGCTTGGTTCTTTGTCAGCAGACAGTATCCATTATGGACTGCTTTGATTTTTGACTGGATGTAACAGTTTTGGGGTAAACATTCTACTGGCCATTGTGTCTTTGCTCCATACATACAGGACCTCCCTGTGAGTTCCTTAATGCACTTCACTGAATTCCCCATTGGGACTGGGTCATTTCTTTTGTTGGAGGTGCACTGCCTTATCTTGGTACAGACTCAGCCCAATAGCAAGAACTCTCTAACTAACCAAACATTTCACATAATAATCTACCTTGAAAGTTGTAGTTTAATTCGAGTCTTTATTCAGGCATTTGGTTTCATATATGCCTTCCACCACCTGATCTCTCCTCCATTTCCATTGTGTGGAGGACTGAATTCGTGTTATACGGCGTACTGGTCACACTCTGGTCTCTACTGAGGTCCACTTTATAACTCACTCTTTGGTTTCCGCATTCATTACCTTTCAGCAGAGTTAAAGTGACACAGACTCCTGAGTGTGTTCAGTTTATCGTTGATGTCCTGACGGTGACCCTATAACTATGAGAGGGTCAAAATACTATAGACATGTACATCCATAAAGACATTTGTGAAACCAATTTTGATGCAGAGTGCAAAGAATTGATTTCTAAGGACTTTATAAATATTGCCATCTTTTGCAATTATGATGTGTAAGGGATTGGGGAATTAGTTGAGGGGGGTGAGAGCCCTCCTAAAATATTAATACCAATCTTTTACATTGGTGGCAGCGGTGGGGTAGTTTACAGAAAAACACAGAACAAGTACTGCGAAAGTAGGTAGGACCACCCCTCGGAACTTTTACCCCATTGGTTAGGGAGTTTCTAGGAGTTTCCCCCACCCTCAAACCGGCACTAGGCATAAACGTGGCATCCCCAGTACCCTCCTCAGAAAACTCTCTGGACTTGAGAAGAACAGAAGGAGAACTTCCCTTGTGTGTGTGACCCGAGAAGAACGCTGAAGACTGGAGCTGCTCTTCCTCTTGTACCCAGAAAGACAAAGAAGTGGACTCCAAAGGTCTTACGGAAGATTCCCTGTTAAAGCCACAGGGACACAGCAAGATGCAAGAGGCCTTTTCCTGCAACTGCCAAGCTGATCAGAACTGGATCCTGATGTGGCCTCCACCTGCTACCCTGTGAGACTCTAAGAGCCTCCCCTGAGGTCATGGGGGTATTTATAAGAATACTCCTGTGGTGGATTAGGACTTAAAGGACTATATTCAGAAGGTATAATTTGATTTGGACAAACCTGGTTGGTCTATCTGACGTGGGAGTCTCCATCGTGGTCAGCATCAAATTGTATCTAGTTCAACTTCTACCATGGCCTCTGACTATTATGTGCATCTTATATTTATTTTTTCTTAAAACCTTTAAAAATGCACAACTCCACATCTATTGGCTGGATTGCTGTCATTTTAGTGTCATTTTCTCTTTGTTAAATTATACTAAATTTTCTAATATGTTTTTAGATTTTTAATGCTTTGCACTTTAACTTTATTACTTTTTTAGTGCTGCAGAAATACTTTATACATTGCCTTTAAGTTAAGCCTGACTGATTTGTGCCAAGCTATCTGAGGGTTAAACGCCGGTGTATTTATTCAATTTTGCAGTTCACCCTGACAACGATTATCATTATTATTTGAGTTGGATTCTCCCCCCCTACACACACACACACACAACGAATACCCCAGTCTATTATACTGTGTATACAGTTTATCATCTTAATTGTGTTTGATCCCTTTTTTGGCGGTATATTTTGTTCACCAGAACTGGGCATCATTTTCGTTTCGTCCTTGTAATTTAGCAGAATCCCTGGAATGTTACATTGTGAGAATGGCTTCTAATGCCCAAGATTATGTCCCCTCGTGTAAACAAGATGTCTATTTTGGGAAAAATCCTCTTGCGAGAGCATGGACGCAATGCAATTGAGAAACTGCAACAGCGAAAGCGACCCGAATGCAAGCAGCATTCCTTTAACACAGGCACCAATAAAGTAGCTCCAAAGGTAATTTATCGTTATCCTTTTTGACAAAGTCAACTGTTTTGATACATTATGAGAGTAAAATGCATTTTTAATAAAAAAAAGTTGGGTTACACAGTGGAAGCGCCACAAAAAGTGAGGCTATTTTACAGACAGTATCAACTCCCCCTTTCTGCCCTCCTTGTGCTTTGTCCATCCCTCCTTGGTTTCGGGTTTGGATTTTGGAGGTAAAGTCTCACTCTTCCTTTGGGATAATTGACATTTTTGGATGGTGGACGTCCTGAAGTTAATGACTTTACTTAATTTAACTTGCAGTTTTGTGAATTTTGCCCAGATTAGTCTTCATACTGTGGTTTGTTTTACTTTTGGGCCCTGGGATGTGTTTCTAATTTAAAAAAATACATTCTACCAGCTTGTGTGCTATAGATATTTTTTATTACTCTAGGGGCTTGTAGATGTCTATTTATTTATGCCAAAGTTGTTGTTTATAGTCTTTCCATTTGGCAGTTGGTAGCTTAGCATCGGGTGGCTCCAGAAGTCCAGGCTCATGTAGCCAGTAATTTTCCTATGTTCTTCCCTATGCACACCATTTTTCTGTGTGTATATTTGTGTGGGATGCTCAATTACCTGTTTTTCTTCAAAATTTGAAAGTATTTTGCATGGGTTATTGTTGCTTTGTGCTGCTTATGTTTTGAACCTTTTTTAGCTTATTTAAAACGTTTCTCATTGTTTTCATGTTGCTGTGCTGTTGAATTTCTTGTTAGTACTTTACAAGTGTGGTTCTAGGCCCATGATAAGCTCAGTCACATTTAATTAAAAAAACTATTTTTATTGAAATATCGCTCAGCATACAGTAAGTACAGGTATGATATGGAAGAGAATATTCAGTATACATTTCAATTGAAGCAGCCAGTAGCATAAGTACAGCAGGGTTGTACATTTGAAATGGAGCCTTTCTGGCCAATGACACTTTGTAGTTTACAGAGTTGGAGACATCTAAACAACAGTGCCCCTCTTTCCCTCCCGGCTCCACCCCCATACTCAGTACACTTAAAAGTTGCACCAGCTACCCCACACTTTCCCCCACTTCTTCGGGCAGCCCCAGATTTGATAGATCACTTGCTCCGCTCATTGGCACCAGTCTAAGTCGGACTCAAGTCTTCTATGCTAGGGGGAGACACTGTGCCCCAACCCTGCGCAAAAGTGCATTTAGCGACTCCCGCTGCAACCATCAGCCAGATCTTCAGATATTTTGGCCACAACTCCTTCCCTGTTATAGTCAAAAGGAGCCATTTTGAGTCCAGGGGAATCTCCAGGGCTAACACCAAGAAATTCTCCGAACCACTTCTCCCCTATGGATTTGTACAATCAGATATTCCCAAAGGATGTGGAAGAAGGTGCCTTCCCTCACAAGCAGAGTTCAGAGTATCCCCTTCGAATCTTCTGAAGTAGGACTCTAGAGTAGTATGACCTGTGTAGGATTCTCAGTTGCTTCAGTTAAAATGGGTATGAATCGCTACCTTTTGGGGGCTTTGGAGGGCCTCTGCCCAGTCGTCATTGTTCAGTTCCCCCAAGTCTCTTACCCAGATCTCTCTCAATGCCACCATCTGGTTAGGGGAATCATTCATTAGCTTTTTGCAGACTATAGAGATGGCCTGATCAGTTATAAGATCCATGAGAAGGTGATCCTGGAGTGGCGTTGCCTCCTACTGTTGTACCCCCTCCATGTTATACCTCCTAAAGGTGTGCCCAAGTTGTAGGTATATATACAGTTCAGCCTCTGCCAGTTAATACTCCTGGGGCAGGACCTCACAACCAACAAGTGCTTGTCCCCACCAGTAATCCCCAAGCTTTCTATGCCAATCAAGCCCCACTTCGAGAGCCTTTCAGGTTACCCACCTCTGGCAGTAAGTCACTGTCCTATAGTGGGGGTTGTTTAGTGATCTTACTCCTCCATCCCAAGTAGTTGGTGGCTTCCCTCCATACTCAGATCACCATCTGGGTATGCAACGGCAGGTTTCGTTCCCTTTTCAGTGGATAAAGGACTGCCTTCTGACACCTGCGACTCATAACCTCTCTACCTACTCGGTAGGCTAGTTCGCTATGATCAGTAAACACCCAGTCGTTGAACGCCACCAATTGAGCAGCCCAGTAATATTTAAGTATGTCCAGGACTTCCAATCCTCTGTCATATACTCCTCTTTGGAGCTTGTTCAGCACAATTCCAAACCCAGATACATTTTGGTTGTATATTTGTGCAGTCCTTTCGCTGCAGTCCTGCAAGTTTTTCTTGATAAAATGGGCTTCCTAAAAAATGAAGCAAAAGTCAAGAACATCCTTGTCACCTGTTGCCGGAATTGCAGTCATTTCAGTCATTCTTTTCAAGACTGGAAGCTTTTAAGGCTTATTCAGAGTTCTAATAGAGATCCTGTAAAGGCCAATCCCTATGTAGGAGGAGCAAAGCTGTAGGAATTTCACCTTTACATGCTGCAACATCTGTTGGAGTAGTATATGTCCATCAATGATTACATACTGCTATGGGGAAGGGTTGTAACTGCGTAAGCCATGACAATGAAGGTTGAGAATTATGGAGTAGTGGAGTGACTGATCCAAATGCTTGTGCTGTTTGGGATCTTGGCACGGGAAGTCAGCAAGGAGGGCAGTACTATGAGCCAAGTGATCCTGTTACGCATGCTGAATGAACATTTGCAAAAGGTGTACCAAACATTTACCAATGTCAATTAAGAACCAGCTGCTTTGGTCAATGGCTTAATATTTTGTCTGAACACAATGAAAGGCTGCTAACAGAAAGTGTGTCCTTTAAAGAGTACATCTGGGCACAAGTCCTAGACGATGAGTGATTGCAAATTTGAGGACTTAGCAGACCTGCTGCTTTCAACCTCTGGAGAGTGCAGTGTTGACCCAGAATCAAGAAGCATGTTGCAATAGGAGCAGAAGCCTGTCATAGCATTTTTTAGCCCTATTAAACCCTTTTTCAGCAACTGCTTCAATTCCAACATCTGCAATGGGTTGGTTGAATGATATAGCAGAACTTAAGTGCACAAATGCAAGTAACACAGAAACGACACGGCTCAACAACACTTGAGAAGATGGTACAGGATTACTGGTATGGCCCAGTAGAGGTTTTCCTGGATTAGCCATGGGAAGAAGGAACAGTGGCCAGAACTCAGCAGTCTGGAAATAAAATATCTGGTATGTCCTGTAGCCAGTGAATCTTCGGAGCATGTGTTTATTGCAGTTGGGGGAATTGTCATGGTCAGAAGAACCAGTTCTCTCCTAAAAATGTGAAGAGATTGATGAAGATCAAAATGAATAAACAATTCATACTCAAAAATTATAAGACTTCAGAAGACACATTTGGGGATAAGGGAAGTATCTCTGACATCTCAGTTGTGGCGAGTGGTCACCGTCTCGATGATCTCTCTGAATTTGAGGATGAAATCTACTTTAGAGATTTTTTTAAAAAAATGACAGAATTGTCTACTATTTAAAAGAAAAAGAACTTGAAAAAACATTTTGTTTTTGTTTTTGGTGTGCAGCAAGTGTAAATAAACCTAAACGGACTGGAGTGTGCATCATAGATTAACAATCAAGGAGGACACAGCCATTTGGCCTGGTGACTGAGTGGTGACAACATAAGAAAACAAATTCAACCTTAGGGTCAACCGTAGACTTTGCAGAATCTAAGTCAGCAATGGACGCCTGCAGACCATTTTCTGAAAACACAAGATGCCAGCCTCTAATTTCCAGCCCTGCTTTCCCATGCTCAGCAGTAAGTGAAGATGCAAAGACTGCACTGCACAGCTTATGTATCGCTTCCATGGGAAAAAAAGAGATGTGTACTTAGCAATAAGGACATGGCACTTGGAAGAGGTAAATTGCCTTAATGAATGCCAAATGATGATTCATTTGATGGGTTTGATGTTCTTGGCTTAGGTACACTTGGTATTTCATGCTCGGGTGATTATCAATTGATTTAGGATGAACGCTGGGCATATAATTTTAATAGCATATTTTGTAATTTGCATTTTAGAATCTCTTGATTCTTCTGAAACTTTACAGAGAATAGATTAAGACTAAAATTCTCAATGAGTCTGTCTCTTTTAGGAAGAAATACAGTGTGCAAGTCTCTACAACATGTGGAAGAAGGATCAATGGCTATCTGCTTCAATGGGAAACAAGAGGACTTAAAGAGGCCAACACCTGTGGACTCGATATGGGTGACTTATTTATAATATTACAAACTAGTGGCTTGAGGGGCAAATCCTCTGCACGATACCCTAAACACAGTATGTTTTTCCCCCATTAAATTTCCAAAGCAATTTAACGAAGGTTGAGGTATTTAAGGCATCCTATAATGATCAGATATGTTAAATACCTTCCAACTCATAATTCCCAAACATGCATTACCAGGGATTTATCCACGAGTCAGAATACATCAACTGACTCACAGCTTCTTGCAGCTAGTTGCCTGGGATTGGTGGAACTAGATTGGCTCTTAGTTAATTGAATACTAGTTTATGCTCCACAAACTGACTCCTTCTTGCACACCATGTTTTGCTTGATTTTCCATTACACTCCTGTAGTGCAGATCACTTCTGCTCCCAAGACCGACAATGCCAGAACAATTTGGCTGCACCATTTGTTTAAGGCATCATTTTTCTTCATTTGTATTATTATTATTATTTGTGAACTTGATTATATGATTTGTATATCATTGCCATTATGGACTTCAGGCTTGATATCTAAAACGTACTTGTTAGTCTGCTGGGTGATAAAGACTGAGTCAGTTATTTTAACTGTACTTTTCCTCCTGTGACAGTTGGGGCACTGTGATGGGCTTCCAGAATGCTGAGTTTGTCCCCTAAAGATTTACCAAATTCACCCTACTCATCCAGTCATCTATATCCTAATCCTCTCCTCCAGGTTGTAAGATCTATTGTGCTGTTGTCTGTTTCCACCATCAGCAGAACTCACACTTGGTGAGGCAGTTGTGGTGCAAGCATTGCTACACTGTTACAGGTGGAGGTTGTAAAAAATTGTTAATTTGCCACCCCATGGCCCTCATCTAGGGCCGAAAGAGACATCATAGTCAGAAAATAAATTATGACAACAGTAGGCCAAGGGTAGGCAGTGTGCAATTTTTCTTCAACAATCGATGCCACATAGAGAATTAATCTACCTGATGATTCTACCGAAGTTAACCTCCTTCTGTGGCTTGAATGTTTTTATGTCCCCTATACACTATGGGGCCTATTGCGATGTTGGTTGAAGTATCCTCTGACCTACACTGTGGTGGAAACGGGACTGGCCGACCTCCAGCCAACGGACCCCGACCGCCTAATTATGATGCGTTCGCACATGGTGCGGTCGCATTCTCCCATTTCTCTATGGCTCCTTGTGTTACATCTGTTAACCGGCTGTAACACAAGCTCCCATAGAGAAATGGGAGATTGTGTTAACCCCTGCACCCCATGGTAGGCACCTGCAGGTGCCAACAGGGAGGCACGGCCTCCAACCATAGGCCGCAAGGGAAAGGGAGCTCTGCTAGGGGCACTAAACACGCTTTCCAACAGGGTTTCCATGTCGGAAAGGCCGGCCTGGAAACCCTGCCAGAAACCATGCATTGTAATCTGGACAGTGTAAACTGAAGTCCATGTGGATTACAGGCCGGTTCCAACTGGCCAATGGGCTCCTTTTGCCCATCGGAAGCCAGCCATAATGACCGGACGGTTTCAATTCCGACCGGCTGTATCGTACTCAGACAATCGGAATGGAAACAGACGATTTTGTAGGTAAAGTCGCTGACCTAAGGAGGCCCCTAATGCCCCTTTGTTGTTTGTTTGAGATTATCCACTCTGTTTTTCAATTTTTGTTTCATGTTGCAGAATGAGAATTCTTTTATGCTGGTTTACCTGTTCCATTGAAAATAAAAAGCCTCTGTTTTTCCTGTGATGTCATTCCTTTTTGGTCCTGTAAGAGCCACTAGCAGTAGGCCCTCTTGGGGAAACCCATGCAAGTCTTGGAGGTCACGGCAGACAATACTTTTCTGTCCAGGTAAGGTCTGTAAGGAAGGAGTGGTTGGATTTGGGATTGGATATGACTGCTGTATGCATAATATAAACCCATCTCCTATAGTTCACTGTATCCCACCTTAGTGGTGAGTTTTGAAAAGGTGTGGTCGGTAGGGCACTAAACAGATGTTATTACTACTGACTGATTGGAGGGTGGGTGCTCTCACGTGACAGCAAGTCATGAAGGGGTGAGGCAAAAGTAATACATGATCAGTTTCCAAACAGTGATTGCATGAGGGTTGGGGCAAGCAATGGGTTAGCCTGGTGGTATGGGACCTCAGGTCATACAGGGAGTAGGCTAGAGAGAAGACAATGAGGGTGGACAATTGTAAAGTTTCTTTGTGATAGGCCATGTTCATTGTTCTGCTTATTCTCCGACAGGTAGGTAGGGGAACCATTATTGTTTATGGAAGTTACAGTAAAATATAGGTGTTGTAAAAAGCACAACTAACAATACAACTAAGTAATATTAACTGTATTAATACATTTAAAAAACAAATAAGTAGGGCAAAATAAAGTATACATTTTTACAAACATTAAAGTCCACCCACTTTACCCCAACAAACTATCCCCTATCCCTAACTCCCTCAAATCCCACAGAAATAATCTATACTATAATCTATACTATACTATAATCAATCTATTGTGCCCCTTCTTTAACTGTTCCCACTTATACCACCCAGCAGTCTGGAAATAAAATATCTGGTATGTCCTGTAGCCAGTGAATCTTCGGAGCATGTGTTTATTGCAGTTGGGGGAATTGTCATGGTCAGAAGAACCAGTTCTCTCCTAAAAATGTGAAGAGATTGATGAAGATCAAAATGAATAAACAATTCATACTCAAAAATTATAAGACTTCAGAAGACACATTTGGGGATAAGGGAAGTATCTCTGACATCTCAGTTGTGGCGAGTGGTCACCGTCTCGATGATCTCTCTGAATTTGAGGATGAAATCTACTTTAGAGATTTTTTTTTAAAAATGACAGAATTGTCTACTATTTAAAAGAAAAAGAACTTGAAAAAACATTTTGTTTTTGTTTTTGGTGTGCAGCAAGTGTAAATAAACCTAAACGGACTGGAGTGTGCATCATAGATTAACAATCAAGGAGGACACAGCCATTTGGCCTGGTGACTGAGTGGTGACAACATAAGAAAACAAATTCAACCTTAGGGTCAACCGTAGACTTTGCAGAATCTAAGTCAGCAATGGACGCCTGCAGACCATTTTCTGAAAACACAAGATGCCAGCCTCTAATTTCCAGCCCTGCTTTCCCATGCTCAGCAGTAAGTGAAGATGCAAAGACTGCACTGCACAGCTTATGTATCGCTTCCATGGGAAAAAAAGAGATGTGTACTTAGCAATAAGGACATGGCACTTGGAAGAGGTAAATTGCCTTAATGAATGCCAAATGATGATTCATTTGATGGGTTTGATGTTCTTGGCTTAGGTACACTTGGTATTTCATGCTTGGGTGATTATCAATTGATTTAGGATGAACGCTGGGCATATAATTTTAATAGCATATTTTGTAATTTGCATTTTAGAATCTCTTGATTCTTCTGAAACTTTACAGAGAATAGATTAAGACTAAAATTCTCAATGAGTCTGTCTCTTTTAGGAAGAAATACAGTGTGCAAGTCTCTACAACATGTGGAAGAAGGATCAATGGCTATCTGCTTCAATGGGAAACAAGAGGACTTAAAGAGGCCAACACCTGTGGACTCGATATGGGTGACTTATTTATAATATTACAAACTAGTGGCTTGAGGGGCAAATCCTCTGCACGATACCCTAAACACAGTATGTTTTTCCCCCATTAAATTTCCAAAGCAATTTAACGAAGGTTGAGGTATTTAAGGCATCCTATAATGATCAGATATGTTAAATACCTTCCAACTCATAATTCCCAAACATGCATTACCAGGGATTTATCCACGAGTCAGAATACATCAACTGACTCACAGCTTCTTGCAGCTAGTTGCCTGGGATTGGTGGAACTAGATTGGCTCTTAGTTAATTGAATACTAGTTTATGCTCCACAAACTGACTCCTTCTTGCACACCATGTTTTGCTTGATTTTCCATTACACTCCTGTAGTGCAGATCACTTCTGCTCCCAAGACCGACAATGCCAGAACAATTTGGCTGCACCATTTGTTTAAGGCATCATTTTTCTTCATTTGTATTATTATTATTATTTGTGAACTTGATTATATGATTTGTATATCATTGCCATTATGGACTTCAGGCTTGATATCTAAAACGTACTTGTTAGTCTGCTGGGTGATAAAGACTGAGTCAGTTATTTTAACTGTACTTTTCCTCCTGTGACAGTTGGGGCACTCTGATGGGCTTCCAGAATGCTGAGTTTGTCCCCTAAAGTTTTACCAAATTCACCCTACTCATCCAGTCATCTATATCCTAATCCTCTCCTCCAGGTTGTAAGATCTATTGTGCTGTTGTCTGTTTCCACCATCAGCAGAACTCACACTTGGTGAGGCAGTTGTGGTGCAAGCATTGCTACACTGTTACAGGTGGAGGTTGTAAAAAATTGTTAATTTGCCACCCCATGGCCCTCATCTAGGGCCGAAAGAGACATCATAGTCAGAAAATAAATTATGACAACAGTAGGCCAAGGGTAGGCAGTGTGCAATTTTTCTTCAACAATCGATGCCACATAGAGAATTAATCTACCTGATGATTCTACCGAAGTTAACCTCCTTCTGTGGCTTGAATGTTTTTATGTCCCCTATACACTATGGGGCCTATTGCGATGTTGGTTGAAGTATCCTCTGACCTACACTGTGGTGGAAACGGGACTGGCCGACCTCCAGCCAACGGACCCCGACCGCCTAATTATGATGCGTTCGCACATGGTGCGGTCGCATTCTCCCATTTCTCTATGGCTCCTTGTGTTACATCTGTTAACCGGCTGTAACACAAGCTCCCATAGAGAAATGGGAGATTGTGTTAACCCCTGCACCCCATGGTAGGCACCTGCAGGTGCCAACAGGGAGGCACGGCCTCCAACCATAGGCCGCAAGGGAAAGGGAGCTCTGCTAGGGGCACTAAACACGCTTTCCAACAGGGTTTCCATGTCGGAAAGGCCGGCCTGGAAACCCTGCCAGAAACCATGCATTGTAATCTGGACAGTGTAAACTGAAGTCCATGTGGATTACAGGCCGGTTCCAACTGGCCAATGGGCTCCTTTTGCCCATCGGAAGCCAGCCATAATGACCGGACGGTTTCAATTCCGACCGGCTGTATCGTACTCAGACAATCGGAATGGAAACAGACGATTTTGTAGGTAAAGTCGCTGACCTAAGGAGGCCCCTAATGCCCCTTTGTTGTTTGTTTGAGATTATCCACTCTGTTTTTCAATTTTTGTTTCATGTTGCAGAATGAGAATTCTTTTATGCTGGTTTACCTGTTCCATTGAAAATAAAAAGCCTCTGTTTTTCCTGTGATGTCATTCCTTTTTGGTCCTGTAAGAGCCACTAGCAGTAGGCCCTCTTGGGGAAACCCATGCAAGTCTTGGAGGTCACGGCAGACAATACTTTTCTGTCCAGGTAAGGTCTGTAAGGAAGGAGTGGTTGGATTTGGGATTGAATATGACTGCTGTATGCATAATATAAACCCATCTCCTGTAGTTCACTGTATCCCACCTTAGTGGTGAGTTTTGAAAAGGTGTGGTCGGTAGGGCACTAAACAGATGTTATTACTACTGACTGATCGGAGGGTGGGTGCTCTCACGTGACAGCAAGTCATGAAGGGGTGAGGCAAACGTAATACATGATCAGTTTCCAAACAGTGATTGCATGAGGGTTGGGGCAAGCAATGGGTTAGCCTGGTGGTATGGGACCTCAGGTCATACAGGGAGTAGGCTAGAGAGAAGACAATGAGGGTGGACAATTGTAAAGTTTCTTTGTGATAGGCCATGTTCATTGTTCTGCTTATTCTCCGACAGGTAGGTAGGGGAACCATTATTGTTTATGGAAGTTACAGTAAAATATAGGTGTTGTAAAAAGCACAACTAACAATACAACTAAGTAATATTAACTGTATTAATACATTTAAAAAACAAATAAGTAGGGCAAAATAAAGTATACATTTTTACAAACATTAAAGTCCACCCACTTTACCCCAACAAACTATCCCCTATCCCTAACTCCCTCAAATCCCACAGAAATAATCTATACTATAATCAATCTATTGTGCCCCTTCTTTAACTGTTCCCACTTATACCACCCACACCAGGCCCACCCCCTCACCAAATCCTTCAAAACCCTACCAACTAAACTATTCTAAACCTCATCTTTTCTACCTCAACTATTCCCACCCATACCACCCACAACAGGTCCACTCCTCTCCCCTCTGACGTCCATCCACATGTTTTATAATATCCCTCTGGTCCTCCTTTAGTTTATGAATGCCATTGAGGGCCTTTTAGAGGAGGACCACTTTGGTTCAGGGGGTAGTGGTGGTGGCTGCTGTGTGGACGAGGTGGTGCCACTCGGCCGCCTGCCATGACTGGGGCGATGGTGCCTTGAACTTGGTTTCACTGGCTGGGCATTAGAAGTGAAAGGACTGCTGCTGCCCCCTCCATTAGTCTCACCAGTCAACGATACACCACCACAATCACTTCCATTTATGGGAGGTTCAGCAGAGTGGTTGCCTCCTGCAGATGCCTGTCCTCCTTAGTGGTATAGGTGGAACTCAGGTACAGGCCTTCAACCGTAACAGGAGGTTCTTGTTGTGAGGTAAGAAGGAAAGAACATAAATTGTAGCACCCATTGCAAGTACATTTGTATTGTCAGGCACAGTGCACAGCTGGGTCTATAGGACAACTGACTTTTTTTATTCTGTGCCCCTGTGACTTACAGGTTAATTCACATAATTCGTACTATTTGCAGCACTTTGCACTAATTGATCCACCAGAACACTTCATAATTAAAGAGAACATTTTTGCACTCAAAGGCAAAAAAAAGAAAAAATTGAAAAGTTTGGTAAATAAATTCATGGGGTGAAACCCTCTTTCACCGAACACTTAAATATTGGGTGATATATATACATGTGATCAAGGTCGCTTGGACGAACAAAATGCATCTTGTTGGTTGACGAAGGAGTAAAAGAAAATTAATCGCATTTTGAATCGGCTCGGTTCTTGTCATCTTGTGACATTGACAAAAACTATTTGTGTATATATATATATATATATATATATATATATATATATATATATATTTCCAAGTACCTCCTGAGTATAAACTGCCTCCTCCAAAACGAAAGTCGCTTCATTGCAGGGGGACCCCACGGAAGCGCGTCCTACTTAATTCACGAAAACTCCTCCCGTTTATTAGAAGGAGAACGAAGCCTTGAGCGGTTTTTGCTTTCTTTATTCAGCCACCAGGCAAACGCGTTTCACTCTTGTGCACTGACAATGAGAACTTTGGCGAGTGACCTTTTTTACATCATTACACATGTGATTTAGTTAGAAGACTGTAGTTTTTCATTACATTGTCTTATAACTGTTACACGTAATATCGAGTAATCCCGTTCATTTAGAATAATTTACATCAAACAATATGTTATAAATAAAGTACTGTATATAATATACATACTTATTCTTTTTAAACTCATTTCAAATTCCTTTTGAATTCATTTAAAATTCTTTAGAAATTGTAAATATATATCCTCAATACAGCCCAAGTGGGCTTTTATTCCAAAATGACGCGAACTATGTTCTCTTATTCACGCCCAATTGGGCATAAAACAGTTGTCATATGCAGTTCTATCTCAAATCACAAGTCTAAATTACATTATCTAATCACCATTAAAACAAAACTATATCTTTACACTAAATGAGTATACAGATACTCTTCCATATTTAACCCCTTAATTGCTGCCGTCGGCCAACGGTCGTCACGGCCACTACCTCCCCAGTGCTGCGCACGACCGTTGGACGTCCATTCAGCACTAGTTCCAATGGACAGCGCAGCACTGGGGAGGTTTATTTACAAGCTCTAAAGGGGTTAAACCATCAGTCTGTTTGGAATTCAATTCCACTATATATTGTGACTCCAACTTTCTTAGTTTCTTCTCATGATTCCCACCCCTTACGTTTTCTCTATGGCATCTATCACATAGTACGTCAGCCCTCCCACATCTTTATTATGGAACCTCTCAAAATGCCTAGCCACTGGATATGTTCGGTCGCCATTTTTTATGACCCTGAGATGCTGCAGGATTCGCTTATGTACCTCTAAGATTGTGCTGCCCACCTACCTCAAACCACAATGGTACTGAAGCACGTAGACAGCGTAATCTGTTTTGCAAGAGTATTTTCCTCTTATTATCCTGGTGCCTTTACTTAAACCTGGTTTATATCTCTCTGTATTTACCCCATGCAAACATGCCTTGCACTTTGTACATTTTACAAATCCCTTGCGCCTTGTAAGCCAGGTAGTTTTCAACTGGGGTTTCTTCAGGACATTTTGAACCAGTGTTTGTTTAAACGATCTCGCTTTGCGAAAAGTGATTTGTGGCCTTCGTGAGATAGTTTTCCCTAAGATTGGGTCATTTCTTATCAAATACCAGTGTTTGTTGCAGATATTTCTCAATTTTTCATGTTGAACACTGTAGGATGTTACAAATCTACATTAATTTTTACCCTCTGCGTGTTTCTTGGTTTTCTCTCTTTCGTTATCGTTAAATAAAATCTCTTCTCTCTTTTTTTCATTAGCTCTATGCATCGCATTTTCCACTCAATCATTTGGGTAACCCCTTTCCTTAAATCTTTGTCTTAAAACCTTCAGTTCTCTTTCTGTCTCTTTCTCATTACTACAATTGCGTTTTGTACGCTAGCACTCCCCATATGGGATGCTTCTTTTAAGGTTCGCCGGATGAAAGCTCTTTGCATGTAAGAGTGTATTACTGGAAGTAGGTTTCCTATATAGTTTAGTCTTGACTTTTCCATTTTCTATGTACACTGTTAGATCTGGGAAGTTGACACTGGTTTTGCTTATCTCACTAGTAAAACTTAGATTAAGCTGATTGTCCTGTAGTGCATTGATGAATGATTTAGCCTCATTTTCAGTGCCTCTCCATACCAAAAACAGGTCATCAATGAACCTACTCCAATGCATAATATGCTCTTCCCATTCTTTTTGATACTGCGATTCGACCACCTGCTCCTCCCACCAGCCAATATGCAAATGAGCATAGCTGGGGGTGAAGCAGGTGCCCATTGCTGTGCCACAGACTTGATGAAAAAGTTCACCATTGAATAGAAAATAATTACTAGTCAAACACTTTTCAACCATACTAAGTATCATTTGAGTATGTGACCATAATGTTATTGGCATTGTCCCCAAAAAAAGTTTGATTGCTTTTAGGTCATCCTTGTGGCGAATGCTGGTATATATTGTTGACACATAAATGGTTATAAGTAAATAATCATCTTCCCATGGTAAGTCATAAATACCTCTTAAAAAATCTCAGGTGTCTCTGATATAAGATGGCAAAGATTGAGCTATATATAAAGAAAGCCACTCACAGCTAAGTAGCACGAGGACACAGCGGGGAGTAGTTCGGAACACCTTTATTCACTTAGAAATACAGCATATTGCAGTTCGGCTTAGAGCCTTCCTCTGATGCCTATTTCCAACAGTTTGCTCTGGTTCCCTCATCTGAAATCACTGCAACATTCCCATTCGTGGGAGAACAGCTGATCCTGCTCCAATCGGGACACCTGTAGTCATGTATGAGCCTACAGCTCCCAGCATACACCATGTTGGTATTGGATAGCAGCAGGATGGAATTATTCCCAAGTGAGCACTGTGTATGCCTCGTAGAGGGGGGGCTAGGTGGTGGCAGGTGCCTGCCATGAATTTGCAGTGTTCAGGTTTTCCTCCAGTCCCCAATGCCCAAACCACGATCATGGGACAAAGCAGGCCGTGAAATAAACTGTAGCGAGTTTGCTTCCATGTGCAGTCACAGACGACCAACTGGTAGCGGCCACAGGGAAGGCCCAATTTTCATGGCGGTCCTGGGCAGTATTAACACCTTGATGCGTTGCAGTTCATTGCCAGAATATCCCAGGACTCTTGTTGAACGGGTCCTTGTTGCACGCTTCTGGCAGGCGTGAAAACATATGAAGAAAGCCACTCACAGGTAAGTAGCACGAGGACACAGCGGGGAGTATTTTGGGAAACCTTTATTCACTTGGAAATTCCACATAATACACTTTGGCTCACAGCCTTCCTTAGACGCCTCTTTCCAACGATTTGCTCCGATTCCCTCCTCTGAAATTACTGTGACACACTCATTCGTGGGAGAACAGCTGATCCTGCTCCATTCGGGACACCTGTAGTCATGTAGGAGCCTACAGCTCCCAGAATACACCATGTTGGCATTAGATAGCTGCAGGATGGAATTATGCCCAAGTGAGCGCTGTGTATGCCTCGTAGAGGGGGGGGCATGTGGTGGCAGGTGCCCACCGTGAAGTTGCAGTGGCCAAGCTTTCCTCCAGTCCCCAACACCCAAACCACGATCATGGGACAAAGTGTGCCGTGAAACAAACTGTAACGAGTTTGCTTCCCTATGCAGTCACAGACCACCAACTGGTAGCGGTTTCAGGGATGGCCCAATTTTTATGGCGGTCCTGGGCAGAATCAATACCTTGATGCGTTGCAGTTCATTGCCAGAATCTCCCAGGACTTTTGTTGGAGGAGTTCTCGTTGCACGCTTCTGGCAGGCGCGAAAACATATATATATATATATATATATATATATATATATATATATATATATATATATATATATATATATATATTCATATATATATATATATTATTTTTTTCTAAAGATAAAATGTAGGTTTAATGGGTTGGGTATGAGTAAGGGGTTGTAAGAGGTTTTAAGGTTTAGGGTTTAAGGGATGGGTAGAGGTAAAAGGTGGTAGAAATGTTCTTAGGGTTGAGGGTAGTGTAAAAGTAAAGTGAGGTAGTAGGGGAAGAGGGAAAGAGAAATAGGATGTTTTTAGGGCTCAGGGGAGGGTATGGGTGTGGGGTGAGGGGTGAATAGGGTTCAGTGACAGGAAAAGGTAAAGGGAGGTAAGGGTTTTTTAAGGTTTAGTGGAGATTAGAGGTAAAGAGAAATAGGACTTTTTAGAGTTCAGGTGAGGGTAGGGATAAAGGGAGGTAAGGGGTTTATAGAGTTAAGGGGCAGGAATAGGTAATACTCATTAATGGGTAGCTGTTCCTAAAAGAGGTGGATAGTCAACCAATTTGGTTGAGTGGTGGTATCGATGTAGACTCAAGAAGTACACCAAGAAGGGTCTAGATGCAGGTGAGGATTTACTCCTTTTGGAAATAGTGCCCTCACACACCCTTGCTAGTGTCATGCTTCATCATTGGGCTTTGCTTCTTGTGGGAGTGGCACTGCTGTCCCCCACGGGCTCCCACGAAAGGGCTCCTTATTGGAGATCTTTTGAAGGAGTTGCTGCAGTTGTGCATGTGGGTGTGTGGGCCTAGAGAGGTGAGTGTGTGTGTTAAAATTACCTACACGGTACCCAGAAAACAGTTTTATTCAGGGGTCTGGAAGGCAAGGTTAAAAGCAATGGAGAGGAGCCCCTCCTATAATGAGCAAATGTTGCGGAGGGTTGAGTGTGTTCCTACTGCTCTCAATCCGTGAACGTGAGTGAACAAAAGTGCAATCTAGGTCAACATGTTTCGCGCAAACAAATGGTCCCTAATGGATCCTAGTGCGCTTCGTCATGATTGACGGTGCCGGCAGACGCTGCGGTCATGAAGAGAGATTGCATGTCCAGCAGCTACCTCCGTGCAGCAGCAATGCCGGCTCCCATAAAGGTGGTTTGTGCCCTCCGGACATGGTGTTATACTATTATTGCACCCAGTCCCAGTTTGCTCATAAATGTCACCATCCTACACTGTTCCAACCCCATGTTGCAGTTTCACTTGGCAGCACCACACTCTGCTCACTGAACATGGCAATATGTCTCCCCATGACACAGCCCCACACCGAAATGGATACAGTGAGATGCACAGTGCAGGCATGGAATCGCCTTCATCAGTTAGCGAATCAGGATTGCCTGTTTGCTAGAGCGATCCCCACAAAACACAACCCTTCCTTTGGCAGAGAATCGAATAGTTGGCATCCAGCATACTAGATTACAGCTCACCACTCTGGGGAGGCTTTTCTAGGCAGGGCACTTTTGCTACCACGCAAGGTATTAGAGAGTCTCCTGGTTGCACGCTATTGGATTTCTGGGCCACGAAAGAGAGAGGAGGTGGAGGAACTTATAACCTGTAATGCTCTACATATGCCTTTAGATTACATTTATTCAGATTATACCGCACCAAGGTAAACATTTTTTATTTGTATGTGTGAGTGTCCTATCATGCTGTATCTGAGGAACTCTGTTATTCAGTATAGCATTTAAAATATTAATTCAGGTAAAGGTAGTTTCAGTTTTGGACCAAATGGAATGCCATGGAAATAAGGGCATTTTCAAGATGTCTTCGTCTATATATGACAACCGTAGCTCTTTATGCATTATGTAAGAGAGTAGATTTGGGTACTGCTAGAAGATTTCTTAGAAAAGGGTTTTATACTCTTTGAATAAAATTATGACTTGCATAGCACCAAATTCCTGCTTCCTACATAGCTGCTGTCAGGCACTTGGTTTTATAACTTGCTCGCATTTCCTTTATGGTTTTGTTGCCCAACTTGGATGCAAATCTGAAAATGCCTGCCACAATTTGCGTGAGCTGCATGCAACTTTTGTTCCGAAAATGCTCCCAGTTACCAAGTGTGTCAAACTGAACTCAAATTGAATTTGCATGTAGGAAAAGGTAAATTATCTATTAATGTGAACTCCATTAATATTTGTTTTAGAGATCCTGCTCAGGAACAGAACTATGGTTGGGATCATAGAACTTCAGCATGTAGGGACTGATCCACCAGTACCTATGGGCCCAAATCCAACTAGCTTACAGTGCCTCACTTGCCCTCCTCACCTTTCCAGAGAGACAAGTGATTTGGCACCCCAGAACATAACATTCTTAACGCTCTCAGAGTGTGCGGTAGCAGGTCAAACCCTTTTGTTCTTTTACTTGTACTTGTCCACAATAAATAGAAAAGAGACATGAAGGATGCTTACAATATTTATTTAAACTATCATGCTCCAATATGAAATAACTGCGCCACAATTATAAGTTTGCAATGCCAGTATGATTAGCAGAGCATATACAATGAAAAGTCTTGTCATATTAGCTGACATATTTGCCTAAGCCCACCCCTCATATAATCAAAGTGTGATATTGGAGATCTATGGGCATAGTGGCGAACCCCATACAATAGCGTACCTAGATACTTGCTGTACATCTCATCCGGAGCAGCGCTCTCATCTCATGATCTTTGCTCGGCCTGCAAGTCTCCTCTCTAAGTGTTTTCAAAATGACACATCCCAGGTTATATGGCATAACATGTATACTCAAAAACAGCAGCTGGGTTTCTCTATTATGTCTAGTTGCTAGTGTCCGACCAGAGAGAATAACAAGGAGCAATGTTTTTTGACCTTGCCCAGGCTGTTCTGACAAAATCTCAGGAAAAGAACAAAATACAAAAACATTTGCTGACTATGTTAGAAAATACAATCTGACACAAAAACATGCATGATATTTGTTACCGTGTGCAAAGAAAAAGCGGCCTATAACGTGCATATTTAGGCTAACAGAGGGAAAACGACAATGGACTATATAGGGGGCACACAACATAGTGCGCTTACAAGTTATTACCATGCCCGACCCACTGATCATAATGAAAGATTTGAATAAATTAACCTTCAAATTTCTATTTTGTATAAACTCAAAAAAAACATTGATAAACTATTGCATGCTGTCAGCTGAACTTGCCATTAACACCAAACTGTCTGCGTAGTTACACTGGAATTCATCGGTATCCTACTCTCTGAACATCGCTGCCTTTATCCTATACATCTTCATCAATTTCCTTTTTATAAAGGGTGAAGAGAAAGGGAGCCAGGACACAGCCCTGTCTAGCCACTATCATTACCATGATGGGAGATGAACTCTGAGTTGAGTCCATAACAAATCCTTGTGGTAGGACTCTTTCGAGTAAGGAGTGGTACCATGTCCTCTGGAGCACCTTGGGATAACATACTTCGCCAGAGTTTGGAATGATTAACAAAATCAAGAGCCCTAGTCTGATCCTTAAAGCAAAGGTGTAGGTGCTTTTTGTTTGGCTTTATATAATTTCCAATTGTCAGGTTCAAGTTAAGGCAATGTTCCCCCATTCAGATACCCCTCCTGATACTGTACTGAGACTCCGATAGAATTGCATTCATCTGCAACCACACTTAGGGCCCGATGTAGGTAATCTCGATTTACCTACTCTTAAATACCGAATCATACCGATTCGGTATTTAAGAGTAGGTAAATGGGATGTAGGTAATTTTACTTTTGAAATTACCGAATCGGAATGATTCGGTAATTACCGAATCGGTATTTACCGATTCGGTAATTGCCATTGATTCCCATGGGCCTTGGGCCCATAGGAATCTATGCCAATTACTGAATCGGTAAATACCGATTCGGTAAAATTACCGAATTTGAAAGGGGGACAGGGTGTCACTTTGACACCCTGTTGCACCCCTCAATTGTGCATGGGTGCACATGTTGCTGACATACATGCCCTTAGGCGAGTTAGCCCCTACTCCTGCTAAGCCTAAATCTGGTCAACGTACTTCAGCCCCTTGGTTCACTGCTGAACTCCACGAGATCAGAAGAAGCTGTAGGAAGGCTGAAAGAATATGGCGTAAAATTTACGAAGCCCCTGCTAAGGCGATGTATAAAGATCTCACCAAAACGTATCATAAGGCCTTTGTGGCGGAAAAGAAATCTTACTTTGCTAAAAGAATCGACTCGGCTAGCAATATTAGTAAGGACATTTTCAAAATTGTGAAGGGATTTACGGCTCCCACTGCTCTTATTCCCAAATCCTCCCTTTCTGAATCTTGGGTCAAGCAACAGGCAAGTTTTTTTTCAAATAAAATACTTTACATTCAGGCGTCCTTTCCGCCTGCTCCTCCCTGCTAACGACCCTGGCACTCTAGCGCCCGGGTTGTGTACCTCCTCTGATAGTCATACTCTTGCAGTCTTTCCATCACTGCCTCCTCAGATGTCACTGGATCTACTACTCAAGCTGAAATCCGGTTCTCCGTCCGACCCTTGCCCTGCTAAAATCTTGGCAAAAATGGCCTATGTTCTTAATCCACTGGTCAATCCTCTTCTTAATGCCTTTCTTGAATTGGGTGTTGTCCCTAGGGCGTGGAAAAAGGCGCACATTGCCCCATTGACAAAAAAACGTAACTTGAACCCTTTGGTGCTCTCAAACTACAGACCGATCTCATTGCTCCCTGCCCTGGGCAAACTTGCGGAAAAACATGTGCACTCCACTCTGTCTGATTATTTAGAAGCACACAACATTCTGCATCATACTCAGTCAGGGTTTCGCTCTAATCTGAGCACAGAGACAGCACTGCTGGAGGTAACCGAGTCTATCAAGGAGGTGACAGATCGAGGAGGGAAGGCGATGCTGGTATTATTGGATCTTTCAGCGGCCTTTGATACCATCCCTCACAACCGTCTTCTTTTAAGACTCAAGGAGATTGGACTTAGAGGGACGGTATTCAACTGGTTTGAGTCCTTCCTGTCCGAGCGCCAACAATTGATCTGGGTCCCTCCTTTTTCAGCGGCTGTCCCTCCATTGGCAGTAGGTGTGCCACAGGGGTTGGTATTGAGTCCCACCCTTTTTAATATCTTTCTATCCCCCCTGGCTGAACTGGTGGAGTCCTATGGTGCCCGGATTGTGTCCTACGCTGATGACACGCAGCTTCTCTTCACCTGTGACAAGAACACTGAGTTTGCAGGCGATTCCATCAAGAGCTGCCTTGAGGCCGTTTTCTCCTGGTTTCAGCGTAACCAGCTTAAACCCACTTGTGGGACACCCCCCGCGCCGCACGGCCACCAGCTGCTGCGTGTGCCCCTCTGCCCCGTTGTGCCTGACTGCCGAGCCGCCGGCCGCCTTGCGTCTCCCTGTGCGCTCGGCTCCAGCTGCTCTGCCGGAATCTGTGCTTGTTTTCTTTTCCCCCTAAGCGTTGCCTGTTTTTACCGTAATTTGTGCTTGTTTATTTTTCCCCGTTTAGTCTGTTTTTGCCGTAATTTGTGCTTGTTTATTTTTCCCCGTTTAGTCTGTTTTTGCCGTAATTTGTGCTTGTTCTCTTCTCTTTCTCCCCGTTTTGCCTGTTTTTACCGTAATTTGTGCTTGTCTTCTTTTTCCCCGTAATTTGGGCCTGTTTCTGTGACTTTGTATTTCTGTGCCACGCCTTCCCGTTTCCCGCCGCCCTCGCCGCTCTCCCTCCCCGCTTCCCGCCACCGCCAGTTACCCCGCCCCTTTCTCTTTTGTTCCCTCCCCGCTCCCGCCTCCCAGCTGCTCCGCCCACCCGCGCACTTGGCCTTATATGGCGACCGTGCGACACAGGTGAGTGTGACCCACTTGTGGGACACCCCCCGCGCCGCACGGCCACCAGCTGCTGCGTGTGCCCCTCTGCCCCGTTGTGCCTGACTGCCGAGCCGCCGGCCGCCTTGCGTCTCCCTGTGCGCTCGGCTCCAGCTGCTCTGCCGGAATCTGTGCTTGTTTTCTTTTCCCCCTAAGCGTTGCCTGTTTTTACCGTAATTTGTGCTTGTTTATTTTTCCCCGTTTAGTCTGTTTTTGCCGTAATTTGTGCTTGTTTATTTTTCCCCGTTTAGTCTGTTTTTGCCGTAATTTGTGCTTGTTCTCTTCTCTTTCTCCCCGTTTTGCCTGTTTTTACCGTAATTTGTGCTTGTCTTCTTTTTCCCCGTAATTTGGGCCTGTTTCTGTGACTTTGTATTTCTGTGCCACGCCTTCCCGTTTCCCGCCGCCCTCGCCGCTCTCCCTCCCCGCTTCCCGCCACCGCCAGTTACCCCGCCCCTTTCTCTTTTGTTCCCTCCCCGCTCCCGCCTCCCAGCTGCTCCGCCCACCCGCGCACTTGGCCTTATATGGCGACCGTGCGACACAGGTGAGTGTGACCCACTTGTGGGACACCCCCCGCGCCGCACGGCCACCAGCTGCTGCGTGTGCCCCTCTGCCCCGTTGTGCCTGACTGCCGAGCCGCCGGCCGCCTTGCGTCTCCCTGTGCGCTCGGCTCCAGCTGCTCTGCCGGAATCTGTGCTTGTTTTCTTTTCCCCCTAAGCGTTGCCTGTTTTTACCGTAATTTGTGCTTGTTTATTTTTCCCCGTTTAGTCTGTTTTTGCCGTAATTTGTGCTTGTTCTCTTCTCTTTCTCCCCGTTTTGCCTGTTTTTACCGTAATTTGTGCTTGTCTTCTTTTTCCCCGTAATTTGGGCCTGTTTCTGTGACTTTGTATTTCTGTGCCACGCCTTCCCGTTTCCCGCCGCCCTCGCCGCTCTCCCTCCCCGCTTCCCGCCACCGCCAGTTACCCCGCCCCTTTCTCTTTTGTTCCCTCCCCGCTCCCGCCTCCCAGCAGCTCCGCCCACCCGCGCACTTCGCCTTATATGGCGACCGTGCGAACGCGCAGCGGTCACGCGCAGCGGGCGCGCCGAATGTGCGCCGAAGGCGCGCCAAAGGTAAGCCCGTCTGCGCCCGTCCGCGCCTGGACCGCGCCCAGTGCCAGAACCCCTGGTCCCCACCGACGGAAGCCGACCCGACGAACCTACAACGCCGCGGAGCTCCTCGCACTCAACGCCGGCCGCACCCCAGGATGTCACCAAGCCGCCCCGAAGCACACCCACGGACCCTTCAGCTGCCACGCCTGCAGGTTCACCTGCATCCGGACCTGCCCTGCACCAGCACTCGCCAAGCCGAACATCAGCAGCAACCACCTCAAGTGCTTCCTGCTCAACACCCGCTCCGTCCACAGACACGCCGTAGAACTCTGGAACCTCCTCGACACCACCGCCCCTGACGTTGCCTTCCTCACCGAGACCTGGATGAACGCCTCCTCAGCCCCAGACATCGCCATCGCCATCCCGGAGGGCTACAAGATCATCCGAAGAGACCGCGACAACCAGACGGGAGGAGGCATCGCCATCATCCACAGAGACACCATCCGCATCACGACCAACACCGACGACACCCTAACCACCGCTGAACACCTGCATTTCCAGATCCACACCGACCCGAAGACCACCCTCAGAGGCACCCTGATCTACCGACCTCCGGGACCACGCACACGATTCAGCGAGGACATCACCGACTTCGTCAGCCCGCATGCCCTCCCCTCCGCCGACTACATCCTCCTGGGGGACCTCAACTTCCACCTGGAGAACAACAGCGACCGCAACACCATCAGCCTGCTCGACAACCTCGCCAACCTCGGACTCAAGCAACTGGTGACCTCCCCCACCCACCTCGCCGGACACACACTCGACGCAGTCTTCTCATCCAGCAAAGACGTCACCTTCAGCCACGCAACAGGACTCCACTGGACGGACCACAGCTGCGTCCACTTCACCTTCAAAAGAACGACGATCCACCACCACCAGCAACAGGCTGCCCGAAGAAGCTGGAACAAGATCACAGCCGACCAGCTCACCGCTTCCCTGAGCCAGCACCCTCCCGCCAGCTCAGCGAACCCCAGCCAGGCCGCTGACAACCTCACGAGGTGGATCAACAACTGCGCAGACGAACTCGCCCCTCTGAGAACCCCACCCAGCGGACCCTGCAGCAGAAAAACACCATGGTTCACCGAAGAACTCAAGAGCTCCAAGAAGAACTGTCGAGCCCTCGAGAAAGCCTGGAGAAGGGAACCAACCACGGACAACATGACCACCCTCAAGCACGCCACCCGGAAACACCACCAACTGATCCGCGCCACCAAGAAAAATACCTACAAGGACCGGCTGGACAACAACGCACACAACTGCAAGGAACTCTTCAACATCGTGAAAGAGCTCTCCAACCCGAACGCCGCTAACAACGACATCACCCCGTCGCAAGACCTCTGCAACTCCCTCGCGTCCTACTTCCACAACAAGATCGCGGACATACACAACAGCTTCAGCAACCAACCAACGGAAGCCACAACCGCAACAACGCCACCCACCACCACCCTCCGCACCTGGACTCCGATCAGCACCGAAGACACCATCCGCACAATGAACTCCATCCACTCCGGATCGCCGACCGACCCCTGCCCTCACCACGTCTTCAACAAGGCCGACGCTGTCATCGCACCCCACCTGCGGGACATCATCAACACCTCCTTCAGCACCGCCACCTTCCCGGAGAGCTGGAAGCACGCCGAACTCAGCGCCCTTCTCAAGAAACCCACAGCAGACCCCACCGACCTCAAGAACTACCGTCCCATCTCGCTCCTCCCGTTCCCGGCCAAAGTCATCGAGAAGACCGTCAACAAACAACTGGCCGCCTTCCTCGAGACGAATGGATCCCTCGACCCCTCACAGTCTGGCTTCCGAGCGAACCACAGCACCGAGACCGCCCTCATCGCCGCCACCGATGACCTCCGAACTCTGATGGACAACGGGGAAACAGCGGCCCTCATCCTCCTGGACCTCTCCGCGGCTTTCGACACAGTCTGCCACCGCACCCTAGTACAGCGCCTCGGCAACATCGGAATCCAGGACAAGGCACTGGAATGGATCACCTCCTTCCTCGACGGAAGAACACAGAGAGTCCGTCTACCACCGTACAAGTCAGAGGCCACCGAAGTCATCTGCGGCGTACCCCAGGGATCCTCGCTGAGCCCAACCCTCTTCAACGTCTACATGAGCCCCCTCGCGACCATCGCACGCCAACACAACCTGAACATCATCTCCTACGCCGACGACACCCAGCTGATCCTCTCCCTGACCAACGACCCCGACGCCGCCAGAGCCAACCTGCACGAAGGGATGAGAGAGGTTGCCGAATGGATGACGACCAGCCGCCTGAAACTGAACGCAGACAAGACGGAGGTCCTCATCCTGGGCTCCTCGCCCTCCGCCTGGGACGACTCCTGGTGGCCCCCCGCCCTGGGCACCGCACCCACACCGACGGACCACGCACGCAACCTGGGCTTCATCCTGGACTCCTCCCTCTCCATGACCAGACAAGTCAACGCCGTCTCCTCGTCATGCTTCAACATCCTGCGCATGCTACGGAAGATCTTCCGGTGGATCCCCACCGAGACCAGGAAGACTGTCACCCAGGCCCTCGTCACTAGCCGACTGGACTACGGCAACGCCCTCTACGCCGGAACCACCGCCAAGCTCCAGAAGAGACTCCAGCGGATCCAGAACGCCTCAGCCAGACTCATCCTCGACATCCCACGAAACAGCCACATCTCCGGACACCTGAGAGACCTGCACTGGCTCCCGGTCAACAAGAGGATCACCTTCCGCCTCCTCACCCACGCGCACAAAGCCCTACACGACCAAGGCCCGAGCTACCTCAACAACAGGATCAACTTCTACACTCCCACGCGCCCCCTCAGATCAACCAGCCACGCCCTCGCCGCCGTCCCCCGCATCCGAAGAGCGACAACAGGAGGAAGGTCCTTCTCCCACCTGGCTGCAAAGACCTGGAACTCACTCCCGTCCGACCTGCGCCTGACCCAAGACCACCTCTCCTTCAGGAAGAAGCTCAAGACCTGGCTGTTCGAGCAGTAACGGCACCCCCCCCCTCCCAGCGCCTTGAGACCCTACGGGTGAGTAGTGCGCTATACAAATGACTTGATTGATTGATTGATTGATTGAAATGTAATTCAGATAAATCTGAAATTATTTTTTTTGGCTGTGCCCCTGACACTCATTGGAAATCCTGGTGGCCTGTGGATACGCATCCCCCGTCTTCATCCACCCTGGTTGCTAAGAATCTGGGTGTCAAAATTGACAATGGATTAACTTTTAAGCCCCATATTCTCAGTCTAGTTGGCCAATGTTTTGCCCTGCTGCGTACGCTCAGGAAATTTCTTCCTTTTCTCTCCCTTTTTCACAGGAGAATCACAGTCAAGGCACTGATCGGCTCTAGGCTCGACTATGCCAATGTACTCTATCTAGGGCTCCCAGAGTACCTTCTAGCTCGCCTGCAAACTGTTCAGAATTCTGCTGCCAGGGCCATTTTTGGCCTTAGTCGTAGGACTCACACCTCAGCCCTTCTTGACTCGCTCCGCTGGCTCCCAGTGAGGAAGCGTATACTCTTCAAGACTCTAACCATGGCCTTTAAATCCTTGCATGGTATTGGTGCTGTCTATCTAAGGAAACGTGTCCAATTCTATTTCCCATCCAGATCTCTACGCTCTGCCACACAAGCTCTGGCCATAGTTCCTGCTACTAAGCATGCCCGGATTGGGGGCCGCTCCTACAGACTATTGGCACCTCAGCTTTGGAATAAGCTTCCCCTCTCTCTTAGGAAATTAGACAATCTGCTGTCCTTTAGGAAGGGTTTGAAGACCTGGCTTTTTGGTCTTTAGTCTGTCTGTGTTTTCCGGTCTCCTCTACAGATCTACACAGCGCCGGGACACTCTGCCCGAGTAGCCGCGCACTCTATAAGACACCCAATAACATAACATAACATAACATAACATGTATGTCTGCAACATGGCACATTTTTTAAAGCAAAAAAAATGCTTTTTGAAGGGTTTTCATTATTTACCACCAACTTCTAGTTGGTGGTAAATAACGAATTCTTACACCCTTGTAGCACTTATTACAGTGCTACCTACATGTTAAATTACAGAATCTGTAATTTTACAGATTCGGTATTTTACAGAATCGGAAAAATTACAGATTCGGTAAAATTACCGATTCTGTAATTTAACATGCCCCTACATCTCAATATCCAAATACCGGTCGGAAACGGCCGAAAATCGGAATTTTTTGCCGTTTCCGACCGGTATTTGCCTACCTACATCGGGCCCTTGGAGTCTTTCCAATAAGATCCTTCCCAAATTGTTCATGGTCGAATCCAGGAGAGGAATCACACAGTAACTCTTTGGATCTTATCTACTCACCTTTCTATGTCTTGCAGACCTAGCGTTGCAGTGCGCATGTGCTGCCCGGTCTGCGAGGCATATTGAGGTTGGGTAGGTTTTAGAAGTGGAGTTGAATCCCCGCCCATCTTTTTTATTGGCTGGCATCATCATTTATGGTAAACCTTGGCTTCTGTTTGAAAATGAGGCTTCTTTGTTACTGCCCTGTCTCCTTTTGGGGCCTCCCATCCGAACTGGATCGTTTACTTGCGGCGTTACACGGTCTCCTTCATTTAGTCTGTAAGCACTTTTTTTCATTAGGGGCTTTGGCAAAGGTGGCGCGTGTTTATTTTTGTATCGTGCTTTCACTTTAACTGCTATTGTTAAAGTGAAAACGCAATGCAAAAATAAACACGCGGCTGCGTTCGTACATTGGTGACAGCTTGTTGTTTTTATTGCTTGTGCCTTTGCAATGCTTAACACCCGACGATGGCTGTTTTAATTTGGTTACTGGAAGAATTACCGTAAAATCAGGAATGCATTCGCACTTTAATCTTGGCGATTACACGAAGGTCAGTTTGCGGAATTGACGCCTCTGTCGCGATTTTCCTTCTGGTCTCCCCTGACTATGCAGTTCCTCCCTTTGCCTAACGCGTGCGACAGGAGTGGAGGTTGTTGTTCAAGTGCCATGCGGTGGATGGTGCATGTGAAATGATGGGCTTGGGCCGTGACATCAAGCGGCGTCGGGTTTCCAGGGCTCTGAGGAGCAGCTTCAAAGGGCCCCGAGCGTGCTCCCTGCCTTTGTGTGCTGGACCTTCAGTGAGCCTGGACCAGCCCCGCATTAGCGCGAGTCTCCTCAGCGCAGAGCCCCACGTCTGGACAGCGGCGGTGCTGTGAGTATGGCTTCCCTCTTACCCATGGTATTGTCTGGAGTGTCGCGAGCGGAACATACATGTTAGTTCTCGAGTGGGGTATTGTGTTTGCATTTACTTTTTTTCTTTTTTTTTTCTTTTTTTTAATCCTCATTGGCCTTCTCACCGCCCATTACTCAACGGAGGCACCCTTGGGCTTTTTATCTCATATACTGGCTATGCAGGAAAAAGGCTTGTGCAGCACTACTTAGAGTCAGGACCCTCCTCCATGCATGGTCCCTTTTGTATGTGGGACAAAGAGTCTTCCTCCAGAGCGCAACCACCCTATCCTCAGGTCTTCACCTAGCCTGGGAAGACTCAAAACCAGCAAGATAGGCGAAGGTTTAATCATTGGATTTATATTTTAACAAAAAATTCAAACAAAAACCTACTCCCTCACCCAAAACATAACAAAAATGGAGACCAAAATACATACCTTTTTTTGATCTGATGCGAAATATCTAACTTGGCAATAAATCTCATGGCTTGTAGCCAATCCAGCTCTGTCGGAGGTACCGGAGAAACCCATAATTTACAAATCTCTCTCCGAGCCAACAATATAGCATAAAACATGAGTTTGTACCCTTACCTTGCAGATCCGTTCTTCCAGTTATAACTAATTCAGGGCTTACCTTGATCTGCAGGCCTAGGGCTTTTGACAGACAGCTACTCACGGCCTCCCAAAATTCTCTTATCTTCGGACACAACAAAAAACATGTGTAAATCGTTTTCATTGGGACTCTTGCACTTGGGGCAGACCACCACACCACCGGAGTTGAATTTAGGAGTCTTCGAGGAGACCAGTACACCCTGTCAATTGTAAAGAAATGATTCCCCCTTAAATTTGCAGGTTTATAAAGCATAGACATTGTTACTTGCCATTGGTCTTCTGTCGCGATCTCCGGCAAGCAGTCCCCCCACAAGTTCTCAGGCAGCGTAAAGGGGCCATCTTCCATCTCAAGAATCAGCCAATACCACAGTGCAACTTCCTTTTTAAATAAGCAGTCTGAAAATAGCTTCTCTTCAAATTAGTTGTGAACTCCAATTAGATTCCCCATTTCAGTTGCCCAACTCTGTATCTGCAAATATTTAAACACGGAAAAGCTCCAGCCCCATTCTTGTTCACAAAGTCCCCAAGAGATCAGCTTGCCATGGGGAAATAACTCTTTCCATCGCTGGGGTCCAACTTCTCTTAGTGATCTAGCCAAAGCATCCTTTGACCAGAGAGGAGACCCTGGTGCGTCCCAAATCAGAGCCATATAGCTGTAATATGGGATTTTTAATAACCTTCTAATTCTGAACCAGAGCTCTGCCAAGTCTCTTAGGACCTTTAACCTGGCCTTTTTAAAACATTTCGGATCTGCAAACTTATACAAAAAGCCATGCTCATTATAGCTATTCTTTCTAAGCATTGCACAAAACATTTTCCCAATAACTGAAAATGTCGGGGTACCCAACAGCATTCTACAATTTTTTAGCAGGAAGGCCCATGAATAAATTTGAAAGTCTGGGGTCGCCAATCCTCCCTTAACAAGTTTTCTCCTAAGCTTCTTCCAAGAGAGGCGAGGCCCTTTTGAAGCCCATAAAAAAGAATTAATCTCACTCTGTAACTTTGTAAACCACTCTTTCTTAAATGTCAACTGAAGTGTTTCAAACAAGAAAGTAATCTTTGGCAAAATCATCATCTTTACCAAGTTTGTACGACCAAACAGTGAAAGCGGTAACTGTGCCCACCCTCGAAGAGTGGCAGTTATCTCCTTTTTTAGTTTTAAAAAGTTAATTTTAGTAAGATCCCTGATGTCATGCGTTATCCTCACCCCCAGGTATCTCATCTCGGACTTACAGGCTATTCCCTCGACATTTGAGTTCCAGGCCATAATCTCCGTTTTGTCTTCATTTATAGCATAACCTGAAACAGCCCCGAACTCCTTAGTCAACTCTAAAAGGCCTTCATTGACTGATGTATTTTGGGGGTGTAAATAATTATGTCGTCAGTATATTACCCGATTTTTCTCTCTTTTATCTTTTCTCTTTTCTACCTCTCCTCTTATCTCTTTTTTCTCTTCTCTTCTTACTGCGTTCTTTTTTCTATTCTCCACTGCTCCATATCTTTCTTTCCCTCTGCAATCTCTTTCTCGATTATTCTTCTTCATGGTGTATTTCGTTCTCTTGACCAGATTTTACATTTGTGCTATGAGTAATTTGACAGCTCTCTTTACACGTATTTTATGTCTTTGCTGTTTCCTTTTCTGTAGTGATTCCCTTGCCATGTGTTCTTTCCACGTGTCGCCCATCACCCCTCTCCTCAATGTTGTGTAATTTTGTCTCATGGAATGTGCGAGGTCTTGGTCACCCTGTCAAGCGTCAAAAGGTATTGTCTCATTTATCCAAAATTGGTTCTCAAGTCGTTTTTCTTCAAGAAACGCATTGTTCTGATGTTCAATCACTCAAGTTAAAGAGACAGTGGATGGGTCAGGTTGTATTTTCTCCGGCTCTTCTTAAAAAAGGGGGGGTTGCTATTTTATTTCACAAAGCTTTGAATGTACAAATTATCTCCTCTCAACATGATGACGAAGGACGTTGGGCAATGGTTAAGGTTATTAGCCATAATAAGACACTGGTTCTGCTAAATATTTATGGTCCGGTACGCCCTGACCCTAAGTTTTGGAATGCTATTAAAGCCCTGATTTCTTCCATTGACTGCCCTGATTTTGTGATTGCAGGTGATTTTAACCAATGGTTAGACCCTTTCTCTGATAGATTATCCTCCAGTAAATTTCAACCTGACAAATCTCATAAGAGCTTCCAATCTGCCATTGCCTCACGTCCTTTGTATGATTCTTGGAAGTTATATAACCCTGATGTGTTGGAGTATACCTTTTTCTCTTCTGTGCATCACACCCGCTCTCGAATTGATTACATTATGGTTAGTAAATCTTTACTCCCCTCCATTCAAAAATCTGCAATTGGTTCCATTTTTATTTCTGACCATGCCCCTGTTTCTACCTCACTTGATCTTTCCCTTATTTTGTTGGAAGTTTAACACATTTCTTTTATCTGATTCAGTTTTTTTAAAGGAAAGTGCGGAATTTTTCAATGAATTTTTTTTCTTCAATAATCCCTCGGACACCTCCATTCCAAATAATTGGGATGCTTTTAAAGCTGCGTTCCGAGCATTTACCATATCCTATGTTGCTAAAAAAAAGAAACTCAATAGGAAGCAATACGACAACCAACTTCGTAAACTCAAAAACCTTGAACACTTGTATTTCTCTTCTAAATCCTCCTCCTCCCTTCAAGATTTAATTTTAGCCAAAACCGAACTCAATAAGATTATTGCTAATGAGGCTTGTAACACCCTCCTTAAAATTAAATCCAAATTCCATGGTGGCCAAAATAAAGCAGGAAAAAGGTTGGCAAACTATTTGAAAATTAAATCTGAACGTAAAAATGTAGGCCCAATTTTCAATGACTCTCTACATAAACTGGTTTCAGCAGAGGAGGACATCGCTGAAGTATTCCATTCCTATTATCAATCCTTATATACTGATGACACGCACCCCTCTGATGTGAACTTATCATCCTTTTTTCAGGGCCTTCCCTCTCCCCCGTCCTTACCAGATGAGTTTGCTCTCCTGGAAGAAGACATTACACTTCAGGAAGTAACTCGAGCTATTAACTCACTCAAACGATCAAAAGCTCCTGGTCCAGATGGCCTACCTGTAGAATTTTATTCCTCGTTTCATACCTTTTTTGCTCCTAAACTCTTTCAACTCTTCAATTCCTTTATTTTGAATGCGAAGGCTTCTGGGTCTTTTTTGGATGCACTAATTATCATAATCCCGAAACCTGATAAAGATCACACCCAGTGTAAAAATTATCGCCCTATATCCCTCATTAATTATGATTGCAAAATTTTTGCTAAGGTCCTTGCTTCACGCCTTGATTCCCTTATCCCCGTCTTATCAAAACAGACCAGGTGGGTTTTGTGAAAGGTAGGCTTGCTGCGGACAATGCACGTATGCTTTCCAATGTTATTGCCCATAGCAAACATCTTAGGGTCCCTTTCGCAGCACTCTCCTTAGATGCTGAAAAAGCTTTTGACCGTATCAACTGGCAATTCATGTTTCGTACCCTACACTGGTTTGGCTTTGGTCCCTCTTTTATTTCCATGGTCAAACTTCTCTGTTCCTCTCCTCGTGCCAGTATTTTTGATAACAACCAATTTTCCAAGTCCTTCTCCTTATCTAGAGGCACTCGTTAAGGATGTCCCCTCTCTCCCCTATTATTTATTCTTTGTCTCGAACCCTTCTTAGAAAGAATTCGATCTAATCCTAACATCACTGGTTTTAAATTGTCTTCTACTGAAACTAAATTGTCTGCATATGCAGATGATGTGCTGGTTTACATGTCAAATCCTGAATCCTCCCTTCCACCATTTCTGGGTGAGGTCCGGTTATATTCCTCTGTTTCAGGATATAAATTGAACCTGTCCAAAACGGAAGTCCTCCCACTTAATTCACTTTGTTACCAATTCATGTTTAATAATACTGATTTTGCTTGGTGTCCCTCTAAAATTAAGTACCTCGGAATTTGGTTCGCACCCTCCTTGAGAAATACCCTTAAACTTACTTTTGATTCTCTCATAAAGAAAATCAACTCCCTTCTTTAAATCTGGTCCCCATTATTTATTTCCTGGTGGGGTAGACTAGACACACTTAAAATGATGATTACCCCCCATGTTCTTTATACTGTATCTATGCTCCCTTTCAAGATTCCCCTTTCCTATTTTTCCCGCATAAACGCTATTTGTTCTAAATTTTTATGGAATGACAAGCATCCCCGAATAGCACTGCAAAAGCTGATTCGCCCTAAATCTGAAGGTGGCGTTCGCTTTCCCAACTTTAAAATGTATCACTCCGCTTTCCTCATTAAACAATCCTTTTCTTTGGCCTAAGACTTTAATGACACCCCTGTACCTACCTGGGTTCTTCTAGAACGCTCCCTGCTGAAAGACTTTTCCTTTCAACATATTGTTTTTATGTCAAAATGTTCTTTTTTAACCAAATACCCTATCTTAAAATACTCCCAAACAGTATTACACAATGTCTTCTCTTCTAATCTATCCTCTTTGCAATGTTTTTTATTATCTGTTGTATGGTATAACAAATTTCTTCGATATAAAAGTAAATCATTTTATTTCAAGCACTGGAAAGAAAAGAATATTGTATTTGTGGATCCATTTTTTGATAATGACTCTATCATTACGTTTCCGAAATTACAAATTTTATTTAACTTACCTTCATCTTATGTTTCTGAATATAACATTATCACATCTGCCATTCAGTCACACTTAGCTTTCCTTTCAATGCCTGATGCCTTACCCTCTTTTGTTCCTACCTCTTCACTTTATCCCTTATATTTATATATATATATATATCACTCAACAACCTAAGGCTGCCCTTGTTTATACACTATTATTGTCCGCTCTTTCAGATCGTCCTAAATCAGTTGTTGAGATTGCATGGGAAAATGACCTTGATATTTCTCTCTCTGTTCTGTTGTGGGATCGTATATGCTCCAAATTGTTTAAAGTATCTCCTGCTGCTCGTATTACCCAATTGTTCCGCCCAGCTATCTTTACAGACTATTTTCCTGGGATCGTTGTCCTCTGATGTTGATACCATCTCTTCTTCTGCAAGATTGTTGGACTTGTTTATTTCTCTTGCATTTAAAGTTCTTTTATTATGTTGGAAAGATAATTCTAAAATGTCTGTTCACACTTGGTGGAATTATGTTTGCGATGAACATAGGATTGCTATCGCTTCGTCCTCTTCTGTCCCCCTGAAAATTAAATCCGATCTCCTTTGGCTCCCTTTTACCTCTTATCTTTCCTCCAAATCTCTTCCTTGAATGACTCTCAGTTTTCCCACTTATTCTTACCTTCCCCTCTCTTTCTTCTCCCTTCCCCTCTTGTGCCCCTTCTTTCTTTTCTTTCTTTCTTCTCTCCTCCATTCTATTCTACATGTATCTCCCTTTTTCCTTTTCCTTCTCTCTATGACCATTTTCTTATTTGTTTTATTGCTCATTACATATGTTTTTGTACTCCTTCTTGATATTCTTATTTTTCCACTTATTTAGGAAATATGTATTGTATTTAATCCAAAATGCTAATAAAAATTTCTTAAACAAAAAAAAAGCATATAACCTGATCTTTTTGGACCAACCCTCAAATTCGAACGGAGCAATCTCCTCTGCAGCTCTTAACTTACACGCTAGGGGCTCGATATATAAATCAAATAAAAGTGGTGACAGGGGACACCCTTGTCTGGTCCCTCGCATAATTGGAACTGGCTGAGTTAATATCCCATTAACTAAAACTCGAGACGTAGGGGAATGGTATAAGGATACAAGAGAACTGGTGAAATTCTGGCCTAATTTGAGAAATTTTATCAAGGCCTGTAAATATACCCAGTTTACACGATCAAACGCCTTGGTGGCATCCAATGCGATAACAGGCCAAGGGAAGATCGTAAGCCAAGGCCATATCCATAGCACCAATAAGTGAAAAAGTTAACTCTTTCAGATATCTTACCTTTATAAAGCCTTTTTGGTCTTCATGAATTAACTTTGGAATAACAGTACTCAGCCATAATTTTTGCAAACAATTTGTAATCGCAATTTAATAGCGATATAGGCCTATAAGAGTCCATATATTTTGGGCGTGGCTTGGCAGCCGATGAAGAAGGACGGGTGAGCGCTGAGCTCCGAGGCGGCCTCCCCTATTAATCCTGGTAATATCTGTCCTGACGACCCTGAAGCCCTGAATTTACCCGCGTCTCCTCCCGCACACTTGGGGGCCTGATCGGAGGTGGAGGATTCGGGTCCGCGACCGTGTGGAGCCCGCGCCGCGCCAGCGACCTGGTGGGCGGCGCCGGCCATTTTGCGGCCTAGAAGATCGGCCGCATCCCCGGCCTCGAGTAATCAGGGGGCCGGCCCGCGGTGGTGACCGGCCGGTCACCGGCTGCCGAGAGGGTCGGAGCTCCGGACTTGCGGACCCACTGCAGCGGCGGGGCCTGAGCTGCCTTGCTGCGGAGCTTCGGCAGGACCACAGCGGAGGCACCTGAAGGTGAGAAGGCCGGACGCAACCTTCGGCCCTGGGGGCCTACTGCGTGCCAGTCACGGAGCGTGAGGTCGAGGGAGGGCCCGATCCTGCGCAGCCTGCCCAAGGAAGGACAGACCGGCACTGGCCCTTGGCCGCTTGCCACCAGGGTGCCCTGCTGCCACCGGAAGGCCTGGCGAGCCGGCGCTGAGGACCCCCGAGACGGCCCGATCTGTTGGGACCCTGCGGACTGCGGCGGCTGTGGGAGGCTGGAGCCCAGCCTGGGGCCCTATGGACGTGGCGGGCCCGCTTCCCGGGACCTGCCCTTGCCGGGAGTGTTTCTCCCTGACCCCCACGTGGTTGGGGCCTTGGAAGGCTACCCCTGACGCCATATTGTGCTGGCTGCAGTCGCTATCGCTCCTGGACTCAGAGGAGCGGCTCACCCAGGGGAGCACCTCGTGGTCGGTGTTCTGTGAAGCGGAGAGTGGTGACCCGGCGCTGACAGGGAGTTGCTGGCTTTGGGGGCCCGTGGAGCCGGCGGGTGTGAGACGCGGGGAGTGTCCCCAGGACTTGCGGCCTTGAGAGTTGGACTTGGGGGCGGACGCCACTCCTGATATTGCGGAGACGAGAAACCGGTTGCCTCCATGGGGAAACGCCTAAAGCCTCGCCCGGATGCTGCTGGGGAGGTGACGGACGGCCAGGGCTCCACTCTGGACGCTGGTTCGGCGGCGGGTCTGCCGCAAGGCCAGCTGGAGCAGATACTGAAGGCCATTGCCGACACCAGGGAGGCCCTGCACCATGACATCGGGCAGGTATCCACGAGTCTGGGCCTATTACGTGCGGACCACGGCAAGTTGGCAGATCGGGTCAAGCAGACCGAGATCCGGATGGATGCACTGGAGCCTGCGACAAAAGCGGCGAAAACCCTGATGGGGGAGCTACAACAAAGGGTGCAAATACTAGAGCAGAGGGCGGAGGATGCCGAAGGACGCAACCGCCGCAATAACATTCGCGTGGTGGGCCTGCCGGAGAAGATTGAGGGGACAGACATGCTGGGCTATCTGGAGGCCTGGCTGCGAGAAGTGGTGGTTCCGGAGGGTCTGTCACCGTTCTACAGTCTGGAACGTGCCCACCGTGTGCCGGCTCGACCCCCGGCCGAGGGTCGGCCTCCTCGCCCGGTGGTGGCGCGCTTGCTGTACTACAGGGATCGAGATCTCATTCTGCAAAAGGCACGAGCACTGGGGCCCTATAAGGTGGACAACGTCCAAGTCTCCATATATCCGGACTACTCCTTGGAAGTTCAGAGGCAGCGGTCGACTTTTCTGGAGGTCAAGAAGGCTCTTCGGGAGGAGGGTATCCGCTACTCTTTCCTGTTCCCAGCCCGCTTGCGGATCATGATGGATGGCCAATCTTCCTTCTACGATTCTTCCGCCGACGTGTGGGACTGGCTGGAATTGTACAGGACCGGCGCGGATGCGCATCAGACGACCGGGGAAAGACGGAGGGCACCACCGAGACCTAGGCGGAGCAGGAGACCCAAGAGACGACCGCTCGGACACCTTCGATCTCGCAGACTGAGCTGGAACGCAGAGATGCCCTTCGGGCGGTCTCTACGATCTCCCAAACAATGGGTTCGGCATCGGCTGTGGAGTCGGGCTCTCGAGGGGGCACTGATGGGGTGGCATCAGAGGAATCAGGGACGGGTGACCCCGAGCCGCCCCATGTCACACCTGGGACTGCTGATGGTTTGCTGGACGAATGATGCTAATGCTTCCCTGGTGTGGTATTGTATAAGCTGCTGTGTTCCTGGACTGGGTTTGGGGTGGAGGCAGTGTCACCCAGATGGGCCTGGGGCTGGTGTTGGGCGACTAACTTCTGCAGTGGTTCCTGTCATAACTAGGGAGGAGATGCGGGGCGCATAGGGCATGTTGGGGAGAGCTGGCTGGGAGGAGTGTGCTGCTTGCGGTCTATTGGAACTGGCGACAGGCCACCCCCTCCTATCTCACACCTATTGTGGGACTCTGGTAGTTACCAGGGACTGTTCTTTTTGGGAGTTAGTCATTTGGATGGGTTTCTACTGTTTGGGACCTATTCTGGGGAGGGGTGGGATATGGGACTGTTGGGAGGTATCAGGGTTATGGTTTTGGGGTGTAGTCAGTGTGCATACGATATTTGCTTTCATTGGAACTGTATTCGTTATCGTGAATGGGGACCCTCCCTGAACTGAAGTGTGTGACCTGGAATGTGAGGGGACTGAATTCCATGCTGAAACGTCATAAAGTGCATGCCTATCTTGTTCGCAGGGGGGTTCAGGTTGCCTTCTTGCAGGAAACCCACATTGATCGAACTGAGGGGCGGGCTCTGCAGCGCAGATGGCGGGGACAAATGTTTTACACAACCTTTTCGGCCTTTGCAAGGGGGGCTTTGATTTGGGTGCGGGCGGGGATTCCCTTCCAGCCTTTGGTAACAGTGGTCGACCCTGAGGGGAGGTTTGTGGCTGTACAGGGCCGCCTAGATGGGAGAGATGTGACACTTTGCAGCGTTTACGCCCCGAATGTGGACCAGCCTGCCTTTTTTGCGCGATTGTCTGGGAAACTGGCAACTGTCCTGGCCGGCACGGTCCTGCTTGGGGGGGATTTTAACTCTGTACTGGACGTGGAATTAGATAGATCGCACCCACCACTGGCGCAGGCGACAGCTCACAGGCTAGCGAAGAGTAGGAGAGAGTGGCAAAGTAGCTGGGGCCTGGTCCTGGTCGATGCATGGCGAACCCAACACCCCACAGAAAGGGACTTCTCCTTTTACTCCCCCCCGCACGATCTGCATGTTCGCCTTGACAGCATTCTGTGTTCGCCGGACGCTCAGAGCCTGGTCCGCCACAGCGAATACCTGGCCAGGACGATATCCGACCATAACCCTTGCTTAGTACTGGTCCAATGGATGAGGCGACGCCAAGCTATTCCGACGTGGCGGTTGAACCCACTGACATTGGAAGACCCGGCGTTTAAGGCCGAGGTGCGCACTGGGGTGGAAAGTTACTTCGACGCTAATGTGGGCACGGCTTCCAGTAGGGCGCTGGAGTGGGACGCCTTTAAGGCGGTGATTCGGGGCGTCTGTATCTCGGCTACCGCGGGAGTCTGTAAGACCCTCCTGCTGGATGTAGAGCGCAGCGAGGGCCGCTTGCGCGAAGAGGAACGACGCAGCCACACGACTCCTGAGGCTCACGGAGCGGTTTCGGCTGCACGAGAGGAAGTGGCGACAACAATGGAAAAGCTGCGCTGCTTTGACTATAAGGAGTTTCTTGTCCGGGCTCATGCCGAGCGTGACAAAGTGGGCTCACTACTGGCGTGGTTGGCCAACCCTGGGACCCGTGGCTCCCCGATAGTGGCGCTAGCCACTCCAGAGGGGCGCATGGTTTATACGCAATCGGACATCAACGATCAGTTCCTCATGTATTATACGCACCTTTACAGGAGCAGGATGCCAGATCCCCCGGTGGAGCTGGAGGAGTTCCTGCTGGCGGCGCAGCTGCCACGGCTCGACCCGGAACACGCGAACCATCTGGGCGGGGACATTTCCGAGGGAGAGATCAGAGTGGCCATCAAGCACATGGCCCGCCGCAAGACCCCTGGCACGGATGGGCTGCCGATTGAATTTTATGCAGCCTATGCGGATGTGCTGGTTCCGCGATTGCAGGCGGTTTACCGGGAGGCCTGGGACACCGGGTACTTACCGGCGTCTACTCGCGAAGCTTTGGTGATACCCTTACTAAAGCGGGAGGGAGACGCGAACTGCCGTTCGGCGTACCGCCCACTCTCCATGCTCACAACGGATTACAAGATCCTGAGCAAGGTTCTTGCGACGCGGCTGCTGACCCACATGCGCACCTTGGTACACAGTGACCAGGCGGGCTTTATCCCCCAGCGCACCACCGCCACCTGCGTGCGCCGGTTGATCCGGATCATGGGGGGCGAGGCCGCTACTCACCCGGGTACTGCTGTCCTCTCGATTGACATCGAGAAGGCATTTGATAGTGTCGAATGGCCATACTTGCTCCGTGTACTGGAGGCCTTCGGATTGGGCGAGCGCTTCGTGAAATGGACTGCCTTGCTCTATGCCGCGGCCACGGCCCGTGTCAAAACGGGGGCCACCATCTCAGCCCCTTACGTGGTGGGTCGGGGGACCCGACAGGGGTGTTCTCTGTCCCCCCTGTTATTTGCGCTCGCTATTGAGCCACTGGCTGCGCATGCCCGTATGGGTCGAGCATATGCAGGCCTTCCTCTAAGAGCCGACACCCACTACATCTCTCTCTATGCGGATGACTGTTTGCTGTTTTTGGCGGACACGAGCGATTCCCTGCGTGGGGCCGAGCGACTGCTGTCGGACTTTGGCCGTCTCTCGGGGCTGAGAGTCAACTGGGGGAAGTCTTGCCTCTTCCCGCTGCCGCCAGGGGCCGATGACTCCCAACCGGAGGGCGAATTACGATGGAAATACCTTTGCCTCCCCTATCTGGGCACGCACATCTACCACTCGCCGTTGGCCCTCTTGGACGGTAACATCAACAGAGCAATCCGAAGTTTGCAGGGCTGCATGGGTTTCTGGCGGACACTACCGCTTTCAGTCGCGGGACGAGTGGCATTGTTGAAAATGGTGGCACTTCCCCGATTGTTATATCTGTTTCGCACCCTGCCGATCTGGATCCCTGCGTCGGTTTTTAACAGACTCCGCTCCCTGACCTCTGGGTTCATTTGGGGGTCGGGTAGACGACGAGTTGCGCTGGCCACGATGATGCGCCCCAGGGCGGACGGGGGACTTGCGGCCCCGGATTTTGAGTGGTACTACTTGGCGGCGCAACTGCAGTGGCTCACCCAGGCGGTGGCTTTGGAATTCCGAGGCCCAGAGGGAGTAGCGGGCAGACTGTTCCCGAGGCACGTCATCTCCTTTATAATCTTGGGCCAGAAATTGGACCTCGCCCAGCTCACACTGGAGGAACGCACGATTCGCAGTTGCTGGCTTCGGTGCCACAGGCGCTCCGGAGCCGCTCGCCCTTATGCCCCTGAAATCCCGCTAGGGATGTGCACGGCCTTTCCACATGGTGGCGACTGGTCAGCACTGGCGATCTGGGAGGAGCTTGGCTTGCAGGTGATCGGCGATCTCTACAAGGATGGATCGCTGCTCACGTTTCAAGAGTTGCGGGACTCCTATGATCTACCGAGGGGTGGATATCTGCTGCACGCCTCGTTAGTGGCTGGTATTCGCCGTCATTGGAAGAATGGGCTAGCTGAACCACCGACCTCGGAGTGCTGTCAATACGTGGTCATGGCTGCTGGCACTTACAAGGCTGTCACATGCCTTTACCGGAGGTTGTCGACTGCTACCCTGCGACCCCTAGATGAGCTGAGAACCAAGTGGGAAGGGGACATTGGGCGGCCAATTCCAGAGTCGACATGGCCGCAGCTAGTGCGACGGGCATGGAAGGGCACTAGGAACGCCAGGTTCCAATTGGTCCAGTTTTTCACCCTACACCGTGCATACCTAACACCAATCAAAATCTCACAATATTTCGAGGGTGCATCATCGAAATCTGTCCAAGATGTAAGACTGCGGACGCGGACTTCGCTCACATGTTTTGGACCTGCAGTACGCTGGCGGGTTACTGGGAGGCGGTGATGTCCTGCCTGAATGCTGTCACGGACCGGCAGATCGATCCTGCAATGGGCACCTGCCTATTATTGTGGTTCCCTCACACCCCCCGTACTCGAGTTACCAGTACATTTTATGACTTGGGTTTGATATTAGCCAAACGAGAGATCACCATGCACTGGAAATCTAGCCAAGGACCCAGCTACTTGCGTTGGAAGACCACTTTGGAGCGCTGGGCGAAGGCGGAGAGTGCCTTGCGGCTGCGACAGGCCAGGAGCCTGGATAATGACAGGGCATTAGAGGTGGCTAGGGCGTGGGAGGCCCTAGTTGTGGCGCTCCAGCGGCCAGAGGACGACTTGAGCGAGGACGAGAGGGGAACATCAGGATAGGGACAATGCGTTAAGGGACACCTCACACCCAACGAGGCACACACACTACTTACAAATAATGATAGCAGATCTGAGAGTTCTGGTTCCCCATCGATAAGCGTTACTTACCTTTTACTACGGATCCTGTCAAGGAAGTGAATAGGCTAACACTTAACTGATTGAGAGAGAGGAGTATGGCACACTGACTACGAGGGTGGGATTAAGGGTGGGACAGCTCAGCTGAGGGATTGTTCTATATAAAAGGTGTCTTGTTGGAACTGTGATGTTATCCTGACCTATCGGCTAATGCCATGATTGCTTCTCTTTGTAGTGTACTTTTTGAACTTGACTACCAATAAAAATCGTTTTTACAAAAAAAAAAAGAGTCCATATATTTTGGTGACTTCCCTGGCTTCGGTATTAGTATGATATTTGCCTCATTCCAAGAAGAAGGCAGAGAAGCCTTACCCAGAAAAATCTGATTGAATAACTGGCAGATAATTGGTACAAAGATGTCTATCATTGATTTGTAAACTTCGGCCGGAAGACCGTCTGGCCCAGGTGCCTTGCCCCTTTTTCCCCCTTTAATATCCCCTGCAACCTCTAATTGAGATATTTCGTGATTTAATACCTCCTGAAGTTCGTCCGGTAACGGCTCCACAAACTCTAACCAACGCGTTAATGCCTGCTCTTCTGGTCTAAGATCCTCATTATAAACTTTCACAAAATAGTCATGAAAGGCAGCCGCTATTCCTTTACTGTCTGTAATCGTCAAACCTGACTCCTCCATTCTTACTTCCTTAATCAGATTACTAACTTGATCTTTTTTCGCTTTCCAGGCTAGCAGTTTACAACACCCCTCGCCATATTCAAAATGTGGAAGTTGGCTACCGTCCCATTTCTCCTTAATCCTTTGACTAAAAACTCCCACCAAATCTGATTTTAACTCCGTTAGCTCATGCAATATCCTTTCATCCACCTCAGGACTGCCATGATTTACGATATCAGCCTCACGCTGACGAATTTTCTTCTCCAATTCTGAGACCTGACTGTCATATAATCTTCTTCGCTCCCATAGCGCCTAATCTCCCTCGCAAAAAAGGCTTGCATGTGTCCCAAACAATTTCAATCCTAGCTGATCCCATATTTTAATAAAAAAAACTTCAGTCTCTTCACTCAAAATGTTTAATTCTTCCTGATCATAGAGGACCGTACGATCTAACCTCCATGTTGAACCCGATAAGCCGTCCTCTAAATCCATCGACAACGTTATGGCTGAGTGATCCGAAAGGTGCACGCCAACATGGCCCACCTGAGTCACACAATCCGTCAATCTAGAGTCAAGCAGAAAGTAATCAATACGAGATTTATGGTTGTATTTTTTATTATGGAATGTATATCCTAGTTGCTGGCCGAACCTCAATCTCCAAATATGACACAAGCCTAGCTGGGGGATGATCATCTTAACTCTGTTCAACATTTTAGGGTTTACCATAGCTCTACTCTTTTCCGAACGATCTAACTTATGGTCCAACACAGTATTAAAATCGCCTGCCATCATTATTTTACCAGGAAAACTTAAAAGTTCCCTGGCCAACTCCTCTAAAGGACCCACATTATCCTGGTTCGGACCATAATAACCAATAACGGTAAACATTTCCCCTGCCATCTTTAATTTCACAATCAGCCATCTACCTCTAAGTTCAGCCATTTTACCCTCCACCGAGATATTGACCCCCTGCCTGATTAGAACTGCAACACCTTTTGTAACCGCCGTTTGAGGAGTAAAAAGTGAATGAGCAACCCACCGCTGAGCCAGAAATAGTTCCTTACTTTCAGCCCCTGATAAATGGGTCTCCTGCAATATTATAATTTGAGCCAAAAAAATCCCTCAAGTACTTCAAACTTAACTCTCTCCTGGGTTTCACATGCAACCCATTTGCATTCCAAGATAGGATTCTCAGCTCCATTGAGTTAACCCCACTCATGACAACTTAGACCAGCAAAATCATAAAACCTGACGTCAAAGAAGCTTCTGAGGAATTTCCCAATTTTTCTCCCCTCACCCTTACCCTTCCCCTTCCCCGATACCCTTCCCCCCTCCCCCTTCAGTCCGAAAAGGACCCTGGAAAACCCAACCAAAACTGCCCAAGGCCAGGGCCATTTGGGTGCCTACAGTGGACAGTGCTTGTAAACACTAGAATAAATAATAATACGCCTGCACGGCATCTACTCTTTGAACTTTCCAAAACAGTGCCTAAACTTATTACAGGCTCTCCGCTTGGCATTGCTCCAAAAAGCTGTCCACCTACTCAACAAATCGAAAAGAATACATCTTATTATGCCACATACCTTTTAGAAAAGCCGGAAACTTCAGTTGAACCGTAGCACCCAATTTTCTCAGAGGCTCAATCCGCTTACCTAACTCCCATTGCCTATTAGCAGTTACCGGTGACAAATCCGACCTTACCTCCACTTTAGCTCCGTCTACCGTAATGTTTTCTTTTTTAGAGCAGCAGCCAAAAATTTTTCTTTCAGAGTATACCTCAAAAAGTTAATCAAGATTCTCCTAGGCTCGTGTTTGCATTTTCGTAGCTGCCTCAAGCCCAGTTCTTCCAGCCATGCTGCTCTGCTTTGATGAAACAGGCAGGATTTCCCCTACTCTGTTTGCTTTGATGAAACAGATCAGATTTCCCCCACTCGTTCTAGATGCCTTGGGATGAGGGGCATGGAATGCCATAGAAATAAGGGCTGCCTTTTCAATATGTCTTCTATATATGAGAGGGCATAGCATTTTTGCAAAGGCTTTTGTTTGCGTGGGGCTCTGCAATTTACTTCTGAGTGCCGCTGCTGTGTAACCGTCGTATGAGGGATATTGGAGGTTTAGGTATGACACGTTTTGTTTTTCTTCATTCAAAGTTATCCAAGTCTGTGTGGTGTAGCAGGAACAGCGACACTCGTTATCTTTAGAGTTACATATGTGAAGACCAAGCTGTGTTGGTATAACACTAATACTTTGCAGTATTGTAGCTCCCAGACTTCCTTCTCAACCGGATTGTGAATTATTTAAATGACAATTCATCCTCTGCATCATCAGACATTTCTGTTGGCACCATCAGCACGGTCTAGCGTGATTTTGGCACGGCACGTATGCCCACTTTAGCCTAGTGTCCTGTGATTACATTCTGTAAGCAGTGAGGTTACTTAGTGGTGGACTTAGAGTTATTTAACTGCCTCATGGACGCCAGCAGAATCATCAAAAACAATTCTGCCTCACAGGAAATCATGCAGTCTCAGAGAAACAATGCAGTCAACCCATCCCCTGTTGTGGGTTAATATCCTCTTCTAATGTACACTATATGTTGATGCTATTTTGGATAGACCTTATATTAGTAATGAAAAATCGCAAAACGAAACAAAGGATATCTTTGCCAGAGTACCTGCAGTTACTTGAAGACAGTGCCCTTCTAATGAAAGTAATACACCCCACAGAGACGTGCTGACACTCTTCCTTTTAATGAAAGGAAGCACTAGTATGGAAAGACTGAGAATATATACAAATTTAAATTGCTGTCCACGAGTTCCGCAAACCTTGAGAAACAGATGCACTTTTCCTCGGTGATCCATGGGGATGTGGATGGGCACAGTAATTCTGGAATCGGACTCCGTCATACGTAATTGGGAGAATTATTATCTGTAAATTCAAGGACAATTGTTTTTTCATATTAGGAGTCTGCAATAGTATTATTCTGATATTGTTTTAATTGCTTCATTAGATAGGTTCTTTGATAATCACTCGTAAACAATTCGTCTATAATGTCACACAACTTGGACTTTTCTCGCATTATTGTGATTAATTTGGATGCGCTTTCACTATATTCATTCATTTACATTCCAAGATGGCGTCACTAGATCAGCTTTAGTTCTATAATATACACTAATATTTTTTTTGACGCCGTGAGTGTTGTACAATGCGATAACGGACCATAATAAGAATTGTCTCATTCTTACTTTCTAAGTGAAGGCTGTTTCCAACAAAAGATGTATTGAGCGCTTGGTGTTCTTAAGTACAGAAAAAATATATACACTGCTTTCTCAGACTGGATGTTTTCAAGCAACATTGCATCATAAAATTAATAGTCATAAACATAGAATGTAATCATTGATTTTGTGTATTATACTACTTCTGATGAATATCGATGAGGAACACAGTTGAGACAGAATGTTATGCTTAGTTTACCACTGAAGGGAACTCTGTGTTTTATTTATTTCAGATTTACTTGTTTTATTATCGATCCGATTGCACATGTAGGAGTCATACTTTAAAGAACTTTTGAAACATATCACTGATATATCAAGGCACGCTAGAATAATTAAATAGCATATTTAGATACTTTCATGTTCTAGGTCTCTCATTCCATCTCTTAACATTTGATGTTTTTCTCTTGAATTTATGAGATTAATTTGTTGCAGTTTTTATCTTTTTTTCAATATAGAATATTGACAATTTATTACAAAGTTATATTGTCCAACTTGGTTTGTCTCGTTTTGGACTTTAGAATTAATGTGTTGAGATTGATTTCTGTTTTTTGCTCCCTTTCAGAGTGTCCAATACATATTCTGATTCTTTGTGTCCTTATTGCATTCAACTGTTCATTGATTGTCTTCCCATGAGCTCTAAACCATCGATTGTTGTTACTATATATGAATGGATATGAAATCTTTTATATTTATTATAAAGTAATGTTGTGTCTAGTTCATCTGTACTTTATGTTTTGTATCTGCCTACATGTTGTAAATAGCTTTTTGTTTGTATATATTTTAGCCCTGAAGAAGTCCCTATGAGGACAAACGCGTCGGCAGTCCTGAATTTTAAGAAATTGTCTAAGAAATAAAAGAATAAAAGGAACTATTTTCTACAATCAAAATCGACCATTGTTCTTCTAATTTGCGAAGATATCAACTTATTCCTTTATGTTTTTGATCATGGACAATAAATTGCCTTTATTAATAACCTACCTCCATTTCTGAGTGCAGGGCCATCTGTGTTTAAAAAAGACATAGAGGCTACCATTTTTCAAGTCCTTGAACTTTCAGTCAACAGTACCCTTCAAATACCAAGAAATAGCCCTTGTATAGGTAGATGTAGGATCATTGTCCAAATCTTCACTCACGTTCAAGTGTGAACTGATCTCCCGCATAATCTTGGTAATTGGCAAAAATGTCATCTTCCTGCCCAGCACATATCCTCATACACAAGATACTGAAGCCTCAAAGGAAAGATTCTGGTTCATCTTTATGGCACGTATGTGACACAGGATGATGGTTATATTAACATCTGGGTGTTAAATAATATACATTAACTTTCAAGATGACGTAAGCAATGTAAACACCATGTGACCATTTTAAGAACTTATGTCCATTTGTTTCAGGTATCGACAAAAGATGTAGTTGTTTTCTCTTATTACATCCACTGGTACAAGTGAAGAACAATAAAGCTTAACTTGGAGCCAATTTAAAAATGTCCACATTTAAGTGTATTACCTGCATTTATTGATCTGAAAAGGCATGGTACTGAGGCGGCCCTACTCCTTGCCATGGATGAACTCTAATTGAAGGTGGACAGCAGCCAGTCCAAGGTTCTCATACTGCTCAATCTGTCGGCTGCCTTTGATATGGTCAACCACAAACTCTCCTGGCGCGATTAGCCTGTTTGGAGTTGGTGGGACCGTATTGAAGTGAATTAGCTCCTACCTTTCAGATAACTTTCAGATGGTTGCCCTGCCCCCTTACCACTCTGGCTTTAAAATATCCAACATGGAGTCCCACAGGGTTAGGCACTAAGCCTTATCCTCTTACATATTTACATAAGCCCACTTATTACTTTAATCAAAGCCCTCAAAATTAGGCTGGTCAGCTATGCTGATGACACTCAGCTGATTTTGTTCATCAATAATACCCAGCAGTATGTCATCGACGCCTTCCAGAACTGTGTGACAGACGTTGTTAACTGGCTGAATACAAATTCCCACAAATCTAACGGGTATAAAACCAAGTTTCTCTACTGCTCTGAGAACAAAGTCCCCATGACACTCCCCTCTAACTTCTGGCCTTTCCCAACCGATGAAAAGTAGCATTTTCCTGACACGGTCCGCAAACTTGGAGTTTCTTTTGATACAAAACTATCCTTAGAGAACCATGTCAACAAAGTAGCAAATACCTGCTTTGCAATGCTTCGTGGTCTTAGGAAGTTTCTTCCACTGTTGCCAGCCCAAGATAAATCTCAAATTGTGCACAGTGGAATTCTAAGCATGCTGGACTATTTTAAATCTTTCTTACTCGGAGCAGTGGACTATCTCATTAACAGACTTTTTAGAGCCCAAGCATCAGCTGCCAAACTGGCAATATACAGATCTTGTAGATCATCCGCATCTGATGCAGTGGAGGAACTACACTGGCTCCCTCTAAAACAGAGGATATCCTTCAAGTCGTTATGTATTGTCTTCAAGACCCTGGAGAACATAGTGCCTGTGCCCTTACAACGCAGTTTAAAGAGATAGACCCCTGGGAGATGCCTCCGTGCACATCAGTGAATCTCCTATGTGTAACCAGATTCTGTACGTCTAGACTAGGTGGACAAACCTTTACGGTTAAGGCAGCCCAGCTTTGGAATAAGTTGCCAGTTACTCTCAGATTATCAATTCATCTCCTGCACTTCAGGAAGGCCCTGAAGACCTGGCTATTCCCCAAGTAACTACAAGGAAAGTCGGAACACACATGAATGAACACAGGAGTACGTTTAGATGTAAAAAAAAGATCACAAAACTAATGCGCCATTTCTGTACATTAGGGCATACAGTAAACAGCTTCACATGGATGGTGATTAAGAAACTACCAGTTACAGCCACGAAAAACAGTTACTGAAACTTGAACAAAGATAGATATACAGGCTCTCTAGTACCACAGAGGGATTGAACTAAGAAATCCCTTGGACGTCACTATCACAAAGACTCAGGGCCTCATTTATGAAAAGTGACGCATCACTGCATGAAAACAGCGATGCGTCACTTTTCACTGCACTCTCCCTGCGACACTAGCGATGCGTCATATTTACAGTATGACGCATCATGTCGCAAGGAGTTACAGATACGTCAGAATTTCTGACGTATCTGTAGGCGCAAAAGTGACGCATTGCTGGAGTGTGTCACAAAAGTGACGTAACTCCAGCAATATGTACTTTCACATGGGCAAGTCCCATGTTGTTAGTGCCTGCGTCAGTCTTACACCTGCCATGAGGCAGGCGTAAGATTTTGACACATTAGCGTCCAAGAAATGGAGCAGTGAAAACTTATAGATTTCACTGCGTTACTTCTATGACTCTTTCTTGCGTCAAAACGCCCCCCCCCTTGCATACATTATACCTGGCGCAGGTATAATGTGGCGCAGGGGTTTACAAAGTGACTCATCTACCTAGATGCGTCACTTTGTAAATATGGTGCAACAAGGCACATTTTTTACTCCGCTGGTGCGTCACAAAAAGTGACGCACCAGCGGCGTAAAAGTGACGCAAGGGCTCATAAATAAGCCCCACAGGATAAAAGAAAAAAGAAAGAAAAAGTTTCTGCAAAAACATAACCTACCACCCCACGCACATGTGATGGAATGAATGAAACGATCATTTGGCACGTGACGTTAGTTGTCGCATTGAGGTGGGCAGTCCTGTCCGAGACCGGCCTAATCACAGAGTGAACGCAAATTTGGAATGATGAGATCACCCCTAGACTATAAGTGAGAGTGGACATCGCTTATTTATGAAGCATTCAATAGACTGCTGACTATCTGTTTTTTCCCTCACTCATTCCCCCTTTTGCCCTCTTTCCCCTTGCCCTGTTTTCCTTCTCCTAAAAGAGCGTGACTACAAGACGGCACCACTCGCAGGAACCGTATGACCCTTGGCATAAAAAATAAGAGGGTAAGGAAAGCTTGTTAATGGGTGTATGTTTTATAGAATTATTCACTTTACCTAGAATCTTGTCCTGAAAAGCATAATAGAAATCCATCGAATCACGATCCACTTTCAGAGGGGGTAAAAACACCTGATACCAAAAAACCTGATAGCAAAAATAGAAGTAATTTCAGATTTACTTGGGAGCACCACAATCACTTCTATAAAAGGTTATATAGTTAGTGTTAAATTTATGCATACAGAAAAGGTGTGGTGTATATTGCAACAGAAACCTCCGTCCAAGGTTTGACTCAGACTTTAGAACAGAATTCAGGATAGTTCACTCAGTTGAATGATTCCTCGTTTTTGAATGACTTTTCTGGTTTGCAGGAAACACCTCTGGAGAGAAGACAAAGACAGGTAAGAGCTCTAGGCCTCCCGAGTGTGCACGGTGTGTGTGCACATAAGAGCAGGGATACAAACAACAGCCCTGAGGAAGGCCCCAGACCCTATTGCGCTCTTGGAGTGGGCCAAATGATGTTGGCACAGAGGATACAATTGAATAATTATCTTCAATAGAACCCCATAATTGTGTGCTTTTATCCAGTACCCCACGTACCCTAAAAGAAAGAAAAATCTTTGGGTATACCTAGAGGTATTTTCAAACTAATCACCCTTCTGGATCCCTGCTTGTCTAGTTTGACTGTATCTAAGAACTCCCATTCCATCTATGGTTGAGTTCGCCCTGGTGATACCATCTTATTAGGGTGTGGATAGGCGCCAATCATGAAGCTTGTCACGATAAGTGAGTGAGGCGCCTAATCCAATATATTTGAATAGTGCAGAAGTTGTGAACTAATGTCCTGAAATAGAGGGAGATCTATCTTTCCCTTCCAGTGAAATCCTTTAAGAATATCAGTTGCTCTTGTGTGCCAGTCTTCCTCAAGTTACCCTGTGGTCTCCGTGTGCTCACTTTGACAGGAGTTATGATCTGATGAGAGCTCTCAGAGCTAGGATAGCTGTATGGTGACAGCTGTGCTCTATAAAGGCTATAAATAAATAAATAAATCCTAACCAAAGTAGTGCTGTTTTAGGTCTCAATGAAATAACATCTTAATACATCCGAAACTCCATGTATTGGTTCCAGACTTAGCAAGTATCATACAAATTTCTTTACACTGTCATCATTAAAACATATTGTACTATTTTCTAACCCCGGGTGTAGCAGGCAGAGTTGCTCTACGCAAAGGTCTACAGAGTTGGCCAAAAACTCAGTGGAGCTCCTCTCCACTCCTCACAACCCTCCGTGATAAATATTTTTTACATAAAATTTACAATTAAAGTAAAATAAAAGCGCACTTACCTTACCGCGGCGGCCCAGGCTGCCCTCCTCCTCCTCGCTGTAATCCATTACATCAGGTTAGGATTGTGTATGCTCAGTCCTACCATAACGTACGTCTGTGGAGTCGGAAGTTTTGCAGGAACTTCGCGTTCTCCGTGGAACGCAGAGTATGCAATATTCTGCAAACTCCACCAGCGGAGCGGAGTTCGGGCCCAGGGTTACTATTTTCAAACTCAATAATTCATTGAACATAACCCTCTATGCATGGAACGAGTTGTGAACATGCTCCCACATGCATGTTTAATAGTGCATCGGTTTCTGATACTGCGTCAAGCTAAGACCCCATATCCTCAGTTTCTCAAAAAGGCCTGTTTGCTTATTTTATGGGACATCTCAGGAGTGCCTCCATCGATGGAGTACTCCTCTTGCATCACTTTATGTTTGTTAAGCCTGGAACCTTGCCTAAGTAACATAAATGACATTTCCTTAAAACATATGACTCTAGTAAAACAGGAGAGGAGTCTCACTCTTTCTGGAATATGTGGCTAAGTCGACCTGTACCCAATGAAAATCCTAAATAACTATTATAATGGACTGTGAAGTCACTATATGGGGAAACATAACATCAGGTGACTCAACTCTGCCAATATTCCAGTAATGGGCTATGATTTATAATGATAGGCAAACACACCATTCATCGCAATGCATAGTTGACAGATAATAGAGATGTAAATAATAACTATGGAATGAGGACGGGTGGTAAGTTTCTTTGATAACGTGCAACTCGAGTTGGCTGTGTTAGCTGTTTTTTATTCTAAAGAACATTGGATGAGAAAGATGTTATGAAAATAATTTTATGTAAGGCTGTCTTTGATTCCATGAAATATTGATGGGAAATTCTATTATGAAAATATTAATGAAAAATGTATTTGATATATCTCCAGTGGATTCAGATTCGCAAAAAAAGTTTTTATTGTAGTTGTACAACTTAAAGAATATTTGTTTTTTTAAATACAAATCAGGTTCGTGATATGTTATTCCCTCCCCCACCCCCGCAAAAACTATGGAACTCGTTCTTGAGTTCTGCCTATGTCGTTTGATTTTAGTGGCAAGTTGAACATCCTCTCAATGTACACAAAAAAGTAAAGTTCCAAGATTGCACGAGGTACCTACTATCTATTACTGCTCCGATGAAAAAAGTTAGAAGAATGAACTCCGCTTTCTGCACCCTTCTCATGAATTCCAAGCACATACTCACATACTACACCCATCTCGTAAATCCCAGGGACATCCGCACATCCTCACATTCTGCTCCCATCTCATGAATTCCAAACACATCCCCACATTCTTCTCCCATCTCATGAATTGCAAGCACATTCTCATATTCTGCCCCCATCTCATGAATTTTAAACACACCCTTACATTCTGCACCCTTCTCTCGAATTCCAAGCACATCCTCACTTTCTGCTCCCATCTCAAGAATACCAAGCATGTACTCATATTGTCTCGTGAATTCCAAGCACATCCTTGCTTTCTGCACCCATCTCATGAATTCCAAGTATGTGCTCATATTCTGCACTAGTCTCCTGAATTCCAAGCACATCTTCACATTCTGCACTCATCTCGTGAATTTCAAGCACATCCTCGCTTTCTGCACCCATCTCATGAATTCCAAGCATGTGCTCATATTCTGCACTAGTCTCCTGAATTCCAAGCACATCTTCACATTCTGCACTCATCTCATGAATTCCAAGCACATCTTCACATTCTGCACTCATCGCATGTGCTCATATTCTGCACTAGTCTCCTGAATTCCAAGCACATCTTCACATTCTGCACTCATCTCATGAATTCCAAGCACATCCTTGCTTTCTGCACCCATCTCATGAATTCCAAGCATGTGCTCATATTCTGCACTAGTCTCCTGAATTCCAAGCACATCTTCACATTCTGCACTCATCTCGTGAATTTCAAGCACATCCTCGCTTTCTGCACCCATCTCATGAATTCCAAGCATGTGCTCATATTCTGCACTGGTCTCCTGAATTCCAAGCACATCTTCACATTCTGCACTCATCTCATGAATTCCAAGCACATCTTCACATTCTGCACTCATCGCATGTGCTCATATTCTGCACTAGTCTCCTGAATTCCAAGCACATCTTCACATTCTGCACTCATCTCGTGAATTTCAAGCACATCCTCGCTTTCTGCACCCATCTCATGAATTCCAAGCATGTGCTCATATTCTGCACTAGTCTCCTGAATTCCAAGCACATCCTCACATTCTGCTCTCATCTCATGAATTATAAACACACCCTCACATTCTGCACCCTCCTCTCGAATTCCAAGCACATCCTCACTTTCGGCACCCATCTCATGAATTCCAAGCATGTACTCATATTTTCCACTTGTCTCCTGAATTCCAAGCACATCTTCACATTCTGCGCTCATCTCATGAGTCCCACACACATCCTCACATTCTGCACCCATCTCATGAATTCCAAGCACATCTTCACATTCTGCACCCATCTCATGAATTCCAAGCACATGCTGATACTCTGCAGGTGTCTAGTGAATTGGAAGCACAACCCCACATTCTACATCTGTCTCAAGAATCCCACACGCACACCCACATTCTACACCAGTCTCGTGAATTCCCAAAACATACTCACATTCTGCACCCTCCTCTCGAATTCCAAGCACATCCTCACTTTCGGCACCCATCTCATGAATTCCAAGCATGTACTCATATTTTCCACTTGTCTCCTGAATTCCAAGCACATCTTCACATTCTGCGCTCATCTCATGAGTCCCACACACATCCTCACATTCTGCACCCATCTCATGAATTCCAAGCACATCTTCACATTCTGCACCCATCTCATGAATTCCAAGCACATGCTGATACTCTGCAGGTGTCTAGTGAATTGGAAGCACAACCCCACATTCTACATCTGTCTCAAGAATCCCACACGCACACCCACATTCTACACCAGTCTCGTGAATTCCAAAAACATACTCACATTCTGCACCCGTCTCGTGGATCCTGAACGCAGACTCTCACATGCACTTCAGCATTTAGCTTTTGAGAATGGGGTCTTGTTTCCAGCTCACTGCACTGGAGAGTCACAGTGCTTGCAGTAACGCTACTTTTAATATAATAATGTAACGCTGTGCTGCCACCACATCTAGGTTCAGTAAGTGGCCAGCATTTACAGGAGCGCTCCTTCCTGTGCCAAGAGGACGCATTGCCCTCAGGATAGGCAAGTACAGTCCAGAACAGTCAAAGACTGACGGAACAACAGGACAGGCGCATGATGGATTCTCTCCCCCCCTCCTCTCCAGACTCTTGAGGGACAAGCGATTAACCTACCTTGATGGATCACTTCTTTCACGTTCAAAGTGAGCAGAGATAATCCATCAGCATTTATAGCCGGATTCACCTGTGCTGCCCCGTCTTTTCATTTTTGAGACTGCAGATGAATATTGAACGCCCTGCACCCTGCTTTCTGTACTCAGCAGTGACAAGATCTAGGCTTCCATCTAAGTCACATTCCTGCAAGAGCAAACGGCAGGCCGTGGTCTTCAGAGGGTGATAGTGGGAAAGTGAGAATTGTATTGATCGTGACATGTCAGGAGGCGTGACAGTGCTCACACAAGGTATCCTTTGTTCAAAGAGGACACTAGGTGTTTGCCACTCAATATCTCTGTCGTATGCGAATCTGCTCATTTCTTTTTACCAGATTTATATTTTTCTTAGGTTCTCTGATTGGAACTGTCACCAGCTCCCAGGCCCCGCGCCTACGTCTGCTTCCATATGTACTAGAGAAATGCTCCTAGGCCAAAGCACTGTAGAAGGGCCATGGCTACAAATTAGCAGAGCATGTCGGGCTAAGAGGGGAACAAGCCTAGATCCAACTCGGGTGTTGTGTGTGCGCACAGGGTCTCTGTTCTCATGCAATGTTGGCTGTGATTTGAATATTTTGTGAGGCATGGCTGCAGAGCATGTCAGACACACTCGGAGCCAGATATACGACCCTCAGTCAGTGGCGCCTCCTCTGCTAAGGCGGAGATTTGAGCAGTCTCCAGCAAGGTGCGATATGGTCTGCGGGGGGGGGGGGGGGGGGGGGAGTATACACCACACTTTGAGGTCAAAAGAGGCATCCACCAGGGCTGTGTTTTGGCACCGTTAATTTTTTCCCTATTTATAAATGAAGTTGACAAAGCCCTTAGGTCGGTACAGACAGAATCACCACAAATAGCTGGCAATCCCGTACCCATCTTACTTTACGCAGACGATGCGGTGCTGCTCTCCAGAGCCCCAGTTGACCTACAGCAATTAATGGATAATTTGAGCCTTTTATCAAGAATAGGAAACTGTTCATAAACAAGACCAAAACTTTTCTAATGGCTTGTGGTCAGAAATCTAAGAAATGTAAAACTTTTCATACAGAGAATTCCCCTGTGGAATTGGTCAATATATTGTGCTATCTGGGTGGAACTTACTCAGGAAATGGGAAATGGGCAAACAAATTTGCTAATGTACGCTCCAAGATGGCCAAGAGTGCACATGGGATCTTTAGAGTTGCAGCCAAGCAAGGCAACCATCTTATTAAGGATATGGTTGACATATACAATGCCAGATATGTCGCCATAGCCCTTTACGGGGAAGTGGTTTGGGGCCACAATCATATAAAGGCACTGCAGCTTGAAGAAAACTATTTTCTAAAATGCCTATTGTGTTTACCCCCATCAGCATCCACCGAAATTACACACCGTGAAGTAGGCATTAATTACCTTTTGGATCATATTGCCTTGCAGTCATTACTTCTATGGAGATCCATTTGGGCTAAAGTGGAGACCAAATTTACTCAAACAATCATTAAAGTCTGTCTACTCTTGGATAAAAGTTAAAGTATCCCCTGGCTTAAATATATTCGGGATTGGTTTAGTAACTTATTCAATCTTCCAATCCAGGGTGACCCTGGCTGTGTGACAAATATATCCAAACAGGAGATTAAAAATACATTTTTAGCCCACCAAAAAGAGGTTCGCAGGAAAGTGATTGGAAAGCAACCCACTCTTGTATTTTATCAACAGCTGGAGGTCAGAAGAGGTTTACAAGATTACTTGACAGTAGTGACTAGGCCATCACATCGCTTTGTTTTGACTCATTTGAGATTAGGCATAGTACACCATTTAGTTGCCATTCCTACCACGAAAATGTGTCCGTCGACCTTATGCCCCTGTGATGGGATCTCTAAACAAAGCACCACACATTTTGTGCTATTTTGTAAGTTCTATTCATTTTGAAGTCGATTTTATCTGAAACCTACATTCTTAAAATTCAATGTGCGAACAACCCATGCTGCTATGAATTTATTGGTTACCCTTAATGACCCAGGATTATGTTTTCATGTTGCTTCTTATATTTTAAAATCAATTGCTGCTAGGAAATCTATCATAATTGATCATTAATTGGACTGTCTTATGCATCGGATATTTTTTTTAAACGTATTGCTGTTAGGAAATGTATTATGGATTACAACTAATTGGACTGTTATACTCATTGGACGTTTTATACATGTGTGATTTAAAAAATTTTTTTTGCTTTTACGGTTGCTGCACAAACCGAATAAAGCTCTTTTGACTTGAAAAATAAAATGATAATAACAAGAAGTTATTATATTTAATTTTTCTGTGCTGGACTGGAGCCAGGTCGTGGCGGGACTGAGAAAAGTGAGGAGAGGTTTGCACTCCCTAAGTGCGTAGTAACGTTTGACCGGCCCCCTTGGGCCAGCCAAACATTCATGCGCAATCAGCTTGTTTTACACCTGACTGTGTTGCACAGCCCTATAGAGAACATGCCCAGGCTACAAGGTATTGCCTGAGCAGACAAACAGGCCGCTCAGATGAATCACGATGCTCATGCAGTGCTGTGATTGGCTGGGAGAGTCTGCTTCCGCTGCTGCCAGTTCAGTTCAGAGGAAGAAGATGGAGGAGAGGCGTGCGGCGGCTGTATCGAATGGAAGGTACGTTTATTTAATTTTTATATCCATTCTCACCCCCCATCACCCCGGCTCTGAGGGATCCGCCACTGCCCTCAGTGTTTGCGACTTGCAAATTACAAATCGCAAACATGGATGTACAACAGTGTCTAAGATACTGTTTGCGATTCCCAAATGGGTCGCAAAGAACCTGCCTCATTGATATTCATGAGGCAGGTCGCATTTTGTGACCCATTGTGAATGGCCGGCACTCCCAGGGTTGGTGACCTGCTGGGGCCAGCAGACCACCATGTCTGTGGCTGCTTTTTTATTTATTGTTTTTAATGGAAGCCGTTTTCCTTAAAGGAAAATGAGATGCATTTAAAAAAGAAAAATAGAACATTTCAGTTTAATTTTTTAAAAGCAGGCAGTGTCTGTGGGACCACTGCCTGTTCTTAAAAAACATTTTCACTGTCAATCACAAAGGGCAAGGGGTCCCCTGGGGACCCCTTCCCGTTTGCGACTGGCTTACCACCAATTTAAATTTGGGGGTAAATGTGATTGTTTTGCGACCGCATTTGGGGTTGCAAAACAGTCTTACATCCTCCTGCGACTCGCTATTAGGAAGGGACACCCTTGGCATGCCCCTTCCTAATAACAACTTGCAAAACCTATTTTACGAGTCCGTAACAAGTTACAGACTCGCAAAATGTTTGGTACTTGTGACAACCCTTTTTAGTGGTCGCAAACGGGCTGATTTCCCATTTGCGACAGCTAAAAATGGTCGTACATCTGGCCCTAGATGAGCTGGGATCCTTTTCAGCCTAATAAAATGCACGCAGACGCACACTCAGACAAAAGATTCTGGGCCAGATGTACAAAAAAGTGAGTTTGCGATTTCCTAGTTGTGAATTTTTGCGACTGTCAATTAGGAAATCGCAAACAGCAATGTACAACAGTGTCTCAGACACTGTTTGCGATTCCCAATGGGTCGTAAATGGACCTGCCTCACCAATATTCATGAGGAACATCGCAATTTGGTACCTATTAGAAATGGCTACAATCACAGGGATGGTGGTCTGTTGGGGTCGGCAGACCACCATGTCTGTGATTGCTTTTTAAATAAAGCAATTGTTTTTGTTGTAATGCAGCCCGTTTTCCTTAAAGAAAAACGGGATGCATTTCAAAACTAAAATTGAAAAGCTACCTTTTTATTTTTTAAGAGTAGGCAGTGGACTCGGTGAAAACGCTGCATTTAATCTGGAAGTTTTCGCTTCATAATACAGATTCAGGTATTGGATAAGGGGAATAACTATCCCCATATTAAACCAGTAATGAATATGGCAGACATTTACGAAGTAAAGTGATCATTAATTGATGGACCAAACACAGAACTAAACTGATACTCAATGATATACAAATACAAGCCCTGATGAAGTTCAAGACAGCTTGAATGAAACGCGTTGGCTGGATGTTTTTATTCATTGGATTTTACGACTTTGCATACTGAATTTGAATAAAGCAGGAATTTATCTAATGGACCCAAAGACTCATCGATTAATTTGCTTATGGGTGCACCATCCACTTTTTGTTCTGTCAAGATTCCATCTGCTTCTGCAGTAATACCATACAATGGCTGGTAGTGGAAGAGGAGTGAACCATGCCATACTATTTTGAACTATATGTGAGGTGCAGTGGAGAGGTCCACTGTTGACTTTTTTCCTGTATGCTTCTTTGACAACACCAACTGCGGCAGGTCAACGGAGAGCAGATGCACCTTTCTAAATAAACTCTACCCTAACTTTGGGGAGCAAGCATCCACTGGGGCCAGTCCTGTTGCGCACAGGGTCACCTTCGAGAAGCAATATTTGAATTAATTGTGCAGATTTGTCACAGCGTTCACTTCAATGGACAAGGCCTAAACATCAATGAGGAAAGTTATTGTCCCAAACATCTTTGCTGTTACAGGTGGAGGGTGCCGTTAGTTTGCCCAAGTGCCCCAGAAAGGACAGTCTTTCAGAAGACCTGCTCAATTCAAGGACCAAGGCAGGTTTGGGGCTTTCTTCCCCTCAGGTGGAGGCCAAAGTTGGGTCTGATGCAGCTTCTGACAAGGGGCTAATGCACCAAGTGAATTTACAGATAAGAGTTCTCCTTTCTTCCCATCTAAAATTAAGGGAAAGGTTAGTTCAGCTCCTTCCAACATGGAGATCTGTCAAGTAGGATCCTTGGGTTCTTCAGTCCATAATGGGTTTCAGCATAGAGTCCTACAGAAACATCGACCCTGCCCTTTGGTCTTTTCAGAGGACCAGTTGGCAGTAGTGAATAGTGATGGCGGAGATTTGAAAATTGAAGGCCTGTGCTGCTACTGTCAAATCCTGCCTTCACCATAGGAGCTTTCTGAGAAACATCTACTTGGTTCAGAAGAAAGAGAAAGGATTTCTGCCTGTAATCAACCTCAAAGAATGGAATGGTTGGCTAATGTGTCACCATTTCAAAATGGAGGGGGATTCGCCTCCTCAGGGACATGCTTCAACAATATGATTGGATGGTTAGGCTGAACTAGAAGTACTACTGCCTCAAAGTCCCTGTCTTCGGGCCACACAACAGTTTTCTTCAATTCTTTTGGCACAATCAAATCTTCGAGTTCAAAGTTCCTCCCTTTAGCCTCTCCTCAGCCCGTTGGTGTTTTACTATGCACATGAGACTGGTAGCGTAACTCCAGAGGCAGGCTGATAGTTTACCTAGACAACCTCCTGCTTATGAATTAGTCACAGGAGGTAACAGTGCTTAATTTGTGCCGATGTTTGCCAGTGCTCTGAACTGGCACTGAATTCTTAAAACTGCAGTTTCTTTATATGACAGTCTACCACATGGTGGCACTTTCTACCTATTTTCAGCAGAGTACATCAGTTCAGAAATGTAATGTGCACAAAAAATAGTAATACTAAAAATAGTAATAACAGTGCATCCGTAGGTCGTTGGTACTGGCATTTTGCAGCACTGGCAAAGGCAAGCTACAGTTGCATCCTCAGTGATACTTTAAGACCATGGCACTTAAGTATATTTTTAGAATTTAAACACCTTCATTAGGGGCTCGACTTTGTAATTAAGGAGGAGAAGTCGGACCTGGTTTCCTGTCTTGCAATTACTTTTCTGGGTTTCTTGATCAGATCTGCAATGGCCACTTTGTACCTTTGAAAGGCTATAAGGAGACGGTTATGGAGATCTATCTTTTCCTGGACTGGATCTCTGTGTAGAAGCTTGCGCGCCTAGTGGGTGTGCTGTCATCTTTCATCCCGGTAATCTTCCCATGTCCTTTCCAACACTGAGCGCTTCAGAGGCCGAAAGCGGTCTGTCTTCAGAAGGGCCTAAGATATTCAGGACTGATTCCTTTTCAGGAAAGGCCAGGACTGAAACCCAATGATAGCTAGATCATACGGAGGCTTAGAATGCAGGGCAATCTTTGGAAATGCCCCAGGCCTGGCTATAGAGTCACGTCAGTCGCATGGGCTGGGGGTATCAAATGTGCAGATGTCTCAGCAGGAGGTCATTGGTCAGTGGAAGAGCTAAAATTCTATATCAACTGCCTTGAGCTTCTGGATGGATCTTTTGCAGGGAAGTGCCTGGTCAAATGCAGAATTTGCTGTTGCATTCCGACCAGGATGACGAAAATGTCTGAGGTTCACTACATCATCGCTTGGCAAAGACCAAGTCCAGGGCATTGTCTGACTTAGACAAGGATTTTTGGCATTGTTGCCTGGATAATTATATCTTGGTGGTAGCTGAACATCTCCCAGGTTCCTCAAATGTAGTGGCTAACTGGAACTACAGACTATTGAGGATTCCAGTAAGTTGATGTTGAACCACTCTGTCTTTCATAAGTTGATGAGCCAATGAGGTCCTTGAGTGGTTGACCCCTCCGTCTTTGAGCTGAACCAACAGCTACTGAAACACTTTGGTTAGCATCCCACCAGGGGGTTTGTGGGGTGGACGCATTTCTCCAAGCGTGCGACAATTCACAGTAGTGCTTTTCCACTGTTCGCCATGATTAAGAGAACGGCGGCCCAAGTCAAAAGGAACAGGGAGTGAATGTAATCCTTTTCACTTGTCTGTGGAGAGGTCAAGTATGGTTTCCAGTTGATCTGGACTTTTCTTGGTATTCTACAGTCTTGCATCCCTTCGATCAAAACATTCAGCCGAATTGCCGGGGGCAGTGGCAACATCTTGTTAAGGAGGCACTCTCCACCTCATGGCATGGAGGATTTCAGGGGATGCTGATGGAACCCTGGCCTGTTGAGACAGACTGAGGTTCTCCTCTTCAGAGCATGGGTAGACAACCCTGCTTAGAGGTACATATGTGCCTGGAAAACCTGATCTTGATGGGGTGTGGAAGGAGCCCAGATCCCTTGGGGGACATACTTGTCTACATTGTGAAGTTTTGATGGAATTATTTGAGAAAGTTTTGGCGTGCAGGTCCCTGACTGCACTACATTGTGCTGTCTCGCCTAGTCATTTGTTCATCAATGTGGTTCCTAACAGAGACCACCATTGATTAGCAAGCTGTTGCATGGCATTCTCTGTCTAAGACTCTGGAAGTGTGGTATTCCTTTTTTTTGGAACATAAACTTGATGCTCAATGTCTTTTTGTCTTGACCGGGAATCAAATTTCTATCTAGGAAAGAGCTTCAGCAAAGCTGGATTTCTTTTAGACGAGCCTTGGACGGGTGACAGCCCTGGTTTTGTCGGGTAGACTGTTCACCCCGGTGGGGGTGACTTTTGCTATTGCAAGAAGAACTAAATCCAATACCTGGTCAGAATCTTACCTTTCTTTATCAGATTCACAGAAACTTTATTTGGTGAGCTGCCTCAAGGCAAATGAAACCATAATGGTAGATAGTCTCACTGTGTTTATCAGGGAGCTCTTGATTACCATAAGGAAGCCTCTTGATCCGGTATCCTCTCCCATGATTGCTACATAGGCTCACTCAGTGATGTCGGAAGCTGGCATTGATACTTCTGATTTCGGTTCCCACTTCACCAGGGGCACTGTGGCATCCAAGGCTTTTGATCTTGGGGGCAGATTGGAGCATTTTTTAATGCTGCTGACTGGTAAGCCATGTCTAATTTCATGACGTTTTACTTTAATCGCATAGTGGATGGGGCTTCTTTGGTGGTGAGGAAACTTTAACCCTGCATAATCCTTGCCTCCGGTCCTGACATAGAATGTAAAATGTCCTACCCATTGTAATGGAAAGTTTCAGTTCTGTTAAGGACACAGAGGAGAGAATTAACCCACCTGGCGTTTGTGGAAGCTTTCCACTCTGCTGGATGTGTAAGGGCTACTTAGTGTCCTTATTTGATGGTTATCTGATGATCATTTAGTTCTACATCTGCATTCTAAAGTTAAAGGCTCTGCTCTTGGAGCGGCTAGCTTCATCCCCTGCTTTATCTTACTGCAAGTTTGGTGTCCAAGCCAGAGTAATTGTGGAAGGGGTCGGGTGTGTAATCATCGTTCGAAGAAAATAGGACCTCTCACAGGAAACGGGACCTGTTATGGAGGATGGTGATTTCTCATTGATGGAGATCATGGGGAGTAGCCCTGCCTCCGGGACTCGTAGTTCTTGTGTCTGACTTCTATTTTTATTGACTATCTCAAGTGTTCTTTTGTTTGAAGCTTGTTATGTTGCTAGAGTTATAATAAAAGGAGTAAAATACATAAACCTCACCTTAATTAAGGGAAACAACCTTTACAATGCAGTCATTACATCGCACTACCTTTACAATGCAGTCATTACAATGCAACATCCTTTACATCGCATGCCATTACAATGCAGCCATTACATCGCATGTCACTACAACGCATGTCATTACAACACATGTCACTACAATGCATGCCATTACAACACAATATAAGGTAAGTAATGGGGAATAGTAATTTTTACCTCTACACTATCCAACATTTACCCCACTGTTGCACTCACTGGAGTGAGAATAGTCATTTTTACCCCGACTCTATCCAACACTTACCCTACTGTTGCACTCACTGGAGTGGGAATAGTAATTTTTACCCCTACACTATCCAACACTTACCCTACTGTTGCAGTCACTGGAGTGGGAATAGTAATTTTTACCCCTACACTATCCAACACTTACCCTGCTGTTGCACTCACTGGAGAGGGAATAGTAATTGTTACCCCTAAACTATCCAACCCTTAGCCTACTGTTCCCCTAAAAGTAATATGCGTTGTAATGGTATGCGTTGTAATGGAATGCGTTGTAATGGAATGTGTTGTAAAGGAATGCGTTGTAAATGTAGTGTCTATTAATGTGTTGTGTTGGCATGCGATGAAAAATCATGCGTTGTAATGGATGTTGTGATGTAAGCTACGTTGTAAAGACATGCGTTGTAAATGTTTGCGTTGCAACGTCATACATTCCTTAAATACATTGAAACTTCCTGTCACGATGGCTAAGGAATTTTACACACATTTTTGAGCTGCAACCAAAATTAGAACAGGACTGCAGCAAGTGGACAGTCTCAACAGAGAACTAAAGTCTGCCATCCCCTTAAGGGCGATACAAAAAACAAGGGTCGTAGAACCTTAATCACAAAAGGGATTCAATCCAGTGACACAGTCAAGTATTGTCTACAGTTTAAGGAGAGTGTGGAGTACAGAAGGATTGTTGTACAAACTCCTCAATGCTTGAGTCAAAATATGCACACATAAAATGAACGTAAGGATAAACAGAACACAGACCAAAAATTCTATTCTTCTGGTAATTTAATACTTGAAATTTAAAGAAGTCAGATAGTATTCATGAGATATAAATAAAAGAAGGAGGTTGCTCCTAGAGGGAACGTGCTGGTAGGTAGAGAAATGGTGGTCAGTGTTGGTCAGTGACAGAAAAAAGGGTTTTAAGTGGCATAGAAGGGAGAGGAAAATACACATACTTTTTAAAGCAATATGAACGGTTATCATTCACCGTCATATCAATTCATTCATGCGGCTGCAGGGAGACTGATCGGACACGCTCCTTCACTCCAGACCGCCGATCCATCACCGTGGATTGTTTGGCACGGACCGCAACCTCACCCGCGCTTTTTTTCTACCATTAATGAGCAATCAACCCATTGAATTACATATTTACTTCTGGAAGCGCCATGGCATGACTCACTCGTCCTTGGCTCCTTGTAACTCGCGGACGGTGACTAAGCCACTAACCCTGGTTGCTCCCAACCACCCCTGTCCTGAAGAAGATCCGCACGGCCGAGGCTGCGAACTTCCCTTGCGCCCTAAGTCGGATCGAAACGTCGACACCCTTGGATAGGCCTAGACTTGCCTATATTATCCCTTGTCGTGCAAAGTTGGAATTCAATGCTGTATTAATGTATATAAATTGAACAGATGGTGAATATATGAAAAGCTAGGCCACATATGACGGTGAATGATAACCGTTCATATTGCTTTAAAAAGTATATGTATTTTCCTCTCCCTTCTATGCCACTTAAAACCCTTTTTTCTGTCACTGACCAACACTGACCACCATTTCTCTACCAGCACGTTCCCTCTAGGAGCAACCTCCTTCTTTTATTTATATCTCATTTATACTATCTGACTTCTTTAAATTTCAAGTATTAAATTACCAGAAGAATTGAATTTTTGGTCTGTGTTCTGTTTATCTTTACGTTCATTTTATGTGTTCATATTTTGACTCAAGCATTGAGGAGTTTGTACAACAATCCTTCTGTACTCCACACTCCCCTTAAACTGTAGACAATACTTGACTGTGTCACTGGATTGAATCCCTTTTGTGATTAAGGTTCTACGACCCTTGTTTTTTGTATCGCTTAAAGTACTCAGGTCCAGGACCACTATTGGGTAAACCCCATTTTTGAAATGGATCCCCTTAAGGGCAGTCAGGAAGTGAATCATCGGGTTTATATTCTCTTCCCTTTAAAAGAAAGTGTTCCTCTCAAGGTACTGCACACTCTCTTCCGGCAAACAATATTCAAGTGTGCTTGCTCAGAAAACAAACAACCACAATTTTCTTTCTGGAAACATACTTTTCTTTATAGAGGAACTTACATCCTTCTTAGCAGTAGGAGTATGACAAATCACAATGAGCGCAAATCACAACTAAATTCGGTCTTCAACACATGTTTGTGGGCTAATTGACCTTTTTTTTATGACTGACAGAATTTGCAAAGGGATTCCTGGCAGGCATTTATACATGTACGAGAATGTACGGGAATGTCCCCAGGTGAACGCATCTAACACATTCACAGATATATGAAAACACCCTGATTAAAATGCGTCCCACAAGTGATAACACAATAATCTGATTTAACTACCATACTTAAACACAGAATTAAACCAAGACGTAACCCGCTGTTTCTTAATCCCAACATGTCAGTTTATTTCCAAGCACAGTATTGCTGAACACAAAACACCCATGGTTCACACATGACTGGCTTGCTTTCAAGGGGTCATTAACTGTGAGCTGGCCATTGATTAGAAACATTCAAACACATTCAGCAAATGAAGCTATATCTTTAATCCTGCCCACCTTGATTTTACTTACCAAATCGCCAGGGCCATGAAATGAAAGATACCAGGGGCGAAGGCAAAAGGAAATGTGTGGATCAATCACATAAACAGACCCACAGGTGCAGTGTATATCCGTCACCCTGACGTCTGTAGTATCCTGCTAGGACACAGTCTAGTTGTTCCATTGTGTAACCCTACACTAAACACCCACCCACCACAGACATCACTGGGTCAGGTGACGCTGTTAATAAAAAGACCCGAGCGCACGTGCTCGTGGCCAGATCTACGATCCCCTAACTGGTGTCCTGTGTCTCATTCATTTCACCATGCGGGCCTAGGGCCCCAACACTACATTGGCGACGAGGTTGGTAGTGAAGCCCCCGCGTGCCACTTCCAAACAAACTGGAATAAGGGGGAAGAGAGCTGCCCGCCTGCAGGGCACCCCCTGTAGCAGGGCGCACAGCGCCGGAAAGCCGGTGGGCACGTCGGAGCCCCACGGCCTGCAGCGACCGTGAGGCCCACCGCACCAGCCTTGAAGGACGAGCCGACCGGAGCCCACCCGCGTCAGCCGCCACCATCCAGCGCCACCAGGAAAGAGCGGACCGCCCAGTGCCCACCTGAGACGGCCGCGAAGCAGAGACCCCCACCGGAGAGGTGCACCGGCCGGACGGAGCCCACCCGCCACGACCGCAGCCCAGGACTTGGCCCGTCGGCCGAAGGTGAGCCGGGCGCGGGAGGTGATTCCCCCGGAAGACTGTGCACCAAAGCGGAGCCCACCCGCCATAGACATCACCTTTAGTGCCCAGACATAAGCAGGACCAGCGGAGCTCACCCGCGGCCTGCCCGAGTCGTCCCCTGCCCCCGCCGCGGGTATGAGTGGAAGCGGTGGGGCGTGAAGACCATGAACGGCATGGGGAGCATGCTGCCGGACCCGTAGTCAACAAACCAACGAGGGAGAGGGGGCGGAGTAGCTAACCGCCTCCCACCCCCCTCGCAACGTGGTCCGGACCTTCAACAGGCCAGCGGAGCCCACCCGCGGCCCGCCGGTAGCACCCCCAACAATGTAAGACTAAGCAGAGCCAGCGGAGCCCACCCGCGGCCTGCCGGTGGCACCCCAGCGAAAGACAGACACTGCAGAGCCAGCGGTGCCCACCCGCGGCCTGCCTATAGCGACGCGGCGTCGGCCGCAACTGCCCCGTGGTGAAGCAAGGCTCGCGGAGCCCACCCGCGGCCTGCATGCAATGACCCCCGCAGCGTGTGTGAAGAGCAGCGGCGGGGGGGGATTAACTGAAGAGGTGAGCGCCCGCAGCGTGAGACGAGCTGCCGGGCGCCCAAACAATCAAAGCGGAGCCCACCCGCAGTATCGTAAAGCCCCCTCACCCCACCGACAATGTTAACTACCAGCACTGCGAGCGGATAAAGCGGCGGCCCCCCTGGGTGCGCGTGCGACCATAAAAACATTGGCACCCTCCCCCGCCGCGCATGAAGAGTCAAGCTGCAGCGGAGAGGTGTAAGTAGCACGGAGACAACATCCGGCCTGGTGACAAGCGGAACCCCCAGCGCCTCCCTATGCCTCGACACAGCAGGCGACCGGCGGTTAATCAGAGCCACATCTGAAGGCCGGACCACACATAGAGGGCAAGTAATCGGAGGCTTACCGGGAGATCAGTGCCCATAGTCCATCGAGAGAACCTTTGCCTCCCAGCTTCAGAAGGGTGTCGAGGCCCTGCAGGGACAGCGTTGAAACAAGCCCTAGAAGGGAAGACTGCCTTGGGGTGTGAGAAAAACAATACTGCCACCTAGTGGCCAAAGTACAATATTGCGCTTGCACAACAGAAGACACTGGTAGCTGGCTTCAATGCCACGAGGTGAAACAAGCATTGGACTAACACAGGGAAAGACCCCAGAGTCTACACAAGCCAAGGAAGTACCAGCTGCCACACAGTGACTGACCATAGCGCAGGAACACTACCACGCCCAAGTGACGCCAATTCAATACACAGCCTCCTGAGGACAAAAGGAGACGCCGCAGGAACATTCCAGAATCGCAAGACCACTGTTACACCGGAAAGCCACCAAGCTCATCACACAGCCTGAAAAGTAAAACACGAAGTGACTGCGCATCAACACAAACCACAGTGTTCACAAGCCCACCGTCACTGCCCAGTGACACAGGACAGCAGAGAACTGCGCAGGAACGCGCCAAAACCCTCAAGAACGCGCCAGGAGTGCAAGAACTCCACACCCGCATGACAGGACCGCGCAGCACTGCGCCGGAACGTGCCAGGAGCGCCAGGTATCAAGAGCGCCAGAGTGACGCTGCACAGCGACACGCCACCGCCACGGGACCGCGCACAAAGGTCCCCAAGAGAGACAGCGACGTCTCACAGCAACCAGAGCGCCATCGTCAGCACGCATGGTGGCATGCCCCAGAGTTGCACCAGGAGCGGTGACGCAACCCTCCTCCGCGCAGACAAAGCGCGCCAACGCCAAAACACAGTGACGGTGAATAGCGACCACAAAGTAAAAAGCACAGCATGACAACTCATGCCCAAGATGAAAGCCGACCACCCAGTCTGGTCGCCAAGGAAAGAAAAGAAGCAACAGAGAAGATCGCGACAACTGGTCCAGTCAGAGAAGAGACGAGCACCATGCTGGAGAGCTATGCCCAAACCAGAAAGAAACAGGTGGAGTGCACGCCGCCTGGGGAAGTCTGGTCGGGAAGGCCAACGACAGCAAGAGGACCAGACCACGTCGCAAGAAGGAACATGGAAAGGAAGGGCGCGACGCCATAAAGAAAAGGAAGAAGGGACAGGAAGATACGACGACAGGTCTAGTCACCAAGCCAAGTGAAGACAGTGTCCTACCACATGGACAAGACCAAGGGGACGACATGTAGAGGGCCCGCTACATGGAGAATCCTGGTTAGCATGAGTAAGCAAGAAAGAAGACCGGACCGCGTCGAGGAAGAGAACGTAGAGGAAGGATGGAGAATCACAACATCACTCCACAGAGGAAGAGAGAGAACCACAGCACACAGGAACATCGGTGCTGTCCAAGGAGCATCGTAACAGTCAGCACACAGGAACATCGGTGCTGGCCAAGGAACATCGCAACATCCGTGTGGATCCCAGTAATCCCTACAACCTGCATTAGAGGACACCAATCACTGAAGAACCGTATGGGTGCCCCGTGAACCTGAAGCTTGCCGAAGCAGAGCATACCCGAGCACTAGACAATCCACCCTTGTGGACTACACAAGACTCGACTGTGGCCATGTCCGAAGTTCCGCAGCAACCCGCACAGCCCACGCGATCATGTGGCAGTCCAGGGGACAAGGGCCTCGGCCGCATGTCCTGTGAGAAAGGAATCCGGATGGGAGAGGTGCAGCAGCGGCAGCTCCACGACAGGCAACAGGAAGCATGAAGGCCCCAGGTAAACACCTGGCACCGAGAAACGGTCTGTTGAAGACACTGAACCCATGTCCTAACGGCAAGACCATCCTGGCGGATGACATCAACACCCCCGAGGACATCATGAGAGACTTGGCGGTGAGTCCGTTGGCAGTTCGGCAGCGACGCCTTTGCGCGGCTCATGCGAAGCCCGCACGGCCCACCCGGTCCCATCGTGTCCGGCAAGAGGGTCCTCCCAGCGTCTCTAGTGAGAGAAGAGTCCAAGCAGGAGAGGCCAGTCTTCGAGGCTCCAGTGAGAGAGGAGTCTGGCAAGGAAGGCAAGTCGGAAGTTACTTGGCCGGACGGAGATGTGAAGGCATCAAGATCAGCAAATCCAAAGAAAGACCTCTCGAGCCATAGTCGTCTCCTACAACCAACAAGCGTTGTCATCCACTGGACTAGGAACACCTGCGAGACCCCTCAAGGGTCACACCCATTCTGCTCCCAATGCTCCAAGTGATGAACACTGTATATAAGCGTCAACACAGCAAGACAAGGATGATCTGAAGTACACCGCCGAGGTGAAGCTCATCTGACTGACTTTGTAGTCCTGGAACTTTCAACATTCTCCCAGCTGATCACCTGAAGAAGATCTGTTGGGGCTATCAAATGTTATTGTTCTGTTTTCTTGCAGGTTGGACATTCGTTTTTCCTTTCATTAAAGTTTGGGAGGAATGTAGTGTCCTGCTAGGACACAGTCTAGTTGTTCCATTGTGTAACCCTACACTAAACACCCACCCACCACAGACGTCACTGGGTCAGGTGACGCTGTTAATAAAAAGACCCGAGCGCACGTGCTCGTGGCCAGATCTACGATCCCCTAACTGGTGTCCTGTGTCTCATTCATTTCACCATGCGGGCCTAGGGCCCCAACACTACAACGTCCTCCTATTGGCTCTCCGAGGCCTAGTCACAAAGCCACGTGCAAATGGCTTCTTTTATTTGCCTGTGTCCAATATTACCCAAATAAGGTGTAACATTATGCATGAAAACATCTCCCTGGAAGAGGAGCGGGTATTCTTGATTTGGAGAGCCCAGTTTGGGGACACCCACAAACTCGCGAATGTATGGGTATTCACATTCATCTCCATGGCACATTTTTACCCTGGAAATACTGGGAGATGTACTCGTGTCAAGGGAAGGATTACATCTGTTTCTTGGGTGGGAATGGTAAGGCAATTCACTCAAAATTGTTGAGGGTTTAGAGGAAGGATTTGTCCAAATAATTAAAAAGAACAATACAAGTAGAATTACGGCAATATAAAAGCATGGTCTTATGTGCATTTATACATTATGTACAACTATGCATGTGGAACTGCCACTGCAAGGATGTTATTAAAAGTTCACAAAATCTTTCTTTCCAGGAGTACTCTTGTAAATCTGCGACTGTCACAGGTTCCCAGAAATAATTTGGCAAACGTTTGTGAATGTCTGAAATTGGTACACCTGCTCTTATGTAAGGTCTCACACCTGCGGCTGTAGATGCATGAACTTCTTTCTGAATTGGGAACTAATTATGCTGCCTAAACTATGTTATGAGTTATTATTGAGTCATTCCTTTCTAGCCATGTTCCTGAGTGAAGAGTTTGCAAACGTCATAGACTAACTACACCCCATTGGATTACACTGGCCTGCACATTTGTTGCTATTCCCAATCCCCTCTCAATCCCCTTTGCACCCTCAATTTGGTTGCAGATTTAGTCCAGCTAAGGCCAGAGTCTTACATTCCAGGACGAAGGGAAATGGAGCACAGCTAGGTTTGTCTGGGGGGCATCAGTGAAAAATGTTCTCCATGGGCAAAAATCTCTTTCCCGTACAGGAAAATGAAAAAAAGAGAATCTGTACAGGAGGCTCAATTCACATGCTCCCCGCTAAGAAGAACTTTGCACTGAGTTGAATAGGCGTTGCCTCAAAAGTTCAGAAGACTTTCCCAGAAGTATGCCTGGATACCTGCACCTGACCTCACATTTCAGACATATTTCTGGGAGTGTTTGTAAATAGATCAAATGGAAAATTATGCTCAAGTGGAGGCATAAATCCACTCTTGTACTTTTGAATAGGTGACTGATTCATTCTGACTTTAGCAATCTCGAGATGTAGCATTTATGTATAGAATGTGGCGAGAAGACTACTACCCGTCCCCGATTTATCATATTTATCATGTTAAGTAGACAATACAAGCTAGGATATAAGCTGTATCAGCTGTAGCCAATGAAGAGAAGTGAGAATAGCAGTTTCTGATGTATAGGTCTAATCACAGATTCTTCCCACCTAGGCGCCAGACTTGGTCCAGAGATCATTTTCATCAATTCCCTTGCATGTCAGTATGTGGCATCAGTTCTGTTCCACCCTGTAAGTGAGGTCGAGCCACCATATAAACACCACGTTAACATCTGTTCATTTCTTTCCGTGCCTTCGTACGAGGATCCAAAACTCCCTCCCTCATTTTCTGTTAATTGACAGAGAACAATTTCCCCAAAATTCACTAGTTCGCTAGTCTGCAGGGGAAATGTCTCCTTCTAAAATTACAGAGTTCAAATCCTGTAAGGATGGCCACAAACAAATGTCAGTGATGGACCCGCATGAGGTCTGTTTCTCATGTCTTAGCTCCTCACATGACAGGAAGTGATCTGATGGATGCGCTTGGATGAACCCGAAGTCCTCCCGGGATCCTCGAGTCCAAACTGTATATCACCAAGCGCCGTAGGAAAGCTTGGAAGTCCTGGTCTGGATCTAAGTGAAAGATGCGGACACATTCTTGATCTCAAGGCTGCTCCTGAGAGACATCTTCATCTCACCTCAAGTCTTCCAGGTAAGTCAAAAACAAAGACACAGTTAAAACATAGCTCCTCTTGTTCCCATCACTCATTTCAGGTGATGTCACAAGGATATCAGGCTACCTCAAGATCTTGTTTGCTCACCATGGAAAGGACTCCCAATGTTAGTCCCAATGCAGCCTCCTTTCCTGGGTCCATCAGCAAAGACATAGACAATGTATGCCTTCAAAGAGGCGATGTTGCACATTTTTGGTACCCCTCTGGATCCCACTGGCACGCCGTTGGGTCCCATGGATCCTAGGAGGGCTCCAGTCAGTTTACCACCAGCAGATCCATCTCAGTTTCTGACTGTGCCTCTCTACCCCACTCCAGGGTCTACTCTGACTTCAGGAACAATGCCTACTCTGACTCCTACCCCGGCTATGACTGCCACTCCAGTCCCCCTTGCATTGATGTTGGCAGAGATGCAGCCGATGCAGGAGGGCAAACCAATAGTCCGCTTGGACTCAGAAGTGAATCAGCCACAACTTCTATCAAAGTTAGGCACACCGCGACCGATCCAACAGCATTCTGATTCTGTCCACTTCCTTTACTGTATAGATTTTCAGACACAAGCCACAGGATGACAACGATGATAATGATGACGAGTCACATCTATATGGTGATGGAAATCTATTTCTGGAGCTCCTGGAGGCCAGTGGCCTTGACATATCTTCAGACACTGAACTTAATTCCCAACCTGGCCCCTTTACTGAGAATTTAGCTTCTTTAGCCCCAGTGATAATAAGAGCAGCAGAAGTGCTTGATCCATAGCTCCCCTCAGTGGAGCTTAAAACAAATTTACTTATGGAGGTACTGCAGCCAGGGTAGACCTCTTCGGAACCTCTTGGGCCTTCAATGAAGCCCACACAGACACCTTCTTGGGAACCTGCGCTAAACCAGGATATTGCCCCCTGTCAATAGACGAATAGCCCAATAGCACATACCAGCATGGGGGCCTATCTTTCCTCCTGCAACAGCCAACTCCAGAGAGTCTTGTGGGTCAGGCTTCCACCAGCTGACTCAATCTGAAACCATTCACGACCACTCCACCAGACAGAGTATGGAAACATTCAGGAAAATAATGTTCTCCTATATAGCATTGCTTTTCTATTGTGCAACTCATGTTACCTCCTTGGAAGTTGCTCGCACGTATTGTGGGACATGGTGATTGAGATCTTGTCTGCAGTCCCAGATGGCCTTCGTGCCGACTTCCAACAACTACTTGAGGACAGTCAAGACATAGTGAAGTACGTTATTAGATGGTGCTTGGTCACTGCTGATGGTTTGGGTAGGACAGCTGGTACCAGTGTGGTGCTTCAGCTTAACACATTGATACATTCAACAGGCTTCGCAAGTGATGTCTAGCAATCACTCATTGACATGCCATTTGATGACAACCATCTCTTTGGAGACAAGGCAGACTGCACTGGAGAAAACAACGCAACAGTATGTTCTCTTGGCTTTGCACCATCCGAAAAGCAGCTTCCCCAACAATATGGACCATTTGCAGGCTTCAGGAGGAGGTTACAGCAGAGGCCATAACAAACTTTGCCTCCTTAACGTCAGACTTCCCAGTCCCATTGAGGTAGAGGTCTGAGGCTGGGCTGCGTGCGTCAAAGCTGCCAGGAACAATGAACTTCCCAGTCTCCCGCTCCCGCACCCGCTGCTGCAAAACCACTTTATCTTATCCTCCATGGCACACTGTTGCCCAACCAGTGGCCCAATAAAGTTGTACCATCTCGGGTGGTAAAGCATCACATAAGCAGACGAGTATTTCATATTGTCCAATGCGGTTATGACCTGATCTTTCTCTCCACCCCTCCAGGTATGCTGCCTAAAGAACAATGACTTCTGAAGACCCGTTGTCCATTCCCTGGTAAGATGTTCACGTTTTATTGAAGAAGGGAGCCATAGAGGTGGTACCTGCATCATAGAACTGGACTGGCTGCTACTCCCTCTACTTTCTGGTGCTAAAGAGGGACAGAGGACTTCACCTCCACCCCCTGAACTTCTTTCTCTAGAAGGACAACTTCTAGAAGCTCACCTTTGGAAGAGAGACTCCATCGCTGAGGACCTAAGACTGAGGTCTGAGTTTCTACATCTATTGACCTAAGAATAAGCTCTTTCTGAGTTTCTCTGGGGTGAAGATAGGAAGAGCAATGCAGAAACACCCCATTTCCAGATGGGTTGTTCTTTCTGTAAACATAAGCTGTGGTCTGACAAAAAACATTCATCGTAATGCCTACATGCTCATTCCAGCAGAACAAAGCTGCTACCGCTATCTTTCCATGTGGAGTGCCTGTTTTTTACTTCTGTCAGACAGCGATATGCATCAGTCCACACGTTCACAAAGTACTACTGCTGGATAGCCAGGTCTGGTGGGAGGGGCAGTTTGTCTGCTCAGTCCTGCAGGATTTTCTGGTCTGGGCCATTCCACAAACCCACTGCCTGGAGAGGTAGTAGTTTGGTATCTATTCACATGATGAGGAATCTGCAGTGAAAGGCAACCATTAGAAGAACAAGGTACTTGACTTTGGTAACACTGTTTCTGGTGGATACTCTATCTAACTGCAGAATCCTCACCCACCTTCCCACCTCCCTGTTCTGTGGAATGGTCTCCTATGGTCCATACCATTATAACTTAGTGATTGGCACAATGTGATTCCTTAGGGCTCTGTGTAAGATGACACGGACAGACACAGGATCAGAACTGACATCGATGCATGCAGGTGGTAGTTATATGCTGGCCCAACGTTACTTCTTGGGCAGGACAAAGACGATGTGCATCTGCACAACACCATCTACTGGCGTGAGGGAATTATTGAGAAAAAACTCTGAATACAGTCTGTATCCCCTAGGGTAAAAAAAATCTGTGGTTAGATAGAGTATCCACCAAAAAGAGTCTGACCGAAGGTAGCCAACTTGGGGACTTGGGGACTTTTCAGGCTAGTCAGCAGTTCCTGGACTCAAAATGTAACAGTCACAGTTTTTTACTACTAATGTTTTGGGGCTTTATCTTATTGAACCTTATGGAGCAAGGCGGAGAAACAAAATTTTGTATACCCCTTGTGAATTCACACTTCGATAACATGTAATCGGAACTAATGGAGTGGTGCATGAGACTAGTCAACCTTGAATAAAAAAACTTGGACATACACACACATGTGGGAATTAATCTCTGCTTATGTTGCAATTATAACTAACTAATTATGTAATTTCTGTACTAATATGCTGCATTGACGGAATGAAGCATAAATGTGCTTTTGTCTATGTATCTGTGGCCAGAAGATTGGACCTAAGTGAGTACATTACGCATAAGTGTCGCTTATTTGCTAGGTAACTACTAATAGGGAATACCTTAGTAAGGGGGAGGTAAACAGAAAGGCTATTTTTCTAAAATTAACGTTTATTTGTGTTTGTTTCTATGACAGTTCCCATTCTGACTCGAGAGGCCTGTGACAAAATGGAGTCACTGGTTTACTGTGACAGCCAAAGGCAGAGCGCATGGGCAGCCGAAGAGACGAAAATTAATGCGAGCTGCTTGGGCCTGTGCGGAAGGCAGTTCAAGGTCGCTGTGGCCTGGAAGTTTAGATGGCTGCCAAATGATGAGAGCAATGGTTCTGAACGTGAGAATTTTACTTGAAGTTGCAAATTAAGGAAACTCGACTAGGCCGGACTATGAAAGACAATGGGGGCATTAAAAAACCCCTGACAGGAAGAAAATGTATAATGTGGAGATGAGGTTATGCTTATCCACCCCCTGAACTGACCAATGAGGACTCGACTTTTCTTTAAAAGTTACTCTTTTAGATAGATAGAGTTAGTGAAAAGGGTATAAAAGGTGCTGATTTTACCGAGTAAAAAACTTCTGATTTTCTACCAGAGATGCTGTCAGATTGCTGATGTTCCTGTGATGTAAGAATCTTTTTCTTGACTTATGATTTCTCTTTACAGGAACGGCACTTTAGTGAGGGATTTTAGTTAGGGAGTTAGGAGAATGGATTTAGGAGATAGAGCAATTGTTAAATGGAATGTTGATATACCAGTGCTGTAAATTTTAATGTTATTATATTTATAGGTCCCCTAATATTTGTTGTATCTGAAGTGGTCCTGAGGAAGGTGGTGTCTACTACACGCATCCCACCGAAACGCGCGTCGACCCAGTGCCGAGTCTCGAATTTTTCTTTTTGTTAGAGACCCAAGTTGTTGATAGGAAAGACAATTCTCTCCTGTCCTTTAACCTCTATCATTGACAGATATTGTATGTTGGTAGTTGTATGGGAGTGAATGTTTTTGTATGAGTGGATGGGTTTTTTAGTATGCAATCAGGAGGACTTTAATTAGTATTGTTGTGTATTTACTCACTTTTAGTATTTTTCTGCAATAATCATGGTTATAAAAGAAATGTACCAAGGATTATATGCATTTATGATGAAATTTGTTGTGTAACATATAAAAAATGAACTCATAAAATGAAAAAAGTATTTTTTATAATTAAAAAAAAATGGCATGTTAAAAAATTAAAAACCTGAGATAATTATCTCTTGTCACTGGTATATCTTTAAAATAAGAGTCGTTGGTCAATGAGGGAAATTCTGTGATATTTATATGTTTTGTTTTCCCCTCTTTTCCCTGACCTAAAAGTATCATAGAGGGGGTCCCGTTACTTCTGCTGTTGCATTCACGGTTATTTAACTGTGAGATAGATTTATCTGTATATGTCTAGGACATTTTTTATATTTGTTTGGCCTGGAGTGGATGTTGATATTGTGAGCATATGTAATTATTAGTCACGTATGTGTGTGTATATATATTTCCTTTGATTCTCCTCTTGCACTAGGTAGTCGTAGAAACCATCACTATAACATTCTGTTTAAAAATGGAGGGGTTACCATCTTTTGGATTCTCTGATGAGGATTTTACCTCACTATTGGGTCAAGTAGTAGAGAGTGGAGGTCTGACAGCTCCTCAGCAAGGAGATAATAGCGAGTGGCATAATTTGTTGAATTTAAAGAAAAAGTTCAAACACATAGAATTGCATGCTTTCTACATGTTAGAATATTTGAAGGTGAGAGTTATTCCCTCTGGCTTGAGAGTTTGGAATGCTCCGGCCCTCTTTATTGAGATTCGTGAGTTCCTGGAGCGGTGGTCATTAATATCTAACCGCTGATCCAGGAACTTGATGATGCTTATAATTGAAACTGCTAAAGAAATCATGTCTACTCTCAGTAAGGAGATCTGTGATCTAGAGGAGAAACTCTTAGCATCGAATGCAGTTGACGAAGCCAAGATTAAACTGGATAAAACCATAGCTGAAATGAAAGATTTTGAAACTTACCTTACTAACAAAAAATCAGAAAAATTGAGGAAAGATATGAGATGGTTTACAAAAGAGAAAGCCTACCCATATTTGAACTCTAATTACTATCAAAATGGATACCAGAATAGCTATGCGCCGAATCAAACCAACAATTATAATAGACACTTTACCAATTTTTCGGACACAGGATCATCAGACTCAGATAACGATAATCAGTTTGATGCAGGAGGGGGTCAATACAATTCAAGACCATATAGAGGAAGAGGTGCACAACAACCTTTCTATGGTCGTGGTTTTTTACCACGGGGCCAATTCAGAGGAAGGAATGTCAGGTGGCAACAGGACAGGGGTGGGCAGCACCAAATGAGCCCTCAACCTCAGCCCCAACAATATGTGAGAAGACGCAACCACCAATATTGGTGGTGAGTGAGGTTACCACTTCTGCTAAGAAAGATGAGACTTTACCGATCTATAATTTTTCTTCGAAAATTCTGGGATCCGAAGAAACCTCCTTGCTAAGTCGGGGGTTGTCTTTTGTCCCTTGTACCAAGTTGAACAAATTCAAACTACACGAGGACTTATTTGCCTTCTTCAGGAAAGTAAGACTTAAAAAATTCTTTATGAATAGACCTAGCACTAAGGAAGAAAATATTTTGTCCCATTGTAAACCACCTTCTACCTTTACCCCCGCTCTTGACATGGTTGGACCAGAGGTCAATATTTTCAAACAAAATGTCTTGAAGGATATTGCCCGTATAGTAAAACATCCTATTAAAGTAGGTTTCAACCTGCCCAAAGCAGAAACTACAGCCTTGGAAGTAATGAGGAATGATCACGATGTGATCATTAACCCTTCTGGCAAGGGAGGGGGCATCGCCATTTTGAACAAGGCACAATATAATCATAAAATGTTGGAAATGTTAGCTGTAAAAGAACATTATAGACCAGCGCAATCTAGGGAGTTGTCAAGATTGAACACATACATACTGGAAATGACACTAGAAGCTCTGAGTGATGGTTACATTTGTGATGAGGAATACAAGTACCTAAACAAGTCTTGTCCTGTCACCTCGGCACTTTATGGTCTTCCTAAGACGCATAAAAATGAGAAAGATCCTCCTATGTGTCCAATTATATCCACCATAGGATCCTGCACAGAACCATTGTCCAAATACATAGATTCTTTTATCTGCCCTTTGATACAGAGATATGAATCTTACATACGGGATACAGGTGACATCATTAATAAAGTGGAAGGGGTACCTTTTGACTTGAATAACCATATCCTGGTGACGCTTGACATTGAGGCATTGTACACCACATTCCTCAATGTCAAGCGTCACTTGCAGTGGCAGCCCTCCTGCATAGATATCCTGATAATAGACCAGATAATTTCATACTCAAGTGTTTGGAGGTGGTTCTTTTTCATAACTTCTTTGACTTCAATGGCTCCCTATATAAGCAAATCAAAGGTACATCAATGGGAGCTTCTTGTGCCCCAAGTGTGGCCAATGCTTTTATGGGTGAGGGGAACTCAAGAATATTTTTTACGAAGCCGCCCCCTTTTTTGATAATGTGTTTGCATGGAAGCGCTTTATCGATGATATATTTTTTATTAGGAGGGGTGAAGTAGCTGATTTGCAGAAATTCATCCTTTGGCTTAATGCCAGTAATGAGAATCTAAAATTTACAGCCAATTGGAGTACCAGTAAAGTAGAATTCTCAGATATCATCATTGATGGTACTAATGGTAACTTACAAGTAAGTCTTTACAGAAAATCCACTGCGAAAAACACCATATTACAATTTGGAAGCTACCATCCCAATTGCCAGAAAGATTCAATCCCTTTTGGGGAATTCCTTCGTATTAGGTGCAATTGCACAGATATGAAATCTTTTCCTGTACACGGCGATGCCCTAAAACAGAGACTTATTCTTCGAGGATACCCGCACCGGCTGGTGCGTCATGCCTCTAAACGGGCTAAATACTACGATAGGGAAGCACTGCTAAAGGGAACCACACGTAAAGCTCGAGATCAAATTACTTTTGTGATCAATCATTCCAAGTTAAACTATAAAATAAAGAATGTGATCAATAAAAACTGGAGGATTTTAAACACTGATGATAATGACTCCCAGTTACCTCTCCATCTAGTGGCCTACAGGAGAAACCGGAACCTTAGGGACCTGCTGGTTCATACTCGTGACATACCTAAAGTAGATATTCAAAAATCTATCACTGGCTTACCCAGTATCCGGGGTAATCACAGATGTGGCTTCTGTCATGCATGTGATTCTGCTCTAGTTACAGATCATCTAAGCCATAATGATGTGGAAATCAATCTGAGATGTCTCACTAATTGCAGAAGCAATAACATCATATACGTTCTTTTCTGCCCCTGTAAATTTGCATATGTGGGCGAAACAGGGCAGGAATTTCGTCTGCGTTTTAGTGAGCATAAGTCCGCAATTAGGAAGAATAAAATGACTGCCCCATTAGTCCAACATTTTATACAGTGTAATCATATAGAGAAGGACCTTAAATGGTGCATTATAGAGAAGGTACAACATAAGAGGGGACAACCTATGGAGATCACACGTAAAAAACGCGAAACCTTCTGGATATTTCAATTTGATAACGTACGCACAGGTTTAAATGAAGATATAGCCTGGTACGTTACCAAAAGGTAATATCCTGAATTTATAACTATATGGAGCATGTGTGTAGCCCACATATAGGACTTCTAGCTACATTTATTCGTCTTTCCTTGTTTGACAGACCTATAACACACTATATTTTGATGTGGAATATTGCCATGTCGGTTTGTCATACCTACAGTGTACTGTGCCATGTTCTTTGACTGAGAGAGGAAAATTTTGAGGTGTGTATTCTTTCATGTTGTTAATAAAATATAATAAATACCCGGATCACGTTTTTACCAATCTTTTCGCGATCGGGTTTATTTTACACTTGGGTGTTGTAAGGTAGTCCGTTTTTTATTTTTCGTCACTGTGGTTCGAGTTTTACTTTTAGTCCGGCCTTTATGTCCTTGGTCTTTTCATCTAAATCACGATTCGTGATACTGTGATACTTTAAGCCAACTACTTCCTTATATATCATGGAAGGCACTGATAGGCGGCTTCAGTATAGTCCGGCATTTATCTTTACCCCCTTTCGGGTCTGTGTGTCGTCAGTAGTCCGTTTTTTATGCTGACGAGATCAGATCGCGGAAACACCTTAATCCCGCCCAGCGTTACCGCGATGACTGAATCAGGAACTATTTAAATCCCATTAGGGCGCTCGTAGTTTCTTGAGGCATTATTTCCGACAGCGGGGGAATCGTATGGCCATTCATTTATGAATAGGAGGAAGGTAAGCATTGTGGCGATGTTCTATGAATATCCCTTTGTTTTAGTCTAAGTCTACCAGATATCGCAGTTTTAGTACTTTGTACGTTTCGTATGTACAGCTCTCTTTCCAAAGCGTAGCTGTTAAACGTAGCAACTTTGAGGCAAATGTTGTGACTATTGTTTAAACCAGGCCCCATTTTCCATCTGTAACGTGAAGATTACAGCTCTGCCACTCTGCTTTGAGAATGCCCTGTTAAGTGGCATATTTCGCAAGTATAGGTGGGAGTCTTGATAAACTCGTTCAGCCCGATAGTAGTTCCCCTACCGCACACGCCTGAGTCCTTCCTTGAGCAATCAACTGGTTCACTAAGGATAACATGTATGTTTTTGCAATATCGGGTCAGGGATCATGATTACCTTAATTGGACTCCTATGTCTCCTTACAGGGATCTCCATCTTATTGTTCCTTGACTGAGAACTGACTTATCTCCCTGGATGAAAGGAGGGAGACCATTATTAAAATATGTGAACTTTCTATACAATAAGGTTAGTATATTGCCAAGAGGGTGCTGTATTCGTGGCTCAGTAAGACCCACTAATACTTATTGGGATGTCTTCTCTACGCTATTTCAGCCTCGTCCCCCATGCCGTTTTTAGTAAACTGGGAGAAACCGACTGATTTATTCAAATACCCAGCTATATATTCTTCATCCTACTTTGGGTAAGATATGGAATTTTAGACACAGCGTCACTCCTTCGAGTTTGAGCTTGTTGATAGCTTTGTCACCATGTATTAATATTGAAATTAAAATATTTATATAGCGCACATACACCACGCGGTTTCTTGGCGCTGGATGTATGTTTCCTATATCTTAGATTACTGAATAGATCCTTACATGGACATTGAAAGGACTTTCATCGTGGCCTGTTTTGTTTGACTGAGTATTGCCCTATGAAACGGATTCTGAATTTTAGGTACTATGTGTACTTGCTTCACACTTGGTGTTGGTGATGGTTTTTGAAGCATTGTCCATATGGATTGAGAGTATTGGACATCTCTTGACGGTCTCTCTAGTGGACAGGTTTCTAATGTAATTTATTATTATTACTGTTAAGTCTGCACATGTGATTTGGCCATTCAATATAACACATGTCCTAGTAGTATGTTTATACAGAGATATGTATGAATGAGCTCACTATTGCTATTGTTTGTGTCTAACCCAGGTCAAACAAATGAAATTTTCTGTGCTGATAGAGAAATTGTTAAATGGAATGTTGATATACCAGTGTTGTACATTTTAATGTTATTATATTTATAGGTCCCCTGATATTTGTTGTATCTGTAGTGGTCCTGAGGAAGGTGGTGTCTACTACACGCATCCCACCGAAATGCGCGTCGACCCAGTGCAGAGTCTCAAATTTTTATTTTTGTTTGAGACCCGAGATGCTGATAGGAAAGACAATTCTCTCCTGTCCTTTAACCTCTATCATTGACAGATATTGTATGTTGGTAGTTGTATGGGAGTGAATGTTTTTGTATGAGTGGATAGTTATTTTAGTATTCAATCAGGAGGACTTTAATTAGTATTGTTGTGTATTTACTCACTTTTAGTATTTTTCTGCAATAATCATGGTTATAAAAGAAATGTACCAAGGATTATATGCATTTATGATGAAATTTGTTGTGTAACATATAAAAATGAACTCATAAAATGAAAAAAAGTATTTTTTATAATTAAAAAAAAAATGGCATGTTAACACTTTAGGTGCTGCGCACGACCAACGGCCGACGGCACCACTACCTCCGTAGTGCTGCCGTCGGCCGTTGAACGTTCGAACTGCACCTGCGCAATGGAACGTCCAGCACTAGAGCTGGACGTTCCTTAGCAGCTAAGGTGTTAAAAAATTAAAAACCTAAGATAATTATCTCTTGTCACTGGTATATCTTTAAAATAAGACTTGTTGGTCAATGAGGGAAATTCTGTGATATCTATATGTTTTGTTTTCCCCTCTTTTCCCTGACCTAAAAGTATCATAGAGGGGGTCCCGTTACTTCTGCTAATGAAGTCGCACATTGCATAGTCTGTTTCAAAGAAGTAGTATTGTTGTATACTGCGTTGGTATCATCGTATATCGCTGTTTAGTGACACTGCGTGTGAAAGGATAAATGTATAGTGAGGACAGTCTATAAAATCTTAGCTTTCAAGTATAGGGATCATTGCGTATCCTGGTTTAAAACTTACTGCTGGGAGAGTAATAGAGCTTAACCCGAGCTTGAGAGAAGGGTAAAGTAGAGGAAGTGGTGCTACTTTATCGACAAGTGTAAAAATTCTGTGGTAGAGAAGAGGTAAGCGCTGTCTACTGGAAATACAGAATACTTGTGCGATTGAGAAAATTCTATCACTTTGTTTAGTGAAACAGACGAATAAAGTTGTTTTGTGTAAGTTACTAACCGATTTTTGTAAAATATCTTGTAAATAGGACTTCTTGAAAAAACCTGTAAGGGAGGGGTCAGTCGGCGCTGCAGAAGCCGGAGCGCTGGTGATGTCAAAAGTGTCGCGCTAGGATTGGTCCGCGTGACCAAGACAGAGAAAAGGCTGATTGGTACATCATGGAAAGCAGCAACAGCTATTGGTTAAGCACTACATAGACGTATCTTTTTCTAATTGGTGCGTTAGTGTAAACCGCGCTGTGATAGGTTGGTGTTACGGAACAGCAACAGGGAAGTACGCAATCTTTTGAAAGACAGGGAATTTACAGAAAAATGGATTACTATTACGGAGAGGAAAGAAAGAAACCTTCATGGTTTAAAAAATTGAAAAATGTGTTTGTGAAGGATAAGGCGATAGTCACAAGAGAGGGAAAATTACTTACTCCGCCGAAAACGCCCGCTTCTCATATGTAGTCAAAATATGGTTACCATACGTGTGTTTGGTTAGAGAATTGGGTGAGATATACCAGAAATGATGGTGTGTTAGCTTTCCCAGAAGGAGGATCTTTTGATGTGGCAGTTTTGAGAAATTTGAGAAAAAAAATTATGAATCTTGACCCAAGACCTAGTCCAACTCAGTTCGAAGCTTTAGTTGAATGGGAGGATGAGATGCATGAATTAGAAAGCGAAAGATTGAAAGGACATGTCAGACCAAGAGGTAGATTTAGAAATTTATGGGGAGAGACACATGAGAGTAGAATGCGTAGATGGAGAAATGCTGACATGTGTGATGGAATGTATCCTGTTAGATTGGTGGATGATTATGAAGGGCGAAAATGCACAGAAAAGAGGAAAAACATAGAGACAGGGAAATAAGGTTATGGTGACAGTGAATCAGAGGATGCTGTATTAGAAGAAATATTAAATAGGAGACCGCCACCATATCAACCAGGTTCTTTATGGATTACACCCAATGCTCCATCGGCAGATGAGAGAAACAATGAAACCCCAAAGCAATTTTCAAATTTTAAAGATGTACCAGAAAGAGTAGAAGTGAGATACAACCCAAATACCTCAATAGTAGAGTCAAGACTTTTCGGTACCCCTAAACAGAGTCATGAACAAGAGAGAGTAAAAAGAGCAGAAAAACAAGTTGAGGAACAAACAAGTACTGCAGAGTATATACGAACTTCAAATGAATTATCTGAAAAGATACAAGAGCTTATGAAAAATATAGAAGCAGTGACAGTCCCAGTAACGATAGGACCTGTAATTCCAGTGTTTGAAAACCAGAGAGTAAAAAAACTAAGTTTAACAATCCCGTTACAGCAGGGCTTACAAAAGCTGAACAGAAACATTTATCCAGACTTGTCAGCAGTTAAACGAGTAAACAATGTAAATCCGCCTGACTTAACTTTTAATCAGAGTTTACCCTATAAATATGCAACTTGAGCAGAATCTGATTCTGCTACACCTGAAAAGAATCTAGAGAAAATAGATTTAATGCAAACCCCTGTAGGACCATCAGATCAGGAATTAAGTGACTGGATTAAAACTTTAAAATTAAAAGAGCTTGATTCTAAAGTACTGGATGTAGCCAAGTTAAAAGTAGACATGGAAGAATTAATTATTGGAATTGGAACAGACAGACTAAAAACGTACCAGGATGATGAACTTATGTTCATGTGTAAAAGGATAACGAGGGATTGGCAAATGAATTTGGAGTGGAGTTTTCTAAGAATAAAACTTTGCAAAAATCCTATAGAGTAGATTTTTCAGAAAAAGACATTGAAAACATGAATACTGCTGGAAGACTAACACAGATAAAAGAGTTAATTGTGATGTTGCGAAAATGGGGAGATGTGAATAAGTGGAGAGTTAAATGGGCAAAGAAGAAAGAGGAAATTAGTGATAAATCTACCCTAGCGTTTCCAGCCAGGGAAAAAGAGGCAGTCTCAAATGAATTCCCCATGAGAGAAATACCTGGAGGAGCGTATGTACATGTTCCTTGGAGTACACAGGATATATTGTCATTTACAAATGATTTTCCTAGATTGAGAGAAAAACCAGTGGAATGGTATCGACAGGTGGATCGATTTGTGAAAGTTTCCAAAGTACTGTGGGTTGATTTGGATGGATTATTCGACATAGTTGTGCCAGCAGACCTATGGACTGAATGTAAAGTATCTGTGGATTAGCCAAGAGAAGAATACCCCTGAGATAAAGTGACAGGTGCCCCATCACCAGATGTTATGCGAAAATATGAACAAGTGATTGTGTTTTTGAAGAATAAAATTCCACCAAAAGAGACAGACTGGGTTAAAATCGATAGGACAACCCAAGAGCCGAAAGAACCTGTGCATGCATTCTATGAGAGACTATTGTTGGTGTTCAAACTGTACAGTGGATATGAAGAATTGAGTGAGAAAGACATGAGTCATTTTGTATATAGATTTGTGTATGGATTGAGACCAGAAATCGGAGATATGATGCGACACACTCTAATAGGGTGGCTGTTGAGCACAGTGGATGAGGTATTGAGAAAGGCCAAATATTGCAGTGAAGAAATTGATGCAAAGCAAAAGAAATTAAAAGAAAAAGCCATGTGGGCACAGGTAAAAGTGGCAGAGCAGGTAGCGCAAATGGATAATAAAGGCACTGATGCAAATCAGGGAAAACCGAAAGGTAGTTTTGGCAAACCAAAATTAGTAGGAAATATAGAAGAATTGAAAAAGAAATATCCCTGTCATAATTGCGGCAGAATAGGGCATTGGAGAAAAGAGTGTAAGTATCCACCAAGAGTTAATCCAGAAAACACTTCAGTGAATCCACAGGTGCAATATGAGGTAAACCAGCAGCAACCGCAACAACAGCAGATAGTAAATCAGCAAAGTCAGGTGCCACAACCGCCACTTCCACACAGTGTAAACCAACAGAGATACAGTGCAGAGACTGTATTCAGCGGAGGTGAACAGGTAACAAGACCGCACAGAGTGAATGCGTGTCCCCAGTATTGGTTACAGGAGGAAGGTGGAAGTGAGTCTGATGAAAGTTTCTGATGGTGCCTGAGAGAGGGAGAAGAGTGTGTGCTTGGAGCCAATCTTGAGGTAGATCAGTGCGGTCCATTTGTGAATGGAAAGGTGAATGATGTAGAAATAACTTTCCTAGTGGACACTGGTGCTACCTGTTCGACTGTTAGATCAGTGGAAGTCCAGAATCTTCCTCTCTCAGGAGATAGCATCCAAGTTGTAGGTGTAGCTAACAGACAAATAAAAACCCCTTTGACTCAACCAGTTGAAATAGAGATTGGAAATTTCAAGGACATGCATCGATTTGTGGTGTGTGATAGTAGTCCTGTGAATCTGTTAGGACGAGATATCTGGTCTAAGATGAACTGTGCCATATACTGTTCACCAGATGGCATAGAATTGCAAACCCCAGATGAAGACAACCTGTATAAAATGACTATGCTCATGGTTGAAGCTGAGCAGAATAAGTTGTTCCATGTGTTTGACCGAGATAAGATACCCGATGCATTGAAAGAAACATTGAAAGAGAAAGTGTGGGATTTCACAGGAAAAGATACTGGGTTAATAAAAGATATAGACCCTGTAAAATTCTCAGTAAAATAAGGTGTGAATTACCCGAATATTCCCCAGTACAAAATGACTGCAGAAATAATTGAAGGAATAACCCCAGTGATTGACAAGATGATTGAGCAGGGAATACTGAGAGAAATAGAGAGTAGTCCTTGTAATTCACCAATAATGGGATTGAAAAAGCCAAATGGAACCTTTAGAATTGAGCAAGATTTGAGTAAGGTTAATAAGATAGTTGTCCCATGTTGTCCGATTGTACCAAATCCAGCAGCGATTTTATATCAGATTCCCTATGATGCAGAATGGTACACAGTCATAGATCTGTGTAATGCGTTCTTCACAGTTCCATTGCATCCTGAAAGCCAGCCAATATTTGCGTTCCGGTCCGGAGATCGTATTTTGGCATGGTACCGAATTCCTCAAGGGTATACTGAAAGTCCATCAATCTTTAATCAATTGCTGAAGAAATCATTAGAGAGTTTAAGCATGCCTGAAGAGTCTGTATTGGTTTAATATATTGATGACCTTCTAGTGGCATCAAAGACAAAAGATGCATGCATAACTGATACTGTTGCATTGCATTGCTGAATCATTTGGCTGAAGTGCAATACTTAGGTCATAAGATTGCCAAGGGAGTCAGACAAGTTACTGCGAAAAGAATTAAAATGATACAGGGAATGAAGACACCGAAAACTCAAAGGCAAGTGAGAATGTTTCTGGAAATGGTAGGTTACCGTAGACAGTGGGTTAGTGGATTTTCACTGATTGCAAAGCGATTGCAGAGGTTAACCAGAGCAGATATCCGAGACCCTATTGTTCTGACTAAAACTGAAATGGAAGTATTTGAGCAGTTAAAAACGAGTCTCTGCGAAGCACCAGCTTTAGTGATGCCAAATTATGAAAAAGAGTTTGAACTGTATTGTAGTGAACGAGAGGGATGTGCATTGTCAGTACTAATTCAGAGACATGGAAAACTGAGAAAACCAATTGCATATTTCTCAGCTGTTTTAGACCCTGTTGCAAAGGCATTGCCAGGTTGTCTGAAAGCAGTGGCTGCTACATGTGTCAGTATAGAACAAACTGAAGGGATAGTGATGGGATTTCCTGTGAGGGTGTATGTACCTCACTTAGTGGAAATTCTCCTCACTAGAACAAAGACCCAATACCTGACTAACAGCAGGATCACCAAATATGAAAAGACAATTCTAGGAGGAGAAAATGTGACGAATTCTAGATGTGTAAATGTAAATCCTTCTACACTATCACCTGATGTCCCGGAAGTTGAGGTAAGAGGTGAGGTTGATCACAAATGTTTGGATGTTCTTGAATACTATATCAAATCAAGAGCAGATATCAGAGCTGAGCCGTTACCTGAGTCTGATTATGTGACGTTTATGGATGGATCTTGTCTGAGAACGGATGAAGGTCCTTTAAGTGCAGCCTATGCCGTGTGCACTGTAGCGAAAGTACTGGAAGAATCATGTCTGAAAGGGATCCGTTCTGCACAAATAGCGGAATTGATTGCTTTGATTTGAGCATGTGAGTTGGGAAAAGAGATCAAAGTCACCATAGTGACTGACAGTCAGTATGGCTTTGGAGTTGTCCACGATTATGGGCAACTGTGGTCCCAAAGAGGTTATTTGACTTCTGCAGGATCTCCCATACGGAATGCTGAGTTTGTAAGAATGCTAATTGATGCGATTCAGCTACCAGACAAAATTGCTGTGGTCAGGGGAGGAGCCTGACCGACGACCAAGATGGCCGCGTAGGGAATCGGCTCTACTGGCCGCCGCTCCCTGCCCGTCAATCCTGCTAATTATCCTGGCCCATACCCTGCTCCCTGACCGCTGAACGGAGGCGACACCCAACGCCCCCTCCGAGGTGAGGCCTGGTCAGGCGTGAAAGCCGGGGCCCCGCGTGCCTGGGAGCCGGTCGCGAGTGCATCAACATCCGGAGGCGTGACCAGTCTTTCCTCGATCTGCCCGGAGGCGTGGGCGCTCGCCCTTCGGGACTACGGAGGGGGAGTGCTGGGACAGTGCAGCCGGGTGAAGAGAGGTGGGGCGCTCCCGATGCCCCTGGTGCGTTGAGAGCTGCGCAAGTGGGGGCCTCTCGGGAGTTTGACTGCCCTGGAGTGTCTGCCACCGGCCCGGCTGCTGAAGTAACATTTCCCATAGGACTCCGGGAACCCAGTGGGGGAGGGAGGTTGTCCTGCAGCGGTGGAGGAGCGCAGGCATTGCCGAGGAGCCTGATTGCTGGAGGGGGCCATGAGTGTGACTACATGTGGAGCGCGGAGGAGGCCTTGGTATACCGGTGGGTCACAGCAGTGAGAGGGAGCATTGTTAGCCCAGCAGATTCAAGGCCTGCCGGGCCCATCCTGGGGGCGGTCCGCACAGACGACGTGCGCAGGCAAAAATACATATAAAACGATAGACATTTGCGGATGCACTGATATGGTGGAGGGGTGATCCGTGAGTCTGGGACGCAGCCTCTGGCCTCACACGAGGGCACGAAGGTGGAGATCGGCTGAGCAGTGGCACAGCATGGGGGGACTACTGCGACATGCGAAGGTCACCAGAGCGATTGTGAGGATCTATTGGACCGTCCTGTGAGGTGTCCAGTTCGCACGAGTTAAGTGTGGATGGGGTGTCTGGTGGAGCCACACTGAGACGGGAATATAACTTTTGGATTGCCCCCGGCTCCCGGGAGGAGTGAAGACTTTCGTGCCCGGCCCTGGACGGATGGTTAGATGTGACCCATCAGTGTTTGAGGGACGCCAAGAAGACACCTATCAGATCTGTGCGCAGTGGAGGCTGGCGGCCGATCAAGGTGCCGACCTCGAGAGTGGCCTGCGACCTGGCCGGCCCAGGGGGTAAGGGCGAAGTCATAGCGTCGAAGCCTGAGGTGGAAAAGCCGCCGCCCCTGTCCTCTAAGGGATCCAGAAATATACAATCAAACCGGTTGAACCGTTACACTGTCCCAAAGGGGTCCCCAGGTGTGCCGACGCAGACCCAGTCTGGGAGCAAGGAAGTGGTTACTGCCCCCGCGGAACCGATGCTTACCGATCTAATGGCGGCTATCACTGACGTCCAAACAACCCTGGGGAAAAAGATGTAAACCATGGACAACAAGCTTGACACAGTCGCATTGAGGTGGGGCTGCTGCAGGCGGACCTTACAAAGGCTAACGAGAAGTTAAAGACACTTGAGGTCAAGATGGCCAGTTTAATAGACAATGTGAACCAGTTGCAACAAGAGGTGAGAGACCTTAAGGGGGAACACCAGCGGACCACGTACCTGACCGCCACGCCATCGGGCGGTGCCGTGAGGTGAACGGCTTTGCAGCGGGAGACGCGGGCGGCGGACCCGCGAACCGGACCACATTGCCCAGCAGCCTCTGGGGCAAGCGCGCCCGTGACGCGCCGGGAGCGCCAGGAGGCGCTTGAAAAGGGCTGACCCCCGGGAGCCCAGTGGGGAACACCAGCGGACCACGTACCTGACCGCCACGCCATCGGGCGGTGCCGTGAGGTGAACGGCTTTGCAGCGGGAGACGCGGGTGGCGGACCCGCGAACCGGACCACATTGCCCAGCAGCCTCTGGGGCAAGCGCGCCCGTGACGCGCCGGGAGCGCCAGGAGGCGCTTGAAAAGGGCTGACCCCCAGGAGCCCAGTGGGGAACACCAGCGGACCACGTACCTGACCGCCACGCCATCGGGCGGTGCCGTGAGGTGAACGGCTTTGCAGCGGGAGACGCGGGTGGCGGACCCGCGAACCGGACCACATTGCCCAGCAGCCTCTGGGGCAAGCGCGCCCGTGACGCGCCGGGAGCGCCAGGAGGCGCTTGAAAAGGGCTGACCCCCAGGAGCCCAGTGGGGAACACCAGCGGACCACGTACCTGACCGCCACGCCATCGGGCGGTGCCGTGAGGTGAACGGCTTTGCAGCGGGAGACGCGGGTGGCGGACCCGCGAACCGGACCACATTGCCCAGCAGCCTCTGGGGCAAGCGCGCCCGTGACGCGCCGGGAGCGCCAGGAGGTGCTTGAAAAGGGCTGACACCCCTCTCGCCACACGAGTCGCGCGCGGGAGAAGCCCGGGACAAGGGCAGGGCCGTCTGCGGCCGTCAGAGGCCAGAGGAGGCCGGGTCGGGTCACCCCCCCTTCAGTTTCTGATTCAAAGGTACTGTTACCCATTGACTTTTTCTGGACACATTAAGAAGCTCCTGCCTGGGTTTCTGATATTGTACAATACTTCCTCATTGGTGATAGCCCCAACGATATGCCTGGCAAAGCGGACCTTATAAATCTCACCCCCCAGGGCGATCTGCTTAAGGGAACACTGGACATGTACTTTAAGCGCGTCATACCGCCCATTGCAAAAGATATAGACAGAATAGAACGATCCCCGCTTCTAGATAGCTCTTTCGCTTTGGGTTCTCCGCCTCAGTCAGCTAATATAGCCCCGGTAATATCACTACTGGATGAACTTAATCTATTATGCAAAACCTCTTACATCCCTCTGGTCCCAGAAAAAGCTCCAACTTCCTCATCTTCTAATGAGAGAATACCTACACAGGCCTTCACATTGTTGGAGCTTGAAACCATGATGAAATCAATCATAACTCCGTTGACTGATAAAATAACTAGTCTAGAGGACAGGCTCAGGGGTGTGGAGGAAGCTATAAAAGTCAATTCACTTGTTACCAACTCTTCAGTTCCTAAATCTATGGCAGGACCCGTACGATCACAGCATCCAGTCCCTAGAGATATGCCAATTTCTAAAGATATAAATACCCCAAAAGCTGTTAGGCCATCACAATCTTTGCACCTTAGGGCGGGGCGGAGTAAAGACAAGCCTAATCAAGACATTTTTCCCCACAAAACTAACCACTTAGACTTGCCACCTGAGGCAGTACCCATTGTGAGTGTTCTCTCAGGAATACCTGAACTTCCTAAGGGAAAACTTGAGAGACAGCAGGACCTAAGGAATAAGGTTGTGTATTGGCTCACCAAAAATAGACCCCTGCCCTCCTATTTAGACGGGACCATATTAAGTGTCCGAAGGGTGGGCTGGTTGGGTCCTCTCAAAAAAAACATCGCGGGCGATTTGGTACTTGTGAAGTTTAAACATAAATATGTCGTACCATACCTCCAATCCCGGCAGCCACAAATAGGGGATGGTCCCTTATCAGTTTGGTCTCTAAGTGACTTTTACCCCAGAACACTATATGTCCCATCATAATGTCGGATAATATGGAGTAATTTCCTGATGGCAATAAGGGGTCTCGTATTGTGTGGCCAGTCTTCGCCAGTTTTTTAATTTGTGCATGCGGCATACGGTACCTTGATTTTGCATTTTGATTGTCTTTGTATATTGATTAGCTGATTCATTTAATTTAATTTAATTTATCTTTAAGCTCATTTAATCTTTTTATGAAGTGAAATGTATTAATGTGTTGATGTATTTTTCTGTATTGGTGTCGCTTTTATGATTTTCTTTTTTTGAAATCGAATAAAGCTAATCGAATCGAATCGACCTTAAGGCATCGGGCGCACTCGCGGCCCGCAAACTGGACGATTATGAAGGCAGGGCTAGGCGGGATAATGTACGTATTCTCGGGGTGCCCGAGAAATCGGAAGGGCAAACACTGGATCTCTTCATTGAAAATATAGTTTAAAACCACCTTAAACCTAAAGGCCTTAGTAACTTTTTCACGATAGAGCGTGCACACAGAGTCCCTGGCGGTAGACCTAGTCACCCCCTCGACCGATGATTGCCAGGGTCCTCAACTTTCGGGACCGAGATGCGATTTTGCAGGCGGCACGAGCTGGGCTCCCCTTGAAGTTTGAAAATGCTACGCTATCTCTCTTCCCAGACTTTACCCAAATGGTGCAAAGACAGCGTCAGGGGTTCTTGCCGGTGAAGAAGAAACTGAGGGACAAAGGACTAAAGTATGCCATGATGTTTCCGGCTCGGCTTCGGGTGGAACTCAATGGTAAGGCCTGGTTCTTCGATAACCCCGAGGTGGCGGCGGATTGGCTGGACAGTATCCACGCGACGGAGGCGGAGAGGCGAGATCGGGAGGACGCAGATGAACAATAGTCCTGGTCATAATGATGTTCGCAGGGTGTAATAATGTGATATAGTAAGTTGGGGGTGGGGTGGGCTTGTTACAGCCTGTCTACAGTGTTGCTCTGGTATAGATTTTATCGTATTTTGACTTGGAACACTGTAATGGTGGCGGGGCGGGGGACGGTGGAGATGGGGGGTTCGTCTGGGCCCTTCTCTGTTTTCTACCTTTAGTTAGCTGTAGATAAGTGTGGGGGCGACAGGCACACTGCTAGTTGGGGTTTAGCACAAGCGGCATGCAGGGGTGCAGGGTGGGGGGAGGGGAGTTGAAGTTTGGGGTTTTGTTTGAAACTGAAACGTTCTTCAGTGCATTAGTAGCGGAGAATTGGTGAGTAATGTTTTCGGGGTTTCTTCTAGCATCAGGTGAACTTGATATGCTTTACCATCACTATGTCTATTGGTAGACAGGGTCTAGGGATTACGGCGCTTAGCTGGAACGTAAATGGGCTAGGGGACAAGATAAAAAGGGGGATGGTCAGTCAGATTATTAGGAGGCATTCCCCAGATGTGGTGCTGTTACAGGAAACGCATCTGATTGGCAACCGCTGCATGGCCCTACACAGGGGAGGATACAAGTTGGTGGCGCATGCTGGATTTACAACAGGGTCTCAGGGGGTGGGTATTCTGGTTAGGAACTCTTTCCCGTTGATTGTTCAGGCCACGTGGGAGGACAAGAGAGGCAGATACATTGGTGTCTCAGGGTTGTGGGAGGGTAAAACTGTGACGTTTCTGTCGGTCTATGTTCCGCCGGTTCTGCAGGCCGACACAGTCCGGGACCTGTGCCAAATTTTTTTGTCCGTGGCCGTGGGGCTGCTGGTAGTGGAGGGGGACTTTAATGCGGTTATGGATGGTGAAATGGACAGATACCCGGCCCGAATGCTGACACCGTCTCAGAGGTGGTTGTCAGATTTCGTAGAAACCACCGGTCTTGTAGACGGGTGGAGACTTAGGAACCCAGGTGGAGTGCATTATACACATGCCTCTGCTGCACATCACTCCTTTTCCAGAATAGATTAAGTTTTGGTGCCGGCACTGCAGGCGGCATGGCTTCGAGAGGTGCGACATTTGGGGAGAGGGATTTCCGATCACTCCCCGGTCTGGCTCAGTCTGGTAGTGGGTCAGAGAGATGTGGGCAGGATCGCCCCTATCAACGCTTGGCACTTAAAAGACCAGGATACCAAGAAGGAGGTGATACAAATTACTGATCGGTACTTACAGGAAAACGTGGGAACGGTGGATTCGGCGCGGTCCCTGTGGGAGGCATACAAGACGGTCATCAGAGGGGAGGTGTTGTCGTTGGTCTCGGGGAAGAGGAGGAAGGCTCGAGCTGAATGGGATAGAGTGGAGGCAGAACTGATAGCACTGGAGGGGGGGTCTCCGGAGACGCTGGCCCTGAGGGGTTGCATAAACTGAAACTTCTCCGAGATGAATACCGAAGCCTAGCTAGGGATAGGGCCAAAGTTCAGATCGCTGACACTCAAAGTAGGGTCTATGAGCATGGCGATAAGGCTGGGAAATTGATAGCGTGGTTGGAGAAAGGGGAATGGGCATCACGGTTGGTGCCTGAACTGCAGATGGCGGAATCGGGACAGGTGACAGACCCACAACGGATTGCAGATGAGTTCTCAGCGTATTATAAATCAGTCTATTACACGGCAGGCACATATACAGAGGCCGAAAATGCTGCCATGCTACATGATATCCCATTGCCCGGCCTCTCGGAGGAGGACATGAAGTATCTGGACTCCTCCCTCACGTATGATGAGGTGGCAGAGGCCATTAGGGGTTTCCATTCTGGGAAGGCCTCTGGCCCGAACTTAACCCCCATAGAGCTCTATAAACTCAATGCGAATAAACTTGCACCTTTTCTCCGTGCCATGTTCGTCGAAAGTAGAGAAATGGGCCAGCTCCCATACGACCATCGCGAAGCAAACATCGTAGTTATCCACAAAGACGGCAAGCCTAAAACGGAGTGCTCGTCTTATCGGCTGATCTCACTACTTAATGCTGAACCTAAGGTGTTGGCTAAACTGTTGGCGACAAGGCTGGTCAAGGTCATGTCGACCCTGGTCCACCCGGACCAGTCTGGCTCTATGCGTGTCGGAATACAGCTCTCAATCTCAGGAGGCTGCATGGGGTCCTGGGTGGCGCATCGAGCATACATGAACCCGTTGTTTTGTTGTCATTACATGCGACAATGGCCTTTGATAGGGTTGAATGGCCCTACTCGTTCGCAGTCCTAGCGAAAATGGGTATCGGCAAGGAGTTCATCGACTGAGTCCGTCTATTATACACTAGTCCCTTTGCCAGGGTTGTGGTAAACAACCATAAATCTGTCGACTTTCTCCTGGGAAAGGGCACAAGACAGGGATGTCCCTTGTCCAAACTGCTGTTTGCATTGGCCCTGGAGCCGCTCGCGTCATGGGTCCGTTGGGACCGGTCGATTAGTGGGCTGCGATGGACATCCGAGTGGGAGGATAAGATCTCACTCTACGCAGATGACATCCTGCTCTATCGTACCAATCCCCGGGCATCTTTGATAACCTTTATGGACGTCCTGGCCATATTTGGAAGATATTCTGGTTTCGCCATTAACTGGGCGAAATCGGTGCTTTTTGTCATCAGTGGTGACCCTCCGGTTGTCCCAAGTTCCTGCCCACTACCGATCGAGAATGTGGGTTTTCAATATCTGGGCATATTCGTGACCAAAGATCCGAAATTGAGATACAAAAAGAATCTGGAGCCCCCACTAGCCAAGTTCCGAAGAGAAGTGGCGAGGTGGAAATCACTGCCGTTCACCTTGTTGGGTCGTGCGGTGTTATTTAAAATGATGTCTCTCCCCCGCTTCCTCTATGCGCTCCAAAACATGATGGATCCGGTGCCCCCCTCTTATTTCAAGGATATAGAGTCCCTCCAGAGACAGCTTCTCTGGGAGGGCAGATCCCGTATCGCTTTCTCCAAACGTACTCTTCCCTGGTACGACGGAGGGATCGGTCTACCGGACTTCTGTAAGTATTATTGGGCTTCCCAGTTGGCGGCAACAAATCACACCATTTATGGGTCCCCCCGGAACCTGGGTATGCGATGGACTGCGGTCAGATGCCGGGGGGTGATTTCACTAGGGCATTGTATGCTAGGAACGGCCAGCAGCCCATGGGATTCACGTATGGCATGCCGCTAATCGATGCCTTCAGTGGGAAGGGAGATTTACTATGGCAACCCCACTGTGGTGCTCGGAGAGGCTGGGTAGCTTGTGGAGGACGAAGGGCTTTGATAGATGGGACCTCATCGGGATCTCCAAAATAAAAGACATGTGGGGGAGGGACGGGATACTTACGTTTGCCACCTTACAGGAAAGACATCAGATGCAGGAGTGTGAGCGTTTCCGGTACCTCCAGGTCAGACACGCCCTGCTCGCTAATGTTCCAAGAGACACTGAACTCCATGAGGCCTCCCCATTAGAGGACCGAGTACTGGACGGTATTCTGCCGACCAAAACGATTTCATTGATATATAAAAAAATTGATCAATCACATGAGTGACCCACTGGTGATTCTTAGGGAAAAGTGGTGCGCAGATGGCATAGTTTTAGACGATGAAGACTGGAGGGAGGCGGTTTCCTCCCCAAAATTAGTAGCCATCCAAATGCGACTTAGACTGGTGCAACTGAAGATCCTACACAGGACATACATTACAGGTCCACGATTGGTACATATGGGTCTGGCATATAGCGGAGACTGTAGGAGGGGATATCGGGAGATTGCAACGTTCATGCATGCTCTGTGGCAGTGTGCGGCAATACAGGAATACTGGGTTAAGGTTCACGAGAAAATCCAAGAGGTAATGGGGGTGGAGCTGGCAGTAGAGGCCCGGGGTTGTATATTGAATGTCTGTAAGTAAGTAAGTAATTTATTTGCACAGTTAATTAAAACCAATGCGATACGATACAAAATATAAAATTAAAGCACAATATAAAAATCACATATATTTAAAACCATCATAGTATGAACATTTAAGTTCTGTTCTTCATAATTATAAAATCATATCAGCCTTTCAATTATCACTCAGTATTTAAAATTAAACATGATTTGTGTTGCAAGGCGAGTTGGAACCAAGTCAATTCAAGATTCTGTCCCTGGCATTTTTTTCTCAACAGCCTTTAAGAATTTTACAAGGCCGCAGCTCAATTGAGGGTCCTGAGATGAGAAACAGGTTATTACTGCGCTCCTTCGTGTACGTAACCCAAGCCGAATAAAGTGTTGTTTTAAAAGAAGTTTCCTCTCCTCTTGCAATTTCTCACAAGAGCATAGTAAGTGAACCATATCTTCTTGTATATGACCGCATAGCCGGCAAGACAAACCTGCTTTCCTTTTTAACCAGTGTGGGAAGTGCTGGGTGCAGGGCAGCAGCCCTAGTCTGTATTTTAAGAAACACATTTTTGTCTTTTTGGCATAGCCCAAGCCCAAATAGTTCTGAGGAGCTTTTGCCGAGTAAGAATTCAGAGTCATCCAAGCGTGCGTTCTTTTTGAAAAAACTGTTTTATCTTGTACCCACGACTGGTGTTTGATAGATTTATTTGCCAGTTTATTGAAGGTTTTATGATCTAAAGAGGATGCCCAAAGCTGTTCCAGCCCAGTGTTTACAAGACTTTGTGCAAGATATTTGGCTGCAGGCGAAGTCGAAGACTGCTCTATCTCCCTTCATAGATGTTCGTTCAATGTTCCCTGTGCATATTTCCTCACTTTGTCCCATACACAGATGTAGGCCCCCTGGCGTGCCAGGAGCTGTTGTTGAATGCCAAACTCCAGCCTGATCTGTGCTGGGGAGGTCCACTTAGGAAGACTAAAGTTGATTCTGTATGCGGCTATGATTGTGCTGTCAAGTATTGTTGCATCTCTGCCTCGTAGAACCTCACTTCCATAAGTGATTGTAGGCAGTAGTTTAGCTCGGATAACTTGTACCAACGGTGTTAATGATGGACCAGATAGCTTATTGTTCAAGGTTTTTAAAGCAATTGCCAGGACTATCCCTTTGCCTTTGATGCAAGACCTTTGTGCACTGAATCGTCCGCTGTTGTCAATTTTCACGCCTAAATATTTATATATTGTCGTATCTTTAATGCGAGATTTGTTCCAGAGCCACGTGAGGGTTTTTCTTTTTCTTTTGCTGATGGTCATAGTTTGGGTTTTCTCGAGGTTAGCTTTTAGATCATTTGCCTCGGAATAGCTCTGAGTGATGTTCAGGAGTCTTTGAAGCCCTACTTTAGTGTGGCTTATAAGAACAATATCGTCCGCATATAAGAGGCATGGTACATTAAGCCCTCCTAGTTTAGGGGCATGTGAGTTGCAGTCAATCAAATTTGGCGCCAGGTCGCCCAAAAACAGATTAAACAGGGTTGGGGCCAGGACGCAGCCCTGCTTAAGACCGTTGTTTGTCGGTATGCGCCTGGACAGCAGTGAGCCATCCCCCACCTTTATCCGTATCCAGGTCTCCGTGTGCAGGTTTATTAGCAGGTCCAGCAGCGGTTTTGAGATCCCCCAGTTCTTTAGTTTAGACCACAGGAGATTCCGGTTGATGTTGTCGAAAGCCGCTTTATAATCTATGTATCAGAGATGTAGTGGCAGTTTTTTCGTCTCTGCCTTATCTATTAGTAGGCCCATGGTTAGAATATTAGTCATCATGCCCACTGTTTTGACAAAGCCTGTCTGATAAACCGGTATCAGCAATTTCTTTGCAGCCCATTCCTGTAGTTCCTCCAGCAGTAATCCTGCGAATTACTTCGCCTCGTTATCTATTAGGGCCACTAGTCGGTAGTTTTGAGGAAGAGCCCTGTCCCCTGCTTTGTATATTGGGGTTATGATAGAGCCCTTCCAGGAATCTGGCAAGATGTTCGTGCACCTGATTTCCAAAAAAAGGGGTTCGAGAGCTGCTGCCCAGTAACCCGCATCTTGCTTGAAGAGGATCGGGGGGATTCCATTAGGTCCCGGAGCTCCTTCCCTTCTACCTTTTTTAATTTTACATTCAATGCTGTGTTGGAGCTTTGAGATGTTGATAGGTTCGTATTTGTCTTTAGTTTTTGTGCACAATTGGGTTTGTTGTGCAATGTTGGCTTTGTCGACTATTCTGTTATCTGATGTAGATAGGACCTGGTTTGTAGGTGGTTCTTGATTGAAGTGCGTGTCGAGATAGGATGCCCATGTTTCCTCTGTAATGTTTGATGAGACCCCCAAGTTTGCCGGACGTATCAGCGAGTTGATGGTTTTCCAGAACCTCGCCCCATCATTCTGTTTAGTATCTGAGTGAAGTTTTGCCCACAAGTCCTCCTCTGTTGATTTGGTTGCTTCCCATTTCAACTTTTTTAATTTGGATTTCAATGTCCAAAGATGAGTTTGCTTTGCTATTTCTTTAGGGTCCAGCTGTATTTCCATCATTAAGTGGTATATCATGTTTTTCGCTTCCTTGATTTTTTCTCTGTGCTCTCGTGATAGGATTTCAATTTTGCCGATCTTTGCAACTGCTTTGGGCTGTGTTGCATAATATGACATCGTGATTGTGAATTGTTCCCATTTTGTAACCTCATTTAGTCCAGTGCGCTCCAAAAAGTGTTGTTGTGCACTTCCTATTAACATTTCACCCATTGCTACTAAATACTTAATTTTTTTTAAGTTAACGGTATAAATGGACTCTTTTGGGGCGTTTGATCGCTCGAGTGTAGGTTTCACTATATTCAAAACCATTTCCTGAGGGCAATGGTCACTGTCGATTTTTTTCCCTATCTGGAACGAGGTTATATAATGAAAAAGAGGTAGTGAGATAAAAGTATAATCTAATATGCTATTTGACCTTGTAGAGTGATAAGTTGGGGCTGGCTGACTATCTCCCGCGAACCTACCGTTTAGGGCTCAGATATTAAAATGTTCCAACTCTTCGAGTGTCTGTGCTCCTAATTTTGTTTGTTTGGTTGTATGAAATTTCTCTTGTAGTGGTAGGTCCCAAAATATGTTTTGAGCTAAGTTTGCCTCTTCTTGTGGCGTACCCATAAGGTTAAGGTTGAAATCCCCTGTGAGCACAATATTCGTTGTTGACCTTCCCATAAAACATTCTTCCAAGAAGTTGTATAATTCCTTAACTGCTTTTTTTCCCCTTTTGGATGGATGTAGGCATTGATGAACATGCAGTCACTAATGACTTCCTCCTCACCTTGGGGTGCTACGGCCAGCTTAATTGCAAGATTGGCTTCTGTAGAAGAGCCTATTTCTTCTATCCTGACAAAACTAGTGACTGCTACGTAAATCGCTAGTCCGCCTTTGAGGTGCCCGTACTTAGCTGACCTTTTGGCCTCAGTGGAAAAACGTAAGTATCCTTGAAGATGTGGAGGTTCGACTAGCCATGTCTCCTGCAGGGCCACTATGTCGAAAGATCTTATCTAGGCTGTGAATTCTAAATCCAGCATTTTGGTTGATAGACCATTGATGTTCCAGGAGCATATGCGCAGTTGGTTTAGCGTGTGCTCCCAGGGGTTTTGGTCGGATTGCCAGTTGCTGTTTTTTATAGTTCTCACAATCCGTCTTGGATCTTTCATCTCAGTTGAAACTACCCTGTCCACTCCTAACCAGCAGGTGATTTCGGTGTTCTCATTGCTACCTGTTCTACATGGCCCTGCCACGCCTCTAAGAACCGAGGTTCTGTGGCTAGAAGCGTTATCCCTGGGCTCCAGCTTTACTTCTGGGTACAGAATGTCCGGGTATCTTGGCTTTGTATGTGGTTTTATGGTAATGCCCCAGTTCTTAAATACCTCGGCTTCGGATAGGATTTTCTGCGTTGTTTTTCCCGAGGCCCAAGTCGCCTTTGTTGCTTCCCTTCCTGTACCTTCTAAGTCTATAAATTCAATGGATAGCAGGTCTGTGCTTAATACGTTTGCCAATGAGGGGATGTGGCATAGTAGTCGTAGTATATTTGTTCTGTTTAGGATATCATGTCGTCCTTTGGAGATGTAGTCTGGGTTAAACCATATAGCCTCTGGGGTATTCCCTTGTTCGTTTCTGCACCGCCCTCTATTGTAGATGTCTATGGGAGTTTCTAGATCCACATATTCTGTTGATCTTGTTTTTACCATATAAGTGTCAGTATTGATTGTACCGCCTGAGGCTTGGTCAATTGTGCTTTGGTGGGGTACAAGAATTTCGGGATCTGTATGTCTCCCCCTTCCGCCCAATAGATGCACGGTGCTTGTCCGGTTTGCTGATGCCGATTCTATAGTTGTGTGGTCTCCCCGCGTATGTAATATCGCAGTTGCTTGATTGATAGCTTGTAATTGACTTTCCGTCAGTCCTATGCCTGTTCCTTCACTTTCTACTCTTTTATCAATTCTATCTGGGGTAAGACCTCGTTCTGTATTTTGCAGGAGGTTGTGGCTGATCTTTGTGTTATTTTTTTGCGCATTTGCCAGGCCGATATCAACAGGCGTTGGGGTGATCCTTGTTGGTTGTGCAAATGCTAATTGGCCTTGTTGAAGATGGGTGTTTTGTTCATCTGATCCGTTGTTAACTGGATTCTCCAGGATTTCAGATATTTGGCGTGTTTCATTGGACTTTTGGCTTGAAGATTTCTCTTCCCCAGATTGTGATTTGTTTTGCTCTGTGGTAATAGATCGACCAAAGAGTTGCCTAAATCCTTCGCGTTTTGAGCAGAGCTTATGTTTTCTGCCTTTACGTGTTTTTGCTTGTCTCTGTTTCGCGTTAGATTTTGTGTCACTGACATCTTCATCTATGATATCCGTTGGTAAAGGGCTCTTTGGACCCATGTCTTTGACCGCTATGCAGTTACTTGGATCATTCTTTCTAGGTTGTGCCTGAGTACCTGTGCTCGTCAATTCAGACTTTCTTACGGCATCTGTGTCTTCACCAGATTTTTCTTTAGCGACCACTTCTGTTTGTATATGAAGAGCAATTTTGGGGTCTTTTTTTGACGGGTGACCCCGTATCTCGTTGTGCGGCATGTTGTTTTGCTGGGGAGGTCTTTTGAGTTGTGAGCACAGGTCTGTTAGTAATGTTGGAAGGGTGGATAGCTTGTCAATAATTGGGCCGCATTTGCACCCACTACTGGTGCTCCTCTTTGTTTCTTGTAGATGACCCAATTTCCTCTGGAGAAGCGTGTTTAGTGCACCCATTTTCCCATCTATGGCAACCACAAACACAGCTAAAGTGTCTAATAGCGTTAGTTGGGCGTCCATTTTCTCCAATTGGTAGTGTAGTACTGTGTTTAGGAGACTGGGCCAGGCGCTTTCCTGCCCATGATGTTTTGGTGTTTTTTCTTGACATCCAGATGGTCCCTTAAAGTTTGCTGCTCCTTCTGGCAAGCTTGATTCCACTTGTTTTTCCTGTACACCTTCAGTTCTCATGGACAGTGTGTGTGTAATCATCCCGCTGCTATTCTGACCTTGAGGGTATGCCGCTACGAGTTCTTCCCACTCTTCCTTCCCCAAGTAAGAGGATATCTCTATTACATCTGACACTGAGATTGTTTGTCTTTCCTCTTTACTAGAAGTCCTTCCCGTCTTTTTGTCGCCAAGCTCTTGTTGTTTGTAAGTAGTATCCAGGACTATCATGGAGAAGTCCTTCTCTTCATCACGCTCGTTTCCACTTCCAGTTTCCTTCTTGTTTGTAGGTTCCTCCAAGAGGCTTGTGACCTCTGACCTTTTATCGTTCATCATGTTGTCATCCTTAGCGTTGTCGCTGATGTTAAGTATGCTATTGTCAGGTGTTCCTAGTGACCTATCCATTGCTTTGTTAGCCCAATGTACTTGTACTAAGTTGGTATCTATGGTCAGTTTTTTCCCGGTTCTGGGTCCCTCAGATCCGATCTTATGCTTAGCCTCCGAGTTCTGAGGCTGGGGTGTTGATGTTTTTTGAGGTAAGGAAATAGACATTGTGCTGTTTTTTTCCTTTGCTCTTATCCTTGTCCTTATCCTGTAAAAACTGTGTGCCCTTAAACTGGAAAGGCGGAGGTATCTGAGTTGGCACCAGGGGCGATTGTAATTCTAATTCCTCGTTGATCTTTGAGAATAGGGTGTCCCCTGCATTTTTTAGGAAACAGAATTTTGTATAGATTTTGGGTTGGAATGAAGATTGGTTTGTTTTTTTGCTCCTTTCTGAGTTAACCGTAGTGTCACTTCTTAAGTTGTTGGAGATGGATTTGTCAGACGTTATGTCTATTAATGAGCTCTGTTTGGGTGGCGGAGACCCTTTAGTTTTCTCGGGTGTCTTAGTCGTTTGTTTGCGTTTTTTTCCTTTACTTGTTGGGCCTCCTCGTGTCCTTCCTGATCTCATTTTATGGGCACAGTTCCTTAGTTGCGAGTTAGTAGATAGTTTTAATGGTGTCAGGCGGGACCCAATAGGCTAGTCTCCTTATCAGCCCAGCCCTGTCTGGGCCGTTTGCGCTGGTTTATTTATTTATTTATTTGTTTTTTTTCAGGTTGCTCCAACTTTAACCCCTGTCAGCGCAACAGGCACAAGCCAGCCCACGTAACGCACGTAACACACCTGCCAGTAATCATTGGCTAGAGTAGTTGGTGTTAGTGTTGGGTAACCTAGGGGTTGGTAGCAACTGAGCCTGAAACCGACTGGTGGAGGTGGTTCGACCACAAAAAAGCGCTGGAGGCTCACCTCTGATTCACCAATCGCTGGTCAGACAACCGAGCGCTGCGGGCGGCAGGTCCTCTCCTTCCCTCCTCCTTTCAGTCTCCCTCAGGCTCAGGCTCCGCCACCCTCTACAGCCGCAACTGCACGGCCGCTCAGTTTCTCTGTGGCTCGCTGCAGCTGCAGCCTCTGTTGCGGTATGATGCGAAGCCAAGGTCGAGGCGGGGTCAGGTGCTCCCCGCGGACCGCAGCTCCCGCCGTCCCGCCGTCACCGTCCCCGCTTCACCTGCTCAAGTAATAAACAGGTGGTAGTTGGCAGGTAGCCAGCATTGAGCAGGGGGGTCTCAGCAGGGTCTCAGCAGCAAGAGGCCTGCAGCGTATCGGCAAATCAGCAAACGGGAACGGCATATTGAATGTCTGTGAGCCAACTTACCTGAATTCACAAGGGAATCAATGGGTGACACTGGCGTGTATGATCGCCAAGCGTAACATAGCTCAGATGTGGGGGGCCAGTCAGGTGCCACAGATTGGGAAATGGATGGAAGATCTTGATTGGTGCATGTTCAGGGAACGATCGGTATACGTTGCGAGGGGCCGGCCCCAGAAATGGGGGAAGATCTGGGATGCTTGGAATGACTACAGAGGAGATATATGTACTCCCCCGAATGCTGGCGAAGAAATAGTAGCGTTGGAGTCCCAGTGACCCTTAGTGTAATCCTAAAGTATTCTGATGCATGGAAATGTATACTTGATTACTGTAAAAGAGATGTATGTCACCTGGTGCCTTTTCTTTTGTTTACGTTAATAAAAAGATTTATAAAAAAAATAATTGCTGTGGTCAAGTGTGCAGCACACAAAAAGGGGGATGATTACATCACCCGATGTAATCGTTATGTTGATGCAATTGCAAAATACTGGGCAAAGAATCTGGCTTCAATTAATAAGGACAGAGAGAAAGAACATGTTCCAAGTCCTTTAATGCTAACCACAGTAGTAGAAACTTGGCAGGAAGTAAGGCAAATGCAGGAAGAGGCAGACGAGAAAGGGAAAAATACTTGGTTAAAAGCAGGGTGCAGACAAAGAGAAGAAGATGAAATCTGGGTTTACAAAGACGAAAGACCAGTAATGCCTGATAGTATGATCTCAAATATGGCCCGAGAATACCATGGTCAAGCTCACATTGGAAGAGATGCTATGTTACGTTTGTTTAGACAGACGTGGTACAATCCCAAATTTAGGATGATCGTAGAGAGATTGTGCCAGACGTGTTTGGTGTGTCAACAGTTCAATCCAAACAGGAAAACAATTCTGAGTCTGGGAACCATAGGACGGGAGGGAGGTTCATTTACACGAATGCAGTTGGACTTCATTGAATTACCACCGTGTAATCGACTCAGATATGTTTTGGTGATCGTCTGTTTGTTCTCAAGGTGGGTGGAGGCTTTCCCCACAAGAAGGAATGATGGAATAACTGTTGCAAAGTTACTTCTACGAGAGATTATACCTAGATTTGACTTTCCGGTGACCATTGAAACGGACCGTGGTCCCCATTTCTAAAATGAGCTCATACAAATGGCATGTGAAGCACTGGATATACGCCAAAGACTACACTGTGCATACAGGCCTGAGGCTTCAGGAGTGGTTGAACAGGTAAATGGGACAATTAAAAACATGTTTGCAAAAATGTGTTTGGCAACAGGATTGAAGTGGCCAGACGCCTTGCCCCTTGTTCTGATGACTTTGAGAAGCATTCCAGACAGGAAGACTGGACTGAGTCCACATGAGATTTTGATGGGTAGAGTAATGAGACAGGCATAAGTACCAGTTGATAAGTTATTAACTATTAGTGATGACATCATACTGGATTACTGTAAAAATCTGTCTGATGTAGTGACTTCTGTGTTCCATCAGGTGGGAACTGATTCAGACACGAAAGAGAAAAAGCCAGCTCATGATTTAGTGCCTGGAGACTGGGTCCGAATCAAGGTGCACCGCAGGAGAAATTGCTTGGTGCCTCGTTGGCAGAAACCACACCAGGTTATCTTGGCTAGCACAACTGCAGTTAAATGTGCTGGAGTGAAGAGGTGGGTTCATGCGAGACATACAATCCGTGTCCCTGAACCTGAAAATCCAGACGAAGGTGAAAGCACCACTGATTCATACTCTGAAGGTGAACCAGAGGAAAGTCCAGATTCTGAAGCTCGACAAGAACGTCGACATCTGGAGATTTCAGAGGTTAGTTCTGCGTCTGAAGGAGAAGAGGAAATTGTTCAAGTACCAAATTCTGAAGATCAAGAATTGATAGAAGAAAACATCAGTGAGAACACTGTGCAGAACAAAGAGAAAACTGGTGATCAGAGAAACTCTGAAGAAAAGTCTGTAAACTCGGAAGACAGGAACGAAAATCCTGATACTGGAAAAGCGGAAGTAACTCATGACAAGGATGAGATTCCAAGTACCAGTCATGGAAATGTTCCTTACAGAGTGAAAGAACTGTCAGAAGAGAAATTTGACTCTGGAAAAGACAAAGACGTTGTGAAGTTTATCTTAAACGAAACTGTCGAAGACACTGAAACCAAAACTGACGACAGTGCAGATGAGACTTCTGTGAGAAGGAGTCCAAGAAAAAGGGCCTGGAGAGTGGAACACAACACCACAGAGCCTGAGACAAAAAGGTTCTGTAAAGGAGATAATTGACCTAAGAGAAATGACAAGCTGAAAATCAAACTGGTTAACAGAGAAAGAAAACAGGAAGAATAAGTGCCTGAAATAACTAGTCAGAGAGAATCTTTGGGAAAGAAGATTGAAGTGGTACTAAAAAGAGTGAGAAGACCAAATCAGAAATACAAATCACCTGGCTGGACATATATTGTCCTACCGTCAAAAGAAGAGAAGCCAAGAAGATTTGAGTTACTCAATGACAAGTGGTAAAAGTGAGTAGAGAGATGAATTATTGAAAAAGACAACGGTTGCTCAAAGTATAAGATAAAAAGTATAAATCCTGAAAATCCTGATAAAGAAGAAGGTATTATAGAGGGAAGTGGAAAGTTGTAAGTGACAAAAGTTCGAAGAAAACTTGTTAGAGAAAAACGAAAATAACTGTGTAATTGACAGAAGGTCGAAGAAAAATTGTTAGAGGTAACAAAATTAACTCTGTAGGCGACACAAGGTCGAAGAAAATCTGTTAGAAAAATTGCTGTGTAAAAAAAAAAATGGTGAATAACGAGCACAAGACGAAATGTTCTATATTTAGAAAATGGTGTAGGTTATGCATGGTTTGCACTGGATTACTAACAATGATATGGATAGTTTTAGCTATTGTACTTCCTTCCCAGGATAGCTTAGTGAAATTAAAAAAGAATGTAAGTTCAAGTCTAACAAACAGCATGTATGTAGGCCGGAAGTACATCAGGATAGCTCAATAAGTGACTTTTCAAAGAATACTTTTTCAAGATTGTTATCAGAATATGTCAGGACAATGGATGCAAGTGATTGTTATGTGTGTGTAAAATTGCCTGCATCTGTTTCTGAGAGGGTGACATACTATCACCTTCCACTTACATATGGGGTTACATGTAGTGTGATTGCAAGCCTGTTTTACCAAACAGGTAAATTGGAATATCATTATTCTAACTCAGATGAAGTATTTGCAAAGTTGAAAATTGATAAGAAACTGAATAAAAGAAAGCCTGCTACAGTTGTGGGAGAATACTTTCTAGAAATGGATGAATTAAATCATGACTATGCTTGTAAGAATAATCTGACATGTAAAATGAGAGTGGATGAAAAGGTCTTTTTAGACATGGTTGAAGAAAGAAGAATAGCTTATAAGCGCAAAGAAGGAGGAGGGGCTTAGCGCGCACCAAGATGGTCGCGTGAGCTTAGGGCTCCCGGACCTTCGCCACCTCCACCGACTATCCTGAACCCTATCCTGATTTGGATAACGGGTTATTACTGGCCCGGCCCTGCTGATCGTTTATCCGTTTTCGGACTTCGATTTGGACATCGGGAGCTGAAGATATGGACTTTTGAACTTTTTCGGCCTGCTCCATGGTACTGCCCCGGGCTCGGTTTCTCTGCCAGCCGGACAGTAATTGAACAACAACGGATCATGTGAGCCTCCTTTGCCCAGTTGTCTACTTTCAGTTTCGTTTCTCGCGCTTAGACCTGCTTGACTTTGTTTCGATCGCCCAGGCTTGCTGCTTTCAACCTCTCCACTATTCACCTACTGGTGACTTGGCCCCTTGCCATTTATCACTTGGTGATTGGTTCGCATCCTCATTTCTATATTGTTGCGGGCGCATCGACTTTAGCCATTTTTACTAGGTCTCAGACTACCCTTCGGGGCACACGAACTAAGATGGCCACCAAGCCTGAGGGAGAGAAACGCAAGACCAGACCGGCAACGCGAGGGGGCTCCGTGCAATCAAATGTCATGGACAGATACACCCTCATCAAGGGCTCTCCGGGTGGATCGACTAAATCCCCGGCCACCGTGGGAGAAGACTCCCCGATGGATGAAGAACTGTAGTTGAGGGACGTCATGTGCGCCATTGCCGAGATGAAGGCCACGCTGGGTCAACAATATGAGGCCCTGGCCCACAAGTTGGATACGGTCGCTATCGATTTTACCTTGATCAAGGCTGACCTTGCGAAAACCAATGAAAAGGTCAAATCCCTCGATCTAAAGACATCGAGTCTTGTTACTGACGTCTCCGATTTACAGGCAGAGGTCGGTAACTTGCGAGCCGCCCGTGACTATCTCACTCGACGCCTGGACGACTTTGAGGGCCGTGCAAGACGAAGCAACGTCCGTCTGGTTGGTGTCCCGGAAACTTCGGAAGCATCCTCGGTGGACCTGCTGGTGGAGGATCTGGTCCTGAATCATCTAGCACCCAAGGGCCTCAGCAAGTTTTTTGCTGTTGAACGGGCACACCGGATCCCGGGTGGTCCGCCTAAGCAGGGAGCTACTCCGCGTCCCATCATTGCTCGGATCTTTAACTTTCGGGACAGGGATGCGATCCTGCAAGCGTCACGCCTATCTGGTCCAACGGCTTATGAGAACACTGCAGTCAGCTTCTACCCGGACTTTACCCAGCAGGTTCAGAAACAGCGACTTGGATTCCAGGGGGTGAAAAAGAAACTGAGGACTAGAGACATGAAATACGCCATGCTTTTCCCGGCCCGGTTACGTGTGGTGTACAACGAACGAACATTTTTCTTTGATCATCCAGGGGCGGCAAGTGAATGGCTGGACACGCTGCCCCCGGGACCAGATCGTTCTGAACACTCTGGACACTCCGGTGGTGCGGAGGGAGGCCCGGTGGAGCAGGAATAGGGGGCGGAATCAGCTCCCGGTCCTATCGTGTTGACTTTCGGCTGTGGTTTGGTGCTATGCCACTATTGCTTGCTATCATGCTGTCTTATTGGGGTGTGGGCGGGGGGGTGGGTGAGTCTTCCTCCTCTGGGGTTCTTTTCGTAGAATAGTTGTATGTTAGGGCGACAGGCACACTGCAAGTTGGGGTGGCTTTTGAGTCTTACGCAGGGGTGCGGGGTGGGGGGTAGGATGTACGGGGTTGTTTGGGGGGTTGGGGGGTTACAGTTTTTGTTTCATTGTTTTCTTCAAGGCATATTATTGATGATCTCCTGTTGTACAGTGTCGCACCCGGTGTGGGGTGGGGATGGGGTTGATCTCTGGGATGGGGGTTAGGAGACTTAAGGTACTGTGTTGGAACGTGAACGGGTTGGGGGATAGGATCAAACGGCGCGTGGTGTTGCAGCTCTTGCGACGGTTGTCCCCTGATGTGGTCTTGCTTCAGGAGACGCATTTGCTTGGCAATACGTGCCATGCAATGAATAGGCGTGGCTATCGTCTCGTCGCGCACTCAGGTTTCACTTCTGGCTCCAGGGGGGTGGGCATTCTGGTTCGGAACTCCCTCCCTCTTGCTGTTGACGACATCATCCTTGATGACAGGGGATGGTACGCTGCCATTGTGGGGCGCTGGGAGGGAAGGGTTGTCACCCTGCTCTCCGTCTATGTGCCGCCGGGTCTCCAGACTACCACTTATGCGGATCTGGGAAGAGTGATTTTGGGAGTCCCCGAGGGTCTGCTTGTAGTGGTCGGGGATTTCAACTCTGTAGTGTCGGGGATGTGTGATCGCTACCCTCCCCGAGACATTTCGAAGTCACAATCCTGGTTGGGGGATTTCCTGGAGGCTTTAGGGCTCACCGACTGCTGGCGCCTGCTTCATCCTGGGCAATTGCAGTATACTTTCCATTCTGGTGCCCATGGCAGTCTTTCGAGACTGGATTATGTGCTGACGCCCTCCTCCCAGGCCTCCTCCATAAGGGAGGTGAAACATCTAGCTAGGGGTATCTCGGATCATTCCCCACTGTGGTTGGTAGTGGACGCTCACTTGGGGTCGGAGGGTAGGGTGGCCCCGATACACTCCTGGTATCTCCGCGACCCCAAGGTTAGGGCGGAACTAATTAAAACGATTGACCAATACTTTGCTGAAAATGTGGGTTCTGTGTCCTCTTCTGTCACGTTGTGGGAAGCTAAAAAAACTGTTATTCGGGGCCAGGCCCTCTCCTTGATTGGCAATGTCAAGAGACGTCGGCGGGAGGAGGTTGTCCGTGTTGAAAATGACATCACTGTTCTTGAAGGGGAGTTGGAATCCGAGGTCACCCCGGAGAGGCTGCACCTTTTGGGTCTAAAACAACTTGAGTATAGAGCGCTGGTGACTGATGCGGCGAAGGAGATGAGCAGGCAACAACAGGGACGTCTGTATGATGTGGGGGATAAGGTGGGAAAATTGCTTGCTTGGCTGGATAAGAGGGAACGTGCGAGTCGGGTGGTCCCTGTGATTGTTGATGTGAATGACGTGAGTATCACCGACCCTGCTGATATTGTTGAATGTTTCGCTGACTATTTCCGGGAAGTGTATTCCCCCGTCTCTGATAGACCTGAACAGGACTCCCACTTGCTCCTGCGAGATATCTCGCTGCCACGTTTGTCCGACCCTGAAAGGGATCTTCTAGAGGCTCCGCCTACAGTTGATGAGGTTGTTACGGCCATCCGCTCGGTTCGCTCGCGGAAGGCCTCGGGTCCCAATGGGCTCCCTGTGGAGCTTTACAAGCTCCGTCCGGATGTGATAGCACCGTATCTGCGGTCGATGTTCTTGGAATCACTGGAGGCAGGCTCCCTCCCTCCTGACCAAAGATTGGCTTCCATAGTGGTGATCCACAAGGATGGCAAACCACGTGACCGCTGCGCCTCCTTTAGGCCCATATCATTGATTAACGCCGAACCGAAGATTCTGGCCAAAGTGCTTGCCAACCGCTTGGTCACTGTCATAGGCGATCTGGTTCACCCGGACCAATCCGGATTCATACCCCATCGTAACACAGCACTTAATCTCCGGCGCCTGCATGGAGTCCTCGCGCGAGCGGCGACTCTGCGTGAGCCGGCCATCTTGGCGTCTTTGGACGCCACCATGGCGTTCGACACGCTGGAGTGGCCATATCTATGGGCGGTTCTCTCTAAATTTGGCTTTGGCCCCACCTTCATCGACTGGGTGAAATTGCTCTACACCGACCCCTTAGCCCAAGTGGTGGTAAACGGTCGTGTCTCGGCCTCCTTTGCTCTTGGTAGGGGAACGCGCCAGGGTTGTCCTTTGTCCCCTCTCTTGTTTGCCCTTGCTTTGGAGCCATTGGCGGCATGGCTGAGATGGGAACCGTCCTTGAGGGGCATTAGATGGACTCCGGAGTTTGAAGACCGAATATCCTTATATGCAGACGATATTCTCCTATATCTTACGTCGCCTCGGAAATCGTTGATCGTCCTTTTTGATGTTTTGACTTCTTTCCGTAAAAACTCCGGTCTGGTCATCAACTGGTCAAAGTCTTGCATCTATGTTCTATGCGGCGAGGCTCCTCTCCTGCCTCGTGGCTGTCCTATTTCGGTGGTGCGGGTGGGATTCAAGTACTTGGGGATTTTTATCACCTTGGACCCTGTGCTTCGTTATGAACGCAATTTGTTGCCCCCTCTCCAGCGCCTCCGTGCCGATGTGACTGCGTGGGGCAGGCTCCCTCTCTCTCCTCTGGGACGGGCGGCGTTATTTAAGATGATGTTGCTCCCTCGGTTCCTTTATGCGTTGCAAAAGACACTTGATATTTTGCCCGCCCGCTACTTCCAGGAGATTGAAAGTCTACAGAGAAATATAAGCGCAAAGAAAGGGTGAAACATGAGAAATCAAAATATTGGACATTCAATGATGAGAATATTGATGAAAGAAATGTGAATGTAGCTATAAATATTGATACTCCATTGATGGGAAAATTCAGTATTAGGAGAGATAATACTGTGTATGATAATTACTTTGTGGGAGCAAGTCAATGTAAAGATACCTATAGAATAATAGGGGGTTGGGGGTTTAAAGGAGGAGATGATCCAGTTTTTCCTGGTGTTTATTTTATCTGTGGGAACAAAGCTTATTATAGGTTGCCTGACCATTGGTATTAGACATGCTATGTGGGTTTGGTCTTTCCAAAATTTCCATGTAGATAGGGGAACAAATGGTATACATGAGATAGGTTAACCGTTAAGTCGTAGAAAAAGATAGAGTGTTATAGAAATATTAGGGGATGTTTTTGGAGCACTGATACCAGCAGTGGGAATATCTTTCAATGCAAATCGAATTTGAAGATTGTCAACGATAGTAGATCGTTTGTCAACAGACACAGCAGGTAGAATCCTAATGGTAAACACCAAAATGATTGCTATGAGAACTATGGTAATGCAAAACCGTCTTGCTCTTGATATTATATTGGCAAAAGAAGGAGGAGTCTGGTGTATATTGATTATTCAGCATTGCTGCACCTATATTCCAGATAAAAGTCAGAACATTGAAAAATACATAATAAACATTACAAAGTTGCACGGAGAAATTGAACCACTGGAGGTTAATGGTATTCTTGATCGTCTTGGAAGAAGTTTTACAGCAGTTAAACATTGGTTTCAAGAAATAGGTAGTTCAATTATAGGTAAAATACTAATTCCAGTAACAGTCATAGTATTAGCTATTTTAGTGATAAGATTATGTTGCATATACAGAAAAAGAAGGAATGTTAGAAGGTCATTAAAGAAGATAATTCAAGAAAAACGAGAAAGGGAAAGAGAAAAAGGTTACATAGAAATGGAGATATTCCGAGAAAAGATTTTTAAAAAGACTAAAGAAAAAGATACTAAAGTATAAAGGCTTATTAACCTGAAGAACCTGGAACATGTTTTGAATAAAATTTGCAAAATTCTGGGAGATATTTGGTGATAAATCACCAAAGGGGGGAGTTGATGGAGCAAGGTGGAGAAACAAAATGTTGTATACCCCTTGTGAAGTCACACTTCGATAACATGTAATCTGAACTAATGGAGTGGTGCATGAGACTAATCAACCGAGAATAAAAAAACTTGGACATGCACACACACGTGGGAACTAATCTCTGCTTATGTTGCAATTATAACTAACTAATTATGTAATTTTGTCATGTCCTGTACTAATATGCTGCATTGATATAATGGAATGAAGCATAAATGTGCTTTTGTCAATGTATTTGTGGCCAGAAGATTGGACCTAAGTGAGTATATTACGCATAAGTGTCGCTTATTTGCTAGGTAATTACTAATAGGAATACCTTAGTAAGGGGGAGGTAAACAGAAGGGCTATTTTTCTAAAATTAACGTTTATTTGTGTTTGTTTCTATGATAGTTCCCATTCTGACTCGAGAGGCCTGTGAAAAAATGGTGTCACTGGTTTACTGTGACAGCCAAAGGCAGAGCGCATGCACAGCCGAAGAGATGAGAATGAATGCGAGCTGCTTGGGCCTGTGCGGAAGGCAGTTCAAGGTCGCTGTGGCCTGGAAGTCTAGATGGCTGCCAAATGATGAGAGCAATGGTTCTGAACGTGAGAATTTTACCTGAAGTTGCGAATTAAGGAAACTCAACTAGGCCGGACTATGAAAGACAATGGGGGCATTAAAAAAAACCTGACAGGAAGAAAATGTATAATGTGGAGATGAGGTTATGCTCATCCACCCACGAACTGACCAATGAGGACTCGACTTTTCTTTAAAAGTTACTCTTTTAGATAGACAGAGCTAGTGAAAAGGGTATAAAAGGTGCTGATTTTACGGAGTAAAAAACTTCTTCTGATTTTCTACCAGAGATGCTGTCAGATTGCTGATGTTCCTGTGATGTAAGATTCTTTTTCTTGACTTATGATTTCTCTTTATAGGAATGGCACTTTAGTGAGGGATTTTAGTTAGGGAGTTAGGAGAATGGATTTTGGGAACTATCTGTCTTTTGCTAATACTTGCATTCTAAGCTTAAAATGTTAACGTTATTTCTGAAATTTTCAAAAAAAAATTAAATTAACTGTTTGAATTAAGCTTTCGTTTAAATGTCATTTGATGATTAAATAAATAAATAAAGAAAGGAAACCTTTAGACATGTTAAAAATTGCTTTAATAAAATTAGAAAAATGGAAAATTAAAGCTGGTCTTGAGTTTTCCTATGCCTAATTTTTTTACTAGCAGACCCATCAACCCTTATGGCGATATGTCTAAATGTATATTTTCTGGTGATAAAACCATGGTAAACTCGCAAAAACTGCAGATGTATATAATATAAACGTTTAATTCATTTAGAAATTTCGCTATGATTCAGCAGCTCTCCATTGAGATTCACTGATCCCTAGAGTAAGGTAGAGATTTTTTGTATAAAAACTCACAGTGATATGGGCCCCACTGGTGAGTGAATGTATGTTTTGGTATTTCAGGGATAAGTGATAGGGTTTCAGAGGTTATTTTTGGAGTAGCGCTGCATCAAACCCAAAACTGAACATCAAGAACACCTTCAGTATAGTGAGATATTGCAAGCATTACTCAGGGAAGTGGTGTGGTGTAGATGGTCAGAGCAAATACCCTCATCAAGAAATCCTTGTCCAACCACCAATTTTTTTAGAATGGAAAACTACAGAAGCGTGCGGCAACATTTGGTGGTCATCTCACATCTTTACGGTGACCCTAAAGTTTATGCAAAGCAGATTCTGGTCAACATACAGAGCCTTCTGGGCTCTGTCCAAGTTACATACACTGGGTTTATCAAACTGAAGTCAATTTTGGACCTGTCTGGGAAAGGCTAGGTGATTTCACAAAGATGCCCTTCTCCTGCAAATATATTAGCACTTTCTGGTAGGATATTAGTTGTGACATATGTATGTTTGTGTGTGTCCCTTTAATGATGATGTAACCCTTGGAGTTTTAAGGACATCATATGGAATGTGATGCCCTGACAACCAGGGATTAGTTTGTGAGAAGGTTGTCCATTGCTGGCTGTACTGATACATGGATGCATTCAAGAGATTTAAATCAGTTCCATTGTGTGGCTGACTCACTTAACAATATTCAAACCTACAGTGGAGGATTTCTCACATTATGATACCATTGAATCTATTATTAGTTGCCCTTAGGATTTGTTCTTTAGATGCGCTGCCTTCACTCAGTCAGGAAAACTGCTGCTAGAACATTTATTGGCAATAAGCCTGAAAACTATCTTGTCAGAAGGAGAGCCTACCGAAGGGAATTGGCTCTCGCCACACATTTGGAAGCCATAGGTTTGTTTACCAGAGATGAAGAGCATACTTTACTAATGTCCACAACCACAAACAAGCATTGGCAAATGCATTGGGGTTTAGTCTATGTGATTAATAATAAGCTGTTTGTGCAGGTGGTGAAACCCCAAAACAAAGATATCCGACTCGATATCCAAGTTGACTTCCGGTACTCGGTTCAGTCCCCGAGCAACAAAAAACCTGAAGAGTAAATGTCTACAAGAGAAATGTTTTATTCAATCAAAAAAATAACCAGCATATAGCTGTGTTGCCCAGTTTTTCCAATATGGAGAGAGAGTGACGTGATGTCATCACACGACTCATGCAGGCACACTAATAAAACTACCCAAAACAAAGTCATAAAACCAAGTTCAAGAAAACTATAGCCCACATTAAAATTAAAGTGAGGTCAAATAAATACTCCTCGGTGACATCACAATGAGAACATCAGGAATGTAACAGGTGTTTCAATGCGTGTAGCCCGCGAAAGTAAATTAAAAAAAGTTCCACACAACAGCGGATGGACACAGTAATTCGGCCACCTTTTTATGATATATTAAATACAAGAGATTTCACAAGCACATGGCATTCACCGTGCAGGCGAAACCTAAAAACATCTAAATTCATTTGGGGCAAATTGGATCTATTCCTACACAAAATGTAAAAACACCATGAGATATAACATACACACCATCTCAACATCTCTCACAATATAGAGAATCTCTCCAGAAGGACTGCTGATCTCACCCAGTGTCAGTACATCGAATCAATAGGGCTTCATCTTAGTTCATCCATGCAGCTATGGTTGGCCACTACATATTTCGAATAGGATATGGTGTAATGCTTGGATATGTAAGCGTATTTGTACACAGTTAGATTCTTTTGTAAAGTGTTTCTGACAATCTATGCTTCTCTGTGGCACATTTGATCGGATTTACTCCAGTGTGATATGAGATATGTAAACTCTTCACGCTATTCTTTTTTTGTCCTGAAGAACAATAATAATAAAAAGAAAGCATTTCAAATTAAGAACCGAAAAGTGCTTTTATTCTATGTACACAACTACTCTATACTGTACATAAAAGTTCAGAAGGCCTAGGGAATAATGACTGTGTTTGAGGAACTCTCCTGGATAGCCTAGGCGGTGCTAGCTAATAAAAGATAAGGGGCCCATAGGACACTGGGTCAGCAAAGAATGCTCTTTTTGCTCCTTAGAACTCCCCACATCCTCTTGGGGACATGCCATTTCCCAGGTATTGGGGTCTCCAATGGTCTGCTAGGTGCCCTCCTGTGTTCATAATGTGGGCGCAGTACCCATTTCATGGACCTGCGACCTAGATGGAACTCACCAGCACAAGCCGGGGCTACAGTTTTCCTTCTGGCCTGTATCGGGCTGCAGGGAGGGAACGCATTGACTTTGCCCCGGCTGGTAGAAGTTGCAGGTGATCTCAGTCACTGGTGTGCAGGTCCGTGTTGTCATTCACTAGAGGCGGGACAACCCAGCGCAGATGTGGAGTGACTGCGCTGTTTCCTGCGATTGAGGAAGGTGAGTCCTCCATCAGGCGTACTTCCTCGGGCCCTGTCTCAAACCCGGCACCCAGACAAAGCAGTGGGTCGCAGTGGTGATCCAGGCAGAGTTCAAAGGGTCCATTGATTGCAAACGCGATCCTTGCACAGAGCACTTTAGAGACGCTGGTTGATTTTTGTGGGGGCTGCCAACCATGGTCACTAGCCTTCTTCAGCACCCAGTCATTGAAGAGCCTTGGGACTGTTTTGATGCACCGCTAACTCAAGTAGTGAAACTTGTTGGTGTGGAGACATCATGGCATATTAGCAATGTCTTGATGACATAGACGGTTGTGATATTAGAACAACCCATTATCACTGGTGGTTACACTTCTTGAGGAGTACGACACTCTGCTCCAGGCACGCTGTAAATGGACCATAGCACAAAGCCTCACTGTGGTGGCTGACAGTGCCAATATTAGCTGGATCACAGAGAGTCAGTCTTCTGCATTTGTCACCCAACAGTTGTTCAGGGCCTCCTTTGCTAGGCAGCCTTTGGTTCATTCAGAGGCACCTCTAGCATCCCTCTCCAGCAATTAGTGGGCTCTTTCCTTCGGGATGGTTGCAGGGAAGATTACGTTTGTCCCATGCTTCTGGTCCCAAACCTAGCAAGGGGAGTTGGCAGTCAGTGACTCTAATTCTGGCATTCAAAGTTATTTCCCAGTCTTCTTTGGTGTGGGACTCCTGTACTTGGTTCATGAAAAATTCTGGCACAATGGTCTACAGCACTGTCGTCCTAACACACACATGTGTGTGCTTGACGGGTCCCCACCAGCCTGCTACTTCTAGACATGTTTCTGATCCCAGAGGTGGGAGCCTTTTGTTCTTGTGGATCAGAAGCAAAGCCTGCTCTGGGTCGAGGTGCTTCACACCTACCCCCAAGCAGGAACAGCATAGTGAGGCGATGAACCTCAAAGGCTTCCTGTCCTTTGTTATGCTGACCAACAAAGGTCGAAAGGACCCAATGATTATGCTATTCACATAGCTGATGGGCGGAGAACCAAGATACACTGCACCACATGCCGAATGTGAATGAGGATCTTCGATATATATCAAAACCCTTGACCCAACAACAGGTTTAGTGATTCATTCTCCCTTGATTTTATCTAAGCCTAACGGAAGCTGAATGAATCTTTGCTTCTTCCTCCCCATTTGAGTAAACAAGGACAGTCTAGGATAGTCCAACACAAAAATGTTTCCCTCCAGAGAAAGATAAAAGTAGGGTAGACGCTAACATACCTCTACTCAGACGCTGATTTTGTACACATGCTCATTAGCTATTTCATGTTCACACACACCATCATCATTGTTATTTTATTCAGTTATTACAAACTAATAAAAAGTGCACAAAACATAATAAAACAATACAATAAAACAAATAGAAATCAGGATGAGGCGTAATAAAAGCCATACAGAGCTAAAACATCATAAAACCAGAGGCGAAGGAAGAGCACAATTTTGGACTATCACATAGGACAGGTGGCAATACACCAGCATGTAAGGACTAAAGAGCAAATTGCATGTGCAAAAGCAGAAGAAGGTGCAACAGCAATACAGTGTAAAAGAGATTACAGTAAAAAACGTGTCCGTTTATATCATGCACTCTGAAGCTACTTCACTACAGCATGTACAGCGCGTGGGTCTTGTCCTTTCTTAAAAGCCAACAATGCGGTTGACTGATCTAGTAGGCCCAGCTTATGGCATGGCCCATTTAGAGCGGCTTGCTGAGTATGCTGGGCAGAAAAAAGAAAATGTTCATTGGTCTCGTTATCATAAGAGCAGACGCAGCATGCCTCAGAGCTCCCGGAGTATGGCTAACCAAGTGCTTAAAAATGCTGCAAGGGGGAAAACGCTGTAGTGAAATTTTAAATACAGAGCTCTTGCAGAAGCAGGGCATATGGTATCTAAGAAATTTTCATTAGTAAAAGACACTTTAAAAGCTCAAAAGGATTGGGTTACCACACCTGCAGCGCCAGAGGCCGTGAGATTAGCATAGAGCTTTTCCCAGAATCTCACTTTTAACTCACAAACAATCCCTACTAATCCTGCCCCCTCCCAATTTTAACATGAACATGGAGTACTTAGCCAAGCTTTCAGAGTTCAAAGCCTATCAAAAACTGCATTATAAAAGGCAATGCCCACCAGCACAGCCCACCTCACCTAGCTGTACCATTTTCAATGGTGTCATGTGTTATAGAGAAGAAGGGTCCTAGCACTCTCACAGTCTGGAGCAAGGGACTTGTGTTTTTACCTGACTTCAAATATGAAGTTCTGAGGAAGGAATGCACAATACCAGTGCCTACAGTCAGAGATGATTTCAGCCAGGCACTACAGTTCATACTCCAGAGGGCCTCCGCATTGCCCATCATTCAAGGACAATCCATATATCATATTAACAACTGCCAAACATATCCTAGGCTATACACTTACATACTCGGTGTCCAATAGTCTATTTTTTTTAAAGCAGTAACCTATCTAATCCATCCGTTTTTAGATGATGAGTGATTATATTATTTCTAAACACATAAGTGCCCTTAATCTGTGGGCAAAGTGGCCAATCGAGCCACAGGACATCCTAATCTCTCTGTCTGGGTCACGCTCAATGCATCTATTCGTTAATGACGAAAACCCTCACTCACCCTTGAATGGCATGCTTCATCGTAAGGTTCCTCCTCAGACCACATGCGGAAACTTGTTACAACTCCCTAGTCATTGAATGGAACTTTAATTAGTGTTACCTATGTGAGCTTAAGGTCCTGGTTTTTCCAGCTCCTGGAACAATGGTTGTACTTTTTTTCTTGTTTTATTTCTAATATTTCATCTCAATTAGTTGGTTGAGTGAGTACATTTTGGTCTTGAAGAATGCCTCCCCATCCTTTCAAAGGGTAACAAGCAGGCAGAAACATGTTGACCCCTTACCGACGATTGGGTTGAAGATCTCCCCCCTCTTAGTTTAAATCCAATCCTTTGGGGATACATAATAACATTTTATTTTTATCCACCAAGATGCAGTTTTACTCACAGTTCCCTTATTTATGCACTCTGCACTCTGCACCACACACCCACACCTTTAGCTCACATAAGTAACACACTTTAAAGTGCTCCTCCCCTGAGTGGGTAAGTTGTGGCCCACACCGCAGGCTTCTGCAAGAGGTGGGAGGAGGATACCTCTGATGAAGCTAGTTATAGACAGAGGCGAGTCAGTACCCATTATTTAGGACCTGGGGTCATTTAATTTACAATACATTATTATTGTTCTTATTTCTTTTGAGTTAACAGCTATAGAACTGTTTTAGTCAAAGCAAAATAAATATATATAGGAACAACATCAACGTTAGGTTTAATTATTTCTCTGTTATCAGCGGCTGAATATTTCATAAACAAATATGAAGTTATGACTTACATTTAGCAATATAGCACACGGATGCACATTCAAAATGTTTTTTGGGGGGAGTGACAAAAAGCACTATAAGTAAAATGAGAGTTTGTCCTTCAACAATTGGAAAAACAGCAGGACTAATAAGTGTCCTTTTACAAATCAAATATTATGTTTATGGGTAGTAGGGTGTCAGAGAGGAGTGTGTAGTGCGAAGGAACAAAATGTAAAGAAAAATGTAGTTATTAATTAAAATACAGAGTTAATATAAAATCATCATACAGTATAGGATGAGGTGTACCAGAATATTAATTCTGTTCAAATGTATTGGTAGGAAGCATTGTGTCTCGAGGTGTAAGACCCAAAAACAGAATGAAGTGTCTGTCGAGGGTTAGACTCTGCAATGGAGTACCATTAAAAGGCAATCTCTATGTGAAGTTCCACAAAGGGTAGGGATTAGCAAATAGTAATATTGAGTGCAAATATGTTGAATGGAGGTTGTAAATATAACATAGGGTCTAACGAAGTAGAGTCTGTAAGTAGGTTTTAGTGGAGTAGAAAAATGTAGGATGGATAGTTAACCCTGGTGATTGGAGTGAAGTAACTTGAATAAACTGGAGTTTCATGAGATTCATTTAAAGTTCTATGCCCTTTTAGGACTAGTAACTGGAATGAACCAAGATTTCACTACCTATGTTTTATATAGATATGACTTGTAACCAGGATGAACCGTGAAGGAAGTAAATGCTTTCTGTCTGGTGTGACCATTTGGGAGTGGTAACTGCAACTAAACCAAAATAAATGGAATGAATTAGGATTTCAATATATTCTTCTGAACTTTTTAATGCTCGGAATTCCTGCCCTATAATTTAGGAGATTGTTAAATGTAAACAAATCATTGCTCTGGCCTAGGTAATCGTGTATCTCTCCCACATAGCTTTATGTATTTAGACGAGGGTTCACTACATTAAAATGGGTTTTATTCTCCTTACACAAAGGTTGACTATTATCCGGAATTATGATTATGTGCCACTACAAGGCTATTACATTGCAATGGTTTTGGTGTGCAAACATCAAAATGAGCTATGACTGGGGTTTAAATGTATGAAGAGTAATGCAACTTGGTCAATTGTGATTTATATTGAATCAAAATAACCTTTGTATCTAAACATCTCACATTTTAAATGTTTTTTTTGCTTATCTGATCTTCTGTTATATGGATTTATACAGTGCATAGGGCTGAGGCTTGCCTGTGATGAAACGAAAATGTTTTGTTATTTCGTTTGTGCTTTGTTCTCGTGTTAAGTTAGCATTCACTGCACCATTTTGTGTACAGCCGCCATTTTTAGGTTTCGCCTGGCGTTCACAGCGCAGCAGTGTCGCGCAGGCGAACTTTTTTGTTTTCCAGTACTGTGGCTTTAACCCGCCTCTCTCCTCTATTGGCTAGCTCCATAAATGGAGGCTAGCCATTGGAAGAGATATGTGTCAATCATTGTGGGAGCAGATTTGTGGGCGTTTCTGTGTTTATTTTTAAGCTCCGCCCCTTTTCTCCGCCATGCAGCGGTGGGCGTTTGTTTATTTTTATTTTTTTCCCAAGGTTTGTTTGTGTCTTTCCTCCGAAGATGGCGCCCGGGCAGTAGCTTACTTGCGAAGCTCCGCAGTGCCGTCTTGAACCAGCGGACGTGGCCGCTCCGGGATGCCGGTTTGAAACTTTCGAGTTCGTATATTCCTCCTGTAATGTATCTTTTGCTACCTCGTGTTTTTTGTTTGCTCACAATTGTCACTTTTGCCTCATGTAACTTAACGTCTGCTTTCGTAATTTGTTCACTCGTTTTATCATCTGTAAGGGACGAGATAGAATTCAGGCAAAGTCGACTCATGCTTTTGTCCTTCCGAGGTCAGTAAATTAGGTACCTTTATATCACGTTATAGTGATCCTGGTATTTACAGCGCCGAGGAACGGCACAAGTGCAGTATTAGGCGCTTTATAAAAACAAATAGTATGAGCATCGGTTATGTGGGCAATTTCTGTGACTATGCTGTGGTTTTCGGCTGCCCGTTGTACAGCGCACACAGCGTTATCAGCAAACACCCTTCGATGACCTTCATTGTAAAGAACGGAGCCCGCCGACCTCCGTCTCACCCCCGAACCTGTGCAGAAATTGGATATGTGTTTCCGCGCGCCCCTTTCCCGTCCGTCCCCGGCTCTGCCCATGACTGTGCCCGGCTCCTAGCCGCCGAGGGCGGCCGGACCCGACACCCCAGACCTGCTCCTCTCTGGGTGCCAGCGGGGGGAGAGAGCGACCCCCACTACCTGTGCCAGCAGCAGCCGAGGGGCAGCGAAGAAGTCAAAGAGGACGCGGGCTGGGAGTTCGATGGGAGGCACCATGGGAACACCACGTCCTGCTGCGTGCCGTTCAGCCCCAAGCTGCCCAGAAATGCCCATTTCAGGCTGGAGTCCTACCGGCCTGAGACAGACCTGAGCCGGGAGGACACGGGCTGCAACCTGCAGCACATCAGCGACCGGGAGGACATGGATGGTAAGAGGAAGCGCCACACTCATATTAAATATTCCATCATATTTTCTCCTGGAGAGAGACCTGTGAAGCCCATCTTGCATGTAATCCCCAAACTTATTTTACCTTCCGCGTTCTGCTTTTATTTTAGACGATTTTGGTGCAGCGAGCACACAACACAAATTTTAGATTTGATTTGTTGCCATACTGCTTAAAAGAATCACTTCGTCATTTAACAGGAAGCAGTTTTTTTTCTTTAAAGAACTGCATTAGGGAGGGGCAAGGGAGGCTGGCACCCTAACCTGGTAGTAGGCAGTAATCAATAGGTGCACAAAGCAGAGCGAGAAACCTGCCTCAAGCCAGACCACGCCTTCTCTCACTTCCCCACCTGTACCTTCTGCACGGGTGCAGTTTGCAGCCCCAGGAAATCTGGACACTGATTTATGAGGGCTCGTTTTGTTTGGCCTTCAGTTCAAGGCGAGGTGGAAAGGGTTGTAGGACAAAGCACAGACAGGAAGTGAACTTTAGCAACGCATACTAATCCGCTACATCTGCACCTAGTTAATATCCGAAGGTGATACAAATGCATAGAAAAAGTAAAGGCTGCCTAATTCTGTCTGCACTGTCAAATATTTGAAAACACTATAACTGCTGACAATAGGTAGTTGGTGTTTTTTTCCTGTGTCGGGGGAGGGGCTCTGTGTGTGTGGCTCTGTGTGTGTGTGACTCTGTGTGTGTGTGTGTGACTCTGTGTGTGTGTGGCTCTGTGTGTGTGTGGCTCTGTTTGTGTGTACCTCTGTGTGTGGCTCTGTGTGTGTGTGTGTGTGGCTCTGTGTGTGTTTGTGTGGCTCTGTGTGTGTAGCTCTGTGTGTGTGGCTCTGTGTGTGTGTGTTTGGCTCTGTGTGTTTGTGTGTGGCTCTGTGTGTTTGTGTGTGGCTCTGTGTGTGAGGGGGGGGCTCTGTGTGTGTGTGTGTGGCTCTGTGTGTGTGTGGGTGCAAATGCAATAGGTCTCACATTTGCGAGAGATAAAGCTATTGGCATTGTAAATGACAATGCCATTTATTTATCTGTTTTCAAAACCAACACAAAAATAAAAAATTTGTCATTTACAATGCCATTAGCTCTAACTTTTTCAAAGGCGAGACCGTTGCATTGTAAATGCTTGTTAATCATGTTGTCAGCTACATATCCTCTGACTAAAGAAGCAGGCTGTGAAAATGTACCTTTCTCCAAGGTTAGGCCTTGCTCTGCTAATGAATAGACTGTTCTTATTAATGCATTCCTTGCCCATAGATAGAGTCTTTCTTCTACCTAGCCTAGTGATACACATGAACAGAATGACCTTGGCAGTAATATAATGTGTGCCAGGTCTCAGAGTCGAGAATCGTCTTACTGTACTTCTTTGTTTTACCTGCACCTGCTAGTAGATTTCCATTAGGGGCAGGACATTCTTGGTTCAGAAAATGTACATAATATATCTCTATGTTTGCTGAAGTCAGCCCCTCTGCAGCAATCCTTGGAGGCTGGTCACACTGGACTCCGCTCGAGTGTACCTGAATAAAATATACTTGGTTTGTATTCTCTACTGTCTGACCGACTCTTCCTTTGTATGAAAGGCTGAGAGGTGGTCGCAAGTGACCCCGGCAGCCCTAATTGGGTCACTTCCTTCAGTTGGCACCCGGACAGGGACTCCATCGGGTGACCCATCGTCGCCTGGGTACAGGTGTGGAGGTCGGGGCCATCGTCGGGTCGGACAGGCAGACCAGGGATCCCTGCACGAGAGAGTCCTGAACTCGCAGCTGCTCCATCTGTCTGACCGGGCAGTGCCTTCTCCAGCGTCATCCCGACTGGGGTCCTGAATGATAAAACCTTGGATGTGACCGTTTGGTCCGAAGATTCGGTAGTGGAGAATACATTTGTTTGACGTGTATGCACCAGGTGAGTTTGTTTGGGTTCTTTGTGGATATGGTACCATTTTGGTTTGTCTTTGGTACGGTCTGGAGACCGATTTTGGTTTGCATTTGGGACGGTCTGAGGACCGCTTTAGATACAAGATGTTTGCGGACACTTTGCCCAGCAACATAACAAATTTGGCTTACTTTTGAGAATGCTGGTGTTCAGTTGCTTTTTGCTTTCTTGTTGTCCTTCTACTGATGCTCAACTGGAAGAAAGTCAGCCTGCGCCTCCGAGGGAACTCCGAATTTTGATATGAATGTAAAACATGGCCTTGGCCCTATTATGTTTAGTATGCTATGACACAAATATACGAGGGACAATGCTGACTTACAGTGGTCTTTGACTGGCACCTTTGATGAACCAAAAATCGGGCTCTAACGGGAAAAGTTGTTTGCAAAGAGAAGTAGGCAGTCTGTGTTTGATTCCATCAAAACATGACAAAAGGAAGCTAAACAGAGGCGAATGAAAGCAGAGAAAGAGGCCCATAAAGGAAGAATGCAAACATTGGCTCAGAAGGCTCTAGCGCATGATAGAGAGAAGCAGGAGATAGAAATAGAATGTGAAGCTAGGAGATTCGGTTACAGATTGATAAATCATATGTGGCCCAAGAAGAAAATAATGTGTTTGTGGAGCAATTGTTAGATAGCTAACCATCACCTCCGTATGCCCCGCAGAGGGTGTATATATTCCTCTTCTCCCACAGGACTGGCTACCCAGTTCTTCAGTCCCTGCTGTTTCTGCTTTTGTTAGTGTTGATCAGACTGCCTTGGCCACGGCACCTCCTGTCCTTTCTTTATCTTTGCCGCCTGTGGCAACTACGACTGTTAGCATTCTTGCAAAACCTATTGCTTCGGCATCCCTTTCGCCAGCTCTTACATCCACGACCCAGCCAGCAGCGACATTAATGCCCACTACCTCTGTCATCAATTCAACTGTGTTCCTCCATTCACCAAAGTTAAAGAGTATTAAGACACGAGTACGTGGCCCTGAGGATAGCGACTGGCCGAAAATTAAGGATGATTGGGGTGAACGCTGGTGGGATCTGATGTGGGAGATGCAGAGAAAAAGGTGGTGGCTAATCAGGCTGTGTAGTGGGCTCTTTCCCCCATTTAAACTGTGGAAGACGTATGGAATGTGATGAAAGATTATGAGCCTTTTGTACAGCTACATGCCCTTAAGCACATGTCAGCTACTCTGATCGGTCTTTGGGAGCAGTGTTTCAATGATGCAGCAGAGCAGATTATAGATGATATTAAGGATCATGCATAAGTTGCTGATACGGCGCCTGGTCACGTTTTTGGTAAAGATGCGACATTGGTTGCTTATTAGAGTAGGCTGCTTGAGAAGAGCCCGAAGACAGTAGCTCAGTTTCCGATGAGGGAGGTCCACCCCATATATCAACCTGAAATACCAGAGCTGCGGGATCAGCATGATGTTGTTACTAGACATGGGGTAGCGGCCAGTTTCCAAGAACAGTGTGTTTATACGCCATGGAAAAGGAGCGAGGTTTTGTCCCTTAAAACTCAGTTACCTGACCCTAGGAAAAATCCCACTGCATATTATAAAGAATTGACTGAGGCAGCTTTTTTGACGGTAATGACGCTTGCGGATATTGAAATGTTCTTTGGTTTGTTGGTCCCGGTTCATATTTGGAGACAAGTACACACAGGATCATGTTGAGGAATTAGGTGGTAACTGGGATCAAATTAAAGTATGCGACCAGGAGAGGTAGCCTGGTGAGAAGACTAAAGCAGAAATTCTTGCTTTGCCAGGCCACATTATCATGTGGATGTATGACGTTATAACGCATACTATTACTCCGCAGACCATTACAACGCGACTTTTACTCCGCATACCGTTACAACGCATAGCGCCTTGGGGCGCTGGATAGTGGTAAGTATAATTTACTATTCTAACTCCAGTCCCCGTGGACCCTAGGGAAGGTGTTGGATAGTAAATTATACTTCTTCCCTATCCTAGAGCGCCCCCCAGCGCAATGCGTTGTAACGGTATGCGGAGTAAAAGTCGCGTTGTAATGGTAGTGCGGAGTAAAAGATCCGTTGTAACGGGTGTATACCTATCATGTATATGCATTCTCTTATCCCGCCTAGAAAGGTCATTTGGGCCAAGCTATCGGCTTGTCGTCAAAAGAAATATGAGAGTGTGTCTGATTTTTTTACTCAGTTTGAAGGTGTGTTTCTAGATTATAGTGTGAAGGACTTGTAGATCGAAGGTGGTGTGCGTTTGTTTGTCAATATATTTTTTTGCAAACTTGCTGCCCAAGATTACAACTCGATTACAAGCTTCTGAGAGCACCTGGTCCACATCTTTTCCTTCTGTTATCTTGAATATGGGGCAGTATTATGAGCGTAAGGACAATGAGGATAAGGAGAAGGTGGAAAAGAAGCACAAGTATTTGAAGACGAAGGTGTTGTTGCAGCCGGCTTCTAGAGGCAATGGTGGAGGTCATGGTGGTATGGCCTGACAGCTTCCCTGTATTAGCAGGAATGCTACGCCTGTAGGACCGAATCTGTGTGCGTACTGTGAAGAGGGACACTGGCACAGTGAGTGTCCTGTGTTGTTGCAGAAGGTAGCGCCCCTAAAGGTTCTCATGGACGGGGTCGTGGGGCATGTGGACAGTACAGGGCGCAGGATGCGGTGGCCTCTCAAGGTAGTTCTGATCGGAACTATTTTGAACATGCTCATGGTGGACAGTACTATCATGGCGATTATGATACGGATGAGGTGACAGGAATGTCTTACAGCTTGGACAGCCAGGGACAGAGTGAGGGACCCATTCCGATACCTGTAGATCAATGCGGTCCGTATGTTAGTGCGGATGTGCATGCTTCAGCTCAGGAGTTTTTGGTAGATACAGGTGCAACGAAGAGCTCTATTTCTCATTCGTTGGTCCCTGGGGCAGCTCTGTCTGGCCATAATAATGTTTTGCTAGGATTTTCTGGTGTATCGATTGTGAGCCCCATTTCAAAACCTCATGCGTTGACTATTGGTCCTTTCATTGTGGATCACCATTCTTGTTGACGTCCAATTGTGGAGAGAATTTGATGGGTTTGGACCTGTTGAAGAAACTGCATGCTACGATTTACTGCTCCCCAGCTGGGGTCTATATGACGATGTGTCCTGATGTAGTGTGTGCTAAGCAGTGTCTGTCCAAAGATGCGCCCCTCCCTGCTGAATTTAAAGATGTGCCACCCACACTGTGGGCACCGGGCGAAACGGATGTGGATTTGTTGCAGATATCGCCTGTTTCGATACATGTCAAGGAAGGTGCTATTTTACCCTGTATTCCTCAGTATAAGAGACCGCAGGCAGGTGAGAAAGCTTTAATAAAGATTGTGCGGAATTTGATTGAGAAAGGGTTGGTTGAGAAGACGACTGCTAATGTTTGCAATAGCCCTATTCTTCCCATTCTGAAAAGGACACCTTCGGGTCCCTCTGAGTATCGAGATGTTTAGCGCTTTGTGATTGATTTGCGAGAAATTAACAAAATAGTGATTCCCCAGTTCCCGGTGGTCCCTGACATTATGACTCTCTTGACGGTGATTCCTACTTCTGCTAAATTATTTTCTGTCATTGACTTGAAAAATGCATTCTTTAGTATTCCCATTCATCCTTACAGCAGATATCTGTTCGGCTTGACCCTAGCGGTAGAATTTTTAGATTCTGTCGCACTCCTCAAGGCTATACAGAGAGTCTGGGTATCTATAGTCAGGCATTGAAAGGTCAACTGGATTGCTTGTCATACCCTACAGGTAATGTATTGCTTCAGTATGTTGATGACTTGCTCATAGCCTTGGATACAGAACAAGGTTGCAGAGATAGTACAGTCAAATTGCTGCTACATTTAGCTCCACATGGCCATAAAGTATGCCTTTCTAAATTTCAGTATTGTCGACAGGAGGTCACCTACTGTCGAAGGAGGGTAGGAGTTTGACCCCTGAACGTATCAGTACCATTGTTAAAATGTCTATCCTGCAAACTTAAAAAAACGTGCGTGCTTTCTTAGGTATCACTTCCTAATGCAGGCAGTGGATACCTGGCTATTAATTGCTTACTAAGCCCCTGCTTGCGTTAACACTAAAAGATGTGCATGAACCCCTGTCTTGGACACCGGAGATTGTCAGCAGTCTTTAGAGCAATTAAAACTGTGCTTTGCTCGGCTCCAGTGCTCGGTACCCCGAACTATGCAAAATGCTTTGTATTATATGTCAATGAGACGGGTGGATGTGTGCTTTCTGTTTTAACTCAAACGTTCGGGGATAAGCAATGACTGTGTAATTATTTCTCTGCTGCGCTTGACCCTGTCGCCGAAGCCCTCCCCAAGCTGTCTAAGACCGGTCGCAGCTGCGGCCTTGTCAATAAGACAATCGGCTAGACTCATACTTGATACAGATCTCACAGTCATGGTACCCCATGCTATGGATATACTTTTGAATAAGACAAGGACACAGCACCTCGCCAGTGCATGTCTGACTGGTTACGAGCTAACGCTCTTTCAAAAGCACATTACAATCAAACGCTGTGCCACTATGGATCCAGCCACGTTACTACCCCTCCCTTCCGAGAATGAGGAGATTGACATACATGATTTTTTTTATTTTATTTTTTATTTTTCAAAAACCTTTATTAAGACATCGTATAGCTTACACAGCTTGCAGCCTACAACCCTGAGGCCGGCAGCGAAACATTGGAAATTAGGTCACATTATCCGTTTGGGGCGAACACAGCCGATTAGCCGACAACTCGGAGGTCCGGCGGCGTGTGGTAATAATAAATGCAATCATCTCCAGTTCCAGTGTAGTGCCGCTGCTCTACTCCCGGTCAAACCCCCCACGGGAGAAGGCAGTCCCTCTTTCATTAGATCGCTGTTATGGCAAGTCTGCTAGGAAGTAGACCTATATGATCCCTACATGCCAAACAATGTCTGAACTATCCCCAACTAACCCCCCCCCCATAACACACAACTTGCCTGCCCCCTCGTCCTGTCAGCTCCTAGGGTATGCCTGTCACACAGCCCTTCCAATTACCTTCCAGAAACCCACCCCCACTCCATGACGCATTCTACCCCTACCCACTGCTAGATCAATACCACCCAGGACACCCACCACTTCTGTGGACCCTTGGATACAGCTATTTGGAACGCTGCACCCAGCCCCTGATCACCTCTATGCGCCCAGTGCCAATGCGACCAGGTCCCTCCCCCTACCATGCAAAACGTTTGGCTCAGGGAAGAACTACTTCATCCAGGCCAGTCACGTCTCCCAGGAGTACCCGGCTAGTATCCATCTCATCCCGTGTCGTTTCGTCTCCATCCCCAGTGTGCAGATATGTCTGGTATAGACCCCAAAAATTCTTCGGCCTACTTACAGGCGGAAGCAGCTCACTGTAAGTTTGCGATTGGGTGCAGCAATAAAGCATATCCCTGGCCCATCTACGTTTATTCGGCAACGGGCCTCTCATCCAGCATATGGCGACAACTCTCCTAGCCATAAGTAAGCCTATATCTGCCAGGCGACGTAGTGCCACCGGGAGCGTCTTGGAATATCCTAGCAGCGCCAGTGCGGGATTAGCCGCCAACTCCGTTTCCAGAATCTTACTCAGTTCTGAAAAAACGTCATTCCAAAAGTTATTAACGCCGGGGCAACTCCACGCCATATGCATAAAGTCTGCTACCGGGGCACAACAGCGTTCACACTCGGCCGATTGTCTAAGCCCATATCTATGCAGCCGTTCTGGTGTGGTATACACCCGCTGCAAATACTTGAAATGAATCAGTCTGTGTCGTCAGTTAAGTGACAGCTTCCTTGTGCTCTGGCAACAGTATTTCCACATTTCATCATCAATCTGCATTTGCAGATCGCGCTGCCACGCCAGTCTGGCCTTCGAGAGTTGATGTTCCCTATGTTGAGTTCCTATTTTAAATAAGTTCCTGACCAGTTTACGTGGCGAGGGTGTTTTGATCACGTATGTAAGTTCCGGGATTTCGGGGGGCTCCGCAAGGTTGGCGCCCAAAAGGTCCAGCAACGCAACGCGTACTCTATGAAACTGGAAGCGCAGCAATGGCGTGGTCACAACATCTAAGGAGGCAATCTGCTCCCAGATTTTCGCCACACCGTCCTTAAATAGGTCTCCCATCATCGTGATTCCTAACTGATTCAGCGCTCGCGTGACTCCTTTCTCCGACAGTGGGGCAAGCCATACCGCCCATTCTATCGGCATGAGGGGGGGAATATAATAATACACATCCCTGCCCCTGTAACAGCGCGTGCCACGCATGGTTCGTGGCCTTAATCGAGTCCAGTATACCTGTGCGGCGGTCAAGCGGTTGGAACACCGTAGCCGGAGGGGGACGCGGATCAGTGAACAGCCGTTCCAAAATCACATGAGGAATATTCAGGTCACCATGTAGTCACGTATGTAGATGAGCCGCCTGAGCAACTCGATAGTATCGTTCCATATCCGGTGCGCCCAGCCCCCCTAACTCATATGGGAGCATAAGAACTTTCCATTGGACTCTGGGCTGTTTTCCACCCCAAGCTAATCGAATAAGGGTTTGTGTCAAGGTTCTGAAAAAGGCCTTAGAAAGGACCACCGGAATGTTATTGAACAGGAACAGGAACCTAGGCAGAACCACCATTTTCATGATGGCGATTCGTCCCATTAGAGATAGTGGAAGCTTACACCATGTGTCCACGTCATCAACTAGTTTAGAAAACGCAACCCCATAATTTTCTCGCACCAAAAGGTCGGGATCCGTATGAAGCTGGATCCCTAGGTACCGGACTGGGTCCGTTGTCCACTGCAACGGGTATTCCATGTCGAATGGCAACGTCACAGGTGTTAACGGGAACGCCACCGATTTATTCCAATTCACTTTCAGCCCTGAGAGAGCTCCGAATCGCACCACCTCCCTTAACACAGGAGAGAGATTAGTCTCCGGGTCCCGGACATACAACAGCGTGTCGTCCGCATATGTGGAGATACCAATCTTGTAGGTAGGGAAGCTGATATCCTCGTTTCTGTGGTACTCTCGGAGCGCGCATGCCAGAGGCTCCGCTACCAGCGCATATAGCAAGGGCGAAAGGGGGCAGCCCTTCCTAGTACCCCTACTAATTTCAAAGGCGTCTGTGACTCGATCGCCCATCCGCAATCTAGCCGTGGGCTTGTAATACAACGCGCCTATCATTTGTAAGAAGGGTTCACCCAGCCCTAATTTTCGGAGTACCCGCAACATGAAGGGCCACTCCACAGAGTCAAAGGCCTTCTCCATGTTGAGAAAAATTGCTAGCGCCTTGTTCTCCTGACGCACGTGTTGCATTGTCCCTAGGACCGTGCGGATGTTGTAGGTGAGGTTTCTGTTGGGAATAAATCCCGCCTTCTCTGGAGCAACCAGTTCCGGTGCTAATAACGCCAGGCGAGTGGCCAGGACCTTAGCGTACAATTTGGCATCTACGTTGATCAAGGACAGCGGTCTATATGAACTACACGCATTAGGGGGCTTCCCAGGCTTCAGAAGTGTGATAAGTAGAGCCTCCCTCATAGAGTTGGGCATACTGCCCTCTACACAGATGTCATCAAAGAGGGTGGACAGGAGCGGGATAAGTTTATCTTTAAAAGCCTTGTAAAAGCCTACTGTGAGGCCATCTGCCCCAGGGGCACTGCCAGCCCGCATCCCCTCCAACGCATCCATGATCTCCTCCTTTTGGATGGCATCATCAGGAATTCTCTCTGAGAGTTGGACAGTAGAGGCATTTTAATGTAGCTCAGGTAATCATCTATTTCCTCCTCCACTCGGGAGGATCTGGACTTGTACAGTCCAGAATAGTAATCTCTGAACTCCGCGACTATTTCCGCTTCGTCTGTGAGTACTATCCCCGAGTCCGACACTAGCTCGCCGACCACCAGTGGCCGTCTATCATTCCGTATGATTCGTGCTAACAGAGAGCCAGGCCGCTCCCCCTCACCATATGTACGTGCAATGGCATATTTCCCCATGTGTTGCACCTCTCTGTCAGCCTCCTCATTATATTCAGTAATCAAAAGTTTGATGCGCGCAGCAGTCTCCTCATCGGACTTGGTCTGCTGCTGTAATTCGAGGGCAGACAGATGGCCTTCGAGATGATGCAACCTCTGTCTTATCTACTTAAGAACACTTGAGTGCTTGGACATGGCTACACCACGGATGAATAAATGTTTCCCAAACTGTTTGAAAGCTATCGACAGAACCTAAATTGGTCTCAAAGAAGTTATCAATTTCCTCTGCCAACTCTCCCCTGAATACTTCATCCAAAATGAATACGGGGGGAAACGCCCTGTAAATGGTGGGATTCTCTTTACCGGTGTCTCCAAAACCAGGAGCAGCGGTGAGTGGTCCAAGAGTGTACGCGGTAGCACCGTACACCCCTTAACACTTTATACCACAGCCCTGGAGGCCAGCCAGTAGTCGATTCTAGTATGGATGTCATGATAGGCTGAGTAGTGAGTGAACCAACCCCTCAAGGGGTGTCGACTTCTCCAAACATCAATGAGATCTAATTTGATAAGTTCCGCTTGCAAGGATAAGACTGCAGCCGATGGTCGTCGGGCTGGCCCCGCAGTCCTGTCCAAATCCGGGTCAAAAACTAAATTAAAATCTCCCCCCCAAACCATCCTAGAGCAAACGTGAGTCCTACAGAGCTGGGCTAGAGTATCGTAAAATTCCGGGAATCATAGTTAGGACCATAGACATTGACCACTATAAGATCGTGCCCCTTACCTACACATCTGGAGATTAAGTAACGACCTTCGGGATCCGCAGTAAGCGTCACCAATTTCAATGTGGATTGGGGGTTGACCCACGTGACCACCTCCCTGGAGTGTGTTGTAAACCTTGCTGCTGCGCTATTACCCTCAAGCCCCTTAGCAGTGAGCATTTTACTGGTGAGAGGGAGGTGAGAGTCCTGGAGAAGTGCCAAATCAATGTGTTGTCTGTGTAGGTAATTCAAAACCTTTCTGAGCTTTCGATAGTCATTTACACCTCTCACATTCCACGTCAATGCTCTCAAAGATTCAGTGGTGCAATCTGCACTAGGTGCATGAGTGTCAGCCATCCCAGCAGTAAGGACAGATATACAGCAAATGGATATTCGGTAGTCTCGAGGTACAGTATTGGAGATGGGTATCAATCCCACAGGCAATCCTGACAAGGTGGACCAAAAGATTCGGGCAACTCAATGTGCAGTGGACGTCCCAGTAGTGCGACAGACCCACTAACAGTAGTAGGGGTGCCAGGACAACGCCTGCCGCACTAGCTGGCAGAAGGAACAACAATGTAGCAGAAACACTCCCCGACCCTCCACCCTTCTCCCACAGCTGACCCACCCCAACTTGGCCCATCTAAACAGTATGATAGTTCTGCATAGAGTTACAAGAAGTGCAAACCCAATGTAGGCAGTGCGAGCAAGCAAAAAACCCAACATTGTACCGAAAACAATCCCCAACGATCCACTCCCCTCCCACAGCAGACCCTCCCCAACTTGGCCTTGCCGACCCCCATCCCGCTCCTCCCAACCCAAGGACATACCACTAAATATGGTGATTAGAACCGCAACAAAGCATTGCGCACGGGGACCGAGGTCGCCTGTCAGCTCCTGACCCTCAATGTTCTCAGAATGTTATGTCAGGCCTCCCCCTCCCCCCGCCCTGCTCCACTTGCGGCAGGTTCAGAACTGCTGTGTGCCAACGCATAATACTATCCAGTAATGTCCAGCCCCCCTCCCCCCCCCCCAAGCGCAACGGTGTGCCCCTCTCTTGTAGGCCCCCTAGGGGCAATGTGGGTACAAGTCCGCTCCTGGTAAGCCCTCCCTGAGTATATGCCTATAGGACCATTATCATTCCCTGCAATACAACATCTACTTATCTGCTGGATGTCAAAGGTCCCTGGAATGAGCAGATCCGTTACTTCCATCTTGTCAGTCCTGCGAGAAGACACAGCAAGCAGCTATTGTTCACTCTCAGAGTAGGCTGGCGCCGAGGTCATGATTCCGGGTCACTCCTGCTCATCTAGACGGCTGTCGTCCCCACTCTCCTGGACTACCGCATTACCCTGTCATTCCTCCCTTGACCATTTTTTCAGTGCTTGTTGTAGTTCGTTAGGGTCCGTAAAGATATGCGAATGGCCCTGTCTGTTGACTCGGAGTTTGGCAGGGTACAACATCCCATAGTCCAGTCCCAGCTCCCTAAGGCGTTTCTTGTGTGGGGCGAAGTGTTTATGTGCTTCCTGCACTCTGGCTGTGAAATTCGGGAAGAGGGATATCGCCGATCCTTCGTATTGCAGATCCGCTTTGGCTCTAGCCAGCCGGAGCGCTGTGTCTCTGTCTCTATAGTTGAGCAGTTTTGCTATGATTGGGCGGGGAGGCATCCCCGGACGCGGCTGAGGGCCCAGAGATCGGTGCGCACGTTCACCCACAAACATCGTGGAAAATACCCCCTCACCCAGCAGGGTAGTGAGCAGCTTCTCGACAAATACTTCCATCTTGCCAGTCTGAGTGGATTCCGGCAGTCCCATAATGCTGAGGTTACAGCGTCGAGAACGGGCCTCCAGGTCTTCCGTCTTGTCCTGGAGGGATCTCATCAGTTCTCCACCCGCTTATGGGCCGTGTCCAGCTCTGTCTGCGCCTCCTCGACTTCCGTAAGTCTTCTTTCGGCCATGTCATGTCTCTCGGCATGTTTGTCTAGGCGTTCGGCCATGCGATCCATCTGGTAGGTCATGGCGTCCATTTTGGTGCCGAGCGCAGAAATGCTAGACTGCAGACTTTGCTCCATGGATCTGAGCATGGTCTTGATGTCGGAATCTGCCGCCTGCTCCTCTTCCTGGTGTGGAATCTCCCTGAGCTGCGTAGGGGAGCTCTGCATCTGTACTCGCTTCTGCGCAAAGGGGAGCTTGCTCTGCGTTTTATCGCCCTTCCCCATCCTGAACGGTAGGTCCTCCCCCAGCCACCAGATCCCCGGAGCCGGAAACACTGTGGACCCACGTGCAACTTTCAAATTTCACACCACCGCCCAAGAAGAACCCAGTCACAGTCCGAGGACTGGCGCGGTCCACCTGGCGTGGGGCCTCCAGTTAATCTGTAAGGGTCCACACCGGCCCGTCTCAGCTCGTCTCGCCAGGCCATGTAATGGTCTATCTTCTCAAGGAGCTAGATACCGTATGCACGCCCAGCAGGACTCCCGGGCCGCGGCCACGTGTTCAGTGCTACTGCTTGTGAATAGAGGCCAACGTCGCCACCCTACAACTGGGCCCACTCAAAGTGCGAGCCTCAACCCAGGGATCGCCGCTGCAGCGCTTCCTCCAGCAGCAGAAAGGGAGACGCGATCCGGGAAACCACACCCCGGGCGTCTGGGCAGAATGTGCAGGCACTCACTTGAAAGATATGACCGCTGTGTATCATTTATGTCCAGAAGGGCCCACAGCATACTCCTGGTGCGTCCCGAAAGGACCCCAGTCCTGGCTCCCAGCTCTCAGTACTGCCGATGCAGACACACGCTTCACGCTGGGCTCACCGTTGAAAATGGCGTCTCCACACTGCGTTATCCCCTCTCCGCTACTCGGGGGTGTCTATAGTGCCTTCAAGTGGGAGAACTGTCCCAGCAAGACCATAGTAACGGCCCCTCCAAGCTTGCCGCCGCCAGTGAGGTCCAGGAGCTGTGCACGCAGAGTCCGCCCCGGAGCCCCAGGACTGACGCACACTCCACAGGCGCACGCACGGGCACATTGCCCGGCTTAAAAAACTGCTGTGGGTCGCAGCCGCTCGGCCTGCCGGCTCGCGGGTCTTCACAACTTCCGACGCTCGTCAACAGCTATACGAGCAACACCGCTCTAGGGCCGTCGATGCCGCTGACGTTCCCGCCGTCTGGAGAGGGGGATGGGGGGAAAAATCAGCAGTCCCGAAAGAGGATAAATGAAGGAGCTCCGGGATTAGGCGGCCATCGTGGCTGCTGGCAAGCTCCGCCCCCTGACATACATGATTGTATCTTCCAGACAGAGGAAGAGACAAAAGGACGGGTAGACATGACCGATGTTCCCTTATCTGACCCCCATGGGGAACTATATGTCAATAGCTCTTTTTTCAAATTACCAGATGGCGCCACCACCGTAGGATACACAATTACTATGCTGCATATGGTAGTTGAGACACCACACTGGTAAATATTAGATTATGATGTGAACATTACCGGCGCCATCTTGTCCCACTTAGGCCTTTGCGAGCGCGTAAGCAGCAGCCATTTTAGACACTGTGGCCAGTTCGTAACATTGCCGATCGCCTGCACGTCTCCCCGACCTCGCAATCATCCCCCACGCGCTGGCAGCCCCCAAGCACACATCCTAGAGTCATAAAGCATCCTCAGCGCGACCCTGCCCCGGAGCCACTTCCTGTACCGAGCCCACATACTCTTTCATCCCTTGCGCACGAACAGGTCCTTCGATAATCTCCTCCCCTGCACCTGGCTGTTCGATCCGATCACAGGCCATAACCAACCCCTACGGATACAGTTTATTGGCCCCGTACAGTAGGATTCCGCCTCCCATCAAAGGAGCCGGAATTAATCAATGCCATGCCACAACCCCATGAGATCCGGCGGATTGCGCGTATTTCAGCTCCTGCCGGAATGCCCAGCTGCGCGATAGCAATCACCTACTGAGACCGGGGGTGGGGGTACAGTACTGTTGATATGTGTGGGAACGGGTCTGAAGCGGGGATTCCAAAGATGGTTTGCAATGCCTCAAAGTAATGCCAGGAATATGTTACACTGCAATAAAACGTTACAAAGGCCAGGCCACAGAGATGCAGTTAGAGCACCTCGAAATGACGCCCTGTTCGTCAGTCCCGACGTGTTTTCCTTCGAAGAATAAATCAGTTTCCTGCTTTCCAATTTTCCAGCGTCCGCCTCTTTATTTGATAACTACGATTGAACTAGAGGCGACTAACGGCAAGCAGTGCTTAAGGATATCTGGGGAAAATCTGCTTCGTTCAACAATTGGCATTCCAACGCGGAGCCCATCAGCGACACGTGGGTCCAGTGAGAGAGGTCCTAATGACGGAGTGAATGACTGCAACGATCGGGAAAGAGCTCCTGCCCGATAGACCCTCGTCTGGCAGCCGATCATCCGACCTTCACCGGTTCTGAACGGACCTCTCTCGAGTGATCTACGGTCCTGACTGGGATCCCACAGGAGTGCCACGGCAACAACGGAGAATAGAGGACGATCGGGCGCTGGAAGTGGAAGACGAGAAACAGTCCATACGGTCCTGGTAAGGTCGTGCAGCACAACTGTTTTGATTAATTGATTGATTGATTGTTTGGAAAATACTAGTATTACTTATATTTATTGGTTTGTTTAGCCTTAGTTGCTACTCGACGCATTTGGTTACTTATATTTATTGGTTCGTTTAGCCTTCGTCGCTACTCGATATATTGGTTCTCTTGAGATATTCTCTGTTTGCAAACAACGAAGAATAGAAATATTCTGTCTAGTCTTTGCAGGTAGTGAAGGATAGGTAGTGCGGACCTTTGTCCAACATTATTTGAGATCTTCACTTGTCCGATATACCTCATGCCTATCTTCTCCCCACTGATTGGAAATTGGTTCAACCCGGACCGTTTATTAGAGGTAGATCATCCAGCTCCACTGGAAGGCACCCCTAATAAGGACATGTATGTTAGATATGGACTCGTCGCCGTAGCTTACAGTAAACTATGGCATAAAAATACTAAAAAAGATCGAGAAAGTCAGTGGCCACTGATAGGATCTTTTGACATTGCAAAAATTGAAGCGCTAGAAATAGCCCTTCGCAAAAATAGAACCATGCCAACCATGCTTGATAGTCTCGGCATGTGGCGCAAAGAAGCAAGGCAACGTAAAAAGAGAGACAAAGCAAAAAGCGATAAAGAACTACGAAAAGCAGCTCACTTAGCTGGTAAAAAGTTGGAAGAGGAAGTGAAGGAAAGAGAAAACGCTAGAAAAGAACGAGAATCAGAAACCTCAGGCCAATGCCCTGTTAGAACACCCTCAGTGCTTTACCCTGAACTACCATCAAAGCAAAGGACGAACAATGATTTACTCCTAGGTCCCCCAATCATCTACATGCCTCCTCCTTATGCCCCTACCCCCCCCTTAGTACAGCACCTAGAACCCCAGAACTTAACTGAAGGTAGTGCCAGGGCCTCGGTACCCACGGCCTCCGCGCCGACCGAGCCTCTCGTACTAAACACCTCGTTAAAAGGCACCCCAGGAAAGATTGAAACCCAGGAGAAAGAACCGTCGAGAATTCCCCGTTTGAGCACAACTGAGCGGGCCAGCATCGACATAGTAGTAAAGACCTTAGTCGATAGGAAGGAAACCGAAGAGCATATCACAGAGCTCGTAGTTGGCAATTACAAACGACATTTCGTCGTGCGTTTTTGTTATCACACCCTCACAGCGTACGAAGAAAAATATAAGGAAACAGGACCTGACCGTCTCATGGCTCTATATAGGAAGGTGGACACAGGGGATGAGAGTGAATGTAACGTAGCCAAACTCTTCTCCTACACTTTAGAAGTCTTCCGCCACCTCATAGAACAGGGACGAATAGTTAAGAACGTCACGCCTGTGGTAACTGAACCCCCGATAGAAAGATTTGACAACATGATGCCCATAAAAGAAGCTGCCCCCTACTGGGTTCCCCCAAGAGGATCGGGAACTCATGACGACATAAATCACCAGGACGCAAAAGGAAGAGTATTATACAACTGCGTATATCAGCCTTGGGATAGACAGGACATCCTGACGTTCTGCAAATCCTTGCCGGACTTGCAAAAGAATCCCACCGCGTTCTACATGGAACTAGGTACCGCTTTGGGATCAACAATCATGACCCTTGCAGACATTGACTTGTTCTTTGGGCTACGTCTGCCAGCTGACGTGTGGAAGCAAATCCGGAAAGTCGACCCACTGATCTGTTCGGGCATACCTGGAAACAATTCGACAGCCTAGATAAACAACGAAATCCTGGACAGAAGCCCCTAAAAGCAATATTAGACCTCCCAGATAAAATCGTACAAAAGGTACTAATCCCAGAGAAAAAGGTAGACTGGTCTATAGTGACAGCTTGCCGCCAAAAACCCCAAGAAGATGTCTCCGAATACTTCTCCCGGTTCGAAACGGTGTTTTCCGATTACAGTGGACAGGACATGACCACTGCGACCGGACATCACTTGTTCATACAAAATTATGTTAAAGGTATGTTACCGGAAGTTTTGCAGAAATTGCAAACTAGTGAAAGCCGTTGGGCTGCCTCGAAGCCCGCGGCCATCCTCCAAATGGCTCAGTATTATGAGCACCAAAAGAATGAAAGCGATAGAGCTTCCGAAAGGAAAAAGAAGGATTTAAAGGAACGGGTTATGATAGCCCAATTACAAGGCTTGAGTATAGGGAAAGAACAGTACAAGGGAGGTTATCAACAGAATACCCCTAGAACTCCACCGCCCCGAAGCAATGCACTCGCACCCTACGCTGGACGTAGAGACTTAGGCGAGAACCAATATGCTCTTTGTAAAGAGTACGGGCATTGGAAGTCTCAATGTCCGGTCCTGTTAGAAATGAATAGGAACAAAGAGACAAGAGAACTAGCGAATGGACCGAGAAATAGAGGACGTGGACGAGGGTACACAAACGACACTAGTGACGATAGGCCAGGTAGAACGAATACATTTGACCGTCCCCGACAGAATCAGTACCAACAGTCTGACTGTGACAACGTATACGACTACGCATAGGACTGCCAAGGGCAAGGGAGGGATCCAGTCGAACTCTATGTTGACCAGCAAGGTCCTTATGTTACCGCAAAAGTCCTAGGCACAAAGTCTCCATTTCTGGTAGACATGGGAGCAACATGTAGTGCATTATCCAAACGACTAATTCCAAGGGCACCCTTGTCTGGCTCACACGTGACATCAATAGGATTTGATGGAATGCCCTCCACCAACCCCTTGTCCAAACCAATCCCTTTTGATCTTGAAGACAATATCATTGACATGACATTTCTCCTCTCCTCCAATACCCCAGACGCCATTATGGGTCTTGACTTGCTGAAGTATTTTCGAGCAACTATTAGATGCTCGCCCAACGAAGTCCGAGTCCTTCTATATGACAACCCTGGCCAACTCAGATCTTGCCCTCCACGACACATGTACTCCATTGCTGACGTGGACGTATCCCTACTTGATACCTTACCATCGAACTTATGGGCGAAAGCTGACTCAGACGTAGGACGAATGATGATAGACCCAGTGCATGTGACTGTACGACAGGACGCAACCCTACCGAAAGTACCCCAGTACAAGATATCACCAGAAGGCGAGAAAGCACTAATTGAAATAATACAGGCGCTAGTACACTCAGGAGTAGTAGAAGAAGTAGTTAGAAACATCTGCAACAGCCCAATTCTACCGATCATCAAAAGACAGGGAGAGGGAGACGAGAAAGCGTACCGCTTCATTATCGACCTACGAGAGGTCAACAAGATAGTTGTCACAGTACACTGTAGTCTCCGACATCACCACCATCCTGACCCTGATCCCGTCCACTGCCACCACCTTCACTGTAATTGATCTCAAAAACGCCTTCTTCTCCATACCCATTCACCCAGACAGCCTCTACCTCTTCAGATTTACCCTAAAATCCTGCTCGTATAGATTCTGTCGAGCACCCCAGGGGTACACCGAAAGTCCGAGTATCTATAGCCAGGCACTCAAGAGACAGTTAGACGCAGTTCACTTACTGGACGGAGTGGTGTTGATACAGTATGTAGATGATATCCTTTTAGCAGCCGACACCACTCCACTTTCAGTCACAGCCACCATCCAGCTCCTACACTTTCTCGCAGAGAATGGTCACAAAGTTTCCCGAAAGAAGTTTCAATTTTGTAAATCCCAAGTGACATATCTGGGACACCTCTTATCAAAGGAAGGAAGGAAACTCACACTTGACAGAATCCAGACTATCCTAGATACTCCCGTCCCTAAGAACCAGAAGCAAGTCCGCTCTCTGTTAGGCCTCACCTCATTTTGTCGACAATGGTTGCCGAACTTTAGTCTCATTGTTAAACCCCTACTTTCCCTTCTAGCCAAAGATGTTCCCTTTCCCCTCCCTTGGACCCCTGAATGCCAGACCGCGTTCAAAGAATTGCGAGACGCCCTTTGTTCGGCACACGTTCTAGGAACCCCAAACTACTCCAAACCATTCTCCCTTTTCACACACAAAAGAGAGTGATGTGCATTATCTGTCCTGACCCAATCGACTGGCCCCAAACAGCGCCCTTGCGTCTATTTCTCAGGCACTCTTGACCCCGTAGCCAGAGCATTACCAGCTTGCCTGCGAGCTGTTGCAGCCGCAGCAGTCTCGATACGACAGAGTGAAGGAATTGTGCTTTCCAACTCCCTTACAGTGTTAGTACCCCATGCTGTTGACACCCTCCTGAACCAAACCAAGACCCAACACCTGACTAGTGCACGACTGACCGGGTATGAGCTGACCCTATTGGCACCACACATTACTCTGAAACGATGCACCACTCTGAACCCAGCAACATTGTTACCACTGCCTGAAAACGACCCTAATGTAACTCCCCTACATGACTGTGTGACCCTCACCGACGAACAGACAAAGAGTAGAGTAGACCTCCGAGACACTGCCTTCCCAGAAGCTGACGGAGAACTATGGGTAGATGACTCGTGCATCAAACTCCCCGATGGCACCACCTCAGCCGCATATGCCGTCACCACAGCCCGAACCATTATTGAAACAGCTCGAATTACCCAGCGATCCGCACAGGCGGCAGAACTGATTGCCTCACACGAGCGTGTATCTTAGCAGCAGGGACGACAGTAAACATTTACACGGACAGCCAGTATGCCTTCGGGATAGTTCATCATTTCGGACTTCTTTGGAGGGAAAGAGGATTCCTGACCTCACACGGCACACCGACCTTACACGGAGATCTAGTCTGCACCCTGACCGAAGCAGTCCTCCCCCCCAAAAAGCTAGCAGTAATCAAATGCCAAGCACATAAGAAAGTAACGGACATTATAGGAAAGGGAAACGCACTAGCTGACGTTACTGCCCGAGCCACAGCTGAAAACAGAACGACGATACGGATGTATGTGACCAGGTCACAAGCAGAGAAATGGACAGATGCTAGGACCACTATCAGGGATATCCAACTGACAAGTACACCACACGAACTGACTGAATGGGCTCGGGTGGGACTAAAAGACGAGGAAGGCTGCTGGAGGGCAAAGGACAAAGACAAATGGCTGTTACCCTATACATATTTGATCCCCATATTGACCATGGCACACTTACTGGCACACATAGGTTCCGCACTCATGACCAAACTGATCACTAGAGTATGGCATTATGACAGGATAGCAGACTCAGCGAAACACCTAGTTCAGCAATGCATGATATGCCTGCAACACAATCCAGGGAAAGGGACAGTAGTACCACGGGGAGGGTTTGGAGTCCCCGACCATCCGTTTGAAGTCCTCCAAATGGATTACATACAGTTAGAAAGGTGCCACGGGCTGAAATACGTCCTAGTTATTGTATGTGCATTCAGCAAATGGGTAGAAGCTTACCCCACCCGCGACAACACCGCCACCACCACTGCAAAGGTGTTGTTAAAGGAGTTTTTCCCACGCTACAGCCTTTGCAGAATTTTATGGAGCGACAATGGCCCCACTTCGTAGCCGAAGTTATCCAACTCATATTGAAAGGGTTGGGAGTAAGACAAAAGTTCCACGCAGTTTTCCATCCCCAATCTGCAGGCCTAGTAGAAAGGCACAACGCCACACTGAAGCTAAAACTAGCAAAGATAGTTGCCACCACAGGACTGAAATGGCCTGACGCCCTCCCTCTGGCGCTGCTATCAATGCGCTCCACCCCAACCAGACACCACTTGACTCCGTACGAGGTTGTCTTTGGTCGGCCACTGAACATTTGGGCCGCGCCGAAGCCAACCTCCATCCATGATGTCCCGGACATCCTAATGTCTGATTATTTGCATAACCTTACCAAAGAACTAACTGTTATCCACCAACAGGTGCAGCAAGCCATACCAGATGCATCCGGGGCCCCGGACACGACATCAAACCTGATCAAGAACTTTCAGAGATCGAAGAGTTTGAAACCCAGGTGGACGGGCCCCTGGCAAGTCTTGATCACCACCCGAACTGCACTTTGAGTGGAAGGGAAGAAAAATTGGCTCCATGCTCACCATTGTAAAAGAATAGCCCCGACCCTAACGACGAACGAAAACATGGACACCCAAGAAGAGCTCCTAAACAAAGACAGACCGGCCCTGAGTTGTTACCCAGAATCAGTGCCATCCAGAAAAGGGTACAACTTGTGACGAAAGGAGAGTGCCTCTACAAAGCAGACCACTAACTGAGTCAAAAATCTCAGAGCGGTAGCTAACACTACAAAGGCTACCAGGAGAGACGCCAGACAAAGTATGTGGTGGTGCCAGTCGCCGAGCCTCTTGAAGGTGATGGAAGATCCCGGACGACCGAAGACCCACCGCAAAGACCCCAAGACTGCCAAACTGCATAGCACAAAGACAATTGTACTTTTCATCGTATCCCTCATCTGCCTCTTGCTAATGGTCACCGTCTGGATCATAGAAGAGAGCACTCCTGCTCACCAGACAATTTCACCCACTATGCAACCCACCACCAAGAAAGAACATTATCTGGTCTCACTATCACCCCATCTCTGAGAAAGACGCAAAGAATTTGGGAACAACTCCTTTGTACAACTGCTGCATCAACACAACCTTGCTGCCAATACCACGAACTGTTGGATCTGTGGGCTGCTACCACATGCCACCGAACATTCCATTCCCTTCATCCCTTCGCCCTTCTCTGTTCATGGGTCCTGCCTTGCCTGGCTAATGCTCCTGCAAGAGAGCTACAAGGACAAAGCTACATCCGACGGAACAATCACACAGTTCTACAACGAGTTCTGGCTGAACAAAACTGGAAGAACCTCTGCTCCCTTTTGCCCTCTGACCTCATACACCACCTTTCAAATGAACATTCCGGAAAAAGAACGAATCGAAATGCAAGTGTGCAACAACCCAGCCAGACCCACCTTCTCATATCTACGAAAACGGACTGCTGCAACTCTGACTGTGGCCATATCTGTGGTGAACGTCTCAGGCCTTGTTTGCATTGAGGGCCATGGGACGAAAATCGTGGGCCACAGCTCCTGCCCCATAAAAAGGACTCTGAACACTGCTGATCCCCCTTCATTTGGTGCATCACCAAATATGTACTTTGTCTGCGGTACAAAGACTTACACCAGGCTCCCAAAAGGCTGGGGGGGCACATGCTACATCGCTTTTGTCCTTCCTCCAACATACGTGGCACCAGCAGCCTATCACAGACAGAAACACTCGAAAGACACAGAGCAAGCAGACTCCACCTCATCACAGTTCCTCGATGCAGCAAAAGGACTCATCCCTTTCTGGGGTCCGATGGCAAACAGTCGAGCCATCCGACATCAGACCCAAGCAGTCGAAACAGCTTTGAACATCACGGCTGGCATCCTCACCAACAACACAGCTGAGCTGCAGGCGGTCCGCCTTGTGGCTTTGCAGAACCGCCTTGTGCTCGATGTGGTACAGGCGGATCGTGGAGGAGCATGCCGCATCATCGGTGCCAGCTTTTGCTCCTTCGTCCCAGACTATTCACCTTCCGTCTACAAAGCAATAGAACACCTTCATAAACTAACATCGGAGATCCATCAGGAGCAAGAAGGCTGGACACTCGGAAGCTGGTTTTGGAACATTTTGAAAGACTGGGGCTGGAAACTGTCGATAATAATATTGGTGCCAGTTTTTGTAATATGTGGTTGCTGCCTGGGGATACAACGCATACCGTCCTTGTGCTCTCTTTTAATGAATTTGATATGCCCTAGGACTTTGAACACTAAATTTGAAAATATGAAAGCATTGTATGACAAAGAAATACACAGTATCATGAACATTGACATAGACTGACAAGATGACGAGGCATGTTCAAAGGAAGGACTGTTAAATATTAGATTATGATGTGAACATTACCGGCGCCATCTTGTCCCACTTAGGCCTTTGCGAGCGCGTAAGCAGCAGCCATTTTAGACACTGTGGCCAGTTCGTAACATTGCCGACTGCCTGCACGTCTCCCCGACCTCGCAATCATCCCCCACGCGCTGGCAGCCCCCAAGCACACATGCTAGTCATAAAGCATCCTCAGCGAGACCCTGCCCCGGAGCCACTTCCCGTGCCGAGCCCACATACCCTTTCATCCCTTGCGCACGAACAGGACCTTCGATAATCTCCTCCCCTGCACCTGGCTGTTCGATCTGATCCCAGGCCATAACCAACCCCTGCGGATACAGTTTATTGTCCCCGTACAGTAGGATTCCGCCTCCCATCAAAGGAGCCGGAATTAATCAATGCCACAACCCCATGAGATCCAACCGATTGCGCGCATTTCAGCTCCAGCCGGAATTCCCAGCTGCGCGATAGCAATCACCTACTGAGACCGAGGGTGGGGGTACAGTACTGTTGCTATGTGTGGGAACGGGCCAGAAGCGGGGATTCCAAAGATGGTTTACAATGCATCAAAGTAATGCCAGGAATGTGTTACACTGCAATAAAACGTTACAAATGTATATAAAAGGCCAGGCCACAGAGATGCAGTTAGAGCACCTCGAAACGACGCCCTGTTTGCCAGTCCCGGCGTGTTTTCCTTCGAAGAATAAATCCGTTTCCTGCTTTCCAATTCTAGCGCCCGCCTCTTTATTTGATAACTACGAATGAACTAGAGGCGACTAACGCCAAGCAGTGCTTGAGTATATCTGGGGAAAATCTGCTTCGTTCAACAACAAGTTCCTTATCAGCCTGCACAGGCAGCTGAGTTAGTCGCTCTTATTCGAGCTTGTGAATTAAGTGAGGGGCTGGTTTTTAATATTTATACTAACAGTCAGTACGCCTTTGGAGTCGTCCATAATTTTGACCAGCTCTGAGCAGAGAGAGGGTTCCTTACTTCCCACGGGACACTCATTCAGCATGATCCTCTTATACATAGGCTTCTGTCTGCTTTGACACTCCCTGAGAAGTTGGCAATAGTGCAGTGCCCATAAGAAAGTTCCTGACGATGTGGGTAAGGAGAAAGCTTTTGCAGATCAGACAGCTAAGGAAACAGCACAAAGTAAGATGAAATGAATATTTGTAGCAGGTCCCGCAAGGCAGGTGCCTGAGTTCTCTATGTTTGAGGATACACTTGAAAACGTGAAGGAGATGCAGAGTGAGGCCATGGTGGAGGAATTAGCAGTGTGGCAAGAAAGTACAGCAAACTTGAATGATGAGGGATGTTTGATTGACAAGTCAGGGAAGCAGAGATGGATGTTTCCAGATGTGTATGTTCTTCCTGTAGTCACTATGGCTCACGGGTCAGCTCATATCAGTGCTAAAGGTATTTGCAAGTTGTAAGACCCCGTATGGCAAAATGACAATATCTCAAAGACAGCTACACATTTAGTGAAATACTGTATGGTGTGCAGGATTGAAGCCCGGGTCACTCGCGACCACCTCGCAGCCTTCCACACAAATGAAGATTCGGTCAGACAATAGAGAATACAAACTAAGTTATTTATTAGTATTGCGCTAGAGCGGAGTCCGGTCTGACCAGCCCCTTGGATTGCTGCAGAGAGGACTGACCCCCACCAACACAACACCAGCAGTTATACATTTCTAATACTCAAGAAGACCCGCCCAGGCCAGAAATTTCCAGCTAGGACCAGTTACACAATGAAGAGACAGAGAGATAAGTTTCAATTCTGAGTCTGAGCACACACTGTATCTGCGTCAAAGTCACTCTGCCTGCCTTCGCAGCTGAGCCAGTGGGAGCAGGCTTCTATCTCATGGTAAAGTTAAGCAGTAGTAAAAAACAATGTATTTATTAGTACAGCGAGGCCCAAACTAGAGAGACAAAGAAAATTCAGCACGGCTACTACTTGCAGAGCCAGGGAGCAATGATTTGCGTTCATGGGCTAGAATTGGTGGCTAAGTATACAATGGCGCCGCAAAGGCTAACTTAAGCATCATTATGTATGGTAGCACAGATCAGACTTTTCATTTAATTCCAACAGACCCTCCTTTTAGCCTTAGCTAAGTCATTTTACACTAGGGAGGGAAAACATCTCTAGTCACATGAACAAAATATTAATACTCAGAACTGTTCAAATGCTCATTATTAAGCAGGGAAACTATAAGAGGCATGTTGACCTAAACAGTATCTACATCAATGCTCATCAACCCTTCGATCTGTTTCTGAGGCCTGATATTAGCATTTGTATTGCATAGATATCCTTTGCTTAGGAATCAATGTACTTACGCAGCTCGCACAACAAGCTGGGAGACAGTGCAGAATGGAAAGATAATACCGGCAACTATGACTAAACCAATAAGTATCTTCCAACCTCATGTCACAAACAAAATACAAACAACCCTGACAATGTCCATGTACCTGTCTCTTTGTGTATTCCAGCTGATAGAAAACATATTCAGTATAGGGCAATCTATACATGGCATATGCAGAGCCAAAGTCACAAAAACATGTTCAGGCAGTGAGTGTGTCATACCAACCAAAGAATAAACATTATATTTCTCATCCAGAAACCACATTATCCCTAGTACTGTTATTAGGAAAATCACAACAATCAATATAAAAAATCATTTGACCCCTTTTTGTCCAACTGGGCCAACCAACCCCATCCCTCTCTGAACGTGGTACTGCAAAAGGCTGATCTGCCTCAACACTTGGGCGACCAAAAGGGTACATGGTAATTGGGGGGAAAAACGCAATGCAATGGGGTTGGTGACAAGGAAAGAAGAGGATGGGCAAAGAGTTCCTAGCGTCCTTTAGAGCCTCTCTGGGAGACTCCTATTGTTCATATACGGTGGTGCTACTGAGCACAGCGGTCGGGTAGCACGATCGCGGCCCGTTGAAGAAATTCCACGTTGTCCAGGATAGGTTACCCCCCTTTTTCGGGAAGACACCCTCGACTTATCCTGTCCAGTGTCGCGGACAATGCACCACTCTCCCTTTCCCTAAGCTATCGTTGGTACCACAGACAGGGACAGGCACCCTATTCTTCATCCATGCAGTGTATCCCTACTAATCTGACTTCTCCTTTGGTGCACTATTCCTCCATCCGAGGGCGCAAATTGTACCCAGTGACTCCAGGTACAGAATGACCGATGAAATGTTACTCCTGGATAGCTCCTCTCTCTTATTTTTCAGTGGTACTGCCTCATTCAGCACTTCATTTTTCTTCAAATCCATCTTGGTCTAATTTATTGTGAATTGCCCATAATAAGTAGCTAGGCTGGGAATCACGTCCGGGCCGCTCTGATGTGACTGCAGGGCATCCCTGATCTATGAGTGAATAGAATGGAAACTTTCAGTTAACTGGCAAAGATAATTTTTTATCAACAATGAGTAGTGTAGTAAGCCTCAATCCATTTACTAAACTCCTAAAGAACAATCAGGACATACTTTGAATTATTGCATCAGTCTTTTCTTATAATATTCATCTGGAGATCCTCAAAAAGGAAAAGTGTGTGGTGCGAAATTACAGGGGGCATACTGGTACCCTTACCAGGATTGTGCATCATGCGCACCATACAGTACATGGGCTGGGTAATGTGTAATCATAACCATGGAAATACATATGCATCTGGCAACATTCTGTTTTCATCCCTGGCCTATCAATTCACCATCCCTTGTCCTTTCAATTGTGCCATACTTTCTACTCAAACATCGTGACTTCTGGTACCCATCCAGCAGGGCCTGCTACAAATTTTTTTTCATTTCAGTTTGATAATTTTACTTAACTTCTGATCTGCAAACATTATTCTTTCCCACATCATCAGTTACTTTTCGGTGGGAACTACATTTGCAATTCACAAGCTGTAATAAAGGCGGCTAACTCAGTTACGCGGGCTAACTGATAAGAGACTCATGATATATCTGCGACTGTATGTAGCGTTGCTGTAACATAAGCAATAGTGGTGGTCCAACCTGGGAATTTAAAACAAGAGCCATCGACATGTAGTTCCCCTTGAGGGTCAGATAAAGGAACATAGGTCTAGTCTACCCATCCTTTCATCTCATTTTCCTTTCCAATTCCATCAGTGGTACTTCTTTTATTCATGATATTAATGGCGAACAATGCTAATTTATAGCCAGGTAGACGTGCACTGGTGAGGTGCTGTGTCTCTGTTTATTCAAGGGCATGTTCCCAGCATGGGGTACCATAACTGTGAGATCAGTGGCTAAAACGAGTCCAATCAATTGTCTTATAGAGACGGCCACCGTCATGACCGCCCTTAGACAGCTTGTGAAGCGCTCTTGCGACAGCGTAAAAAAACAGAAAGCGTACAACAAGCCGCCTCGTGTACTTACTACACAAAACGGAATGCAACAATTTGTGTACCAAGCACAGGAGCCGAAGAAAGCGCAGTTTGTCAGTTGCCCAAGTGTTAGCTGCCCAAAAGACTGCTTCAGGCATTCAGGAAAAAGGCTAATGCACTTCTTTAATGTGTTAGTTCGCCAAAGAGCTAATCTCCTACCCCACTTTGACAGTAGGTGACCTAAGTCGGTAAACACCTGTTGACAATACTTACCTTTTGAAAGGCTTACTACATGGCCATTCAGAGCTAAATGCAATAACTATTTAACTGTACTGTCCATACAGCTTTTCCCTGTGTCTGAAATGATGAACAGGTAACTAACCATTAAAAAAAAAAAGAATTAACCATAGATGGTCTGTTTCTGCATACTCCTAAGAAGTGCAGCAGAACCTATGACTCCTACCATCCAATGTGAATCAGGACAAATACCTATTATTGAAATAAATAGTACTGCCAAATAATGCATTTTAGATCAGTAACAGAAAAATATTGAGCAGCATTAGGAACCATTAGCAGAAGCATAGCAATGGCTAGAGCAGCAGGAAGTTGGAGACCACATTTTCGTTAACTTCACACAAATCAGTCACAAGATTTTAACCACAATTGAAATAATGGTGCTATTACAAATTTTAGCAGGCCTCTCCTCAACCACGCCTTTCTCAATTGGATCCTGCATCATGCACAACAAGGATCGCTGCCCCACCCATTGTATCTGACAGTAAGGTATATAAGCAAGATAGCACTGTCTATAGCTTAGATCAAAACCGGCGACCTACCAAGTACAATTCAAATGGTCCATACCAAAGATTATTCAAAATGGTGCCATTTTCACAAAGAACCAAGACAAACTTACCTGGTGCACACAGGCCAAACAAATTCATTCTCCACTACCGACTCTTCGGATCAAACGACCGGATCCAAGGGTTTTGCCGTTCAGAACCCAGGCCTGGATAACCACTGGGCGAGGCACCACCTAATCAGACAGGCGGTGTGGAAAATGACTAAAATCGGTATACATAAGCGGCGTTCATTTATGTTCACCATAGCCACTGTTGAGCGTAAAGTGAAAATCATGAAACATTGGCCACACCATCTTGTCCCTTTTTAGGCCCCTTCGTGCGCGTAAATGGCAGCCATTTTGAAAGCCATGGTCTCCCTGCCCAGCGCCGCTAGCTAGCGCGTCTCTCCCTCTGACCTCGCAAAGCATCCCCCGCGCGCTGATAGCCCCCGCTCTCTCAGACCTGAACCATAAAACTCCCCTCCAGCGCTACTCTGCCTCGGAAATGCATTCCGCTCCCGGCCAACACCCCCCCATCCTTCGATGAACCCCCTTTCCTCTGTGCCCAATCTTCCTGCCCGCCCCCCGGGCGCCACCTGGCTCTGCGGATACCATTTATTGGCCCCCTTACAGTAAGCAGCTGCCCCGATTCAAAGGATCTCTGACTGACCAAAGCCCCCCACCCCATGAGATCCGAATCAGACACACATTCCGGGAATCGACGGAATGTCCTGGTGTGCGATAATCATCACCTACTGTGGCCGGGGTGGGGACTTCTACTGTAAATGTGTGTGGGAACAGGCCCAAAGTGAGGATTCCGAGGATGTCTTTCCGTACATCAAAGTATTGACAAGAATGTGTTTCATGTAATAAAGCAATAAACCTGTGTATAAGAGGCCAGGCCTCAAGGATGCGTTTAGAGCACCTCGAGAAGATACCCTGTTGTCTGATTTGACGTGTTCTGCTCCGTCGGAATAAACTCCTGTTTCCTGCCTTCGGTCTCCAGCGCCTGCCTCTTTGTTTGGTAATCTCGAATGGTATGAGAGGCGGCTAACGCCGGGCAAATACTGAAGGGTTCTTGGTCGAATTCGACCCTACCATTCTACAATTGGCGTCCCAAACGTGGGGCCCATCAGCGATGCGTGGATCCAGTGAGAGAGGTCCCAACGACAGAGTGAATGACTGCAACGATCGGGAAGTGCACCTGCCCGATAGACCCTCGTCTGGCAGCCGATCATCCGAACTTCACCGGTTCCGAGCAGACCTCTCTCGAGTGATCTACGGTCCTGACTGGGAACCATCAGGAGTGCCACAGCAATTACGGAGAATAGAGGACGATCAGGCGCTGGAAGCGGAAGACGAGAAACTGTCCATGCGGTCCGGTTAAGGTCGTGTAAACACGACGAATTGCGAATTGATTGTTTGATTGTTTGAAAATACTAGTATTACTCATTTGATTGTTTCTGAGAGATTCTCTATTTGCAAACAAGCACAGAGTCGCCATACTCTGTTTAGTCTTTGCAGATAGTGAAGGGTAGGTAACGCAGGCCTTTGCCCCCTTTGTAATCCGTCGTGCCTACTTCCCTCTCCATTTGATTGATTGTTATCCAAGCATTTACTGTTTTGGAATTGGTTCTCTTTGGATCATTCTCTATTTACAAAAAAGCACAGAGTCGCAATACTCTGTTTAGTCCTTGTGAATAGTGAAGGATAGGTAACGCAGGCTTTTGCCCCCGTTGTAATACGTCGTGCCTATTTCTATCCCTCATTTGATTGATTGTTTGACCGAACATTGATCGTTCGGAATTGGTTCTCTTTGGGTTATTCTCTATTTACAAATAAGCACAGGGTCGCAATACTCTGTTTAGTCTTTGTGAATAGTGAAGGATAGCTAGTGCAGACTTTTGTCCCCTTTGTAACCCGTCATGCCTATCTTTGCCCCGTTTGTTGGTAGTTGGTTCAGCCCGGACCGTTTATTAGAGGTAGATCATCCGGCTCCACCGGAAGATGCCCCAAATAAAAAGGACATAAATATATATAAAAAAATTGCGGGTTAGCCGCTGTATCATGCTAGCAAACAAAAACATAAAAATCGTTAGGAAAAACAAAAGGAATCGAGCAAAATCAGTAGGCCACTGATGGGATCTCTTTTCTGACCTCGCTAAAATAGAAACATTAGGAACAACCCCTCATGAGAAATATGAAACTAGTGAGAAGAATCGAGCTCGACGCCATGATGGCTGCAAGACAGCTCGGCTCCACCGCCCACCCCGCCCAAATAACGACAAACAATATGCAAATATTATAAATATATACAACACCCCAGCAAAGTAACTATTTAAAACTTTTTATTAAACGACTATTTAAAACTTTTTATTAAACAACTATTTACATGGCAGCGGCTGCAACAACAAGCCCAAATGCATTCGCCGTCTGCTTAACGCTGTTCCTGTCCCGCCTTCAATGTTGGGCTACTTTGAGCTACTTTTTAGTAGGCTTTGGGCTATAAAAAGTCTACAAAAGCCATCAGCCGGCGAGGTAGCGTCGGTAGCGGCCCGTTGAGCGAATAGGCCGGAGGCTACCCAACGCGCCAAGGCCTTGCTGGCAGCCATCGGCCGAAGAGGTCGTTGGGTGGGTGGCCCGGAAGCAGCACGGCCACGATGTTGTTGTACTGGCCTTCCCATTCGTCCACCCTGAGGTGGCATCCAGCGAGCCACGGGTGGGGGGGTGAATGCCTTGCTGATGACCCCCCCCCTCTTATTGCCTGGTCCGACCATCACATATACCTGCGCCAGGAGACGGCGTGGGGTGCACTGGGAGGGAGAGGCGGCGCGAACGAGCCTCCCCCACCTCCCCAGGTGGAGGTTCCTCAGCTGCAGTGGGGCGACCTTTAGCGTTTCACTCGCAGGCCAGCTGCAGTGGGGCGACCCTTAACGTCTCACCTGCCGGACAGCTGCACCAGGACTGCCATTGGCGTTCCACTCGGTTGGATGACCGGGGGACCCGCTCCGGTGGACGGGGTGAAGAGGGGCTGCTGCGAAATGCTCAAAATGGCGGCCGATACCCCGGATTTGGGCCTGGTCCATTAGAATGGCTCTGGGCTACCTTGGAACTCGGATGCTTGCCTGCTCGGGCATGAGCCCCACTCTTGAAGACGTCCTCTCAGTTTTAAAAATTCTACGAAAGTCACTGGCCCTCGACTCCCGCAGGCTTCCGGTGGGGGCCACCGCCACTGTTGCTCGACTATCCCCCATGGATATGCCACTGCCCCGGGCGACCGCCACCGTATCCACATCTGGTATCGAAGGAAAGACTGATTCAATGTATCTGTGGAGGGATACACCTGCTGTCCCGCTCTCCGGAGTGGCCACAACGTTGTCACAAGAAGGTGGTGCTCTCATGCTGACACCGGCCTTTGTCCGAATTACTAAGAGACACTGTAGACTGCCAACTCGATCAGCTCCGGTGGGACCTCAGCGTGACCCAGTAGGGAAGATTTTGCCTTCCTCGCCTTTAAGCCGCATTCCACGCCGCTTGTCCTCTCTGTTGGAGCTAACGAACTTTTTGAACTACCGAAAGGGATTCTGGTCCGGCCGCTAGTTGTCGGAGGCAATTGGACTACACTCTGGACCCACCCGGCCACGCCCCAAAATGGTGCCAGTATAGGCGAGACTTGCAACTCCTTATGACGTTTTAGTTACACAGCCTTGATATTATGGGATATGTATACGGTCCTTGAGCACGTGGCGGGCGGGGAAGGGTACTGACTGGGCATGCGGACAACCCTACTGATATTGGTTCTTATTCACTATTGATTATTGTATTTTCGAAGTAATGCTACTCATGATGCTCGCCCATGGTATGCGTATAAACGATTTTATTGTAACTGATCTTGTTTTACTTTCAATTATAAAATGAACCTTCATTGATCCTGCAACCATTTGTCCCGTTTAAGTTTTTCCAATTACAATGGCTCGCTCATTACGTACTCCTATACTACAAGTGTAATCTCTCCTTACCTCATACATTTCCCGTCTGCCCCGTGGCCTGCCTGTATGGTTGGAGGCCCGTATTTTTATGCTGACATCTTTTTCAATCAAGGTTTTAAAAGAAAAAAAAAATATGTAGAACTAACCTCATATCAGTCACTTAGATTGGTAGGTTCTCGGATAAAGGCTACTATTTTCAAAATAAATAAAGGACAAGTAAAATGAAGCAATTTTGGTTATGAAAAATTAGAAAGACATGGTACATACGAACAATGCGAAAAGAATAGTCAAGATCTGTCGTATTTTTGCATTCCTGCAGCATAAGCAATAGGTAAAAGATTCGGATATTTAGATATATCTATGAATAGGACAATAGACCAGTTCCTCTGGGCTGCAATGCCGAGATGCAAGGTACTGCTTCCCAAAGAAGATAAGTTAGGCACGTGGTAGGTAAAAACATTTTCGTGTTTTTGCGCGCTGATGTGCTTTGTACGCTGTCACCCCCCACCCTCTTCTCTTTCTCTGCAGGTTAATATCGGAATTTCAGCTGGAGTATGGAGAAGACCCAGAATGCACCATGTTACACGCAGAAAGAAGAAGAATTGTATGGTATGAATGCGCGCGTGGGCCCCGATTTGTGTTGTATGAATGCTCATGTGTGGCGCACGTCTGGGTTGACGGACAAATGCTTTTTTTGTATGACTGAGGTATGGATCGAGCGGTTAATGGAATAAGAAAATCAAGCCAGAACATGATACCTGCATGTGAAGGACGAAAAAGAATATAGCACTTACCCTACCTAGGAACGACTCTCTGCCTCTCTGGAGCTAGTGAATGTGAGAGTGGCCTACGCCAGAAACTTGAAGGGTTATTGTAGTACCTCGGACCCCAACCGATATCCCAAATGAACGCCCTAAATGACGCGGACCAGTGAGTCAACTTAATGTGCAGACTAGATGAGAAAAGTTAAGGATACCCCGGGTTGGGGTTCATCCAAAATCCCCCCTCAGCCCAGAAACTAGGGATATTGTCATGTTTTAGATTCACCCCCTCTTCTTCCATCCTCATAGAAAAGTCAGAATTGCACCATCGCACAACCGACAGACACCCCTCCTTTACCTCAACTTGGATCGTCATTTTTTAGATGTTGGAAGACCCCACCGTGAGTATAAGCACGACTGGACCAGTGTCCGACCAATTAAAAGGAGTAAGTATTTATTGAAGCGAGGTTACCAACAGAAGTAGTCTGCTATTAGGAAGGAAGGAGAACGAAGAGCTCGACCCCCAAATGAATTAAATGGAGTACTGAAAATATGCAACACGCATGAAAAGGCTCTTTCGCTAAAAATAGCCCTCTGTTTTATCTTAAGTTTTCGTACTTGATGTATGTACTGTCGCACCCTATCTGGTATTTGTGTATACGTAAACTATGAATTTATGTTTTCCCTCAGCTTGTGTTTTTTACATGAAACTGACCCGTACTGATCTATATGTGTGTGCACTGAATAGCCTATTATTGTACACGTCTCTCTCTCTCTCTCTCTCTCTCTCTCTCCCTCTTTTTATGTTGTACGTGTACTAATAGCCTATTTGGTACGCACGACGCTCTCTCCCTCTGAGGGCTCCCTCGCTCCCTTTTGAATAAATGACGACACTGTACCTCGCCGGTACGGGAATAATTGGCTTTTAGACACAACAGTGTTTGAACAAATTGACAGAAACAAAACAATCGTATTTTGCCATATTACTGCCTCTCCTTTCTGTAAAATGATGAAACTTAATTGGCTGAGAAAGCAAGGACAGGTGAGACGACTGATGTCCCCTAATCTGACCCTTAAAAAGGGAACTATATGTCAGTGGCTTTTGTCTTAAGTACTTTGGTAACACCACCCTCATCGTTCGGATTACCACCGCCCATTGTACAAAAATAGAATGTCCGATACGTCCCCGTTCCTCCAGAATGGTCCCAGTTCTGTACCAGCCGTCCCAGAAAATCTTAAAGACTGTAGCTATAGTCCCATGATAACAGCATTTCACATTTTTTATAAATTAACAGACCCTGAAGAAACATATAGCTCAACGGGATTTGTTTTAAGACAAACGCGAGTCTCTACTGAAGGAGCCGGTTTGAATTCGATAAACTATGTAATTTTTAGATATCAGACTTCTTGCCACGTTCGCAAATATAACAAGAGTAAAACGCCAGACAGACATGTTGTTTGAAAATAAAAAAAATGCTTGCCGACCTGCACTACAGCAATGATGCATGAGTTAACAACATACACCGATGTAAGGATTACCAAGCATCCACCCTATCGTGACCAATGAACGTTTCCCCAACTACTTGGGGTTGGGAGAGAAATTAAAGTGTGTAAACGTCTCCCCCTGCCAATTCTCTAAAAAAAAAAAACAGTTTTTTTGTACTCATTTAAGGATAACATGCAGTCGTCAGAGGAGAGGGGCCGGATGTGACGCACAGCCTGGCTGCAGATCGGGGAATATCTATGACCTCGACCAAGGTGGAGCCACAGAGCAAAGAGTTGCGGGACAAGGCACCGTTTTCAGCGTGGAAAGTGAAGGAAAGAAGGGCCGCCCAGAAGCCCCTGCACGTTGATGAGCTCGTGCCGAAAGTCCCAGCCCATTGTGCCCGATTGATTGGCCCGCTTGCTTGAAATTTCTGCCCTCCTTGGTCCATTTCAGATCTGATCCCACTCCACCCTCTCTTCCCTCGGCCTCCCAAAGCACGCCCCCATCACCCCCCTTTTTTCATATGGAATTTTTTAACTTGACTCTGAGACGAAAGACAGCACAAAAGATAGAATAGGGTTTGTCATGAAGGAAGAACGGAATGCGGGTACCCCGCCTAAGGTACCTATGATAGGTTAGTTAAGGAACAGGACAAACACAGGACTGTGGTACAAGAGCAAAGAATGGCCACACCCTGCAACGCGAGATCTGAAGTAGAGCTGGACGCATAGCTCCACCGCCGGTGCTCAACAGTGCCAACGAAAGAAGAAAAACAATGAGAGCCTACCAGTGATGGCTCGCTGTAAAAAGACACTGGAAAGACGAACCCTTTTTGAACATTACCACCCCTTGAATGACACTTGTATTAATTTGAATTCCTCTCCCAACCACTTGTATTGATTATCACCCAATTGAGCTTTCGAAACATTACATCGGTCACTTCTAACTGTACATGGATAACTAAGAAGACGTTAACTCTGTATCTTGATTGTAGAAACACCAGTTATGCACATGAACATGCTGTCTAGTTTTGATCCCCATGGAGTCCAGACCTCAAGTGATAATAGCCCTTATTCTGCCAGAACCTTTTTTTGTATGACATCATGTTTGTATTCAAACGAATTTCCTACATCGTCTAAATAATGTCCCCGTCTCCAAGGTCTAGCGTATGACACAGCTAAATGTAATTTTGTATGACTACATGTGGTTATGTACGATTCTGTCAGCGTTGATAGTAGGATTATTTCCATCTGCCCGTAATGCATATGGGCTACCAAAGACCTCAATAGACAGCCCAGCCACATACTTCCCTTATTAGTATAACTAAATGTCAGCTTGTACGTCCTTACCTCAGGCATGAACAGAAATGACCTAACTTATTATAAAAACTGGGGACTGTGGAAAATGACTAAAATCGGTATACATAAGCGGCGTTCATTTATGCTCACCATAGCCACTGTTGAGCGTAAAGTGAAAATCATGAAACATTGGCCACACCATCTTGTCCCTTTTTAGGCCCCATTGTGCGCGTAAATGGCAGCCATTTTGAAAGCCATGGTCTCCCTGCCCAGCGCCGCTAGCTAGCGCGTCTCTCCCTCTGACCTCGCAAAGCATCCCCCTGTGCGCTTACAGCCCCCGCTCTCTCAGACCTGAACCATAAAACTCCCCTCCAGCGCTACTCTGCCTCGGAAATGCATTCCGCTCCCGGCCAACACCTCCCCATCCTTCGATGAACCCCCTTTCCTCTGTGCCCAATCTTCCTGCCCGCCCCCCCGGGCGCCACCTGGCTCTGCGGATACCATTTATTGGCCCCCTTACAGTAAGCAGCTGCCCCGATTCAAAGGATCTCTGACTGACCAAAGCCCCCCACCCCATGAGATCCGAATCAGACACACATTCTGGGAATCGACGGAATGTCCTGGTGTGCGATAATCATCACCTACTGTGGCCGGGGTGGGGACTTCTACTGTAAATGTGTGTGGGAACAGGCCCAAAGTGAGGATTCCGAGGATGTCTTTCCGTACATCAAAGTATTGACAAGAATGTGTTTCATGTAATAAAGCAATAAACCTGTGTATAAGAGGCCAGGCCTCAAGGATGCGTTTAGAGCACCTCGAGAAGATACCCTGTTGTCTGATTTGACGTGTTCTGCTCCGTCGGAATAAACTCCTGTTTCCTGCCTTCTGTCTCCAGCGCCTGCCTCTTTGTTTGGTAATCTCGAATGGTATGAGAGGCGGCTAACGCCGGGCAAATACTGAAGGGTTCTTGGTCGAATTCGGCCCTACCATTCTACAGCGGGGCAGATGCGAGTACTCGGCTCTATCGAGCAGGGATCCCCGATCCACCCATCCGACCCGACGTGGCCCCGTCCTCCCCGCCCGTTCGCGTGCATGGATGGGTCAGCCCGATGGAGTCCCTGTTTGGGCGCCAACTGAAGGAAGTGACCCGATTAGGGTCACCCGGATCACTCGCGACCACCTCTCAGCCTTCCACAAAAATGAAGAGTCAGTCAGACCGTAGAGAATACAAACCTAGTTATTTTTTAGTATTGCGCTCGAGCTGAGTCGGGTCTGACCAGCCCCTTGGATTGCTGCAAAGAGGACTGACCCCCACCAACACAACACCAGCAGTTATACATTTCCAATACCTACGAAAACCCGCTCAGGCTGGAAATTTCCAACTGGGACCAGTTACACAATGAAGAGACAGAGGGATAAGTTTTGATTCTGAGCACACACTATCTGTGCGTCAAGGTCACTCTGCCTGCCTACGCAGCTGAGCCAGTGGGAGCAGGCTTCTATCTCATGGGAAAGGTATGCAGAAGTAGAAAACAATGTATTCATTAGTACAGCGAGGCCCAACCTTGAGAGACACAGAAAATTCAGCATGGCTACTACTTGCAGAGCCAGGGAGAAATTAATTGCGATCGTGGCCTAGAAATGGCGGCTAATTATACAATTGCACCACAAAGGCTAACTTAAGCGCCATTATGTACGGTAGCACAGATCAGACTTTTCATTTAATTCCAACATGATGCCAAATCCTGCAAGGGTGCCCCTACACCACCTGGTAATTTTGCACCTCCCACTTTACCTTTTGAGGTCCTTCAAATGGACTTTATTGAAATGGACAGGGGTAACAATCTGAAGTATGTGTTGGTGGTTGTTTGTGCATTCAGTAAATGGGTTTAGACTTACCCCGCTAAAGAGAATAAAGCCATTGCGACTGCAAAGATACTCTTGAAGGAGTTCTTTCCTCGCTTCGCCTTGCCCCATTTGAACTGGGGTGATAACAGAAGTCATTTCAATGCCAAGGTTATTCAGTTAGTTTGTGAAGGACTACACATCAGACAGAAGTTTCATGCTGCGAATCACCCCCAGTCAGCAGGTTTGGTTAAGAAGTACAACAGTAATCTCAAACTGAAATTGGCAAAGATTCACGAGGGAACAGGGTTACAGGGGCCAGATGCTTTACCACTAGGTCTTTTGTCCACAAGAACAACAGCACACTCTAGGACAGTATTGTCACTCTACGAGGTCGTGTTCAGACGCCCAGCGAATGTCTGGGGCGTCCGCATAGGTTTTCAGAAATTGATTATCCTTTACTGACAGATTACCCTTGTTAGTTAACTAAAGGTCTACGTTCTATTCACCAACAGATTCACGAATCCCTTCCACCCATACCAGAGGGGACTGGTCATAACATCCAGCTGGGGGACTGGGTGTTACTCAGGAACTTTAGGTGGAAGAAGAGCCTGGTGCCCCATTGGAAGGGGCCCGAGTTAGTCCTCCTCACTACCAGGACCGTTGTGAAAGTCGCTGGATGAAAGAATTGGATTCATTCCAGCCGTGGCCGCAGAGTACCCTTGCCCTTACACTATGACCACTGGGTGAGGGATGGTATTGCTGATGCTGAGGGAGAGATGATACCTCAGTTCATCCCCTTTAGTGACGGGCGGCTTAGACGGACCCAAACGGATGCTGAGAACAACGACGTGTAAATGCAGCAGCCCCCCCTGAGATCCGAGCAATAAAAGAGCCCCTCTTTGTTGACCCCTCTGTGCCATGAGTCACCAGGTACAATTTGCGCCCTCGGTTGAAGAATGTTGCACCAAAGGAGAAGTCAGATTAGTAGGGATGAACAAGGTGGGTGCCTTTATTGCACAACTGATTCTCATATTGCCAAAACAAACTAATTAATGACTTTTGGTTTTATAACCTGTTGTAACCCCGCCCCCTGTGAGAACCCTCCAGCAGAATATATCACATTGTGACTGGGTTTGCTGTTCTCTCACTAATTTGACCAGCTAAACTTATCCAATAGGAGATTGGTAAAGTTGAACACTAAAGTGCAGAGACCTTCCTGCGTAGGGAAAAAAGCAGTGGTGTCTGTGCAATTACCAACAAACCAACAAACCACCAGCCTACCTCGATTGACATGATGCTTCATTGGGCTATAGGGGTGGTCTCAAATGAGATCGAACTGATCGAAAGACGCTTATCAATAACACCAAATTTAGCCCATCCCATGTTTAATACTGAACAGCAATCCGCCCTGTTGATTACTAATACGGACCCCCAAGGGCCCAATCCATAACAAGTGTTCTAATTCATGATGTGCCAACTCTGGACTTGTGCACTGGGGATACTCCTCCGGATTCTCGAAAAAGAGGGAATGCTAAAACTGCTGCGAAAGCTGGGAAACCCCAAAAGAAGGGAGCCAAGGAACTTGCAGAAGATGGGGTTGCAGCAAATGTAGGGTTGGGGGGGCGTGTGAATGAAGGCACAGAAAAACCACTGTGGGTGTCAAATCTGGTCAGAGATTTACATTTGGAAATAAGAAATATATTTAAGGAGGAGTTGATCTCTTTGACCTCTAGGGTAGATAATCTTGCATCTAGACTAGATGTTTATATTAGCAAGACAGGACCTATTGAGGAAGATCCCTACCAACAGATTAACGCCTCAGCTCACTCTGCCCACCCAAGAAAAGACCATGATTTGAGAAACTAATTGCAAGCAAACTTCACAAGCTCAGAGCAATAGGGGAGACGTGGTTGTCTGTTCGAATACAACTAGTAATCCAATTGATACTACTACCAACCCAGAAAGTCAGGATTCAAGACGGAGGTGAGAGACTGGCAGAAAACAAAGATCCCCAGCAGAAGTTCCCCAAACGGAATCAAACACGCAAGACTTGGGTTCCAAGTCCAGAACCAGAGAGGGCCAGGACCTGCGAAATGTGGCACTAGAAGGTAGCTCAGATTTACCATGCATCAACCTTCCCCCTGACTCTACACCATTTGTCCTGATTTTAGGAAATGTGCCAGAACTCAAAAACGAGCAAAGGGAAATGCATTATGATCTAAAAAATAAATGTATTTTCTGGTTGTCTAAACAACTCCAATTTTCCTATAAGGATGCAAGTGAGATTTTAGTAACCTGCAGGGTGAGGTGGGTAGGCCAAAGAGTAAAAGACCTAGATGGCAACACCATTGTGATTAATTTTAGAAATCCTCAGGTTGTAAGGACACTCCGAATGCAAACCCATCATAGGCACGAAGGGGGCATTAGGCCCCTCCCATTGAGGTACTTCTATCCCCTGAGATCGGTAGAAGATAACAACCCTTGGGTACTTAGTGGAACAGGGACTAGACGTTTGTATCAGCAAAACTGTAACAGGGGTCAAGAGTGCATGAATCTACCATCCTTTAACCTTCCACTTGCAAATAGATTTGCTGCCTTGGATTCCGTTGATTGACTAAAATTGACAGAAATCAAACTCTGAATCTAGAGAAATAGAACCGACAGTAAGGAGGGGTGAGGGAGTAAAGGCTGTCCATAGTGAAGGAAAGGAGAAGCCCCCCCAAATCATATTGTAACAGGTACATCATCAATGATAGTCCAAACCTCCATTGGCCATCAATAGCTGACACCAGTATCTATAACTATTGGTCCTGATTATTCCACCATTGGGACTAGTACTAACTCAACAGCAGTAGCTTATAGTAATATAAATTAACATCTAAAAAACAAGCACAAGTTTCGTGTTTTATTCTGGAACATTGCTGTCTTGATTTCTAAACAAGGTAACCCAGAGTGGGGATCCCTTTATTGACGCAAATGACATCTGCATGTTCCAGGAGACTTGGGCCAGAGAGGACACCTATAGATTGGGTTATGCAACTTTTTGCTAAGCAGCCACGAGCGGGGGAAGGGGAATACCTGTGGGAGGACTTTGTGTCTGGGTTGCTGTGCATTTGGGATGCACTGCAAAACAGATGGACACATCTTCACGTGACATACTTTGCGTCATCCCGAGTTTCCCCACCAAGACCAGAATAGCAATAAATAATGTCTACTCTCACCCTGTTAGCTATGGTCAGGAGTCACCAACTCTTGAACATTTGTCAACCTTTTTACATACCATCCCTGATGGATATTAAATCTTGGTGCTGGGTGATTGATTTTAAGGTTATACCCAGATACGATAGCAACCACAACGCCTTGGTCCTAGAGATGGTATCACCTTGCTCCGTGGGTACCCAAGTAGGTAATTATTTAAACGGGCCCAGGTTAACCATGACTGGTTGTAGGAGGTGAATGAAATGAGGGGCTATCTGTAATTCTCAGTATAAGTTGGCCTCCCTCTATAAAACTGTTATCCCATATCTTGAGGCCGCTAATCAACTTAATCATATTACAGTTCCTAATACAGCCTTAACAGACCAACATTATGGAAAAAATTGAGAAGACTGGGGATTTCAAAAAATTTATTGCAAATTATAATTAAGCTCCACACGAATACCTGGTCCCAGGTACAAATGGGAAGTGAAAAAGGTCTGACGAAACCAATTAAAACTTTGAATGGTCTTAAACAAGGGTGCCTTCTCGCACCAATTTTATTTTCATTATATTTGAGTGATCTACCGTCCCATCTGCAACAATGCTCTAGTCTGCCGCCAAAGGTTGCTTCTCAGAGCATACACGCTTTGCTATACGCAGATGACATAGTTATGTTGGACCTTACACCTTTTGGTCTCCAAAATTTACTGGACTCTTTAAATGTTTATTCGAAGGATCATTTTTTAATCCCAAACCTAACAAAAACTAAAGTGGTAGCCTTTTCTGGCAGGAAAAAAAGTGTCAAATACTGCTGGAATCTTGATGGGATTAGAGTAGAGGAAGTAGATGAATATACTTACCTCGGCAGGATTTTCACAAAGAACTTACAAAACTCAAAACAAATAAATAATCTAAAGAGAAAATCTGAAATACATGCCGGGGCACTCTCTAGATTGTATACTGCCACTGGAAATAGGCACTTTTCCTCATTGCTCAAAGTGTACAGAGTAAAAATACCCTCGGTTTTGTCTTACGCAACTGAGCATTTACCAACAAAACAATGGTCCTTCATGGACATTACCGAAGGAAAGATCTTGAAAAAAATACTAAAGGTTTCTAGATCAACATCTGTACAAGCCCTCAGACTGGAATTTGCATTAACAAGCTCCTATGCTACAGCTGTGGCAAATGTCATTCGATGGGCCTATAACATTTTGCATGCAAAGGAAGGAACACTGAGATTCTTGTTAAAGACTGAGACATTTAAAACAGACTCTTTAAAACTTAACTTTTCTAAGAATATGTCTGAGGCATTCAAAATCGCTAACCTTACCAAAGATATTCTGTTATCCTGGTCAAAATCCCAGTTGAAACTTTTTTTGAAATGCTTTACACCAAGATTAAGTTATGATCTCGATTTCCTGCATTGTAGTAAGTTATCTACTTATAAATCCTATATTGAGACATTGGAATATAAGCAAATACGGCCATATTTGGGGTTATGCCTTTCACATGGAGCAAGAAGGGCCATAACTATGTTGCGCTTAGGCATCCTACCTGTTTCTGCTTTCACATCCAGATGGTCACCAGGAGATTCCCCGATTTGTAACCTCTGTCAAGGAGGTGATCAGGACATTGTGCATATTTTATTTGTCTGTCCTCACTCAAACGTAGTTAAAGCACGGGCAAGATATCTTGAGCCGATATATCAGAAATATAAAATTACTACAGTAAACAACTTATTATTATTAGGTAAACAACCGACTGATGAATGGGTTTGTTATAATTTCTACAAATTTTTAAAATCTTTTTTAATATTATATTAATGTTTATGATTATCTATGTAAATTGTTTTCAAATTTGTGGTCCTCAGTTGAGTACCAAAGCAAATAAAAATCCTTTTGACTTTGACTTGACTACAGCCTTAACAGAAATCGAGAGAAATCATGAAGTTCCTAATACAGCCTAATACAGCCTTAACAGAAATCAGGAGAAAGCATAAAGACCTAGTATGTGATCTGGCAAACATCTTTTTTCCTGTTGTAAAATCCAAACAAAAGTTGTCTATGCCCCATTCCTGATATAATGGTGATTGTTGAAGGGTTAAACAATCACTGATCCTAGCAATCACAACGAAGGACAAACTGATGATAAGAGAAAAAAAAATTGCCTATAAAAATACAATCAATGCAGCAAAAAGACAGTGGGAGGGTGACAAATGGGAAAGCATGAGGAATGCTTTATGTTCTAGGGATATGCGGATCTTCTGGAACCTAGTTAACACCGGCTGCTAAGAGGGCAAATCAGCAATAGAGCCAAACCTTAGGGTAGAAATCTGGAGGGCCCACTTTAAGTCGCTTTATGCAAGGGAAGAGGCAGAAGTAGGACAAGCTATGGGCATGCCAATCTGCTTACAGCAGTCTTTCCCCAATGCCCCAGAAATCTCTAGAAAAGAGATAATGGTTGCATTGAATAGAGTAGCTCCTGCCAAAGTGCCAGGCCTAGACAAGATCCCAGGTGATGTCTTTAGGAATGAACCTACTACTTGGGCCCCATACTACTGGAACTTATTAAATGCTATTCTCCAGGGGATGCTAATTCCAATGACCTGCTTGGGGGCAGAGATCATTCCGATCTACAAAAAGGGCTCTCCACTTCTCCCCACTAACTATTGTCCAATTAGCCTCATAGATGTTTCCCACTAAATCTTTGCACAAGTGCTTTTGGATCAATTAGAAAGATGGATGGAGGAGTATTCTATACTTAGACCCTACCAGGCCTGTTTTAGAGCAAGGGTGTCCACAATAGATCAGATTTTAAGGCTGCAACTCCTCTATTGGAAAACAATGCTCCTGGAGGGTGGCAGCCTTTATCTGATCTTTGTGGACCTAAAATCAGCATTTGACCTAGTCCTCGGGGATTAATTGTGGTCTACTCTACTAAGTATGGGGGTCCCTCCATACCTCTGTCATCAAATGAAGCGGCTCCACGAATCTAACTATGCACACCTTAGATACAGGAAAAATGGTGAGCTCACAGATCCTATAGCTATAGATAGAGGGGTAAGGTAGGGGGGTGTGTTTTGGCCCCAACCCTTTTTTGCTTATTCATCAATGGCCTTGTGGAGGACTTGATTGGTAGAAGGGATGTAGATGCCCCCAGGCTGGCGAAACACAGGGTTCTGCCCTGATGTTCACCGACGACACCCTACTATTATCCAAATCTCTGATGGGAATTCAGCGGGTCTTAGATATTTTCCAGTCAATTTGCAAAAGTAGGGGTTTGGAGATAAACTCCTCAAAGACCAAATGGAGTAGTTTCTTACCTGTAACTCCAGTTCTGTAGTAGGGGTATCTCTGTTATAGTCATAATCTAGTGAATAGTCCTGCTCATGTGCGGGGACCCCGGAGCAATCAAAAATAATCTCTTAAACTTTCTTCTTTGCAGTAGTGCATAGACACTTAAGAGAGAATTAAAGACAGATAATGCAGCCTATACATGCAAGGCTACACTGTCCAGTACTTCAACTAGAAATGCAAAGGATATACCACCAATATCACATTTAAACCTGTCTGTCAGGTTTCACCATGGAAAACACTTCCCCCCTTCACCAAATCCTTGGAATGATGGAGAGGAAGGACAGGACAGACAAGCCCCCATAGGCTGCCATTGTGTCGCTTAAAAAGGGATACCGTGCCTTTAAGGAAACTATCCAGAACTCTCCTGGTATCCCAGAATGCACAGCAACTCCCTCCACTTTCAGTTTTTTTTGGAGGTGAATACAGCTAGACCTGTAGCATTCATCATTTTATCCTTTTCTCCACCGAGGAGGAGGGCGGGCGCTTATGACTATAACAGAGATACTACAGAACTGGAGTTACAAGTAAGAAACTACTCTTTCTGTAGTAGGGGATATCTGTGTATAGTCATAATCGAGTGAATAGAATGGCAAGCCCATCCAAAAAACAACCTGGCGGTGGAGAGAAAATAAGGCAACACCACTACTGTGCAAACAGATTTCTCAATGAAGCCTGCCCAACCTGAGCATCTGCCCTGGCATCAGAGTCCAGACAGTAATGCTTAGCAAAGGTTTGGACCGACTTCCAAGTGGCAGCCTTGCAGATCTCTGCAATGGGAACATTACGAAGCAAAGCTGTTGTAGCCGCTTTGCCCCTGGTGGAATGAGCCTTAGGCTTACCCCCTCAGGTCTTATTCGCTTTCTGATAACAGAGCTGGATACAAGACACAATCCACCTAGAGATGGACTGTTTCGAAGTAGCCAGACCAGTCCTAGCCGACCCATAGTTGACAAACAATTGGTCGGACCTGCGAATGTCTTTGGTTTTATCCAGATAGAATTTCAACACCCTTCTGACATCCAGGGAATAAAGAGACCTTTCCGCTGGAGTGGAAGGATTCTGGAAAAAAGTCTGTAAAGTTATAGCCTGATTAACATGAAAATCAGAAATCACCTTGGGAAGGAACTTAGGGTAAGTGCGCATAACAACCTTAGCAGCATGAAATACAGTATAAGGTTCCTGGCAACACAATGCCTGACTCTCATTCACCCTGCGGGCCGATGTAATGGCCACGAGGAACGCCGCCTTCCAGGACAGGTGCTGCAGTGAAGCCTTGTGAATAGGCTCGAAAGGTTCCTTTATCAGCCTGGACAGCACCACATTCAGTTCCCATGCAGGCGAATGAAGCCGAACAGGAAGGAACACCTTCTTCAACCCTTCCAAAAAATCCTTAATCACAGGAATCTGAAGAAGGATGTCTGCGAAGGGCATTTTCTGTACGCAGTCAACACAGCCAGATGAACCTTAATGGAATGGAAATTAAGTCCAGACTGAGCTAAATGCAGAAGGTATGGAAGGATAACATCCTCCTTGCAGGTTGTCGGATCATAGTTCTTAGACATGCACCAGGATGCAGAAGCTCCTCCATTTGTAAGCATAAGAGGTCCTAGTAGATGGCCTCTTAGCCTCCTTCAATATGTCCATGCAATCCTCAGGAAGATTCAAGAAGCCATATTGCACTATCTCAGGAGTCATGCCGCCAAACTTAACGACGAGAGGATGGGGTGCACCATCTGCCCCCCGAACTTCGTGAGAAGGTCCGGCCGACACGGCAGCCGCCGATGAGGTAGGATCGACCGATGAAGCAGGTCCGTGAACCACCACTGCCTGGGCCATTCCAGAGCAAAGAGGATCATCCGCGCCCGGGATTGGGCCAGCTTGATGAGCACCGCCGGAATCAGGGGAATGGGTGGAAAAGCGTACAGAAAGCTGTTTGACCAGCTGATCCATAACGCGTTCCCCAGAGTCCCCGGCTGATAATACCTCGAGGCGAAGTCGTGGCATTTGCTGTTTTCGGCGGTGGCGAACAGATCCACGTCTGGAGTGCCCCACATGGCGAAGACGTCGCCGAGCACCTTGTCATTTATGACCCACTCGTGGTTTTCCTGAAGAAGTCTGCTGAGGGCGTCCTCCTGAACATTCTGCACACCTGGCAGATGAGTTGCCGTTATCGTCAGTCCTCTGGCTAACAGCAAGTGCCAGATCGCCTGCGCTTCCTGTGACAGTGTGAGCGATCTTGAGCCCCCCTGCTTGTTGAGATAATACATCGTGGTCGTATTGTCCGTCTGTACAAGCAAGGAGTTGGTCTGGAAGGACGGATGAAAGGCCTTCAATGCCAACCGCTCTGAGTTCCAGGAAATTGATGTGATACGTGGACTCTGCTGGAGACAACGTTCCCTGGATTTGTAGATGTTCTGAATGCGTTCCCCAACGCTGGAGAGACACATCCGTCATGATAGTCTGAGTCGGGATATCCTTGTGGAAAGGAACCCCCCTGAGTAGATTCTCTGCCGAGCACCACCATCTCAGGGATTGTTGGCCATGACGAGACAACTGGATCCTGTCGTCCCAGCACCCTTTCCTCTGGTCCCATTGATCCTCCAAGCATTCCTGCAACGGCCTCATGTGCAGGCGCGCATGTGGGGAGAGGAAGATACAAGAGATACAAGAGGCCATCGACCCAAGTAGAGAAGACCCCGTCCTCACTGTTGTAGATGGAGCAGCTATGAGAGCCTGAGCCTTCCGAAGGAGTGATAAGCGTCTCTCCTCCGAAGGAGACACGCTTGCTGACAGCGTATTGATGGAGGCTCCCATGTACTGCAGGCACTGGAACGGGATCGGAACAGACTTGGACATATTTATGTGTAACCCCAGCTGATTCAGCAGGACAGCCGTCCTATTGAAGTGTAGTTGTGCTTCCTGGAAGGTGGAGGCCTTGATCAACCAGGTGCACTGCCACCACAGACATGCACTTCGAAAACGTCCTGGGTGCAGACTTCAGTCCAAACGGTAGTACGGTGTACTGATAGTGATTGGTGCCGACGAGGAACCGCAGGAACTTCCGGTGTTTCCATGCAATGGGCACATGGAAGTATACATCTTGCAGATCTATCGCGCAAAGCCAGTCTCCCCTTTGCAGCCGAGGGTAATTCTGGTGCAAAGACAGCATGCAAAACTTTTCCCTGCAAATCCACTTGTTTGCTTGTCGCAAATCCAGAATGGGCCTGAACTCGTTCTTGTCTTTCTTCCTCACCATGAAGAAGAGAGAGTAAAGGCCCTTTCCCCTTTGAGACAGAGGGACGTCTTCTATCGCTCTTTTTCTTAACAGGGTGTTGGCATCCGCCTGGAGCTCACATAGCTGTAACTGCGAGGCAATCGGTGGAATTGCTGGAGGCGGACTGGTGAACCGAAGACAGTATCCATTGCAAACAATATTCAGCACCCACTTATCTTGAGTAATGTTTCTTCACTCTGCCAGGTAATGTTGGATGCTTCCCCCCACCGGAGCGGGTAATGGATAAGAGGGAAGAAGCACCTCAGGGCCTAGACCCAGCCGGGCCTTTGGTCGCGGATGAAGACTGCTGACCACCGCGGCCCCTCTGGCACTTTTGGAACGGGCGTCGTTGGAACTGTTGCTGCTGCGGCTGTTGTTGCTGCCCAGATTGTCGACCTTGCCCTCTACCTTGCGCCCCGTACCTTCTCTGGAATGAGCGGAAGGTCTTCTTCTGTTCCTTCGGCTTTTCCAACCCGACAGCCGTCAGGGTCTCAGCCTCCGCCTTCATGCGGGCCATCTCCTCGTCCGCATGTTTCCCAAAAAGGGTCTCACCCGAGAAGGGTAGATTGACAACCCTCTGCTGCGCCTCAGGCTTCAAGGATGTCAGGCGCAGCCAGGCGTGGCGCCTCAGGTTAACCCCATGACAGTATCCGTGTGCTGCCAGGAGGGAGGAATCCGCAGCAGAGCCGATCACTTGGTTGGAGACCATGAGTCCTTCGTTCATGATCTCCCTGTTCTCCCAGGGAAGAAGTTCCACGAACCGTGCGAGGGACTCCCATAGTGACCCATCATAACGTACCAACAAGGCCGAGGCACTAGCGGCCTTCATAGACGTGGCGGCCGTCCCACAGACCTTCCTGCCTGCCGAATCCATCCAGCAGCTCTCCTTGTCAGGAAGCTCTGTCGATGACGGGGTGGTGGCGTGTTGCTTCCTCGCCGCCTTCACAATCACCGAGTCCGGCACAGGGTCCAAGCGGAGAAACGCCGGGTCCGAGTCAGGAGCCCGATACTTCTTATGCAGCCTGGAAGGAGCTGATTTCGTAACCGCAGGGTTGAGGCAGAGCTCCACCAGCCCAGGCACCAACGGCAACAAGGGGCGAGACAACTGTTTCTTATGCAGGGTCTCGAAGATGATGGAAGTCAGGGGCGCGGGCACCGTGAGTGTGATGCCCAGCTTAGCCGCTCCTTGCAGTAAAATCTCCTGGAAGGAGACAATGTCGTCAATCGGGGACACCCTCGTCGAAGGGGAGTCCGTCAGGGTCGGCGAGTAGTCCCTGCTGGACGAATCCGTGTGGCGGGATCTAGACCTGTCCCTCCTACGGCGCCGTCTGGACCTCGTGGACGAGTGACGGTGACTCCTGGACCTATCTCTTCGTCTTGAGCGAGACCTCGACCTCCGCGGCCTCGGGCCGGAAAGGAGGGCGCTGTGGGGGCCGAACCGGGAGCCTAAATTGCAGAGGCCCCGTAGGCGGCGGCGGCAAATGAGGCAACAAGGTCGACCTTGGCGGGGCCGGTGGCAGAGGACGGTGAGGAGGAACCGGAGGTGGTGGAGTAGGAGGTTGAGGTAGTGGAGGAGGAGTCGGGTTCCGCGGAGGAGGATCCACGGGCAAAGGAGGAGGTGTAGGCGACCTCGGTTTAGCGGGTGAGTAAACCTGCGAGTACTCCGAGCCCGGAGACTGTCCCACTCTTCTTTTCTTCTTCTTTTGACCAGAGGGGGCAATCGAGGCCCTGCCCCTCGTAGACGAGCGACGGCACCGTCGCGACCGTGTACTCGCTGAAACCGAGGACTCCGTCCTGGTCCTAGAATGTCTAGGCTTCCTCCTCGACACTGAGCATCCCCTCGACATGGAGTAGGAGGTTGAGGTAGTGGAGGAGGAGTCGGGTTCCGCGGAGGAGGATCCACGGGCAAAGGAGGAGGTGTAGGCGACCTCCGTTTAGCGGGTGAGTAAACCTGAGAGTACTCCGAGCCCGGAGACTGTCCCACTCTTCTTTTCTTCTTCTTTTGACCAGAGGGGGCAATCGAGGCCCTGCCCCTCATAGACGAGCGACGGCACCGTCGCGACCGTGTCCCTGCTGAAACAGAGGACTCCGTCCTGGTCCAAGAACGTCTAGGCTTCCTCCTCGACGCTGAGCATCCCCTCGACATCGACGAGCATCTCCTTGACGTCGACAAATGTCGCCTCGACATCGAAGAGCGTCTGCACGGCGTCGATGGTTGTCGCCTCGACGTCGACGGTCGGTCCCTCGACGTCGAACGTCTCCTCGATGATGGCGATCTTCTCGGCGTCGACAACCTCCGTCTCGACGCTGATCTTCGTCTCGGCGTTGCTGACTTACATGTCGACGTCGAGGGTGACCGGCGGTGTCGCCTCGACGGCGAGCGCCGGCGTCTTGACCTCTCTCGACGTCGATGATGGCTCGATGACGAATCAGTCCTCGACGTCGACCTCGTCGGAGGTCTCGACGTCAGTCCCCTCGATGTCGAACGTCGACTGCGCTTCGACCCAGAGCCCTAGGGAGACTGGGAACAGACTGTGGTCATTCCTTTCGACGCCGACGTCGAGGCTATCGACGGAGACGGAGACCGGTGGCGTTTTCTGGCCTTTTCTTTACTGGGGAGCACCCCAGAGGCCGGCACACGGGCAGAGGAAGGAGCCCCTTCATGCCCAGACCCACCTTGTCCTTGCTGCCTTCTCTGTTCCAAACCTTGGAGCCTGGTCTTCTCTCTGTCCTTCAGGGTCATTTTAGGGAACTGCAGACAGATATCACACTCCTCAGGAACATGAGAAGAAGGCAGGAACAGGATGCAAACCCAGTGAGGATCTGATTTTGCCTTTTTCCTGGAGCACTCAGGACATTTATCAAATAAGGCAGGCATATTTGACTAAAGAGCAGCCCAAAACACCAGAGAAACTCCAGCAAAGATGAGAAGAGGCAAAACATGTCGAGTGAACACACTCTAACACTTTAAAAGTGCACAATTAGTAGAAAAAATCCCAAAAAAGGGAGAGCTCAATGCTCCAGGGTCCTGCTAGCAGGAGCCGGAAAAAAGAACTGAAAGTGGGGGGAGTTGCCGTGCATTCTGGGATACCAGGAGAGTTCTGGATAGTTTCCTTAAAGGCACGGTATCCCTTTTTAAGCCACATAATGGCAGCATATGGGGGCTTGTCTGTCCTGTCCTTCCTCTCTATCATTCCAAGGATTTGGTGAAGGGGGAAAGTGTTTTCCATGGTGAAACCTGGCAGACAGGTTTAAATGTGATATTGGTGGAATATCCTTTGCATTTCTAGTTGAAGTACTGGACAGTGTAGCCTTGCATGTATAGGCTGCGTTATCTGTCTTTAATTCTCTCTTAAGTGTCTATGCACTACTGCAAAGAAGACAGTTTAAGAGATTATTTTTGATTGCTCCGGGGTCCCCGCACATGAGTGGGACTATTCACTAGATTATGACTATACACAGAGATCCCCTACTACAGAAATATGGTTTTTAATGCAGATGAGTCCACACGTCCTAATCCCTGCTTAGATGGGAAACTGTTGGAAAAAGTAACAGTTTTTGATTATTTAGGATTAACCCTTACTGATAAAATGCAGTGGCATGCGCAAATTAGATCGGCCAGTTTAAGACTGGCCCAAACTTCGGGAGGGCTGGCTAAGATACTTAAGTAAAGCACCCATAAAGTGGTTGGCCCGGTTACGGAAATATATAAGGCGCAAGTAAGGGGGGTGGCCCTATATGGGCATAAATCTGGGTACACCAACCATCTGATTCCCTCTCTAAGAATGAAAATATTTTTATTAGACCAATCCTAGGCCTCCTGAAAAGCACACCATTAATGCCACTCCGAATGGATCTTGGTTGGACCAATTGCTGAGGAAGTTGCCTCAGGCCCCTTCTCCACCGGCGATGTTTATGGTGCACATCAGAGTTAGTGGCATTTAAGGATGAGATAAAGGAGGTCTTAAACATGCAGGGGGCGGGCAAAATCCCATGGTTAACCTATATTAAAAATACCTTAGTTGTTCTAAGATGGGTAACTTATGGACCAACGCTGAAGTATCTTGCCCGACCATTCGCAGGAAGGCTCTTTCAAAGCTTTTCAGAGAATATAAGGTAAACCAGATCAAGGGAAGTTCCATCACTGGCACATTGACTGCACAATTTTTAGAAGTCAAGGACCAATACAGGCTAGAACCTGTTCTTGACGTTATTCAGCCCCTCCTAGCAAAATACTTTATTTGCAATTTAGGAGCGGTGTACTACCACTCCGTGCCTTCACCAATAACTGGGGGGTGCACAGTCCAAGGGATGTCCGATTTGTGATAACACCTCAGAAACGGACCATCATGTATTGGTTGTCTGTCCTGCATACAAAAAGATTAGGTACCGATGGCTCCAACAGGTCTGCCGGAATCTCTGTACAATTCACTGTGCGAAGGCCTATAGGATATTAAAGTATGATACTAGCTTCCCTATTGTGTATTCAGTTTCCCAATATTTATTCTCTATGTGGTGTGTCTGTTTAAATGTGTAAAAATTTAGTCTGGTTTAATTGGACTCTCCTTTTTAACTTTTTAAACAATTTTTTGCCTTTTTATTGTATAAAAATTTACTCGTTTTTTATATACCTATGCCTTTTCTGAGACTTTTTAAATATCGCACTGTCCAGCATTTTTTTCATTTTGCACAAACGAATTGTATGAAATGTGTTTTACTTTTAAATATACTTTTATGGCCAGAATGACCGAAATAAAGGAATTTTGAATTGAATTGAATTGAATATTAAATAGTTTTACAATGAATACATTATATACAAATAAAGAACCAAAATTGAATATTTGAAATCTTTTTCTATATTTGATTGTGAATAAATAAACAATTTGAATATTTGAGCATTTGTTTGGTGTCTACTTTATTTTTGTGTATTGTTCTGAAATTCAAATCATAGAATCTGCTTAGGCTTGGGGTCCCTGGCTTCCAACGATGACTCAGACTTAGAATGTAGAGATTAATGCTTGGCATAAACAAGACAAGAATGAAAGTAAACCTGAACATCAAAAAGATCATAAAAATACATCCAAACTAGTCCTAACAATTGCACATTTTCAGGAATAGCGTGTTAGCTGAAAACCAGTAAATTTTTTCAAACTAGAGGACTCTTTAAATGAAAGTCTTCCAGCCCTCTTCGATCCATCTGTTCTTGAGCCACCTTAACCTTGCCGAAAAGAACTGAACAATACCGACTCCACTGCTTTGGGAGAGGGAGGGATAGACAAGGTTGGGGGAAGTCCATATTGGTTTAGGATTCAAGATGCATGTCTTTTGACGTCTATGTAAATGTCGGAGATATTCTCCACCAACACGTTGTTCATGCACGTCATACATTTAAAAGTAGATTGGGCCATATTTTTTTGTTTCGGACTACGGATGTACATCCATCCATTCGCCCTTCGGCATTTGAACCTCAAAATACAATAATGTTTATGTTAACAAAAAAGATTCCAACTTCACATTGAGAGAGAATTGAGTCCACCACCAGTACCACAACCGTTCCACGAGCCTTACAGTGCAGTTGCCTATAGAATATAGAGCAAATTAGCCATTCGGCCCAATAAACTGTGGTCACTCTGAAGCAAGAGGGGGATATCAGACCCCCGGGCCTTCCAGGAAATCGGGACACAGATCATCTCCTCCAGTAGCCAAACCAGCAGTGTTCAGGCCCCTCCACCCCCCAAAGGGAGAAGAAGCGGACCGCAAGCCACCTTCTCTTGTCCCTCGTTACCAAAGTAAGACTAGTGTCCCCAAATCTTTCTAAATTTCCCTGGACAACCCCTGGCTGCATACACTACTCCCCCACACATTGAGTCATACCCATACCCATAGGTGCTTAGTGCCCTCCTCCTGATGTCCCTCTTCATTAACGCGAACCCCCAGAGAACAGAAGAGGATTGCTTCCGGAGCAGATCCGCTTTGCCCGGTATACCTAGGATTGCAAATTGAGGCGTGCCAGGGGCTAGCACCTCTCAGACACTCGAGAGCACACTAATCACCACCAGTCAATATTCCTGTGTGAGTGGACAAGCCCGTAACGTATGGAGAAGTGTGGCTCACTGGTTAGAGGCGGCAGACCCGTAAGCAGAGAACGGCCCGGGACCAGGGTTCGATTCCCGACGCGGCAGGGTCGTGGACCAGGGTCAGCGGACTCGATAATTCTCGCCTCGGTGCCTACTCTAGTCAGAAACCACACTCGGCAACTCTGGGCATCAGCTTGCCTCATCTTCACAACGGCCCCCCAGACCGCCGGGGATGCTTGGTCGCACCTTAGAGATACCCATCAGGGACCATCTCTCAGGGTGAGCCAGGACGGGTTCCCCAGCGGTCGAAGCGTGGAGATACTCCTCCGGGAGTCGATTCCTAGCGCTATATAAACCCGCAATTAAATTAAATTAAATTAAATTAAATTAAATTAAATTAAATTAGAAGGCTCCATATGCATCCCCACATCTCAGGCAGTTGGACATGTGAGTCCTCCTCATGTGAAATAAGCGGCTGCGGTACGACTGTCCCATGTGGAGTATTTTTAATTGGATGAGCTGGAAGTTTGTTTTTATTGCTATCTCATGAGGGCACATCAGGGCACCCTCTCAATCTGTGTCCTCCATCTGTCCCAGCTCAAGCTTCTAGCAGGCCCTCAGACAGGTCGAATTGGCGGGTCTATAACTAATGGGCGTGCAGTAGGTAAGGGAAGCCACCCTTGAGGTATTGCCTCAGTCAGTATCCTATTCTCAATGAGGTTATCATTCTACAGGTTCTCCCAGTCTATTGATTCTGCTCGGAGAACATATTCTGGCTGAAGATAGGGAAACTCCTGTGAGGGTCTAGTTCGTATTCTGCCGTAGGTCTGTTTTAATGGTGTTGCGCCTCAAATTATCCATGACATTGGGGATAATGTGTATGCGACCGGGATGGCTCCTAATGTTGACTTTAGCAATGTTACCATGTTAATTGGCTACAGAGGCAGGTTGATCGGATTGCAGTGTCCCAGTACCCTATGAGGGAGGTACAGCCCCTTTATCATCCTGAGATATCGGAGTTACGAAATCCGCAAAATGAGGTTAATAGACAGCGGGTAGAAGGACATCTTCAAGAGGAGTGGTTTATACCCCTTGGAAGAGGAGTGAGGTCTTATCTCTTAAGACCCAGTTACCAGATCCTCGAAAGAATCCGACTCCTAATTACAAAGAATTGACAGAGGGCGAGTCCTCGTCAGTGATGACGCTGGCTGACATTGAAATGTTTTTTGGTTAACTGGTGCCGGTAGATATCTGGCGACAGGTGTACATGCAGGATCACGTTGTAGAGTTGGCTGGTACTTGGAAAGAGATTGGGGCATGGCATCAGGAGAGGAATCCCGGTGACAAACCTAGAGCTGAGATACTAGCGTTGCCAGGTCGGATTATTACATATATGCACTCCTTGATCCCACTGAGGAGAGTGGATTGGGAAAAATTGATGGCCTGCCGTTAGAAGACGGATGAAAGTGTGTCTGATTTTTTCACTAGGTTTGAAGGGGTATTCTTGGACTTTAGAGGACAGGAGTTGTCGATGGAAGGAGGTATTCGACTGTTTGTTAACAGATTTGTAACGAACCTGCTTTCTGAGATCGTGACTCGGTTGCGGGCTTCGGAAAGCACTTGGACTACCTCCTCTACATCAGTTCTTTTGGGCATAGCCCAGTATTATGAGCACAGAGAGAATGAAGTGAAAGAGAGGGTGGAGAAGAAAAACAAAGATTTGAAAATGAAGGTGTTAATGCAGCAGGTGTCCTGGGCGGTGGTAGGCGAAGAGGTATTGGTCTGGCTCAGCAGTTGCCCCGCACCAGCCGGAACGCTACACCTGTGGGACCAAACTAGTGTGCGTACTGTAAAGAGGAGGGGCATTGGTGCAGTGAGTGTCTGACACTGTTGCAGAGAGTTGAGGTTCAGAGAGGGCGGGGCTCGTGAGGAAGAGGAAGAGGTGCAAGTGGCTATGACAGAAGCAGGGAGAGTGAGGAGCAGCCAGGGCAATCAAAGCAAAACTATTTCAATGATCCGAGGGCTATCAGTATTACCATGATGATTTGGATTTGGATGATGTGATGGGACTTAGCCACAACTAGGACAGCCAGGGACAGGGTGGGGGACCAGTCTAAATACCCGTTGACCAGCGTAGACCCTATATCACCGCTGATCACGTGCAATGAATAGCTCTGTTTCTCGTTCACTGGTCCCAGGGGCAGCTCTGTCTGGCCAAAATAATGTTTTGGTAGGTTTTTCAGCCATACCAGTTGTGAGCCCCATCTCCGAGCCTCTGGCTCTGACTATTGGTCCCTTTACCATAGACTTACCTTTTATGTTGACATTGAATTGTCAGGAAAATTTGATGGGTCTAGACCTGTTGAAGAAGTTGCATGCGACTATCTCATGGTCTCCGGATGGCGTCTATATGACGATTGACCCAAGTGTAGTGACATATAAGCAGTGTTTGTCTAAAGACACGAGAGGGAGCCTGCATGAACCTATTGGACAGTTTTTAGATAAGTATATGCAACCCACAGTTAAACAGATGACCACCTGCATTAAAGGTACGACAGACTTTCTGCTAAGACTTCGAACCATTGAGATCGATCAAGATGAGCAATTACTATTATGTACAGCCGACGTAAAGTCACTATACACTTCAATCCCGCATGGTTCGGGGCTAGAAGCTATGGAACAAGCGATATTAGCGACCAACCTTGAACCACCCATGCTAACCTTCCTGATGGAACTTATGGTGTTTACTTTATACCAAAGTTACTTCAAATACAAAAACAACTGGTACCAGCAACTCGTGGGCACTTCCATGGGGAATTACGCAGCACCTGTGTATGCGAACATCTTTATGAAGACATACGAAGAAGAAAACATTCTGAGTAACCCTGACTGGATATCCAACTTAAAAATGATTGTAAGATATATAGATGATATCTTTATCATTTGGAAAAACTCAAAAGAACTACTGGAAAATGCACTGACACAACTGAATATGATTGATGAAAGGATTCAAATCACATGGGAGATCTCTGAGAAGAAGATCACATTTCTAGATGTAGAAGTTACTTTATCTTCAAATGGCTTGGAAACCGACATCTATCGTAAAAGCACCGACAAAAACAACACATTACATTATAGCAGCTTCCATCAGACCGCCCTAAAACAACATCTTCCTACTTCTCAAATGATGAGAGCAAAGAGGATAATATCGGACCCCATAAAAGCCACACAAAGAATTGAAGAAATTGGAGAAAGGTTCATCGCAAGAGGATATCCCACTGAAATCATCACCACAGCCAAGAAACGGGTCAGCCAGATGAAAAGAGCAGACCTACTCAAGGAACATAAAAAAACAGATGAAGCCAGGACGGCAATTGTATCTAAATACTCGACATCCAGTCTGAATATCAAAAAGATTATCAAGAGGCATTGGTCTATCCTCAAAGCAGAACCTGATTTTAACTCCATTTTTGACAATCCACCGACCTTTTCGTTTACCAGGGGTAAGAACTTAGGAGAACTTTTGAAAACTGAAACTGAGATACCCTCGATTTATAGAGGGACCAGACCATGTCTGCGTTGCGGAAATTCCAATAACATTATAAAAGGTATGATTATCACACATCCCGTGAAGGGATACAACATCAAATTGCGTGTCAATGCAACATGTGACACACCAAATGTTATATACTTTATGAAGTGCCCATGCGGCAAAGTATATGTCGGAAAAACAGAGAGGAAAATTAAGACACGAATTAACGAACACAAGTCCAATATCAGGACTCATAACCAAAAATCGTCAGTTGCGCTTCATTTTTCAGAAGAACATCACAATGTCTCCCAATTACAATTTCTAATCTTGGAGACCGTCAGCAAAAAAGAAGGAGTTGATAACAACAAGTACTTACTCCAGAGAGAAAACAGTTGGAATTACAGAATGAACTCAAGCAGACCGCATGGTCTGAATGATCGGATTGAATTTGCGTGCGATTTATAATGTGTAACATAAAAACCTCATACCGTATCCATGGTGACTACGATGATTGCCTTGGCTCTGTCTCGATATTTGATGCATTATAATGTTATTGTATAACCATTTTGTTCAGCGCTCATGAACCTAACTATTCACATTATGTATTATTCTAGATACATTTATTTTACACATTCCCGTCATTTTTGGTTTTTCCTTGCGTATTTTTTTGCGACAACACATCAACACACAATAGAGTCTTTCTTTTAGCTTATACGATCATGTGATCGGCGACGACGTCCAATCAGGACGTCGTTTACGCCAAAACCAGGAAGTCTTTAACCACTACACGGAGAGAGCTTACTACACACAAACTCCGGAGGCGAGAGGGACAAAAGGAAAGGGACGCTACGCGTCTGACATGTAAGTGACTCGACCAGCGGCTTGTTGTCAAGCCGGAAAGTACTCGTTAGAGTACAGCATTGAGATATTGTTTTCTCTTTCTCAACAGCCTACATTTTCAAAAACTTCGGAAACGTTACGCACAAGTTTTTCTTACAGAGTGGAGGCAACTCCACATTGGCATATAAGTGAAGGACGGGTTCGTTCTTTTTCCTTTTTCTTTTGCATCAGCGACTTGAGTTCGCACCACCAAACACACGGTACATAGGTTTTTTTACACGTGTTCACTGGGTTCACAATCACGATGCATGATTAGTTTTTTCATGAACAGTAATGATATTATGTTTATAGTATATTGTTTGAGAATATTCTTTTTGATTTCATAGCGATGCTCCCTGATGAAGGGCTACATGCCCGAAATGCATAGGAAATGAAGCAATGATGCCATATACTGATGACGAAATGAAAATAATTTCATGAATATTCAATTATGGAAAAGGAAACCAAATAAAGAATTGAAAGTTTAAAACACACAAATGAGTGATTTACTTTTTGAAAGGAATCCTTGGGACCATACCAAGGTGATACAGGTGTGCATAAGGGGATGCAACTAATGTCCCATTAGGAGCACATAAGCTAGTGTCTAAAGACAAGCCCCTTCCTGCAGAGTTTTGGGAAGTGTCAGCGACATTATGGGCCACGGGTGACACAGATGTAGGGCTGTTAAAGATACCTCTAGTTTCTATCAGGATTAAGGACAATGCTGTCCTCCCTCGCCTTTCCCAGTATAAAATACCGCAGGCAGGGGAACGGGTGCTTCTCAAAATTGTACAGGATCTGATTGTGTTTGGTGTGGTTGAGGAAACGTGTGCAATAGCCCCATTCTTCTGATTCTAAAAAGGCCACCCTCTGGTTCCCCAGATGACCACCCTGATGTCTATCGTTTCGTGACTGATTTGCGTGCTGTGAACAAGATAGTGGTTCCCCAGTTCCCTGTTTTTCCTGACATTACTGCCCTCCTGACAATGATTCCCCCCACTGCTACCTATTTCTCTATTATTGACCTGAAGAATGCCTCTTTAGTATTCCCATACACCCAGACAACCGGCACCTTTTTGTTTTTTCCTTGGCTGGCAAAAGTTTTAGATTCTGTCGAGCTCCTCAAGGCTATACTGAAAGCCCCAGTATATATAGGCAAGCCCTGAAAGCCCAGTTGAACTCCCTCACTCTTCCCTCGGGTAATGTATTGCTCCAGTATGTGGATGACCTCCTCATTACCTCCGACACAGAAGGAGGATGCAAACAGAGTACAGTTCAATTGCTACACCATTTGGCACAGCATGGGCACAAAGTGTACCTTTCTCAATTTCAGTATTGTCGACAGGAGGTCACCTACTTTGGTCATCTACTGTCGAAGGAGGGAAGGAGACTAACACCTGAGCGTGTGGCTGCTATAACTAAAATGCCTGTCCCTAAGACGCAATGAGATGTATGTGCTTTTATAGGTATTACCTTGTATTGTCGCCACTGGATCCCCAATTTTGCTTTACTAAAAAAACCCTTGTTGCAATTAACCACTAAAGATGTGCATGAACCCTTGCCCTGGATGCATGATTGGCAGCATTGTTTTGAGCAGTTAAAGATAGCGCTTTGCTCTGCACCTGTGCTTGGCACTCCGGAATTCCGGAAGCCGTTAGTGTTGTATATACACGAAATGGCTGCCTGCACGCTCTCTGTCTTAACACAGACCTTTGGAGGTAAGCAAAGGCCATGTGGTTACTTCTGTGCCCTGCTTGACAACGTTGCCAGAGCCCTCCTGAGCTGTCTGAGAGCGTCCGCAGCCGTGGCTATTTCTATCTGACAATCAGCAGGGCTCGCCCTTGATAATGATCTCACGGTTATGGTTCCACATGCTGTGGACATACTTTTGAACAGAACAAAGACACAGCACTTTACCAGTGCACCTCTGACTGGCTATGAGATAACCCTGTTTGCACCACATGTCACCAAAAAAAGATGTGCCACTCTGAACCCAGCCACATTACTACCCCTCCCTTCTGAGAGTGAGGAGACGGACGTGCATGATTGTATCTTCCATATGGAGGAAGCGCTGAAGGGACAGGTAGACCTGACTGATGTTCCCCTATCTGAAACCCAAGGGGAGCTATATGTCGATGGATCTTGTTTTAAGTTACCAGATGGCACAACAACTGCAGTTTATGCTATCACCACCCAATGCACTGTAGTTGAGACGTCACGGGTTCCCTACTAATTAGCACAAGCTGCAGAGCTTGCGGCTCTTTTTCGTGCCTGTGAGTTAAGTGAGGGACTGGCTGTCAATATATATACTGACAGCCAGTACACAGTTAGCGTGGCCCATAATTTTGAGTGACTTTGGGCAGAGATAGGGTTCTTGACAACAAATGGCATGAAGATCCAGCATGGCCCCTTGATACACAGGCTCTTGTCAGCTTTGACAGTCCCTAGGAAACTAGCAATAGTGAAGTGCAGTGCTCATAAGCCAATCACAGATGATGTTGGGAGGGGAATGTGTTTGCAGATCAGACAGCAAAGGAGACAGCTCAAACTAAAATGAAGAGGATGTTTGTAGCGGGTCCAGCTAGTTGGATGCCTGAGAATGGGATGTTTGAGGATACCCTGTAAATTGTGAAAGAGATCCAAAGTGAGGCGACAATTGAGGAGTTAGCAATATGGCAGGAGAGCACAACTAATTTGGATGAGGATGGGTGTTGAACAGAGAAATCTAGAAAGCTGAGATGGATGCTCCCAGATGCATACATCCACTCTGTGGTCACTATGGCACATAGACCGGCACACATTAGTGTGAAAGGCATTTGCAAGCTACTAGACTCTGTATGGCAGAATGGCAACATTCCCAAGGTTGCAGCACGCCTGGTCAAATATTGCATGGCTTGCTTGATGCATAATCATGGAAAAGGTACTCCCACTCCTGTTGGTAGTTTTGTACCTCCTTCCTTCCCTGTCGTGGTTCTCCAGATGGACTACATCAAGATGGAAAGGGTGAACAATTTGAAGTATGTATTAGTGGTTGCTTGTGCATTCAGTAAATGGGTCGAGGCTTACCCCACTAAAGAGAACACCACCATGGTGACAGCGAAGGTGCTCTTGAAAGAGTTCTTTCCGCGCTTTGAAATGCCTCGTTTGTTCTGGAGTGATAACGGCAGCCACTTTAATGCCAAGGTTATCCAGCTGGTGTGTGATGGGTTGCACATTAGACAAACGTCTGCTGCCTCCCACCCCCCACACTCTACCATGGCTTATACATAGACTTACGTAGAGCAGAAACTGAGTGGAAATAAGCAATACATCATGCGCCAACCCATCAGGGCCCCCCTGACTGAACTTCAGATGACACAAGCCCACACACACCCGAGGCACCCGCACCCAGTCCAAGTTCCTAGTTCTCCTGCCCTCTAGATCAGATAATACTTTATTTCTGAAGTAAACAGCACCCTACAAACAAAGAAAACATCATTAAAAACATATCTTGTGAGCTTCTTAGTAAAACAAGTCTAAAAATAGCAGATAAAGTGGTTTATGAAAACAAAATCAATGGCCCCCACTAACAAAGTAACAGGAATCCTACCATGGGGCTCAGTGCCCCACAATCATCAGATAGACAGGTCAAATCAACAGGATCAGGCTATCAGAACAACATTTGTTTCCTCTTGGCAATAGCCCCATTAAAAAAGAACAAAGGCAGCTGCAAAGTGTAGGAGAGTTTAACCCTTGCAAATAAAGCAAGGCCTCAGCACATCTTCTAATACCGCAGGCTTGGATTAAAATAATTAAAAACCTTTTGGAGTATACCAAATAAAATTTACAAAAGAAAGTGAAATGAAGCAAACTCTGAGGTGAAAACTGATTACAAAAACAGATTAAAACTTTATTGGGGTCTAGCTGGCCCAAAGGGAAGTTCAAATGCCACCATGTAATGCTGGTTAAAAAGACTATGTCCCAGGTGGCGTCCACCCATGACAGATATGGCTCTTCTGCCCTCTAATAGACCGACACTCCCATCTACCAACGTGACCAACATGACCAACCTATCTAGGTTGGCCAGGCGTCCACGCGGTTCAAGCAGGAGATAGGCAAGCATGGCAGCCCAGGCCAGTAAGTCATCAGCTAGTTTATTATCCCTCTGGCACTCACGCATGCGGCTCTCGGGCATGAATGTTTCTGCTGATGATCAAGAAGCCTCTCAATGCAGTGATATAATCCGATGCACCAACAAAGGGGAAACTCTCCAACATGTAAATAAATGCACTTTTTAGAATTTCGAAAAGATGTTCTCAGTGTGGCTGGCCTAGCATATGGTACATGATTTTTGTTGCACAATTCACTTAGCAAACTTTTTCAGGGCTCGGCTCGTGCACGGGCTCTTGGTGCCAAGCTAGTCACTCGGCTCGACCGTGGCTCGGCCGTCTCTTGTTGTCATCTCTCTACTGAATATGGGGGGTTGCTGGTCTCTTCCATTTTGCTTGGGAAATTGCATGTGGTATGCCCCATCCCTATTCGCGTCGGACGGGGGTTCCTACGACTGACTCTTCTTGAGCAGGGGCACCCCTATGCTAAGGGGCAGGTGGGTCGTTTTGCCGGGGTCTTCCCCTTTAATGCCATCCGTGCCAGCTCTCGGTGCCTGCACAGCACAGGGCGCGGACGCTTCGGGTCTCGTCCCCGCTGGCGGTGGTCTGCGAGGGCCCCACCTCGGCGGGGTGGGCCGAGGACTCCCCGAGCTCCCACCGGTGGGGATCCCAGCCGCTTGCAGTCGGAGTTCCCAAGCGCGCCGCCCCCGGTACCCAGTGTGGGGGCGGCGCTGTGGGCTGGGCCCGCCTCGTCACTCTGCAGCCCCCTTCCTTCTCGGAGCCGCTGCAGAGCTCCGGAGCAGCCGCCGCAGAGCCCAGAGCCCCGCACCCGGCTCCGGACAGACCCCGCGACAGGAGCCCCGCGCAGAGCTGTGAGTACGGGAGGGTCGCGGCGTTGGGGCCGGAGAGCCACTGGGGAGGGCGGCTGTATGCGAGAGGCTGAGGCTGGGGGCATCGTATAGTGCGGACTGGTAGTGGTGGTATGCACGGGTCCTTGCGTGGGAGAGGGCACCTGCGGGGTTGTACCGGCATGGGCTAGCGGTGCCTACCCGCTCTGGTGGGCACTGCGTAGGGAACGCTGCTTGCACTGAACATGCCCTTAACGAGACATGTGATGTGCACAGTGCGTGCATCACCTCGGTGGATTGCTGCCGCTAGCCTGGCATCAGCGATGAATGATACTTTCACGCGGCTGCCTTACGCACATGGCATTAGGGGGCATCGCACAGAAGTCGCATTCCAGGTACTGGCACTGTACAGTGCAGTCGCGGGGCATGGTTCTTTAAACCAGGCTGCCACTGGAAGGGCATGTTGCTGTCATTCTGCTGGCTGTTAGCAGGGCACTGGTCTGGCATTTCAGATGAGAGTTCCGGCGCTTGGTACTGATGCTGCATGGCATAACCAGGGCGCGGTACTGGCATTGCACATGGCATGGGCATGTCGTGGCACTGGCATCACGCCGAGTCGTCCGAGGGCACACACTTGGAATTGCAGAAGGCAGTATCAGGGTACGCTACTGGCATTCCAAAAGAGATTATCAGAGCATTGGCGTGGCATGATTCTGACATTATACGTGACCAGATCGGGGCACAGAAAAGCCCTGGTAGGTGCCAGGGCACTGTAGCATTGCCAAATGCATTACCAGGGCTGATGGCGGTGCTGCACAGCGCATGAGAGAGAATTGTTACTGGTACTTCACAAGACATTCTCAGGCATGGCATCTGCTTGCCATGTGACAATAGCGGAGCACGGGGATGGCACTGATCAGGGTGTGTGGACGGCACAACAGTGGCATAGCGCAGATTACTAACATGCGTGGTGCCGGGATTCCGTTTGGGAACAACACACGGATGGCACTGGGCAGAAAACGGGGGATGGCATAAGTGCCCTGAGGGCATAGTTTGCTGAAATTGGAAAGGGACCTTACAGTATCACACGGCGCTGGTCTATTATATGGTTGGCACAAGCAGCATGCAAGGCACGTTTGGACTGCCGCTGCATATGTGGTTGGAATGGCGCAGTGGACTGGCATCGCTCAGGGGCTGGCATGTCACATAGAACTGGCATACAAGTGTGGCTGGCCTAGCATATGGTACTGCAAAGGCATGGCACAAGCAACGCGCCTGGCACGTAGGACGTACAAGGGGTCGAGTTGACACGTTGATTGAGGTGGCATTGCGCAGGGTTAACATGTCATTGATCTGGCATGTTGTTATGGCTAGCATGGCACAGGGGGTGACGGATGGCACACTCTACGGTTGAGTAGAATTCTCCAGGTGGATGGCAAGGCGTGGTGGCACGGTCCACGGGCTCTAGCGAGCATTTCAACTGAAAGAAACCGGGACTTGGGGTCGGCACGTGGAAAGTGACAACATCCTGTGATGGAAGAGCGAAGGGGTGGGCATGGCTTGGCATCGGGAGGAGTGGGGAGAACAGAGTGACAAGCAAGGGCACTGGCAGGGAGAGAAAGCCAGCAGGCCAGTGGGGAGTACTCATAGGGGGCAGGGGCTGCCGGGCAGCGAGGGGCACTGAAGTCAGGCTGCGAGGCACAGGGGATCCAAGCAGGAAGAAAGGGCCTCGGGGACATGGTGGACTGTAAGAGAACGGGAAACGGGCGTGGACAGGTCCGAGGTAAAGCCTAGAAAGGCAATGGTTGACATTTGGGAATGTTAACAGGAAGCAATGGGGAATGCAGGCAGAACGGAATGTCTGGCACTGGGAGGAGAGGGTTGGGGTGCAATGGACAGTACTGGTCAAGAGAAAGGGAAACGGGCGTGGGCACTTTCGAGAGAAAGGTCTGCAATGCAATGGGCGGCACTGGCGCTGGATTACAGGGGCTTTGGTGAGGTGGGGAATAAAGGCAGAAACCAGGACTGCCTGCCAGTGAGGGGCGAGGGTAGCAGGGCAGCTTAGAATACTAGTGGCAGATCGAAGGGGTGGCAAGGCGAGTGAAGTGCGAGCGTTTTGTGCCCCCAGATGCATATAAAGTGCCCAGATGAAGGCATGCTGGCCAGTGCATGTGAAATGCCTGGATTTCTGGGAGCGATGCCTTCTCTGTGGACAGCGAGGGCCTGATGGTTGCAAAGAACACCTTCTGTTCTGATTAACCACTTTCTGCCCAGCCCTCTGTGCCTTATCTCATTCTCAGACTATTTAACGCGAGGGGCCTCCATTCCATTGGCAGTCTGTCTGAACGCCACAGACTGCCCTCTTTGTCATTGGCAGCCGTTGGCAAAGACCCTTCCCTGTGCCCCCTTCCATTGGCAGTCTGTGTTAAAACCCCACCTTGCCTCATTGTTTATTCAACATTGATCTCTGTGCGTTCAGGTACAGAAGCCCCTTTCCTAAAGTCATTTCTTATTTGCAGTTTGCATCAAGCCCTTTCATTTTCTCCTCTCCTTGGCAGTTTGTGTTGAAGTCCCAGTGTCTACTTCTCTGTTAGCAGCTTTTAGCGAAACCCCTTCCCTCTGCCCCCTCTCGTTGGCAATCTGTGTTACAGCTCCACATGTACCCTTCTTCATTGGCAGACTATGGCAAATCCCTCCCTCAGTGCCCCCTCTCTTTGGCTGTCTATTTAATTTATAGTGCCTTGTTCAATTGGCAGTCTGAATTAAAGCCAACCAAGGTCCTCTTTTTCATTCCGAGTCCTTAACAAAGCCCCTTCCCTGTGTTCCCTTCCATTGCCTGTCTGTATAAAAGCCCCCCAGTGTCTCTTTTTGGGGCGAAGCCTATCAGACAGAGCAGCTGGCTGGTTTGCTAACGACATTCTGGGGACATTCGGAAAGCGTCCCTGGGAATGCATTCCACCCATTGCTTGCCATTGGCTTTGTGGTTTGTAACTCACATTTGCTTGCTTTTTATTGGCTGGCTTTATTTGTTTTAGGCTGTCCGCTTGTGTTCGTCCCTTCCCTTTCCTTGCCGAAAAAACTATTACAGTATGCTTCCCCCAGTGCTGAACCTTTATTCAAAAAACTTTGACCCCAATCATGGAGATTATGTGTTTATGTACAGAATTTTAGGCGTAATTTTGCTTTCTTTGGGTTTGCTTCCCTGAAGAAGTCAATGGTGCATTACGTTGCACGACGAAACACGTGTTTGTTGCTTTGCTTTGTTTGAACTGAAGAACTGTTTATTCTTGGATGTGGATTTTAAGCTGTGCCAAGAAAAGAGTATTTGATTTGAAGAAAACTCAATACATTTATGGACATTGAAATGTGAACGAATTGGATTCCTATACTAATTCAAGAACTGTTTATACAACATTTGATATTGGTTATATGTTTAGTGTGCTCGGGGTAGACTTTTGAATTACATTTTTTAGTAATTCTCAAGTGTGGTGGAAACCAATATTTTAATACAACAAAAACAAATCAATACACTAGGTGATGACATTTCCACACTTTATCGTTTGTGTGCCGCTCCTTTCGAGTGTTAGCAGCGAAGTGGTGGAATCTTCTTCCCTCTGAGATCCGGGCAATGGATGACCTTCTTCAGTTTAGGCGCGCCATCAAAACCTTCTTGTTTGTTTAATCATAGGCTGTTTTCTGTGCCCTCTCTCTTTCGATGTTGTGTTGTGTTTGCCTTCTCATAGCGCCAGGACGCCCCTTCGCTGGGGCAGCTGTGCGCTGTATAAATAAAAATAACATAACATAACATAACGTGTGCTCTTTAATTTTATCAGTAAACTGTATGCCTGTGCATATGTAATGGTCATTTCAATTAAAGATGCGTTGCCCGTAATGGCAGGGTGCTGCCACACCATGCAAACTCCACTTTACCCCACTCTACTCTACTCTGCACCACTCCACACTATGCCACTCCACTCCATTCCGCATCACTGCGCTATACTCTGCACCTCTCAACTCTATGCCAGTGCACTCTACCCCACAATACTCTACAATGCACTGCTGCACTGTTCGCCACAGCACTCTACTCCAATCTGCTCTAAGACACTCTAATGTACTCTGCACCACTCTAAAACTCTATTCTATGCCACTGCACTCTATGCCACTTCACTGTACTATAAAACCATCTACTCTACGCCACTCTGTTCCACTCTACTCTACACCATTGCACTGTACGTCTCATTACTCTGCACCATTTTATGCCAATGCACTGTAGACCAATACACTCAACGCCACTGCACTCTACACTATTGCACTCTATGACACACTACTCTGCAACACTGCACTCTCTACCACTGTACTCTACACCACTCTACTCTGCACCACTCTAATCTGTGCTACTGTACCCTACGCCACTGTACTGCACACTACGCCAATGTACTTCATGCTCCTATACTGTATGCCACTACACTCTATGCCAATCTACTCTACACCACTTAAATCAATTGTGCACCAACGCACTCTATGACACTGCAGTCGACACCACTTCGCTCTATGCCTCCCTACTCTACTCTGTACCACTCTACTTTATGCCGCTGCACTCTACCCCATTCTACTATATACCACTGCACTCTTCACCACTGTACTCGACGTAAATGCGCTCTATGTCACTGCATTCTACATCACTGAACTCTGACACTTTACTCTGCAAGACTGCACTTTCACACTAAACTCTGTGTCACGCTACTCTTTGCCACTCTACTCTGCCACTCTACTGTATGTCACTGCACCCTAATTTTCACCACTCAACTCTACTGCACTCTACGACAATGCACTCTATGCCACAACACTCTACACCAATTCTACTGTGCATCACTCCATTCTATGCCACTCTAATATATTCTGCATCACTGCTCTCTACACCACTCTACTTTACACCTCTGCACTCTACCCTGCCCTACTCCACTCTACTTCACTCTACTCTGAAACAATCTACTCTACTTTACTGCACTCTATGCCACTACACTGTACACCACTCTACTCTGCACCACTCCACTCCATTGCACTCAACGCCACTGTAGTCTACTTTACATCATTGGACTCAATGCCAATAGACTCTAGACCACTTTACTCAGTCAATGCACTCTATGCCAGTCCACTCTGTACCACTGTACTTTACACCACTTCACTATAGTCCATACGACGACACTCCATGATACTCCACTCTGTCACTCTACTCCTTTAAATGCTACACCACTCTGACACTCTGCTCCATTCTATGCCACTCCACAACAATCTATACCACACTATGACACTACTCCACTCTATGACTCTCTACTTAACTCCCTCTACGCCACTCCATGCCTCTATATTCCACTCTATTCTATGAGACGCTACTCCACTCTACTCCACTGCTCCACTCTACACCGCTCCACTCCACTCCACTCTCACACTCTATGCCACTCCACTTTACTCTATGCCACTCCACTTTACAGCACTCTACTCCACAATATGCCATTCTACTCTCCTGCACTATTCCACTGTATGCCACTCCACTATACACTACTCCACTCTACAACAATCTACTCCACTCTACATCACCCTGTTCTACAACACTCTACTCCACTCCATTCAACACCCTAAATGCCACTCCACTCTTCACCATTCGCTCAACATTGGTAATAATAATAAATAGCCCACTACGGTCTGTGAATCTGCCTATCTGTTTTATGCCATGTTGTGCTTTCTTGTGTAACATTTATCAGCAAAGGTCTTTGACCAGAACCACATCACAAGTGGTTACAACTGTGCAGTGAGACAAAATCCTTATTAACCAGGATGTATGTGTGCAGAGCTGGCTGTGAAGTGATTTCAACATGGAATCTGTCAGGCAGTAAGCATTGATTTCTTAAGTTAGTTATACCGATTAATAATGTGGTCTGGGCATTTGCACTGCAGCTATACATGTGTAAATATTCGTTTATTATTACACTTGTTTCCCATAACATGTATTTTATTGGTGACATTTATTTTCCTGGCATGGCATGATGCATAAGTATCATGGGCAAGCCCTCAATCCTCGCCTTACACTGAGGAAGTTCTGTTGCAGATCACTGCAGAGCAGACGCTATGAAGTGCAGGCGTGCACCATAACATTACATTACATTAAAATAGTGCTTAATTTGTAAAAAACTTAGTACCGGGGCTCTCGACAGGAGGACACTAGAGCTTTCATCATCCATTGCCCCTGGCAGCCCTGCCAATGACAGCACCAACACACTACTAATCATCACACTCTTAGAAGTGTGACAATTCATACTATTACAGGCCACCAAACCTATAAAAATGGCTTTGGAGGCAAATACTACTAATTGAAAATTTAAATTTAAATAATGAACAGAAGTTGTTGTGCTCGTACCTAAATTGGCAGACATCACTTCCATGTGGCAGACAGTCATAAGCCCTGGTGCTGGCAATTAAGTGCCGGTGCTGAGCACTGGAAAGCCCCGGCACAAATTAAGCACTTCATTAAATGCCATCATATGAAGCCAAGGCTCCAGCCCCATACTTACTGGTGGGCAACTGTGTCGGCGGCACGAGAAGGGACTGCTTGCTTCTCTTCATGAGTGGAACCCACCAAAGATTATAGGTCTCCTTTCTTATTCCTATCAAAGAGGAAGAAGACATAGGGGCTCATTACAATGGCGGACCTAGATCTGCCAGCCATCGTTGCGGTGTTTGGGAACACCTGCCAGACATGCGGCAGTCCCACCACTGCAATTACGATGCACCCGCCATACTGGCGGACGCATCCAGGACATTTAACATTGAGGACGGTGCTGCTGGCTACAGCACCGTACGCAATGTCAAAATGTTATGCTGTGCATTTCCCTGCACTATGTGACAGGCACCATGCGGTGCCTGCCATGCAGTGCAGGGAAATGCACGTGGGTCCCTTGGGTACCCCCCAGTGCACAGCTACCTCCCCCCAACACAAGGGGGGCCCGATACGGGGCCCTGAATCCGTTTCCACCTGTCTTTTCGTGGTGGGATGACGGCCGCAAAAAGACAGGCGGAAATGGATATCGTAATCCCTACGGCGGTGCCTGCAAGCCACCGCCACAATGCTGCCCTATGTTTTGGTTCCGCAAGGCGGGCAGAAAAGGACTGCCTTGCGGAACCGTGGCAGACCGTCTTTGCATCCGCCACGCTTCCCTGAGGATTCCCCCGCCATCATAATCAGGCGGAGGAAAATGCTGTCAGATGGCGGAGGGCCCGCCACCGCACGGCTGGCGGTGGCGGTCCCTCAGCAATCGTAAAGAGCCCCATAGTTAGGGATACTTTTGGCTGTCTGAATAAATTTTCCATGAGAAAACACTCTCTGCCACCTTGGTGTCAGGTGCAAAAATCTTTTATAATTTTTTTATTTCGCATTTGCTTTCAGATAGCACATTTCCAAGTGTGTGACACTGGCTACCTTCAAACTTAAACTCTTGATGTTGATAAAATGCATTATTCCTCCAGAAGAAAAGTATAAGTCTGTGCAGTTCTTGGCACTTCCCCACATCAACAGATAAGGGGGGCGAGTTCCCTTCTAGCCAGGGTCCCCTATCATCCCTCTTTCCTTTAAAAGCAGCTCTGCGTATATGTATGGGTGATTGAACATTGAGTCATATTTCTCCCAAACTCAAGGAGTTAGACTGGTTCCATTGTGTCACTCACCTCAGGTTTGAGGCCTGCAGCCAGTATTAAGGATTCTAGATGCTTTTTGATCTCAAGCAAGGAGGAAAACCTTCCTTAGGTCTTCACATATTCACTGGTATGCCCATAAAGAGATACTGACATTTATGCTACTAGTCCTGGCTATCTTTGGCATTTACTGTTTGTGATATTGCCATATTTTTGCCATTCTCATCTGGAAAATACCTCCTCTGTAGAGACATGCTCTTCGTTTATCGGAAATCAAAGCTAAAAACGGATTCTTAAAAGCTGCAGACATGTAGAACCACTAGAATTTGCACATCTTTGTGGAGTTGGCGTGCCATAGCTATACTGAATGAATGCAAAATCCAACAAAGGGATGAAATAGAATATTATTAGCCTTACCAGGCTGGGACATTTCAAGGAGGCACTATTGACAGATGGAAAAGTGTGCATGTACTGATAACTTCCACTTCCACTTACATCTAGGCACAACAGTCGTAGACCAGCTCTGGCTCTCATGACATAATCACTACTGCCTATGGACCGTCTCGGCGTGAGACAGGCTCGGTCGTGTCTTGATCTCGACCCGCTTTATATCAGTCCAGCCAGCAATAAAGTCTCTAATTGTCAAACATTTGATTCCATGTTTTCTATTGGAATGCGGCACGCAAAAAGAACAAGTATCAATCAGATATGAATGGAATATTGTAATCAATCGGAGTGGTGTGCTTGATGTGTGGGTGCGTTGATAAGACCAGTGCACTGGGAATCTACTTAATACATTACACACATAACGTGATTACTATAGCAGTGCAAACGGAAAGCATCTTTTGGATTCGCTCCAATAGGCAATGACGTAGACATGTGATCATATTCAACAACAAAACGTCAAATTAGTGGAGTAGTGTGGCTCACTGGTTAGAGGCGGCAGGCCTAAGAGCAGAAGTCAGCCCGGGACCAGGGTTCAATTCCCGACGCGGCAGGGTCGTGGACCTTGGTCAGCGGACTCGATAATTCTCGCTTCGGTGCTTACTCTAATCAGGGGTTCCACTCGGCAACTCTGGGCATTAGCTTGCCTAATCTCCACAACAGCCCCACCAATTCCGGGGATGCCTGGCTCCACCTTGGGGACTCCCAGCAAGGGACCATCCCACAGGAAAAGCCAGGACGGGTTCCCCAGAGTTATACAGCGCCGGGACGCCCCGTTGCTGGGGCAGCTGTGCGCTTTACAAGTATATTTACATACATTTACATTTACAAATATCTCACCCCCTCCTGCACTTACCACAATCCACACACGGCACCAGACTACAACCAGAGATGGCAAAAATATAAAAAGGTTCACAAAGGTGGGAAAAGAGGATTTGGAGATTTCCCACAACTAGTGTGACCAACCGTCCATAAATTTCACGGACAGTCTGTAATTTCGGCCGTCTGTCCGTTGTCCGTGAAGGATTCTTTAACGGACGCCATTTGTCCGTAATTTTAAACAAGCACAGCCGGCACAGCTTCCACCCATCTCCCTTCTTGACTCTGATGCTGTTGAGGTCGGGTGTCACAGACTCCGATGGGATGTACGATGTAACAACGCGTGTTATTACAACGTGTGCTGTTACATCACAGTCGTTACAACGACTGCATGTTACCACGCTATGCCCTTACAACGCAAGTCTTTACATCGACTTGCGCTAGGTGGCGTGCTAACATTAAAAAAGTGTAATTTACTATTCCAACTCCAGTCCACTTATCAGTAGGGAAGGTGTTGGGATAGTAAACTACACCATTTTTAATGTTAGCACGCCATCTAGCGCAAGTCGATGTAAAGACTTGCGTTGTAATGGCATAGCGTTGTTACATGCGGTCGTTGTAACGACCGCGATGTAACAGCATTGCGGTGTACTGACCGCGTTGTTAAGGATGTTTCCCATGCCGATGTAGTACCAAAGCTCAGATACCCAGCAGCATTGGAGAGGCACAACGGGATGGCAACCCTCACACCTCCAGCCCTTGATGAGCTGTTAAGAGGTGTCTGAGAGGGAGGGGCTGCAGCTTCAGGAGCAGGGGCATCTATTCAGATGCAAACAGCCCTGAATGCGTCATGTCTCCTCAATTTAGAGAGGCCTCAGACGCATACATGCCAACATTTCAGAAGAGCAATTAGGGAGATTTAAAAAAAAAAAATCGGGAGAATGGGGCCTTGAATCGGGTTACTGTCATGTATGGGCTTTGGAAGTGTGCTGCTGCAGGATTGGACATTTGAAACATAAATGCACGTTTTTTTTAACTTTTCCGAAGCATGCAGCGCAATGGCAGGCAGAGAGAGGATGATGCAAGTGTTGTGCACTGGCCAGGCAGGTTGCTGGCAGTGCATGCTCCCCCCGCCCTCCCCCGCCGCCACCCCCCTGTGACAGCCCAGGCTGAAATAGCTTCCTGTCTACATATACAACCCCTCCCCCCCCAGTACTTCACATGTCTTTAAAAGACCATTCCCTTGTTAATGACGCTTTGTTGATTTGTCACCCCTTCTAGAGCCCCTGCATAGTCACTCTGACTATTGCTGGAAGAATTGGCACTTTGCACAATACCAAGCGCTGTCAGCTGAAACTCTGAGGAATCGGGTTTTTGCTTGCAGGAATCGGGAGGCAGGAGACTAGCCCTGAAATCGGTAGTCTCAGGCCTGAATCGGGAGTGTTGGCATGTCTGCTCACACGTTCTTTCTGCCAGGGCCCCGAACATCCTAGATCCGGCCCTGATTGCACCGAGGCAGCACGTGGTTCTCTTCACAGAGCTTAATTACTGTCACTAAATTGTAAGCAAACCTCGGTTCTTCAGACATGCAGTTTATAATGTAATAAAATAAAGAAATGGCACAATCGCACCCACACTGATTAACAAAGTATGGAGGACAATCAGTTAAAGCATTCGCTTGGAGTATCTCCTTTAACCCCTTGGGCGCGGCCGCGATTCTGCGCCTGTGCAGCACATTCCAATCGCGGGTGCCATCAGCATGGTAGGGGTTAAGTACTGTCCATCATAGTTTGGGGATGGCAAAACTAACATTTTGGAAAGAGAGCCTGTCTTCTGGTTATCTTGTCCAGGAGGGGGTGAGGAGCCCTACCCCACCCTGGAAGAGACCAAGATGATACTAGAATACTGCATGCCCACTCCTGTGCCCACACTAGTGGATCTTGTTCCCCCCCTCCTGTGAAGGCTCCTGCCCCCCCCCAGGGATGGCTCCTGTCCCCCATGTGGTGGCTCCTGTCCCACCACCCCGCCTGTGATGGCTCCTGTCGCCCCCTGTGGTGGATTCTGTCTCCGCCCTGGGTGGTTTCTGTCCCAGTCCTGGAATGGCTCCTGCAGCGAGGGTGAAGTTTGTGATGGGCCTCTTCTCAAAAAGGCTCAGCTCAATATGAAAGGTGGGCGAGTGAGTAAGTGAAGGGATGGGTGGATGGCTGGATGAATTAGTGAAAGGGTGAATGGATGAATGAAAGATTGAATAGATGGATAATGAGAGAGGATTGATGAGTGAGTGGAAGGATGGATGAGAGAAAAGGTAAATAGCTGGATGTATGGGTGGAAGAGTAGCTGGATGGGTAAAACGATGGATGAGTGAAAGGATGGATGGATGGATTGATGAATTGATAAGTGCAAGGGTTAATGGATGGATGGATGAGTGAAATGGTGGATGTACGGATGGATGAGTAAGTGAAAGGGAGGGTAGATGGACAAAAGGATGAATAGATGAGTGAATGAGTGAAAGGATAGATGGATGAGAGAAAGGATGGATGAGTGATAGGGTCAATGGATGGATTCATGAGTGGATGTGTAGATGGATGGGTGGGTGGGTGGATGGAATGAAGGATGGCTAAGTGAAAGGGTCGATGGAGAGAGAAAAGGAGGATGGATGGATGACTGAAAGGATGGCTGGGTGGAAGGATAAGTGACTGGGTGGATGGATGAGTAAGTGAAAGGATAGCCGGATGGTTGAAAGGGTAAATGGCTGGATGGATGAGTGAATGGATGGATGGGTAGAAGAGTGGATGGATGAGTAGAAAAATGGATAGGGTGAAAGGGTGGATGGATGGATAACGGATGGATGAGTGAAAGGATGGATGAAGGGATGTATGAGTGAAATAATGGAAGGAATACATGATGGATAGGTTTGCAAATGGTTGAATATGTTTGGGTATGGCTGGGCTTACTTATATACTATTGCGCTTCCTCCTCTGTTGTGTCTGTAAAACGTATCTATTGTCCCGAAGTTTTGTTCTGAATTTTGATCTCCTGTCCTGAATTTGTTTCCTCAATTTTTACACTCACCGTCCTGAATTTGCACCAATGCCAGTTGGTCACCCTACCCACAAACCAAATCACAACTGCACACAGCCGTTCTCCGTTCGCCCCTTTCCCCTAGGATGGTAGGGTTCCCATCTTAGAAAGTGGGGGCCTCGTGGAATGTACGCATGTGCTTGGCATCGGGAGTGGGCTGGTGCATGTGTGTGTGTGTACGCTTGTGTGTGTGTTCCCGCACGAACACGTCCGTGTGTAACTTCACAACCCCCCTCGCGTCTGAAAGGCTGCGCCTCACACCTGTGCACAGTCTGCTGCGCCGCGGGGGCGGCCGCCGCCATACAGCCGCGGCGCTCTGCCAATCCGGTGCCATCCTGCGCCTCGGAGATGATGTTTACGGAGTGTGTGTGTAACATTTCGGTTCTGTTGCCGTGAACATGAATGCCGCCATATGGGCCGCGCTGTGCTTGTGTGGGGGGCGGCGCGCGCATGGCAGCTGCCTGCTCCTCGCACCTGAAGGCTCCTGTCAGCGCTCCGCCAATAACAGAAGGCCTAACATCATCCTGTCAAATAACCTTCAATTATGTCCAGATTCTGACCGACCTGTGTTATGCACACATCGCTCCGTTTGTGTTAATATATAAATGACACCCAACCGGCTGTCTTGTGAACACCTTGGCCAGCCCTGGCTGTCCTTTAAAGTGTCGAAGTATCGCGTGGCTCGCGTTAGTATGCAAATATCCCCCAGCCTTTGTCAAATATTACCCAGTCTTCGTTTGCAAATGTATCGCATATGTTGTTAATGAGCAGATACCGCCCATTCTTCCTCGTTGTGTATATTACGCACCAGCCTTTGTTATTATGATGCTAACGTTGCTCAGCCACCTTTGTTGTGCACTCAGATCTTGTTATGTACAGCACTTGGCCAGCCTCCGTCAACCCGTAAATGTTGCTTTCGCCTCCTTATTGTGCAGCGATTTTCGAACCTTTGTTTTCATACAAATCCAGTTAATTGTTGTGCAAATATTGCTCAACCTTCAGTACGAAGCAACAAAGATTGAATGGCTGAATTACTGACTAGAGATGCTTGTACAGCACAGTCTGCATATTGAATCACCTCATGCTGCATCTTGTTGGGAGGGAGACAAAAAATGGCTTTTCCGTTTTTTCCTAAAGGGAAGGAAGCTTGCGGCCTATGGTGTGAATTCTTAAGGGAGCATGCTCCACAGCTGGGGCCCTTGGGCTGCCAGGCACCTGTCTCCTTGTCAGCTGCTGTGTGGTGGGGGTGTCTGGAGAAGGTACTTTTCAGATCAGTTCAGCGGGCACCTGGGGGTGAAGCACTGTATTTTGTTGCTGAGGTATTTTGAGTCGTTTGGGTGTGTCGATCAGTGGAGCGATAGAAGGCCTCGAAGGTGGCTGACGTGGTGCCTGTGAGATGCCCCAGTGCTTCTTACCAGTTGCCGTCTGCCTGTGGTGTGCAACTGCACTTGGAGATGGAGGACCGCTATCTTGACAGCCAGGCTGAAGCACAATCCTTGGATGTTGTTGGGACTCGAGGTAGGTGGTGGTTCACATTGCTACAAGCACAAATAAAGGTGCAATATGCCGGAAGAGGTGCCTGAATCTAGCCTGGGGTTAAGACATTTTAAGTCAATGGTGAAAACAAGTTTTTAACCTTGAAACTGGTGCTGCTGGACTGCACCAATAAGTGGCGGTTGGGCTGGTTGAGTGGTTGGTGACGAGGTTGGCGTTGATCAACTCGCCTTTTGTTTTGCCTTGATTTTCAAACACTACTTGCCAATGATAGTTTGGTATCAATGCAGTTTTATTAAGGCCTGGTATTTGTATTGCTGTTTGTGGTATCTATGTAGGGTTGAGTGTGATCCGCATTGGAGTGATTAAGGGTGATGTACTGTGATTAATGTCAATCTCGTGGTCTGCGCTGAGATGATATTTCAGGGTCTGATGGTTACTTCGGAGTCAAGGCCTGGGCCGCAGCTTGACGATACTACGTTGAACAAGTAGTGGTGTTTAGGTGAACCTGTCGTTGCCCTTGATGCTATGTAGAAGGCAGGGGCAGGAGTTGGCTTTCATTAGCAGAGGCATTGCCGTGGATTATTTGGAGGTGGCAAGATCTGTTCCTTTTTTGAGCTCCCGGGTTTTGAGACCAGTAAAGGGCGAGGCATTGAGGTTTCATATGGGGTGAGCAACTGTTGCCCAGGTATTGGGTGGTGTCCTTAGTGGGGGTTTTGGAAATGGTGTGAGATGCAGCGTTGATGAGCTGCTCGTTTGTATGTCGGATTCATGGGCGGCGTTTAAGGAGGTATGCTATTCTGTTGAAATCCATCACAAAACGTGCTCATTTTGTTGCTAAAGAAGGTTGGGAGTTCGTTCATCATTGTTGTGCAATTGTTTCTCAACCTCTGTGTGTAAATATTACCCATGCATTTTTTTTTTAATTTCAAACCATTTTTTTTTTTAAACAAGTACACATTGTACCCACCCTGCACTTCCTGTAACTATCCCTTCTGTTTCATTTTTAGGTAAATGGAGCTCAACCTTAATTATTGCGAAATGTATCTTTCGTTTGATGTCATTCAAAACTCATTCTACCTCTGTCAATGTTCAAATTTCGCCCATCCTTTAATATTGTGACAATGTTGCTGAATCTTCTTTATCGAACAGCTCTGGCCTTACCCTTGATCAGACTTCATAGTCTGCAGAGATTTCCCAATCCTTCCGGTAATAATTGTATTGCATATGGTTAATAAAAACCGTTGCAATGTGATTAAACCAGATATTGAAACCTTTTCAATTAAAAGCTTGTGTTAATTAAATAGCTACAATTCACAAGCGGCCTATCAGTGACAGCCAGCCAAAGCCTACTTCAAACAATCTGATCAGATTAAAAGAAGAGTAAACAATAAAAGGAGCAAGTTATAATGAACTGTGTTTCAATCTTTCTAGAATGTAAATGTCACACAACATTCATTAGATATTGGCTTTGAAAATATTCTCTATCGTTATTGTTTGTCAAACAATGTCCAGCCTTCATTTCTGCACCTACATGTGCCAACCTTAATTTCATTGCTCAAATGTTGTCTAACCATCATTACCCAGATATCATCGAACCCGTGGTACTGGGCAAATCTGACTCCTTGCAGCTGTGCAAATTTCGCCAAAGCTATGATAGAGTGCAAATGTTACTCGTCCATAATTGGTGTGATTATCACCCAATATTACTTATCATGAAAATAGTGGCCAGTCTTTGTTATTGTTTGATTATTACACAATGTTCGCCGAGCAAGCATTTTTAATCTCTGCTGTCATGTCAATTTCATCTAATTTTCATTTATGTGGAAATATTGCCAACCCCTTATTGTTCAACTACCATCCATCCTTTGTTTATGTGTCCACAATCGCCATTATCAATTTGTCTGAAATCCTGTCCAGTCTTCCTGCCTGTGTGTACTTGGCACAGCTTTAATATTGTGAAAAAACCACCCAACTCTCTTTGTCATGCAATGTCCACAGCTCTTGTTATTGTGAAAATGATGTACCAATATTTTACTGCCTTATTTAGTGTGCAAATATCTCCAAACCCTCCTTTTAACCCCTCCCATGCTCGTGACGGAACCGTTCCGTCACGAGCCTCGGGTGGGCTGTGCTGGTGACGGAACGGTTCCGTCACGGCCCCGCCGCCGCGCCTGCGCAGCGCGTTCTATTGAGCGGGCGGGGCCGTGACGGAACCGTTCCGTCACAAGCACAGCTCACCCGTGTGCCGTGACGGAGCGGTTCCGTCACGAGCACGGGACCTCCGTGCCGTCGCCCCACCCCCTTAGCGCTGCGGCGGTATAGCCTCTGCAGCGAAGGGGTTAATGTTCATCTGATCCTTACTGTGCAAATATCACCCATCCTTTGTTAGTCCAATTCTTCCATCCATAGTTGCAGTGTAAATATTGCTTGATCTAGTTGGTGCACAAGTATTACCTAACCATCATGATTTGCAAAAACCTCACTAGTGTTCACTAACGGCTTCCATACAAAGGGGCCGCAATCGCAAGTGTAGAAGATAAAACAAAGGAATCCATTGTAAGAGAATGTAGAAATATGACCTTCATTTCTCCTTGGGACACTGGATAGATCCCTTCATGTAAGCTGTCTTTCTACTGGCTGTCAACAGTGTTCAGCCATGGAGGTGCCGCATTCGCGCTCCCCCGTCTAGCGCCTTAGCTGTCACTCATTCAGCAGGTGCAGGGCCAACCCAGGGGGCCCAAGGGTGTGATGGACCCACTGCCCCCAGTGGTTGTGGCTGTGTTTCACTACCCACTCATTTTCCTTGCTTGGAGTGGGACTGGGGCCAGCCACCCCTGCTACGCCATTAGGGCTGCCTGCCTATTGCCTGGTCTGCACCAGCGTACAAGAAACTGGTAGAGTCGGGACAGTAACAGGCGAGAACAGTCTGGTGCCAGGGCACGCCACGATTGACTGCTGGGCAAGGAGGGCCGGATGATCCCTCCTCCATCACCAGTATTGCCCGTATCCGGGGTGTCGCGGCCTCCTTGCCCGTCCTGCCGCTGCAAAGGGGATGACTTTTCACAAGGGGAGGACTTTGGGGGGCCACTAAGGACCCTTATCGGGGGCGGGCCTTACTCAGACACATACCCGTAAACCATGGGTCTTCAAACTGGGTGGCGGGCCCCCCTAGGGGGGCCTCAGGTGATCCCAGGGCACACTCGGGCCAAAAGCAGCATTATTCTCCAATGGGCCATCACTAGCATCTTTTGTCATTTATATCCTAGCTGGGAGTATGTGTCAAAAGGGGAAGAACTTCAAATATTCGTCAACACTCCCAACCACACACAGTGGATACTTTTAATAGATACTATTTAATAGAATAATTGAGAAAAATTCTGAGGGTGGCCCGATGCTTTTTTGTCCACCATTGGGGTGGGCTCGACATTTTAAAGTGTCAAGACCACTGCCGTAAACGGAAGCCTTCATGGCTGTAGGCCTCGAGCCCCGGCCTAATGAGGACGGGGGCAGAAGGTGCGCCGCGAAACCCGCCGGTGTTTAATTCAACTGCAAGAGAAAAATGAATGCCATAACATTAAATACATTCAGCAGAACTCTGCGTCGTTCATTAAGTTTACATTATGGATTCTTAGCGGGTGCCTTAATTAGGCCCTGTTATTAACGGTAATATTCCTCTAATTAAAGGCAGGCCCTCCAGGTGAACATAAATTGTGAAGGAGAAAAACAAAGTTACAGAGTGTGAAGATGGTCGGTGGCCAAGTGAAGGGGGGGCGGGGGGCGGTCAGAGACAGCCGGTGCCGGAGAGAGACGGCCAAAGACTGGCGAGGTAGAGAGAGGCGGTCAAATGCAGCTTGGGGAGAAAACCCGATCATGAATACCGCTTGAGGTAGATTGAAGAGAGGGGGGCTCGCGAGCTGATACCCAAAAATAGAAAGAAACATGCGCCCCTTGATAGAGAGAGACAGCGCGAGAGAGGAAAACAGATTATACCGCTGCTCTAGACGCAGAGCGAGAGGATGGCCCGATGGTGCCTGAGATAGCAACAGAGACACCCAGATAGTGCTTGAGAAGCATTGAGAGTGACAGTCTGAGCCTGTCAACGAGAGGTGCCATTCTCGAGCAGTGCTAGAAACAGCCAGCTGCCTCCTGCATGGGAAAACAAACGCCAGATGCTGCCGGAGACAGCCTGCCTCACGTGAAACCCGCCAGATGCTGCCGGAGACAGAGAGGGTCTGATGTCGCTGTCTGAGACAGACTCTTCTGGGTACTGCCGGGGAGAGACAGGGGTTAGGGCACGGTGAGACAGAGGAAGGAAGAGCTGGAAACAGAGAGACATGTGCAGACACGGCCACAAATAGAGACAGCTAAATACTGTCGTGGAAAGAGACAGCGTAGAAAAGAGAGCGTAGGATACTGCCTTATGCACATTAAGGGCCCTATTATGATGGCGGACGGACTTGCGTCCGTCCGCCACCCCTGCGTAAGAGGGACCGTCCGCATGGGCAGCGGCGGTCCCTCCACGACAATTAGGATGTGACCGCCACCCTGGCGGTCACATCCTGTATTTTTTACATTGCGGCGGGTGCTGCTTGAAGCAGCACCCGCCGCAATGTAAAAAATGAAAGCAGTGCATTTGCATGCACAAAGCGGCAGGCACCGCGCGGTGCCTGCCGCTTCGTGCATGCAAAGGCAGGGGGGTACCATAGGTACCCCCTATGTGCACCCCCACCCCCCTTTCATCCAGGGGGCCCGCTACAGGCCCCCGAGGTGAAGATCCACATGCTTTTCCTCGGCGGAGAATCCGCCGCGGAAAAGCATGTTTGCACAGCCATCCTAATATGTCTGGCGGTGTCTGAGAGACACCGCCACCATATTAGGCCTTTTCCGCCGCGGACAGAAACCAGGACCCACCAGCCATCCTAATGTGGCGGTGGGTCTTTGGTGGGTCCGCAGAGGATTTTCCGCATCCTCCGGGCCGACGGTGGCTTCCGCCGGCCCGGAGGATGCGGAAAATCCTCCATCGTAATGTGCCCTTTAGTGTGTGTGTGTGAGAGAGAGAGAAAGAGAGAGAGTCAGAGTGAGGCATGAGAGTACAACCGAGAGGCAAACAAAGGGATCGCCTACTTCCGAAGGTAGTCACCGAGATAGTGTCCAAATACAGACAGATAGATAGATAGATGGATAGATAGATAGATGGATGGATGGATGGATGGATGGATGGATGGATGGATAGATCGATCGATCGATCGATCGATCGATCGATCGATCGATGGATGGATGGATTTATAGATAGATAGATAGATAACAAGGTACTGGTTGAGAGACAGAAAAACAGAAACAACAAGAGTGTCAGATATTACTCAGAAAAGAGTGAGGCAGAGACAGCCTGGGATAAAGAGTCATGTTGTTAGATACCTCCCAGAGTAGAAAGAGAAGGCACAGTTATTGACCGGGATAGAGAGAAAATCAGACACTGCCTAGATATTGAGAGAGAAAGCTACTATATGGGCGGGCGGGAGAAAATGAAAAAGAGAAAGAGAGACAGAGACAGAGAAAAAGAGAGGAGTGATTGACAGTCAGCCAGACAGATTGGATGAATGGATGGATGAATAAGGTTGAATACATGGGTGGATGGGTGAACATTAGTGGGAGTGTGGGCGACAGAACCAATAGAAAAGAAGACGGGGCTGCAGATATCTTGTGGCTAGATAAAGCCTGGGACCTGTCTAACAACATGGGATATCCCTTTCTAGAGACACTCCGTATAAATAGTTTGATGCTATCGGTTACTGCCAGCCTGGGGCAGAGGAAATGTTTGTAATTTTTTTGGGTACTGCAGTAGTTTAATGAAAGTTCAAAGTTCATTCTGAGGAGAGTTGTGATGTTGTGGAGTGGCGCAGAGTGGAGTGTAGGAGACTGTTGTAGAGTGGAGTGGCAAAGAGTGAAGCAGAGTGGAGTAGAGTGGAGTGTCACTGAGTGGAGTGTAGGAGACTGTTGTAGAGTGGAGTGGCAAAGAGTGAAGCAGAGTGCCGTAGAGTGGAGTGTCACTGAGTGGAGTGTAGGAGACTGTTGTAGAGTGGAGTGGCGCAGAGTGGAGTGGATTAGAGTATTGGAGAGTGGTGGTGCAAAGAGTGGGGCAGAGTGCTGTAGAGGGGAGTGGCATAGAGTGCAGTAGTGTATCCTAGAGTGTAGTAGAATGGAGTAACATAGAGTGCGATCGAATGGAGTGGCGTACAGTGGAGTAGTGTGAGGAGTAAAGGGGTGAGGCTTGGCCTAGAGGGAGCTGGGCTGGTCTCCACAGGTCAGTGTGTGGCCATTTTTCTGGCGGTTTGTGGGCCTGTTTTTACTGGTGATTTCCCTGATATTAAAAGAAACATTGCTTTCAGCAAGCTCAAATCAATGCAGTCTTCCATATCTTTGAAAAATACATACAGCGTGTCTTTGCATTTTCAAAACAGCCCCAATTTGCCACTTTTTTAGCTTTCTAATACACTAATGGGGGCCACTTTTATTTTGGTTCCTGGGCCTATGCACTGTCCCAGTCCGACCCGGTACTTAATGCCCTTCTTGATTGCCCACGGCAAAGGTGCCTCTCCTAGATGCCACCATGGCACCCTGCACAGAATAATATATCTGAAAGGTGTCAAGTGTCTCTTTCTGTGGGACACAGTCGGAAGGAAAAACACACAAAAGTAAAAAGCCATTTGGCAACCTTGCAATTCTTGATTGAAGAGGAAAATCACACTGAAGAAATCTGCAAGGCACCAATCTTCTGCTGTCTGAAGGATGAGAGAGACTGGCTACGCCAGCAGTAGGACCTAGAAGGAAAGCTTTCGAGCCTGCTACAAATAAAAATCAAGGACAACATAGCAGAAAGGGTAATGAACGCAATAAAAAATCTAGGAAAGGGATGTGATCTCGTCCATCTTGGTCCTGAAAGGCTCCTTTAAGTATGCTTCAAAAAGGAACTGACCTCATATGACATGACTCTGCTACATCTTGGATTGGGACCTAAAGATATCCTCCAATGGACGGACTGTCTTTAAAGGGCTGCCTGTAAGCTCGGCCCCTCCCCAGGAACTCATAGTATTCGCTCAACAATGAAAAAGCCCAAGTTGGACATCCTGCCTGCTGCTTTGAATTCTGAAGTTTCACTGCAGCCCTTCATGCGCCTAGAAACCCCGTCTGGATCACTCCAAATGCAGATCAGCTTGAAGGACCCCGGTGGCGATGAAGCTCAGGCACAGTCTGGGCGCAGTTTCTGACAGTGCATGATGGACAGCGCTTGGAATGCATCTTCTCTCTCTGAACCCCAGCTGTCTCTGGAAAGCTCTGGGTACTGCCCTCTGCTCAGTTCCTGCCATGGATGTAACAAGGTGGCATCACTTCGAATACGACATTAGCTGGACAACTACCAATGTTGTTCAACAATCACAGACACTTTTGTCCTCCTTTAGGGCTAGCACATGGAAGTGATTTGGGGGAGGGAGGGTCACAGGGATGCACAATGAAAAAGAAAAGATACACTTGCCCCCAGGTCTTTGCCGCCGGGTCCCGCGTCTCTGCTCTCCTTGTGGGACTTGAAGAACAGGAAGCCAGGAAGAACAGCCAGGCTCCCTGACCAATCACAACGCTGCAATACAGCATTGTGATTGGTTTTGAGTGTCCTGGTTTGACACTCAACCAGGGAATGGGAGCCTGGGTTTGTTCTCCATGCAGGCTATAATGCAGCCTGCATGGAGAATGGGGAAAGTGTGCATGACTGGTTTGGACGGCCTGAGAGGACCAAACAGTCATTGCTCACTTAGGAGTGGGCAAACCACTCCTCTCCAGCTCCTAGAGCAGAGCAGCCCCACCCACCCACCAGCCAACAAAGGAAACATAAAATGATAATAACTTAAAGTTATAATCATTCTATATTTCCTTTACTTTACACTGCTCAAAAGCAGTGGGGCGACGCTCCTCCACCATAGCGGAGGAGCCGCCACTGCCTGGGGTGCCCGGTTCACCGAGGCCTCAGAGGTGGCCAGATGGTATCATGGTAGCCAACGGAGGGCGCAGAAGGCACCACACATAGAGCTCATGAGCGGCTAGCTACAGGCTGCTGGCCCTGATGGGTGCACTGTAGTATGCTGTAGGGCTCAACCCAAAGGGGCAGCTGGATTCAGACTTTGTGCAAGTTGCGCATAAGGTTCCAATTAAGGGGAGCTGCGGCACATGGCGGCATTAATGTGCCATCGTGCTACAGAAATCACTAGGAGTGGGATATCGTAGACTCTCTGTGGAGGCGCTCTGGAGTTGGTGGCGACAAGGTGCGCTCACAGAGGGCATGTTAGCTGTGTGTCTTCTCTTGAGGTGAGGAAACACTTGCCCTGGCTGTGACCACTGAAGGGAGTTTCAAACCAAGAACAGCCTCGAAACACGCAAACATACACAAAGCTCCAAGATGCTGCCTTTTGTGGCTGGGACAGGTGACTGCTGCCCAGCAGTGGTGTGGAAATGAACACTCCCGAGGATGGGTAACGGGATCTAGGAGCAGCACAGTTTCACAACAATAAGGCGCCGCTAGGCACTTCCAGGACGTTTCCCACAGTGTAACTAGGGAGATGGCCAAATGCTTACCAGCGATCTCCAGTCCTAGCCCTCCTCATCTCAGTCCCTATGCTGCTAGCTTCCCCCTCGTTACACAAGCAGGATTCACTTACCTTGAACCCAGTGACTAGGAGTGGATGTATGGTTTATTCATCATTTGTTTGCGTAGCACTCTTCGCCCTAAGTGGGACGGGTATGCCCAGACGTGGGTCCCTTGCTCACTGTGCCACTGGATTCAAGCTAGACTGGCTGATGGGGGGTGATGCCCCGAAACTGGTCCCAGGATGCTTGTTTCCGGTCCAGGGAGGACCTGGCTTTGCAGTTCGGGCTGGACTGTTCCCAGGAGGAGCAGGGTCAAGACTGATTTGCATATGGCTGGGTCTAAATTAGGGTGGCATGGTGAGCAAAAGAACAATGGATCAACTCAGCTCTCTTGACTGGGGGTGAATGTTTGCATCGTTCAGCAGTCTGTCCATCATGTGTTTGCTTTCATAGCACTCCCAAAACACAGAGCAGAAAGTGAAACCGGAAACTTTACATACTCTGCCAAAGAAGCTTGCCTCAGTACACAATCAGCAAAAGGTAGAAAATAATTTTTTAAGATACGAAAACATTGGCATTCATAGATCTCCTTGTAATTGAACAGATCTCCCGGATCACGTGATCAAACAGCAGCTTCAAGCTGGACTAAGCTTTGTGACTCGTTTGCTTAGAACAGAAACAGGCGTGCACTCTGGTGCTTGCAACAACTTGGGTCCTGTGCGAACAGAACCGAAGTAAGAGCTTAGCTGAGTATTTTCACATGAAAAGTTGCAGCCGTGTGCTTGTCTGAGACTGACACCCATTTTCAGAAACCATTGAGCCTATCAGCGACTGCAGCGACAGTGGCACCAGCCCTGTGTGCACATGTATACGATGCAATACGGTACCCTCGCGTCACTTTATTCGCAGTGCTCCCTACCACGCTTCTATCGATTAGAGAGTTAAATGATGAGCGGATGGGGCGGCTCTCACTTTGGAGACCTGCGTCTCTTTTGACGGAAGCTTACGCCGCTGCGCTGCCCGGCTCGTCAGATGTTCCCAAAATACTGCCCTGGAAGCACGTAAGGTAGAGCTAAAGTGAAGGGAATGCATACATTCGGCAGAGAACAGAACAGGTTGGTCGGTTCGCGTGTTACACACACACGCAGTGTTTCAAGAAGCAAACCCGATGCAGGGCTTTGACCCGCGCTAACTCACAGCTTCATGGGTCTGTCAGAGAAAACCAAATCAAATAAGCAGCGTCTCTGCATAAATTACGAGGCCCGGGTCATTTTTCTTTTTTTTAATAGACTTGCTTCAATCTCCAGGCTGGGATGACATTTCAATTTAACATGAACTGTCAGTGAAAATGAAAATGCGCGGACTCCTTGCCAGTAAAAAAGAAAAGCATGGAACCAACTGTATCCCCAGCCCGAGGCACCCTTACTATTGAGTTGGCACCCTGCAATCTGAGGACAGGAGCTGGTGCACAGGGCGCAAGCAGTACAGGGCTGCAGTGGGCAGGCCTAGGGTTACTGTCCTGGACCTGCCCCGTTGGTGCACAGCGCGCAAGCAGTACAGGGCTGCCGTGGCCACGCCTGGAGTTACTGTCCTGAACCTGCCCCGTTGGTGCACAGCGCGCAAGCAGTACAGGGCTGCCGTGGCCACGCCTGGAGTTACTGTCCTGAACCTGCCCCGTTGGTGCGTAGCGCGCAAGCAGTACAGGGCTGCAGTGGACAGGCCTAGGGTTACTGTCCTGCCCCATCGGTGCGCGGTGCGCAAGCAGTACAGGGCTGCCGTGGCCACGCCTGGAGTTACTGTCCTGAACCTGCCCCGTTGGTGCGTAGCGCGCAAGCAGTACAGGGCTGCAGTGGACAGGCCTGGGGTTACTGTCCTGGACCTGCCCCGTTGGTGCACAGCGCGCAAGCAGTACAGGGCTGCAGTGGGCAGGCCTAGGGTTACTGTCCTGGACCTGCCCCATCGGTGCGCAGCGCACAAGCAGTACAGGGCTGCAATGGACAGGCCTGGAGTTACTGTCCTGGACCTGCCCCGTTGGTGCACAGCGCGCAAGCAGTACAGGGCTGCAGTGGGCAGGCCTAGGGTTACTGTCCTGGACCTGCCCCATCGGTGCGCAGCGCACAAGCAGTAAAGGGCTGCAGTGGGCAGGCCTGCGGTTACTGTCCTGCCCCGTTGGTGCACAGCGCGCAAGCAGTACAGAGCTGCAGTAGACAGGCCTGGGGTTACTGTCCTGGACCTGCCCCGTTGGTGCGCAGTGCGCAAGCAGTACAGGGCTGCAGTGGACAGGCCTGGGGTTACTGTCCTGGACCTGCCCCGTTGGTGCACAGCGCGCAAGCAGTACAGGGCTGCAGTGGACAGGCCTGGGGTTACTGTCCTGGACCTGCCCCGCTGGTGCACAGCGCGCAAGCAGTACAGGGCTGCAATGGACAGGCCTGGAGTTACTGTCCTGGACCTGCCCCGTTGGTGCGCAGCACGCAAGCAGTACAGGGCTGCAGCGGGCAGGCTTAGGGTTACGGTCCTGGACCTGCCCCGTTGGTGCACAGCGCGCAAGCAGTACAGGGCTGCCGTGGCCACGCCTGGAGTTACTGTCCTGAACCTGCCCCGTTGGTGCGCAGCGCGCAAGCAGTACAGGGCTGCAGTGGACAGGCCTGGGGTTACTGTCCTGGACCTGCCCCGTTGGTGCACAGCGCGCAAGCAGTTCAGGGCTGCAGTGGACAGGCCTGGGGTTACTGTCCTGGACCTGCCCCGTTGGTGCACAGCGCGCAAGCAGTACAGGGCTGCAGTGGCCAGGCCTGGGGTTACTGTCCTGGACCTGCCCCGTTGGTGCACAGCGCGCAAGCAGTACAGGGCTGCAGTGGCCAGGCCTAGGGTTACTGTCCTGGATCTGCCCCGTTGGTGCACAGCGCACAAGCAGTACAGGGCTGCAGTGGGCAGGCCTGACGTTACTGTTCTGCCCCGTTGGTGCACAGCGCGCAAGCAGTACAGGGCTGCAGTGGGCAGCCCTGGGGTTACCGTCCTGCACCATTGGTGCACAGCGCGCAAGCAGTACAGGTCTGGAGTGGGCAGGCCTGGGGTTACTGTTCTGCCCCATTGGTGCACAGTGCCCAAGCAGTACAGGGCTGCAGTGGGCAGGCCTGGGGTTACTGTCCTGGACCTGCCCCGTTGGTGCACAGAGCACAACAGTACAGGGCTGCAGTGGGCAGGCCTAGGGTTACTGTCCTGGACCTGCCCCATTGGTGCACAGCGCGCAAGCAGTACAGGTGTGCAGTGGGCAGGCCTGGGGTTACTGTCCTGCCCCATCGGTGCACAGCGCACAAGCAGTACAGGGCTGCAGTGGGCAGGCCTGGGGTTACTGTCCTGCCCCGCTGGTGCGCAGCGCGCAAGCAGTACAGGGCTGCAGTAGGCAGGCCTGGTGTTACTGTCCTGCCCCATCGGTGCACAGCGCGCAAGCAGTACAGGACTGCAGTGGCGAGGCATGGGGTTACTGTCCTGCCCCGTTGGTGCGCAACGTGCAAGCAGTACAGGGCTGCAGTTGGCAGGCCTGGGGTTACTGTCCTGCCCCGTTGGTGCGCAACGTGCAAGCAGTACAGGGCTGCAGTGGGCAGGCCTGGGGTTACTGTCCTGACCCGTTGGTGCGCAGTGCGCAAGCAGTACAGGAATGCAGTGGGCAGGCCTGGGGTTACTGTCCTGCCCCTTCGGTGCACAGCGCACAAGCAGTACAGGACTGCAGTGGGCAGACCTAGGGTTACTGTCCTGGACCTGCCCGTTGGTGCGCAGTGCGCAAGCAGTACAGGGCTGCAGTGGGCAGGCCTGGGGTTACTGTCCTGCCCCGTGGGTGCGCAGTTCGCAAGCAGTACAGGGCCGCAGTGGGCAGTCCTGGGGTTACTGTACTGCCCCGTTGGTGTGCAGTTCGCAAGCAGTACAGGGCTGCACTGGGCAGGCCTGGGGTTACTGTACTGCCCCGTTGGTGCGCAGCGCGCAAGCAGTACAGGGCTGCAGTGGACAGGCCTAGGGTTACTGTCCTGGACCTGTCCCGTTGGTGCACAGCGCGCAAGCAGTACAGGTGTGCAGTGGGCAGGCCTGGGGTTACTGTCCTGCCCATCGGTGCGCAGCGCACAAGCAGTACAGGGCTGCAGTGGGCAGGCCTGTGGTTACTGTCCTGCCCCGTTGGTGCGCAGCGCGCAAGCAGTACAGGGCTGCAGTGGGCAGGCCTGGGGTTACCGTCCTGCCCCATTGGTGCACAGCGCGCAAGCAGTACAGGTGTGCAGTGGGCAGGCCTGGGGTTACTGTCCTGCCCCATCGGTGCGCAGCGCACAAGCAGTACAGGGCTGCAGTGGGCAGGCCTGTGGTTACTGTCCTGCCCCGTTGGTGCGCAGCGCGCAAGCAGTACAGGGCTGCAGTGGGCAGGCCTGGGGTTACCGTCCTGCCCCATTGGTGCACAGCGCCCAAGCAGTACAGGGCTGCAGTGGGCAGGCCTGGGGTTACTGTCCTGCCCCGTTGGTGCGCAGCGCACAAGCAGTACAGGGCTGCAGTAGGCAGGCCTGGTGTTACTGTCCTGCCCCATCGGTGCACAGCGCGCAAGCAGTACAGGACTGCAGGGGCCAGGCCTGGGGTTACTGTCCTGCCCTGTTGGTGCGCAACGTGCAAGCAGTACAGGGCTGCAGTGGGCAGGCCTGGGGTTACTGTCCTGCCCCGTTGGTGTACAGCTCGCAAGCCGTACAGGACTTTAGTGGGCAGGCCTGGGGTTACTGTCCTGCCCAGTTGGGGCGCAGCATGCAAGCAGTACAGGGCTGCAGTGGGCAGGCCTGGGGTTACTGTCCTGACCCGTTGGTGCGCAGTGCGCAAGCAGTACAGGAATGCAGTGGGCAGGCCTGGGGTTACTGTCTTGCCCCTTCGGTGCACAGCGCACAAGCAGTACAGGACTGCAGTGGGCAGACCTAGGGTTCCTGTCCTGGACCTGCCCCGTTGGTGCGCAGTGCGCAAGCAGTACAGGGCTGCAGTGGGCAGGCCTGGGGTTACTGTCCTGCCCCGTGGGTGCGCAGTACACAAGCAGTACAGGGCCGCGATCGGCAGGCCTGTGGTTACTGTACTGCCCCGTTGGTGAGCAGTTCGCAAGCACTACAGGGCTGCAGTGGGCAGGCCTGGGGTTACTGTCCTGCCCCGTTGGTGCACAGCGCGCAGGCAGTACAGGTGTGCAGTGGGCAGGCCTGGGGTTACTGTACTGCCCCGTTGGTGCGCAGCGCGCAAGCAGTACAGGGCTGCAGTGGGCAGGCCTGGGGTTACTGTCCTGCCCCGTGGGTGCGCAGTTCGCAAGCAGTACAGGGCTGCAGTGGGCAGGCCTGGGGTTACTGTCCTGCCCCGTGGGTGCGCAGTTCGCAAGCAGTACAGGGCCGCAGTGGGCAGGCCTGGGGTTATTGTACTGGCCCGTTGGTGCGCAGTTCGCAAGCAGTACAGGGCTGCACTGGGCAGGCCTGGGGTTACTGTACTGCCCCGTTGGTGCGCAGCGCGCAAGCAGTACAGGACTTTAGTGGGCAGGCCTGGGGTTACTGTACTGCCCCGTTGGTGTGCCGTTCGCAAGCAGTACAGGGCTGCACTGGGCAGACCTGGGGTTACTGTACTGCCCCGTTGGTGCGCAGCGCGCAAGTAGTACAGGGCTGCAGTGGGCAGGCCTGGGGTTACTGTCCTGCCCCGTGGGTGCGCAGTTCGCAAGCAGTACAGGGCCGCAGTGGGCAGGCCTGGGGTTACTGTACTGGCCCGTTGGTGCGCAGTTCGCAAGCAGTACAGGGCTGCACTGGGCAGGCCTGGGGTTACTGTACTGCCCCGTTGGTGCGCAGCGCGCAAGCAGTACAGGGCTGCAGTGGGCAGGCCTGGGGTTACTGTACTGCCCCGTTGGTGTGCAGTTCGCAAGCAGTACAGGGCTGCAGTGGGCAGGCCTGGGGTTACTGTACTGCCCCGTTGGTGTGATGTTCGCAAGCAGTACAGGGCTGCAGTGGGCAGGCCTGGGGTTACTGTACTGCCCCGTTGGTGCGCAGCGCACAAGCAGTACAGGACTTCAGTGGGCAGGCCTGGGGTTACCGTCCTGCCCCATTGGTGCACAGTTCGCAAGCAGTACAGGGCTGCACTGGGCAGGCCTGGGGTTACCGTCCTGCCCCATTGGTGCACAGTTCACAAGCAGTACAGGGCTGCACTGGGCAGGCCTGGGGTTACTGTACTGCCCCGTTGGTGCGCAGCGCGCAAGCAGTACAGGGCTGCAGTGGGCAGGCCTGGGGTTACTGTACTGCCCCGTTGGTGTGCAGTTCGCAAGCAGTACAGGGCTGCAGTGGGCAGGCCTGGGGTTACTGTACTGCCCCGTTGGTGTGATGTTCGCAAGCAGTACAGGGCTGCAGTGGGCAGGCCTGGGGTTACTGTACTGCCCCGTTGGTGCGCAGCGCACAAGCAGTACAGGACTTCAGTGGGCAGGCCTGGGGTTACCGTCCTGCCCCATTGGTGCACAGCGTGCAAGCAGTACAGGGCTGCACTGGGCAGGCCTGGGGTTACTGTACAGCCCCGTTGGTGCGCAGCGCACAAGCCGTACAGGACTTCAGTGGGCAGGCTGTTGTGATGATTCTAAAAGCTGCATGATCCTCGCTGTTCCATCTCCATGGCAGCATCTCGTGTGAGGCAGTTGCTACCAGGAGAACTGACGGACCAGCAGCTGGGGTTGGTGGCTTTTCAGTAGAAGAAAATAAAGTTACTGAAACTTACCAATGTGTCTCTTTTTTTTAGTTAAATCTTTTTATTGAAACAAGAAAAAGCAAGAGAAAGTGGCCCACATATTCAGACAGAAAATTACATGGCGCACAAGGGTCACACAGGAAATACAGTATTAAATCAGTTGCATGGCATGGCATTACGATTGGAGTCTCTCACGGGTTATGCCTGTTGCTGTGAACTGTGAGCAAGGGGTGGTTCACAGATATTCCCTCTGTATTCGTTCCATTTGTCCCATATCTCCCCCCATTTTTTGGGGCATCCCCGGGCAATGTACACGGTCTTTTCTTGAACCATGCACCAATCCATGTCTCGCTTCCATTCAGTAATTTTTGGAGGCAACGCAGCTACCCAGCACCTAGCAATGTTAAACTTTGCTACCATCTGTCCAAGCGTCACCCATATCTTCCCTCTCTCTGAAAGGTCTGTTGGCTCCCATACGTTCAGCATGCACCGTTTAGCCTCTGGACGCAGACATCTTTCATACATCGAACCACTTTCACCCAGTAAGACTGTAGCACCGGGCATTCCCATATCATGTGGAAGAAGGAGCCAGTCATACCACAGCCCTTCCGACAGCTATCAACCTCGCACCTACCCATCCTCTTCAGCCTGGTGCTTGAAATGTATGCTCTGTGGAGAATTTTAAGCTGGATGAGTCTCAGTCTGGACGAGATGGCTACTTCTTTTGGGGAAGCAAGTGCACATCTCCACTCCTTCTCGTCAATTTCTAGGCCATCAGCCTCCCACCGCCCTTTCAAGCCCAGAAGTAATGTGGCCGTCTAATAGTCTGTCCTCCAGGGGGGGCACCGTACCATGCAGAATGTTCTTTTGGAGCGAAATGTGTCTCTTTTTAACACTGACAACGAGCTAAGCTTGCGGGGGACAAGCCTGCCACCAACTATCCCTATTCCTCTGAACCCACGGAATTGCCTCCTTTTTCACCACAACTAGAATCACCTGACCAGGGAAATCAACGCCTCCAGTTTTTTCTCCGTCAATATCGAAGTATTTACTCCAGACCTTCTACGACTTCATAACCGGAATTGGGCAATTTTTCATGGTTTTGCCTCTTCTCAACGGGTCCTGCTGATGCGCACTCGCTGACCACTGCCTCCACTACGTCAAGCCCTGTTAAGTGTCATTGTCATCATGTGACACACTTGTTACGTTACGTGCGTGCCACCATCTTGGTTTATCATGTCCTTGGCAATAGAGCAACGCGCACTGTTGCGGAGCCCGTTTTCTCACCAACATCGGCTTTCATTGGCATCGGCCATTGGATTTTGAACTGATTTAAACGGTGACCGCTCAGCCCTCCACAGGGCTTGGTCGCCCCACTCACTGCTGCCGCTCCTGCCTGCCTTTGCCGCCTCCTGCCTGCAGATTCCTTCGCTCGCTGCCCGCTGCTCCTGGGAATTTCCCGCTGCTCCTGGGAATTTCCCGCTGCCCGCTGCTTCTTGGAATTTCCCGCCGCTGCCTCCCTGTGGCCCCGCCCCCCTGTGATTCCATTCGCCGCCCCGCTCCCGCCACCCAGCTGCTCCTCCCTCCCGGCTCCTTACTTATGACGCCCCCAGAGCGACCGCGCAGCGGACGCGCGCAGCGGGAGCGCCGATTGAGCGCCGAAGGTGCGCCAAAGGTAAGCCCGTCTGCGCCCGTCTGTGCCTGGCCCACGCCCAGCGCCAGGACCCCTGGCCCTCCCCGCCGAGGCAAGATGACCCGACTGACCTACGACGCCGCCACTCTCAACGCACTCAATGCCGGCCGGACCCACGCCTGCTGCCGAGCCACCCCGAGACGCACCCATGGACCCTTCACCTGCTGCACCTGCAAGTTCACCTGCCTCCGAACCTGCCCCGCACCCGCCAAGACAAACACCAGCAGCAACCACCTCAAGTGCATCCTGATCAACACCCGCTCCGTCCACAGACACGCCGTGGAACTCTGGAACCTCCTCGACGCTACATCACCGGACGTCGCCTTCCTCACGGAAACCTGGATGAACGCCTCGTCTGCACCCGACATCGCCATCACCATCCCGGACGGGTACAAGATCATCAGGAGGGACCGCATCAACCAGACCAGAGGTGGCATCGCCATCGTCCACAGGAACACCATCCGCATCACGACCGACGCCAACGACTCCTTCGCCGCAGCAGAACATCTCCCCTTCCAGATTCACACCGACCCTAAGACGACCCTCAGAGGCACCCTCGTCTACAGACCCCCGGGACCACGCACACAATTCAGCGAAGACATCACAGACTTCATCAGCCCGCACGCCCTCCCCTCCACTGACTACATCCTCCTCGGGGACCTCAACTTCCACCTGGAGAACAACAAGGACCGCAACACCACCGCCCTGCTGGAAAACCTCGCCAACCTCGGACTCAAGCAACTGGTCAACACCCCCACCCACTACGCCGGCCACCCGCTTGATCCCGTCTTCTCTTCCAGCAAGTACATCACCTTCAGCCACGCCACCGGACTCCACTGGACCGACCACAGCTGCGTCCACTTCAGCTTCAAAAGATCCATGACCCACCACCACCCGCAACAGGTACCTCACAGGAATTGGAGCAAGATCACCGCAGACCAGCTCACCACCTCCCTCAGCCAGAGCCCACCCGCCAACACAACAGACCCCAACGAAGCAGCCCGCAACTTCACACAGTGGCTGACCGCCTGCGCCGACGACCTCGCGCCACTAAAGAACCCTCCCAGCAGACCCAGAAGCAAGAAGGCATCCTGGTTCACCGACGACCTCAAGGACTCCAAGAAGACCTGCCGCACCCTCGAGAAAGCCTGGCTCCTCGACCGGACCACGACAACATGACCGCCCTCAAACACGCTACCCGCAAGCACCACCAGCTCATCCGCACCACCAAGAAGAAATCCCTGAAGGAACGACTGGACAACAACGCCCACGACAGCAAAGCGCTCTTCACTATCGTCAAGGAGTTCTCCAACCCCAGCACCGGCACCAACGACATCACTCCGTCACAAGACCTCTGCGACTCCCTCGCCTCATTCTTCCACCGCAAGATCGCCGACATCCACAACAGCTTCGGCGCCCCACCCACGCACCCAACCAACCGTCGAACCAATGCCCCCCACCGCCACCCTTCGCACCTGGACCACGGTGACCACCGAAGACACAGCCCGCACGATGAACACCATCCACTCCGGATCACCGACCGACCCCTGCCCACACCACGTCTTCAACAAGGCCGACTCCACCATCGCACCCCAACTCCGGAACATCATCAACGCCTCCTTCAACACCGCCACCTTCCCGGAGAGCTGGAAGCACGCCGAGATCAGCGCCCTCCTGAAGAAACCTACAGAGGACCCCACCGATCTCAAAAACTTCCACCCATCTCGCTCCTCCCTTTTCCTGCTAAAGTCATCGAGAAGATCGTCAACAGACAGCTGACCGCCTTCCTCGAGACGAACGGATCCCTCGACCCCTCGCAGTCCGGCTTCAGAGCCAACCACAGCACCGAGACCGCCCTCATCGCAGCCACCGACGACATCCGGACCCTGCTCGACAAGGAGGAAACAGTGGCCCTCATCCTCCTGGACGTCTCCGCTGCGTTCGACACGGTCTGCCACCGCACCCTAGTCCAGCGCCTCAGCAACATCGGTATCCAAGAGAAGGCACTGGAGTGGATCATCTCGTTCCTCGCCGGAAGAACACAAAGAGTCCGCCTCCCCCCGTTTCGCTCCGAGGCCACCGAAGTCATCTGCGGCGTCCCGCAAGGATCTTCACTCAGCCCCACCCTCTTCAACATCTACATGAAACCTCTTGCAGCCATCACACGCCAGCACAACCTCAACATCATCTCTTACCCCGACGACACCCAGCTGATCCTCTCCCTCACCAGAGACCCCGACACCGCCAGAACCTGCCTACACGAAGGGATGAAAGACGTCACCGAGTGGATGAAGGACAGCCGTCTGAAACTGAACTCGGACAAGACGGAAGTCCTCATCCTGGGATCTTCACCCTCCGCCTGGGACGACTCCTGGTGGCCCCAAGCCCTGGGCACCGCACCCAAGCCAACCGACCACGCACGCAACCTAGGCTTCATCGTGGACCCCTCCCTCTCGATGACCAGACAAGTCAACGCCGTCTCCTCATCGTGTTTCAACACCCTGCGTATGCTTCGCAAGATCTTCCGCTGGATCCCGACCAAGACCAGGAAGACTGTCACCCAGGCACTCGTCACCAGCCGACTGGACTACGGAAACGCCCTCTACGCCGGAACCACAGCCAAGCTACAGAAAAGACTCCAGCACATCCAGAACGCCTCCGCCCGACTCATCCTGGATGTCCCCCGACGCAGCCACATCTCCAGCCACCTGAGGAACCTGCACTGGCTCCCCGTCGACAAGAGGATCACGTTCCGGCTCCTCACCCACGCACACAAGTCTCTCCATGACCTGGGCCCCAAGTACCTTAACGACCGCCTGACCTTCTACACGCCCACCCGCCAGCTACGGTCCACCAGCCTCGCCCTCGCAGCCGTACCACGCATCCAAAGAGCCACCGCCAGAGGAAGATCCTTCTCTTACCTGGCTGCCAAGACTTGGAACTCCCTCCCCATCCACCTTCGGCTGACCCAGAACCATCTCGCCTTCAGGAAACAACTCAAGACCTGGCTGTTCGAGCAGTAGCATACCCCTCCCCCCAAGCGCCTTGAGACCCTCCCGGGTGAGTAGTGCGCTATACAAATGGCATGATTGATTGATTGATTGGTACAGGTACTGTTTTATTGTTGTGGGGATTAACTTTCGACAAAACTGCGGTCACGTTCACCTTAGGTGTTGCTACACGCTGACTGACTGCCAGTTGCCAATATACTTGGGCTATGGATTTCTGCCTGCTTCCGCGTTTTATTTATTTACTGCTACCGCATATTTTTATCTGCATTCCTAAAGATGTTTATCAAGAGTGCTGGTTGCCATTATACTTGGGTATGGATTTCTGCCTTTCTCAGTCCTCAGTCTTTTTACGTAGATTTGGATTCTGCCTTGCTCAGTGCTTTATTTATTAACTATTCACCGCATACTTTAACTACACTCTCTAAGATTGTGACTTCATTTACACTCCATCTTCAATTGGGAAATTACTATTTCTATTCATTTGTGCCATTGTAATCTAATTACTGACTGATTAATTTCCCAATCACTAACTTTAACCTTGAAACTGCCAACATGGCTGCCACTTCAATGAACCAACCTCCTCTGTTTCTTTTCGAGAAAGGTGAACCACTCTTACCATGGAAGAGGTGGAAACTACTGTTTGATTCCTACCTGGTAGCTATTGGAGATGAAAAGTTTTTGGCTCAAAAGCAAGCCATTCCCCTTCATAACCTCGGAAGAGAGGGGCGCAACATTTATGAGAGCATTGACGTGATTCCTGTGGGTGAAGGTGATGGCAAATCCTCTGATGTTTTCACATGTCCATAAAAATGTTAGAAATGTAGTTTGGACCACTTATCAATGTTGTTTTGGAAAGGCACACATTTTTCATGAGAATCCAAGAACCCAATGAGAAGGTTTGGAGCTACATATCTTCTCTAAAGACACTAGCCCAAACCTGTGAGTTTGGTGACCTCACTGACTCGATATGTGATCAGCTGGTCAGGGACACCAGCATTCCTGGGGTGCAGGAGAAACTCTTATCCAGAAACCGTTCCCTCAAAGAAGCTATAGCCATCGTAGGGGGGATGGAAAACACCTCTGGCTGGGTCAAAGAGATGAAAGCCCATAAGGCAGTACCTGACTACACTCCAACCCCCAGTAGCATTAATGAACTGATTCAAAGGGAGACACCTCAAGACTTCGTTGACAATGTCTCCAAAGTTGTACGTGGAACCAAGGCCAAGCCTTCCACAGACTTTTCTAGGATGAAAAGTTACAGATGTGGGAGTAATACTCACTCCTCTAACTACCCTCACTGCTATGCAAGAAATACTACCTGCCATAAGTGTGGAATCAAGGGCCACTATGCTAGATTATGCAAGTCTGGTGGTGGGGTATGCACAGTGAAGAATGTGTGCGAGAATGTTGACACCAATGTCATCTCTAGAACCACCATGTTAAGTGTGAGAGGTGATGGCATGGTAGATGCAGACCTCATTAGTATGCAGAATGCGAGGTGGTGATTGGAGATAAGTTGTTTGTGGTCCTGGCGTACTCTGGCTCTCCTTTTAATATGTTGGGCAATTAAATCTGGGACAAAACATTTCCTCAGACACAACTTCGTGCCCCGGGCATTAACCCAGTCAGTTATGGTGGCTCGCTTATTGAATTCATAGGATTCACCATCATGAAGATTCATTTTAAGGGAAGGGAGACTATTGGTAAAATCTACGTTGCCAAACATGGTGACAACCTTCTTAGATGCAGACATCAGAGAGACTTGGGATTAATTCTCAACCCGAATGCTTGCTATCCATCAGAGCAGGTCATGTTGGTGGATCACTCGTCAACCTCTAACATGTTTTTTGAGAAAGTTCCTCAAGTTTTTTCTGACATCTGGGTTTGGTTAAGGACTTTGAGCACCGCATTGTAGTAAATCAGACTGCATTACCCATGGTGCACAAGGTCAGGAAGGTCCCCAACATGATGTTAGAACCACTGAGGAGTGAACTCAAGAGACTGGTGACCCTAGGTATAATTGAGGAAATAGAATCCTCGGAGTGGTTGGCCCCAGGGGTTTGAGCCCCTAAGGATGGAGGAAGGAATAGTAGGATGTGTGTCGACTTGAGAAGTCTTAATAAGTGGATATGGGTAGATCGCCAACCACTTCCTAATCTATCTGAGTCGATCAGCATGCTTGGTGGTGTCAAGGTTTTCAGTGTATTAGACTTGTCTTCGGCCTACCACCACGTACCCCTCCATCCAGAGTCCAAACACCTTACATCCTTTGTGACACCACTGGGGGCTTTCCGTTTAATCAGGATGCCATTTGGGTTAGCCTCAGCAGCTGCCTGTTTTCAGTGCATCATGAAGATGGTCCTGGGAGACATCTCTAACATCATGTTCTTCCAGGACGACATCTTAATTTATGGGAAGGATGACACTGAACACAACAGTGTTTTGAGGGCTGCTCTGCACGGTTTAGCTGACAAAGGGTTAACTGTGAATTGACTAAAGTGCTGGATCAGTGTATCTTCCGTCACTTATTTGGGACACGTCATATCTGGTGAAAGCATCCGAACGAAGTTCGATCTGGCAAAAAGTATTGTTGATGCCCCGGCCCCAACTGACAAAGAACAGGTGAGGTCTTTCCTTGGACTGGCCGAGTTTTATTCCAAATGTATTCAAGGTTTCGCCTCCACTGTCCAACCCATCAGAACTCTCTTGAGGAAAGGAACAAATCTTGCCTGGTCACCAGAGTGTGTTGCAGCTTTCAGTGTCATCAAGCAAGCAATAGGCAAGATGCCCACCCTGGGTCACCTTGACTCCAAAAAGAAAACTTTCCTGACAACTGATGCCAGCTTATGTGGCCTTGGGGCAGTGCTTTCTCAAGTTGATGGTGGTGAGGAGAAGGTTGTTGTGTTAGCCTCTAGAGCATTGAAGAAACCTGAGCAGCAGTGTTCGTGCATTGAGAGGGAGGCTTTGACTATTGTGTGGGCGGTAAAGCATTTAAAGTTTAACGTGTGGGGCATTCCTTTCTCAGTAAGATCAGACCATCGCCCTTTGGTTCAAGTGTTCTCCTGTGTGAAGAGTGAGAGACTTACTCCAAGGCTCAAACGTTGGAGCAAAGGGCTGGAAGAGTACAACATTCACATACAATATCTCCCTGGTTCTGCCAACAAAGCTGCAGATTGCTTATCGACACTGCCTATTGAGTATAGTGCAGATACACCTGACTCTGACTCTGTTAATGTTTGTTGGGTCAAGGAGCCTGCCATCCAAGAACCGGAGTGGGAGCAAGCCTTGCTGGTGGATCCATTGCTTCCTGTGGTAACACGTTTTGTCGTTGAGGGCTGGCCTGACAACAAAAAACTGGACTCTGACTTTGGGCCTTTCTGGTCCATCAGAAATGAACATACCCTTTGTCAGGGTCAACTTATGCGTGGTGAAAGAGTGGTTCCCCCTGATGCCCTTAAGCCAAAGCTCATAAACCTTGCTCATGAAGGGCACCTAGGAAGAAATCTCACTAAATCATGCCTCTGTGAAAGATATTGGTGGCCCAGGATGGACAGCCATGTTGTGAAGCAGGTTAGGGAGTGCTGTCAGTGTGCCTCCAGTGACAAATCCCGTGCCACCAGAACCGATCCACTATCGCCTATTGAGGTTCCACGTGAGCCCTGGGTCAAGCTTGGGTTGGATCTCATGGGCCCCTTCGAGTTACTGAATCCCTCAGAGAGATTTGTAATTCTTTTGGTGGATTACTCATCCAAGTGGGCCTCCACCAAATGTGTGAGTTCAGTCAATACCAGAGTGGTTATTGATTTTCTCAAGGATGAAATTGCTAGTGAGGGCATCCCCAGGTTCATTATCATGGATAATGGAGTGCAATTCATCTCTCAGGAGATGCAAGATTTTTTGAGAGATTATGGCATCACCCATCAGAGCACCGCACTCTTTGCACCCCAGCCCAATGGGCTTGCGGAGCACATGAACAGAGTAGTTAAGGCATGTGTGCAGAGAGCAATTGAGACAAGGGTTCCTCTCAAGTGTGTTCTAAGAGACACGTGGTGGGCACATCGTACTGCCATCGATGCTATTCTGCAAAAGTCTCCTTTCCAAATGCTCCGAGGGAGGGTCGCTTTATCCAAACACAATCCAGGGTGGCTCCTACTCATTGAGGCTCCTATTTTGGATAAGGAGGAGGTGGGTGCTAAGATTAAATCCTACCAAAATAGGTACAAGGAGAGGTTTGATTTTAAGAAATCGGTCAAAACCACAACATGGAAGGTTGGTGAGTGGGTACTTATTAAGAGACCGCGTTGGCATAGGAAGGTGGTCACTGAATTTATGGGCCCTTTTGTGATTACTTATCTATATAAGAATGTGGTCACAGTTTATAATGGTGGTAAGTGGAGCATGTCTCGCCTGGTGAAGTTCCGAGGTAACAAGTCCAAGTTTCCCTCTTGCCCTTACGCTTCGGCAGGTCTAGGTATGCCTAACTGTGGTCCCCCTTCGAGGTTTCATTCACGGGGACCTTCTTCAACATTTTGTTGTCCGCCTAAGCGTTATGATAACTATGTAATGTATTGATTTCTCTTAAGATGTTCTTAAACTGCCTTGGTATCTTGTTATGAATTTGCTCCTTTATTCTTCGTGTGCCTTCTCTCTTTGTCTCTACTCTTCTTTCTCCTTATTCTTTCTTTTCTTCTGTTTTCCCTGTAAGGGGGATGTGTTTTGATGTGTTTAAAAGCTGCATGATCCTGGCAGTTCCATCTCCATGGCAGCATCTCGTGTGAGACAGTTGCTACCAGGAGAACTGATGGACCAGCAGCTGGGGTTGGTGGCTCTTTAGAAGAAGAAAATAAAGTTACTGAAACTTACCAGTGTGTCATTTTAACACAGGCCTGGGATTACTGTCCTGCCCCGTTGGTGTGCAGCTCGCAAGCAGTACAGGGCTGCAGAGGGCAGGCCTGGGGTTACTGTCCTGCCCCGTGCCATCCTAGACACTGCCCCAGTCCTGAGCCTTTAACCTAGAGATAATTTCCAACATGTGTACTAGTCTAGTTAATTCAGTGAACACCACCCAAACTACACCTCCTGCAAGGCCAGGGGAGGGAGGGAGAGAGGGAGGTGGAGAGAGAGAGGGATAGGGGGAGGGAGAACACGAACAACTATAGCAGGACCCCTTCCACCGAATAAACCTACACACCCTGACTTCCCAGAAACCCTCAGTGCTGGCTAGGGCACTCCCACAGGGGCAGTACGGGAGAGGATCTATGCTATAAATCATGGAACAGAAATGGAAAAAAACCTCTTAGGTATCCAGTGCTATGGGACAGAAACAAACAGGAGGTATGGCTGGGGTGGGGAACTCCCTCTTTATGACTCCCTGAGCGGAAGTAGAGCCTTGTTAGGGACTGGATATACATTTGTTTTTAAGTTTATTTAGGGCTAAATCCTGTCTATGTGATGAGGCACACCTCATGATATAAGGAGATGGGCGAAGGAAGGCAGACGAGGAGGTAATAAATCAAGGTAGGGATATGGACTTGACCAGCTTGCCCTTGAAGGCAGCAGTGATCCTACTCTACACAGAAGACTGAGGGACCAGTTTTGGGATGGGCAGGGTACCGTTAAGTAACAGACAGGGAATTGGTGGGTGACCGCAAAGAGTGCGGTGAACATCAAGTAGGCACACCTCAGACTCTGGTGAACAGGGTGCTTAGGCTTGGATGGGGACCCGACACTCCAACATGTGTATTGTGACACTTCGGGCACCACCAAGAGTTGGGAACTATTGGGAGGAGAGTAGTGGCTGTCTCTTGTGTTTAACACTCCTGCTGCGGGTTGAGGGGTCACTGCAATAGTACTAGTGTTCAAGACCCATGCTGGAGGCCCATCGACCTCCTAGTGTACTGGACTCTGAGGCCCTGCACACAGAGGTTTGATTGGCTGGTATTACCATATTAGATGGAGAGCTCAAATTTTGTTTGTTGAGAATTTTCCTCTGCTGCCTTTTTAAGGGGCAAATCTTTCTTGCTGGTCTTGTGGGGTTATTGGAATTTCCTTCAGTCAGGCTGTGAGGAGTGCTTCCTGACAAGGGCACTCGCATGTTTTATTTGCGGATTACCTACATTATTGAGTATGGTTAACTGTTGTATTGATTTTGAAAACAATAAAAACTCTTCCCTTTTCTCTGTAAAGATTGAAACAGATCTCTTTTGCAATAATATGTGGCTTATTTTTCTACAACTAACTTGGTGAATGGTGAACTAGAAGCCCTGGGAAGGCAGGGCCATGTCTTACTACATGATGTGCGTACTCCTAGTGGGGGAAAGAGGCCACAAGCTGGCTTTCAGGTGCTGAGGATTGGAGAATACCATTGTTCAGGAAGTGGAGGTCACGTCCTTAGCAAATACTCCAAAAGGGCGAAGGAGCTGGACTCTTCAGACAAGTGCAAAGTCAGTGATGGCTGTTGACTTTCCATGGGCACTGCTATGCATTAATAATACAAGATGGTCAATGGAATGTACATGTTGAATTTTATGCTCGCTGGGTCTGGTGACCATCTTAACATTGGTCTATCTCCATATTTGTTGTACATTTGATTGTGTATTTTTTTGTGTTACCCGGACTAAGTATTTCTTTCATATTTAAATTGATGTTAGATTTTCATAACAGAACAATGGTATTTTATTTTGTTTTTTTTTCTTTTAATGTGATAGACCATCTGTAAATGATTATTTGCTATTCACGTTGGCTTTCATAATGGACTCCACATAATTTCTAGTAAAGCAAAAAAACAAAAAAAAGCTAAACCATGTTAGGGTCTGCGTTGGAGTGCGCTTTGTGTAGATATTCTGACTAGTTGCTGTGAGAAGAGACGGGCTGGGCAACACTTTTTTTTTGTTGGCTGGTACATCTATATTGTGAGTTGTTTCTTTTCTTTCTTTCTAAACAAATATGCTTTTTCCTACAATTTTTGTGTTCAGAAGTTCATTTATATTCAAGGGAATAAGTTGATTTGAGTGCGGGTGTCTGGGCCTCCTGGACCCTCATCTCATATTGTTTGCTTCTTCGTGCTTTTTAGTGGTTTGGGGATTTGCATTATTTGAAAGGGGTGCAGACTGGCCTGTGATGTCTTCAAAGAGACTTGCAGTGAATTCTAAGTGACAACAATTCGTGTAGGTCCCAGGGCTCGTCGCTTAGGTTTCTATGCAAAAATAAAGACACAAAATGTACACAGCAAAACAAATTAAGACAGAAAATAGCAATAAGAAAAATATATTGACACCCTAAAAAATCCCATACAACCAAAATCCCTTCCACATTCTGTCCTGTGGAGCAGTTTTCCTGAATGTTGTGCTAGGCCGTCTGCTGCTCCAGGATACTTTATTATTGCAGTCTTTTGTTATACACGAAGCGTGAATATGCCCTATAGCCCTTGGCATGGGCTGAGCCTTGGGCTGGAAGCCCACTGGCTGCCTCACTGTGTGACTTGTTCGATTTGGGCTGACGTGCGTTCGTATTTGTAAACACAGCGCGTGCTTTGCAGGTGTTTGCAAACACTCCCATGCCAGAAGATACGTGTTGCCACTTAAAAGGCTTATTTACAGCGCTCTCTTCCCATATGGGCAATGTTTACCCATTTGCTGCATACATAAATACAGATTTCTAAGTATGCTTTCACCAAATTAGCTTGTTGTTTTCACAAGGTTTAAAACACCTGAGCCCTGTAAATGGTTTGGAATAAAGGAGATGAAAGAAGTTAATTTGTTCGTTGTGTTTTCCTCGGCCCATCACTAAATAGGTTTTCCATGCGCTCTGCTCCCTTAATTATCACTCCAAATGAGTTGCTATTTTCATCATGTGGCTGAACCTGTAATCTGTGTGCAGGGAAGGGCTGCTTATGCTGGTGGAAACCTTGCGGACGCTGATAAGCTAGAGGGCACTTTTAATGCTAATATCCGAGTCTGTAAAATGTTTGTAATCTGAGGGACAGCTCTGCAGCCTGTAGTTGGACTCTGCACAAACAGAATAGTGGTGGAATCTGAAGAATCGTCCTCTAGTAGTGGTGCTGTGGAAGCCAAGGGAATTAAAAATATGTGTAACATGCGCTCTTCAAAAGCATTGCAGTTTGAGAGCTGCAAAAGAGTTCCACTGACTGAACTACTAATGATGGGCGAGGATTCCGGCTTCAGTGCCTTAAGTGGTCAGGCAGGTTTTCAGGGCGTGGGAAAAGGCGGTCAGACTTATATTGCTGAGGGCCCCATATGCACCTGACATGAATATTTGGGCGTTAGGCCCATTCTCACTCACTGTGCAGTAAATGTCGATAGGTGTCGTGCCGGTGGGTGCTAGGATTTGCGGGACTTGTACCCAAATGCTTGATTTATCACCAAGGCTTATGCCTTAGAAACATTTCAGTTGGGGACTGGCCAATTCCTACCGTTTGTAAAAATTGCTGCAACAGGCCGTGGAAAATGGCCTTCTTTCCCAGAGGTCCCCCAGGTGTCCCAGACTTTGGGAACACCGTTGAACATAGTTAGGAGTCAGAGATTGGTCTTGCATATCTATAGGGCTCTGAGGGAGGATACCCTACTGTAAGAATTCCCGATAAACGCCGGCTGGCACGCTATGTTGGAGACGACACTTTCGACTAAGGAATGGAAAGGAATCCATGCGGGGTGAGGACTACCTCTACTAATGCAACTTTAAGTTGATCAAGTATAATTTGGTGCATCAGGTTTACCTCACCCCTTGTACATTCTATGCAAGTTTCCCAGTGTGACCCTCTTCATGCCCCCGCTGTGCTGGGCAGGGAGCGGACTTCAGTCACATGTTTTGGGGGTGCCCCAATTTGGATGAATTTTGGAAGGTGATTTTAAAGTCCCTGGATGCGACCACTGCGTTGTCTATTGCTAGGGATGTAGGGCTTTGTCTATTGGGATGGATCCCAGTGAAACAAAAGAATAACTGAGTATGATGTTCCTCCTTCTATGCCTTGCACTGGCCAAACACGGACTAGCCATTAGATGGATGTCCCCAGTTGCACCAAAAATTGCTGATGGGCTGAGAGATATGGCTGAATGGGCGAATGCTGAGGAGTGCCATAAGCGTAAAACACGTAGGGATAATAAACTTGCAGACGACCTACAGGCCTGGGCGGTAATGCTCTCTGAGCTATTAGATCCCCGGATGCACTACACCCTCGAGCAGGAATGAAGATAGAGGTTAGAGAGCTCTGAAGGTCTGGCTGTGGAATGAGTAGTGGACAGAACCGTAGTACCATCCATATCCGGGTAAATCTGCCACCTGAAGGCCTCACGTAGTGCCCGGTTCATTACATAGTGATTAATACAGAATTTGTGATGTTGTCAAAGCCTATGGGGGTGGGGGTTATTGTTGGAATCATGAAAGAATATTTAATGTGCTTTTACAATGTACAGCCATTGTTCTGCCAGTTACAAAAATTGCCAATAAAAACATATACAGAAATAAATTGAGAAGTAGCAATACAGTTCTAGCAGTGATTCTGTGGCGCAAAGGTGTAAATCTTGACTCAATCGATGTAGGGATATGAGAGTTCACAGTGGCCAGTAGTAGGGTTCATCCTATCCATAAGGTCACTACTGGCGACACTGCAAAAGGAAGGGGAGGTGAAGGTCACACTAAGGTCTGCAAGAGATGGGACCCGGGAAGAGGTGGAGTGATGGTGATGGCTTCAGATTACACTGGGGGTATCCTAGTCAGAGGTACTGGGGGTCTGTGACCTTCAAATGTTCCAACAATCACGCTTGCATATCCGGTTCAAATACATTAAAAGTCAAGCAGAGCATGAGGGGGCGTAAGAGTCAGTGGAGAGGGAGAGGAGTGTGGATTGTTAGGGGTACTAAGTGGCAGGAAACAAATATTCGGTGAAACAACGGGCCTTCTTGAAGACCTTAAAACAGATGGGGTTAGAGAGAGAAAGAGAGAGACTTTTCATCGGTGTGTATTTAAAAATCCATATGAAATTCGGCAGAAGCCTCATCACAACCCACTGTGAGCACCTGTACCCACCTATTTACCATAAAATAGGTTTATTTTGGGGTGTAGCACCCCCTTGAAGCTAGACCCCGGATTACACCAAGAGTGGGTCAATGCAGGCAAGAGCAAAGACGTGTTTAAGAGGGTGGTCTTCGCGGCACTCCTTTCTCCTGCTCTAGGCACCTCCCCCTCATATGCTAGTCACAGGACTCTTCCTCCTACAACCAGCCTTCTCTTCCTTCTATTTATAGCCATCTGTAGGATTACCAGCCTCTTGGAACACTCCCGGCTCCTCTCACCACAAGAACACACAGTTATATTCACCATCAGAGGCACATTCAGTACTCTTGTGTCAGCACCTCTAACCTAGGTGTGTTCCCCGAACTCTCCCTTCGAGCCCACTCCACACGAGCTGATCTCCTAACCTGTCCCCTGTCAGCCCTTTAACCCCCACCTATAAACATCTTATGTCATCGATTAAGCCCAGTCCCTCTTCAGACACTTCTTCCACTCTGGCTCTAAACCACTTACAGCCTGTAGCTGTCAACAACAACAGCCAGGCCCAGCAACTTGCTTGAAGTTGAAGGCCATTCATGTCGCTTCTGCCGAAAGCAGCAGCGTGGATGGCACTCGATCGGTTCACCCACTACTTGCCCTCTTTCACCATACTCGGTCCACTGCACCCAGACTAGTGGGAGTGCCACTGAGAGTGACCGTGCCGAGGGGTGCAGAGAGGCTGGCAGCAAACATGATGGAGCTGGTGCTTGTCTCCTGGCACTGCCCTGAATGTAGGAGGGAGAATACTCTGAGAAAGACAGAGAGGGGAGCTGAGGCCTGAGGGTAAACGAGAGATCAGGGAGTGTGGGAACCGTGCCAAGGCAGTCTGAGAGGTGGGCGCACCCTGCCCATCTGATGCCCTCACGTGCACCCCCCTTCTAGGTAAGAACACCTCGGGGAGCATGAGGGAGTGCAGATGGAGGCAGCGGGACTGCTCGGGGTGCAAAGGAGTGAGTCACTCTTACCCTTCATGGCAGCCGGGTCACGGCGGCGATGGGGTCCAGCACAGATCCGAGGGGCTCAAGGAGAGATGTGCACTTGGGGATGCTGTCAATATGTACCTGCTTCCCCGGGGGATTACTCCATTCCCTCTGGAGGGAACAGTGGTTCATCTCCAACTCTCTTCAGATGGGCTTTAAGCTCTCCTGGATGTTCTTTAATTATACGAATGTCTCTGGTGCAGAGAATTTTTATCACTTCAGGTTAAAAAACATTTTGCTTTAGGAGTGCTGTCAGTCACTGATACTGTTTTGACTTTTTATTTTGATTTGGTGTCACCTAGTTGGGGGAGAGTGGTGCTGAGGCAGGAGTACCTCGCCATACCTAAGGGACTGTCCTGATTATCAGAGAGACCCAGAAGGGAGGGCGGGGGTGACAGAGGAGAGCAATCTCCTAGTACCTGATCATATACCAGGACGTGGCAAGAACAACAAAGGCTTGAAAGGTAATTAAATATTTGTGGGGGAGGCTCGGGAGCCAGACATCTATGTTCTACACATGAAGTGTGTTAGATGCCTATAATTAACCTCATTAGGCATTACAACATGCGAGAGATGCAATGCTTGAATTAATCTAAGTCACTGTTAATTATCAAGCGTAACATTCCAATCCATCGTTCTTAGTTCCTCGGATATATGCAATCAGTTTTGGCACTGCCTCAGAAGGAACTGCCTTCTGAGGCTGCGTTCCCTAAGGATAGTGAAAAAAACAGCAGCCCTAGACTTTTTGGGCCTTACTGGACCTCATTGGTGAGGTGCAGCTTGAGTTCCATGGCATAATTGTTTTTTCCTCAGACTGTCAAGTTGATGAAAACTACGATTCTTTGTGCCTCAGAATCACTACGAGGGTAGATTCTCTAGCCCCGTTAAGAAAACGCAGGTTTAAGGGCAAAGACTCGGCTCCCTGGTTTAACGATTCTTTGAAGGCTTTAAAATTAGCCTGTAAACAGGCCGAAAGAAAGTGGAGGCAAGGCTATACAAATGTTAACAGACTTTTCTGGAAAGCTAAACTCGCCGAGTATAAAGCCTTGATCTATAAATCTAAAGCCGACTACTTTTGCTCAACGATTTGTACTGCTGAAAATAGCTCTAAAAGCATTTTCCAGATCTTGACCGATCTTACAAACCCCGAATGTACTAAAACTTCTACCCCTCCTACACAGACGCTTTGCGATAATCTCGCCTTGTTCTTTAAAGAAAAATCGACACTATTATCCACAATCTCACCACTTCTTCCACTCTGACCGGCTTCACCGGTTTAGGTGATGGGGGTGCAGGGGATGATAATGGGAGCCCTGGTTGGCAGCCTGTTGATCTTTTTTTGGATTTCCCCCTCATTACGGAGGAGGATTTCGGCAGGCTGGCTCGGGGCATATCATCAGGTTCACCTCTGGACCCTATTCCTCACAAAATCTGGAAGGATTATGGGGACGAGCTATTTCCCATCCTTTGTAGGATCTGCAATCAATCACTGGCCAGTGGCACTATTTCGGTATCCTGGAAACAGTCTCTTGTATCCCCGTTGCTAAAGAAACCTTCCCTTAACCCAGAATGTCTACAAAACTATAGACCGATTTCTCTGCTACCGTTCTCTGCTAAAATTGCTGAACGTTGGGTAAGCTCGCTCCTTTCTAAACATCTGGAGCAACATCAATTCTTGGACGAAGTACAATTCGGATTTCGCCCAGCCCATGGGACCGAAACGGCCTTGCTCACTGCCATGGAGGAACTTCGAATGCGTGTAGACAGAGGTCAAGCAGTGGCTCTGATTCTGCTTGACCTGTCTGCCGCATTAGATACGGTAAACCATGATATCCTCCTGGAAAGATTGAGTGAGGCAGGGGTATGGGGTGTTGCCTTGCGTTGGTTTCGCTCCTTCCTGCTTAATAGGAAGCAGGCGGTGTCTCTCCCTCCTTTTAAATCCGTTTTTTCCCCGGTGTCTCAGGGGGTGCCTCAGGTTTCGGCAGTTAGTCCGATTTTATTTAACGTTTATTTGAAACCTTTGATTACGTTGATAAAATCCCATCGGATTACTGCTATTAACTACGCTGATGATACTCAAATCATCTTGTCATGGGAGGGTGTAGAATCGATCCCGCTGGAGTCATTTCATGACTGTATGCGAGACATTGCTAGCTGGTTACACAAGAACTCATTACAGTTCAACGCCAGTAAGACTGAGGTGTTGTTCTGTGCTGGAAGTCGGATCTCCCCCCCTCTTCCAGATAATTTTTGGCCACCAGAAACGCTGACTAAAACTCAATCGGTCTCTACTGCTCGTAATCTGGGCGTCATGCTGAATACCAAGTTGAGCATGGAAGCTCATGTGACGAAAATATTGTCAAGCTGTTTTGCCCTTTTCAGGTCACTTCGAAAGATCCTGCCATTACTTCCTTTACAGGCACGGGCCATGGTAGTCAGATGCACCATATTGAGCAGACTCGACTACTGCAACGCTCTTTTGCTTGAGTCACCGGGTCAGTTGCTAGACAGACTTCAAAGAATTCAGTCTGCTGCCGCTAAGCTGGCTCTTGGCTGGACAAGAAGATACTCCGCAACAGCGGCGTTGACCGAGCTTCATTAGCTACCGCTGAGGCAGAGAATACTCTTCAAATCTCTCTGCCTTGTCTTCAAGGCCCTGCATGGACTCGGGCCTAGCTCGCTGCAAGCCAAATTTGTATGGTACATCCCAAGCAGAGCACTTCGCTCAGCAACTGCATGTTTGGTGAAGGTACCCAGATTCAAGAGGGTCAGGGTTGGGGGAAGATCTTTCGGAGTTGCTGCTGCCAAACTCTGGAACAGTTTGCCCTTGGAGATTCGTCAAATGGAGGAACTTCTCCTTTTTAGGAAACGTGTCAAAACTTGGCTGTTTCCGAAGGTATAACCTGCTGGATTTCTCTCTCTGTCATACTCACCGCTCCTACCTTGTGAAGCCTTAGCGCCAGGATACCTGTAAGGTGACAGCTGCGCTCTACAAATTCCTTAAATAAATAAATATTAATAAATAAGCCTGGGACCTCCACCTGGGTATACCGCCCTACATAGACGGCTTAAACAATGACAGGACAATGCTTGAGTAATCTGTGTTGTTGGAAATCACTCTGCGCTTCAGACGGTGCGAACAGGTAAGCCGGTGGTAGATAAACGTGGGTCTAATGTGAAAAAGGCTGCCCTAATGAAGCAGGCACGTGCCCCAGAAGCTGACAAAACTCTAGCAAGTGCCTTACAGGCTACGAAAATGGCCTCATCAGTGTGAACCTGTGCAGAAAGGACCTCTTTGAGAATTACCCTCACAATTACTATTCTCCCTATAACCCCCAGCCTGTCTCTTCTTTAATTGCTCTTCATGGCCCAGGCCCCCAAGGGCAATAACGTTTAACCAAAATGTATTTTAACTGGCCGCAGCGATTTCAAAGCTCCCCCAAACCTCCACTCCTCTTTGCCTCCCTCGAGTTGATCTCCCGACCGGTAACAAGTCTAACAAGCATTTGCAATGCAGTAGGTCTCGCATTTATGAGAGTTTCAGCAATTGGCATTGTAAATGACTATGCCTTTTGTTGTACTTAGATTTCCTCCTGCTCAGCCAGTATGCATGAGGGTGTGTGTGTGGAATGTTGGAGTGCCTGGTGGACTGGATAAATCACAGTTAGAGAGAGTGGGCTGAGCAGCAAAGATGCTGCTCCTGGTGGGGCCATGAACCAGTCTGGAACTTACCATCTTCTGAACTTATTTACTTGTAACTACCAATGACAGTTAGAGAGAGTGGGCTGAGCAGCAAAGATGCCGCTCCTGGTGGGGCCATGAACCAGCCTGGAACTTACCATCTTCTGAACTTATTTGCTTGTAACTACCTTCCTGTAACTACTTAAATAAACCTCTCCTTTTTTTATACCTCATGGCTACGTCTGGAATTCCTACAATCCATTCATTTTTAACACATTTTATTTATGTGTTGTTTTTAAAACAGATGCATAACATGCATTCATTTACAATGCCAATCACTTAAACTCTCGCAAATTCGAGACCTATTGCATTTCAAATGGGTGGTATAAAAATAAAAAAGCGTTAGGAAAGAGGGTGTCAGCTATTTGAGAAAATAGTGCTTGGAGGTGGTAATTAACCCCTGCCTTGCAGCGCTAATTCAACCGCGGTGCTGGAATTTAATTAGGGGGCGTAACCCCTTGCATGCTCAGGACGGTCCCCGGCCGTCCTATGTCACGCTGGGCGTGTGCTCAGAACGGCCAGGGGCCATCCAAACTCCGCCCACTAATGAATTCTTCCACATAGGCGGGGAATTTGCGCCGCGCTGCGGAATCGATGGCGTTCGGACGGCCCCCGGCGTTCCTGAGCACACGCCCAGCATGACATAGGACAGCCGGGGGCCATCTTGAGCACACAGGGGGTTAAAGCCTACCGAGTAACAACCCTCATAACAGGGGGTATCGCCATGGGAGGTTACAAAATGAGACACGGAATGACTACTAAGCCTTTTGAACAATGAACAGCCACAGTTTACAGTGGACAATGATACAAGCCAATGAAGAATGTGGGCAGAGAGTGGGCGGAGCTTCAAGTCCATACCTCAATACAGAATGCCTCGAAGAGCAGAACATGCACTGTCCAGGCTTGAATTTACCGTGAATGCAGCCTCTGCCTAAAAAGGGGGTGGGGGCCAGCGAACTCCTAGTGTCTCTCCACCGCCAAAGCCCGATTTTAGCTTCCAGTCCATGTGGTGAGGGACACATTTAGTCCAAGAATTAAAGAATACCGTGGGCGTCTACAAGAGAATATCTCTGCTTTCCGACTCAAGCTGTAGCTAAACACCTCTGGTCAATGCCAGCACACCTAGTGTCTCTCCACCGCCAAAGCCCGATTTTAGCTTCCAGTCCATGTGGTGGGGGACACATTTAGTCTAAGAATTAAAGAATACCGTGGGCATCTACAAGAGAGTATCTGTGCTTTCCGACTCAAGCTATAGCTAAACACCTCTGGCCAATGCCAGCACACCAGGAAGGGGTGTGGCCCCGCCTGACTAGATGGCTTTGTTTATTTAGGGGTAGCCCTTTGGCTCTTTTTTCCTTCGCACAGGGTTGTTAGATTCGTTTAGATTGGGCGATAGTTCATTTTTCAGAGCCCTTAGTCTATAAGGAACAGTGGGTGACCGCTGACTGGAGTATGAGTCTGACCGGTGTCCTGTTATGGATAGGTCTGCTGTAAGGGTGTGCATAAGCACCATGTAACATAATGGGCATCTCCACCTCTAACAAAAGTGTCTGAACTTTGTCCCCTGCAGGGTAGCCCTGCTGACAGAGTCTTCCCCATTCACGTTGTGTAGTAGGAATGATGTCTCCGCCATCTAAGGTATGACACTGAAATATGTCACCTGATGATTGGCTCTGCTGACTAAGATCTGTCACCTAAAATCGATGTAACCTGACTGAAAAGCTGGTGTTGAACCTCGATATGCTGAGTCTACCTTGAGAGATAGCTTTGCTTTCTGAAGTGTCAGAAAGTAGGGTTAATTCTACTCTTTGAAGTAAGAGTCTGTGCACCTGTGCAACCCGAGGACATGTTGCTGTCTATCAATTTGAGGCAGTGAGGCCTTTAAATGAAAAGATAGTAAAGAAATTCCCTTATCAACCCTGGGTTTTTCCCGTGCCGGCTGGTGTCTCCCACTCACGAGACACAGGTGGGGGGACCAAAGTCACACATGAGCTGGACCTCTGAGGGCTGGCAACTGCAGTCGATTCACAGATTGATGTGATGTCACCATGGAGCACAGCCAAGCCTTGCCCATCTACCCCAGCAATGCTCTCCAGGCTAGGCAGGAAGTCAGAGGTAGTCCTTGAGACCCTGTGATGGCCCCTAGGTGCACAGGTCTTGGGTTAGGGATAAAGAGGGATCGCCACAAGACGGCCTAGGCACTAATTCTTCTCCTGGGCCACTGGTGATGTAGGTGGTGATGGGTCCTTGTGCTTTCTGCAATGCCTATGCTCTCTCAGTCCCTAGTTTGGTAGAAGGCCATCAGTCTGCAACTTCTGGTTTTGGGGTGCAGCAATATTCACAAATATGGGGTCTAGTTCCTCTCCACTCAACGAGAAATCCTAGAACCCTGATATGGGCAAGCTATTTATCCCCAGACATGATGAACCAGTTATGGTGCATAGCTCAAACTTCATGGGTCTCCCCAGCCAGCTCTGGCATGCCCCTGCATGATCAGGGCATTTCTGGGTTGGGGTCAGCAGGGGTCCTCCCAGAGTTGGTTAAACCTAAGCCTGGGCAGAATTTGCGGATTTGCGCTACACGCAACTCTGCAAAGTGGCAAAAGAACTCTGCTGCGGTACATGGAGCTCCGCAAGCGGCGGAATTCCATAGAAAAATGCAGTTCTCGGTGATTGCACAGTGTGGATACTTGTCCGCACTGTGCAATCATCCCGAATGCGCCTTGCACAGCGCAAGCGGTCCCTTCTTTCCCTTTTCTGGCGCTTGAGTATATTTTTACTCTAGCGGGAGCTTTCTCAACTCGAACAAGTAGTTTCTCATAGCGAGTGGTCGCGAGCATATGCGACCACTCGCAATGAGAAAGGTGACCACCCCGCGTTAAAAAATCTCACCTGGATGTTTATTTTCCACGCACGTGCTCGCCAACTTGAAGTTGACGATCGGGAGTGAGGAAAAATCTCGCCGGGAGGTTGATTTTCCTTGCTTGCGGTCGCTAACTTGAGATTGACGATCGCGAGCGAGGAAAAAACTCCGCTCCGCAAAGCGGAGTTTTTCGGAACTCCGAGAGCTCCGCGTAAAGCGAAGTGCGGGAGACTCCGTGAGCGGAGCATAGTTCAATGCCCAGGGTTAGTTACAACCTGTTCAAGGGTGGGGCCAAGTTGGCTGAGACAGCCAGGCCAAACCTTTTATAAAACAAACTGAGGAAGGAAGAAGGGGTGGAGATAGGCGCACTATGGCAATGGCACAGGAGGCAGTGACCAAGAGTGGAGACAGACGCGCCCCACCCAAAGACACTGTAACCCTCTGGGAGAAAGGGAAGGAATTCAAGTGCAAGCCCCGAGGCTAACAGGGACCATGACAGCCTCCTTCGCAGGCCTCCATCGTCTTCCATCGCCTTTCACACTAAAGGAATCCGAAATGCATTCTCTGCTGCACCCAGCCAAAAATACACACAGGCTACACACACACCCTGCAGCATACATACAGTGTGCATACACCTCTCACACAGATAGTAGTGAAAGACCCTGGTTAAGTAGAACTGACAGAATCTTTTAAACAAGAGACAAGGGAGGCCAGAAGGCCTCCCCCAACCCCACGAAAGAGAAAGGAAAAGGCGTGGCTGTCTCTTCTACTACAAATCCCGCTGCCTTTCCTGCTGGGGCCTGAGAGCCCAGGCAGCGCAGGCAGTAGCCACTTTCTAAAAGATGGGTCCACATTGGGTGCCACGTTCGGAGCTCTCTATCCATATAAATGGGAGGTCCCTCAGTAAACACACCTGATTGTTGTGCTCGCTGAGAAAGAAATCAAAACACCTACAGTGACATTGTCTTACCGGGAGAGTTAGTGTGAGGGCCCAGGGAAGGCCTTGGGACAGTGTGAGGCAGTCCTGTAAGGGAAAAGGTCAAGACGAGAGTGTGTCCATGTTGGTTTGCCGTGTTGATGCTTTGCATTTCATGTTTTGTCAATGTAATTGCAATCAATATGACGTCATATTTCATCCACCAAAGATGTCACGGTTGTGCGAAGTGTCCCAGTTAGCTGAGAGATAGACCTGCTTTCTGAAGCCTGAATTACTGCTCTGCGGCCTGAGGGCAGAAGTATGAAAGAGTTTTTGCTCATTCTGTCTCTATGGGGAAATGTGTTCACACTAAGTCGTGTGTTGTCTTGTTGATAAACATGCTGCTTGAAGCCCAGTGAGGCTCATGTCACCTGCTGTATGAAGCCTGTGAGACACATGAAGAATGGTGCTTTCAAAAAACGGTTGCATAAGAGATAGCTTTGTTGCCCAAAGCCTGCGTTGCACAGGTGAAAGCTCTTTGTCCATAGGCTGTAAGTCACCTGAGGGACAACTCCGCTATTTAAAACCTGTGTTGCTTGGGTGGATAATTCTGCTGTCCAAAGCCTGCGTTGCACAGGTGAAAGCTCTTTGTCCATAGGCTGTAAGTCACCTGAGGGACAACTCCGCTATTTAAAACCTATGTTACCTGGGAGATAGTTCTGCTGTCCAAAGCCTGTGTTGCTGGGGCGAAACTGCTACTGTCTACGACTTGCTAGCCCCGTGTTACTGAAAGGAGACTTTGATACATAAAGCTGTGGCTCCATTGAGGGAGAGCAATGCTGTCCAAAGTCAGAGTCACGAGAGTCCAGTGCATAGAGCATGACTCATGAGTCACGTGACTGCAATCCTGGCTGTTTGTTCTGTGCCCCACCTGTCGGTACACGGGGTTTATAGACTGTGCCCAGCAGCCGAGGCCCACAAGGCTCGCGGCCGCGTTTCCCTAGCAATGCAGCGGCGCGCTGCACAGTGCGACCAGGATGTAAGATAGGAGCGCTATGCACGGCGACGGGGGCGAGCGATGGGCTGACGGGCAGGGAGTGTGGCACGAGGTCAGGAGTATAAAGGCGATCATACATTTATTCATGTCATTAAACGCCGAGGTGGTATGACCCCCGTGCAATCCGTGAGGCCACCGGGAGGACGCGCCGACCTGCGCCCAGGCCTGCGTCCTCCCCGGGGGCTGCAGGTAACGGGCCCCCGGGGAGGACGAGGGGTAATGGGCAGCTCTGAAGGATGGGCCGCTGTCAGAGGAGCGGGAGCCACAGTTTCGCGCCCTTTCCACCCCAAGGCCCGTGCATCAGAGGGTACGCGGCCTGCTGGTGAGCCCCGTCCCTCAATCTGAGTCCTCAACGCCGTGCAGGAGGTTTCTGACTCCGTTACATGGCCCAGCGTCCCGTCTGACCTCAGTAACGGAATAAACTGCCCGGGAGCGCCTCTCGTGTGTGGCCAGCGAGCCGGACTGCACGAGAAGCAGGGAGCAGCGCCAAGAGGTGCCAGGGAGACAGGCTATGCAAAGAAGGAGGAGATATTTCAGCCAGGCACAGGCTGGCACTACACTACACTACACTACACAGCGGCCCTACAAATACCGAGAGGAGATTTGAAAGAGATATAAATCCCGAGCGTAGATTTCATTCAGATTGATACACGTATGCAAACACATACACAGACGGGCAGGAGGTACACTGAGACGTATGCAAGCACTGAAATGACATTTCATCGAGACACAGACAGGCGCACATATGTGAGCATATATACACAGTGTGAGATTTCAGAGAGATACACGTATGTAAGCCTATATATACAATGAGAGGAGATTTCAATGAGACATACAAACATGGAGAAGTGTGGCTCAGGGGTTAGAGGCGGCAGACCCGGAATCTGAGATCGGCCCTGGACCAGGGTTCAATTCCCCGCCCCGGCGGGTCTTGGGCTAAAAATTCCACGGGCTCGATAATTCTCGCCCCGGTGCCTCCTCCACGGATTTGATAATTCTCGCCCCGGTACCTCCTCGACGCACGGGTTCACACTCTGTGACTCTGGGCAACAGCTTGCTTAATCTCCACAACGGCCCCTCGCGTCGGGATGCCTGACTTTCACCTTGTGGATACCCTGCTATCTCGGCGGGATGCCTGCCTGACTTTCACCTTGTGGATACCCTGCTATCTCACAGGGGAATATCAGGAAGGGTTCCCTAAGCAAGCGCCGGGAAACCCACTGCGGGTAGCTGTGCGCTATATAAGCTCAACTACATGTACATGACGTAGGCATGTACAACAACTAGAGATTTCGGAGAGGCATAGTCATAATATGAAGTACACATATGCAAACACTGAGGAAGACTTCAGAGAAAAAATAAACAATGAGTAGATTTCATGAGGCAGACATACAACTCGATTTCAGTGAGGCACGGATGTATGCAGAGTGAAAGGACACTTTATGCAGGAAGTGCAAACTGAACAGATTTCAGAAGACGCAAACATTGAGAATACAGCATGACAGGCTTATACAAACACTAAAGGTATGGGTAATTTCGGGAGTCAGGAATATTATGGTATTCTTATCTTGCCCTGAAAAGTTCCCTGAGAAAATAGAATTAGAACAGGAACCAGGAATACCACACCCAATTACTATAATATGTATAATAAGATATGACTATATATTTTCCCATACCCCAATCTTTCACCTTTTTACTGGAGATATTTCCAGATGGAGAGAAATCAGGAATCCAGTGTCCGTCCGCGACCGGACTCGGCCCAGGGCCATGACCCCAGGCCCTTCGGTGCGTTACTCATCGGCCCAACTTAGGTTGTTCAATTCTGGCTTGCCTAGCCTTCACTGTATTCACTTGCCTCCTCCTACTGCAGTGGGTACTAATCCTGCTCCGTGTCCTGGGTGTAATTACCAATTAATATCTCCACTTCTACCCATTTCTTTAGCTGCTGGAGCCCCCAGCTGTCTGCCCATCACCCTACCCCAGGGATGTCGAGCAGCGTTAATCAATACACGCTCCCTCCCTTGTCATAGCTTAGATATCTGTGAGTTTATAATAAATCACGATCTCGACTTTCTTTTTACCACAGAAACATGGGGAGATGCGGGCTCGGGACCCGACTTCTGTCAGGCTACTCCTGATGGTTATAGCGTAGTAAGACATGATAGACAAACAGGAAGAGGTGGAGGACTGGCTATAATATATAAGAATCAGTATCATACTTCGCTTGACCCCATTTCATTCACCAACTGTGAAGCTGCAACCTTTGCAATTAATATTAACTGCAAACAAACTTTCAAAGGCACTCTGCTCTATCGACCTCCTGGACCTCGGAATTCTTTTCTTGGGTCCCTTTCTGAGCTAAATGACCATATCATAGGCTCCGCAGATTACACTGTACTTGGAGATTTCAATTTCCCTTTGGAAGAACAGGGAAATCACGACACCTCCCAACTAATTGCAGATTTCCTCACCCTAGGACTCCAACAACTGGTAATGGGACCCACTCACCAGGCGGGACACACACTAGACGGTGTGTTCACTAACAATCCGCTTATCACAATACTAGACACTTTACCCCTTATTTGGACTGATCATAGGGCCATCATATTTGGCATTGAGATACGCCCAGTCAACCGTCTCGCTCCTAGACCTCCCGCTAGGGCAGCAATCCGTGCTTGGAAGAACGCTGACATTCCTCAAATGGCAAATATCCTGACATCATCCTTCCCTATTATAGGGCTTAATCCTACCTTTTCAGCCTCTGATCTCCAGGATTGGATTAGGAATGCGGCTGATCAGGTCGCTCCAGAAAAGTCCATCCAACCTAATAGAAGGTCACCCACGGCGGCATGGTATACAGAAGTGCTCAGACTTCACCGACAATATTGTCGGAATTTAGAAAGACGCTGGAGGAAATCCTACTGCCCTACTGCTAGGCAATCTTATAGAGATGCCTTAACTATATACAAAAAGGCCATCACTAGTCGGAAAATGCTTTTTTTCTTGACCCAAATTAACAATGCTAAGAACTCGGCCAAAGAACTGTTTTCAGTGGTCAACTCCCTATCCACACCCCCATCAGGTCTTGGAGCAGAACCTTCCCAACTGTTCTGCAATGCACTGTCCACTTTCTTCACCACCAAAGTGGCAGATATCTATGCATCCTTTGGTGGAGACACGGGGGCTAGACCCACTGCCAGTAACAAGGAACCCTTCCATACCAATTATGATCGTTTTTCTCTTTTTGCTGACACCTCAGAGGATCAAATTAGCAGACTTATTTCCATCATTAAGTCTGGATCCCCTTTGGATCCATGCCCGCCCTCAGTGATGATCAGGCTAAGTGAGGTGATTTCTCACCCACTTACGGAAATTTGCAACACTGCCTTTCAAACTGGTTGCTATCCAGCCCCGTGGAAAAAGGCAGTGATTAAGCCCCTTATGAAGAAGCCCTCCCTAGATCCCTCCGCCCCGGCTAGCTATAGACCCATTGCCTGTCTTCCTTTCCCGGCCAAAATCTGTGAAGCTCTGATGAACACACAGCTCTCAGAGTTCGTCGATACGCACCATCTTTTAGACGAAACCCAGTTTGGCTTTAGGAAGGGACACGGGACGGAGACGGCTCTAATAAAAGCTACTGATGAAATTAGAACCATCATGGACCAGGGAGGAATGGCCATCCTGATTCTTCTGGATCTATCCGCAGCATTTGACACGGTCGACCATGTCATTCTGGTCGACCGTGTCACAGCCCTGGGGATTGACGGTTTGGCTAGAGATCTTATTTCATCTTTCCTAGCCGACCGCACCCAGACAGTCAAGTTGGGTAACTTTTACTCTCCCGTCTCTGCACCACCATGTGGAGTACCACAAGGCTCCTCGCTAAGTCCTACGTTATTTAACATCTACGTAGCGGACTTAGCGAGGGTAATAAAGGCCTATGGGGTGCGATTAACCTCTTACGCAGACGATACCCAACTGGTACTGGCGATCCATAAAAATGGTACAGCAGTAGCTGCCAATTTTCAGGTAGCAATGCTTGCGGTCAGTAAGTGGATGTCCTCTAATTGCCTAAGGCTCAACTCGGATAAAACCGAGGTTATGACCTTTGGCAATCTCGCCCCAGAATGGTCCTCCACCTGGTGACCCATACAACTGGGCTCTCCGCCCGTTCCAGTGGTAAAGGCTAGGAACTTGGGAGTCATCCTTGATAGCAAACTAACTCTCAATCTTCACGCTAACAAGGTTGTTTCCGCTGCTTTCTTTATGCTAAAGAAAATAAAGAAATTGTTGCCTTATCTCCCCCCTTCTGCTGGGAAGACTCTAGTCTCTACTCTGGTATTTTCCAAACTGGATTACGGGAATGCCCTCTTTCTTAACACCCAGAAATCTGTAATCTCAAAGTTACAGTCTGTACAGAATGCGGCTGCCAGAATTCTGCTAAACATCCCTCGCCGCCATCCCACTACCCTTGCCATTCGCCAGCTTCACTGGCTCAGAGTAGAGAGTCGGGTTAAGTTCAAGGCCCTCTGCATCGCCTACAAAGCCGTGCATGGCACTGGACCCAAATTTCTGACTGAGGCATTTCAATTGTACACCCCCAAAAGACCGCTGAGATCGGCTAATATTTGCCTTCTACCTGTACCTCGTACCAGAACGGTAACTTGGGGAGACCGCCGCTTCTTAGTGGCTGCACCAAAACTGTGGAATCTTCTTCCACTAAATATTAAAAATGCCCCTAATCTGATAAGCTTCCGGAGGCTTGTAAAGACATGGCTGTTCGATCAGTGAACTCTATTTTTATGGTCCTGCTAGCTCACACATGCGCCGAGACACCTTCGGGTAATTGTTTGCGCAATAAAAATCTCAAATAAATAAATAAATAAATAAATTCATACTTTTTTGTGTCTCCAGAATCAGGAAATACGCTAAGCCCATGATGGGGTCCTACTATGAGATCTCTATCGCTCTTTCTGTCTCTGTCTCAAAACACACACACACACTCTCTCACACACACACAGACACACACACACACACACACACACACACTCACTCTCACAGACACTCTCAGACTCTGAGGTGACCTCAGACACACCCTATTGGAGAATTTCTCGGAGATTCAATAATTTAATACGTGGCATGAGATTTCAGCGAGCCATACATGTTGCATTAAAAGAACACCAGAAATAAAAGAAACAGCATCGTATAGTTCACAAAACAACAAGTCTGACCTTACATTTATTCCACGTTTTTGCAGATCACTAACCAGCCCCTAAATCCCAGCATTTCCTCCATCAGATTTCTCCCCTTTGCTACCGTTCTCCTCTCACTCCATCCAATCTCTTCCATATAATAGTCCTCTCTCCCCAGCCACACATTACTAATGCCTCATCCTCACTCTCTCACCCTTTACCTACTCTGTCAGCTCTCACCCCCACTCTGAGCGTATCCTGTCTCTCATCCGAGCCATTGGCTGGCTGAAGTCTAGAAGGAGACCTCAGTGCTCAGCGGGGGCAGGTGATCTGTCTCTGCCCCAGAACCAGCCCTGTATGTCTTTTAGTATTCCTCCGCATCATTATATTTTGTGCATTTTTTGCCAACTGGTATTTCTGCTGTTGATTCAAGCATTACATGAACCACAGTGTAGTAGAACAATACACACACATTTAACACTGTTTGCTGGTTACATAGACGGCTGTTAATGTCAATAGAGTGCTTGGTGTTCCTTTTGATTTAGAATTTTTAATAAGTGACTTCCTGCAGAATATTTAATATGCCTTCCCCCTCCTACTTACTTCAAAGCAGGAAGAAAGATTGCACTAGAAGATGCTATTTTTAGTCCTTCTTGTAACAAGTCATTCTCTAACCATGCATAACTGCTTCCTCTGGCAGTAACAGTGCATTGTATTGTACTGCAGCATTTATATAGCACTTACTACTCCTGTGTAAGGTGCTGAAGCACTTGCCTACATGAGTAGCATGCTACACCATGTTGCATGTGTGGTTGGTGATGCTTTCGTTTTGATCCTATATGGGAAGTGTTTTCATGTCGTGTGTGATGACCACCGAGATGCAGTTATTGTGTTATGGGACAAGCACATTGTAGCGTGTTGTATGATGAAGTGTAAGAGACAAACGCACAGTTTTATGGTTTATAGTATGCTGTTAGTTTTGATCAGCTCTGCTGGTCACTTTGTGGTATTTCATATGATATAGTCTGCTTAGCTGGTTACGTTTGTGCATAGTTGTGGTCATGAGCTGGCATGGTTGGAGGGAGAGAGAAGTGAAGAGATCTGTAGGGATGGGCATTTTTATTATCATCCCATATCTGAGTGTCCATGTGAGATGTAAAGACATGGTCAGATTGTATAGCTATTTGGGACCTGAAGTTAATAGACTATATTAATATTCTCCAAAATTATTCTGAAACGTGTGACAGATCTCTTCAGTAATTCCATGCTTCTTCATTTGGTGGTCTTTGTTTTTTTTGGCAATACAGGGCTGGTGATGGACAACCCTCATATTAGATATATATTATGTAAACTTAATAGGTATAAGTTACAATTTGTTGCTGACTGCTGCATATTATGGTTTTAGTATTATTGTGGGCCATAACAGTAATTTATGGAAGTTCATAACCAGATATATATAGGTCTTAGCAAACCGTAGGTCAGCCCTTTTTGCTTACAAGCATAATGTAAGCAGTTTTCTGGTAAAGTTGTTTGCAGTTCGTAGGTTGTAAGCTGAGGCTTGCACTTGAGGCTGTGACTGTTTTCTGGACACTGGTGCCTGGAAGCAGGTGGTACACTTATCTACGAAATAGCCATATCTCAAGTCTCTACGCTCCTGTGTGTGTCTAATGCTGGCTGGTAGAGAGTTCCAGAGCTGAAGTCAACCCCCCAAGAGTTGTATTGCCATTTTCAGTTGCTCTGGAGTAGGTCAAATAAAATGATGAAGCTTATGCATTATCAGCTAAAGAGCAGCCATTTCACAGGACAATTGCCAATCGCTCCTGGTTAAAATATTAATTGTAAATTATTTTTTCAGGGGCATGGCTTGCAAACAGTAGCAGCCGGTAATCTAGACATATAAGCACATACTGAGAAGGGAATCCAGAAAGACATGGAAATACAAACAGGAGAATATTTTAGGGTGATATTCATAAACAAGCACTGAAGGCCTCATGTAACTGACTCTGTTAAGGGAAGAATGCGTGTTAAGAGAGTACCACACATTTCTGCTATTTTCACGGACATAGATGTGGCAATACTATGTCGCACCATGAACCCTTTGGTGACGTATTGCAGCCAACAGAAGTATGGTGTTAACAAAGAGCAACAAAATGGGGTAAAATGTGAGGTACATGCCGTACTGAATGTTATTCCAGCAGTGGGTTTTGTACCTGAACTCTAAACTGAGAGGTAGGGCTGTGTGTGTGTAATGTAATTACCATATCGGGGTATTACCATAAACCTTATCGCAAGACGGCAAATTATCCTGTGAGGTGAGATTTCAGGAAGACACAAATGTATACGAACACTAGACCTTCTTTATTAGTTACGTAGGTTTTGGTGTGAATCTATGTCCTTCCCCATTTCAGGAAAATAACTTGTCCAAATTCGCACCTTTTTACCGCCAGCTCAGACCAGCCTGCAGCAGTATCCCCTCTCTCCCAACACCCCCACTTCCGGAGATACTACTCTGGGCCACTGGTAATGAGGGCGTAAGATGAACTTTTAGCGCCAAACACATCAACAAGAATATTCAGCAAGAGGCCCACTCATTACCACATGCTGAACTGCCTGCTTACCAGTATGTTTTACCACTGGTCACAAATGCTGTAATAGTATTACTGATAAAGGGCATTTCTGAAGGAAATAACACTAGATGCTAAATCAAGCCGTAGATGAGCCTTGAGACTTAACATTAGCGCGCCCTAACTTTTTAGGGCACATAGACACCGAATAACATGTTCATTGTTACCCAACTTACTGGTATCAATTTTGGAAGTTGAGTGTGTGAGATGCGTTAAACACAGATTCTTCAAGTGGATGCATTAGTCCATTGAGAGAGAGAGGGAGAACTCGCTCTCTGCTCCCCGTAGAGTATCATGATAACTGGGAGATACCCACTGCCAGGATTACATCACACCTTTACCACACTTACGTATTTTGACCGGCAGGAGACTCTGCCTCAGGCTTATTGGCCTTTCAAAGATGAACCTAACATGCTTGGCTGCCCAAGACCAAAAGTTTTCTGATATAAGCCTGACATGTGTTCTACTTTACATGTATGGCATGTGACTGACTCTTTCTCAGACCTCTAATCTGTCGGCGTGCTACACTCAACTTTAATTCCCATTCATGGTGTGCACCAACAACTAGGATCGGGAGCAGTGTAGTCGCAAAATAGACTTTGGTGCTCCCCGACTGGAGCCGTCACTTAGGTTAACTCTATTTAGTATAGGAGCAAGTGCTAAACATTCTGGTAAGAATGACAGACAAGGGTTATAGTTCAAAGCTTTATATAAAAAGTTATAGGCAGGTTACAGAATATGTGCCTTTCGGGGATTTAGCTGCAAAGCATAAAAGTCATAAGTACAAAACACTCTGTACAGTTCTAAGTGAAATCCTGCATAGAGTCGCCTTCAAAGATTGGGGAAATGGAAATCTCCCTATAGAAATCTGTGTGTTCTTTTATAGGACTTTAGAAAAGACAGTCATACATTCTACATGAGTATGTATTTCTCAGACAATGATCCATTGGGAACAAGCAATAAGAAATATTTTACTATAAAATACATTAGAAGATTCATAGTAGCACTACATTGAATGTGCGTACAATTTCACAATTAGTTTGGCAGACCAATGGATACATTGTATGCTCATAGCCTGGGACAGTTGAAATGCCCCTGGTTCACAGCAAAAGTGTCTCTAGGAACAGTTTTCAATTTCTTAGTGTGAGTCTTACAATTCTTTATTTGGAGCAAAAGAACGACAACAATAACACGTTGTTGGACCCGGCCTCATGGCGTGGTCCCACTTCTCCCGCATGGCGGGCCCTGGACAGCATCGACCTCTGTCCCCCGGCCTAAAGCTATCCCCTCCAACCTTCACGAGAGCCGCCACCCCTGGCGACCCCCGGCTCTCCCCCTTAGGAGCCCGGTGGCCCAACCTCGCTGAAACCATCTTCGGAGCCTGCTGGCGCTGCCGCGGCCCAACCTCGCTGAAACCACCTTCGGAGCCTGCTGGCGCTGCCGCGGCCCAACCTCACCGAAACCATCTTTGGAGTCCTGCTGGCGCTGCCGCGGCCCAACCTCGCTGAAACCATCTTCGGAGCCTGCTGGCGCGGCCGCGGCCCAACCTCGCTGAAACGCTCTTCGGAGCCTGCTGGCGCTGCCGCGGCCCGACCTCGCGGAACCCCCCAGTTCGAGGATTGAGAGCTGGGCGTAGGGTATCCCTGTGCCAGACTGGTACCAAGACTGTCCCGCTACCCTTTTCCCCCAGTTACCGAGACTCTAAGGATCCCTCGATCCGTTTGTACATATTGCCGAAAGAACCAATCGTTATTGCTGATAAAGATTCTAGGAAGTTACCCTCTTGTGTGGTGTCCCTTTGTAGTGGTGTGATCGCTCTGCTGTGACGATTCTAGGAGAGGACCCTCATCCAGGAGGCCTCTCGACGGCGCTCGGCCAATTCCATAAGGAGAGGTGGGTCTCGGGGTGGTCAGTCAGACATCTTCTGCCTCCCCAGGGACCGTCTTTCCAACATTGGTGGCAGGCGGTGGGATCCGAGCCGACGCAAATCGTACAGAGAGTGACTCACCCACTACTGACAGAAACACACCGCAACCATGACGACCAAAGAAACCAGACCGACCGCAGATTTCCAGAAGGAACGGTTGGAAGAATATAACCACAAATAATTGAAACAATTCTGCAAGGACCTGGGCATCGCTACCACTGGACTAAGCACCAAGGAGGATTTCAAGCAGGCCCTACAAACATGGGTGGAGGCAGGAGCAACGCCACCCCAGAGCAAAGACAACACAGTTCCGAACATGCACCCGGAGACCGACGCAACCCCAGCGGGGGAAAGACCTACAAACATAGACACGGGCCTCTCCCACGAAGACGCCCGAGAGCGAGAAAGGAGCTGGCTCCACGAATTGGAGCTCGCCCGACTCTGTCTGGACGGAGAACTACAGCTGGCCGAGAAAAAGATAGCCCTTGAGCAACTACGGCTGCAAGGAGACCTAGAGGAGAAACAAAGGCAGAGAGACTTGGAGGAGAAGAAGCTCACGTTCGAGCACGAGCGTGGCTTAAAAGAACTTGAGATCAAGGCCAAAACTGGGGAGGCCAGCGCCTCCGGGAACCGGAGCCCACCTCCTACTGCGGACACGAAGGTCCACATCCCCAAAGATGTCGTCAAAGAATATTATAAAAACGACGACATCCAACATTGGTTTAAGGCCTACGAGGTAGCCATGGCCTCTCATCGAGTACCCCAGAAAGACTGGGGTGCCGGCTTGTGGGGGAAGTTCATCAACGAAGGGAGAGACGCCCTGCTAGAGCTCCCAGACGCAGAGATGACCTCTTATGAACACATGAAAGCCGCCCTCCTTACTCGCTATGGACTCACCCCCGAGATGTACCGGCAGCGATTCCGAGACTGTAAAAAACTCCCCGGTACTACATGGGTGGAGTACGTGAACTTCTATAGTAGAGCCCTAGAGGGGTGGATCAAAGGCAGCCAGGTCACCACCTACGAGCAACTGTTCAACCTCATTGTATGGGAGCACCTCTCCAACAACTGTTTTATCGAACCCCGGCAGCACAACTCCTCGACAGCAAACTGACCGAGCCACGTAAACTCGCCGTTGAGGCCGATCGATGGGTGAGCACCCGGGTCCCCCGGAGCCCGATGGGAGACTACAGCCGAGGTTCCCCGGGGAACCACTGCCCACGAGGCGGCGGGTGGGGCCAGAACAGGAACCGCGACTCCCCCGCGGGGCCACCCCCGACCTCCACTTCACCATCCCTGGCCGGAAGAGGGGCCCCCCAGCACGGCCGGGGCTCCGCCCGAACGTTACCTGCCACAGATGCCAGCGGCCCGGTCATTATGCCAATGACCCCCTCTGCCCGATGAACCAACGACCCTGCACCACCGGTCCTCCAAGCCGCCAGATCGCCGCCGCCGCCCCGGGAGAAGAAAGGGGTGAAGAAGAGGTCTATGACCCCGACCAGGCCGAGTGGGAGCCCGCCGCTATGTCCCTGGTATGTCTAGGCGAAAGAGACATGATCCCCCGGGCCCCAATCCCGGGCAACACTCAGAAGTACCGCCAGTGGGTCACCATTAATGGGCACCGGGCCGAAGCCCTCTGCGACACCGGAGCCAGCGTGACGGCCGTCCGTTACCACTTGGTGACCCCTGACCAGATCCTGCCCAATGTGCTGTGCCCCGTACGGTCGGCGGACAATTCCAAAAGCCTGTGCCAGATGGCCCGTATCCCCTTCGAGTGGGGAGGGGTGTCGGGCATGCTGAAAGTGACCGTCCGGGACGATGCCCCCGTGGACTGCCTCCTCGGGAACGACCTAGAAAGTTCCCCCTGGGCTGGCGTCGAACGGAGAGAGCATCTGGGGATGTTAGGCCTTCCCGAGTGGGCCTGCGCGACCACCCGATCCATGGCCGCCCGGGCCACCACCCCAACGGAAGCCACCCAGACTGAAGACCCAGAGTGGCCGGCATCTCCGCCGCCCACCGTATCCGAAGACAACGACCCAGAGCCCGACCCACTGGGGCCCAACAGTGAAGAAATTGCTGAGCTTGGCAACCTCCCGGAACTAGCCCAATGGCGCCAAGAAGGTGGCCCCACACAAGAACAGTTCCGGCAAGAACAGAAAACCTGTCCCTCCCTCGAGGGAATCCGACAGCAAGCCGCCACTCAAGCCGCCGGAGACCCCTCGGGCTCCCACTGGGTCTATTGGGACCACAATCTCCTCTACAGTGAACAAAAGATTGCAGATCTGGGGACCGGCCGGGTGCTGGTGGTTCCCCTCCGATTCAGAGACTTTCTCCTGAACCTGGCACACGACGTGCCCCTCGCCGGGCACCTGGGGCAGGACAAAACATACAGCCACCTGGTGATCCATTTCTACTGGCCAAAAATGAAAAATGATGTGAACAATCACTGCCGGACTTGCCCCACCTGCCAAGCCAGCGTTGGAGGGAGGGAGGGAAGCACAAGGCCCCCCTCCAACCCTTTCCAGTCATCAGCACCCCCTTCGAGCGGGTGGGAATAGACATTGTGGGGCCTCTGGAGCCCGCACCTCCCAAGGACACTGGTTTATTCTCGCCCTGGTGGACCATGCCACCCGCTATCCCGAAACCATCCCTCTCCGAACTGTGACGCCCCCCGTGGTGGGCCGGGCGCTGATGGGGATCTTCTCCCGAGTGGGCTTCCCCCGAGAAGTCGTCAGTGACCGGGGTACGAACTTCATCTCCCGATACATGAAATCTCTGTGGCACCAGTGCGGGGTCACGTATAAGTTTACGACCCCCTACCACCCCCAAGGGAATGGGTTGGTGGAACGTTTCAATAGAACTCTCAAAGGGATGATCATGGGCCTGGAGGAGCCCTTACGTCGCCAATGGGACTTGCTGCTGCCCTCCCTCCTCTTCGCCTATCGGGAGGTCCCTCAGAAGTACCTGGGATTCAGCCCCTTCGAACTATTGTACGGACACCCCGTCCGGGGTCCCCTCAGCCTAGTCAAAGAAGGCTGGGAGGTCGCAGTCCAAGATGCTCCCCCCGACGTCTACCGGTACCTCCTGACCCTCCGAAATCAGATTCGGAAGTTCCGGGAACTTGCAGAAGCCAACCTCGAGGCCAGCCAGCCAGGAGGAGATGAAACGCTGGTATGACCAAAACGCCTCTTCCATTGAGTTCGAGCCGGGCCAACAGGTCTGGGTCATGTCCCCGGTCGAACCCTGTGCCCTCCAGGACAAGTGGATGGGGCCCTTCCAGGTGGTGGAGCCCAAGAGCCCTGTCACTTACCTGGTGGACATGGAGTCCCCCAGGAACCCCCTCCGGGTCCTCCACTACAACCGGCTCAAACCGCACTTTGTCCGAACGGAGCTTAGCCTGCTGATGGCTACCGATGGTGGGGCCGAAGACGACTCCGAGCCCCTACCGGACCTCCTGAGTACCTCCGAGAAAGACGGCTCCGTCGAGGGAGTCACCCTCTCCTCCGCCCTGACCCCAGAACAGCGCCAGGATTGCCGGCAATTGTTGGGTCAATTCGCAGACTAGTTTTCCCTCACCCCCGGGGTCACCCAGTGGTGCGTCCACGATGTCGACACCGGGGACAGCCCGCCTGTGCGACACCGGGCCTACAGAGTTCCCGACCGAGTTCGGACCTGCATCCAATCGGAGGTCTCCAAGATGCTGGCCCTGGGGGTAGTCCAACCCTCCGACAGTCTGTGGGCCAGTCCAGTCGTCCTGGTCCCAAAAGCCGCCGCCCCTGGCGCCACTCCCGAACTGCGATTTTGTGTCGACTACCGGGGATTGAACGCCGTCACCCGGACCGATGTACACCCCATTCCCCGGGCCGATGAACTGATCGACCGCCTGGGGACGGCCCGCTACCTGAGCACCTTCGACCTAACCTCCGGCTACTGGCAGATCGGACTCTCTCCGGGCGCCCAAGAGCGCTCCGCTTTCTCGACCCCCGATGGCCACTACCACTTCAGGGTGATGCCCTTCGGGATGAAGAACGCCCCCGCAACCTTCCAGAGGCTGGTGAATAAGGTATTGGCAGGGCTAGAAGGGTTCAGCGCTGCATACCTGGACGATATTGCGGTATACAGCCTCCACTGGGCCGAGCACCTCAAGCACCTCTGGGAGGTCCTGACGGCCCTCCGAAGGGCCGGACTGACAATCAAAGCAAGCAAATGCCAGATAGACCAAGGTTCCGTGACCTATCTGGGACACCAAGTGGGGAGCGGCCATGTGGCTCCCCTTCAACCCAAGATCGACGCCATCATGGCCTGGGAGCTCCCGGTCACCCAGACAGCAGTCAGAGCCTTCCTGGGGCTCACTGGGTATTACCGGCGCTTCGTGAAGGACTATGGGAGCATTGTTGGCCCCCTCACCGAACTCACTTCCAAGAAACAGCCCCAGAAGGTGCACTGGACCCCCGAGTGTCAGGCCGCCTTTGAGGCTCTGAAAACAGCGATGTGTACCGCCCCCGTGCTCCAAGCCCCCGACTACAGTCGGGAATTCGTGGTCCAAACAGATGCCTCGGAGCACGGTGTCGGGGCAGTCCTTTCCCAACTCAACGCCGAAGGAGTTGATCAACCTGTGGCCTTCATCAGCCGACGTCTGCTGGCCCGAGAGCAACGCTGGAGCACCATTGAACGAGAGGCCTTCGCCGTGGTGTGGGCCCTCAAGAAACTCCGACCCTCTCTCTTCGGCACCCACTTCCGGGTGCAGACTGACCACCGACCCTTGCTGTGGTTGATGCAAATGTGAGGGGAAAACCCAAAGTTGCTGCGATGGTCCATCTCCCTCCAAGGGATGGACTTCACTGTGGAACATCGCCCCGGCAACGACCACGCCAATGCCGACGGCCTGTCCCGCTTCTTCCGCCTCGACGAGGAGAACCCCCAAGAAGATGGGTAACTCTCCCCGCCTTCAGCTGGGGGGGACGTGTGTTGGACCCGGCCTCGTGGCGTGGTCCCACTTCTCCCGCATGGCGGGCCCTGGACAGCATCGACCCCTGTCCCCCGGCCTAAAGCTATCCCCTCCAACCTTCACGAGAGCTGCCACCCCCTGGTGACCCCCGGCTCTCCCCCTTAGGAGCCCGGCGGCCCAACCTCGCTGAAACCATCTTCGGAGCCCGCTGGCGCTGCCGCAGCCCTACCTCGCTGAAACCACCTTCGGAGCCTGCTGGCGCTGCCGCGGCCCAACCTCGCCGAAACCATCTTTGGAGTCCTGCTGACGCTGCCGCGGCGCAACCTCGCTGAAACCATCTTCGGAGCCTGCTAACGCGGCCGCGGCCCAACCTCGCTGAAACCCTCTTTGGAGCCTGCTGGCGCTGCCGCGGCCCGACCTCGCGGAACCCCCCAGTTCGAGGATTGAGAGCTGGGCATAGGGTATCCCTGTGCCAGACTGGTACCTCGATCCGTTTGTACATATTGCCGAAAGAACCAATCGTTATTGCTGATAAAGATTCTAGGAAGTTACCCTCTTGTGTGGTGTCCCTTTGTAGTGGTGTGATCGCTCTGCTGTGACGATTCTAGGAGAGGACCCTCATCCAGGAGGCCTCTCGACGGCGCTCGGCCAATTCCATAAGGAGAGGTGGGTCTCGGGGTGGTCAGTCAGACATCTTCTGCCTCCCCAGGGACCGCCTTTCCAACACACGTGATCTTGGTGAAGTCGGTGCAAGATGGAGGACATTGTAATCAGGATTTAAGTAAGCATGAGCCCCAATTTGGAATGCATTTAAGGTGATAAATCTACTCCCACAACCCCCGATGATTTCAAATCATCCCTTTTTCTTTTTTATTACAGAATGTCATTCATTAATTTCGGATACTTATTGTTAGATTCGTGCAAGTCCTTCAAGGTGTCATAAAGGTCACTTTGCATGTCTTCAATAATTCTCGCCTAGGTGCCTACACTAACCATGGGTCCCACTCTGCAACTCTGGGCAATAGCTTGCTTAATCTCCACAACGGCCCTATCTGCGCCGGGGATGCCTGGCTTCACCTTGTGGGTGCCCAGGAGGGACCATCTCACAGGGAAAGCCAGGACGGGTTCCCCAGCGGTATACAGCGCCAGGACACCCCGAGATGGGGTAACAATGCGCTTTACAAGTATACATACATACATCAAGTCTCTTCCTCTTCCTTTTTCTCATTTCTGACAGCTTCTTATACCCGTAATGTATACCATTTCATGATGAAATCCCCTTGCAAAATGTCAAGGAAACACGCAGTATATGCAAAATATGGGTTAGAAGCAGTTTTAGAATTCCTCCGCCTACGCTGCCAAGTCATTCCACTATTTTGGCAAATCCCTTTCCAACGGATCCAAATATTGATTCTATCCCTTCCTAGGCATCTGATTCCTCTAGCTCTGTTAGTTTATGCATTATATTCTTAATGTTATTAATGTAGCCGTCAAGCTGTTTATCTACATGCAGAATATATGCATCGCATTCCTGAGCGTGAAAGACTTGGTAAACTCCGCCTTCCTTGGCGAGGAGCAAGTCCAATGCAAGGTGATTTTGCATAATCATAGCTCTCATCGCAAGCATCTCTTTATTTATTACAGGCAATACACCTGCTGTGTTAGTGGCAAACCGCTCAATTAAGGCGGACAATTTTCTGATCTTAACATCATTTAATGCCACTCCTGTAAATGAAATGAGTGCTCCAAAGATGTCACTAAGAATCTGTTTAAAGCTACGCATACCTCTCATATATCGTTTAAGAGGAAAGTCTAACTCATTAGTGTGATATATTCTAGGGCAAACTAAAGCTGCATAACAACTACCTGTCCAATTATGTGGTAGCTAGAAATAAGTGGAATCCTTAGCACACATTATGAATCCCTTTTATACTGTTATTTAAATGTGAGAAGGTCTTCTCTTTTACCTAGTAGTAATGTTTGCATTTGCTCCATCCTTGTTTGTAGGACACATTTTTTTAATGTCTCTTCACCTTTCCCAATAGTATTTTCCGCACTAGCCTTTCCCTCTCCTTTCTTAATCTATTCTTATCCTCTCATTCAATCCTTCTATGAATACTCTCCCATCTTGGTTAATTTTTCAGTTATGTAATGCATGCTCTGTTTAGTAGTGCTCATATTAGCTACGCTGATCCCTTGACTTCGACCTTTGATAAGAACAAGAAATGTGTTTAGTAGCCCACAAATACAAGTTTTCACCATTGCCAATTCGTACCTCCTCCAATGGATCATCATAGTCAGAATGAAGCAGTTTGATTGAACTCTGGGGATCTAAAAGGTTCAAGAATACAGAGCAAGAGAAGAAATAAGAGAGGAGTAAGTGGAAGTATGTTGCTTCTTTGACTGCTGAGGCTGGAAGATAGGAGCAGACAAAGCAATCCTCCACCTTCATAACTCACATATTCGGGTAACATTTGATTATATAAATACACCCCCTCATGCTGGGTAAGGTGAGCCACTTTAGTCGGAGGGGAAGGTATAACTATAGTTTCAAAGGTAGAGCTGATTTATGTAAGAGAGATATTCCGTCCCAACAAATAGATATTCAACAGCCATCCAATCATAAAAATAGAAATGGCAACCGCCATATTTGGAAAACAAAATTCACAGCATGGCTGCCCATGTTAATCCAAATCGGATCAAGGAAATATCAGGTGAAGCGGTTAGTTGTGTAGGTCGTATCCTATCGTCTCTACCTTATCTCGGAAACTACCAGGATTTTTTTGTGTCAGCCAGAGGCCTAAAGGAGCTATCATTCCCTGACCATTACTGTGAACTCTCTATTCATCCTATCAACGGTTGTAAGCGTGAGCAGGTTTCTGCCTTGGAGTTCTTTTGTTTGAGGGAGGCTCATCGATAACAGTCAGACAATCATCAGAGTCAAACCTGATTTTGGCAATGTATGTCCAGCTCCGACCTAAGTACTTCCGATGGACCTGATGGACCTTTCTTTTTCAGAGGGGTCTCTTGGTACAGGTCGAATCAACTCTTTTATTTACAATGTCAATCTACTCAATCTAATCTTGCTTGTCTACCTCAAAGTCTTCTCTGATCATCTCTGGTCTCTTGTGTGTCAACAGTCTCTTCCGGGTTGCTGTAGTCTTTTGCCAACCATCTTTAACTGGGCCTCGACCCTTGGAGGTGCTTAAAATCTCCGGCTTTGATGAGGCAGGCTCACTCTCCGAGGTTGAGCTTCCTTGGCCTGCCCCAGTCTCTACTCCTTGTGAGCTTTGCTGAGGTGGATTGGTCTCAGCCTTTCATGAGTTTATACTGTGCCAGTGAATGTGCATTTTAATCTAGTAGTGGGTATGACAGTGGTTGCTGGGACAAAAGCACTTGCATTGACCTCTGGCTCCAGATGAGGCTCATCTAATGGGGACTGTGGACGTTCAGTCTGGCCTCTCTCTTCTTCAGAGGCCTCAGACACCTCAAACCTGGGGTGACTCGAGGAATTAGTGGATGCTAGCTCCACTGCTTTCTCTTCACGCCTTGCCCTCTTGGTATGGAAGACGTGAATCCACTTGTCGGCGATAGCTAACTATGCTGAAAAACATCCTCACCTCTCTTTGGGTGATGGGGTACTTCATATTAAGGACTATCTCTATGCACTCATGGGAAACTCTCCTTGTTCCCTTCTCTATCTGATGTCCCAAGTGCATAATCTCCCTATGACAGTATTGTAATTTTGCAGGTGACACCTTATGCCTGTACTCTGCCAAATGATTGAGTAAAGCAATTGTATCTTGTTTGCAAGCTTCCTTAGTCATTGTGGCAATCAGGAGATTGCTGATGTATTGCATTAATGTTGAACTACATGATTACTGCAGCGTCTCCAAGTTCTTTAAAGTATCTGATTGAAATAGGATGGACTTTCAGAATACCCTTGTCAGGCGTGGCACCACACGATGGTCTTGTCTTGGAACTGGATTGCAAAAAGAAACAGTCTCTGTTCGTGTAACAGGACCGAGAAGAACGTATGCCAAAGGTCAATGACCATGAACCAACCAACCTCTGGGGGAATTTGGAACAAGATCACGGCAGGTTTCAGTACCACAGGATTGCATGATACGACAATTTGGATGATCTTTCTGAGGTCAAGTACGGTCCTCCACATTTTGTTGGATTTCTGTAAGGCCATGTTTGGGGAGTTACATGGACTCCCAATAACTCCCTTCAAGATGCCCTGTTCTTTCATGCTCTTGATGATAGGAGTGATCCCTGCAATAGCCTCTGTGGTAATTTTATAAGGGTGAATCTGTAGAAAAACAGTGTTAGGTTGGAGATTGATCTTAAGGGGCTTATCATTTTTAATCACCCGATCTCTCTTCCCGGAAAATCTCAGACTTCCTCCTTAACTGTCTCTCTTAGATCTACTGCAAATCCTCTGTTGTAATGACTGGGTATAACCTGACAACAGGCTCTGTGGACTGCAACTTAAACTCAGCGTCAGCTGCCTGTGTCTCAATTTGGACACCATCCTGGGTGCAATAAATGACACTGTTGAGTTTACAGAGGAGATCTCCTCCTAGCAGTTTAACAGGACTAGATTCACAGATTACAAACTGATTTTGCTCTCTAATATCTGCTATTTTCATTGGTACAGGGGCAGTGCTTTGATTGCTTCACTGTTGATTTGTAATGCCTACAACTTGGACTTCTTTTTTTGAGAGAGAGATAGGGACCTCAACTTTTCGCACCGTTGAAGGGGTGGCTCTGGTATCTATCGGGAAAGATACAGGATGCCCGTTAACCTCTCCATCCATGTATGGTATACTCTGGTCCACTTACAGGGCTACACCGAGTATGCACTCCTCCCCCCTCAGGCACCGTCATTGGCTCTGATTGGAATCTAGGGAAGTCTTGAACATCATAGGAACTGGACCTCATTGGGACATAATTGAGGTCTGGGGTACCCTGTGGTTTGGTTGAGGATGGTGAAAACCTCCTTGTATCAGCATCGGGTTGAAATATTTTGGCTGATTTTGGAATGTTCGGGGCTTCAATAGGAAGTCTAAGACTAGGTACTGGAGGACGCTCTCCCTGTCCTGCTGAACTCATTCCCTGGGAATCTGCCATAATATGGTCTGGGTATTAATGGCACTCCCGCTCCTAATGCCCTACCCTGTTGCAAATGTGACACTACGTAACCTTCTTCAGGGCATATATACTCGCTCCTATAGTATTTCTCCAACCTCTCCCCATTCTGAGGACATTCCCACTATAATTCAAAGAAACTCCCTGCATCACTGCTCCCAAACTTGGGTCCTTGGAAAAGAACCTTAAACTCCTTAACTCCTACATTCTGAGCTAACTGTTTTGGGTTATCATAAACTTCTCTTTAAGCCATTTGTGTTTTGCTTCTAATGTGTCACTGCAGTATTTTGCATACTGTAAGATCTCAGCTGGCTGGCTCTGCAAACAAGGGACACTTTGGGTGATTTAGCTGTTAGTCTCTGGCCTCAGGCCATGCACAAAGTATGCTATAAACCCTCCCATATTGTCTCCCAGTGGATCATTCATCCTACTCTGCTCTCAATTCAGCTGCATTAGTCTCTCAAAGTAAGCCTGCACTGATTCCTGAGGCTCTTGGGAGGTTAGGAAAATCTTGGGCCAATTTGTCAATTTTGGGGAACCTTTGTATTCAGGTGCTTTAAAACCTCATCATACTTGTTTTAACAATGGGTGGAGGGGCACTTGTCTCTGCCACCCAAAGTGGTGCTTGTGTAGGCCAATTGACTACCCTCTTGCACTATGCCCACAGATCCTTTGGGACTGCCACCTCAATTAACATGTCCAAGTCTTCTCACAGAACCTTGGAAATAGTCACGATCTGTTCCATCTGAGTGTGCCATCTATCTTGATTCTCTCTTAGCTTTGGAAGAGTGTTTGTGAAATGAAAATGGTCAGATCGATACCATGGGCTATGCAAATAGGCTTATCCCTGTAGTTCATGCAAGGGAAATTCCTTTACTATTCCCTCCACATTTCCTTCCTCTTCCTCTTTCGGCTCTTCTTCCTTTTTCCTTACCTAGACCTTCCCTTTCTTCAACCATAACTCCCTAACTTTTTTGATGCCACTCCATTGCGGGATGTTTTCAATCAGGTCCCTCACATAGGTCCTCAACCCTCTCAACTTTAACTACAGTATCTCCTTCTCAATCATTGCCTTTCTAGCATTCTTCTGCAACTTCTTTGGTTAAGTTACGTCAATTCCACGTTCATTCGCCACCATTTTCATCCATGCATGCGCTTCTCTCGCCACTCTTGCAGCTTCCTTGCTCAGGTAAGGCGACTTCATCTCCCCGTAATATCTTAGAAATTCTATTCCCATATTTCCCTTCACAATTTCTCAAACTCTGTTTTCAGCTGTGCACGAGTTATTTGCTGTGACGTCTGCCCTGTGCCTGGTGAATTACCTGATATGTATTTGCAAGTCGTTTGGCTTCCTATCCTACTACTGACTAGGTTCTCCCCTTGTAGAGGAGCTAATGCCGTCCCATCAAGGCTCGGTGCGGAGTCCTGCAGTGTACTTGGGAGCGGTCATTTTGGGATGGTACCAACAGATGCCTCAGCCGGGGGAATAATCAGAGCACTAGAAGAAGACAGGGTGCTTATTGCGACAGACACATGGGTCTGAGCAACCGGCAATATAGTGGTTTCTGAATAACTTTGGGTTGCGCAGGCCTCTGTTGAGGGTTTCGCAACCGTTCCCATATTGATCGACACCGGGGCAGTGGCACTTGGTATTGCAGCTGCCACATTATATGGGGGCAGTCTTATTCTTAGGAGCTCATCTATGAAATAGTCTTCCCCTCGCTCCCTGTTTCCATCTCCTTCTTTTATTTTTCCCTTTTTTCCTTTGCTTTCTAACAGGGGGTATGCCCCAACGGTCTCTATAACTTCCTCTCTCCATTTCCTCTGCCATTCCTAGTCCTGCACGCAACTCCAGGAATGAGCCCTACTGCTGATTTTAAATTCAAGTGTCTTTCTTTTCTTTTCACTTGCCACCTATTCCTAAAGGTTTAAGGCTTCAAATTGCGTTGGCCTATGCTGTGGTTTCAAATGGTATATTCTTCTCCACATGTTCTTTATTCGAGGGATATGGAAAGTACCAGTCAATGGGAATCAGAAGTTCCTATCTTCCAATGTATATTAGGTAAGTCGGATGCATGTATATAACCCTTTCTTCACTGCCATTTCCCTGGCAGGAGTGCCTTGGGAGGAAACGTTTCCTCTCTATTTATGTCCTTCTCTTTTTTAACAATGGATTCCACATTCGAACAATTTCTCACTCACTACTTGGTTCAATATCCCACCTTTTCCGCGCCAGCAAGCTCACAGTGCATCCACCAATACCAGGGCATCTCTGTCAAATGTAACCCTATCACAGCTCGGCTGCAGCCTCTGCTAGCGAAACACTGAGCTGCGCCTCAGTGATGCAACACCCTGATTCCACCAGACCACTTCTGAAACCCTTTTTACAACTTTTTAATTTGCCTGCTTCAACTAAAGAAAAGTTTTTACAACAATAAGAGTGCTACCTACTTCCATGCAATAGTCAACCCTTGACCTACAAAAGTCACTATATGTGTGCATCCACTCCCTGTGTACTAAGGAACGAACCATCACTGAGCTCGGTTTGTACACCCGTGCACAAAAAGATCACGTCTCATATTTGGTACACCTCACCTAGCAGGCAAGTTCAACAGCTCAATATTCTAACTTGAGGCACCTTTTTAAAAGTCCAAAAATATTGCTCCAGCAAGTCCAACAATCAAAGCCACATAATCATTTCTCTCAGGTTTTGTCCACTGCATTCCACTGTTATGCACCTACTTCACTCCCAACATGCACTGTTCACCAAATATTTCATTTTCACGTTTTGCATGCAATCCCTATTGATATTTGAGTCATTGCTCTCTCTCTTTCAGTCACATTGTGTCTCTGGAACCAGGATCAGGTTGGGACTGGGTCAGTTTAGCTCTCAGGGTAAACAGTATGACCCATGAAGGTGCAGTACTTGGTTCTGTCGCCAATTAATTTGTCAGCTTCAATCTGAACGATCACCTGCTACCAGATCTGTCGGCGTGGAACACTCTACCTTAAATCCTATTCATGGGACGTGTCAACAACTAGGATCGGGAGCAGTGTAGTCCTGAAGCAGACTTTGGTGCTCCCCAACTGGAGCCATCACTTAGGTTAACTCAATTTAGTTTAGTAGAAAGTGATGAACATTCTGGTAAGAATGACAGACAAGGGTTATGGTTCAAAGCAGTATATAAAGAGTTATAGGCAGGTTATAGAATAGGTGCCATTAGGGAATTTAGTAGCAAAGCATACAAGTCATAAGTACAACGAACTTGGTACAGTACAGCCCTGAAGACATGGCTCTTTGTCAAAGCTTACCCCTAGCTCTTTGGTTCTGCCTCTTCGTTTTTCATTTTTTCTTTATAGGCGCCTTGACGCCTCCAGGCAAAGTCGCGCGTTTATAAGTTTTATTTCATTCATTATTTCATTCATACAGTTCTAAGTGAAATCTGGTATAGATTTGCTTTCAAAGAGTGGGAAAAGAGGGTCTCCTTCCCGTAGAAATCTATGTGCCCTTTTTTAGGACTGTAGACATCAGGACATGCACCTATAGGGAACAAGCAATAAGAAACATTTCCGTACAGGATACAGTAGAAGATTCTCTCATGGTAGCGCTACATTGAATGTGTGGACAGCGTCACTTAGTTCCACAGCCCAGTTGATACCTTGTATGCCCATAGCCTGGGACAGTTGAAGTGTCCTTGATACATAGCAAAGAGATCAGTTTTGATGTTATTAGTGTGAGTCTTACAATTCTTTATTTGGAACGAAAGAATGACATTGTTACAAGAAAGAGGACATTTTAAAAAATGACTTAAGTTAGCATAAGCCCCAATTTGTGATGCATTTAAGGTGGAGGAAGATCAGCTCCCACAGAACTTTGCTAAGCACCAACCTGACACATGGCTGACTACATGCCTGCTACCATAATAACTCTGTACTGGTCCACTGGGCTTTCAGGGGTGAGCCTGACTGATGAGCAGTTCTGTAAGGATGACGGATGAGAGACTTTACCCCAGTCCTGTTGACCGTCAGGCTCAGCAACAAGCCTGACGTGACTGACTCTGTAAGTCTGACTGTTGGCCAGGGCCGGACTGGGAACCACAACCGGCCCTGGTAAAGTGCTCGGCCGCCCCCCCCCCCCCCCTCCCTCCCCACTCGGGGCTATGCTGCAAAAACGGCCCTGTAACAAAAACGGTCCCCAGGGGCCCAAAACCGGCCCCCACCCCTGCGGCGCACCAGGGGATTGCCCGGTGCCCTCTATGGCCAGCCCGGCCCTGTTCGTGGCTGACTCTCCCCAGCCCTACTACCTTCACAGCCGGTCACCCGAAGGAGGCTAGGCGAAGACCACTTTCCTGTGCTTCCGCCTCATTAACCGGCTGACATGTCTTTCCCACCGCAGGGCGCCCGGGGACCCGCTGTGGACAGCCTCGGTCCGGAGCGCTCGGCAGGGCCGTGCCGAAGTCTGACAACAGCACACTTTGTTTCAATCAAGGTTCTCCTCCGGCTGCAGGTGTGTGTGGCATCCCTGGGGAGGGAAAGCAGAAGAGAGCGAAAGAGGGGGAAGGAGGGGCAGGGAGCATGGGTGAGTACAGAGAGAAGTGACAGGGAAACCTGGAGAGAGAGCCAGATGTGCACACCGGTGCGAGAGGGATGAGGCTAGAGAAGGGTGAGGAACAGAGAGGTGGAGAATGGTGGAGAAAAATGGTAAAGGAATCAGCGATAGAAGGGCAGATAGTGCTGGGAGATAGAACGGGTGGAGAGGGTGGGAGTAGAACACATGGGGATTGGGAATGGAAAGGGAGAGAGGGGTGGAGATTTTAAGGTAGTGAGGGATGGGGGATAGAAAGGGAGAGGGTGGAGCATAGAAAGGGAGCGGTGGATATGGAGGTCCATCAGCCTCTCTCCTGTTCCTTTGGTTTTTATGTTTCTTTTGCCTGCTGTGTAACGCTATTCCACCTTTTTGGTGTCATTGATCTGTGGCCTTGGCTCCATGGGCTTGCTTCTGTGTCAGGAGATTTCCTGGGCAGGCGGACTGTGGGCTTTATCGAGGTCCAGCATACATGCCCAAATGAAGTCAAATAAAATAGCTATGCAGTTCCTAAGTGGAGCAAGGTCAGCTAAGTGAGGGAATGTCCTCACTTAATGGTGAGAGGAAAGGGGGATTCCTCCTTTTGGAATTAGGGCCCTCACACACCCAGCCAGCTGAGTGTCATGCTTCATCAGAGGGCTTTCTCCCCGTCAGGTCGGCCCTCACTCCACACATCTACACATTTAGGCCCCTCACACCCACTGCACCAAAGGGCATGGAATAAAAGATCTCTGCCAAAGAGCCCCTCATAGGGAGCCCGTCCGGTATTGCAGCGCCTACCTGACTAGGAGCAAGCCCTATGATGAAGTATGACACTCAGCTGGCTGGGTGTGTGAGGGCCCTAATTCCAAAGTGAGGACATTCCCTCACCTAGCTGACCTTGCTCCCCTTGCCCTGATAGGAACTGCATACCTATTTTGTTTGACTTCATTTGGGCATGTATGCTGGACCTCGATAAAGCCCACAGTCCCACTTTCTTGGTTAAAAAGAGAGAGAGTGAGTACCTGCCCTTCTCAGCAGAGGTGCAATACTTTTACTTGGAGAGTACCGTCACTTCTCAAAAGCACATAGGTACTCTGGTATGGGGTACCTGCACTTCTGTTTTTTCCATTTCAAACCCTGGCGCGCACTCCCACAGGCAGCATCTTGGTTATTAAATGCTGTAGATTGATACTCGGGTCTCATTGTCCTTGAAGCATCTAGCCCTGGTTGAAGTCCTTGCCACTGGTGACGAGTGACCACAAGGAATGGTGCAAGTTCCTTGTCTTTTTGTGTGACCCGATAAATCCATGACCTTCCAACTAGTTTCCTCATTAGCGCCAGGCAAATTTAGTGTTTGGCGGATGGTTACTCCATCAAAAAAGTGGTGGACATCCTCTCTGTCTTAATATAAGTGCCATAGGATATAATGCTCTTGTACTATAATAGACAGGATATCCGTCTCATTTGTGACAGTGTGACCCATGCTCCAAATTCTAAATCGAGTCCTAAGTCATGAATAAGCGCTAGGGTTTACGAGCGAGGGCCTTTACAACTTCGTGGAGGGGCCAGGTGAAAAGGCCCCGTCCTCTCAGCTGTGTCACCACCGTTAAAAGAGTACTTTGTTGTTGATTACCACCTTTTCCAAAATCACGTACCACACCAGCCAGGAAACACATGACAGGAGCCTCCTCCACAAAACGTGCCATGTTGGTCAGACATAGTTTAACCAGGAGCCCGGAGGCACCGGGTTACTGAGCTAGTGACTTTTGCCCTACACCTCAGTAGTTAGTTTTGGGTCTTTGTCCGTCATGAGCTGTGTCAGCACCATGTCTTGTTGTGTTAACTATAAGGGGAAACGTGTTTTAGCTCAATTGTACTATTTATATGTGAAAATAATTGCCTGGAAACTATTTCTTTCCTGACAGCGTTTCACTGTATTGCTTATTCAATTGTATCTGAGACCCAAAGTCCTATCTTTAGTGTCTTTCATTTATAGTCTGCTTTTTATATGTGAAAATAATTGCCTGGGAGCTGTTTGTTTCCTGACACTTTTTCACTGTATGAAGTATTCAACTATGATATGATACCCAGAGTCCTCTTTATTATCTTACAGTGCCATTTTAATTCTGCCACCATGGGTTATGGCTTTTGACCCTTTGCTTGATCTTTGCTCCCCAGAGACAGGACGGGTGGCAGTTGTTACTGTGCATTGCAGAAGTCCAGAGTTCTGGTGCTTGTCAATGCCCCCGCTTTCAACCTGAGTCCTGTGCAGCACCAGCAGCATCATAATGTAGATCCTCAAACTTTTAGAACCAAGCCAAGACATAAGGGGTACGGATCAGAAGGGTCACGGTTTGTAACTTCTGTGGCAGCGCCAACGCACTGCTACCCCTTGGTAACGTTTTAGTTACGCCAAAGTAATTGGAGTAAATTTGGTAATCTCATCGTAGTCTTTTGATGAGAAATTCCTCAGATTTCCTTAGGCCAGTGTCGAAAATAGTACAGTTCAGCCCATGTGCATAACTATGAGCAGCATGGCACAAAAATCCTACCTCAGGTGCACAGGATCAGTGAATTTGGTGAGTGCGTATAGCTGCTGGCTGCTGCTATTTGCGTTCTTATGCTTTTAGTGCTATTTTCTTAGCACAAATTGCATCCTTGGGTCCATTTTGGATGCCAGGGTGCATTTTGCACAAAGATAGTGGGACTAAATACTGGGTTATGCTCGTCACGCTACATTGTGTAAGCGTGCATAATTTTTCTGTAATTTCAGGAAATTACACTACATCACATTTTGTGACTTACTCCCTCCCCTACACACAGTTTGTGTGCTCTTACAAACATAACTTGCCCTTGACATTGTGCTCACATCTTTGAGGTAGGGCGGTGCTGGAGTGCCCATGCGTGAATTACTCATGCTCCCAATGTGCCAAGCTGCCTGTCCTTCAAAAGGGGGCATTACCCGGTGGCCCTGTGCCAAGCCCCGTCTAGCCTGCCTCACCCACAACCTGGCAGAGCTGTTGCCACAAGTTGTCTTTTAGCGAGAGATGGTGAAAGCTATTTTTCTTCACCAACTCTGAGATGACTCCATTATTACAAAACATACTACCACGAAGGGCCAGCACCTTGCCTCCCCATAGGAAGTTGCCTTCCCATGACAGCTTAGCTCCCTCTTGGGAAACACCAGAGGAGATACTTCAGCACCAGGGACAGCGAAGTGGCCGTCTCCTGAGATATCCTATTTAGGTCTGGCTTTACAGCGCAGCTGTCATCCATACATATTGCTTCTAGTTCTTTAACATACACATGGGACCTCTGTAGGATTGCCCTGCTAACGAGCTACAAGGCCTATCAGAATTATAATTTGTGTTTTTTTCACTTGTAGATTTCAGAAGTTTTCGTGTGAAAAAAACACATGGGAATGAGCCTGGAAACACTGATTCCTGCATGTTCTTCCCCAAAACATATAAATCCCCGTTTTATTCCCACCCCTGGACTTCCTGAAACCCATGGTAAGAGTAATTGATCCGTGTGGTAATATTGGGATTGATCTGGCCCTTGGGTAATCAGGGCCTTAGAGATGACTTTGTCTCTGCCCCACATGGCTAATGCCCTCCCATCTCATGCTATTGGCTGCTTGGTGTATCATTCCACCTCCTATGGTGTGCTTGTATTTTTACATCTCCACAGTATTCTGAATCATCTCACCTTAAATTCTTGTACTTCAAAAGCAATCTTTTTGTTTCTTTTTCTCACTGTAGTGGGAATTTAAAACATTTCAAGCCTCATAATGCTAGCTAGATATTTTGCTTTGCTGCTGCTTGTTAAAACTGTACTTGCTCACGGGAAACGGCCTCTACAACGAAGCCGTTTCCACGAAATCCTTAACCACGCATGCAGTACCACGCATGCGTGGTTAACACGAAAGCCTTTACCACGCATACCTTTACTACGAGGTTTGTAGTAAAGGCATATTTGGTAAAGGTAAAAAGTAAAAAAAGGGGGGCTTGGAGGGGTCTCCCCCCCCCAAAAAAAATCTCACCTGAAGTCACGTCGGGTTATGTATTTAATCAGCGTCGTTTAAGAGAAATCGTAAAATAAACTTCCGCTTTCTCTTAACGACGTATGACGTCACCACGCAAGCATCCGAGGTAAAGGTTATGCGTGGAAAACGAATTCCGTTGGAACGCATGCGTGGTAAAGGCATGCGTTGCAACGGAATTCGTTGTAATGTCATATATTCCTTGCTCACACCGGGCAATCCTATTTATTGACTTTGCTGGGATCTGTGTTGCACTGTATCTGGTACCCAGCTTCAAACCATTTCTTATTGAGTTTAGGCCTTGATTGCTTGAGTATTGTTACCTTTCATGAGCCAAGAAAGCGGAGATGCCCTCTTCTACCCCATGAATTGCTAGAGACCAGCACTCAGGGCAGTAGGGACACTCGGAATTAGCAGGTTCTTCCTATTTGTTTTCAGGATCTGGAATGCTCTGACAGTTTGCCACTGGAGTTCATTTTCTCCACGTGCCTGCTACTTGAGAGGAAGTGTACCTTCTCTACCAATTGTTTGCGGTCTCTGCCAGACTCTCTCTGAGTGATCTGGTGGGAGATATATAGGGTATGGGGAGTTCCTTGATTTACTTTTTATAGCTTAATGTAACTTTAACGGGTACTATTTTTATATCTTTGAAATGTGGGATTCCTTTGGGAGGATACTGAAATGTGAGTCTGAAAATAGATGGGCCACAATACTAAGGAAGTTTGGAACCAGTTGTTCAGTAATTTGGAAAGAGATGAATGACTGACAAGTTAACCTAGAAGTTGAAAAATGGTGTAACAATAGCCCCCATGGTGCGGGGGGCCCGAGCTCCAGGCCCCCCCCTCTGGCACTGCTCCCGGGCGGCAAGCAGTCTGAGTCCAGAGCATGGGGGCCCCCATCCATGATTTTTGCAGGCGGGCCCCCTCAAGTTTCATTACGCCACTGAAGTTGAGAGCGCTGCTATATAGTTTTTCCATTGAAAATGAATTACGGTTCAATACCAAATCAGTTTGTAATCTAGTGATCTGCTTGGGTGGAACGATGTATGAAAGAAATTAGTGTCTGTCTTGGTGTAGCAAATAGTGAAGAACATAGAAGAATGAAAAAGCTTTTGTGACCAAAATAATGAGAAAGGTGTAATATGTGAATTAGATTAAGAAATATTGATGAAAATCAGCTGCTAACTTTATTATAATGAAAACAGTTGGCGTTAATCCCATGAGGTTAATACACACAACATGTTCTCTGCCCCATTGCAAATTGCACTTTTTTCACAATCAGAAATAATTATATAAGAGATAATTACATCTAGATTTGGTCTTTCTAGTATTTAATGTAATATACATTTTTTTTCTAAATCATACAAACCGGATTTAGATCTTGGCGGATGGGTTACTCTGTCACAGCGGTGATGGATATCTCGTCCGGCGAAATATAAATCTCATTATTTCCAATGGGATTTATATGTTGGCGGACAGGATATCTGTCAGCATTGTGACGTAGTAATCTGTCCGCCAAGATCTAAATCAGGCCTATGCAGCTTATATAAATTCACACAATAAAACAGTACAATCTTTCTAGTTGGGTTGTATATATATTTTTGGAAGTATGACAACGTTTTGTATGGGTCTATGCAGTGCAAATATTGAAGCGAAATTACAGTTAGTTACCAAAACAACTTGACTATTGATTATTGGTAAAGAAACCTAGGCTTCAGGACATGAGATAGAAAATTGCTAATAAAGCATTTGAACCTACTACTTTGTTGTTGATTGACCAAATGGTTGAGAAAATGAGAAATTTAAATTTAATTTACCTGTGGAAAAGTTTGTGATGTTAATGAATGATTTTTTACACATTTATATTAGTGTAAAGATGGTTCGCTTGGGTTTTGAAATGGATTGAGGAGTTATTGAATAATAATTGAAGACACAGCCATTGTTGATGAGGAATTTTTATTTTTATTTTAAACTTAAAAGTGGTTGTTTATTACACTTAGTGTAAATACACTGACATTATATATTGTTTTTCTTAAATTAGTTACAGCCTTGAAAAAGCAAAATGTTGTTGCAAAACCAGTTTTCATTGCATTAATATGGTTATATATATATATGTATCAGAAGCAAAACTGCATACAATGCCCAGACCCTGCGTCGAAGTAGCATCGCACTGGTAGCGGCTCCCTGTGTATAAATATTTAAGATTTATTTCCCCCACTGATGCGTTTTTGTTTAAAATATCTTCATTTTAATTTGTTTTAATCAATGGTGTATATAAGGTTAATTGTATATTTTTTTTTAACCAAATTATGATTGCTCTCTGATAGATTTCCGAATGTATCGGATTTTTGAAATTACACATCCGATATGCTGGTCCCTTTCTTACTATAATCACATTTGTTTCATTCTAAAATTGTGCTTTCTGTTTGCAGGAGCATTGCCCCAGTTTTGTGGTAATACCTCTGTTTCCACCAAATGCATGTTATACACTGTTTTAATGCATTTGTGTTGAATCTGCATTGCCTACACAGGCCACAGTCTCAATGCTCCCATCACACTGGTGCCAGCACTTCTTCGAGCATAAATACTAGATTGGTGCCATAAACTATTTGAAATATTCAAAATTAAATCTCAGTCTAGTCAACAAAGGTGTCTCGGCTGCACAAATATTGAAACAACCAACCAACCAGATGTGTCTCTGAAATTACTAAGATGTGTTATTGATGTTGGCTTCCTCAGTCGTCAGGTCTCTACAGGATGGCTCAGTGAGCAGAACGCTCGCTGTTTAGCTATTTTTTTTAACATAACTTTTATTGTTTTACAGCAAACTCGCAAATTCAGCACAGTTAAGAGCCAATACAATCTTGTACAGAAACATACCCCAGTTTCCTTAGTAAGTATTCAGGATTGCATATGCAATTAAGTCCTTTCCGTTGTCTGCGGCCTTCTCGATCTTCCAGTCCTGGCGCAGTTCATATGTGGGTGCCCCTCTACTGTCTGTACCCAACTAACCCTAACCTCAACTCGACTACCCCAACCACCCCCTCCCTCACCACCCCCCCTCGCTGTTTAGCTATGTGGTGATCTGCAGGCCACGAGTTCTGATGCCAGCAAGTCTGACTCGCCTTTCCATCCTTCCAAAGTTGCTTGGTTGAGTGCCAGTTAAATATAGCTAGTATTTACAGTGCCTTGAAATGGCAGAAATGTAGCTCGAAAGGCTATAATATAAAAACAACGTATTCCTTCCTGAGTATTCAGGTACACAGATCATTGCATTTGTCTCAATGTTTCCCTTCCCATGGTGACTTAGAATTACTTCAACCTCGAATCTCTTTGTGGGTGCATCGATGAGGAAGAAACGACGACAGGGGAATCAACAAGAAAAATAACAAAGTACCTTGAATCTGAGCGCGAGCAGAAAAAGAACTCTAATTGAGACATTAATCAGTACTTTATCCATGCTCCATTGAAAACACAAACACCTGAAGAGAGAAAGTGAAACTGGCAGGCGCTGACCAAGGAGAAGCAAGGAAATGAGAATGAGGATTGATCCAAGCAATGGTAAGTAATGGGTGGGCTCTAAGCCCCATTAGGTTTATTTTGACCTAACAAAGGATCTCGCAAGCAACAGCGCATGCGCTGTCTCAGGCAAGCCCTAAAAGCCGATCCAGTCCCTGGAATGTTACAGCATCTTAAAGTGACAGTTCCAAAGGGCCTGCGCAGTACTCACGAGAAGCCACTGGAGCCTTCCTCCCTCTCCAGTCACACAGCACAACTCCCACCATTGGGCTGGCTCTAGCCTTGAATCAGGCCGGAGGGGTTGACTGAGAGTCATTTATCTTGTGGAGGCGGGCACAGGTTGCAGTTTCCAGACTTCACAGAGTTGCTGTGGTGGTGCCTCTGACTTGCATCTGCGCGGTAGTAAGAGTCTCTCTGCTCTTTCCGAGCCTGTTTAAGCCAATAGATAGTCCTCGCCCGCCAAGCAACAGAATACCGCTGCTGAGGGCTGCAGGTCTGTGACTTGCAGTCCACATCCATCTAGAACAGGGGTCTTCAAACTAGGGGGACTACTTCAAATAATCCCTGGGGTGCGCTGTGATCTGGTCAAAAGCTGCTCTGTAATGGGCCATCATTAGCATCTTTTCTCATTTACATCCTGGCTGGGAGGAGGTGTCAACAGGGAAGGGACTCCAAATATTCTTCAAAAACCCCACCCCTACTTCTGATAATCACACAGTGTATACTTTTACAGTTAGTGTTAGAAATGGGATCCCTGGCTGGCCAGGGCTTTCGCCAAAGTCAGTCAGAGACCACCACTCCTAAGTCAGGGCAAGGGAGTTACACGCCAAGATAACCGCTGCTCACCCTCTAGGTAACGTGGCGCGAGCAGCAAGGCTAAACTTGGAGGCGATGCGAGTTAAGTATTTGCGCACGCACCCCAGCAACAACACCCGGGACCCACCACAAAGGAAACTCCACACAAGGTTATATAAAAATAGCCTTTGTATTACACCAAAACACATTAGATAAAACACACACTTTACAATGTGCCAGAGGCACGGGCAGAATTTACAGGGGATATGTACAAGACAGGGCCACCTGGACCACTGTCAGGAATCAGAAGTAACACTTTCAGAAATAACAATACAATACTTATAGGCCTAGAACTTAGAACATAGAGCCTATCGGACAGTACCTTCCGTCCTGGTTGCACGGGATAATGCGAGTGATCTCCTCTGTAGGCTTGATCGGGCGGCCCAGCGAAGCGGCACGACTCAGGGGAGAGTGGTGCGGCTCGAGACTTGAGCGGGCGGCCGGCAAGGTACAAGCGTTTCTCTGGGGCGACCAATGTGTGCGGCTCAGAGGGTGGGGCAGGATGCGGGCGGCCCAGCGAAGCGGCACGGCTCAGGGGAGAGCGGCGCGGCTCGAGGCTTGAGCGGGCGGCCAGGCACGAGCTGCCGAGGGGAGTGAGCGAGGCACACTTCAGGCGAGGCCCCAGGGGCCCAAGGAGGTCAGACAAGTCCCCGCAATTTGGCAGGGAAGGCACAATAGAGTCCACTGGTCCTGGGACTCTGGTCAGGGGGCGAGCTCAGTATCAAGCCCTTGGGGATGGTTAAACACCAAATAATCATGTAGCACACAACCAGTCACTACTGGTACCAGGTAAACACCACCTATGCAACCCTAACTGCCTTAGGAGAATATTACACAGGGAACCTGGGCCTCGCTAGCACCACCTGTACTAGCAAGAAAACAACCACCTAAGTATCACAATACCTGTAGGGGTGTAGGGAAGAACACATGATGCATCACAACACATTCAGAGGTGTAGGGAAGGAAAACACATGATGCAGAACCTACATTCAGCGGTGTAAAGAACAAGGCACATGACGCATTAACAACACATTCAGAGGTGCAGCACAGGAGAACACATGATGAATAATCTACCCATTCAGAGGTGTAAGGAAGGAAAACACATGATGCAGAACCTACATTCAGCGGTGTAAAGAACAAGCAACTACGCAACACAGTCACGTAAACCACAACCTGTGGCAGTCCCAATGTCAGGGTCCTAAACGGTGCAACTACCCACGAAGTGCTGGGCAGTTGTAAGCAATGCTGTGGCCAAACCGTGGAGCCTCGCAGGCTCTGGCCAAGAATGCACTTTATAGCCTCTCCTGACTCTTTTAAGCAAAGGTGCAGCCTCACTGGGCTGTTGGGGTCCCTCACGGGGGACCCGGAAACACTGGGGATGCCATGAGCCTCTCTAGGCCCCAGGCACAAATGCGGGCGGTGTTGGAGTCCCCCTCCTGGGGACTCAGAGAACAAAGGAATGCCCCCTTGAGCCTCGTGGGTTCTCAGTGAATCAACATGCCCCTTTGAGCCCTTCCGGCCTCACAACGAAGCAATGCAGCCCCTTCTACGTTGGAGTCCCTCTCGGGGGACTCGAGGACAACTGGGGAGCCTCTCACGGCTCGTCACAAATATGCCCCCACGAGCCTCGCAGGGGCCTCGCAGGGGCCTCTCAGCGCCCCCACAAGGAGTATGCAGCACTGGAGGGGGAAGGGCACCGGCAATGTGCCCCGACGCCACCCTCTCCTCTTTACAGCACCGGACCCCACTCACCGGCTAAGCAGGATTCCTCCTCCTTCGGGCGGCGGCAGTCTGCGGGGCTCTCCCTTGTCCACGGGAGCCCCGCCACACAGGTGCTGTACTTGGCTGGCTGCCCCGGGGCTCACCCTCAGTCATGGGAGCCCCGGGCGGCCATCACTCGGGCTGCTTCACTCTCCGGCCGGCGGCGGCGGGCGGGGCTTCCGGTCGGGTTGTAGGCCCCGCCCCCGTCCCGGCCAAAAGGTGCCTGACTTCCGGTTTCGGCCATGGAGGGGCTGCGGCGGTGATTTCCAGGTCGGCAAATGAGGGGTGGGCACCCTCGGTAGGGAGAACAAACGTCGCAGCGAGGTAGGCACTCGCCAATGGGGCAGACAAACGGGGTGGCACCCCTAAATCAAAACATGATGAAAATACGGGCAAAAGTAAAAATAAAGCGCTCCGAGCGCTAGGGAACAACACAGCGCTTTCAAGCGCTAGAGGCAGAATAAAGCGCTCCCATGCGCTATAAGGCAAATAAAGCGCTCCTTGCGCTAGGAGGGGAAAGAAAGGACTTTCAGGCGCTTGGAGGGTAAATACAGCGCTCCCAAGTGCTATGGCAAACAAAGGTCCAGCAAAAGTCCCTCTGGCATCCAGGAGCTGGGCCGGGCAAAGAAGCCCCACAAGTCCAGGGACAAGCACAGCAGAGAAAAGTCCTCCAGGGCATCAAGGCAAGGCAGAAAGACCCCAGAGGGAGAAGGCATCCAGGGGCTGGCAGGGCCCAGGGAGGCAAGCCTTCCCCCTGGGCCCAAGCAGCAACACGCCCCTGGTAGTTTCAAGTTGGCAAACAAGAACCTTTTTCAAGAGGTCACAGCCTCTTTTTATACAGACAAATCCTTTGTCTTTGGGCAGGGTGGGGGCAGAACCAGTCGCAGCTGGTCTGTGAGCACTGCTGATGGGCTCAACCACCCTCTCTATTCACTGGCAGGGCTAGGGTCGTTAGACGCACCACAGGGGGGCGGAGCCAGCATTGTCAGGGTAAAACCCAGCCTCATTCAGGACACAGGTACACTCCTCCCCAGCCATCAGCATGCTAATCTCACACTCACCACCGGGCAGACCCATCCAGACTTCCTGGAGCCTGGCATGCCAGCCAGCTCCAGCCAATCACGCTCCAGCACCCTCACTGCACACATACATCAAGGTCTAGAAGTAGCACTTCCCCACTAGACACATACATGCCGCATACACCATCTCGCAGCATTCATTCTCACGAGTTCACACATACCAAACTCGAGCCTGCACTCCCCACGCATCAGGAACTACCAGGGACACATACATTCCCCATGCATTCCTATGGGAGGGCAGGCCTATCTCACTCCATGCACTCACAGTGCGCACGCACTTTACACTGCGCCACAGTGTCAAAGTGCGCAAAGACCAGAAATCACTATAATTCAAGGCAAAAAGTTCAGGGGTGAACCTGCCAGACGGGCCAAGTCCAACAGTTAGTAAGGCCTGCCTGACCAGAATAGCATGTTTGGCAATCATGTATTTGAATGCAGTTTTAAATTGGTAACAAAACTTAACTGCGATGTTTAAATAAGTATAGACATATAGACATATTTAAACAGTGGCAGTTTAACAGAACAATTGTGAAATTTTTTGAGGGGGGCCCAGTGATTTTATTTTCCGCTGGGGGGCGAGGCATTAAAAAGTTTGAAGACCTCTGATCTAGAACCAGGAGAAAGCCCAGGAAGATGCAACCCACCCGATTGGCTGATGCCAAACCTTTTTAACCGTTCCAAACAACTGATTGGCAGTGAGATGTTGCCCAGCTGTCACAAACTCTGAATACAAGCTGAACCTACACACCAGCAATTTCCAAAGCTGCAGCTGCAGAAGACACACAATAACCTGGTGGATCTTCCAGGACGGCCACCATATGTGGACTATTCACTCAGTCTGGGTCCAAGACTGGAATCCTGTCTGAGGCTCTGCTGTCCTCAAAACCTTAAATTTGCTGGCCAGACCCATGTGAAGCCCTCCAGCGTCCCATCATCTGAGTGTGGAGCTCAGCGATAATAATGTACGCGAGCTGACACCTGGAGCAGTGGTTCTCCTTGACAAACACACTTCCTCAGCTACTACCCCTTTTATCATCCTGCGCACCCGCTAGCCTCTTGTGTGGTCCCAGCGGTAAACATCGTTTACAACGATGTTTTCACAACGCGGTACCTTTACACCGCGGCTGTGACAACGCAAGTCGTTACCACGACTTGCGCTGGAGGGCGCTCAAGGTCTAAAAATAGTTAATTTACTATCCTAACACCTTCCCTAGGGTCCACGGGGACTGGTGTTAGAATAGTAAATTAACCTATTCGAAATCCGCGCCCCCCCAACGCAAGTCGTGGTAACGACTTGCGTTGTCACGGCCGCGTTGTAAAGGTATGCGTTGTGACGGTACGCGTTGTACCGTCATATATCCGGTCCCAGCACATGCAGCCATCAGCCTGTTGCCTTCATGCCAGATGAGGACGCCTGAGGTACACTGACGATTGTGGGCTGTGCAGATGCCCACCATCCCATCAGGACTTCCACCCTGGAACTTGAGTTTGTGAACCACGTTTCAAAGGCCATTTTGTGCCTGTGGCCGAACCGGCCATGGGTCATAATTCTGTGTGTTTGGGGCTTGAGCCAGTTTTAATCGCTTTCATCACGCAGACAGACTCCTGAGTCCAGGGCCATCGGCCCAGTGATGATCGCACCTCCAGACTGAGGTGGGCCTACAGGTAAGGGGATCCTCAAAGCCGGCAGGGAGACAACACAGGCGCGTTGCTGTTTCTGGAAGTAAACCAATAAGGAGTATGCATTATCGAGAGGGCTAAGTAGTAACTCCTCCAGGGATACCTTTTGGCTTTTGTAAAGTTTTCTTCATTATGATGTAAAGATATTTTCTGCAGTATTTGTTGGACGGTGAGGGCTAGAGACGCGCATCTACTGTCACCTTTCTTCTTTTACTGTAGTACAATATCCGAATGTCTATTGCCTGTGTATTATGTGATTACAATGTGTCTGTCTCGCCCTTCGTACCACATCCCCAGACCCACGCTTGACAGCTCGACCGAGCTGCCCATGGGAGTAACAAAGGCTTTGGAGCCCCAGCTCTCAATCTCACGCCAGGTACACAGCATTATGATTAGTAGAGAAAATATGGAGCCTCTGCCTTAATCTTGTTGGTTAATCCCCACAACTTCAAAATTTGGAAAAAGTCTGACACACAAGGACCATTCGTAGTAGTAGAAGGTCAGTCTTGGGAGCAGAATGCTAATCCGGGGAGAGCGGGCAGGAGTATAACTCTGTTGCGTTGCCGGGTGCCTCGTCTCTTCCAGCTGCTGCATTTATAAATCTTGTCTGTTGCAGTGTTTTACGTGGTGTTCTCTGGGTCAGCGAAGGCACCTTGTGGTTTGATTGCCAACAGTCTCACAGCCGTGCTGTGTTTCCAACAGCAGCAGTTCTAGCTGGCCTCCTCCCTCATTCACAGGTGTCTGAGCCGGATCCAGCCCAGATATGAAGAGTTGAGCCTAGACTACATTCGGTCACTGGTTGCAGAATGCCGGGTAAATGGTCAGGAAGTGTAGAAGTGTGGATATGAAGAGTTGAGCCTAGACTGCATTCGGTCACTGGTTGCAGAATGCTGGGTAAATGGTCAGGTAGTGTAGAAGTGTGGATATGAAGGGCTGAGCCTAGACTGCATTCGGTCACTGGTTGGAGAATGCCGGGTAAATGGTCAGGTAGTGTAGTAGTGTGGATATGAAGAGTTGAGCCTAGACTGCATTCGGTCACTGGTTGCAGAATGCCGGGTAAATGGTCAGGTAGTGTAGAAGTGTGGATATGAAGAGCTGAGCCTAGAAAGCATTCGGTCACTGATTGCAGAATGCCGGCTAAATGGGGTAGTGTAGAAGTGTGGATATGAAGAGTTGAGCCTAGACAGCATTCGGTCACTAGTTGCAGAATGCGGGGTAAATGGTCAGGTAGTGTAGAAGTGTGGATATGAAGAGTTGAGCCTAGACTGCATTCGGTCACTGGTTGCAGAATGCCGGGTAAATGGTCAGGTAGTGTCGAAGTGTGGATATGAAGAGTTGAGCCTAGACTGCATTCGGTCACTGGTTGCAGAATGCCGGGTAAATGGTCAGGTAGTGTAGAAGTGTGGATATGAAGAGCTGAGCCTAGAAAGCATTCGGTCACTGATTGCAGAATGCCGGCTAAATGGGGTAGTGTAGAAGTGTGGATATGAAGAGTTGAGCCTAGACAGCATTCGGTCACTAGTTGCAGAATGCGGGGTAAATGGTCAGGTAGTGTAGAAGTGTGGATATGAAGAGTTGAGCCTAGACTGCATTCGGTCACTGGTTGCAGAATGCCGGGTAAATGGTCAGGTAGTGTAGAAGTGTGGATATGAAGAGTTGAGCCTAGACAGCATTCGGTCACTAGTTGCAGAATGCTGGGTAAATGGTCAGGTAGTGTAGAAGTGTGGATATGAAGAGTTGAGCCTAGACAGCATTCGGTCACTAGTTGCAGAATGCTGGGTAAATGGTCAGGTAGTGTAGAAGTGTGGATATGAAGAGTTGAGCCTAGACTGCATTCGGTCACTGGTTGCAGAATGCCGGGTAAATGGTCAGGTAGTGTAGAAGTGTTGATATGAAGAGCTGAGCCTAGACTGCATTCGGTCACTGGTTGCAGAATGCCGGGTAAATGGTCAGGTAGTGTAGAAGTGTGGATATGAAGAGCTGAGCCTAGACTGCATTCGGTCACTGGTTGCAGAATGTAGGGTAAATGGTCAGGTAGTGTAGAAGTGTGGATATGAAGAGCTGAGCCTAGACTGCATTCGGTCACTGGTTACAGAATGCCGGGTAAATGGTCAGGTAGTGTAGAAGTGTGGATATGAAGAGCTGAGCCTAGACTGCATTCGGTCACTGGTTACAGAATGCCGGGTAAATGGTCAGGTAGTGTAGAAGTGTGGATATGAAGAGCTGAGCCTAGACTACATTCGGTCACTGGTTACAGAATGCCGGGTAAATGGTCAGGTAGTGTAGAAGTGTGGATATGAAGAGTTGAGCCTAGACTGCATTCGGTCACTGGTTACAGAATGCCGGGTAAATGGTCAGGTAGTGTAGAAGTGTGGATATGAAGAGCTGAGCCTAGACTGCATTCGGTCACTGGTTGCAGAATGCCGGGTAAATGGTCAGGTAGTGTCGAAGTGTGGATATGAAGAGCTGAGCCTAGACTGCATTCGGTAACTGGTTGCAGAATGCCGGGTAATTGGGGTAGTGTAGAAGTGTGGATATGAAGAGTTGAGCCTAGACTGCATTCGGTCACTGGTTGCAGAATGTCGGGTAAATGGTCAGGTAGTGTAGAAGTGTGGATATGAAGAGTTGAGCCTAGACTGCATTCGGTCACTGGTTGCAGAATGCCGGGTAAATGGTCAGGTAGTGTAGAAGTGTGGATATGAAGAGTTGAGCCTAGACAGCATTCGGTCACTAGTTGCAGAATGCTGGGTAAATGGTCAGGTAGTGTAGAAGTGTGGATATGAAGAGTTGAGCCTAGACAGCATTCGGTCACTAGTTGCAGAATGCTGGGTAAATGGTCAGGTAGTGTAGAAGTGTGGATATGAAGAGTTGAGCCTAGACTGCATTCGGTCACTGGTTACAGAATGCCGGGTAAATGGTTACGTAGTGTAGAAGTGTGGATATGAAGAGTTGAGCCTAGACAGCATTCGGTCACTGGTTGCAGAATGCCGGGTAAATGGTCAGGTAGTGTAGAAGTGTGGATATGAAGAGTTGAGCCTAGACTGCTTTCGGTAGCTGGTGCAGAATGCCGGGTAAATGGTCAGGTAGTGTAGAAGTGTAAATATGAAGAGCTGAGCCTAGACTGCATTCGGTCACTGGTTGCAGAATGCCGGGTAAATGGTCAGGTAGTGTAGAAGTGTGGATATGAAGAGCTGAGCCTAGACTGCATTCGGTCACTGGTTGCAGAATGCCGGGTAAATGGTCAGGTAGTGTATAAGTGTTGTCTAACATGGATGATGGTGGACATTTGATTTAGTGGATAATATGTGTTCAAGTGCTGCATACGTTCTCTAGATGTAGAGCTGTCAAGTGAAGAGATGTGGTCTAGTGGTGGTGTTGTCCTGTTGTGGAGATGTGGTCTTTAGGTAGAGATGTCTAGTGGAGGAGATGAAGTGAAGTGGTGGAGATTTTATTTAGAAGTAGAGATGTTTATTGGAGGAGATGTGGTCTAGTGAGAGAGATCTGAATTAGTGACCAGGGTTGAGTGGTGGACTTGTAGTCCAGAAGATGTGGTCTAGTGGTAGAGCAGTCTAGTGGTACAGTTATAGTTCAGTAATGTAGGTGTGATCTAATGGTGGAGCTGTGATCTGCTGAATGTGGTCTCATGGTGGAGATGTCATGTGGCATAGTTTTGGTCCAGTGGTGGAGATGTAATGTAGTGAAGGTGGCCCTAGTGGCTGATATCTGATCTAGTGAGTGCAGTCAAAAGATTCAGATGTGGCATGGCAGTGAGGTTGTTCCCTAGTGATGGAGATGTGGTCTAGAAGTAGAGATGTGGAAGAGGTGTGGTCTACAAATGGAAATGTGGCCTAACGGTGGGATGCAGTTGTGGTTCAGTGGTGGAGATGTGTTTAGAAGTAGATATGTCTAGTGAAGGTGTGGTCTAGAAGCAGAGATATCTAGCATATGAGATATGGTCTTGTCGTGGAGATGTGATCTAGTAGTAGAGATGTCTCATTGAGATGTGGCCTTGAGGTGGAGATGTGGTCAAGAAGTAGAAGTGTTCAGTGGAGGAGAAGTAGTCCAGAGTTGGAGATGTGGGCTCATGTTGATGTTGTTATCTAGTGAATGTGTTCTAGTGGCTGAGATGTCATCTAATGAATGCTGGTTAGTGGTGCGTAATGGTATAGGGGGAGGTGTGGTCTAGTGGAGAAGATGTGATCTAGAAGTACAGAAGTCTCATGGAGAAGTGATCTAGTGGTGAACGTGTGGTCTCATGGTGGGAATGAGGTATAGTGGCTAAAATGTGATCTAATCTGTGTGGCTTAGTAGTGTGGAATGCCATGATGGGAGAGATGTGGTACAGTGGTGGGGATGTGCTGGAAATGTAGAGCTGTCTAGGTGAGGAAGTGTAGTCTAGTGGTGAGGTTGTGGTCTAGGGGTGGAAATGTGTGCTGGTGGAAATAGGATCTAGTTGTACAGATTGTTTTTACGCAGGAGGAGGGAAGAGAGCTTCTCATTGTGGCCATTGACAATGCCTTAACCATCCTTAGAGAGCAAAGGTACACAGTCCCTGAAGACAAGGTTACCTAGTATGTAGTACATGACAACAATGGCTCACTCTTTTTTCGGGGGTGTTTCCATCAATGTGCCCCAGTATTACAACGACACTGAGATCTGTATTCAAGGAGGGCAAATTCACACCTTTGGTGGTATGAGTTCTGATGTGGGCTTTGTTGAATCTGACACCTCGTAATGTGGCTGCTTGACAAAGCATTTCAGTACCCATAACCGTAGCGGGAATCCTTTATCACTCATGAGAGGGAAACACTACCTGCATGTGATACATTTCCAGGGATCCTTCCTTACGCGTAGACACACACCTGTATTGATGCATGCTATGTTATCGCTCGGGCGTCCAGTGTCATTAACTGCATGTGTCTGGCTATATATGGTTCTGGGTGCATATTGGTTTGCACAGTGTCAGTTCCTTGGTGGCAAGCGTCTATGCACGCATATCGTGCATGCATGTGTTTCTTAGCAAATCGTTTATGCCCTGCTGCATAGGATTAGGAGTACATTTTGGTTTGCGTCTGTCAGTTCCTTATTGGCAACTTGATGTGCACACATGTGTTCTACATGCAAGTGTTGAATGGTAAGCAGCATGTTTTGTCCAGGTCCGTTGTGTGTTGCAGTCTCTTCACAGCAGTGCCTGAGTCTATGTGGGGCCTGTGTTCATACGTGGGGGATGGTAAACATTTCACGCAGCTATGTGCTTTATGCATGCTGCTTCCTCCTTAAGACTGACAGGCTTTATTGTGAAGTTCCCGAGTCGTTCGTTGACCCTAAATATCAAACACATACATGTGTGTGAATTCAGTTCAGCACCGCAGGAAACATGTATATTCAAGGACCAGGTCATGGTTCAGTCATGGAGGCCCTAGCCTTCGCCTGTGGTGCCACAGCTATGGTGTGTTTGCACTCTGTGGTCACAACATTGTAGGGACTGCCAATAGACTACACTACCAGTCTGCCTGTGAGACAGGTGGGGGCTCCCCAGGGCTCTGCATGGAATAGATCAGGACGCTGTATATAAAGAGGATTATGTGGGTGTTGGTCCATATTGTGACTTGGTGGCTCGGTACTGCAGGGCGTCATCCGCCTCGGGCGAAGAGGCATTGCTGTCCTGGTGGTGGTTGTGGTTAGATCTCTTCCTATATAAGCCGGGTCCAGTGGCTTAGTGGATTAATGCGTCCACTGTAGGGGCCTGTATTCGACCTCATGGTTACAGGTTCAAATCTGGGCGGGTTCACTCAGCTTTTCATCCTTCTGAGGTCGATAAAATGAGTACTACTGAATTGGGTAACAATAAACAACTGCTATTCAGCCCTAAGATACCCTTCTGGGTGAACGTACACTTTATAAATACATATTTTATGTTATATGAATGTTTAAACAAAGAGCTCCCATAAAAAAGCCTACTGGACATTTAGGGAAATGTGTGCAAGTGCGCTGTGTCTTGTGGTAAATACTTGATGTTCCCTCGCGTTTAATGAGACTTCTGCGGTGCGTCACAGGATCCCTCTCATGCTCATTACAGACCCTGCTGCCTGGCCGCATCCAGGGACATTTTGCCTTATGCAGTTGCAACGTCCACGGGCAGCAATGTATTATGTATTATGTATTATTATTATGGAGATTTCACGCGTTTGTAATTTCAGTACAAGCTACTTCTATTGTTTATTTTAGGTAGCTTCCACTGACGGCCGCACTGCTTGCCTTTCTCTAAGTTAGAACTTTGAACACATTTTAAATGCAAAAACTAGGTAAATGCGTTAGTTGTGATATCACGGATTGTAGGCGTTGCCGCGGCAATCTAAATGGTGTGATAACCGGTACATTTGCTCACCAGGCTCACTTACTGTTGTAGACCGATGTGGGCCAGAGGTTTGAATTCTGCCGGGGCCAGCTCGTCCATCCAAGAAAGAGAAACCGAGTGCCAGTGAGTTGACCATCGCGTGCGTTTATGAGAGTCCCCCTGCAGTTGTTATTGCAGTCTAATATCCGGTTTTGTCCCTTTAACTTTGACACACGCAAACAGCTTCTGTGCCAAACTACTCCCGAAAATCACAAGTCATTTTCCCTTCTGTAAAAAGATTTACCCAAACGGTGCTGTCCCTGTGACAAAATCTCTTCTTATGGATTGAAGTGGATGTCGTGTGCCTTGGAAGATTCTGTTCTGGACATCCGCAAACGTGCGCACTCGTGGTACTCGCAGGAACGGGAGCACCCGCAAAGGTGGCGGAGGCTGTCTGTGGGAAACAATACGATTGTTCGCTCCAGAGAATCCTTCCAGTGTTATGTGTGAAAATCTGCGACTGGCGCAGGTTTCCGAGCGTGTTTCACCTCTTCTTCCTTTGCTTCTGTTCACTTATTTGTGACTGAAGGTGACATTGGGCGCAAGATAAAGTCATGACATTGACCTTCAGCACAACATTAGGAATTCAACTGCCTCCAAGCGCGTTAAAGCTGCTCCAATGAATTGCACATTTTATGTAAATGAAACAGTTGCTTGTTTACTGTTTTCTAAAGTGCTGAACGTTGCCGCACACGCCGAAAGGTAGCCTTAGTGCGGAAATAAAAAAGTGGGACAGGAACAGAGGTGCGCCGGGCTCATTTCAGATGGACTGGGCTGGCACCTGGCAGGGAGAAGGGTCTGGTATGGGGCTGCACCGCCCAGGTTGTGAAGAATAAAATGCTCGTTTGCTCGGTCAAGGACGCCGCGCGCGGTTGGTTCTAGCACCTTGGAGAGCGCAGCCGGGCGCTGTCCAGTTGTGTCGAGGCGCGCAGAGGCCGCGTCCTGCCTCCAACGAGGTGAACCTCTTTCCTGAGTCCAGGCAGCGAGTGACTTCCAGGCCCAGCGCTCAGATTCAAACGTCGCCTCAACATGTGATTCTGGGCAAATCACCCCTGCCCAATAAAAAAAACAAGCAGTGGCAAAGCAAATGGGTCTCTGCAATGCGAGAGCTATTGATTGGCTGTGTCAATGTTTATTGTCCATTGTCTAGTGCGTTGACATTGGCATGGGGTAGTACACTAAATTAAACAACACCGGACTTGAAGAAAAAGAAAGCAACATATTGAAAATAAGGCATGATGTAAGAAGACGCTGTGAAATAAAGCACTACATAAACATTGCATTTACCCTAGCTGCTTTCTGTTTTTCTTGTTCCCTATTTCTGTTTGTTGTGACTTGAGTTGTTGCTATGCACTCTTTCCTTGGTAACACCTTCCCTGCTGCTCTGCGAGGATGAGTGCTGTAGTGCTAGGTGATGTAGTGGAATGCTCGAGTGTCTGGTGAGGTGGAGAGTGTTAGCTGGAGTGTGTGGGCTGAGCAGGAAGGAGGCTGCTCCTGGGGGGCTAGCTGCTATGTACTTAGCAGCTATTTACCTGAAACTTACCATCTTAATAACCTGTAATTAAGTCTTAATAAACCTTCATCATATATACTACTCTAGGGATACCTGGATTTCCTTCCTTTACAACACTGTTCATATCAGGGGCGGCTCCTCCGCTATGGCGGAGGAGCATCGCCTCACTGCTTTGAGTCGTGTAAGGACAGGAAACGTAAAATGATAATAACTTTTAGCTATTATCATTTTATGTTTCCTTCCTTTGTGGACAGCCGGTGGGCGGGGCTGATCTGCTCACAAGGAGCAAGGCAGGAGAGGAGTGGTTTACCCACTCCTAAGTGAGCAATGACTGTTTGGTCGGCCCCCTCGGGCCACCCAAACCAGTCATGCACAATTTACTTCTCCTCCATGCAGGCTGCATTACAGCCTGCAGGGGAGAACAAGCCCAGGCTCCCATTCCCTGGAGGAGCGTACCACCAGGATGCCCAAAACCAATCACAACGCGTTCTGATTGGTCAGGGGAGCCTTGTTGTTGTTCCTGTCTTCATGTCCCACGGGGAGAGAGCAGGAGCAAGGAGCAGAGACACGACGGCGGTAAGGTGAGTTTGTAATTTTTGAGGTGGGGGTGTTTCTCCTAAGCTACCTCATGCCCACAGCACCCCCCCCCCCCCCTGCCTGCACCTGCCGCACCACCCACAAGTCATGCTGCCCGCTACTGGTTCATTTTACTGGCTCCACTCACCGACATGCGAATATCTAAAGCACCAACACTTTGTCTCCGCGCGAGTTACGCTGGCTCATATAGTCTGTTAAAAGCTGCCTAACATTCACACAAGCTCTTAGTAAACTTTAACTCCCAAGAGAAAATGCATTGAAACTACACGTATATGTCACATTATAGCTTATGATTGAAGCTGAAGCAGCAATATTATGCAGAGTTGCTAGAGACAGACAAAGGACAACACTGAGAAGGAGCATCAGTTAAGGGCCGAGAAAGTATGCATTGGAGGCAGCCATCTTTCTTATCAGGAGTTTGATCACAAAAAGTAAAAATGAAAGTGTATTAACAGCTTTGGTGCTAGCATTTGAATAGGTATATAAAAGATTGTAACCAGTTATAAAAATAAAACATAAAAAATGTTTTAAATGTCTCCACATTAACTCGGAACCTATGACTGTGGAAATGACTTCAGTGGTTAGTAACCATCTCTTGGAAAGAAGACGAGAAATGCCAAGCATGGGTAGGGTCAGGGTTACAGTGGGCGAGTGCTGGGCTTGCCTGGGGAAAATCTTTGCTGGAGTGGGTGTCAGGGTTTGAGCTCACTACGTTGTATGTGCAGTGTGAGGGAAAAAAACAGCAGCGCTTGTAAAAAGCACACTTAAAGAAATGTTTTTAATTGTGCGGAAGCAATGCTCTAAAATGGCCGCTGCACATGTTTAGGAGTAGCTGGTCAATGCTCTCGGGGAGGGATAAACCCTGGAAGAGCCATGACCTATGCATGCCATGAACAAGTGGGGGGACGAATAATGGAGCGATGATTGAGCCAGTAAATTGGAAGCCTATGTGTAGGCTGAAGTCCACAAAGTACATACAACAGGTCGCTTTTCGAGGCAGCCCATGCCCTCTAGAGCCAAGACCAAGAAAAAAGAATGTTGTACTCCAAAACCTTTAGGCCGAGTTCCTGTGTAGTGCGTATATTCTGTGACATAAAGCTTTTTCATCTGGCAGCTTATAGACACTTACATGGGGTCGCAATGAATCTTTGAGTGGGTGTACATCCGTCAAAGACCCATGTATGAGTCTGGCTGCTGAACGCTCGACATAGTTGGGGGTTGCATCTGACCTTTGAGTGGGTGTCCATTCATCTTTCCAGACTCAACGCCATGGTAACTGTGTAGCTCTCTGTATTACACGTTTCTTCTTTGTATCTAAGAAGCCATGTTTCTCACTGGGTAGTGGCTCCAAGATAGGTATGAGTTCTTGTACATGCATTGGTTGGCATGAACCTCGTTCCCGGGACCATTGCACGCAGATATAGTCTATGTTTTGAACATCAAAATATTAGCTTCTCTCATACACATGGGTTTAGTTTGATCATGTCCATCTAATACACTGGTAGGTTAGTGGGTTTGTTGCTCCCATTCAAACCAGCTGATGTAGGTTTCAATTCCTGCTTACCAACATTATTTGACCCTGGACTATAAGTACTAACACCCTCTGTTGTTGGTAGCAGTAGTCTAATTCTGTGCTTTTTGATTCCCCCTTGATTCCCCCTAGTTAATTATCATCTTGCAACTGGCACACAGAGCCCACTACGGCCGCTTCGATGTACACAATGTACCCTTAGGCCTTGCTGACTTTGGGTACCAAAAGTGCCTTGTTTCTTTTTCTTGATGGAAGCGACAGCCTTTGAGTGCTATGGGAGGCTGTCTGTTGATAGTCTATCAAGCCTTGGCTGCAGGCCAGTCTGGTGCCTCCATGTGTAAATCAGCAGCCTTTTAGTGATACCTCGTGGCAGTGCAACACTTGTGCAACGTTCTTGTTAAAAGTACTTTAGCAGTATATGAGGAGCATTGCTGTATGCAAAACACTGTTTTGATTCGAATGTTCAAAATCTGTGCACAGTTCCTGCTTGGTTTGTAGTGAGGCTGAGAAACATACTGAGTCCTCATGTCAATCCACGCAGACCCCCCCCCCCCCAAGTCCTTGTCTTTACACCTCTAGTGTGTGACAAAATGCCTGTAAAAAGTTGAACAGAATGCTTTAATGCTTTCTAGGGGGTGTTACCTGGAATTCTGTATTTGACTTCTGGGCAATCATGGTTGGTCCCACCAGAGCATCAGCACAGACCCACTGTGTAATGAGGGTTTCCTCCTAATAAATGCCAGCTCCAGCCTTTTAGTGAACTGTGGGCGCAGGAAACCCCATGTCAAGTGGTCCATGCTGTAGCGCCTACCGTAAGGGCTTCGGTGCGCACAGAGACAAAGGTCCCCAGCCAGACGGGCGCATCGACCTCCCCCGTGCGCTGACTCTCGCGCAGAGCGGCCAGGGATCGGATAATCGATCTTTTCAAAGGAGATCGGGAGCAGAAATCGAGCCGCCGTTCACCCCCGGGGCCGCCTCGCCGCCGCCCGCTCGTTTCACGCCGACCTTTCTGGAAGGTCATTACGGAGATAAGGCGGGGAGAGGTAAATCCTTAATGGGCGCCGACGATCCCAGCTGCTTAGATGCACGGATACGCGGCAGATGTGCGCGAGCCTGCGGGGCTCTGGGAGAGGGTTTGCAGGGATTAGGAACGCTAAAGCCTCGGCGGCGCGCGGGCGCGGCTGGGCAGGCGCGAGATAAGCAGACACCTGTGTCCGGGCCGCGTGCGGTCCTCGCGCCTCGCCGGTCACTCCTCGCCGGTCACGTGGGGGCGGCGTGACGCAGCAACACGGAGAGGCGTGCGCGGCGCCTGTGTGCTGTGCGTGCCCAAACTGTTGTTAGAGTGAGAAAATCCGCTTACTTTATGATGTACCTTGTTGTATGAGACAACACTGTGTATATTTACGTACGTGTCACTTGCCCGTTTCCATTTGCTTTGCATTCCACTCTACAGTTACAGCCTGTATGAGTTTCAGCTAACTGTACAACTCGGGGCTGGCTCAAGCTTTTTTCGGATTCCCCAGTGCGTGCCTTCTGGGCCTAGAACAACCACGCTTTACAGCACTGCACACAGACACTTAGTACTGGTCTTACAGAAGAACCATGAGTAATCCTCGGCCATTATACCATTCAGCCGAGCCCGGCCTCCTGGGTGAATGTGCAATGCATTGTATAGTAGAGGCCGGGTGGCACTCTAAACCCCCATGACCACCTACCTCCTAGGATTCCCTCGCTGTCCCCCTGCAAAAATACCTCTCATCTCTCCATAGCCCCTCTCTCAAAAACATTGATTTTTTTTTAACCGCATGCGTGCGGGCGGAATTCCGCCCGTACGCTGGGTTTTTCGTAATCGCACTTTACGTGACGAGCTGGGCTCGTCATGAGCGTGCGAGGAGGCTACGCCATGACGAGCCCAGCTCGTCATCAGCGTCGAAGGGGTTAAAGAGCTGGTTAAGGCGGGCTTTACTAATTCACTCAACTATCTACATAAAATAAAGATCTGCTCTTTGTGGCAGGCATATTAACCCTCTTAATGGCGAGTCAAAACTGCCACTAGACAAAACTATAATCTATCTCTCTAGCAGGAACATTAATCACAAGCGTTCTCTTGACGTTTTTCATGTTGCCTGAAAGCTGGAAGCACAAGCAACTCTGCAGCAGGTGCTTTTAAATAATAAGTTATTGCTAAACACAGCGACCCTCTCACCCCCTCCACCCTGAGGTCAGTGCCCCCACTCCAGGTCAGCATCCACTGCGGCCGCACAGGTCACACCACCCTAAAGCCAGCCCTGGTACAACTGTTAGTTGGGTTTGGAAACACATAGAAAGCTCCATTTTGCATAGGATAAACTTCATTTATGAGCACTCATTCATTACAAGGGTCCGTCTCAACATTCAGCAATCAGCCATATAACTGGGAACTCCCTAATTCAGGATTTGTGATATTTTGTCTCAGCTGGATCTTCTACCAGAGCTTGACAACTGCTGCATGAAGCATTCGCCCTTCATCCTATCTACACCGCTTGTATCTGCTTCTCCCACCGTGTCAGGTGTCAGTGGGTCTGACTGGGACGCTTTTGGAAATCCTGGTGTGCCGCAACAGGACCACAACCGATGGGCCACACGAACTGTGTCTGCACTTGCGAGACTGTCTCACCTCACCATCACGTGACACATACCAAAAGAGCTGGCCACTAACCCGTGACATGGTCCCAAGGACTGCTGCCATCATCACATGACATTGTGGTAAAACTATGCCATTACTATTACAATTGTTTTCCACAATGCTTCATCAGTTTCTTCTCAGCTCCATTCAGCACTGATGCTTCATTTTGTTTACATGCTTAATTTGGTATTTATTTTAGTTCCCTGTCTCCCATGCCTGAAGGGATGTGCTTTTACTGATTTCTGTCATACTCACTGATGAACTTAACACAATGTGTTGCTGCTCTTAACTATCTACTTCACTTAGCCTTACTTTTTATCTCATCTTTGAGAACTATGGCTTTATTTCAGCAACTACTTGAAATTTCTCTTTTTTTACAGTTTCCTGGTAAGCCACCTGTGAAAAGAGTTGGTTACGTTCATTTGTGAACTACTTGGTGGCAATGAGATGCAATAAAATCATTTTTATCTAAAAGAAAGCAGCACTTTTTATTTGGTAATCCGGGCCAGGAAGGTCAGCATGTTTTTGAAAACGTACCTGGGATAGACCCACCACCAGGTCAATTTGGCATTTGGACTCAGTTTCTGGAGGCTCTTGATAGACTCAAGAATACATTCTCAGATGAGCCAAAAGTTTATTGAAAATATTAAATTTTCTATACATATACCAAACCAAGAAGAAAGTGTTGAGGAATACATTTCAGCTTTAAAATTTTGAGCTTCCACTTGTAATATTGGAAATTCGTTGTACAAGTATATTTGAGATCCGTTTGCGTATAGTTGTTCATCAGAAAAATATGCTGGAGCCAGCGATTATTGACATTGCAAAATGATGTGAGCTCTGTATTGTCTTCAGCAAACACATGGTTAGTGGACATTCTACTAGCATTTCACTTCCAGTTAATTCTTTACAAGTAGGTCATCTTTCTGAGAAACATACTGTCTGCATGTTATAGGTGTGGTTCAATAACACATTTAAATAACAACCCAAACTGCCCAGCAATTTATAAGCATTGCAACAAATGTAAAAAAAAAACAGGGCATTTTCCAAGTGTTTGTAAGAGCAGTAAAACTCTAATCCAAGTCAGTAGTTTGGAGTTAAAGCCTGATTAGTGTGCTTATCATTTTTTCAAAATGGCGCTGGCTATTGAAACTGAGTCTACTAGTGCTAGTAAAGTGAGAGGCCCTTCGTGTGATGTTACTATTGGCAATGTGCAAAAAGAACAAATGATGGGCATAATGCAGAACAATGTCATACATTCATCCCAGTACAGAGATCTGGGCCTAATGCATCATTCTTTTGCTCACCATGCCATTCCAGTTTGGACCCAGCCATATGCATATCAGTCTTGACCTTGCACCCAATGGGAACAGTCCACCCCTCGTACTGCCAGGCCGGGTCCTCCCTGGACTGGAAATGAGCATCCTAGGACCGGTTTTGGGCTTTCAGCCCTCATCAGCCAGGATACCTTGACTCCAGTGGCATGGAGAGCACGGGACCCATGTCTGGGCATACCCATCCCACTCAGGGTGACAAATGAAAAAAGAACAATTGATGGACAGAATGCAGAACAATGTCATACATTCATCCCAGTTCAGAGATCTGGACCTAATCCATCGTTTTTTTGCTCGCCATTCCACTTTCGACCCAGCCATATGCAAATCAGTCTTGACCCTGCGCCCAGTGGCAACAGTCCAGCCCGAATGGAAACAAGCATCCTAGGACCGGTTTTGGGCTTTCAGCCCTCATCAGCCAGGATAGGTTGACTCCAGTGGGACAGGGTCAAGACTGATTTGCATATGGCTGGGTCTAAACTGGGGTGGCATGGTGAGCAAAAGAACAATGGATTTAACCCAGATCTCTTGAGTGGGGGTGAATGTATGATTTATTCAGCATTCCGCCCATCATTTGTTTGCGTAGCACTATTGGCAATGTGGCAACAGTCACGATGGCTGATTCTGGTAGGATGTATGACGTTACAACGCAGGCTATTACAACGCCTGCCTTTACTACGCGGTTTTTACATCGCAATCCATTACAACGCATAGTGCTTTTGGGTGTTGGATAGTGAATAGTTTAATTTACTATTCCAACTCCAGTCCCCGTGGACACTAGGGAAGGTTATTGGATAGTAAATTAACCTATTCCCAATCCTAGAGCGCCGCCCAGCGCAATGCGTTGTAATAGTTTGCGTTGTAATGACCGCGTTGTAATGGTAGTGCGTTGTAAAAGTTTCGTTGTAAAGGTTGTTTACCATTCTGGTACTTCGATCATGGTCCTATCTGATGTCCTGTTCAACGAATATTGTGATCATAGTTTACCTTTAATTAGGCTGGATATACACCCTAGGCATATGGTGAACAAGATCTCAGCATGCTTGGGTACTTTAACAATACAATAATATGCTTCGGTAGAAAAACCATTACAAAAGTTTACATGGCCATTAAAGGAAGAAACGTTGCAAGGTGGCAAGACCTATTAAAGCTAGGTTTGATGCTTATGCCTCAATCTGACACTCTCATTATTGCTAGCCCATCTGTTTCACTGATAGAATATATGTCTGAAAAGTCCTTTTGAAAAGGTTGTCAAAAAATGTCCTAAGCCTTTAATGGAAACATTGATATTGCTAAAACAAATGTGAACACTTAATTAGATTGCAAAAGAATGCAGTGCAAGTTGTTCACAAAGTGAGACCAGTACCTTTGAGTATAAGTGATGAGCTAAAGAAATAATTAGATAAGCTAACTAATGAAGGCATTATCCACACCACTGATTCTGCAGACTCCTGTTGTAAATGTCTGGAAAAAAACAAGAGATTCATTTGTGTGCTGATCTTTGTACGCTCAATAAGAACATCATTGTAGATTGCCACAAATTACCCAAAACGCATAATTTGTTAGCTAATTTTGGGCTAGTCAAGTTCTTCTCACTTCTAGATCTGAGATCAGTTTACCACCAGATCATACTTGCTGTGAAGTCACAGGAATTAACTACTTCTGTTACACCCTGTGGTGCGCACAAGTTTCTGCAGTTACTCTTTGGTCAGCTTCGCAGAAAGTGTTTTCCAAAAGCTGATTGACACAATTTTGGTACATGAGCAGCACCACGAACAGTGGCCATTGCTCACACTCATTAAATGTGCTCTCGCAGTAGGATTTTTCCCTCCATATTACTCTTAGTTATGTGAGCGGGTGTAATTGCATTATAATAGGTAACTCTGCATCAAATAGAAATAGGGAATTTCTGAAATAACTCCGATCACTCCAGCAAAATGTATATTACTCTAAGGCCTAGACTTAACTCTACAGGTAGGTTATGTAGATGGTGTGGAATGTGTTGCCGCACTAGTTGATGATTTCTTGGATTCCAGCAGTGTGGTTTCTACATGAGACAGTCTTGATGATTTTAAAAAACGATTTAATCTTGCAGAGTGCTTTGAAGTTTGTTAAACTAGGTTGACAAAGAAAAAGGAATTTGAAAACGTCCTTAAAACTGTTTTAGCCAGTCAGTTCTCTGTTGTTAAGGATATTTTGATGGGGGCATGGTGTGTGTATTCCACCCATGACACTTTATGACTTTTTAATTAAGGTTGCTTATGAGGGACATCTTGGCATGAATACCACCCAATATCATTGGAGGCCTTCAATAGACTCACAAGTCTCCAAGTGGGTAGCTTTCTGTAATACCTGTTTACTTTCTGATATGTATTGGAAAACATATGAGACTCCAGTGCATATAATTCCCCTACCTGGTGACGTCTGGTGTAAGGTGGCTTTGGATTTTGCTGGCCCATTTGAGATGTTGCCACTTGAGTAAAGATACATGATTTGGGCTTAATGATCTATTTTTCGAGACGGTTTTATTTTGATTTCACATCTGCACTTAATGGCATGTCTGTGGTCAATCTTTTGTGTAGGGTGTTTACTACTGAAGATTTACCAGGGGAACTGGTAACAAAAGCACACATTTCACTTCCACCCAGATATAGGATTTGATAACTTCCCACAGTAACACACATTTACAAGTACCATAGTGTTCTCCTACGCTGCGTGGTTTGATAGAGGGGATGTATGCATTTTTGAAAGAAGAAGGTGTCCAAATGCTATAGCTGTTGGAACACCTGTGGAGGAGTTTTTAAGTTAGAAACTGTGGACATATCTAATCACACCCCACAGCACGACAGGAGTGTCACTGTTTAAACTCTTTCGCAAAAGAGATTCCAGGTCGAATGTATGTCCATATTAGCTTTAGGGTGTATTTGAGAATACAAACAAATGTGCTTGTGAGTTAAGGAAGAATGTTTCTGAAAGGGTTTCACTTCAACAGACTTTAACCCGTTCCATGCTGGCCGACGCGAGCACTCCCTCCCTGGTGCTGCGCACAACCATTGGCAGACACAGCCCCACCCACCCTTCAGAACACCCGCATCGCGGCGGAATGTCCACCGCGGTAAATGGGTTAATTAAGTCTTGCTTCACCAAAAAACGTAATTCTAAAGGTTTGGATTTGAACATTGGTGATTGGGTTCCTATTACAAAACCCAATAAATCTCAGAAAGGGGAGTCAGTTTTTACATTCCCAGTTCAGGTGGTCAAACTCACAAAAGGTGCTGTGTTCCTTGCTGGGAAAAGTTGGTGAAGTAAGAGGAGTGTGGTTAGATTGTCTCAGAAGAGGCAAATAAAACTTTGGTTGCCAAGGGAGAAAGATTTAACTTTGACTCTACTTCCTTTGGTGATGGTCAATGTGAAAGTGTGTGGTGGCTCAAAGGGAGTGAATCAGAATCAACTCTTACAGCAAATAATGTTTGCACACATAATGCCACGCCTTCGACTGCTTCAAGTTTGAGCTTCCAGACTCATGGTGATTCGTCTTCATCTTCATTTGCGTTTTTAAAGAGAGTGACTCTTGTATTGATTGATCCTTACCTATCTTTCTTCTGATTTTCAGGTAGATTGGGAGCCTTGCCATGTTTACGTAATGGAAGGTCATGCCACAATCTATCTAAGCCTCCTAGGGTTTAAGACTTTTCTTTGCCTTAATGCTCCACATATTCATTTTTCATATTGTTAGTTTGGCTTGTTTTTCATTTTAGGGGAAGATAATGTAGAACTTACTTGCTATGATGTCAATTGCCTGTATGATCACTTTCTTATTTTTACATACTTGTCACTTTTGTGTATTTCCATTTGTTTTGAATTCTACGTTCTGGTTCCTGTCTCTGTGAGTTCCAACTAAGTGTACTACTGTCATTTGGACCTGGAAACTCACAAGGGAAGGTTGTTCCAACTGTGGGCTCCCTTTTGATTGGAATAAACTCCATTTTTGAGGGTCCTCATTGGTCACAAGGGGGCGTGGAAACACAGCTGCACGGATACGTTTGTGCCTGTGACTTGTAAGTGGCCCAAACGTTTTAAAAGTCATTATTCTTCGGCCATTCACATAGAAGTGCACTGTAGTGTGGTGGTCCCAGTGTATCTGGCTAGTTTCCAGTAGTGAATGCTTTTTGAATTAGCAGTAGAGCATAAGGATCCTATTTTTCATGCGTTTCGTTTTTGTTTACAAAGATAACATATTATCTCACAGTTATGAACATCTACCCGAATGCAAGACAAAGAGGCAAATCCCCCAAAAGATTATATAGACATAAATACTTCTTATATATATATATATGTTTTAAAACGTTCAACAGAGAACTGGACGATAACATACAAGAGGAAATGGACAACAAGACAGGGCATTCCACATAAGTAAGGCTGGTCCGATTAGACAGTAACGGGTCCCTACAGTCAAACTGGGAGCAGACCAGGGCCTGCAACTGGTTGGAGTGGATGAGATGAGCAGAAAGGTTCTCGACCAGCACAGTGTTCTGAGCCGATGGACAGTGTGTTTTTTTTAGGTCTGGAGAGTAGATTTACGACCAGAAGAAAACCACAGGAAATTCATCAGATCTGGTCACAGTTGGGAAATAGTGGTGTCGTCATGGGTGACTTGGGGCAGAGGAACCATATCTAAGTGACATTAGGCAGCACTGGGTGGCAGAGGTCCTTTGGTGCGCGGTGTTTACATTTGGACATTGGTTGTAATTAGACTTACAGTGGCTCCGAAAGTAGTACCCACTCAGTATGAATAAATGCCAAAACTTCCATAGAATTTTCAACAAATTGACTGGATCTAGGCAGTGCGGCCCAAACCGCTGCAAGGACTAAATACTAAAAACTGGCGTTGTTGAGAGGAAGGCAAGGGCTGAGGAAGTGCTGCCCTACCAGTGTGAGCCTCTGTAGATAAAAAGTACATGGGCATAGTTTTAGGGGGTGAGATAACACTAGAAGTCCTTAATTTTCCAGTGATGATTTTATCCCATACCCCCTAGAGGGGAAGGGGATCCGGCCCAACAAGACCCTGCTTCAGGCCCCAAACAGTACAAGGCGGCATTGTGAGCCAACTGCAGCATTGAAAGCTGTCGGTAAATCCAGCTTACTTAGAAGTGCAGTAGCCCAGCCAGGCTACCCTTACCAGGTCTCTGTGAAGGTTGCATCCTTGTCTTGGATTGGCCAGGGGACAATAGTACATTGAAAGCCACTTGCATATCTTTCAAGCTCTTACTAATCATAGGTGGATCTCCTCATTACCAATATGTGCAGCACCAAGGGCTTCTACACCTAGACCTGAGATGGTGGAGTTCTGTTCGGGTTGGAGACTCTAGCATGTCCCTTTATAATTCACTAGCAACTAGAAGTGTTGTTTTAGTACACTCTCCCCAACTAATGGTCTAGGAACACAGATTGCAATTGTTGGTTGAGAAGTTCTTCAAGTCTCTTTCGAATTGATAGGTGAATTATGAAGATCTCTTTATACATGCTATGAACTATAAATACATGACTCGAAGCGGCCCACATTGACATCTGAGATGCATAGTGCTTTGCATGACAACTTGATTGCAATGTGGCAAGTGTTATTTTCATTGATCATTCAGTGAGTCAAGTGCTTTCAGAGTATCAGTTGCTGGGTTAGAACATAGTTCTAATTTCATCCTGAAGAAGGTGGCTCACACTGAAGGAGCGTGCTGAAACATTGACATGAGCCACTGCAGCAAAGAGGATGGATGTTTGGTTGTTGAAGGTGTATATTTGGATTTCCCATTGAATAATAAATAAATTATTATGAAGAGTTCAAAGGTTCCTTTTGTTCAACACCCCTTGTGCATGTCGGAATAGTTTTATTGTTCTGCTATCTTATTCATTTGTGTTGACTGTCAATTTTCCTAGGCATTCCTTGGTTTTTGTATGTAAGTTATTTGATTTAATTGTACTCTCTGTTTCTTGTATTGTTAATGTTTGTCGTGAAGTAATATGTACATGAGTGTTGTTACATAATGTGGTTTGTGTCTATACATTAATTAGGAACATTTAGTGTTAATACATTAAACATGTCGTGTTTGTTGTGCTATAGAAACATTTACCAGTGTTAAAGCATACCACTAGATTTGAAATTGTATTTGTTCTTGGATGCTTGAATTTAAATTATTTTCTTTGACCTTGATAGGGTCTTCATGAGGTTTTTTGAGGATCAAAGTAATAACAACTAGTGTAGGGCCTGCATTCCGAGGGTGGTTGTTAGTGGAGAGCAAAGTTTGTACAATGACAGTTGAGGTATTGATTTAGTCATAGTTTGTGGAGATTCCTGCTTTTTTTACGTTTGTGTCCTGGTTTCTTTTGCCTCTCCATCTGGTGATATTCCCTCGCAAGTGGTAGTTGGTCTTCAAAATGGGTATTTCATTTCTCACAGCGTAACTGTAAAGTCATTTCTCTAAAAAACTTTAAAATGGTTTATTAGGTGGTGGTGATTTTAAAATAAAAAAACACTTGTGTAAAACTTTTTGAAATATGGGTCATAATGTTACGGTTCCCGAGTATTACAATACATTAGCAAGAGAAAACCATGACACACCGCTGGATCTGGTGACTTCATAGTTTGTAGTACAGCTGCACTCCAGTCGCATTCAGAGGGAACGCAGCCAGGTATTTCTGTGGAGTCCTCGCATCTTATTCTGTACAGCAGCTAGAGGTGGGCGAGCCATTGAAAGCTCGAGCCTGAAGCTTGGCTCTGCCTCAGCCTGACATTCTATTTGAACGAGCTGAGCTTTCATGTGTCTTCTGCCAGGGTGTGGCATTACGGCCAGAGCTGCAGGCTGTGTACTTGGGGAACCAGGTTCAAGTCTCAGCATGGACTCAACAGCCTGTGATTCTGGGCAAATCTCTTAATCTCCTTCCATACCTATAAACAATACATATGACCTTGTGTGGTGTAACTGGTGCTCACGTAAAGGGGTCCAAATTTGCACCATATGCCAACAACTGCCAAAAAATGCCCCATGTGGTAAAAACCCCAAAACAAAGCCCTGACATAAGGCAAGACAAATAGATACTCATGTCCTTGCTAATTTGTAGAAGACGAAACCAGATGACCAGGATAAATTGCGGCTTTCCCACTTAAATTGTGTTATGGTAGGAAAATATTTTAATTCGTCAGACCTCTTTTTTTTTCATTCTCACCTACGAAATAACTTTCAAATATGTGAGTTCCGACTGCCAATTGCACACAGCTATCACTTTTAATAAGAACTTATATCTGCAGTGCTATAACGCGCCCTATTAATGTCAAATCTTCCATATGTTAAAGAAATACACTTTTTTTTAATTTTGAGGAGACATTATCCTATTTTAGGTAGTTTGTCGTATGATGTATAAAGCAAATATTTTCAGGGCTTTGGTCGTGCACGGGCTCTAAGATCCGACCCAGACCCTTAGTTTAGCTTGCCCTGTTAATTTATTGGCTCACCCACTTATAACCACAGCTACTGACCTGGCGACCCACCAGCGCCCCTCCCTCAGGCGCCAGGAGGGTATCGCCATTAACTAGGCACTGACTGGGAAATGGAGTCCCTGGCAGGGCGAGCTCGCGGGCGCTAGAGGCATGGAGATGCCCCTTGCGCATCCTCTTCTCCCTCGACCCATCGCTTCTCTCCAGAAACACGCCTCGAATACCCAGACTCGCTGCCGCTTCTATCTTTAGAAGAATGGCCTAAACTTTCTTTTTCATTTAACTTCCGTGATGTTGCCATGGATACGCTTATGCACCAGTCCCATAAATTGCTTTATTTAAGCAGGCGCTAGTGTGAGGAGTTATGAGCAGCAGAAATTGCATTGCAGGTGTCCATAGAAGAGGGTCGGGCCTGAAATATCTGTTTTTGTTCTTGAAGGAGGGGGTCTGGCAGCACCCAGGCATTGAGGAAATCCACGCAAGAGGTGTATTAATGCGGCTGTTGTTAAAATGTGTAAAGCGTCAGAGGGTTTTTGTTCACGAGCCGGCGGGGGGCACAACGTGGGGTATAGAGGAGTGACAGACCCAAGATTTCATTTTAGATTCAGAGAGGACGGGAGAGGCCGCTGAGCACAGTAAGCCTAAAATCACACGAAATAATCGGAGAGGAGCGGGCAAGAGGGAGGTAGAGACACCATTTTGGCATCAGAGAGGAAGGGAGCGTCCACGTGGCGGTGGTACTGAGAGAGGACAGGCCACGGGGTCATCAAGACAGGAGCAAGAGCGAATGATAGAGAAGAAGCCACGGGGACGGTGACAGACAGAGCCAAAAGAAAAACACATAATTAAATCTGAGCAGGGACGAGGCCCCTGGAGCGGTCAGAAGCAGAGACGAGGTATGATGCAATCCTTGAGCGGGGGAGAGGTCACGGGCACCGTGTGTGTGCACGAGTGTGAGTGGGAGAGAGAGGATTACAGCAGATGTGAGTGACTGTGGTCACTGGGTGCCACATAAAGTTGTGCTTACTACAGAAATGTTGCCACTCCCACAGTCTGACCACTAGGCGGAGCTGAAGAGGCCTGCTGACGACACGCTTAGACTATTGGAACATCTTTCACACCAGCTGACAAAGAACCACATTGACATCACACAAAGGTTGGTTGAACATGCAGAAAACAACCAGATACACGAGCTTAGAGGCGCCACATTAGCCGATGGTGGATGTGGACCAAGACCAGACTAAACAGCACCATGCTTAAAGCCAACAGCAAAGGGACAGGGTACTTTAGGATCCGGAACCTCGGGATGAGCTTTTCAAGCACATTTACCTTGTAAAGGCACGCCGGCTGACCCAGTAAGGCTCAAAGCAGCTGACTGATGGGGAGTTATCTCAGGGACCCAGGCTTAGGAATGCGCAAAATGCAAGCCCAATGTCGGAAATCAGCTACATGTGCTTCAAGGAATTCTTGAAACTGCCCCGCCATGACTCATAGTCATCTGAACTCCACCCAGGCAGGGGGCTTGCGCCAGAAAATATCTCATTGGGGGTCTCATTAACTTATCACCAGATTGTACTTTGACGTTTTCCAACCTATGAGTAGCGTGGAATGTAACAGGACCACAGTGCAGTGAGTGATCAAGTAACGTTTCCACAACTTTATAAAAAATATAACTACTAAACAATTGAATGTAATAGAGGGAAGGGGAGGAGGGGCAGGTCATCAGAAAGTGGAAGAAGAAGGGGAAGTAGTCTTACTGCTAGAGCGATCGACTTCGAAGCTGGGGAACTGGGTTCGAGTTTCGGCAACGACGCTCAACATCCTGTGATTCTGGGCAAATCACTTAATCTTCCCATACCTAACAAAAATGAATGTGTCTGTTTGTAACGAAACTGGTGCTCATGTAAAGCGCCCTGATACCCAATGTCTCGCGCATAGTTCGCGCTATATAAAACTCTAAAAAATTAATTTAAAATACTCTAAAAAAAATGGAATAAGAAGACTGGGAGAGGCCATCGATGACTGAAAAAATATAATATTCTGTGAAAGGGTGAGAGGCCATGTGAGAATGAAAGCACATTGTGTTGCGAGGCTGCACGTGAAGCAAGGCCGGCAGGGAGTGAGCGCGAGACTCCCGTGAATGGCGCCTCGGCTGCTCCCGCTCGCGCCGTTGCCTCGTTACCAGGCGCGCGCGCAGGTTGTTAACGCAACCAGGGCGAACGCGAAGGACGTTTTTCTGTCATTTCCCCTCATTGACTAAACCATTTTCGCTGTAACCGAAGGTTAAATACAATATGGAAACACAAAGCTGGCCAATCAGAGGCGAGATGGGTTCAATGAGAGCTGCCCGGGAGCAGGGACCGGAGGCCGCTTCCTGCAGCGCGGACATCACGAGAGTAGTGCAGGCATTGATGTGCTGGCTCGCTGCCTTGGACCGCTTACACCCCAGTGAAGGCCCCAGACATTCGAGCGATCAAAAAGCGTGTCTGTGTATGTGGGATGCAACTGGAAAAGCCGGAAATCCCATTTGCTGGAATTCTTCAAAGTGACACCAAATTCCACAGACTCTCAGTCGGCAGAACATTGCCCTCTCTTTTTCTTTGAATAATCCAGACTTTATACATAAAATGTGTTTCACGTCTAACAATTCCAGAAAACGGACTACAATTTCAGGCTGATAATTTGAAACTATGAAGCGAAATTGAAAGACTTTGCTCTTTAAAAAAAAACTGGGGTTACTCTTTCATTTTGGGGAGTTGGCTGCATTGATTCTCTTTTTGGTACCTCTTGCAAGCTTTTTTCCCTCTGCGTTTTTGGTGGTACTGACGGTCAATGAAGGCCACATACAGGACCCACATAAAACCTCCGTGAGATGTCATGGTACTTATAGAGCGCACTGTCACCAGACGGTCACCGCAAGGTGTCGCCTATGCGGTTTCCTGGCGCTGATACTCATACCGCTGTGGAACCCCTCCTGGCTTTCCCTGTGAAGTGTCCACTCCTGGACACCCCCAGGGTGAAGCCAGGCATCCTTAGCGCTGTTGGGGCCGGTGTGGAGGCTAAGCAAGCTATTGCCCAGAGTTGCAGCGTGGGGCCCGTGATTAGATTGGGCACCGAGGCGAGAATTAACAGGTCCGAGGAAATTGAGCCCGAGACCCTGCCGAGGCAGGAATCGAACCCTGGTCCCTGGCCAGAACTCTGCATCAGGGTCTGCCGCTCTAACCATTGAGCCACACTCCTCCACATTTAGATTACAACATACTAGTTCGGGAAGTGCTCACGAGTTCAATCTTGAGGCATACAATTAATAGACAAAAGTTTGAAGATTTTGTGTTTTTCAAAAACAAATCTTGTCACTCAACAGAACTTGTAGATGAATTGCCTACTGTCAATCAGGCACACATGTTATTATCGAGTTTGTGCTTGTACTGTGATTTTTAACACACTAGTTGGTGGGAACTGCCTGTCCCACTGACAGCCACATTCCTTTGGAACTCCAACCTCATGCTTTCAGAAATGTAAAGAAGATAAGCCTTTTTTTGTGGCTTGCCCTGTAGGAGCTGAAACCAGTGGTGTCGCCGAAGAGTGCTAGAGTTGGCATTCAAGTGGTTCATGTAGTTAGAGATCCCTCCCTAGCTATAAATCAACAAGCATTGGCTAAAGAGTAGGTCTGGTGTTGGTTCACAGCCTTTAGGCTTTGTCAATGGTTGTTTGATTTGTCATGTTTTTTGCAAAACTTTATTGTAGAGAAGCTGGTGGCCCCTCTCCAATATCATTTTTTGGGTCAATTAAAGCAATAATATTGTTTGGGTGTCAAAAAGTACATATTGCTGTAGTAGTCCTTAGTATGGAAGGGAAGTACTTAGTGTGTGGATGTACTAGGTGTGAGAGAGCAGAACGGTGACACTCACTGTAAAGCTACCTGATGGCTGAAGTAGGCTGACCTACTTCCCCACACTCTAGGTTGTAGTGGGTAGATGGAAAGTGTGAATGACACAACAGCAGACCAGTGGATGAAGAGGGCTGTCCAAAAGCCCATTCAAATATGTTATACATATAGTTTTGGTAAAATGAAAAGGTATTGGCTAACACCAGACCTAAAAATACAGCGTGAACTCAGGGGATAAGTCCCTAAATAGCAGGAAATGTTTTCTAGACAGTTACAGATTTTCATAATAGAACTCCCACCTGTGACATCCATGGCAGCACTGGCGTGTTAGTCAACATCCCTATGCGGACTACCAGGTGTAGGCTCCTTTAGTTGATGGGATCAGTGAAACTCTAAGTCCCAGAATGCTAAGTGGTGGCACTTAAAAAACTATGAGTGTTTGAGGGTGTGACACTTGGCAAGAGGTGGATTTCATGGAGAAACATAACAATTTGTGGCATGCTAGAATGGCTGATGCTCAATCACTTGCATATGTAATGTGAAACAGTGTTGTATTTCAAGAGTGCATTTCAGGCTCAGGTCTTTCATTGGATGTATTTTCCCCGTGATATTTTACAATAAACATTAATGCTAGATACCATGGGTCTCCCATGTAAAAAGGGCATAACTGTTTGCTTTCAATTCTGACTCCTCCATAAGGGCCAACGGCAAATGTATCCAAAGTTCTCTAGGCCAGACATCCAGGCACTGACCATTCCTCTTTTTGGGGGAGAAAGCTACGAACACAATAGCTGCCTCCTTTCTGTTTGTACTCAACGTAACACTTGTTTAGATTCTCTGAGCTTGGCTCATTAATTCACTAATGATTTGACTCAGTCTGAGTCAATAGAACCACTATTTCCTGGTGATTTGTAGAACCTCAGTATTCAGTTTGTAAAGAACAAATGGGTCTGCTGTATCCAAAGGCTTTTCCCATTCTGTGTCAATAGGAAAATGTGTTTCATCACAAAAAGGATGTGTGTTTTAAAGATGACACACTGAAGAAAAATATGTTTTTACTTCTCACCTAAAACAGGTTAATCCACAGTTACAACGTTTACTTTCTTGTTTGTGATCATACCTCAAACCGATTATGGATAAAGACATTTCATTTGAATTACTTCTGGGTGCCTCAATTTCATTTTATGTCATTTATGCTGTTGGTTAAAAGAAATTTTCGTATACAGAGTAAAAATCTCTGACAGACCAATTAGACTCATTTACTTTGTAAAGTTACTCATGTATGTGTGTCGGTAAGGAGGTGTATGTAGTTGAAATGTAGCTACAATTCAGCAGACCACTATACAGTAGAGAAGGGCACAGTGCTGTTGCAGTAGGAAACTTGTGGGATAAACATGCAACTTCACTGTTAGAGGTGGAGGGGTACGTGGCAGAGACAGTAAGTAGAAGAAGGTTGGTGGAGAACAAGTGATCGGTGGTAGCTTTTGGCAGAGGTTAGCGGGCAGGGCCAGAGAGTACAGAAGTTCTTTAGGTAATGCCACAATCCATAGGTCACATATTTATGAGGTGTTGCTTAATTAGCATGGCCTTGAGAACTTGTGAATTAAAATATTATATAAATTACTTGAGATTGAATGCCTCTTCCAAGTGAAAGAAAAATCAAGTCACCAGGAAGAAAATAATTTGCTGGGTAGAACCTGAAATCAACTTTTTTGTTGTTCGTGTAGATTTGTGGGAGTAAAAATGTCCTTCTCTGCCTCTTTCATGAAGGTTTATCCTCTATTCAGGAAATTACATATGGCAACATTTGATGATTTTTCGTGTTTCCTCTACCCTAATATCAAGCAAATGTTAATATATTAAAGCCCAGAGCTCTTTGGAGTCTGTAGCCCAATGAGGCTGTCTTGAATCGGAACCCAAAGGCCACAGGAAGCAAGAGCAGATAGCTAGACGCTGGAATAATACGACAAACTTGAAATATTCTTCTTTCCTTGAGCACCCACTTTCGATACCACCTGGAGCATTCTTTGTCAAGCACTGGGGAACAGCTGCACGTAGACTGCTTCTGAAGTTTGCACAGGAGAAGGCCCATCTGTACACAATTGTGCAGTCTACACAGTGGAATGTCTGCATGCAGGAGGCTTCCATGTGTGCTCTGAATGTAGGATGCTTCCAGTCTGCACATGTGATGGTATGGTTGTAGGATGCATCCGAAAACGAAACTCCTAAAATCATATAGCCTTCGATGAGCCATGGCTACAAGTTTCAGATCCCATAATGCATTCGTTTGTTGAATAAAATGTTAGAACTGGCCATGAGGTGGCCCTGATACTGGGATCAGTCATCTGGTAACCCAGGTCAGATAGGAATATGAATGTAATGTGTCCCACGAGAAGTGACCTATTGCTGCCAGGGAACAAGGCCCTATAAGCCTAGAGTGAACAGGCATGGGGGAACTAGATAAAGAGTTCCCAGCAGCCACTGCATCTTTGAAAGACAACTTGGGTTGGGTTGGAGCCATTGTCATTACTAATATGGCGCTGAATGGTCCAGCCTTGGGAAGTCACGGCCATTCATGACGCATTTCCGGCTCTCCCATTTCCGTGCGACTTTAGTTGGGCCTACTATTGTGATTTATTTCCTCAGGCACGAATCCTAATCATCGTGCAATATATAAATGTAGGTGTGAGCCCCTCGCCCCCTCCCTCCCGACCTCCACGCGGCTCCTCGTCCTCCCTCCGCCGCAGACTCACCTTCATTAGCGCCTTCCCTCCGCGGATGAAAGCTCCTCGCTTCCGCACCGGGGAGAGGTGACCGGGCCCGTCAGCAGGAAGCCTATTAGGAATGTCTTCCAACAGCGTTAAAACAGCAAAAAACAGAAAGGCAGTTTTTACGAGCTCAGGGGAATTCTAAATTCCCAGCGAACAAGAAAAAAAATACTTTTGAAGGCTGGAATAATAACTTGTTTTTTTTATAGCACTTGCTGCCGTATTCTTGCGGCTTCGTGAAGCGGAGTCGTTACTGTTGCCAAACTTAACAGCCTTCATTTTATCGACTTGGGAAAGATGAGTCGATCCCGCCGGGAGGAGGCCTGTGACCCAGCAGGCTGCAGGCGGACCTCTGTGGCGGGGGCAGCAGCCCGGCAGCTCAACGAATGGGTAAATAAACCATCATGGTGGAAGCGATGATCAGATCAGCATTAGCACTGATAGAAATATAATGATAGGCATAGCAGCCGGGCTGCATTAATTATACTGCAGGGACAGCAACTACAGCAGCATTCACAACAGGAGCGATAATAGGCAGGCCAATGGTAATAATGGCAGTGATGACTCCAGTACGAATGCTAATAATAAAATTGATGCAAATAAAAGCAACATTAAGAATAGCAATACCAAAAACAATACCATTATCTAAAAATAGGAATAAGAACACTAACAAATGGCATCTTTTCCATGTTAGCAGTGGCAGAACAGTAACATCAGTGAAATACTGTGCCAGGACATAATTCCATCATTGTTTCAGTGCCAGTTAAAAGGGCCTCACGCCTGTGCCTGAAAATAAAATATCACAGCAACAGCACTAACATAGGGCAGATTGCTGATATGATATGCCAGGGCGTTTCCAATGGCATATACATGGTGGATACATGTTGTAGTGTTTGGGCAGTTAATTCAAGATTCTGCTAGTATGCTGTTCAACAAGTCAGCCTGTTAGGGGTGCTGCCATAACAATACCAGCTTTCTCTCCTACATGCCAACCTGTTAGTAGTGGTAACTGATGCTCAAATAGGACGTGGTGGCTCATTGTGCCAAGGTGCAGCTCAGGGGGTCCACAGGGCATCAGGACCTTCATAGGTTACCCCAGGGCTGACAGTGGAAAACAGGAACCAGGTTCGAATCCAGGGCTCGATATCCCCTAATTCTGGGCACATATTTTCATCTCCCAATGCCTTAAAATGCCAACTGTAGTCTAACTTTCAGGTAAAAGCTTCTAATGCTCTTGGGCTAAGTTCACGCTATATAAGTCTGCAAAAAAAAATCTCATTTCACATTGATGCTACATATAGTGCTGCTAAATGGAGCTATAATAGGAAAACCTGAGCAGACATATTTGAATTCTTGCAGTGCACAAATAAATCTGTAGGGATCTTAATGCAACATAGGTTACTTGTTACCTTTAAGATACTGATCTTGCGGGATTATGCTATAGTTGTGGCGATGTTGGCTTTTCAGTGTCCACGGCTGGATGCAAAGACCATCTGGTTGCTCCTAACAAGAAACAGCTTGAAAAGGCAACCTCTTGCTAAGTCACACCATTCCACAGACAACACACATTGATACATGTGTCTCCAGGGGCGGATCATAGTCCTCGAGACATCAGTGTTGATAAGTCTGAGATTTCCCGACGATCAATGCAGTGGACCAAACTAAAATTGAGGTTGTGACGCGAGAGGGTGCAGGTGAGGGATAAACGGTGGGATGGTTTGCTGTGTGTGGAGTGACACCCAGTAATGGTAAATGATATAACAAGTGTTTAGGATATCCAGAGGGAGGAATGGTGATATGTGAGTTCCAGGAAGATGCATACAATTTCCCACAATCATACAATTTATAGCCAGAATAGCTTTGTTCAAATAAAATAAGGCATACAATATGCACACATGTGCTACATACAGATCAGAAACTCAAGCCCATGTTGCTAAAGAGGAACAACTGCAAATTAGGAAGAGATTCAGAGAGGGGTGTAAGAACATTCCCTACACCCCTCAAAATCACTATTTAAAAGACTGTTGCACTGATGGCAATATTCACATTGCCCAAGGGTCTAAAGCACTATTGCCACATGATAATGACGCGCTATTAATTGAAGCACTTTTGCACCTATCTGATTGATCGTCCCTTCCCCGGAATGTAGACCCACAATTATCATGCAAGTAGGTATGCAGACTTTGTGCCACGTTGTTCTGGCCGAAAGACATTTTGCCACCTGTACTGCAGCGCCTAATTAAATAGCGCTGAAGTTGTAGGTGGGAAAATGCTTGTCAGCAGGGTGCGAAGCACCATGTGGCTAATGCTGGTGTCGAGAGTGAGTTGGTTGTTTGCCCCAAATCATGCGAGTAATCACTTGCTCTCAGTTTATAAAACAGTACCCATGTGCCATTGATCACATTGTCTCTACTATGCCAAGCGAGATTACTCAATGCCAATAAACTCCAATGATTCCAGAACATTAAGACATACTCACCTACTCACCCTCTCACCTGTGCACAAACGCCTGGGACCCTGGCCTCCTTACTCTGATGTGCTGCAAGCCTCCAAGGCACACACCCATAGAAAAAAGAAAGAGTAAAACAAAACACACACACATACATTTGGACAAAATATAGAGGAACAAATATTGTTTGGACAAAATATTGTGTCAAGACTATTGACAAAAATATCGCAAAGGTACGTTTCTTTGGGAAAGCAGAGTTTTACTATATTTAACTCCACAAATAGGCACCCTGAGGATATGTATATCTTTAAGGTATGTAGATGTGGAGTTATGAATAGTAAATCTATACGTACCTATTTGCGCTCACCCACACACATTCACACACTCTCTCTCTCTCTCACACTCTTTCACTCTCCCCCACTCCACCCCGACTCCCATGCACTCCCCAGTCAGGGTTGGATAAGCTTTGCTAAATGATATATACTTTGAAGCTTGGCCTGAGAAGCCTAAAAGTAACCAAGGAAGCTTTATTTGGTCAGTGGCCTTTGTTGTATCTAATGGAATGTGGTGTCAGAGTCCTTGAGTAGAATTCTGTGTCTTTGACTTATTAACTCATAGTTAAATATAAGAATCTTATATAGAAGGTGCAATAAAAATCCACAAATCAACATTTTAATTTGTTTTATGCATGGCAGCTTTGAACAGGGCAGTTGGATGTGATAAATGCAGGCCTGGTACACAGATAATCCTCTTCATAAATAAGCATGTCAGTAGATGGGAAATCGACCAATCCCTTTCACCCAGGCTTTGTTCCAGGCAGCCCACAGCACTGCAGCAGGACAATAAACCTGTACACTCCACCTCCAAACGTGAGACCTCTGTGGCTTACCTCTCGACCTTTGAACATTTCATTGAATGTCCTATCCTATGACATTGGAATGCAGGTTCTCTGTGAACCTCCCTTGGGAAGGTACTGGTCTGAAAGGATCATTTTGAAGGTCACAGTAGAAGAGTGGAGATACTGATCAGACTCTCCAAATGAGGGCCACTCGTGGCTCCTGGGCATTGACTCACATCTGTCTCACAGCGTGCCCGCACACGCATCAGTGGTCTCCGCCTTTTAAAATATGACGGCCATCATGTTTAGGAGAATATGTCGAATGAGGCTGAACCACATGAAGGAATTCAGGTGTTTGTTGTAAACGTATCCGTTTCCACCCACATTTTAGTAAGTATAGTCTGAGGGAAACTGATTGGCCACTGACACTTTAGTTGAGGGTCAGCATAACAAACAGTCATCAGGCAACAAAACAAAGAGGTCAGAGCCACAACAGTGAGCCATCACGGTCATGAATATTTGACCATCACCTTGATAAACAGTGGCAGTATGAGCTTTGCTTTACCACAATATGAATTAATGTATTTTTGGAGCGCTAGCCCCAGCCAGAAACAATTGTCTTTCAGTTTACTGACTGAGAAATCAACTGAGGCTCAGGGAAATACAGCGAGTTGCCCAGGATCACACAAAACTGATCAGGGAAGCTGAATTAAATTCTAGGTCTAAAGGTTTCCAGATCTGCAGATTGGGTTCTGGACCAGAACTCCTGCCAACGAGTCACTAATGCCATTCTACTGCCTTCAAAGTAAAAGACATAACATAAGAACATTGCGTTCATAAATGAAGTTGTGCAAAGAACGATGCTGCTATTTTCATTCTATCCCTGGTGATATTCAGTACGATGCAGTAGTGCTTATTTGACATATTTATAGGTTTGTGAGTGTTTCCCAATCTTCGTGGGCGTTGCAGTGACTTTACATTCTGTTTTTTTGACTCTGGAGTTGCTGCAAGCAGAGGTGCTGGTATATCTTTCCTGTCAACTCCGAGACTCTCGCTTTTTGAATGCAGATCTTGTATGAGAGCGATACTCTACGCCAGTTGCTTATCATCATTTCATATTTCCTGATATCTGTGGCATTGCATGAGGAACTAAATAGCCTTTTCTACAGGTTCTAAGTCACAGTCTGAGCTAAGTTGATCTAGCTTTGTTTTCCAGGTCTTTGTATGCCGCCCTCCCGGCCTCAATCAACATCTTGACTGTGATCTCAAACCCTCAATCTGGCCATCAACTTAATTTTTCTTTTTTATATATATATATATTGCTATTCGACTAGTGTGTAGTTCCTACCTAGCTCTCTTCAACCCTCCGTTTTGCTATGTGTTTGTATTTTCTTTTGTAGTGGGTTCCATTTATTTCTTTTGCCGGCAGGTACAGATGGAGAGCATCTGTGCTTCTTTCTTTTCTGTGAGAAGTGTGCATCTCAGCCTCTGGTGTGTGGAGAAGGTCTCTGGCTAACAGCATTTGCTGTTACTGCTCTGAAGGTGTAATGAGACATAATCAGGTTTCTATGTGTAGTATTTGTGTAGGTCTGTTGGACAGGCCTCATTAAGGGCATTACTGTGTACTGTTTTGTTCTTGTTTACAGAATAGCAGGTGATTGCTTCGCCCCACCCACTTTTTGGAGCCTTGAGTTTTGGCAGGGCCCAGGCATTGCTATTTTAAAGGTGGTTTGCCAGCTCTATCGAACAGTCCTATCCAGAGTTTGATAATGGTGTTTGACATGTATGCCTTTATTGCATAGACTGCCCTCGTGGCTTTTCTTCTGAGACAACTCATTGCTTCAGTAATATTTCCTAAGGGTCCTAGTCATTCCCAAGTAGGCGCACTAGCATGTGTCTTCTGTACTTTTCCAATTTTTCTTATACTGGTCTCGGGTTGTATTTTCGCTTTTGCCTTTTCCTGGAAAACATAATGCAGTCTTTGTTTAGGTTGCCACCACACCATTAGTTACTGTACTTTTGCAGTGTGTTACGGCTCCTTTTGTGCTCTTGGGGATGAGAGGAATAGATCATCTGGGTAGACAAGAAAATCATAGATTCATGCAGAGGTGGGCAGTAAGGGGGCAGCTGCCCCTGCACCCCCTGCTTTATTTGGAGATAGCGAAACAGTGGACTTCCTGTTGGTGGGGTGCCGTGGATTTTGCCGCTGGAGAAACCCTTCTGGTGGGGCTCCCTCTTGTGAAAAAGTTGAAGAGGTACCTCTCTATTGAGACACCATTACCATTGGCTTTTTTCCTCCTCCAGCATGCCTTATCCACAAGTGTGGTAACGGCCAGGAAAAATGCCAAAATGGCGCTCTAGCACTGAGATATAACTTCCAGTGTGACAGGGACACTGATTTGATATTTTCTGAAGGCAAGCCCCTGCTTTTTGGAGTGGAGCTACTAAAAATAAAAAGTGCTGCCAGGGCCGTCTTGACTTGTAGTATAGCATGTCACTTTTTTTGCACAATAGGAGCTCACACCGCATCAAGCGAGAAAATTAACAATTGCACTTATAATATGCTGACAGAAATATCATCAGACATAAATAGGGTGTCCTAAATATTGTTGACAAAAATATCCTCCCATTGGATGTAGGTTTTCTATTATTAGCTCCAATTGGCCTATATATTTGTAGACGATATCTAGGACCCACTTTTTATGTCAGGCGCTCTTCTATATGATACTCTGCTACCACGTCACATTAACTGTATCTATTTCCTACTCAGTTTTTAATTTACGCTGAAGATACAGTTTTTTTAGCTGGTCTCGATCGACACTGATACCTGGAGCCACCAGAAACCAACTCACTGATACACCGAATATCCATAGGCTTCGGCTGATAGAAGCTACCCCCCCCCAATGGTGTGTACCCCATCAAACCCTCTTTAAAACAGGGCATTTACTGGTGGCAGTGATTATGATTTTCTGTAGGTGAAGCATGAATGTACACAGAATGGGGACATTTAACAACACCATCTTTTAAAATTCAGAAGATCCCTGGAACAGGGACTCTTTCCCCAATCTAAAGTGTGTGGCGGGGCAGTGTGATAAAGGATTGTGGTCTAGAGGATGGTGGGAGTGTGCCTGTCAGCACACAAACATTCATTCCGCCTACCTGTTCAAGTGTCTAGACTCAGGGTACACACAGACCTCCTGGCCTCACTGGAAATGAGTGGGAATCGGCCCTGTATTCTCTCCAGCATCACCAGCAGGACAGTGCACATGTAGAGTTGTTTTTTCTTGTGTGATTTGGGCCTGGAAACACTATGCAGTCAAAGTCAGCTCATGATACTTCTGCAAGAGAAACACAAAAATGCTCTTACAATGTGGCGTAAAATAAAGTAAACAAGTTCCCCCCCTGAAGAGCATTTGGCTTCTGCCCATCGCAGCAGACTCAGAATTTAAGCTGCAGCTTCCCTTTGGCAGTTCGAGGGCTTTAATGAACTTGCCTTGTATGGTCTGCCTTAATTACTGATCAGGAAGCTTTATAACTCACTGGGGCTTATCTTAGAGAACTGTAAGCAGCCCCGCTGCCTGCCGGTCTGCGTCGGGCTGCCTGCGTGGAGCCCCCTCCAGAGAAAGATCTTCAGCCCCCCAGCCATGCTCTCTCCATTGACTGCGGAACAAGAGAGAACAACGCTCAAGATGGACGAGTGCAGCTGAGATGAGTCGGGAGTGACGACTCTGACTTGTGCACACCAGGATAGAACTTTTGAGCAAGAGCGGGCACCTGTTCGTATCATCTCTGGTATCCCACCAGCCTGACTCCAGGGTGAGCACAATCCCCCATGTGGCCTCATGCTGGTGTTTGAGAAAGTTTGTCCAGGAACCCCACGAGGCTGCTGGGCGGTGTTTAGGGCTAGCACTGGCCAGCCTCTGCACCCCTGGCTCGTGAGCTTGGAGCGGATCGAGGAGTCCATGTTCCAAAATGTCTGCTTGGAACAAGTCCTAATTCATTGCCTAGAGTGACTCTCCCAGAGTCTAGAACCACTAGCACCCCATGGCTTGCTCCTGTTAAGCTAGAGCTACATTCTTCTTTAGTTTTTGAGAGCCCTACACTCTACTGCAGCAGGCATCCATTGTAATTTCCTGACCATGTCTTCTCTAGAGCTCTTTAACCCAAACAAAAACCCGGGCATTATCCCAGTAGACCATGTGCACTGGAATATTTAGACTGCAAAAATGATGCTGAGGGAGAAGTACCCACTCCCTTCTTCAGGGCGCTTTATAACCTCTCCCTTCAGAAGTTGCTATCCTACATATCAAGCAAATGGAACCTGGTATCTAGCTAAACAAGTGACTGAGAAGGAGGGAGCCTTACAGGAGTATTCTACAGGAAGAGCCGGAAGACAAGGAAGAAAATTGGTATCACAACACATTAGAAAGGAAGCAGAGTTGGAGGCCGTCAGCTGTGGGTCCTGCTCACCCCACATCCATAAGGGGCTAGCAGGATCCATATGCTCATGGGAGTGCGGGCATGGCTAGCTACATTTAAGCTAAATGATGAACAACAGGTCAGCATAGCCGATTGTCTCTCAGTGGTATTTAGATTCAAACGGATTTGGATGCAGGTGAACAGAGAAATGACTTCAGTATGAAAGACGCAAATGCCAGACGGTTTGAGCAGCTCTGTGCCAAGGAAGAGGATCTTTTTAAAGACCCAATAAACAGGGCAAACCTCGCACGAGGCGTGGTTGGAGGGCATGGTAAGACGTTGTTTGCCTTAACAGTGCCCACATATTTCTGAGCTTCCTGATAGTCACAAACTTCTGATCGACCCTTTTCTACTTTGGAAGAAAATAACAAAACAAAAAATGAGAAATTGTACAGCGGGGACATCTTTTTCCAACGTGTGAATATACTGCATCTGTACATTGAGGAAATGTACATTACAGAAAAATTAATATTAACATAGATTCCTCCCTCTTCTCTCTGCTTGTCCATCCCACCAAGCATAGGCCCCTTCCTATGATTTCAGTTTGATGAAATGTATCCTTCCACTGCTCACAAAATTAGAGAACTACTTTTTTCTTTTTTGTTTACCACTCCAGGCCTTTGTGTATTTGTTTTCCTGCTCTCTCTCATATGCTGTTTAACCCCCTCAAGTACTGCTCTACCTTTAGCCATCCTCCCACCTGCTCCTCCAAAATGTTTTAATTTTGCTTTATTTGAAGGCCTGGCAGCTGCAAAGTCCTTCCAGGCTGCTCCACATCCCAAAATGGGCTTTTGCTCACTCCCCTTGCCTCTCCTACTCCCCAATGCTTCCCTTCCTGCTTGCCGCCTCCTTTGTTGCTTCCCCACCTCTCATAGTTATTTAAATAAATGGATTTGAGTTGAATTTCTTATGGCGAGCACAGCAGCTGCCATTTGCTGCCTGGCCGCTTCCTTATCAAAAAAGGTTTTGGCTAAATAATTTTTTATTTTTTTATTTACCTATGTAAGTGAAACCCCACCATCTAGGATAGGTAAACCAAAAGAAAATGACGCCTCCATTAGTCTATACATGCACATATGTATGGTGACGCATGTGCTTGCATATGCCATCATGCATGCACGTGCCTACAGGGTGATCAAGCTATCAGCAGAGGCACATCATTGTGCCTTTTTTTCTGCAGATGCTGCACATCATTAGCAAAAAGCCTTGACAGAGCCAGTAGGTCAACAAGGCGAGACCTATTGGCTTTTCCAGTGCTTTTTTTAATATAGCAATATTTTGGGAGACAACAATGGTTTTTTTCAAATACTTTTCATGTAAACGTGCAATAGAAGATTTTGTTAAAGGTGCAAGAATCTATTTACAGACAAATCCTATATTTAAAATGAATAAACCTGTGCTCCAAAGAGCAGTGGGATCCTCCTTAGGGGTTGTATGTTGGCCATTTATTTCCTTTTTTGTTTTTTTGCCACTTACTCTTGTCACTAGTTGCACCCATCTTCAAGAATGTGCACTGGCTTCAAAGTAATATTTATTGAGAGTTGAATATAAAGACATGATGACTAGACACACCTAAAATATTCATTTATTGTCTATAAAAATAGTTGCTTTGTTTAACTTAAAGACTGCATTCAAACATACTTTAATGTATGTTACATTTTAAATCAACAGAAAAATAAAGTGAACACTTCCATAGACTGCACAATTTCCAGAGGCTCAGTACAACTATAAATATGTTAAATAATAATAAAAAATGAAAAGGAATGTTTTCTGGGACAATTCTTAAGGGGAGGTGTAGCAGCAGAGATAAGAAACATGTTCATGTATACATTCAGCCTTCTGTAGCGAGAGTGAATTCTTCTAAAGTTGTCTTGCACAGCAGCATGACTCCTAAAGCAGGCACAATCTGTGAGCCTGGGGAACATTTTAGTTCTTTATTCGAACTCTCTGATGTTCACTGGTAGGTGTTATGTGAAGAAGGCCTAGTGATATATGCTTTGTAAGTTTGCTGAGGTGATACTAGCTATGATTCTACGAGGTAGATATCAACGGATTTATAAGCCTTTTTAGTAGTGTACAGCTCTGTGATTAACCATTGAGTATAGTACTGTTCTGAATCAGACTTTCATGCTACCTCCCATAAATTCTGCCTTAACTGCTTAGCCAAGGAAGCCAGGAGAATCACGGTGGTTTTACAAGTCCAACTTCTGATCTTAGAACAAATGCTTAGCTTTGCGATCAGTAGGGCACACATGCATTATCATCTTGACTAGTACTTTTTTAGGATCTGTTGAAAGCTTTACCTTCACCCCCCCACCCCACCGCTTGCAGCGAGTTCCTGTTTTGGCTGCTTTACTTGGTTTTATGCTTCTCTGCCTCTCAATTAAAACATTATTTTCTCGGAGACGTTTAGCAGCTTTTAAACGTTTTTAATTGCACGTTCTAGTGTACAACCTGTAAATTGGTATCAATGAATTTGGTGCTAGTTCTTCATTTTCTTGACTTTGTACAGGTGAGAAATATTTCCACCTGTACAACCCATCTGGAGTGCTTTCCATTGGCCCATTGTTTTGTGTAGTTTTTCCACAGAAGGTGGTTGCCGAAAGGCCTTGTTACGCATTCCAGAATTTTACTTGTAGAATGTTTCCTCCTTGGGTGACTTGAATCTTGGTAAGGTGTCCTGGTGTTCATCAGTTGAAGCTCAGCCGCATGGCTCTTTTACTAAGTTCTTCAGGTTTATGAAGGGACATCTTTCATAGCGTAGCAAAGAGAGATTTTTAGTCGGAGTCAAACCATGCCCTCTAGTTTCTTCTGCTTTCCGCTATGTCATTGTGATGTAAATAACAAGGAGCAGATCAACTTTTCTGATGTTTTTGCTGTGCATGTTGTCCTGTTGTAGTCCCGGTGGTTCATGGTTGAATGTTTTATTGAGTGGGAAAGATCCAGCTGCCTTTCTTCATTCTCGCTGTTGCGGGGCTCCTCCCATTTTGCTCTGTTGTGCACTTGGTGGCAGACTACTGCAGGCCATTGTTATACTGGGTTAAAAAAAAGCTAGAGTTGCCACCAGTGCATCTTAATGATGAGATAATGGGCACAGTGTCCTTTATTTTTAATCCACCATATTACCTCATCTAAAGCTGCTTGTGATGAGAGACACCTTATCGTATAACAGTAGTTCATTTCGTTGAATGTGTCTTTGTATTATCAGGACTGGAGCTACGCAGAGTCTGGCAGTCCTTAAAAGAAGAGCTCTGAGTGAAGCAAAGCATTTCCAGAATTCTGATTAAACGTGGGTCTATTTAATCTCCCAAATTCCTTCATCCATAAATACACTCTACTTAAAAATACTATCTTGGGTATTTATTCAAAACTCCCTATCATACCTGCTGTTTCTACCACTTCACAGCCCTCTTTACAACTTCACACCGTGCTGCAAACCTCTAACAACGCTCCAACTATTTATACCCACCTACAAAACACCCCCAGTAACAGACAGAAGATTTTGAAGTTTGTTGGCCAATTTCAATTTGGAAACACATTTGGTCTAAATTACGTAAAGCTTGTAGAGCAGCTAACATCACACAAACACTTTTTTTTGTTTACAACAGACTTTTATTTACACCAGCCATTCTAAGTAAACGCTTCTCCACTACCCCCCGATATATTTTGGATGTGCTCAGCCCCAAATGCCGACCTCTTTCATATGGTATTCACATGCCCTCAAGTACACACTTTCTGGAAGTGAGTTTGGTCACAAATTAATTTGATTTATGGTACTAAGTTTCCTTTTCCCTTCACTCATATCTTTTTTTAGACAGCTTCTCTTCAATATGGGACTAAACTCCACTTAACGTCAAGATTATTTACTTCTTGCTAGCAGTCGCTTTTCAACAAATTACTGTTAACTGGAAATATTTCTCAAAAATTTCATACAGAGCCTGGTGATACGTTTGCCATAATCACAGATTAGACACTGCCTTTGTATATCCTCCTCAAATGTCTACAAAACATGCGGCCTGATGGTCACCTGTTACAACGTTTATTGGTGTTAGTGCCAAAAGGTTGTTTTTACCCACACCCTCTCAACAGGAGGTCCCCAAACCACCCTTAATTCCCTCATTGTTTCATAATATCTTCTTTATTGTTCTTGAATGCATATATACCTATTCTTTGAACATTTACTATTTCTCCTTCTTGTTTTCTTAGTCCAATTCCTTTATCTTCGAAGCAACAAATTTGGATTGTTATAATGTACTTTCATTTTATTTACTTGTATGGTCACCTTGTTTACTGTTCAATAAAAATATTTGAACTTAAAAAAAACGTGGGTCTATTACAAATAAGAGGTTTGGGTAGATTAAGGGCAGTGTAACCTCCTTGAAAGATCTGAAAGACAACAGTGAATATAATATCATATGAATGAGGGAACTGTGGGGTCTGATCATTATCCGAAGGTGTGTTCTGGCTGACTCTGCTCATTATCAGAAGCAGGGCTTTGACTGACGCTGGATATTTGCAGAACAGTGTTCCAAGATAGTCTGAGAATTATCAGTAGCAGGGCACTTAAGGAAGCCAGGCAGGAATAAGCAGTGTTCTAAGACACGCTGGTTTATTTAACGAGCAGAGCTCTGATTGAAGCGGGACATTATCAGGATCAGTGTCCTGAGAAACTCTGTTTGTTATAACGAGCAGTGCTCTGAGTGAAGCTAGGCATTATTAGAAGCAGTGTTCTCAGACAGTCTCTGCATTATTAGCAGCAGTGCTCCGAGGGAAGCTGGCCATTTTCTGGAGCCCTCTTCTCAGAAAATCTGAACATCAGCTTCTCAGAAAGTATGACCATTATCATGAGTAAGGCTTTGACAGGAGAAGTGTTCTAAGACAGTCTAGGTTGTTGTTACATCTCTGTTTCCCCTTTTCTCTCTACCCTCGTGCAATCTTCCTTCTTGGAATATAGAACCATGTACCTGCGTTGTACATTCCTGGTTCCATGGTCCAGAGTCCCCAGATTTCAGTTACTGCTGTTTCTCTCCATTGAAACATGTACTGTGCCTCTCTTTAAATAAACTTCTAATTTTACTCACCATTTGGAGTACATCATATTTTACATTGGCGACGATCTACAGAAGATTTTGCTGGCTACTTACTGTCAGAGGCACAAGCGCTGCGATGTCATCCCGGCCCCGTCTTCATGTTCCTGTTGCGTCTTTTCTTCGAGTGTCGCTCCGCTACTTCTGCATGACTTTTGTGAGTGCTGCCATCCAAACCGGGAGTTTGTCAGCCTTCAAACGACTTAGTGGCAAAATGTTAACGTTTTCACATAATCTGTGAAGCAATGGCCATTACTCAAACTGTTTGTCGTCCTCTTCACTGCCTTCTTGCCTTTGTGACGTGTTTTACTTCGCATGCGTCACACCTCCATATGGTTGCCTAGCTACTGCATTTCTTCCGATCCGGCACATCTCCTCCTTACGTTGGCTACGCCGTGCGTCGTCATGCCGGACGGCCATTTTGGAGCAGGATTTCTTCATTCATTTTTATGGGATCTTCTACTTTTCATGCACTTTGACTGTGCGTACTTCGGAAAGCCTTGTGCCGGACTGTGCCACGGAAGTATTGGTTTCTGCGCATTGGAGAAATTTTACTTCAGCGATTTCGGAAACCAGTCCTCAATATTTTCACTCGGCAGTGAACACTCTTGGGTATTGTTCGCCCATGTTCCCATTTTACACAGTGATGAGCAAACTTTTCATTGTATACACAGGTATTAAAGCCTGTTCTTCATCGGTGACAGGCACACCTTGATTTTACAGATCATTTCTTATGATTTGTAATTGGCACATCTATTTATATATATATACATTGGTTCTTTCATTCATTCATACTAGCACTTCCACAGAACGTTGGCAGTGCTTTCAACAGACACAGTGATAGTCTGTTTGATGGTCAAATAATTGTGAATAAGCATTCATCATGTTTTGATTGAAATATTTTTCTTCTCTTCTTGTTGTGAGATATGGTATCACTTTTTTGCACAATATTTATATGTTTGCACATTGTATATGTAATTTTGATTCAAATTTTTTTGCACATTGTATATTGAATTTTGATTTAATTTTCTGTGTTGTGTTGTACCAAGTGAACATCGCGACATTTATGGCTAGTACATGAAAGGCAATGTCATTTCTCTGGACTTTATGAATAACAACCAAAAAAAAAAAAAAAAAAAAAAAAATACTTTTTTTGATTAAAAACGAGGCAATCAATTGCCAGGATAAACATATTAAATTTTGTTTATCTTCTTTTCCACCAAAACTGTATGGTGCTAAATGTGAAGTGTGGGTTGCTTTTTGTTTCTCAAATTATTAAAATCAGAGCTTGCGGAAAGTTTGGGCAATAGCAGGAGTGGTGCTCTACATGCGCCTCGGTACCTTGAGGATTGAACTGTGCTTGAATTTGGGTTTTATAGGAGGCAGATTTGCATGACAGCCTAGATACTATTAGGATGAGGGCTCTCTAATTTTGAGTAGAATCAATAGTGAGCTGAGATTAGAGTAGGTTTTGGTGTAGACAGGTGCAGAGATTTTTCTTTAAATGTACAAAGCATTTACAAGAATATATTGAAAACGAATAATCAGTCAACTTGATTCTTGTCCCGGTTTGCAAAATACAAGTTTCAAAACTAAAAGTACAACAATGAAGAGTAAAATAAAGTTTGGCTACCTAATTAATGATACTCCCACCAGGAGCTAAAATATCACACTGTGCATTTAGAAGAGGACTGTGCAAAAATTGAGGACTTGCTTTTTAAAAACCTCTGGAGTCTAAAATATAATCTTTAATCCAGCCGCTCATCTCAAACGTCCTTTTGTCTTGAAATATGACCTTTCACATCTTAAAACCGTATTTAGCTAAGGTGTTTGGTGTTGGAGACCTCCAAGGTTCAGGTATCAATGAACACTATACAGGAAAGTATGCAATAACCGATCTCAAAACTCCCAAACCTTGTATCCTGAAATATCTACATGATCCAAGGTATATCATTTTAGGACTCATTTCCATCCCAAAGGAGTTCGGGGATATCCTATTCATTACACCAAACATCGCTGTCCAAACCTTTGACAATCTAGGGCACTCTGAAAACATACATGGCTAGGTCCGCGTGCTAATCCTGCATCTGGGACATCGTGAGGATGCTTGTATAGTGTGACAAATGCATGCAACAATCGGAAACATCCAGTAGAGCATGGCTCGAGTCAGGGGTACATGCAGGTACACAGTGTCCCCCCACACTTTTCACAGGGTGAACGCCGTCCCCCCTGCCAAGAAGTTGGCCCCACTGAAATATGCTGAACTTGTCCCGGTGTAATTGTCAGGCACTGGGACATCTTCAGCAGCACCTGCACGTTGCCTGCTTCCATTGCGAGCAGCAAAGTGCAGGCAGCGAGGGAGCCTTTTTTCGCCTCCAGCTGGGGCGAAGTTAAGAGCCTTTTGTTTGTATATGCTGACTGGGGGCCACCTGGAACCTTACATTTAAATGTAAATTCCACAGAGGGAAACAAAGGCATACAGCTTGCCTTCTCTTCACAGGTACTTTAGAGAGGCATGCTTTCGCCTTTGTTCCTTCCCTCTATATAAATGCAGACACTGTAAGACGGTCAGATTGGTTAGTCTGTTCCAGTATTTACACAAATAATTTAAATAGCACTGTTTTATTTCTTTTATAGCACTACGTTGTGACGTCATGATGCCATTTGCATATTGTCTTACTTGGTCAGTCCCCCCACTTCTTTTTATAGGACTTGTGCCCTGCAGTAGTGTTGCATTATGCATTCATGTGTCCCAAATTGTAATTTATAGGTGACAGAACATCATTGTTGCCAAGAGACTGAAACATTCGTTCCCAGTGTCTTTGTCTCATAATCAATTGATCGATAACCAGATGAGCTATCTTCAGAAGGGAATAAGCAAGGGTGATAAAACCCAAAGTTGAGCCTTTCCTCAAAAATGCATTAACGCTGATTTAGAAAGTGTCTCTATCCTGCTTTGAGACTTGTTGCACTTACACTGGTTGCAAGAATCATGGCTTGCGCTCTTGCAGCTGTCGCCGTCTTCCCCTCGCCTGTTACTGCTCTTTTTTTACCACTTTTCTTTTCTTGCCGAGCGCTTGGTTTCCCAGAAGCTGCCATTACGCATCAAGCTCTTGACGAGCAAATCCTTCCCCAATGCTGAAATCTCCATATCAAACGCACGTGCCGCGAGGAGCCGGCGTGACAGGCCCTGCTGTCTGCGCAGCCCCGCACCTCCGAAGGGCGGGACACCCGGGCCGTACCGAGGAAGAACCTGCTCCCGTCAGAGCCTCCCACGCGCGTCCTCCATTTGCCAACATATTCATTCCTCTGTCGTATTCGCTACCCTGCATCGGCGTCCTCCTATCCTTCCCTCTCCACGCTAACTGCCTTCTCAGCCCTCCCACCCTCGTGCAGTCTCCAGTCTCCCCACTGACTGCCTCGGGAACTGAGTACACAAGGAAGGCTTCGGGAGTGAGGGCTCTCACGGGCTTCCTTACACTTTGAGGCATTTGGACCCGTATGCCACAAGGAATGAAGGCTGGCCTCTGTAATGAATGAATATGTAGACCCCTCCGCTGAATGAAGAGCTGGGGGCCTTTACTGAATGAATACTTAGGGTCCTTTTACTGAATGAAGGCTTAGAGCCCTCAACAATGCAAAGGCAGAGGGCCCCCGGTGTGACTGAAGACAGGGGGTCTCTGTATCGGCGGAAGGTATAAGGCCCCTGCACTGAATGAGGACTTAGGTTCTCTGTTGTGAACAAAAGCTTGAATCCCTTGTACTGAATGAAGGTGTAGATCCCTTGTACTGAATGAAGGTGTAGATCCCTTGTACTGAATGAAGGTGTAGATCCCTTGCACTGAATGACTGTGCAAGGCCAGGTGTTAAACACAGGCTTAGACTCTCTTTGCTGTGTAATGGCCATGTGCTGCTGTCCTGAAGGATGATGGGTAGACCCTTGCAATGAATGGAGTATCATGTCCCCTAAGATAAATGTAGGCTCAGGCTTCTTCTTTCGGATCATGGGTTAGGGTTCCATTTTCGAATGACAGATTATTACCCATGTGGTTAATGAAGGTGTAGGGTTCATGTGTTGAAGGCCTAGGGATCATGTGTTGAAGGCCTAGGGATCATGTGTTGAAGGCGTAGGGATCATGTGTTGAACAAAGGCGTATTTATAATGTATTGAATGGAGGCTTAGGGCTCCATGTACTAACTGATGGCTGACAGTCATCTGTTGAATGAAGGGTTAGGATTCATGTGTTGAATTAAGGCATTGGGCCCAAGTACTGGGTCATGACATACGACTCCTTTACTGGATGGCAGATAATGGCCTGCATGTTTCATGAATCCTTAGGGTTAATGCGCTGATTGTAGGCTTGGACTATTGTATGGGTTGAAGGTGTAGTGGTCATGTGTTGAAAGAAGTACCCTTGGGCACTCTTCCTTTCAGCCAAGGAATTACTTTGCTGTCCTTACAAATAGTCGTTTTCTGAGTAAATTAGATACCCAAAGTACAGGAATCATCCTAAATTCACAAGGATTCGCTCTAAAGCAAATCTGGAAATGTATGTATCCCATGTGGTAATTGCGCTCATGAAAATATGTCAAAACTATTTTAACGAAAGAAAGTCTGCAGCTGTCTGTTGACACTGTTGGACTCCACTGTTTTTCGTTCTCTTCCCAGAACTTCATTCAGCGTTTTTGTTTCTAAGGTTGTGGTAGAATGACCCTACAACAATAGGGTACGGTACGCTTATCCCACACCCCTTCTTCTGAAAGCTGTCTGGGTAGGAATACATTATCATACATGCCAATAGTTTAAAACAGGAAAGTGGGAGAGTTGGAAAAAATAGGGGGAATGTATTTTCCCCATTGACATCTAATGAAGTAGGGGCAGTTTCAGATGGGAGACTACGAAAATAAAGTACATTTTTAACTTTAAAAATCGCGAGTCTCCCGCCTGAATTGGGTCGATAGGCATATATGCCCAATGCTTTCCATCAGAACAGCTTCCCTAAATACATTTCTGCCACATGGCACACACCACAACAATGGACTGAATGCTGAGAGGGGGTTAGGCCTACCCAACATGGCGCCCTCTTCCCGGCTGTCTAGAAAGCTGCTCCTGAATCTGCCTCCCAAATGTGGGAAAATGATCGTGAAGCCAGCCCCTGCCTAGCAGACCGGTGCTCAAGAGCACGAACAGCAATTTCAATGTGATTAGCAGTGGGTTGCTGCCCTACTTCCATGAATGTAAATAAAATCGCATAAGTTCATGTCCAGTTCTAGGAAACTGAAGAATTTCGTCAGGACAGGTAGTGTGGCCCTAGCTAATGCCTTCATAGACCTGTGGAGCTTCATGCACCCACATCAGCTAAGCTGGGACCCAACCTGAAGCTGTGCCTGAGGTTTTCGTTCCCTTTGAGTGCCCGCCATCCAACCAATACCAAGAGTCCAGTGGAGCAGACCCCAAGAGCTTAGAAGCCTAGCTGATCCATCACCCGAAATGGGGAGAGCTCTATAGAACCTCAATGCAAGTGGAAGTGAGTTACTCAAAAGACAGATGACTTGGCCTGGCAGACACACGCCCCGTATTATTGTTTTGGCTGTGAGAATCCGTTCCTCACTCATTCCCTATATTCCCTGCCCTCTGCCTGACATTGCAAGAGTATGGGCCCATCACCAGCCTTTGGCTTGAGCACAGGAAAAAGTGTCTTGAGTCACATTTGGGAGGCCTGCTGGGCTCTAATGTGATTCAGCACCCAATTTGATACTATGCTTGGGACATTTAGAGCTCATAAACTGTATGGCAACATTCCTGACAAGCACCCTTGTCTGCACACTGCGGGCCAGCAACCAAACTGTTGACGTGTTCCAGACCCAGTACATCTTTCTATTGCCGATCCATTATTCAGAAAGCTGGTCAGTAGGGATCACCTGTAGTGTCACATTTGATCCTGCTCTGAAGTCCTTACAAGTTTAAGGATTTAGAAAACTGTCTCGAATGTGCGCTGAGCAGCTCAGCGATGATCCAACCACCTCCGGATTGCTCAAGTGGAGATTTTTTCCAAAGAGCCAATAAGGAGGCACATCTAGTTTTCATCAGTGAATGGAGTCTCTTGAGACTCTCCTCATCTCAGGCTCATCTCTCCCTCTGTCCAGGGAGGCGGAGATGGATGACACGCGGCCTCCTGCCGTTCTCCGAGTAGAGCATGTACCTTGTTCTGGAGGCTTCGCATACAGGAGGGAATAAAGAGACACCAGGGAGCACTTGCTGCCTTTTCATTTTAATGGTATGACGCTGAGAGACGGGAGCTGGTTGAAAAGACCAGAAATATCATCTTTTCCACCTCGATCTTCTGAGTTCCTGTCAATTTTATTTCTGTTTTGGAATGTGCGCATTGAAGCCCCCGGCTTTCATCACTCCCAGAAATGTTCTCTTGACAGCCGCTATTGTAGGCCCGGGGTCTTTGTTGAGCGCATCGCCTGTGTTCATGGAGCAGCATTGAGCCCTCTCTGCAGGTAAATGCTGGCAGCTCCAGGAGCTCTTAGGAGCTAGCAAGAGTGGTGGAGGACTGAGCTCATGAACTCTGTGCTCTAGAACCCTAGAACCCTCAACTGGCTCTCTGTTAGGCGGAATGCATGGATAGTGTTGTGTCATCTTAGGCGTCCTTATGTGGTAAGCACAATTCTTTGTGCATCTCCACTCACTATTTTGGCTTTTTGTGTAACCTGGTTAAGTTTTTGGAGTACAGGAAGTGTTTTGAGGCAAAATGGTTTGCTTTTAAATCTCTGCCATCCACAGTTTTCACAGGTGTCAGAAATGGCAGTTATTTAAATTTGTTTACAATGGATTGCCCCTCGATTGATCACAACTCTTCAGAAAGACACTGACCGAATTCGGCTGTATTTGCAACAGAGGGCACATGTATCAGCCCCGGCTGAACTCTTGCATTGTTTGCCTGATAAGGGGATTCAAACAAAACACACACTGTTCCAGATACAAGGGGTGATGTTTGCTCGTGGAAACACAGTTTCAGCAGCCCAGAAAAGGGTGATATAAACTGTACATCCTACGTGTACCACAGACTTTGCCTGTACGCAGCTGATGGCATTTTCGAGAACAACCATGTTAGGCTTTGCTTTTCCCCAGAAGCTGTTGGTAACACCCTGCAGCATGAAAACAGATACTATATGAATTCTCTCCTGATCAGAATGTTATTACAAATAGTTACATCTCCAAAGCCTCCTTGATTCCTGGCTCTATTGATTCATCTTTCAAAACCCAGCTCACAGGAAGTAGTGAACATGTTTAGTCAGACAGTGTACAGTCCCAAAATCCGAATGAAGTACACACACGTACACGTCCAAATGAGGTGTTGACTTGAAAAAGAAACACTTTAATTAAAATGAAAGTACAATGCTGTAATAGCCTAAAATCTCTAGTAGCTTTATTCATTCATAAATAATCATGTAAAATGTCCTTAGGGTTAATATGCTATCTGGTGATTCTGAGCACAGATATATCCGGGCGGTCTCCTTGTTGGGGTGAAACATATTGAACAAGTGGTTCTGCATCTCTAAGGCGAGTCTCTGTCAGTGGTGATGAAGGTCGGAGGTCTGCCGAACCCCATATATGTCATTTTATTCTGATGACTGGACCCAGGATTTAGGGATCGCAAGTAGCCGGAAATCTGCACAGCCAGGCAGGGTCAGGAGGGACCCTTGGAATTAACCATGGGATTAATCAGGAGGGATTAACCTTGGAATTAACCATGGATATTGTTCCGGTACTCAGACCCAAGCTGGTGGTTGACCACGCAAATGTTGTAATGGATGGAACCTAGGCATTACCCGACAACATGAAGGGGGATTTTCAAGTTAATAAAAAGCTCACTCGTTGGGACAGGGACGTGAGTTTGCCAGAGGGAGTTTCTGCTCCTGTAGGTCTCCAAACATTCACTTGCCGATCTTTACAGATCTTCACTATTTTTGTGGATGGAGTCTCTGGGTGAGTCAAGGCACTCCGATCAGGTCTCTTTGGCACTGTGCAGGCGTCCTCGGGATCGCAATTCCAGACAGCAGGGCCACGGATTGAACTTCACGATTGGTCTCAGCCTGGACAAGACTTGCAGCAAGGATCTCATTGTCAAGGATGTACCAGAGGTCCACACAGCACCAAACAATTTAGGCTGGCTGAATCGTTGCAGACTTTAGATACTCCCTTAGATGGGATATTCTTGCCTATTCTGGACCAATCTCCATATAGCAAAGTTCCTTCTGCTGGGCGGATTTCAGGTTTTTTCCCCACGCTTTACTGGATCAAAAGGTACTTTGAATTGTACCCAGACAGGAGACCAAGAAGAATGAGCGGTGGATATGCAAAGATCAGAGTTACCCAAAGTAGCTCCTTTCTAAGCCCAGCAACTATCATGGCAATCTGTGCCACAACAGGAATTCAGAATGGAGAAGTATCCCTACAAAGGGGAGGCTATCTTCTCTCATCTGTACATCCATCATTTTGCCCCACACAAATACCTGATTTATCTGACCCATACACCCCCAAAATGAGGTAAAGAGACCCTATTGCTTGGCTGTTGGACCTTTACAACTTGAGAAGGTAGGCCACACCCCGCACAACACTGTACAATCTAAACCCGCACTCCTACAATGTGTCCTTGTCACATGCAGTCCAATGCTCATCTTCGGAGCACTGGGTGCTGATAATATCACTGGTTACTTTGGTTAGGGACCGATCAAACGCACCCATACTAAGAGATGTCAGGGAGGAAAAATCAAACAAACAGGAGATCGGACCATTGCGAATCCTGTCCACCAACACATTCCTGGAGAAGGCTCAAGAAAAATCTTTGAGCCGAGCAAGCCTAGTTCTCTCCAGCATTTAAAGCCGAGTATTTAGAGACCATGAATTTGAATTCACATCTGGCATCTTCAGAGGCTATAAAGCCTATCAAGGTCCTGGCGGTTTGATGAATGGGTGCCAAGTTTTTGAATGCTGCATGGGGATGATGGGTCATCTAGCAAACACAAGGAGATGAATGATGGAGAGCTGAAACTTTTCTGACACTCACCCCCAGTCACAGATCTGGGTTGAATCCACCATCATTCCTTAGCTCACTTCGTCACCTCCGTTCAGACCCAGCTCACCTGCCTCAAACTGTAGGCTGCAGCTCCACTTCAAAAGATGTGTGCAACATTGAACTGTACTTGCATGACTGTTGTTTGCACCTGGACCAGAGGTGCATTCTATCTGTCTCCTCAAAAGTAGGATCTGTCTGCATATCTCCTGCTAAATGAAAGTATTCACTTGAGGGAACACAAAATGCCAGGCAAAGGAGACGCTAGCTTCTCCAGTCTAGAGCATAATGATGCCTCACAGAGACCTCTTGTCAGAGGTGGGGGAGGGCAACTACAAAATGCAAATCGAGTAGGTGGTATACCTCCTGGAGTCACGATTCTACTTTGTGAAACACTAAGTGCAATTTATGAGACTTATTTGTGTCATGCCTCAGTGCTCCCGAGCCTTCATCTGCAGTGGTGTCTTGAAACTCACAGACCCCGTCATCCCAAGCTCGGAACTTGCCCTTTTAGAATTCAATGCCTTAAGTCTGAATATAACTCATTTGGACAGGCAATGCACAAATCATTCAATCAATCAATCATTAAGTGTCTTGTAAAGCGCAACTACTCACCCGTAAGGGTCTCAAGGTGCTGCAATGTAATGCAATGCAAACATCAATGACTGTGTATTGGTGGGGGGAGAGTGGGTTGTAACATTTTCAAACCTCCACCATCTTGAAAAGGGTTTTCCTACGAGTGCAGGACCTGTGACCGCGTGTGTCCAGCACCTAAGCAGCTGGGGATATTGAGAGTGAATCATTCTTCACAGCAAGGCCGCCAGGTCCCTGTGCAGCACATCCCCATTGGAACTGTTATCAGTGGGACCAACGGTTCCAGAGTTGCAGCCATTTTAAAATTTTTGGGTCACCTCAAGCTGTCAGTTGGCTGGGAGTGTATTCTGTTTGTACAAAAGAACTGGAATGGTTTGCCCATGGCCAGTAGATGCTGAAATATTAGCATCTGTAGCCTTTGATAACCGCTTGCCCCAACTGCAATGTACCGGAGCCCTATAAATATTGACCGCATCTAGTTGAATGGGGGATATGCATCTCTGATTTATTTATTGATTTAGAGTTTGGATTATTTAAAAGAAATCAGCAAGGGGTTAGGATGTGATGAAAAGGCTCACTGGCGAATCTCCAGATTTAGAACCCTTGGACTGTAAACACCGCGTCTTCTCTCCCCAGCTATGAATGATGCTGAACTTTCAAAAGGAAAATTTAAAGATTCACCTCAGGCAATTGAAGGAAGAAAGAAGCCTTTATTGTAGAGTGAACACAGGTACCCCCAGCTCAGCTTCACAGCTGCAAGTAAACTGAATGTCTTTCAATGCATAGCATTCTTGCCTAGCAACAAGCATAACATTCTATTAAATACAGAACAACTCCACAGAAATCAGGCCCTATTAGGGGTATTGCCCGAGAATGAACCAAGACAATGTCCCCAAGTGTTATTTTTCTATAAGTAATACAACGGCCCGCCTGGACATTTACATTTGAAATTGTACTTTAAAGCACTCTGATGTTCCCTGTGCCGCAATCCAGAGCTTTGTGGAAGACTCAAATACATAAAATAAATACATTATTTTGTTGAGTGCATAATAATTCTGTTAGGCAGTATCTGACTGAGCCTTCTCACCACCTCCTTTGACTTGGGTCTGGACTGCTCCACCACCTTCACTGGATAATGAAAGGTCTCCTCACTCAGCTGGGAACAAATATCATAGATGTTCCCAATCAAGTCATGGTCTAGGAAGATTGCCATTTCCCTGCCCTATTGGCCCGGGCCCGTGCTAGCAGGGAGTGTGACTTTCAAAAAGAAAGAAAGAAAGCTGCCGCAGCTACTATTTATTATATACTACAAGAACAAGTCTTTGCTCTGTGTTTACAGAAGCACCCAGAGAGCTGATTTAAGATCAAGAAATGTGGAGTGCTCCTCCGATTACTCTTTTCCCCTTTGGTGCTATCAATTTAACAAAGAATCCGCGCATTGGTTGCCCTCCTGCAATACAAAACAGAGACGCCTCAACATTTAGAGTTCTCCTGAATCCATTCGCCCAGGAATTATTTTAATAAGGAACCTGGTTTCTCTAAACTCAGATTGTGGTTAACATCTCGAGTATTGAATTAGCACTTAGAAAGGGGACCGGACACTGAAACGTTTTATATATCTTTTAAATCAAACTATAAATGCATAAAATCCTAATAATAACAAACATAAATCAAATCAGTGTAATGTGAGCGAAGGTGTATGGTACATAGTTAAGTACAAGGGTTTCCTCTGGGGCCACTTATTCATGGGTGGTGGGCACATCAGGTACACACAGAAAAGATGGTTTGCAGGCACCTTAATGGTGGCCTGGGACAGAAACCTGGAAAGAGAGGGTTGCTAGAACTTCTCTTGCAGAAATGAGGGGCTTGGGTAAACGCGATTATGCTGTGGCTACTGAAATTTTTTAATTTCCTGTCACGGGTTCTGCTCCAGAACTCATATTTCACAAAAACTGGTCTCCGACCCTTTCTCGGCCTGACTGCCCTTCATCCTTTTCTATACAGTACAAAATGTGTGGTTGTATTAAAAATATACTCTAATGTGAAGCCATGGTTATAGTCGTAACCCCGTCAATGTAGGGTAATTCGTTTCCTGGGTGACGTTAATCGGGACAGAATTTGCTGACCTTGGCTGGACAGACCTCTGGCGGCTGCACAGACATTCAAGGTGCATAGAAACGTGCTTACGATGAATGATGCGCGTACACCCTCGGAAGCCTTTCAAAAGGCAATGATGCTAAATTGTCCAGTGGTGTCAAGACAAGTGGGCATCAACATTATTTAGTTGTAATGACGCTTGAAAAGTTAAGAAAAATGTTCATGCGCTTCAGGTTCACTTAATAACTGTTGGACACGCTAGCATGACCATGGCAAGGAAAATTATGAAGCCAATGCAGTGCCACGTGATGCACGCTGCGTGAAGACAGGGTCATTCTTATCCTTCCTCTGTAATTGGCACAAGAGACCTTGTGCTGCACGGATCAGTCTCTTGTTGATACAAGGGAATGTCCAGAGCCAGGCCTCACCTTTGTGAAGCCGAGGGTGATGGGCACCATGGTGGGAACCTGAGGGATGAGCTAGGTGTCCGTTGCACGGTCTCGGCTAGTGCGACCAGCCTTTGCATGGAAGGAACGGGCTGCCTCATGGCCTCCCCATGGTTGGGGTGGCTGTGGGAAGCGGAATGTGCTTTCCATGAAGATTTAGGGCCACCAAAAGGGTCCAATGGCTGCGGTTGGACCTGGCACAGCACATGCCGATATGAGGTACAGAGGCCTCACCCTGCTTTAGACTCACTAGAATTAGCACTTCTACCACTATGAACACTCCCAACAAAGAAAGGAGACGCGGGCTTGATGGTTATAGATTAACAACAATGTAGACTGTCCCTGTAGGGGCCAATGAGAACTGCGCTTCTTTCGGCTCAACCCACCAGGGACCGGGTCCCAAGGTCCTCACCCCTGTTGAGGCACAAGGCTGCCAATTCTACATGAAAACGTTTCCCAAAAGTGTTGGAAGAGAGGGCGGTAGGGCTTGAGGCCCCTGTGAGGCACATCTGAAATGGTTGGTCACGGATGTTGGTGGCTTGTAGAGTTTCATGCAGCCTTCAACGTGCGTCGGGTAGGAGAAGTGGAGGTAAGAGGAAAGGATGGAAAATATGAATGTGAATGGGAGGGGGTTCTTATGGCGAGAATGAGCTTCTACAAAACGATTATACCTCACAGAGGAGCCATAGTGCCTTATGGGGAAGCAACCTTAGGGTCTCTTAAGCCGGACAGGAAGGCGGGAGCAGATGAGACAAAATGGAGTAGTGGGAGGAAAGGAGGGAGCCAGAGAACCAAGAGAGAGGGTGAGAGAGGGTAGCAGTTAGAAGGGAGGGAGGTGCGCCTATGACAGAAATGAGGCCTTCACATAGAGCAACAGCTTGCATAGCTTATTAGTGAAAAAGAAAGATGGAGAGAGAAAGATTGAGAGAAAGCATCTGAGTGTGAATTTGTGAGAGAAAGAGGGTGTAAGAATACACAAGAATTACAGCCACCGTGGGGACAACACTCACTCCCCAAAACTGACCGCACCTCGTGCCCTAAAGTTCCTTGACGTCACTTGTTCACGAGAAAAGAGTGGGACGTTCTAGAGAGCCGTGGGGATGACACTCACTCCCCAAAACTGACCACACCTTGTGCCCTAAAGCTCCTCTACGTCACTCGTTCACGAGAAAACAGTGAGACGTTCTAGAGAGCCGTGGGGACGACTCTCACTCCCCAAAACTGACGCACCTCGAGACGTTCTCGACATAGAAGGGAATGGGAGGAGAAACTCCAGCCGTCCTTCAAGTGGAGAAGTCGGAGGAGATTGCAGCTTCCACCACGCTGGGACTGGAGGCAATGCACAACGTACCCTGGGCTCGAGTCGGGGTACCACTCGGGTGAACGACGTCCCCCCACTTATTTTACCGGGCGGACGCCATCCCCCTTGCCCAAAAGATGGAGCTGGTACCCGAGTCTGCACTTGCGCACGAATGATAGCCTTTCAAATCGAGGCTGAGACTAATCTACCCTTCCACCTCGCGCCCTCCCCTTGCCAGCCTTTCTCAGAGCACAGCCCAGGCGCCAAGGCTTCAAGGAGCTGTGCTGTCAACACGCCGAGCATGTCACTTCCAGGGACCCCGACAGATGCCCGTAGTGCCTACGGCCCGAGTCTGTAATAACCGTGTAATCCGAGGAATGGGTCTTGTGTACAGTGTGTTCTTGTGTTTTGAGTGACTGCCACTTATTGCAGTATTATAACTCTACTTGTATCTTTTATGTATTCACGCATTTCAGACAAAGACCGTCACATTTCGTGAAGTCACTTCCTGTCGTGACGTCACTTCCGGTGACACCACCTAACTTGGAACATCCCCCCACTTCTTTTTTTAGGACTTGTGCCCTGAACGTATCAATGTATGTATTCGTCGTTGTTGTACATATCTGTCCCTACCTCAGCACCATTGCTCTAGGGTCAGCCATACGCTTCACTCCAGATGTCTCCTGTGCAATAGGCTCTTTTTGTGAAGGAGACAGAAAGAAACATGAAACATCTGATTTGCGCTGTTAGCCCGGTCTCCCTTCCCTTTAAGGGCTTGGGAGCAGGGCTCGAGTCGGGGTACCACATGGGTGGACGGCGTCCCCCCACTTATTTTACCAAAGGAGGCCATCCCCCCCTGCCAAACAGCTTGACTTCACTCTTTGGCCTCTCTAGGATGAGGAGCTTGGAGCTCACAGCGCGCTGCTCACACGCTGACTTCTCAGATGCAATCGCATCTAAGGGGTGAGCGAGGGGAGGCAATGAGCCGGATGGTGCAAGCAACCTTTCGTGACGTCACATCCTGCCATGATGTCACTTCCGGTGACAGCGTCCCCCCACTTCTTTTTTAGGTCGAAGCACGACCTGCATTCAATGCGTAAGCATTGATTGCAGTGTGCTTCGACAACTATTGTGATCCGTTTTTGGGAATGTGTGACACGACTCAGACGCGCGCTTTTGCAGTCTCAGTTTTGACCGCGGGAGCGCGCGTCTGAGCCGTGCCTGCGCAGATGAACTTTCAGCCCCTGCTTTCGCGTCGCTCTGCTCGCATGCATTAATGGCACACACACACACAGACACAGCCAGCCCCCACCCCTCTGCATGCACACACATACAGGCGCGCGCACATATAGACAGACAGACACACGCAGACACACACACACGCAGACCGACACATGCACATACACACGCACACAGACACACGCACATACACATACGCGCACGCACCCCCTCCCCCCACACTTACCGGGGTCTTTTCGCGTGTCCCTGTCTCCCTCGGCAGCCTGCGGGTCAGTCTTGACAACAGGCGGGGCTCTCCACGACCACGGGAGCTCCGCTAGTTCACAGGCAAATCTTCCGGCTGACTACAGGAGCGCGGGTTAGGCTCCCGTCCGCTTCCTGTTTGCGGCCCCGCCCCCGTCCCAAAACAAGTTGCCTGGCTTCCGTTCTAATCCGGGCTGCAGACATAAAGCCCACAGGTAGGTCCCCGGGTTTCCTTTCACGGGTAATACCTTGTCTTCTATTTGTTGTAGCACTCGATGAGAGTGCATGTGTTCTGCAGCTGCCTCCTTCATGTACTTCTTCCCACACCGTGTTCTTTCGCGCACACTCCCAGTTGCTGTTCTTGTCTCCTTCCCGTTGCGGGTCCCTAGTAGTTAAAGCTTCCCCACCACCTCCTTGTCCATTTACTTCCCCAGCCCCGACCAACCCTCCATTGTCCATGTGTTTCTCTATCCCCCCACCCTCGGATTTCAGCTTGCTGTCCCTCCTGCCCGACCTCTGTTAGCACACCGCCCCTTCATCTGCTGTCAGAATGCTGCCCCAGCCCATCCTGTCAGCTTACTTCGCCCGTATCCGTTGTCAGCTTGCTTCCCGAATATCTACCGCCTGCCCTCCATTGTGGCTTGCTTTTCAGTCCTTCCCGCCTGCCCTCTGTTGTCAGCCTGCTACCCCAGCAATATGTTATCAGGTTGCCTTCCCATCACCATTTTCTTCAGCCCGTCTGCAATTGGCCCGTCCCGCCTATTGGCTTGCTTCCCGAGGCATTCCTCCTGCCTACCCTACCTTGTCCATTTGCCAACACCAAGCCTTCCTCCCACCCTCCATTGTCCCTGTGCTTTCCCATTGCCAACGCTTGCTCTTTTTGAAAAATTACTTCAGTGCAACTATAAATGCTCTGCGTTTCAGGATACTTGTTTTTACTTGTTTCTTTTCCTCACCATGCCAACCATGTGCCAGACACAGCAATATGTTATCAGGTTGCCTTCCCATCACCATTTTCTTCAGCCCGTCCGCAATTGGCCCGTCCCGCCTATTGGCTTGCTTCCCGAGGCATTCCCCCTGCCCACCCTACGTTGTCCATTTGCCAACACCAAGCCTTCCTCCCACCCTCCATTGTCCCTGTGCTTTCCCATTGCCAACGCTTGCTCTTTTTGAAAAATTACTTCAGTGCAACTATAAATGCTCTGCAATTCAGGATACTTGTTTTTACTTGTTTCTTTTCCTCACCATGCCAACCATGTGCCAGACACAGCAATATGTTATCAGGTTGCCTTCCCATCACCATTTTCTTCAGCCCGTCCGCAATTGGCCCGTCCCGCCTATTGGCTTGCTTCCCGAGGCATTCCCCCTGCCCACCCTACGTTGTCCATTTGCCAACACCAAGCCTTCCTCCCACCCTCCATTGTCCCTGTGCTTTCCCATTGCCAACGCTTGCTCTTTTTGAAAAATTACTTCAGTGCAACTATAAATGCTCTGCGTTTCAGGATACTTGTTTTTACTTGTTTCTTTTCCTCACCATGCCAACCATGTGCCAGACACTACGAAGATAACACACATTTTGGTGTTCTTCACATCCTCAACCATCGAGGTGAATCCGATTATATTATACACGGTAAATTCTCCCCACTCCCAAAAAATGGCAGCAAAAGTGCGTGTTGGTTAAATGCGCCCTTGTTCGTGCAGTGTTTACAGAAAGTGCAGTTGTGAGCATCCAATGCACGTCTGCACGAAGTCCTCTGTGTACGTCGCCCCCACATCCATCTTCTAAGCACATGGAAGTGCTGCCATGAGCGCGCCAGCCACTCTGAGGACTGTGATAAGCACCTGAAAAGGCTGTTCATAAACATCCGAGGCACTATGTGTGCGGCCTCTTTGCAAGGATCAGCAGCAAGTCTACAAAACACTCTTTATGCCTATCTTGGAGAGGAATGAAAGTCTCTCTGACTATCCGGAAATAAGTGGAAGGGCGAGATTTTGATCGATACCTTATCACTATTGATCCAAACCTCGATCTGGTCGACTGAACCTTTATTGCCTGTCTTTGAGGAAAAAAGTGCACCTCTCTGCAAGTTAGTTCACCCAATAAAGGACTCTGCTCCCAAAGATCACAAACAACTTCTAGCTTTCAAAAGTTTATTGTAAAGATATGATAAGCTGCAAATACAGGCATCTCAGAATGAGATTCACGAGATACACAGGTCCAACTACATACATGTGCTCTCTGAAAGCCCTCAGACGAGCAACGGAAATCACTAACACAAGTTCTAAGAATAATAAAGCTATCAGCATTGACGCATATCTCTCCTTCATTTAAGTTGGAGGAAAACGCACAGGTTAGGCTGTCCCTACCCTGCTCTAGATGGTATCCCTACTTAACCAAATCCCAACCTAACGAAGGTGTCAGCAGTGAATGACCCCCAAGGGAAGTCACTCACTCTAAGTCTCTTGGTGAAAACCTATAGTTCTCCAGTCATGACCCCTCTCTGCCTATCCATCCGCTCTCTAAAGGGTCCTCAGGTATCTGCTCTAACTCCACCCAGGGGTGCTGTCCCTAATACAAAACAGTCAACAACATTTGAGACGCCCCTCGTGAGACGCCTCTCACGTGGTGTAGCTTCTGGCTTTTTCCATGCTGCTTTGTATTGGGCCTCGTACGTTGGAGTTGACCTTGCTTCTCAGACTCTTCTCCGGCCCGCTGATACCCCTTAAACATTCCGGAACCCTCCTCCATGTCTGGGCCGTCTACTGAACAGACCTCTATTCATTCATTTATAATTGGATCCCCCCTTTTCCTTTGCAGACAGATATCTGCAGCCAAGAACCCAACTCTCATAGACTTCCAAAAAGGCTTGCAACATTTCTCAGCCCAGACATGTACGTATAAATCAATGTTTAAAATAATTCAGGCCCACAGCATTTCTCATAATGATTATAGCATTCAACTTCTTCATTAATTAAAGCATGTTAATACTCTTATTCTATTATTCAGTAAACACATCTATAAATCATGGCCCATTAATGCAATGGCCAAAACATTATTTCAATCTATGTCGTGAAAAGAAACACTTTCTAGCTTTGGCCCTGAGGCCTACCACATTCTGCGTTTTACCACATGCCATCTTACATTTTAGCAGCTACACGACATGAATTCAGGAATAATCACATCTAATAAAATCATATAGTGTCACACATTTCTGTATTAGTTCCACTTCTACTTAAATCTCTACATTAGCTATACATTCAGAATATAATTTCAGATACTATTAGCACTCATGGCATTTCTCCTCATGATTTATGCTTACTACAGGTAAGTGTGATGCACTCATACATTTAGGTCAGTTTGCGCTCTCTCAGTTCCCCCCTTTGATGACCTCTCGGGGTCATCACTAACATTTAAACTGCAGTTATTGCTGGCATAATTTGTCTCTGCGCTTCCAGAGCCCTCAGACTCCTGTACTGATTATCTTGTATGGCAGCCAATCTCTGCAGCTGTTCTCTTTGGGCCCTTTCTGACCTTCTTGCTCTGTACCATTTGAATACCCTCACCAATCCCCACAATATAATCCCACAGATCAATATTATGATGATAGGTTTTAGTATATACCACACAAAGCTTTTGCCTATGGTGGAAATCCACCCTCCAACTTCACTCATTCCGTGGCCCACCTTTTCCCAGACATTTTCTCTACTCAAGTCTTCGATCTCCTTGTGAATATTAGTTATGTTCCTAATAACTTTCTCAAGGGGCTTTGAATTGTCTGGAATGTAAGTACAACATTCCTGGACCTTCAAAGCCTTACAGACTCCGCCCTCTTTTGCTAGTAGGACATCTAACGCAAGACGGTTCTGAAGAACCATAGCCCTTATCGATTGCATCTCTCCTTCTACCAGCATTAAGGACTGAGCAGTGCTGGCAGACAACCTGTCGACAACTGTTGCCAGTCGTCTAATTTTAACATCATTAAGGATTACTCCCAAAAGAGGGAACATAGCTCCAAAGACATCTCCAACCATTTCTGCATCTCCTACATCTCTCTTTCCCCTTGATGATGTCTTGCCCTCGATGATCACTAAGTCTTGTGCATGATATATTTTGGGGAAGACAATTGCTAGGTAACATGATCCATACCAGTTGTCAGGTAGTCGCACGTAAGCATTTCTTCCACATACAAAATACACATTTGGAATCACTTGCATTCCCTTCAGGAAATCCTTAGTATAGTACTCTATATTGAAAGCATGTTCACAGTCGACTTCTCCCACGTATACATTTTCATAATACGTTTTGGCTCGGTGAAGACATAGCTTTCCTCTCTGCGTCTTATCTAAAGCTATTGGACCACTACTACCCTTTCTCTTGTGTGCCTTCTCTTCCTCGGTCCAATCTGTTTTCCATTGTCCTGATTTTTTCAAAATCTTTTGTCTCCTGTAACGATCATCCACCTGCCCTATGAACTTCTTTTCGACTTCTGACACCTTGCATGTCAGGTTATTTCTACGGGCATGTGAAGTATCTAAGGTAATCCAAGGAATGAAGAATTTGGCCAATCTGTCTTCACTCTTCCAGTAGTCCCATTTGTTCATCTGCTTATAATTTGGGACTTCTGGCAACACTGAATCATAGTTGGAGAAATAGTATTCAAAACTATCTCTCTCATAAAATATACTAAGCAATAAGCTACATGTAATGCCATATGTCAGCGGGAGGTGATGGTATCTAATGCCTTCATCTACAGACGCCGGCAACTGCATGCAGACATAACAGTCCTTAACCTCCATGGCATCCACGTATTCATATAAGAGTTTAGCATAAGCATTTGACCTAAAGTCTCCTTGGGACTCATCTACGTGTAACCTGCGGGCTTCTGCAGCTAATAACGCTTTCTCTTGAATGTTTTCCCTTTTCTCACCAGCAACAGTGGGTGTAAGCGTTTCTACAGATTTCACATCAGTTACCTTCGCCTCTTCCTCATGTCCCTTTACATAAGAAATTGTTACCACTAAAGCTATTAATATTATCACTCCTACTATTAGTGTACCTATTATACATTTAGCTCTGCGGTTCTGGGTGCCGGCCTCCATTTCGTCAGACAATATGGCTCTCTCTTATCTTAGCAAAAAGTTCTTTTCCTCTCGTTCCTTTACAGTCTCTTTTTTTTTTTTCCCTTTTTGTCTTTAGAATCCACACAACTGGAAGCTGACAACCTTCTTCGCAAAAGTCCTTTAACAGTTCAATAAAGACAACCCTAGCCCTTCTCCATCAACTCAAGGGAAGTTCCCTAAAATTCTCTGCTTCCTGGGCGCTAGGTAATCTTCTTTTTTTTTCTGTTCACTTTATTTACAAAGTCCTTTAACAGTCTACTATCAAGCCTGTGCCTGCAGCTTCGATAGCAAAGTTCAGTATTTCCAAACGAAGATTGTGCTCTTCATGTGCTGTTATCGTTGTACCAAAGTCGGGGAATTGCAATTCTGAAAGAAACATGTGTTTTAACTTGCTGAGGCGGGGAGGTCTGGGGAGCATGAATGTTAGTGACCCTTCTTGTTCGACTCCGGGTACCAACAGTCGTATTTCCACGGTGACGATGGGCTCAGAACTGGACACCACCACCGCTCGAATCCTCCCTGTCTCCTGTTTCACAGACATTTGTCGCCAGATATGTCCACTCAGGTGTGGAGTATCTTCTGTTAGGCACACGCACTCTTCTTGACCTTCTTCGGTCTGGTGCTTCAGCGCCCTGAGCACCTTCTTCCGGGTCTGAGTCTTCTGATATCGGAGGAAGGGTTACCTCTGGAGTTGACCTCAGGCTAGAACTCCTTCTTTGCGGCCAATTAGCTTCTCCACGTGCCCTTCTACTCCTTCTCCTTCTTGTCTGTTCTCGCTCTCTGTCAGACTTGTCAGTGTCTGACTCGTACTCCCAGCTACTTTCTCCTTCTGTAGCGTCGTCTGTTTCGCTGTTGTACTGACCGTCCTCAGCTTGGTCAGACTCGTTCCCTGCTTCCGCTGGCACCTCTTCAGCTTGGCTAGCCCCCTCTATGGCTTCTCGGTCCTCTGCTGGACGTCTATCCGAGAGAGGAGCTGTTTCTTCCCGAGGTGCTGGAACCCTTCGCGTATGTGACGCGTGGATCCAATTGGGCAGGCCTCCCACCTTCACAGCCGTATTCGCAATCAAGATGATCTGGAAGGGCCCACGCCAACGAACATCCAAGCAGCTTCTTCTCACATGTTTTTTCACCAGGACCCAGTCCCCAGGATACAGGTCATGGCACGGGCCCTGGCACGATGGAACCTCGGCAGCCTGCACCTGAAGGGACACAGAACGAATGGCGTCAGACAGCCCCTTACAATAGTCCAGGATCATATCATCTGTGATATTTAACAGTGCAGTAGTTGGGACAGATGGCAGCCTCATTGCTCTCCCCATTAACACCTCATGTGGTGACAACCCCGTTCTTCTGTCTGGGGTACTACGAAGGCTCATGAGAACCAATGGCAGGGCGTCAGGCCAACTCAGGGTCGTTGAGGAGCACACTTTGGCAATTCGGGCTTTGATCGTGCCATTGATCTGCTCCACAATTCCTGAGGCTTCTGGTCGGTAACTACAATGCAACTTCTGATCGATATTTAGAGCTGCACAAATCATCTTCACAAGCTCGCTATTGAAATGCGTTCCCCTATCTGATTCCAAAGAGGCCGGCACCCCGAAGCGCGGAATGAGTTCCCTAAGCAGTAACTTGGCCACTGTGAGGGTGTCGCACCTACGTGTAGGGTATGCCTCAACCCATCTGGAGAACACACAAACAACCACCAGGACATAGCGGAGGCGGTTGCATCTCGGCATTTCAATGAAATCTATCTGCATTCGATTGAATGGACCTCCAGACCTTCCTATGTGACTCAGTGCAACTGGTGTTCTTTTCCCTACATTCAGCTGCTGACAGGTCACACAACGCTGACACACTGCTTCTGCTGCTATTCGAAACTTAGGATTGTACCAAGTCTGTCTAAACACTCTCAGCATAGCATCTCTCCCTAAGTGTACGGGACCATGTATGAGTCTGGCCATTGGACTCACCATCTCATTGGGCAACACTGCTCTGCCGTCTGCCGAGACCCAAAAATGGGACTCACCCATTACACATCCTGCCTTTTCCCATGTTTCTTTTTCAAAATCAGGAGCATTTTCTTGCATGTTTGCCAGTTCATCCCAAGTATCAACAGTTTCCAATATCATGGCTAATTCAGTCCTTACATTTATTCCACCCACTTCCACCTCTGTGAAAGAGTACCCTTGTTCTGCGCAATACCGCGCAACTTCATCAGCATATCTATTGCCTTTCGAAACGAAGTCCTCATTTCTGGTATGTGCGGTGCACTTTACAACTGCGATACCTGCTGGGCATTGCAACGCCTCTAACAACAGGCGCACAAACTCTCCATTGCGAATGGGAGAGCCTGAAGAGGTCATGAACCCTCTTTGAGACCATAACTGCCCGTAATCATGAACCACCCCATAACCATATTGGCTGTCGGTGTATATGGTGACTCGAATTTGATTGCTTGCCAAGCAAGCACGTGTCAAGGCAATAATCTCGGCTACCTGAGCGGAGTGTACTCCTTCCAGGCACCCAGCTTCCACAACTCCAGTAATTGTACAAACAGCATAAGCTGCTCTCAACTGCCCAACTTCGTCTCTTACACATGAGCCATCGACAAAGAAAATTTCATCTGGGTCAGTCAGTGGCTCATCTACGATGTCGGGTCTGGGTTTGGTGCATAGTTCAGTCACATCGAGGCAGTCATGGTCTGTACATTCATCATCATCCTCGATATCATTTGGGAGTGGCATCAAGGTAGCAGGGTTCAAAACAGAGCATCTCTTGAGGGTCACATTCTCCGCAGCAAGAATAACTTGCTCATAGCGCGTGAGCCTGCTGTTGGTCAGATGCTGTGTTTTGGTCCTGGTCATCAACAGTTCAACAGAATGGGGCACGCACACCTCTAACGGGTGCCCCATGACGATATTTTCACATCTCTCAATGCTGACACCCGTTGCAGCAACGGATTTGAGACATCCGGGCAACGCTGCGGCTACTGGGTCTAAAGTAGCCGAGAAATAAGCAACTGGTCTACGGGCATTCCCATGGATTTGGACTAACACAGACAACGCGCAACCTTCTCTCTCACAACAGTAAAGAAAAAATGGTTTATTGTAATCAGGCATTCCCAGTGCCGGAGCACGACACAGGTCCTCTCGCAGCTGTAGGAATGCCATCAAACAGTCTTTGTCCCATGGTACCGGATCGCTCACCTCCTTGTGCGTCAGTTTTTGCAAGGGCTTTGCTTTCAGTGAAAAGTTCGCGATCCACTGTCGGCAATAACCCACCATCCCTAGGAACATCCTGACCTCTCTCTGTGTCTTAGGCGCATTCATTTTCATGATCGCCTCTATCCTGTCTGGTGACACCTTTCGTTTGCCTTTCTCTATTCTGTGTCCCAAGTACTGCACCTCTGTCAGACAGTACTGCAACTTTCCCGGGGACACCTTGTGCCCATTGGCAGCTAGGTGATTTAACAAAGCAATGGAGTCCTCCCTGCAAGCTTCTTCTGTTTCTGATGCCACAAGGAGGTCGTCTATGTACTGGACCAGAACTGACTTCTGGGGCAGCACTAGACTTTCAAGATTTTTCTTCAAAAGCTGGTTAAAGATCGATGGGCTCTCTGTATACCCCTGAGGGATACGACACCATGTTAGGACGCGATTTTCCAGCTTAAATGCGAAAAGAAAATGGCTTTCTTCGTCCAGAGGGATCGAAAAGAAAGCCTGACAAAGATCAATCACAGTGAACCACTCAGCTTGGAATGGAATCTGAAACAGTATCACTGATGGATTCGGTACCACTGGACAACATGAAACGACTATGTTATTAATCTTTCGAAGGTCCTGTACTATCCGAAATTTCCCATTTGGTTTCTGCAGACCCATAATCGGGGAGTTGCATGGACTACCCACGATTTCTTTCAGTATTCCCTGTTTAATCATGGACTCGATCACGGGCTTTATGCCTGCAATCGTTTCTGGAGTCAATTTATATTGGGGTGTTCTTGGGAACTCAGCATGCGGTTTCACTACAATTTTCACTGGGTCCACCCCTTTGACCAATCCTATCTCTTCCCCAGTGAAATCCCATACTTCTGGTGCCACTGTCTCTCTCAAGTCCCAGGGGAGCTCATCTACTGTTAAAGTAGGGTACAGCTCCACGCATATTCTTGAGTTTGCAACTTTAAAGTCTGCATCATCATCATTGGTCAATACCTCCACTCCCTGAGGTGTACAGTATATAGTACAATTCAATTTACACAACAGGTCTCTTCCTAGCAGACACACAGGACTTGAATCGCAAACCACAAACTGGTGCTCATCGCTGTACTTCCCTATTTTCACCTGTACCGGTTCTGTCAATTGGCTGGTTATTCTCCTGTTTGCGACCCCTACCACTTGTACGGTCTCTCCAGACATGGGCAGGTCTGGAACTGCAGCTGATCTGATCGTGGACCTAGTGGCTCCTGTGTCCACCAGAAATGTCGTGGGGCACCCTGCTACTTCTGCTTCAACATAGGGTCCCCTCTGATCCACTTCCAAGGCTGCCCCGAGGGTGCAGTCTTCTCTTTCCACTCTCTGTCCGGTTAATGGGTCCACATAATAGCACTCTTCTCCTTCTACAAACAGGGGCATCTGTCTATAGGTCTTACCCATGGTCCCTACTCGAGGAGGTTGCGGGAACTGGGCTCGGGGAGGAGCCCCCCCCCCTTTGAGCACCTTTCCTTGGTATGGCGTCACCCCTTTCGTAGGCGCTCTCTGGACCTCTTCCTCCTCTTCCTCTTGTTCTCCTATCTCTACATTGTAGGGACACTCGCGTTTCCAATGCCCCACCTCGTTACACTGGTGGCACCTTGTCGTTTTCTTCAAGGCAGCTATGTCTAATCTGGGTCTAAAGGTGGAACTCTCCTCATTGCCCTTGTTCTGACTGTACTGCTTCTTTCCTCCTGTACCTGTTCCTTGCTGCTGTTGCTGCTGTCCCCCCTTTCCTGCTGCCTGCATCTGTACCACCATCAACTTTTCTTTTAGTTTCTTAGCCTTGGAGTCTATCTCATCACAGCAGTACCTGGCATACCTCAGTATTTCGTCTAGGGGTTTACTTTGCCAACAAATCGAGTGTTGCTGAATCATTAAACTAATATCCGGTCTCAGTCCCAGGACGAACTTGGACACGAATTGCCCTATATCTTTTGGATCCATTACATCCAGGCCGCTATACTGTTTAAACGCCTTCAGTAATCTCTCGTAATATTCGTGGACGGTCTCTTTGGGTTCCTGTCTGGTTCGGTCTATTCTGACCCAATCTATGTCTTGCATTGGCACTTTCTCTTTCAGCCAATTCATCACTCTCTCGAATTTTGCCATCACAATCTCGGACGGCCCATTAGTCTTAGCATCTCTCTCTGGCTCCGTTGTGGGCCACTCAGCGCTAACCTTGCATGCTGTCCACAGATCTCCTGGTACTACAATGTCGAACAGCGTGTTCAGATCTATCCATAGGACCTTTGAGATTTTTACAAATCTCTCAACTTGCTTGTACCACTCCACCGGGTTTTCCCGCAATTTGGGGAAGGAGGTGGTAAAAGCAGCTAAATCTCCCCTACTCCAAGGGACATGCACATAGTTCCCATTGGCGACTTCACGCAAAGGGTATGCTTCTATTCCCTGCAGCCTTCCTGGTGTCGTCCCAAGCGTGCTTCTCCTACCGGTCCCTTTCTTGGACCACCTTTCTTCCCACTTATCTAGTGCCCTCCATGTCCTTATTCCAGTGATCAGTTCCCTTATATGCGTTTTCAGCCCAATCGTTCTCCTCTCATCTAGGTCTCGATCTGTGTAATGTAGCCTGTGGTTACCCTGTAATGCTTTGGTTCTTGACAGATCCACCATATATTTGCCTGCTAGTTCGACTAACTTCTCATGGATTGCTCTCGCCTTTCGAGTGATATCCTTTGCCATATACAGTATTTCATCCTGCTCATACATTTCCATTCTTTCTAAAGGCAGGGTACCATCTATCATGTCATCCAGGTCTGACCTTAAGCTGGCGACATCGAGTCTCTTAGCTTTTATCTCAGCTCGCAATATGTCTTTCGAAGGGGGCTCACTGGTCTCCCTACCATCCCAACTTCGAGCTCTACGTTTGGGCTCGGGAGAGTTAATGAGTACTCTCCCTTGCTCCCATCTCTCCAGGTCCCATGCTCGGCCATCCGATCTTGGAAGGTGATGGAACACGGGCCTGTTACCCCCACTCTTACTCTGCCCACTCTCTTCTGCTTCTCTCCTTTCACCGTACGCCTCTCTGTTATTTTCCCTCTGGTCGCTACTCTCCCTTTGCCTAGTATCGCTCAGTATCCGATACGATCCTTCCTGGTTCCCCATATTCCCTGGGCTGCGCTCATTTCCGTCATCACAGGGACTATGGTGCGACCTCTCACAACTCCCATTCTGTTCTCTGGTGCCGGGCACACAGTGTGGACACTTAAAGCTGTTTCTGTACTCTTGCGCTCTCCTCTCCCCTTCACTGAGTATTGGGCACGCCACCCCTCCACTCCCGGGGCCCCCGTTTTCCAGATCTGTTCTATTCCCACTCCGGGCCCAATTGGTGACTCCCCTACTATCCCTCTCTCTACAGTCCCACTCCGGGCTGCTCTCCCCAGCCCCGCAGTGAGTCCGAGCTCTGCTGTCCTGACTTTCCCTTTCAGCTTCTGCAGCTATGATGCTCTTGTGAGCCTCCACTGCCTCATCCCACTTCTTCATGTACTCATTTAGCTCTTGAAAGGATTTTCGTCCGGTTCCCCTCAGATCCGCTGGCCATCTAGGGCCCCCAGGATCCCCTCCTGGGTCCCCTGCTGTGTGCATCGGGGTGCTCCACTCTCTGGGTATCGGCATCTGACTTGGGGAATTGATCGTATCGTTCCTCCTTGCCGTCCCTGCTCTTTCTCTGTCCTTCCGTACCCGTTCTTCCCCTCTTGCTCTCTCTGGGTCATATATCGATACTATAGGACCTATGGTAACAGGTACCTGTAGTGCATCTGGTAATCTGTAGGATGTGGCGCACTCCGTTTCCGGCGCTCTTTGTACCACAAACCTCCCGACTACCTGTTGCACCTGACTAGGCTGGGACAGCTCTTTCTTTGCCTCAGGATCCCACTCTGAACTGGGAAGCGGTCTATGCTCTCCTGCATTGCCCCCCTTTTCTCCTTCAGTATGCTCGACCTCTCCCCCTGCTCTATTATACGGGGGTGGCCTGTCTGTCAATAATCTGTTTATCAGGCTGTCCTCTGTTTCGCTCTCATCATCTTCTTCTAGGGGGCTTTTATTTACGGGCACCTCTAACACTGGGTACAGTTTATTTACTTCCATGTTATGCACTCTCCATCTTTTAGCGTCCGCATCCCACCTGGCGTCCTGCACTGCCCTTACCGATCGTTTCACCCTTTCTTGTCGTCTGTTCATATTCTTTTCATGCGCTGCCCTAATCCATGCTTCAAGGGCTTCAAACTGGGTCGGTCTAGGCAAGGGTCTCATTGAGGTCATGACTGATTTTAATCGATGTAACACCTCTAATCTGAACGTCCCGTACTTCGGGAACGTCAGTTCCTCATTTCCTTCAGTAATCTTACTCCACTCTGATATCCAAAGGATCGTATGCAGCCCAACATTCACTGCCATGTAACGAGCTGGCGTACCCTCCGGCGGGGCTTCTTCCCCCTCATACGATCCCCGCTTCTCTTTTTTAAACACCGCTCTCAGCCATTTAAAACACTTCATAATTATGCGCACAATATCCAGCCTCGCTACTCTGTTTACTTCCTGATGACAATCCACCAATCCTGTCGCGGCTTTGCTAGCTTGGCCTATCGCAGCGCGGTCTTTCTCCGGTCGGCCAATCACGTCGCGACACTTTCTGACGTCTTTTCTAGCTGGCCTATCACGGCGCGGTCTTTCTTCGGTCAGCCAATCACTGCGCGACACTACCTGACGTCACTTTTCTCCGCTTCGCAGCAGCACCCCTCCTTTCTCAACTCGTCTCCCGGTCATGCATGCGTCCCATTCATACACCGAAAAATGACTACTTCCGACCAAGCGGTCACTTCCCTTGACTGTACGTCCACAGTCTATATGTAATTGTCAACACAACTGACGAAATGTCTATCGTCTCTCTGATAGGTTGCTTACACACACAGTAACCTCCGACCAGCGTCCGTTACTCACGCACTCACTCTTACGTTCCCCCTATCTCGGTCTTTCGGGTGATCAATGGTACCTCATGACCCCCTTCACACTAGTTGACAATTACTCTGGGTGTCCGATACACCCGAACCACTTAAGCTCTCCTTGAACTTAAGATTTCCACCGGTTGCGCGCGCTCACAACCTGTTCCACAGTCACTCTACAGACATTCAACTCCGCCAGACATTACAACATAGATACAATACAAAAACACCGCAATCTAACACGCATGACCCTTTATACTCACTCTCGACCGATACTGCTGCTTTTTCTGTCTCACGTCATCCGGATCTTCTTCGGCGGGCGGTTCTTCCGATCATCGATTTCTAGGGGCCTTGGGGTAAGCTAACCTGGCCTAGGTCACCGTCCTCAAGAAGGCAACCATCCTCTATAGCTACCAACTGGAAGGGCGAGATTTTGATCGATACCTTATCACTATTGATCCAAACCTCGATCTGGTCGACTGAACCTTTATTGCCTGTCTTTGAGGAAAAAAGTGCACCTCTCTGCAAGTTAGTTCACCCAATAAAGGACTCTGCTCCCAAAGATCACAAACAACTTCTAGCTTTCAAAAGTTTATTGTAAAGATATGATAAGCTGCAAATACAGGCATCTCAGAATGAGATTCACGAGATACACAGGTCCAACTACATACATGTGCTCTCTGAAAGCCCTCAGACGAGCAACGGAAATCACTAACACAAGTTCTAAGAATAATAAAGCTATCAGCATTGACGCATATCTCTCCTTCATTTAAGTTGGAGGAAAACGCACAGGTTAGGCTGTCCCTACCCTGCTCTAGATGGTATCCCTACTTAACCAAATCCCAACCTAACGAAGGTGTCAGCAGTGAATGACCCCCAAGGGAAGTCACTCACTCTAAGTCTCTTGGTGAAAACCTATAGTTCTCCAGTCATGACCCCTCTCTGCCTATCCATCCGCTCTCTAAAGGGTCCTCAGGTATCTGCTCTAACTCCACCCAGGGGTGCTGTCCCTAATACAAAACAGTCAACAACATTTGAGACGCCCCTCGTGAGACGCCTCTCACGTGGTGTAGCTTCTGGCTTTTTCCATGCTGCTTTGTATTGGGCCTCGTACGTTGGAGTTGACCTTGCTTCTCAGACTCTTCTCCGGCCCGCTGATACCCCTTAAACATTCCGGAACCCTCCTCCATGTCTGGGCCGTCTACTGAACAGACCTCTATTCATTCATTTATAATTGGATCCCCCCTTTTCCTTTGCAGACAGATATCTGCAGCCAAGAACCCAACTCTCATAGACTTCCAAAAAGGCTTGCAACATTTCTCAGCCCAGACATGTACGTATAAATCAATGTTTAAAATAATTCAGGCCCACAGCATTTCTCATAATGATTATAGCATTCAACTTCTTCATTAATTAAAGCATGTTAATACTCTTATTCTATTATTCAGTAAACACATCTATAAATCATGGCCCATTAATGCAATGGCCAAAACATTATTTCAATCTATGTCGTGAAAAGAAACACTTTCTAGCTTTGGCCCTGAGGCCTACCACATTCTGCGTTTTACCACATGCCATCTTACATTTTAGCAGCTACACGACATGAATTCAGGAATAATCACATCTAATAAAATCATATAGTGTCACACATTTCTGTATTAGTTCCACTTCTACTTAAATCTCTACATTAGCTATACATTCAGAATATAATTTCAGATACTATTAGCACTCATGGCATTTCTCCTCATGATTTATGCTTACTACAGGTAAGTGTGATGCACTCATACATTTAGGTCAGTTTGCGAAGTATGGCGGCTATGTGCTTTCTGGGTATAGCGCTTTTGCCCTCACATGGGGTATGAAAAATTCTCTCTCTCTTTCTCATTATTTTCTTCTCACTCTCTCTTTTTCTCGCTCCCTGTCCCTCTTTCTTTCTCTCCCTCTCTCCCTCGCTCTCTCTCTTTATCGCTCTTTCTCTTTTTCTCTCTCCCTCTCTCTCTCTCTCTCTCTCTCTCTCTTTCTCTATCTATCTGTATATGTATCTATCTATATAATGGGACTAAGCTTTAAAAGGGCAGTACTCTTGCACAAGGCAGAGATGTTACACACGTATTTTATGCAGCATAATAAATGTGTTGCTCTTTGTAATATAATACATTTGCATTATTTGTTCTAGAAAGTACTATTTTAAAGGAATGTTATGAGGCAATTCTAGTAGCCAAAATATTAAGCAGCCTCGTAGTCATCTCCGTTATTTTTTACTGCAGAGAGCTACTGAAATGTAACTTGTACCTCCGTGTTTGCGTCTCTTAATTGACAGTAACAGCATTTGCACAGTGAGGATTTGTAGTGCTCATGGCAGTAGGGGTGTGTGGGTACCTAACAGGATTCTATGTTTTGTCACTACCGGAGTCATAGCGGTTGAGTGTGTTTTTGTCGTGTCTGTGTGTCAGATCATTCTAGTGATTGGGAGATGGTTCCTGCTGTTTTTGTGTAAACTTCATGTTTTTGTTTCTGTTCGAATTCCCTGGCTGGTCAATCTTTTCAGGCAACGGAGGCCACCAGCAGACATCACCAACAAACAATTATCTGCTGTTACTCGACTGCTGGAGCGAGCATCTGTAGGTCACTTTGCTGTGGTTGCCAATCCTCTACAGGGCACTCTAAAGGGCATTTGTGGTCTTCAGGATTAAACAAAGAGCAGTGGTAGGAAGGATGGCACCTACACAGGTCCCGGCTCAATCTTCAGCTGGACCTCCTGTCTGTGAACCTTGTGTACATGAGTTGGGTGTTTTTGCTCTGGCTGGAGATTGTACCATCTAGGGGATAAGTGAAGTGGACCATGGTAAGTGGTGCATCTTCATTCTTTAGCTCATCTACGGTAGGTGCCTTCCAAGGCTTCCTACTTTCCACTCCCTTCTAATATCTTACTTACACCGACCCCTACCTTCCCCACACAAAGTATGAATTTAGCACGAGGGAATTATGTGTTTGAAACTGAAGCCCAGTGCCTTGATCCCTCCTCTTCGTTCTGTATCATTATTAGGTCACGCCTTAGCCAATGCGCTTGCGCATTGCTCTGGCGAGATTATAGTAAGGGGAAAAGAACGGTCTACCAAAACGGCGGAATAGACACAGTTCATGTGATCTATGCGCGTGCACAAACCAGCCACGTCACACACCGCCATTTGTCTGTGCCTCGCATCATACTTCAAAGGCTGCCGCTCCCCCCGCATCAAACTTCAAAGGAATGCGCTCCCGCTCCCCCGCCCCCCCCCCCCCCCGCCACAGCAATGCCGAGTGCTTGTTTTGCTTGTGTGCTTGCATCTTCCTTCCTTGGCCCTGGGTGTTTTCCGTGTTCTCCCATTCAGTGCCTTCTCGAACACCACCACATCACTCATGGACACCACCACATCACTCAGGGACACCACCACATCACTCAGGGACACCACCACATCACTCAGGAACACCACCACATCACTCAGGGACACCACCACATCACTCAGGGGCACCACCACATCACTCAGGGGCACCAACACATCACTCAGGGACACCACCACATCACTCAGGGACACCACCACATTACTCAGGAACACCACCACATCACTCAGGGACACAACCACATCACTCAGGGACACAACCACATCACTCAGGGACACCACCACATCACTCAGGGGCACCACCACATCACTCGGGGACACCACCACATCACTCGGGGACACCACCACATCACTCGGGGACACCACCACATCACTCGGGGACACCACCACATCACTCGGGGACACCACCACATCACTCGAGGACACCACCACATCACTCGGACACCATCACATCACTCGGGGACACCACCACATCACTCGGGGACACCACCACATCACTCGGGGACACCACCACATCACTCGGGGACACCACCACATCACTCAGGGGACACCACCACATCACTCGGGGACACCACCACATCACTCGGGAACACCACCACATCACTCGGGAACACCACCACATCACTCAGGGACACCACCACATCACTCAGGGACACCACCACATGACTCAGGGACACCACCACATGACTCAGGGACACCACCACATCAGTCTGGGACACCACCACATCACTCTAATACACCACCACAGCACTCAGCCCAACCACATCATCAATCAGCACCACAACAGCACTCTCCTTGCTTGCTACCAATACGCATTGCCATAGCCAATAGGACTCGCATTAGGAAAGTGTAAGCTATTGGCTTTGGGAATAGCAACGCTATTAATTTATATATTTTCAAAGCCAACACATATTTAAAAAAATTGTCATTTACAATACCAATAGCTCACACTTTCCTAATGCGAGACCTATTGCATTGCAAATGCTTGTTTAAGACTTGTTCCCTGCTTGAGAGACAACAAACCCAAACAAAATCAGAAATCAAATAATGATGTTCGTTGTCATGTGCAACCTAGGGGAATTTGAGTGCACACTTTAGCAGCTGGTATGTGAAACTTCTGTACCCTTGATCAAATAATAAAATGAAACAAGCCACAGGGTTACTCACCGGGAGAACCTGTCGCCCAGCACTTTTTAATTCCAAAACAGAAAATCGAAACTCCAGCACAAAAAACAAACTCATGGGACATTTTGTTCTTGCAGTTGCCATACCACATACCAGCTTCTTACACCACAAAGTCAACATATCATTTTCCACTTTACAGAATAGGCTGTAGGCTCCAAAATAACGACTAATTATTAAAGGTCTCCGGCACTTTGAGATGTGTTGTCAGTGATCTTCCAAGCAGGGGTGTAAGAAGCTTTCATGCCACCCCAGGCCAATAAATGTCTGTGAGATATGGGAGACACATGGGGCCGCGCTCTGCATTCTGCAGGAGGACCCCATTGTTTTACATTATGCCACTGCTTCCAACATGCAACCAGGCTGCCTACCTGAAAACACTAGAGCACACACCCTACCGACCGAGACTCCTGGCTCCTTGCAAGGTGGCCATTTTGCGAGATGTTCTGTTTCACCCACATTCGGGCAAACATCCACTGTTTCTGGCGGTCATGAAGTTAGGTTTGTCATACTTTGGGGACAGCATGACTTCCTGCCTTAAGTTAAATTGGTGTCCTCTTGAATTGTGGATTCCTTAATCCATTCTGTGGTTCCTTTGCTAGAGACGGAAGATTTACCCTCATAAGGGCGAGCCTACGTAACATAATAAGGAAATGCACACAATTTCTTTACCTGCATGACGCATTCAGCGGTCACATCACAACGTGAATCACTTAACAGAAATCATGTGACCGTCTTCCCAGAGACGGGGGATCGGTAGGCAAAGTAGGTTTGAGCCTTGGACGAAGAAAGTCATAAGAGGAGGGGACTGATTCTGGGCGCATGCCTGCTATGGTTGAGTGCGATACAGAAAACTCTTTGTACACTGGGAGTGCTCTTACCATTTGTATGTTTTGTCCTGGCAGAGTGTGACTGCAAGCACGTACCACCCGCCTACCCATATGGAGCCCAAAAAAGGGACTAAGAAACATATGTTGACATATGTTTCCCCTGAATATGGTCTGACGTGTGATGCATATCAACTATTAGATATGGGATTTATAGCCCTCACAGACTCCGTATAAAGTTAACAATTATTTACTCGAAAAAATAGTATCTCCTTTTCAACCTAGTGCATGAGAATGCTCGCACGGTACCTTTCACCAAATAGGTTTGGTTTACAGTACTCACTGATGCACAGCTGAGTAAATGGAGACTTGCGTTACTAGAGTAAACTACTAATATGAATGTACTCTTTCGCCCACACGTGTCGACTATGATATACTGGGGAAGTACTCCTGGAGGAGTGATAACATTTTTGTGTGCCATATATCAGAGAATGACTGTTTGCAATTGATGGAGCACAATTTAGTGTGCAATTAGACTATCATAAAGCAAAACCTCAACAGGGTCATAAGGCTTCTAAATTTATTTTTGGTCCTGAAGAAAGCCCCTGACCTGTTGGCACCATGAATGCTGAAACATGTATACCTTGACGTAGCGTATGATGTCAGAATATATAAGGAACTCTACAGATATTGTTGACTGTTTTAAACCTTGACAGGGGTATAGCTATCAGAATCACTAATAAAACTAAGATTGATTCTGGGCAGTGTACCTCTTTACAATTTTAACATATAGGTCCCCAAAAAAGTTACCATCTAAGAGCTCACTTGAATCATTGAGGTTGAGCTCACCAGATGCGAGGTAGATTTGGGTGAGGACTCAATGAAGAAGCATGCCACAAAAAACTAACAGTGGGTGAGAGTCCTTCTAAATAGAAAAATGAATTTCTTCTATGCAGACTTAATTGCATAGTCACGACACGGAGAGTGCATTCACTCCCCTTGTTCTTTTGGTACGTCTGTCGCATCCACATGATTAGTAACATGCCTTGTCCTTTATTTCCTTTGTCTGGGTGCACTCTTCAGCGGTTAAAGAGTGGCCTCCGCTTTGCTGAGTAATGTAAATCAGAAGGAGAAAGGAGACAAGGAAGAACAGAGAGGTAAAATATGTGATACAGCAAGAAAGGGGAAGCACAGGGATTAGAGAAGTAGAAATAGAAATGGAGTAAAGAGATGGGTGAAGTCGGAAAATACATAAGCTAAAGAAAGAAAGATGGGGTAGCCTGAAAGAACGATACAGAAAAGTAGAAAGAACAAGGGGTCGATAGAGACAAAGAATTAGTGAGATAATATGTTAGAGAAAGATAGAAGAAGCAAGAGACCAGGAGAAGGAAATTAGAGAGAGAGGGATGAGGTACATCAAGGGCAAGAGAGATAGAGAAGGTAACGATTAGCTAAAAGCAGGTTCAGGTACAGACATAGAGTGGCCACAAGAAAGGAGGAAGGTATTGAGCAAAATGTGGTAGACAGTAATAGAAATGGAGGTGGAGAGGTGAAACAGCAGAAGTATGATGAGGTAAATCGAGAGGTTGGGTTGTGAGAGGGAGGGAGGTGGGCTAGAGAAATTAAGCATAATGAAAGGTGTGAGGTATAGATAGGAGGTTGGGAGAGAGGGTAAATAAAGTTGTAAGGCAGAGTGAGAGAGAGAGAGAGAAAGAAAGAGGCCAAAAATGTAGATACAGAGATGTGAGGTAAAGAAGTTGAGGCTGTGAGAGAGAGAGAGAGAGAGAGAGAGAGAGAGAGAACGAGAAAGAGAGAGAGGTCAAGTCGATGGAGAAGAGATACAGATTGGTGAGATAAAAACAGCAGTGAGTTGCGGGGGGGGTTGACATTGAGGTAGAGATTCATGGAAAAAGTGGTGGAGAGACGTGAGGCTGTGGGAGACATTTAGTGAGAGATAGGGAACATCAAAGTGTTTTAAAAGAGCGATGAAGTAAGAGAGGGATAAAAAGACATAGATATAGAGAGCCATAGTTATAAGAAAAAAGAGCGAGAGGAGAGGGGTGAGGAGAGAAAAATGAGATAGGAAATTAGGCAAGGCAGAGAAAGAAAAGTAGAGAGGGGTGAAGAAGAGATGAGGCAAGATGGAAGAGGGATAGGTAACAAAATGAAGTAGAGAAAGGATGAGGTAGAACGGTGGGAGCGGTAGAGGCAAGGTAGAAGTAGGTAAGAATAAGTTGAGGTAGGCAGAGACATAGAGAGGTATAGAGGTAAAGAGGAGTGAGGAAGGTAGAGAGAGAGCGAGAGATGATAGAGCAAGATAAGTAAGGTAGAGCCAGAGACATTGATAGAAAAGTAGGAAGTGCCAACAGGGCCGGTCCTAGGGTTCATGGGGCCCTGGGCAGAATAGGAAAATGCGAGGCCCCTATAATTTGCATACGATTTAACTTAACAGGAAGTGACATCATAGGAAGTCATTTTAATTGGCCTTTAATTATATTGATATTGAAATTGTTTATAGAGCATGCCAATGTGGTACTGCCATCTGCAGCTGTAACAGTAAATGAAGCTAATTGGGCAACATAGTTGAAAAAAGCCAGGTTTTACGTTTGTTTCTAAAACAGATAGAATTGTACTGGGCTTTAAAAATGCAAAGATGTTTTGTTTCAGAGTTTGCAAGGAATGAGATAAAGCTTCTGCCACACCAGGACTATTTGTTTATTTTAGGTGTTTCCACTGTTTCCATGGGGGTTGATCGAAGAGCTCCCCTAGGTGTGTACCATATGAATTTTCTCCAAGGTACTGAGGACCTATGTTGTGAGCAGTATACAGTGCCTTTAAGGCTACATCCTTTCTAATGGGAAACTAGTTTGGCTCCAACAATACATGTGAGAAAGATTTGAACTTTGGAATTCTCATTAAGAGATGAGCTATTGCGTTTTATAAAATGTGCAGTTTATTCAGAGATCACAGATTATATGGCATTGTTGAAGCCTTTTTGCAAGAAGCTACTTACTGAGTTTGGATGCGAGTATAATGGTTAAAAATTAATAATACTTAGAAAATGCATACCTATATTTTACATCTGTATTAAATAGAAATACATTAAATGATTTACAATGTGTTATTGTTCTATTGAATGGGATAAATGAATTTGATAGGCTAACCGGGCCTCCTGGCACTAAGAGCTCCAAAGGAGAGTTGCAGACTTTACTAATGTGGAGAAGGACAGTTTTAAGTGTTTTTGCAAAAGATTGGAGTTACACCATAGTTCAACAGGGAGAAAGTTCCAGTCTTGCACATCTAAAAAGGAGAAGGATCTGCCTCCAATTAGGGACCTCTAAATTGTTGGTGGCACAGGAGTTTGATTGGCACAGAGTATAGGATTCTGGAAATAACATAAGGAGTGTTGTACAAAGAGAGAACCTTTTTAATAAAGTGCCTAATGATGAATGGATGGTGCCTTGTAAATAGAAGGTTTCAAACCAAAATCCCAGCAGACAGCCTCCTTCACACACATTTGCACAGAATCACACCTGCAATTTGAATACTGTATTGTTGCACTGTGTTCTCTGCAGAGAGGCCATGTATTGAATGATCATGCATTCTGAACACCTTTTTGATCCCCAGGTAGGCACAGTGAGAAAGGTATACTGCCTTCGGCCTCAAATACAAACCTCTCAATTGTAGCCTGTTATAAACACCTGGATGTAACTCAATACAAAGTGTGCAGCATACAAGAGTAATATGCTGTGAAACGAATTACAGAAACACACATCTTGGAAATACCTAAGATTTTTAAGGAATGCAAAATTAAGTGAAGCACGTGAACTACAAACGGGAACTAATTTGTTGCCATGTATTACCCTAACATACGTTGTCAGACTGAGACAGGAAATAGGCCCCCGCACCGAAATAAAAGTGGCCCCCATTAGTGAATTAGGCAGCTAGAAAAATTTCTGTATTTGCAAATTATATCAGTTTTTAATTTGTAAAGAAATGCTGTATACGATTTTGTAAGGTATGGAAGACTGCATATATTTGAGTTTGCTGGAAGCAATGTTTGTTTTAAATTATCATGAACTTCAAAAGTAAAAAAAACGGCTCACATGACCATAAAGCAGACCTCTAAACATAAAAAAACAGCCTAAATACTGACCTGACAGATTAGACCGTTGGGCACACACAGCCTGATTTGACTGCCCTATAGGTCAGTCCGACCCTGTAAACGTGTCCATACCTCATTGTGCAGACACTAGACCAGTTTTTTAGCAGGTCAGGTTAGTACATGAATATAGGAAAAGATATGGGGCCCGTTTCAATCTCCGTTCTAATTAATTGCTGGGTCTAAGACACGTAAAGCCTTGCTCCAGCCACTTGTTAATGCTGTGTCTGCTCCTTTGCCTGCACCCCTTGTCTCACTGTCATACGGATCATGTCTGGAAAATAGGTGGACAAACAAGTCGATTAATAGGGAAAGACCAGCTGGAGCCAAACCAGGGGTCTGAATTGACCTGAAAAGCCAAAGTAGGAGCCGAGAAATCAAAACATTTGGCATGTAAATCAAGCAATAGACCTCATGTAAAAAAAATTACATTAAAAAAATTTCAATTTCTTTAACATTTTTTCAATGGGGTACATGAGTGTATATCTCTGCTTAGAATGGCATGTATTATAAGTGCTAGTTTTACACTAATTTACAAATATTCATGAACTCCCTTTGTTCTGCTTATAATGCAATTAGTAAATCAAGAATAACAAACCCGTTTGTCATGCTAAAGAACATATTATACATTGATTAACAGTATCGTCTGTTTAATGATATAAAAGTGAGTTTTTGTATCTCACACATCCTGAACTGAATTACTTCAAAGTGCTCTGAAATTTGACAGTCGTTGACCAGGGCGTGCAGAGACACAAAGTGATTAACTGAGGATAACACTATTTGGTCAAGTGGATGATCGGTATTTGAGTGCAGGTTTCCTGATCCCTCACTCACTGTGCAGTTCACCTACTGATATCTCCTCCTGTCTCCCAGATACAGGGCAATGTTTTTTGTCTAATTGTTTCAGGAGTTAAATTAGTAAACAAACTTAATAAAATACATGAATCGTGTTAAATAAATCGGATGCAAAAAGTAATAAAAGATGCATAGGAGAAGGCAGGTCATTTTTTTAATGTTAATACCGCTACATTCACCTGACGTAGCAAGCATAATGATTTTCAGAACAGCTCAACACATCATTAAAGGCAATTGCAATAGTTAGCAAAATAAAGGGGTCAGCTTATCTCTCAGATAGCTCACAATTTAAGAGCTATCTATAGACGAAATGCAAAGCGAACGTGGCAACAGACAAACTCTGTTTTTAACTTTTAGAAACGTGTTAAAGCTGTAATTCTTGTACAGCAGTATCATTTGAGACTTCCTTATTTATTTACATGTCTGATGCTACAGCAACCCAACGAGCTCTCCTGCTGCTCAGCTGCAGGGCCCTTTCTGATGGGCGCTCCTGATGCTACCCTGTGCATTGAGAAATTGGAGACTGAGTGACCGCCCCACTCACACCTATCTGCCCCCCCTTTTCTCACCTCTATGCTTCCTTCCCCAATTTTCCCTCATCCTAGGTGAGCAGTTTTCAAGTGACAGGACGTCATTCTATCCTTTGTTGTGCGCCCTGCAGGGTATCCTGCTTTTCATTCATACAGGGGCAGGGCGCACTTCACACATAATGGCAGTTTAAGGACCTATGAAATCGCTGCCATCATCATGCAGCTGCAGCGATTAGGCCCTGCGAGAGGGGCCAGCAGGGGAAATGGGTAGAACCTTTAAACTCTTAGGGGGCCCTGGCCTCGAAACACGTCTTTAAAAGTGCGAGGCCCCCCTCCTGCGAGCAGACCGGGGGGCCCTGGGCAGCCGCCCATGCTGCCCATGCCTAGCGCCGGCCCTGAGTGCCAAGGTAGGGATATGGAAAGAAAGACGGTGTCAGAGGTTGGGATAGAGAGGTTGAGGTAGACACATAGGAGGAAAAGAATTCAGGTCTTCTCACTGCCCCATCACTCTACCAGGGGAAGGCCTTGAAATGTGGGGCCCTGGGTAACTGCCCACCTTGCTCATGTCTTAAAATGTCTCTGGCTCTACAAGAGCCCCCTAGCCTATCAGGACTCGCCACAAGTGCTAATTCATGAAGAAATGAACACCCTTCCGGAGTATGCGTAACACCTTCCGCAGCATGTGTAACACCTACCCAGGAAAGTTGCTGATTAGCTCACGAGATGCTGGGATGAGGTGAAAGCTCCTTACAGTTCGTGGAGTGCTTGCATGGGTCTCAAACCTTAACCTTTTCACGTAGGAAAATGCGGTCGCGTCACGTGGCACGTGCATCTTGGGATCACATAGCTGCCTTTTCACACTGAAGCTGATCGTCATCACATGGACTTGGGACCCCACTGCAGCCTTTTCATAATATACAATATTGCGATCAAATGCTCCTCCTGTAACAATGAAACTGGCAGCCGGGTTACTCGTGGGATCTGACGACGGCCCCTTTATGTCCTTGGTGGCAGGCACGTGGCCGTCGGGATCAGAAGGCAGTCCTTCAGATTCAAGATGGCGTCACACGAAGCCCTACACCCAGGGGAAGTCGAGTGTCCGCAGCTGGAGGGTGAAAGAGACCAATTATCTTGCGTTTTACAAGATCCTGCGGCTCAAGTGGAGGAAAGATGCAAAAATGAGCAACATTCAAGATATGCACAAATGCCATGGGCACTTGACTGGCTGCCTCGAAATAAACTGGAGGGTCGCCAGACACCAGCCCGTGGCAACGGGGACTCGAGAGCAGAGGGCGCCTCTCTGCAGCCAGATGACGGGCGAGAAGCTGTTCTGTTACGAGCCTGCATCCCTTGCCACTCCAGTAATGTAGCAACGTTGACGTGGCCCTGGTGCAAGTAATGGAAATGGCCACTTTGGCTGCTGCTGGGTTTGTACACCACAGCAGTTGTCAAGATTCAACAGGCCCCTCAGGACTCAGGGTCCCGGTGCCACTGCACCTGCTGCACCAGTGGTAGATATGTCCCTGGTTCATACGGATCCATTATCCAGTATTATTCTATCTTAGCATGATTCCGGGACCATCGCTAGCCAACATGTGTGTGCCGTCACTGGCCAGCAGTCCTCACAACTCACGAGCCAGCAGTCGCCATGAGGGCCAGTCTTCAGGGAGGCCTCGGCCCTCCACAGGGGGTGTCGGGTTGGTACAGTCAGACTTCACATCACTATGAGGACTGGACTGCACCCCATACCAGGGGTTAAAGACCGACAGACGCCCACACCCACTAGCATGCCCCCCTGTCACCCAGTGCCCTGTCCATCTACATGTCCCTCTGGCACACACAATGCAGTGCACATCACTGCATCCTCTGTCACAGGCTACTGTGCTCAGCACAAAGCCCTGCTGTCACACACAGAGCTATCTATGCTCATCACAGTACGCTGTTGTTAGACACAGTGCTGTGATCGTCACAAAGCCATGCTGTCACACACATGGCTGTATTCACAACAAAACCCTTGTTTCACACAGACCTTGTGGTCACACAGTGCTGTGTTCACCACATATCTCTTCTGTCACACAGTGTTGAGTCCACACAGTGCCCTGCTGTCACACACAGTGCCCTGCTTCCGGTTATAGTGCCGTGCTCATTACAGTGCCCTGCTTCCAGTTACAGTGTCCTGCTTCCATTCAAAGTGCCGTGCTCATCACAGTGCACTGCTTTCAGTCACAGTGCCCTGCTTCCAGTCACAGTCCTGTGCTCATCACAGTACCCTTCTTCCATTCACAGTACCCTGCTCTTCCAGTCGCAGTGCCCTGCTCATCACAGTGTCCTGCTTCCTGTCAAAGTGCTGTGCTCATCACAGTGTCCTGCTTCCAGTCACAGTGTCCTGCTTCCAGGCATAGTGCTGTGCTCATCACAGTGCCCTGCTTCCAGTCACAGTGCTGTGCTCATCACAGTGCCCTGATTCCAGTCACAGTGCCCTGCTTCCAGTCCCAGTGCCCTGCTTCCAGTCACAGTGCCCTGCTTCCAGTTACAGTGCCCTGCTCATCAGATTGTCCTGCTTCCAGTCACAGTACCGTGCTCATCACAGTGCCCTGCTTCCAGTCACAGTGCTGTGCTCATCACAGTGCTCTGCTTCCAGTCACAGTGTCCTGCTTCCAGTCACAGTGCCCTGCTTCCAGTCACAGTGCCCTGCTTTCAGTCACAGTGCCCTGCTCATCACAGTGCCCTGCTTCCAGTCACAGTGCCCTGCTTCCAGTCACAGTGCCCTGCTTCCAGTCACAGTGCTGTGCTCATCACAGTGCCCTGCTTCCAGGCACAGTGCCCTGCTTCCAGTCACAGTGCCCTGCTTTCAGTCGCAGTGCCCTGCTCATCACAGTGCCCTGCTTCCAGTCACAGTGCCCTGCTTCCAGTCATAGTGCTGTGCTCATCACAGTGCCCTTCTTCCAGTCACACACAGTGCCCTGCTTCCATTCATAGTGCCCTGCTTCCAGTCACAGAGCCCTGCTTCCAGTCACAGTGCCCTGTTTCCATTCATAGTGCCCTGCTTCCAGTCACAGTGCCCTGTTTCCATTCATAGTGCCCTGCTTCCAGTCACAGTGCCCTGCTTTTAGTCACAGTGCCCTGCTTTTAGTCACAGTGCCCTGCTTTTTCCAGTCACAATGCCCTGCTTCCAGTCACAGTGCCCTGCTTTCAGTCACAGTGCCCTGCTCATCACAGTGCCCTGCTTTTTCCAGTCACAATGCCCTGCTTTCAGTCACAGTGCCCCGCTCATCACAGTGCCCTGCTTTTTCCAGTCACAATGCCCTGCTTTCAGTCACAGTGCCCTGCTCATCACAGTGCCCTGCTTCCATTCATAGTGCCCTGCTTTCAGTCACAGTGCAGTGCTCATCACAGTGCCCTGCTTTTTCCAGTCACAATGCCCTGCTCATCACAGTGGCCTGCTTTTTCCAGTCACAATGCCCTGCTCATCACAGTGCCCTTCTGTTACTATACTGTGCTGGACACAATGCCATTTTGCTCCACGCGGTCCTCTGCTCATCTCTAAACCCTGCTGTCGCGAGGAGGGGAGGGGGTGGGGGGGCACCGAGTCACACGGCGGCCTCCCTCAGACACCTCCACGAAAATTGAATTCCAGGTCTGTCTGGTTATTCCCAGAGCAGCGCTCACCTGGCAGCGGCGCGCGGGACGTGCCGTGCGGACTATCCTAATATCACTGGTCTGTGGTGCCGGAGAGTGGAGGGGGCGGGCGCGAGACTGAGCCAGAGGAAGGGGGAGCGGGTTAGAACACAAAGAGAGATTATGAAGGAGCTACATCGAGAGAAAGCCGGGGGAGTACGGAGACACAAACACGGGACTATAAACAAATCAAGGGAGGGAAGGGGAGCGGGTGCACACGGGATCGAGTGGTGGAGCTATGATCCTCTGCATTTAATATGGCCCGGTGATGGCGGTGAGCTTTACAGGAGACACTATGGAGAAGATGTGGTATGGATTGTGTTGTAATTGCATTTATATAGCACTTACTACCCCAGACGAGGCTTCAAAGTGCTTTTTCAGCAAGTAGCACGCTACTCCGGAACCCATAAAGGATTAGTGGTGAATTAGTATAGTGAAATATGAAAGTCATTTGAGTGCTGGATCTATTAGTCTGATATTTGGATTGAGAAGGATAGTGGAGGGATAGAAGAGGGAAAAACATTTGCATTTATATAGCGCTTGCTACCCCTGATGAGGTATTGAAATACTTTTTTGGCGAGTAGCAGGTTACTCTGAAACCCATAAACGATTAGTAGTGAATTAGTATAGTGCAATATGAAATTAATTTGAGAGGTAGACGTGTTAGTCTGTTATTTTGAGTGAAAAGCATAGTGGAGAGATAGAAGACGGAAGAATTTAGACACTTTTTTGTTGTTTGTTTTGGAGGTCATAGCAGTAGGAGGAGGCTTGAGATGAGTAAAAGTGATGTGAAGGGGGAAGAGTCAGATGGAAGGGTTTAGAAAGGCTTGTTTTAGGGGATAGGAATAGTAAAAGAGGTATGCAAGGGGGGGCAGGGAAGGGTCTAGAAAGGGTTTTTTTGGGGATCATAGTAGTGGTGTGGGGTTTGGGATGAGTGAGAGAGTGGCACTAGAGGATATATTGATAGAGGTGTAGGGTGAGAAATAGGGTAGTGCATTAAAGAGTAGTAGATTGAGGTTTGAGATGAGTCAGAGAGTTGAGGTAGAGGATATATCGAGAGAGGTATAGGGTGAGAAGACAGCTAGTATGCAGCTAGTGAGAAGACAGTAGTGCAGGTGTGGCATGGTAGTGGAGAAGATGTGGAGTGGTGTTGGTGTTGTGGTCCAGCATTTCAGCTGTTGTCGGGTGCTGGAGACGTGCTTTTGAGTGCAGACATAGTCTAGTGCAGAAGGTGAGGGCTAAGTAGGCGATGTGGTCTAGAGGAGATGTGTTGTGGCAGAGGCTGTGTAGTGTAGCAGAGATGTGGTCTACTTGCAGAGAGAGGTCTAGTTTTGGAGCTGTGGGGTAGCAAAGGAGATGTGGACTCACAGGGAGGAAGTTTAGTGGAGGAGATGAGGTCTAGTAAAGGAAAAGTGGCTGAGAGGAGGAGATGAGGTCTGCTTTAAGATGTGTGGTGTAGTGGAGGACGTGTTCACGGGGAGGAGATGGGGTCTAGTGTAGTAAAAGAGGATCTAGTGCATGGGTACTCACAAACTTTCTGTCTGGGGCTAACATTACAGTGTGGTTTGTGGCCGAGGGCCGCACTGGTAGGGGTGGGGTCAGTGGGGGGGGGGGGGGGGGCAGAGCTAGAGTAAAAAAAAATCAATCCCATTTCAAATCATTAGACTATGCGTCAATGCTGTGTTTCAAAAGCAAATGTACCTACAAAGAGCACATTTGATAATACATTTCTATTAGCAGATAATAGCAATCTTAAGAGGCATTGCATAGCTTCATATACACTTTGTCCCCGATTCCATCACAGTCTCTCTCTCTCTGTCAGTCAGTCTCTCTCTCAGTCAGTCAGTCTCTCTCTCTCTCTCTCTCTCTCTGTCAGTCAGTCTCTCTCTAAGTCAGTCAGTCAATCTCTCTTAGTCAGTCAGTCTCGCTCTGTCAGTCTCGCTCTCTGTCAGTCAGTCTCTCTCAGTCAGTCTATCTCTCTGTCAGTCTCTCTCTCTGTCAGTCTCTCTCTCAGTCAGTCTCTCTCTCTGTCAGTCTCTCTCAGTCAGTCAGTCTCTCTCTGTCAGTCAGTCTCTCTTAGTCAGTCAGTCTCTCTTAGTCAGTCAGTCTCTCTCTCTGTCAGTTTCTCTCAGTCAGTCAGTCAGTCAGTCTCTCTCAGTCAGTCTCTCTCTGTCAATCTCTCTCAGTCAGTCTTTCTCTCTGTCAGTCTCTCTCTTTCTCTCTCTCCCTCAGCCTCTCTCAGCCTCTCTCTCTCTCTCTCATTCTCTCTCTTGGTCAGTATCTCTTTCAGTCAGTCTCCCTCTCTGTCAGTCAATCAGTCTCTCTCTGTCAGTCAACAAGTCTCTGTCAGTCAATAAGTCTCTCTCTGTCATTCTCTCTTTCTGTCTCTCTCTCCCTCAGTCACTCAGTCAGTCTGTCTCTCTCTCTCTCTGTTATTCTCTCTATCGGTCAGTCTCTTTTTCAGTCAGTTTCTCTCAGTCAGTCTCTCTCTCTCTCAGTCTCTCTCTCTGCCAGTCAGTCTCTCTCAGTCAGTCAGTCTCTCTCGGTCAGTCAGTCTCTCTCTCTGTCAGTCATTCGCTCTCTGTCAGTCAATCAGTCTCTCTCTCTCTCAGTCAGTCTCTCTCTCAGTCAGTTTCTCTCTCTGTCTCTCTCTGTCAGTAAGTCTCTCTCTGTCATTCTCTCTCTCAGTCAGCCTCTCTCTGTCAGTCAGTCTCGCTCTGTCAGTCTCACTCTCTGTCAGTCAGTCTCTCTCTCAGTCATTCTCTTTCTCTCTGTCAGTCTCTCTCTTTACTCTCTTTCCACTCTCTCTCCACTTTCTCTCTCTCATATCTCTCTCTCTCTCCACTCTTTCTCTCTCAACTGTTTCTCTCCTCTGTCTCCACTCTCTCTCTCTCTCCTCTCTCTCCACACTCTCTCCCTCCACTCTCGTTCTCCACTCTCTCTCTCTAGCCATTCTATTTTTCTGGGGGGCCATGAGTACATTACCTGCAAGGTCCACGGGCCGCAAGGAAGGCCGGCCCACGGGCTATACTATGAGTACCACGGATCTAGTGGAAACAATGTGGTTAGAGGAGAGATGTCTAGTGGAAGAGATGTGGTCTAGCAAAGGGTGTGTGGTCTAGAGGAGAGATGTGGTTTAGCCAAGGAGATATTGGTAAAGTGGAGAAGAGGAGGTCTAATGGATGAAATAAATTCGCGTGATGGTGGTGATGTGGTCTAGTGAAGGAGATGCGGTCTGTTGGTTGAGAAAAGCTAAGTAACTAATTAAATGGCATATTCATGATCAAAATCTGATAGGGTTGATAGATGCAGTTTACCACCTGGGACCGCAGAACGCGATGAGTTTTCTAATGTTACATTAAAGGTGATGTCAAGATGTTGAAAAGTACTTTTACTATGTGGATTTAGGGTCTATTCCATCCATAGGTACGCGCCTAAGGATAGCCCGGTGCACTGCTGCTTCCCATACCAAATTTGGTCATTTGGATTCACCGACTGCTGCGTACTTTTGGTAATGTGCTCTTTTTCAACATTTTTTTTACATTACAGGAAGAATTATTACTCTGGCTCTGAAAATACGATATGATCCAGATGACCCGAACTGGCTTTGGGAAGAGGCGGCCTATGCTTAATGCAGCAGCAAAGGTTGCAGTGTCTATGCAGGTGTTTATCAAGCCACTATGCTGCTGCACTGCGCATGTGTGGACTTCACTGTGGCGGCTGGAAAAGCAGAAGCATTATATGAAAGATGCCCTTAAGTTGGAGTTCGCCAAAGTGGTACCACTATTAGCCTACGATGCATCGGCGCAGCTTCCCTTTCAGCACACTGAAGGGTAAATTGCAAGATCTGTTCAGTAGGGGGATTTTAAGCTGTAGAGGCTCCGTGACATTTGAACTTATCAGGCTGAAATTAAAACGTATCTCATCCTGGTACTGGCCTCTGAGCCTAAGGATAAAATGGCGCTGAATGAGGCACATGCTGTTCTTTAACCTGCCTTACTCCTGGAACTAAACAATTCAGTAGTAACATTTCTTACCTGCCTACCTTTGAAATATATGGCTGACAAGGCAAAATATTGAAGGATCTTTTTCACTTTTTATTGAGAGCTTTAAGAGCTTTGTGGCAGTAGAGTTCTAGAATACCATGTGAAGAAGACAACTGCATTTTGATTAAAATTGTATTTTGCGCACAATACTATAAGGCATTTGTAGGAAGTGACTTACCAAATTTTAGTGGAGCAACAGATGACATGGCAGTAAAAAAAGTGTAGGTTTTGGTCGTCTGTTAATTGAGCATATAGGCATTGGTCCAAAATTTGTAACAGAGATTAGAAGATGTAGAGTTTGTAACTCAGCACTCGAAACTAAAGCTCACATCTTTAGGGCTTGATGACTCTTACAAAGAAAACTATACAGAGGAATGTAAATCATTGTAGAGCTGAACGTGAAAAGGTCATTATGAGGAAATTATTGAATACACAGAATTTAAAAACTGTAGTTATACTGTATGCAGTAGTGTTGTGTTATGTTTAATGTGGTATGTAAATTAAGATGACATTGTCCTGAATCTGTAACTTTAGGTGTATATGGTGCTGGGAACCTTGAATACACGCATTTCTAGTGTTGGAGATGTGATACACAGAAGCCTGGGGCTGCTGGTGGAGATGTGGCGTAATGTGGGAGATGTCTGTTGGTGGCGATGTGGTTCAGTGGGGTTTGTGGTCGAGTGGTGGACTGGTGGTCAGTGAAAGCGTGGCCTTCCCGTAAAGCCGCATTGCACTGGCGGTAATGAGCATGAGGTCTAGTGACGGGTATATGGTGGTGGAGATGTCTTCTAGTGCTAAGGGCCTTATCCACAGTTTAATAGGCTATAATGCACTTACAATTCGCCAGATGGGACATATGCTGCATTCATGATGGTGCACCCGTCCCCACTACGCTAAACATACCCCAGAGTTATTGATCTAAACAGGGCGCCAGAGTTGTTCTAATTTCCACTGCCCTACCTGGGCTGCTGTGTGCTGTTAAAGTGTTGTCTTATCTGCCAGAATTCCGTGTGCTGAGATGCAGACACGGCTCCATCACTTGGCCTCAGCACCAGGCCTGTAAGCCCTCAGGCGCATATGAACTCGGGTGAAAGTACAGAAGGCTGGTTATTCGACCGTGGACAAGTGGCCCCTGGCGGTCTTCTTCTTTCTCTGGTGTTTTGGGCTCCAGACGAGTGTCCCGACAGGCGGCCATCTTTGGAGGTGGCGATGAGGCGTGCAGGGGCGGAGAGGAATCCCTCAACTATGATTTACCGCCGCCGACTCTCCAGGCAAAGTTCACGCGCATCCATCATGCGGCGAGGGGAAGTTTTCCCACATTGTGATTAACGGGATTCATCAAACGTGACATGGCCGATAAAATATGAGATGGCGTCTTCCACGACTTAAAACTTAATTAAAACCATATATCAAAAGCGCAGCGCCCCGGGCCTAATGCAACTTGATAAAATTATCCTAATTCACTTCATTTTCAATCTCAAGGTCCCTGATGGAAGGATGAGGGAGCGATGGCGGGTCTGGAGCAGAAACTCCCTCTCGGGAATATTCATGGGGCCGCGAGCTGAGTCCGTGACCCGCCGGAAGACGCGCGAGCCCGCCCCACTAGGAATAAGGATGGAGGACACCCCTCCTCCGCGTACGTGAAAAGACGTCGCATCGGATTGGTCAAGTGTCCTCTGCTCCCAACATGTGAAGACTTACAAGCTGAATACCAGAACTTAGTTTGTCAAACCAAAAAAAAATGACAGGAGAAGCCATGCAGCCCGCACCACCCATTGTCACCTGCCAGTGTGGTGGTACCTACACAACTACTAAACATCACACTGCAACAAGTGGGACACTACAGACTGTTCAAGGCCTCCAAAGCTATAAGGAGGGCTTTGCAGCAGGTATTAGTTTTGAATGTATATTGAATCCATAAACAACTGTTATTCTGCTCATCTCTATATTATACAAACAGCGACGCCATTTAGCATCTGTCGTAGGGGCTGGCGTTGACAATTAAGTGCAAGTGCCGAGCAATGGAAACCCGGCTCAAATTAAGCACTGCTCAATGCTAGACAGTGGAGTGCACATGATGTAGGGCACGCCTGTGAAAGGCACTTCTGCATAAAAGTCCATGCAGATTCGAATTAAGGCCTAAAACTAATATTTTCTGCAGTCTCTACTTGTATCCATCTCTTGGGGTAAATATGCGGGATATCACGGGAAACCGCAGTTGAAAGAGGTATTTCCAGGCGAGTTGCCTACCTCAATGTGCACATGTGGAGTAGGGTGTGGCCTGCAGGCAATTTCTTTCTTCCGATTCTCAAACGGAGGAGTTCAGGACCCCAAACACAGTATACCTCCCACGCATTCTGGTTTGCACTGATTTAGAATCACCAGCAGGGCTCCCTCTTTATTAACCCTTAAAAAGGGCACCGGAAGCAAGATCCCCTGAGATCCATTAGGAATAAAGTAAGTCATCAGGTCTCCAGTGTGGTTGGATCTTTCCTCAAAGCAAGATATTACTCTTCAGGGGCAGAGGGTAGCGTTCCCTTAGGTCAGTGTCCATCAGTGACCTTAAGTTCAGTGTCCATTGGCGACCTTAAGTTCAGTGTCCATCAGTGACCTTAAGTTCAGTGTCCATTGGCGACCTTAAGTTCAGTGTCCATTGGCGACCTTAAGTTCAGTGTCCATTGGCGACCTTAAGTTCAGTGTCCATTGGCAACCTTAAGTTCAGTGTCCATCAGTGACCTTAAGTTCAGTGTCCATTGGCGACCTTAAGTTCAGTGTCCATTGGCGACCTTAAGTTCAGTGTCCATTGGCGACCTTAAGTTCAGTGTCCATTGGCGACCTTAAGTTCAGTGTCCATCAGTGACCTTAAGTTCAGTGTCCATTGGCGACCTTAAGTTCAGTGTCCATTGGCGATCTTAAATTCAGTGTCCATTGGCGACCTTAAGTCTAGTGTCCATCGGTGGTCTTCCAGTACCTTCAGTTCAGAGCTCGGGCTCAGCAAGCTCCTGTAATCACCTCCCTCTCGGGCCATTGTGCAGTGCGCATAGGTTGATGTCTGAGATAGACAGCCTACTGCCTCCCATGATGAAGCCGAGGCAGAGCTGACCTTTGCTCAGATAGCACCCTGGATAAAACAGAATTTGGCGAACGCTTCCACTCGTCATCTTTAATTATTATTGTGTTTAGAAAGTGGGGAGGTAGTGTTGGGTTGGGGGAAGGAGGAAATTGGAACGTGAACGGTGAGAGAACAAGAGAGAGGAAAAATCAGACTTCAGAACAATGGTTAACCTGCTTTTCTGCCGTGGTGAAACAGGTAGTACACAAAAACGGACCGGGCTACTCGTTGATTTAACTGCTATATGATTCAAGCAAAGATCAATAGAAACAATTCAATTTGATCTGGATATTTATTTAACCTTTTCATATGGTAAACAGACATAATATCGGCTACAAAATATCGACTGGACATAATATCGAGTTCAAAATATAGACTGGACAAAATATCGAATGGACAGAATATAGACATCAAAAATATCATTTTTAAGGTAAGTAATGTAATATCGAATGTTAAAAATATAGAAAAATATAGAAAGTTAAAATATCGAAGTATACAATATAGGTTATTAAAATTATCGAATTTTGAATAGTATTGAATTTTTTATAGTGTTTTTATGTTATTATATGTGTGAAAATTGTGTATTTATGTTATAATTAATTTTAAATAATGAAATATGTTTTTTAAATTTTTGCGTAATTAAATTCTGTAGCGGGTTGTGGGTTTATAGGGGAATAGGGTGGGAAGTAATTTAATTATAATTAATTAAATATGTAAATTTATTTATTGGTATTCATTTTTAATTAATTGTTAATTAATTTATATTTGGTAATTAATTACATTTTAATTGGCAATTAATTTTAATTAATTGATTAATTGCTAATTATGTTAATTTTACTAATTTATTTTCTGTAGCTGGTTGTGGGTTTATAGGGGAATTGGGTGGGAAGTAATTTAATTATAATTAATTAAATATGTAAAAATATTTATTGGTATTTTTTTAGAATTAATTGTTAATTACATTTTAATGGGTAAATAATTAATTTTTAATTGGCAATTAATTTTATTTAATTGATTAATTGCTAATTATGTTAATTTTACTAATTTATTTTCTGTAGCGGGTTGTGGGTTTATAGGGGAATAGGGTGGGAAGTAATTTATTTATAATTAATTAAATAATTCAATTTATTTAATTGTATTTAATTTGAAATAAATGTTAAATAAGTTTTAATTGTTAATTAATACATTTTTAATTTTTAATTAATTTTGATTAATAGGTAACTAATAGTAATAATTAATTTTAATTTGTAATTTTAATTGATTAATTGTTATATTATATTAAAATGGTAATTACTTTAAATTAATTTTTTATAAATATTAATTTATATTTTTTTAAATAATATATGAAGTATTTACTTTCCCTATTGTTGCATTCTTTGGAGTGGGAATAGTAATTTTAACCCCTACGCTATCCAACGCTTTCCCTACTGTTGCACTTTTCGGAGTGGGAATAGTAATTTTTACCCCTACGCTATCCAACGGTTTCCCTACTGTTGCACTCACTGGAGTGGGAATAGTAATTTTTACCCCTATGCTATCCAACGCTTTCCCTACTGTTGCACCCACTGGAGTGGGAATAGTAATTTTTACATCTACGCTATCCAACGCTTTCCCTACTGTTGCACTCACTGGAGTGGGAATAGTAATTTTTACCCCTACGCTATCCAACGCTTTCCCTACTGTTGCTGTTGCACCCACTGGAGTGGGAATAGTAATTTTTACCCCTACGCTATCCAACACTTTCCCTACTGTTGCACTCTTTGGAGTGGGAATAGTAATTTTTACCCCTACGCTACCCAACGCTTTCCTTACTGTTGCACTCACTGGAGTGGGAATAGTAATTTTTACCCCTACGCTATCCAACGCTTTCCCTACTGTTGCACTCTCTGGAGTGGGAATAGTAATTTTTACACTTCCGCTATCCTACGGTAATAATATTGATTATTATTTAATTATATTATGTTACTATATATATATATGTTTTAACAAATATGATTGTACATTTTTTTATAACTTTAATTAATTATTTAATTATTATAAGGTAATTTAAGTATTTTTAAGTATATTTTAGTAATGAATTTTTAATATTAATTTAATTTAATTTAACACTGTTTTTAATAAAGTCGATATTTTACTAAACTATATTTTTGTAAACGATATTTTGTACTCCATATTTTTGTACTTACCTGTTTGTAGATACAAACTCGATATTCTGTCTGTCGATATTTTGTCAACGATATTTTTGCTACTCAATATTATGTCCCTCGATATTATGTCAGTGATCCTTTTCATATGTCATTTTAAATGGTTTTTTTTTTCTCCAAAAAGTCTGAAGTAAGACAAACACGTATTCATTCAAAAATGAGTATACAATACAAATACCAAAAATGACATATTCATACACATGACATTACTGTATGTAGAACAAAACATATTTTGATACACCAATCAATAATTAACAAATAAGCAATAACACACTGTGTTTAGTTCTGCTTACTTACAAAGTACTCGAACCACACTATGTTCCATTTGTTCCTAGAGACAAGTTGAAGAACCCAAATATGATTGATTTGCAAAAAGGAAAATGTCACAAAATAGAATGAAGATTTGTAATATGATGGTGCTACACTCCAGCAAACCACATGGACTTTGTTTGGGTTTTTTCATCCCTCGACATAACACTTTTATGAGAAGCCCATTATCTCAATAAATACCATACAATAAACCACGAGTTGAAAGATAACCCAGAGCCTGCTGTCAGATATCTCTCTCTCCATAGGACAGATCTTTAAACTGCTGCTCCCTTGCGTATGCAGTGATGTGTTTTGTATTTCCACTGCAATTTCAGTAGGACAGGTAGGTAAGTATACTTGTAAAGCGCACTGTTACTCCATCTTGGAGTGTCCTGGCACTGTATGCCGCTGGGGAACCCGTCCTGGCTTTCCCTGTGAGATGGTCCCTCCTGGGCACCTCCAAGGTGAAGCCAGGCATCCCCGGCGCTGATGGGGCCGTTGTGGAGATAAAGCACGCTATTGCCAAAGTTGCAGAGTGGGACCCATGGTTAGCGTAGGCACCTTAGCAAGAATTATCGTGTCCGCGGACATTGACCCAAGACCCTGCCGCATCGGGAATTGAACCCTGGTCTCGGGCGGATCTCTGCTTCAGGGTCTGCCGCCTCTAACCAGTGAGCCACACTTCAGCTGCCTTTACCCGACTTCTGAAGTTTTGTTGCTAAATTGCATTAGGGAGGGGAATGAGGGATCAGTGCTACTTGTCTTGGCTCTAATATGGCTCTGCAGTTCCAAGAGACACAGGGCCAAGCCAGGCTTTTGGCTGGAGACACAATAGTAGCCTTGCCCTCCTTTACTTGGTTGTATTCAGGTACCTGACGTACATCATTTCTGACTTGAAATGCACAAAAATGTAATGCTGTAAATGCCAGGTTTAGATGTGTTTCCAGTGTGTAATAGAACACATCCACATGTAACTGAGTTATGGAGGAATTCCTTTTTCGTGGAAAACATTATAGTAGAGGAATAGAAAAGTAATCATTTTCAACAGTTTAAAATTCCTCTGTGAGTACTCGTGGAAGTCTACAACCGGCGAAGTTGTCTTGCGGTATTCCATGGAGTCTTGTAAACAACTGATAGTTAGATATTTACTCCAAACATGGGGGAAATCCTTAGTGAGAAAAAAACTAATCTTGATTATTCATCATTCTTTTGCAACCAGTTCTTTAACGGTATGAGTAATTGCTGCAATAAGGAACACTAAAATGATACAAGACAATCAGAGGTACTTTATTGGCATAAGTTACACAAATGTCCTCAAAGTAAGTACATAAAAGATTAGAAACTCTAATACAGTGGTAGTTGGTTTCCATGATACTGTATGCCGTGTGTGTCTGTCTTTTAGTATCTATAGAAAGATTAACTTGCCCGCACTGCTGTTTAGGGGAGAATCCTAGGATGGCACAGAACTTTTTCTTCTGTTCCTTGGCAAAGGTCTGCAGAAAGCGAGGCCGATGTCACTGATGCTGCATGTGGGGCAGTGAAAGAGTCTCTCTACCCATCCTTCTGGAAGATTCCATCTTCCCTGGGTTTCTGGTTCAGTCGGTGTCAGCCGGGCTATGTTTCCTGCCTGTGGGCAGTCAGTTTATAGTACGTCTGTCTACTGGACTCAGTGCTCATTCATTCCTCCTTGAACCCTGGCTTTGAGTGTACCGGGCATTGCCAGGTCAAGCTCAGAAATTGCTGTACCTCTCGGGCTGCCGCCAAGCTGGCACTGCAGCAAAACGTTATTAAAGCTCCTCAGGCTTGTAGAGTAGATTTCATCTGGAGCCCAAGTGCAATATAGACGAATGTGATATGAAAACTGCAATAACACCAGGTGCTGCTCAAGGGAAAATTACCTGTTGCTGAAAATTAAAGTGGAACTCCAGCATCTGGAGAGCACGTACTTAAGAGCGCGCTTACACAATTACCTGACTTAGCTCAAGGCTTTTTTTTTCTTTTTTTTTTTTTACAAAGCACACACTCGTTAAGATAAATGTTTCCCTGAAAACAACGAATTTCTTGAAATACTCTCTAAAATGAAGGCGTTGTCTTTAATGCTAAACGTTCTAAGCAAAATGGCGTCTGCTTGACAACCCTAAGGATTCAACACTCGGAGCTTTGCAGCTGAGGTCAACTAGACGATCAGCTAGAGCAACTGCAAAATCCCTGCTCAGGGCATGACGCTAGAAGCTCTAGCGTCATGCCTAGGCAGAGTTCGCTTCAAGAAGCGTTGCACCTGGTGCTAGATCGATTTAAGAATATATGATCCCGCTTTAAACATTTGAGTATATATGTGCGTGTGTGAAGCTGCCCTTTTTCAGATTACCTGATTTTGAACTGTAAATTAAAAAATGCAATTCTCAAAAATCTTTGTCCACTTGGTTAACTTTTACAAGCAGTTTCTGAAATGCTCAGAATGTTCTGATAGATGTGTTTCCAGTGTGTAATAGACTAACTTGTGTGGTACCACGGGAAACTTCACAACATCTAAATGCTAAGGCATGGAGACAAAGGTTAAGAGGGAATGACATACAATGAAAGATGATGACGGTGCTTAATTTGTTCTGGTGTTTGCCATACTCGGCACTGGTACTTAATTGTTAACACCAAACCCACTTACTTACTATAGCCCACCACATGATGGCGCTGTCTGACTGTTTTTGAGAGAAGCACACCAGTTTAACAATTAAACACACTTTAAAAAAAAATCATAATTCTAGTGCATCCAGCCCATTATTACTGCTTTGTGTGGCCTGGGATGGTCCAATCACATTTACAGCAGTGTAATTATTAATAGGGTGCGTTGATTCTGGCATGTGGCAGTGATGCCAGCTCCAATTGGTAGTTGGCTCCCGAACAATGATTTAGGCCCCAGCACTTGTTTATTTACAAATTAAGCTATGGTGACATTGGGTCGGCTGTTTTTCGTTGATTTGCCAGTCTTAATCTCTTTTTACTGGCCGGGGCTATTTCTGAAGAATTAATGCAAAACGTGTCTATGCCTATAGGTTCACGGCTTGCTTAATATTCAGTATTAGTTCTCTTAAATTGACAGCCTGACAGATGGTGCTGAGCTACAGCTTTTGAGGAAATTAAAATAGAGAAGGGGTGGTACAAGGGAAAAGGAGGCCGCGGTGGGCTTTCAGGAAGTTTGTTCAGTGACAACGGCCACAGAGTTGATTTCGCACTCGTCCAAAATATATTCAACAAAGGCTCCATCTTGGGACTAATGTCTCTGCTGGGTTTTGCTTTTGCAAGTTATGCGATGGCTGGGGTGCACTGCCTTGTGTCAGGCCAGAGAATAATATTCTGTGTCATGAGAGCATGAACTTCTGCACTGAGAGTATCGGGTAATGCTGGGATAATGTTCTGCACCGTGAGTAGAAGGAAATAGGATTATGGTCTGTGATTACACAACGGACGGACAATAATGTTATGCAGTGCAAACATCAGGTCATAGGGGAATGTTTTACAGTGTAGGTATTAGGCCATAAAATATGGCATAGGAACATGTTTGTGGAAACATACAAGAGTAATACAAAAGTCGCTTTGTGCACTTACTGGTCCAGAAGTTTGTCTAAATGAATGAATAATTTGATTTTATAAAGTGCTCGAACCACCCCAACTGGGGTATCTCGGCACAGCCAAAACAAACGGCTGGACACAAAATCTAGATCCTAAAATAGTGCTGTTTTAGATGCTTTCCTAAATTTGCTGTAGTCAGGGCAGGTTTTAGCTGAGAAGGGTAGTTTGTTCCAGATGGTGCAGCCAAGCAAGAGAAAGATCTTCCACCTCATCTAGAGCGTCGACTACTAGGGACTGACAATAACTCCTCACTGGAATGCAATTCCTACTGCGGTGCTGTCGTTTCAGTCTCTGACAAAGGTACTTAGGGCCTTTGCCCTGCAGAGCTTTATAGGTTAGAGAGCACACTTTGAATACTACTCTTCACTGTCCGAGCAGCTGTCTCTGGCACTGACAGAGTCCGGGGAAGTGGTCCCTACAATGGTACAGCAAAGAAGACATTCCTTAATAAATGTTGGAGCCCTCTGCGGTCCATAACGCCAGGACCATTGGGTGATCTTGGGCCAGGCTTGGGCCTTGGCAAGGCCTCTAGAACTGATGACAGCAGTCCCATCCCAGGCTAAGATCTGGACTGCTGCCTTTGACTGCCCCAGCCTTCTTTGCCTTCCAGAGCTCAGACAAGCTGCATGTCAGGCTTTTTCCTCCAGATCTTGTTAATTGTAATGAGCACCCAGCAATGTCAACGGTGAACTTGATATTGTTTTAGAATGCTAGGGCTGCAATATTGTTTTTATGTGATTTATTTATGTAGTTAGTGTAATGTGGAGAAGGCTCAGATTGTTTAGGAGCACTTTTCAGGAAGACAATAAAACAGAAGCATAAGGAAACAGAATTCTAAAAAAAAGAATTTACCCTCAGTGGGCCAATGAGCAAGAGAAAGATTAGGGAATGCCATTAACGGGGTTCAAGTAAAAATATGAATCGTCATCAAGAGGGCGAAATAACGGGAGAAGCATTGGTTAGTAAAGATTATTGTAGAAGTATTGATTCTCCACTGGTAGCCCTGGACAAGAAGTCAAGGCTTATCCAGAGATGGTAGTGCGAAGGTTGCCACCACAGTTGAACAAAAATGTATTGCAAGCGATACTGGTCAGTATCCAGCCCTGCCTACTGCATTTAAAAATATGATGTATTTTTTAATGCACTTAGTGCCACATTATGAGTTGCTAAGTGCAGGAAGTACTGAATACTGGGTCTGAATTACAGTTTCTGGATGGAATTTCCACCCTTGTAATATACAACTGTGGGGGTCCCGAATTCCGGTGCTGTTTCTGCACAGAAATTATTTTTTAAGGGAAACAGAAGTGGGGTTACTTGGTGGAAGTCGAACCTGGTCAACCTGTAGGAAGTCTCTAGATTTAGTGAACACTTGAAATGCTGGTCTCTGGTAAAAGAAATAAAGTTTGCAACATATCAATCAATCAATCAGATGCCTTGTAAAGCACAATTACTCACGTAAGGGTCTCCGGGCGCTGTGTGGGGGGGGGGGCTGCTGATCCGTTGAAGGAGCTGTGGTTCTAAGAGCCAGGTCTTGAGGTTCCTGAATTGAAGTAGTGATGGTGATTGCCTAAGGTTGAGAGTCAGGGTGTTCCAGGTCTTTGCTGCAAGGTAGGAGAAAGATCTTCCATCGGCTGTGGTCTTGCAGATACATGGGAGAGTAGTCAGGGCCAGTTGGGCGAAGTGGATGTCTCTGGTGGGCGCGTGGAATGCAAGGCAATGAATGAGGTACACAGGTCCTGCGTCGTGTAGGGCTCTGTAGGTGTATGTGAGGAGCTTGAATGTGATTCTTTTGTTGACTGAGAGCCAGTGGAGGTCTCTTGGGTTGCTGGTGATGTGGGTGCGACAGGGGTTGTTGAGGATGAGTACGGCAGAGGCATTCTGAATGATCTACCATTTTTTGAGGAGTTTCTGAGTGGTGCCGGCGTAGAGTGCGTTGCCATAGTCGATTCTACAGCGGATTAGTGCGTGGGTGACCATCTTTCTGGACTCGTTGGGGAACCACTTGAATATCTTTTGGAGCCGATGTAGTGTGTGGAAGCAGGACAATGAGACATCATTGATCTGGCAGCTCATAGTGAGCGAGGAGTCCAGGATGATGCCAAGATGTTGTGGGCGGTCTGTGGGTGTCGGGGGGGGGAGGTTCCACGTGCTCCGGGCCACCAGGAGTTGTCCCAGGCAGAGGGGGTGGAGCCCATGATGACGACTTTGGTCTTCTCTGAATTGAGCTTGAGGTAGCTGTTCCTCATCCAGGTGGTGACAGCCTTCATCCCGTAAGAACCCCAGTTTCCCCATAACAATGTACTATATAAATGGGGTTGGCTGAGGGGGGTACCGATTATAAAAAGAATGTGGCAATGTTATTCAATGAAGAAGATTTGCGAGGTCTGGAAATATTTGAGAATTGTCCCTTGTGTCTTTCCTCTAATTGTGAATCAAAGCAGTAGCCTAATGCAAAATTATATTTCCACCATCCAAAATGTTAAAGGGTTCTCCAGATGACTTCTCCCATGTCATCATTTCTTAGCCACTAGTGTGCTCCTTGAAAAAGCCCTCAGTATTTCTGTGCAATAATTGGTGTCTTCTTTTTATCAATGACCATGTAGCTCTGATGCGCTGCCATCACCCTGTGTAAGGACAGCCAAGTGGGGCCCCCTGATTGGTTGTGGGCTGTGCCCCACAGGGCCCGACAGAGATGTGTGCTACAACTCACCAGGCCTATAACACTCTTTGCAAAGCTCTCAGCTTCTAACATAGTCTTCGCAGAGCTCTCAGCTCCTGTCCCTGTCTCAATGAAGGTCTAAGCTCCAGTCACTGTCTCAGCAAAGGTCTCAGCCCCTTTATAGTTTTTTCAGTCATTGCGAAGCTCTCTACCCCTCTCAAAGCCTGTAGGAAACTCTCAGTTGTTGTCATAGTCATTGTAAAGCTTGGCGTTCTGGTCACTCTATTTGCAAATCTATTAGCTCCTATCATAATCTTTGTGTAGCTCTTAGCTCAGGTCATTCTTTGCAAAGCTCTCAGGCAATCTGAAGCTTTGCGAAGCTCACAGCCCCAGTATTAGTCTTTGTGAAGCTCTCCGTCCCTGTATCAGTCTTTGTGAAGCTCTCCGTCCCTGTCTCAGTCTTTACGATGCTCTCAGCCCTTGTATCAGTCTTTTCGAAGCTCTCAGGCAATCTGAATCTTTGCGAAGCGCTCAGCTCCCTTCACAGTCCTTGCAAAGCTCTCAGCCCCTGTATCAGTCTGCAATGCTCTAAGTCCCTGTATTAGTCTTTGCAAAGCTCTCTGCCCCTGTATCAGTCTTTGCATGCAAAGTTCTCAGTCTCTGTATCAGTCTTTGCGATACTCTCAGCCCCTGTATCAGTCTTTGTGAAGCTCTCTGTCCCTGTATCAGTCGTTGTGAAGCTCTCTGTCCCTGTATCAGTCGTTGTGAAGCTCTCCGTCCCTGTATCAGTCTTTGTGAAGCTCTCCGTCCTTGTATCAGTCTTTGCGACACTCTCCGTCCCTGTATCAGTCTTTGTGAAGCTCTCCGTCCCTGTATCAGTCTTTGCGATACTCTCAGATCCTTTATCAGTCTTTTCGAAGCTCTCAGGCAATCTGAATCTTTGTTAAGCTCTCGGCTCCCTTCACAGTCCTTGCAAAGCTCCCAGCCCCTATATCAGTCTGTAAAGCTCTAAGTCCCTGTATCAGTCTTTGCAAAGCTCTCAGCCCCGGTATCAGTCTGCAAAGCTCTGAGTCCCTGTATCAGTCTTTGCATGCAAAGTTCTCAGTCCCTGTATCAGTCTTTACAGAGCTCTCAGCTCCTGTCACAGTCTTTGTGAAGCTCTCAGTCCCTCTTTCAGTCTTTGTGAAGCCCTCAGTCCGTATATTAGTATTTGCGATGCTCTCAGCCCCTGTTCAGTCTTTGTGAAGCTCTCAGCCCCTGTATCAGTCTTTGTGAAGCTCTCAGCCCCTGTATCAGTCTTTGTGAAGCTCTCAACCCCTGTATCAGTCTGCAAAGCTCTTAGTCCCTGTATCAGTCGTTGTAAAGCTCTCTGCCCCTGTATCAGTCTTTAAATGCACAGTTCCCAGTCCCTGTATCAGTCTTTGCATGCAAAGTTCTTAGTCCCTGTATCTGTCTTTGCAGAGCTCTCAGCTCCTGTCACAGTCTTTGTGAAGCTGTCAGCACCTATAGCAGTCTTTGTGAAGCTCCCAGTCCCTGTTTCAGTGTTTGCGAAGCCCTCAGTCCGTATATTAGTATTTGTGATGCTCTCAGCCCCTGTTCTGTCTTTGTAAAGCTGTCAGCCCATGTATCAGTCTTTGTGATGCTCGTAGCCCCTGTATCAGTCTTTGTAAAGCTCTCAGCCACTGTATCAGTCTTTGCAAAGCTCTCAGCCCCTGTATCATTCTTTGTGATGCTCTAACCCCCTTTATCATTCTTTGCGATGCTCTCAGTCCCTGTATCAGTATTTGCGATGCTCTCAGCCCCTGTATCAGTCTTTGCGAAACTCTCAGCCCCTGTATCTGTCTTTGCATGCGAAGTTCTTAGTCCTTGTATCAGTCTTTACAGAGCTCCCAGCTCCTGTCACCGTCTTTGTGAAGCTGCCAGCACCTATAGCAGTCTTTGTGAAGCTCTCAGCCCCTGTTCTGTCTTTGCGAAGCTCTCAGCCCCTGTATCAGTCTTTGTGATGCTCGTAGCCCCTGCATCAGTCTTTGTGAAGCTCTCAGCCACTGTATCAGTCTTTGTGCAGCTCTCAGCCTCTGTATCAGTCTTTGCAATGCTCTCAGACCCTGTATCAGTCTTTGCAAAGCTCTCAGCCCCTGTATCAGTCTTTTTGAAGGTTTCAGTATGTATATCAGTGTTTGCGATGTTCTCAACCCCTGTTCTGTCTTTGCAAAGCTCTCAGCCCCTGTATCAGTATTTGTGATGCTCGTAGCCCCTGTATCAGTCTTTGTGAAGCTCTCAGACCCTGTATCAGTCTTTGTGAAGCTCTCAGCCTCTATATCAGTCTTTGTGAAGCTCTCAGCCCCTGTATCAGTCTTTGCGAAGCTCTCAGCCCCTGTATCATTCTTTGCGAAGCTCTCAGCCCCTGTATTAGTCTTTGCGATGCTCTCAGCCGCTGTATCATTCTTTGCGATGCTCATAGCCGCTGTATCATTCTTTGCGAAGCTCTTAGCCCCTGTATCAGTCTTTGCAAAGCTCTCAGCCCCAGTATCAGTCTTTGCGAAGCTCTCAGCCCCTGTATTGGTCTTTGTGAAGCTCTTAGTCCCTGTATCAGTCGTTGTAAAGCTCTCTGCCCCTGTATCAGTCTTTGCAAAGCTCTCAGCCCCTGTATCAGTCTTTGTGAAGCTCTCAGACCCTGTATCAGTCTTTGTGAAGCTCTCAGCCTCTATATCAGTCTTTGTGAAGCTCTCAGCCCCTGTATCAGTCTTTGCGAAGCTCTCAGCCCCTGTATCATTCTTTGCGAAGCTCTCAGCCCCTGTATTAGTCTTTGCGATGCTCTCAGCCGCTGTATCATTCTTTGCGATGCTCATAGCCGCTGTATCATTCTTTGCGAAGCTCTTAGCCCCTGTATCAGTCTTTGCAAAGCTCTCAGCCCCAGTATCAGTCTTTGCGAAGCTCTCAGCCCCTGTATTAGTCTTTGTGAAGCTCTTAGTCCCTGTATCAGTCGTTGTAAAGCTCTCTGCCCCTGTATCAGTCTTTGCAAAGCTCTCAGCCCCTGTATCAGTCTTTGTGAAGTTCTCAACCCCTGTATCAGTCTTTGCAAAGCTCTCAGCCGCTGTATAAGTCTTTGTGAAGCTTTCAGTACGTATATCAGTATTTGCAATGCTCTCAGCCCCTGTATCAGTCTTTGCGAAGCTCTCAGCCCCTGTATCAGTCTTTGCAAAGCCCTCAGCCCCTGTATCAGTCTTTGCGATGCTCTTAGCCCCTGTATCAGTCTTTGGGATGCTCTCAGCCGCTGTATCATTCTTTGTGATGCTCTCAGCCCCTGTATCATTCTTTGAAAAGCTCTTAGCCCCTGTATCAGTGTTTGAGAAGCTCTCAGCCCATTTATCAGTCTTTGCGAAGCTCTCAGCCCCTGTATTAGTCTTTGCGATGCTTTTAGCCGCTGTATCATTCTTTGCGATGCTCTCAGCTGCTGTGTCTTTCTTTGCATTTCTCTCAGCCCCTGTATCAGTCTTTGCAAATCTCTCCGCCTCTGTATCAGCCTTTGCGAAGCTCTCAGCCCCTGTGTCAGTCTTTGCCAAGCTTTCAGCCCCTGTATCAGTCTTTGCGATGCTCTCAGCCGCTATGTCATTCTTTGCGATGCTCTCAGCCCCTGTATCATTCATTGCGATGCTCTCAGCCCCTGTATCATTCTTTGCGATGCTCTCAGTCCCTGTATAAGTATTTGCGATGCTCTCAGCCCCTGTAGCAGTCTTTATGAAGCTCTCAGCCCCTGTATCAGTCTTTGCAAAGCTCTCAGCCCCTGTATCAGTATTTGCGATGCTCTCAGCCCCTGTAGCAGTCTTTATGAAGCTCTCAGCCCCTGTATCAGTCTTTGCAAAGCTCTCAGCCCCTGTACCAGTCTTTGTGATGCTCTCAGCCCCTTTATCAGTCTTTGTGAAGCTCACACCTCGAGATCTTCACAAAAAACAGTCCTTCGAATGTTAAAAGGCTGAGATTGAAAGTTAGCAAGAGGTGAAACACACGCACCTTGACAGGTTGAATTGGTTGCAACCACAACTTTTTGAAAATTAGGAGATATGGGATTTCTTTGAAGGTTGGAGTGAGATGAAATGATTTGGCGGATGTTTTCTGATGCTGCGAAGTCCATTGGCATCTCGCTCGCTGAACACCGTTCTGTATCTCAGTTCCTATGCATTGCTGGAGGATGGCTAGGGCTTGGGGTGCCTCAAGCCGTGCTCCATAAACGGATATATAGGGGCAATCCTTTGAAAAAGCCTGTAACTTGAAAACTACCTTTCACTATGAGGCATCATGCCCCCCCCTGGACCCTCAAAGCGAAGGTTAAAGTGGCCGGTGGGAGGGGGGTCGCTGTACTTTTTCTCTGGTCATTCATCGTCGAGTTTCTCTTGTGCCAGAACTCCTGCCTCTTCAGCCATACCACTTGGTGAGGGGACGGTATGCGATGTACTGCCCCCATGTTCACAGACTGAGGTGCTGCTGTTCAAGGATTTTGTGTCTGGCAGAGTGGCTACCAGTTTCTGGTCCATGGTGCTACCCAGAAGATGTTAAAGATACCAGGCCCTGGTGAGATGGCTGATGGGAAGAAGTGTCCGGGGGGAGCAGGGAGGTCACGGGTCATTGCCGTACATGCCTGCCAGGGGTCCACTGTCCACGGCCGTTTACCTGCACTTGTTGTCTTTTTTAAGTCTGGCCAATCCTCCACAGCAGCAAGGCCGGGCCCGGCCCCTTTGGTAGTTTTGTGGTGTCAGAACGGCTGTTCTTGGGATGATCCTCATCCCCCCATCCATTGGGGCAGTGGTGAGGGAACAATGTTTAGAGTGGGCGTGCTGACCCTCGACATCACCCAACTGAAGCGACTTGTGCCTGCAGGTTTTACTAGTGCGAGTGCTGTACAATGAATCCTGAGGTCAAATGTTAGGTGATGTCTTATCCTTCCTTCCCAGTGCTCGCCTTTTTGTAAACACGCCTTTAAATCTTGGCCTTATCTCCTCACATTTTCTGTGCATTCAGAGACCAAGCCAAATGTCAGGCGCTTGTCTACTTTTCTTTCTCTAACTTTAAAGTGAGAGGATTTATGTGGCAAACGTGCTGGATATTAGGGGTAGGAAGGAGTTTTTTTCTAGTACACAACATTTAAATGAACTGTGTAAGTATTTTAGTATATAACAGAATTGTGAAAAGATGTGAAGAACATTTTTTATTATTTCTGAAGTGTGTTGGAAACAAATACTTTATTATGATCAAAACAAATCATTAAACTGAGGTGATGCAACTTCCACACATTTTCGTCTGTGCCCTGTATAGTTTTATTAGTAAAAGTGTATTTCTGTGCAAATGTAATGGTAATTTCAATTAAAAACGTGTTGTCTGTAATGACAGTGTGCTATCACACCAGGCATACTCCACTCTCCGCCACTCCACTCTGCTCTGCAGCACTCCACATTACACCATGCCACTGCACTCTGCGCCACTGCACTCCACACAACTCTGCACCACTGCACTCTATGGCACTGCACTCTCCTGCACCACTGCATTTCACACCACTACACTATAACTCTGCATCAATCCACTCCACCACTCCACGCACCTGCATTCTGCACCCCTGCACTTCACGCACCTGCACTCTACGCCTCTCTAGCATGTACCACTCTACTCTATGCCAATGCACACTTCACCACTCTAATATACACCACTTCTTCCTTCGCCACTGCACTCTACACCACTCCAGTCTAGGCCACACCAATCTTCTTTGCACAACTCCACTCTACGCCACTGTACTCTGAGCCACTCCGCAACACAACACTCTATACCACTGCACTCTAGGCCAATACATTCTGCACCAATGCACTTTACTCTGTAACACTCAACTCTATGCCCCTGCTCTCCACGCCAATCCACTGTACGCCACTCCAATCTACTCTGCACTACTGCATTCTATGCCACTGCACTCTACACCACTTTACTCAATGACAGTACAATCTATGCAACTGCAGTCTGCACTACACGACTCAACTATACGCCCATTCACTCTACTCTGAAAAAATGTACTCTACACCACTGAACTCTATGCCTCTCTTCTTTACTCTGTGCTACTCCACTCTGCGCTACTGCACTCAACACAACTTCACTCTGTCACTGCACTTTACACCACTGCATTCTAGGCACTGAATTGTACTCTGCATCACTGTACTCTATGCCACTCTACTCCACTCTACACCACTGCACTCTACCAATGTACTCTGCAACACAGCACTCTCCATCCCTGAACTCTCCGCCACTCTACTGTGCACTACTTCACTTCACTTCAATCAATCAATCATCTCTGTGGTTGTTGGCAACATTACAAAATGAGTTGTTCATGCAGGTCTGATAGACGTACCCGTGCCTATGCTCCTCCCTGTGGTCTATTAAGTTACGTATGGGAATTTTATGTGCCGAACAAGTTGAACGTGCATACATTTCCGCTGGTGGTTATTGTGAACGCAGTAAGCTCCATAAGGTGTGTGTGTTTTTGATAATCTCAATGAGCTTTGCATGCTCGTTTTCATTCCTATGGTTGTTAGCGACACACTGAACTCCATGAGCTGTGCATATATATTTTATGAGCTCTGTTAAAGACCTATGCATATAGTCACCCCTATGGTTTTCTGAATGCGGTTTTGAAAATATTGATCAAAGGTGCATTAATATGTCCATCTCTTCTTTGTTAGTCTCTATGAGCTTCATGAGGCGCGGGTGATAATATCATGAGCTCCATATGTCGTACAGGCATATATTCAGCCCTGTAGTTGTTCATGCAGATTTGATCAGTTCAGTGAGTTGTGTGTGCATAGATTCACAACGTCTTTGTTGCTGACACTACAAACTTGATCAGCATGCATGCAGATTCCGAGTCTTGCTTACATATATTCATCTCTTCTCTGTGGTTCTTAGCTGCACTAAGAGCTCAATGTCTTGCACATTAAATGTGTCATCTCAGTGCATAGTGGGTGCATACATTCACCCCTATGGTCTTAAGCAACACTAAGAGTTTGATGAGTTTGTGTGTAGATTTGATGAGCTCAATGAAGCATGCAGGTATAAATATATTTATTCCTCTGGTTTAGAGAGACACTTTCAGCTGAATGAGTTGTGCTTATGGATTTGAATACCTCAATGAGGCGTGCATTTATTTATTGACCCCCTATGACTAGTTTAGCCATTAGCTTGATGAGTTGCGCATGTGGGTATGATAAGCTCAATCAGTCAAGCATTCATTTGTTCACCCCTGTAATTATTCACACCACTATAAGCTCGATGAGTTGTGCATGTGGTTTTGATGAATTCATGCCTATGTTCTCCTCTATGATTATTGTCAAGGCCATGAGCTTGACGAGTTGTGCATGTGGAGTTGAGAAGTTCAATCAGTCATGCATGCCTGTCTACACCGTTGTGATTATTGTCAGTGCCATAAGCTCGATGAGTTGTGCATGTGGTTTTGATGAGTTCAACCAGTAATTCATGCCTATGTTCTCCTCTATGATTATTGTCAAGGCCATGAGCTTGACGAGTTGTGCATGTGGAGTTGAGAAGTGCAGTCAGTCATGCATGCCTGTCTACACCGTTGTGATTATTGTAAGTGCCATAAGCTTGATGGGTTGTGCATGTGGACTTGATGAATTAAATCAGTCATGCATGCCTGTGTTCACCCCTGTGATTATTAGCATCACCATGAGATTGATGGCTTGTGCATGTGGATTTGATGAGTTCAATCAGTTGTGCATGCCTATGATCACCCCTGTGATTGTCAACTCTCTTGGAGCACCAAACACCCAAGTCTTACCTGTCCCATAGAAATGCAGGGGCTCTTACTAAATGACGGTGTCTCTTTTACCTTTTAAAAGTATACAAGTCACTTCTTGGGGGACAGGCAGTATTGTGGGCTGGCAGCTGGTGAAGTCAAGCAGAGGTTGAGGCTGTTCACGTCAATATCAATCAATCAGGGGTTTGTAAAGTGCATTACTCACCCGTGAGGGTCTCAAGGCGCTGAGGAGGTGGGGGAGGGGTAGCAGCTCCGGGTCAGTCGAAGAGCCAGGTCTTGAGGTCCTTCCAGAACGTGTGCAGGGTGGGGGAGCGTCTGATGTTCACCGGGAGCTCGTTCCAGGTTTTGGCTACGATGTAGGAGAAGGCCCTCCCGCCTGTTCTATTTCTGTGGATGTGGGCGACCTCTGCCAGGGTGAGGTCGGTGAAGCAGAGGTTCCTCTTGGGTACGTAGAATGATATTCTCTCGTTGAGGTATTTGGGTCGGATGTTGTTGAGGGATTTGCAGGCGTGGGTGAGGAGTATGAAGGTGGCCCTCTTTTCGACGGGGAGCCAGTGTAGGTCTCGTAGTTGGCGGGTCATATGTTCATGACGTGATGTACTGAGGATGAGTCTGGCTGTGGCGTTCTGGATGGTTTGCAGTATGTTGGAGGTAAAATCAAGTAATAAAGTAAGACAGAACCATTTTACACAATAATATGGTTTTAATCAATCAATAAATTAGGAAAAGCATCCAGTCTCAAAAAAGACCAAAGTCTGAAGTTCAAGGTCCTGGATTACAGGTAGTAGTGTACATACTGTAAAAGCCACTAAAAACATGGGTTATGAATTCCTACATGATGCAAATAGCAATCTAGGAAGATAAGATACTGCCAAAACATGTAAATAGTCCCAAAGACTGTGCACGTATCCATCTTTAGCAGAAGCCCCTTCTTGTGGGTTAGCTCTCAGAATAAGGGTGAGAAAACATAGAAACACATTTTTGCTTTTCTACATAATGAGTGATTATCTCTTGTCTGACGTCAATGGGCCCAAATCAGCTGACTTTAACATATTCTCAACAGGCTTGCGCTAAGGCAGAATCCACAATTGTTTACACTCTATGCTCAATGCTCAACGACAGTGCAAAAACAATTTCTACTGTTGGCCTCTCCTTGTTTAACAGATAGAAATGTGGTGGCCTTTTCTGTGATGTCAGTACTAATTGTTGATGTCCTGTCAAGCTTGAGTCTGCAAAGAAATATAACCTATGTATGTGTTTCAGTGCAGCTAAGACCATGCAACATTTTATGTGCATTTCCTAAAACTAATGGACACTGTGACCAATGTATTTCTGAAGAACCCACAGTTACCATTTTCAGAGCATCCATGTATTAGCCTAGGCTGGTTCACTACTGACATAGGTTTAAAACTATCCCTAACCTGAAATGTTTGTATTATGATTGGGATAACATACTTGTGTGTATGGGTCTATAAAACGTGTTCCTGTTATTTCCCTAAGTTACTCCCCCCTCTAGTTGATTCTTCAACTATCTTCCCCACTTTTCCATCTACTAGGGGGATCACCTTATGCTCACTACTCTATCCCTTGACATCCTTAGTGGTTTTCCTAACCAAAAAGGCTCCTCCCATTTTAGCTGTCATCCTTTTTAAAACATACTATTATCACCTCAAAAATAAGACACGTCAAGAGCAATAACACTACCAAATGCAACAAGGCCTTAAAAAACCCCAACATTCATGATGGCACCCCCCCAAACCAAACCATGAACCACTTGTTGACCATTTTATTTTGTAGGTTATGCAATGTATAAAAGGCCTCAAACAAAGTTCCATTGTCCACCTGCACACACTCTCCCTTCACGGCCATCTTTATCAACTTGAATTCTATTTCTTCTTCAAAATCAAGTGCAGGGGAGCTCACAGGGGGCTTGTAAACTGCATCTGGGCCTATCCAGACCATCTCCGCTTCGCCCAGGCTCATCCCTCTTGTGGCCACCCTAATGATTGCCGCGCCGCTACTTGTAACCACTTGTGTCATTGAAAAGTTTGTGTTCCTGTGGAACTTCTTTCTAAGCTGCAGTGCCATAGTAGTTCATTGCCGATGAATCAAGGCCGTTGGACGGCCCATGGGAAGTCAAGTAACTGGAAGATGTTCACACCTGGGAGGTGGTGTATAGAGTCACGAGGGAGTAGGGCCATTCCAGTTGGGGGTAGTTGTCCCAGACATCCAACAGTGATCCATAAGGCTGGAAGAGCTCCCTGCATATCCGTGTTGTAGGTGATGATCTTGCAGCTGAGGTTGCTCCCCACCCTTACTGTCCCATTTCCTCTGAAACAAAGAGAAAACATTGTTCATTTCATTGCTATTCTGGGGTACGTGGTAATTCCTGTCCATGTATTATCCCTGTATGTTTGCATCCCCTATTTCTTGATATTGACCTATTATCTTATCAAATCTTAAGTGACCGGTTGTCTTGGTAGCATCCCATAACAATATTACTCTACATGTGAACTTGGCTCCAGTGTGCCATTTATCATGGGCAAATACTGATTTCATAATGCTAAGACCTGGCCTCCTTGCACACTCACAGGCTAGGGGGTTAACTAAATAGTTACTACATTAATACGATGGGTAAGGCCTTCCAAATATGCCTCGGTGTAATACCCCTTTTTCCCACTCTGTGTGAGCACGCTTTTGCCCTTGCTTCTTCATTCTCGATATCTCTTCTATTATCTTTTGTTTTTCTATCAGGATTTGTAGAACTTCAGGGGTGGTGCCAAATCTAGTTATGTTAATTCGTGCAGTTACAGGGCTAACATGAGTTGGTTATAGCTGTGCTTTTATTCTGCATAAAAAGAGGTGCAGGAGACAGCGTCAAATATTTGAGGATATCTCTTTAGGATGGTGCAATCTGTCCACTGCAGCAGCATGGGGGATGAGGGAGCATACATACCAACTGGTGTTGGACGTGGATGTGCCAATACTATCCATGTGCTGGTACCACATATTCTCAAATAAAGCAGTATGGAGTGGGTGTTGGTCAGTATCATTATCAACAGTTCTGCACATGCGTGTAATACTTGATATAGGATCTAAGGAATGCAATCATGCACTAGGGCTAAGAGTAGCAGTATTAGTGCACCGAGAAGGTAAAAAAACAAGAAATACATAGCTTGAAAGAAGTATTATCTGTTTTTGGAATGATAGAGGGAGCTTTACTCTGGTTGCTTCTCCAGTTCACCCCCTCTTTTTCTTGCTCCGTGTCCGAAGGGATGGATAGCATGGTCATTGTGAGGCGTAACTCTGTCAGATGAATCCATGGCTTGTAGCAGTGGACTTTCATTGTAGTGGCTGTGCTGTCTGTTACAGGAAAGGTTCCTTGGAGCTCAGGGGGCTTTCCCTTGCGAAAGTTTCTCAATGTTAATTCTAGTTTCCAGTGGCAAGGGTACCTGAACGTTGGCGCGTGCCAGCTACATATGTAAACTGTTTAGATAAGAACTTTGCGGCTTTGTTAGATTAGACATGTAGACATACATTTCAGTTTGTACTACTTCAGGCAGACTCTCTATCTGCAACTTATTTCTACTTAGTGGCACAGATATATTCATTACTCCCCTAGCACAGTGGACACAATGTCCAGCTTCTTAAGAATGGGCAGACTACAACTATCAGTTAGCGATAATGATTGCATCTGTCAATCATATCAATTTTGTCAATGTGCAGCTCCTTAAAGGGTTCTTGTGGTCGGGGGATTATGGAAGCTATAAACTTAAAGATGGGGCTTAATAAAAACTGCTGGCCCACGGTACATGTGTGCATGTACATTACAAATTAATCTTGGATTTGGAAAAGAATGTTGTCTCTGGCAGTGTGTAGAAGAAGATGTAGCTGGTTTAGGGCTATCAGTAGCAATGCTAAGTGGCATGACAGGTTTCTTTGTAGATAGCTATCTAAATATTAAATCTGTTCCTATCTATCGTCTCCTTTAGCTTCCTACAACTGTTTCTCATGCTCTGGGGCACTTTCTGGTATCTCTCTAAGGTGCAGGTGAGCTGTCTCGGTGTAATGTCTTGGTGTATCCAAAGGGTCTGATGGTGTTGATGTTTCACTAGCTACCAAAACTGTGGTGTGTGAGTCACTAAAGGTGCATTTTGCTGCATCTTTGGCTGCCCAATGAGCCAAGGCATTTCCACACAATATGAAATCCTGATCCTCCGCACTTCACCACTGCGACTACATGTAGCAATGTTATGGTTTGTATCAAGTCCTCCAAGAGGGGACGGTGCATTACGAGATTTCCATCAGACTATAGGAATCCATGCTTGCTCCACCTCATGATGCTAGAGTGCACTGCTATGGTAATCAGGTTATACTGTTAATGTTTCTCCTTCCCTTGTTTGAAGGCTTCCACTAAAGTTACTAGTTTAGTAGCCTGGGCTAAGTAATAAAGTGGCAAAGTTATTTGGTCTGTTATCGCTGTAAAAAACGTGAACGTTTATGGCGAAAAAATTATGATTTAGAGGCCAAATCTATTTATAAAGCCGCGTTGAGAAAATTTCTATCGTTAAAACGGTCGACAATGAGAGATTTCTTCTCTCGCCAAATTGAGAAATCTAGGAATTCTTCCAAATCCCTTTTCAAAATTGTCAAGGATTTTTCGCATCCTGCTGCTTTATCTGCCCAGATCCTGGCTAGCCAGGCATTATGTAATGGTCTATCTGAATACTTTCAGGAGAAGATCGTGACCATCAGATCTTCCTTCCCCGTGGAGGTAACTCTACCGGCCCCTAGTGAGATAGATAGGGACAGTCCCTTCCTTGAGTCCTTCAAGGAGATGACTATTGAGTCCTCTCAGAGATTAATCACCCAATGTAAATCTGGTTCCCCTCTCGACCTGATTCCGGCCAAATTGATGGGTATTCTAGCCCCTATACTGATTGAGCCCCTCCTTTCTATTTGGAACTGCTCTCTTGGCTCAGGTCAGTTCCCCTCCATCTGGAAGGAGGCTATGCTAGTCCCTATCCTGAAAAAGGCGAATTCAGACCCTGGCCAATTTTCAAACTATCGGCCTATCTCCCTTCTCCCCCAGTCAGCTAAGATCTTGGAGAAAGCAGTTCAACTGCAATTGGCTGAATTTTTGGAGACTAATATGCTCCTACACGATTCCCAGTCGGGATTTAGAGCAGGCTTCAGTACGGAGACAGCTCTTCTTGAAGTCTCCGAGACTATCAGAGAGTGTGTGGATAGGGGCGAGGAGGCCATGTTGGTCCTCCTCGACCTATCCGCCGCCTTTGATACGGTCTCCCATACGATCTTATTGGATCGCTTGAGCCAGGTTGGCATAGGAGGTACTGTGTTGACCTGGATCCGCTCCTTTCTGAAGGATCGTTCTCAGAGGGTTTTTTTGAGGCCTTTTAAATCTGCTAGGAAACCCCTTCTCTGTGGTGTCCCCCAGGGCTCGGCCTTGAGCCCTTTGTTATTTAATGTGTACCTTGCCCCACTGGCCAAGGTGGTAGAATCTTGGGGAGTCAGAGTGATCTCCTATGCTGATGACACCCAGCTGGTGTTCTCTTTTAGGGATCACTCTGACACCTCCTTTACCAACTTTCGCCAGTGCTTGAATAACATTTGTAACTGGATGACCACCAACCACCTCAGGCTTAATACTGACAAAACGGAGGTAATGTTTTTTAACCAGAAAACGACTATTCCCTCTAGCCTGTGGTGGCCAACGGTTCTTGACCCTCCCCCTGTGCCAGCTCTCACAGTTCGCAATCTGGGTTTCCAGTTTGATAATACCCTCTCCTGCGTGCCTCACATTAACAAAACAACCTCTGCTTGTTTTGCGAAATTGTGTATGATTAAAAAGATTTTGCCATACCTTCCATTAAATGCTCGTAGAACTGTGGTCCAGTCGCTAATCACGTCTCACTTAGACTATGCCAACAGTCTCTACGCAGGGGCCCCTTTGTATCAGATTGAACGTCTACAAATTGTGCAGAATGCCGCGGCGAGACTGATTGGTAATATTCCTTATCGACAATCTGTAGCATCCTATTGCAAAAAATTGCACTGGCTTCCTATAACAAAACGTATCCACTTTAAGATTCTGATACTTGCCTTTCGAGCATTGAACAACCTCGGCCCAGGCTACCTGAAAAAACGACTTGTTCTATCACAATCCGTTAGATCTTTACGATCTAATAGTCTACGTCTCCTGGTTGTCCCACACTTCCGCCTCTCTAGAGTAGGCGGTAGAGCATTTGGAGTATCAGCAGCCAGACTGTGGAACAATCTCCCCTTGGAGCTAAGATTTGTCCCCACTGAATCCATCTTTCGCCGCAAACTCAAGACTTGGTTGTTCGCCTCTTAATTCTCTGTCTTCCTCCTCTTTTCCTTGGGCTCATTAGTTGTTAGCGCCGGGACACCCCCCCGGGGGTAGCCGTGCGCTCTATAAAATTCAAAAATAAATAAATAAATAAATAAATCTACAATATATCTGAAGAGTCAAGTTACATGACTTTGACCATTACTGTACCTGTGTTTCTCAATCGCATGTCCTAATCTATTGTAGAAAACCCATCTCCAAAAATATACAACATTACCTGGAATGGGGTGTGCAAAGAAAGTAGCAGGGTTGACTATATGGCACTCAACTATTTTGAGAGATCGTGATAATATTATTTCATAGCCGGATACTCTCTGTGTTGTTAGTGTTGTTTTGGCTTTCTGAATGATTGCAAACATGCATGGTCAGCTTACAATGTCAGAGGTGCACCTACAACAATGGGGGCACTTTCTTCACTGCAAAGACTGCCATTGCTAGTGCTTGTTCACTAGGGTAATTGCCTCTCATGCCCGAATCAAGTTGGCCTTTAAAAAATACGATTGACATGTGACCTGAATGATACTTTTTGGGTGAGGACAGCCGTCATCACATGGCTATGTCTTTATTGTAGTCTGGTGTTCCTAACACAGGTGCATTTGTTATCTTTGTTTTTAACTTGCTCAATGTTTGTTTTATCTCAGCCATTCATGTTATTCTGTCCTTCTGTGTTTTAGCCTGCTTGATAAACACAGTGAGGCTATAAAGATACTGGTATAAAAAAACATTGTCTAATGTAATTACATAAGTCCAGGATCTTCTGCATTCCTTTCACTGTCTCCGGCTCCATCATCTATCTGATGGATGTTGCTCTGTTAATTGTTGGCCATATGTTGCCCTTATCTGGCCATTACATTTATCATTCTTATTAGACCTGCATTTTCTAACAAAATGTCCTGACTTCCTGCAATAGTATCATGTTTGTCCACTCTGAAATAGATGTGATCTATTTCCCCCTAAACGTCTTCTCAGTTCTCTTCTATTCATGTCATGACATCATCTTCCTGGGGCATATTGTTAGCATTCTGGAATTCCTGTAGGAGTCATGTCCAGGTATACTGCAGCTAACTTAGTAGCGACTGTGGCAATTCCTCCCTGTGTTTTCTTGGCCGACTTCTGCTGGACCAAGTTAACCACTGCTTTCTCTGTTTTGTCTATCTCTTACTTTTCCTTTTCCTACCTCTTCTTACAAAAGTGTATTTTGAGTGCCTGAATCTCTGTACCATGGTTTAGTATCTAAAGCTACTAATTTATTTAATTTGTCCTGTACGTCAGCTGGTAGTCCCTTCGTCACTATGTTATCACTAGGACCCTCTGGCTCTGGCCATTTTTGGGGCCTTTCTCTTGACCTGTTCTGAACTTGTGCACCTACTACTTGTATCTGTGTATGACCTTTCCTTGTACTGTCCTTGGGTCTACCTCTGGGTCTCTTCAGAGTGGGAGGGCTGGCAGGCTCCTGGGGCCACGGGTGTGTGTGGTGTTTAGTGGCTTCATATCATTCTATCCATTCCTATCCGTTTTTTGTCGCAGCAGAAGACTTTGACCAGGTGTTCTACAGGGGCTCCCATATCTCTTCGGCAAACCCTTAAGTTTGTACAGGGAGGTTGACTTGGACAATGCATCATTATTTACTCCATTAATTGATCATCCACTTCTCTCTCTAACCTCCAGAATCTCCCTACTTGGTAGGCTTGATGCCTTAATACCATTATTTTAACTTTTTTGTATTCCTCAATTCTTTTTATATGATGATATACTTCCACGTATTCCTTATTTTCCTCATACAACCTATTTTTCTTCCGTAATCCAGTTTCTATCAGCTGGTGAACCTATAAGCAGAGACTAGTCTGAGGTCATATATTCTTTACACACGTAGATATACAAGACAAATACTTTCTTTTACTTTCACATATATGTTAAAATAGTATTGCAATCTAAAAAAAAACATTTTTATACCACAGTTTTAATCTACAGAGTCCTACAATAGGAGAATGTTGTCAAATACTGGCTATCTGTTATTAATGCTGTCCATAAATCTGTTTAGGTTTATTACAATTCCTGGCGCTATATAACATGCCTGTATTTGAATATTCAAAGACCACTGTCAATTCAATGTTCTGTCTATTTTTTTATAATTCCTGTGTGTCTGTTATTTTTTCCCTGTCAATTTTAGTGCAAGAGTAACCAAACCTTTTGGTACCATGTTGAAGGGTACGTCGATCAGTATTATTGGGCATTTTACATATATATTTCTTTCCCTATAGAGAGCCTTTCTATGTTGCTATTATATTTAATAGGGACATTTAATATAAGAAAATTACATTCAAAATGTTCATACAGTTCAGTTTGTGGCATTTAGTCTGTGTGACAAGGTCACAGGGAGAGACTCAATTAGAGTCAGTTGTTAGTCTTGGAATCTTGGGTCATTTGCCTAATTTAGTCAATTACTAAATTTTCTTTCCTAACATTGTACAACATTCTTCACAAAATAGGAAATCCTAACTTATGCACTACATAACACAAAATTAAAAAAGGAAATTACATTATCTGTGGCCACATTTCTACTTACATATACATATGCATCCATGCTAAATTAAGTACTAAGGCAACCAAAATACCACTGCATCAATACTAATTTACATACTTGGCAACCAAAGCACTACTGGTCTCTTCTCTCTGGGTTCGTAGAGAGGACACATTTTCACTATTTGTAATTACAAATGGTGACTTCCAGACTAAAGGTGTGGGCAGTTTGAGTGTTCTGCTCTTACTCTAGGTGAAGTTCCAGTGAACACCGGGTTTCTTATCTGTCCCTTTGTCACACTTCAGAACATACGCTGATTGCTCAGCCTCAAACCCTGTTCTACCTTGAAAACTTCCAACTTATTTAGTTGAGTCCCTAGTATTTTCCAGACTTATCACCGTGATCCCATAATATTGTGTCAATACACAATCTTGCATGCAAACAATAAAATTATATATTATTGTAAAAAATGTTAGTGTCTTTACATCTAAAAAGGAATGTGCCTCATACTATTCCTGCCTTAAAATCACCTAACACTCAAGTCCTACCTGCCCCTTAGAAATGCAGAGACTTTTACTGAACGACTGCGTCTCTTTTACCTTTCAAAAATGCGCAAGTCACTTCCCGGGGCACAGGCAGTATTGTGGGCTAGCAGTTGGTGAAGTCAAGCAGAGGTCCTGGCTGATCACGCCAATATGTTGGAAAGAAAATCAATTAATAAAGTAAGTCAGAACAATTTTACACAATAATATGGTTTTAGCCAATCAGTCAATTGGGAAAATAAGTCAGTCTCAAAAAGAGACCAAAGTCTGAAGTTCAAAGTTCTGGATTACAGGCAGTAGCATATGTACTGTAAAAGCCACACGAATTCCTACATGACACAAATAGTGAGCTGGGAAGATAAGATACTGCCAAAACACATCAATAGTCCCAAGAATTATGTATGTGTCCATGTTTAGCTGAAGTCCCTTCTTGTGGGTTAGTTCTCAGAATAAGGGTGAGATAACATGGAAACACATTTTTGTTTTTCTGCATAGCGAATGATTATCTCTTGTTTGATGTAAATGGGCCTGGACACAGCCAATCTGACTTTAACATATTCATAAGGCAGAATCCACAATTATATACACCCTGTGCTCAATGACAGTGCAAAAACAGTTTCTACTGCCGGACTCTCGTTGAACAGATTGAAGTGTGGTGGCCTTTTCAGTGATGTCTGCACTAATTGTTGATGTCCTGTCAAGTTGAATCTGCAAAGAATTATAATCTATGTATTTCATCGCAGCTAAATTCACCATGCAACATTTTATGCGTATTTCCTAAAACTAATGCGCACTGTGACCTATTTATTTCTGCAGAACCCACAATTATCTTTTTCAGCACGTCCGTGTATTCGCCTAGGCCGGTTCACAACTGACATAGGTTTAAACCTATCCCTTACCTGAAATATTTGTATTGGGGTTTGGGATTTTATATTTGTCGATATGTGTCTATAAAATGCATTCCTATTATTTCCCTAAATCAACGCCAATGGGTTTGATGGGTTGGGCATGTGGATTTGATGCGTTCAATCAGTTATGCATGCCTATTTTCACACCTGTGTTTATTAGCAACACCATGAGCTGGATGGCTTGTGCAAGTCGTGCAACCATACATTCTTCCATTTGGTTATTAGAAACACTAAGCTTGCTGAGTGGAAAGGCAGATTTGATGAGTTGTGAGAGTTGTTGGTGGACATATTTCCATGTCTGGTTAATACCAGTGAGACTATGTGCTTGAAAGGCTATGCACGGGCCTGTGCACTTCCCTGGGTGCCAACATGAAGCCCCTTCAGGCCGCAGGTTCAAAGTGTCTACCCCCAGCACAGCCTCAAGTTGGCTGTGCAGATTCTGCGGATTTGGCTCTTCCCACCAAGGCGTGAGAAGACAGCAGAACCTGACTGCTAATGCATAGCAAAGATCCCGCCAGGGAAAGAGGGGGTCAGAGCATGGAGGCAGGGTCACCAAGGCAGGCCTGAAGCCCAGGAACAGGGCTGGGGTAGCAGGCAGGGAGCACAGGTCACCTGCATATGAATCTAAACCTGGCAGCATTAGCAGGCAGGGTACACCGTCTCACTGCATTGAGACAGGGCAGCCTCAGCAGACGAAGGGCAGGTTCTGTCAACAAAAGCGCATCAATAGAACAGGACACTGGCATCAAAGAAGGGCGGGCCCAGCAGGCCCATCAGACACTTCTCCATGAATACAAACAGGGCAGGATTAGCTGGTGATTGGCAAAGGCCTTCTGAGAGTGAGCAAGGAAGGATCATCACGGAGGGACACAGCCCTCCTGCATGGAAACAGGACAGGCTCTGCAGACAAGGAGCACAAGAGCTATCTGCAGGCGAAAAGCGCAGGTTTGTTAGAGCAGGCTGAGTGCATATGCTGCATACATGGGAACAGAGCAAGCGTTGCATGCTTGGAATGGGGTAGCCTCAGTATAGTATGCAGAGAGTACAAGCCACAACTTTTGAATAGGACAGGCTAAGTAAACAGGCAAAGCCTGATACATGGGAACAGGAGTCAGACAGCTTAACCACACAGGCTGCCAACATGGGTAGAGGTCAGGATCAGCAGAGCAGCGAGAACATGCCACCTGCATAAGTAAAGGCAAGGATCAGAAGAGCAGCTTGAACATGCCACCTGCATAAGTAAAGGCAAGGATCAGAAGAGCAGCTTGAACATGCCACCTGCATAAGTAAAGGCAAGGATCAGAAGAGCAGCTTGAACATGCCACCTGCATAAGTAAAGGCCAGGATCAGAAGAGCAGCGAGAACATGCCATCTGCATAAGTAAAGGCGAGGATCAGAAGAGCAGCTAGAACATGCCACCTGCATAAGTAAAGGCCAGGATCAGAAGAGCAGCGAGAACATGCCATCTGCATAAGTAAAGGCGAGGATCAGAAGAGCAGCTAGAACATGCCACCTGCATAAGTAAAGACGAGGATCAGAAGAGCAGCTAGAACATGCCACCTGCATAAGTAAAGGCCAAGATCAGAAGAGCAGCGAGAACATGCCACCTGCATAAGTAAAGGCCAGGATCAGAAGAGCAGCGAGAACATGCCACCTGCATAAGTAAAGGCCAGGATCAGAAGAGCAGCGAGAACATGGCATCTGCATAAGTAAAGGCGAGGATCAGAAGAGCAGCTAGAACATGCCACCTGCATAAGTAAAGGCCAGGATCAGAAGAGCAGCGAGAACATGCCATCTGCATAAGTAAAGGCGAGGATCAGAAGAGCAGCTAGAACATGCCACCTGCATAAGTAAAGGCCAGGATCAGAAGAGCAGCTAGAACATGCCACCTGCATAAGTAAAGGCGAGGATCAGAAGAGCAGCTAGAACATGCCACCTGCATAAGTAAAGGCCAAGATCAGAAGAGCAGCGAGAACATGCCACCTGCATAAGTAAAGGCCAGGATCAGAAGAGCAGCTAGAACATGCCACCTGCATAAGTAAAGGCAAGGATCAGAAGAGCAGCTAGAACATGCCACCTGCATAAGTAAAGGCCAGGATCAGAAGAGCAGCGAGAACATGCCATCTGCATAAGTAAAGGCGAGGATCAGAAGAGCAGCTAGAACATGCCACCTGCATAAGTAAAGGCCAGGATCAGAAGAGCAGCGAGAACATGCCACCTGCATAAGTAAAGGCCAGAATCAGAAGAGCAGCGAGAACATGCCACCTGTATAAGTAAAGGCCAGGATCAGAAAAGCAGCGAGAACATGCCACCTGCATAAGTAAAGGCCAGAATCAGAAGAGCAGTGAGAACATGCCACCTGCATAAGTAAAGGCCAGGATCAGAAGAGCAGCGATAACATGCCACCTGCATAAGTAAAGGCCAGAATCAGAAGAGCAGCGAGAACATGCCACTTGCATAAGTAAAGGCCAGGATCAGAAGGGCAGCTAGAACATGCCACTTGCATAAGTAAAGGCGAGGATCAGAAGAGCAGCGAGAACATGCCACTTGCATAAGTAAAGGTCAAGGACCAGAAGAGCGAGCAGAATGCACAGGTTTTTTGTATAAGAAAAGAGTGGGAGGGAACTGGCTGGCATACCAAGACATAATTCACCCTTATGCATCGTGGTAAATGCAGTGAATTATAAAACTGACTTTAGTTGACAGTCTTTGCATTTTTCACCATGTTGGCACGGCTAGTGCTGTGTATCTCTAGACATGTGTTTCAGGATATTTATTCTTCTTCAGTAGAGATTAACACTTATGTTTGGGGTGCTGGAAATGCTGCTCAAAGTCTTCTCACATTTCTGTACCACTCGCAGAATGCAAGGGCTACCCAGTAAGCGTGTCACCCCAATAACTCAACATGGAGCCAATCATAAAGGAGGAGGGAGCACAATGCCTAACATAGCAGCATACAGTTCACTCAGATGCATTATGGTAAATGCAGTGAATGATAACCCTCTCTTTAGTTTGTATGAGAGTGAGGAAGTTTCGTCAGAGCTGGCAGGTTCGCTGATCTTATGGACTGGGTAGGGGAAACAGGAAGAAAATGCCTCATTCATAGACACGAGGCAGGCTGAGAACTACAGGCATGGAAGGAAGAAGGTGCTGATGTATGGTGTAGACCTATGTTGTGGTTTTCAGAGCAGAAGTGGCTATGATTTCCTTGCAGTCCATCACATCCATCTTCTGTGAAAACAACATCTACTTAGCATGGCCTTCAGCTGTGCACAGTGGGGGTGGTCCGCAGGATCTGGTCTTCTTTTAGGCCCTGTGACCAACCTTCCATTGGTGGCCACCCCTTCCCAAGAGCAGGCACTGAATCAACTCCAATGTCCACACTGTGCACTGTATGTGGGCTTTTCCATGCAAATTCACACATCCTCCCTATGATCTGGGGATTTTCCCCCCTCATACCTCGACTGGCATTTGTGTTTCAGGGCATATTCTGTAGTGCCTGGTATCCTGTAATGAGAGCCACAACAAAAATGAATTCATTTGTGGATTTTCAAATCCAGCATGGGGTGAAGGGAAAAATGCTCCCTCTTCCAATGGGATTTATTTTTCAATGTTATTATTATCTGAGGGTTGGATGATCCAGGTACTCAAAGGATCCACATAGATATCGCTTAAATTTACCCTTTGAATCTCACCCCACATTTTTTTGTAACATATAATTCCTTTAAAAAACTACTAAAGAGATATTTACACCAAAACAGAAAAATCACACCTATGACCACCAATCTAGTTCGTCCCAGGGTTGGTGTAATTTTGTTCAGTGGTTTTTGCTCTTGTGAAAAAATATGGGACGCCTTCTTCCCACGAGTCCCATTTTTTAAATCTTTTGTACAGTCATTAATAGGCACTGAAGTTGTAAGATGTGTTACTGGCCTAAAGCACGAGGCAGAAGGTCGAGTAGCTTATAATTATTGCCAGCACCTGGAGATGAAAGTATAGGAACATAATACATAAGTTACCTGGTACATATTTTTAAAATACATGTTTATTTAGTGACAATTCGCATGAAAACAGTGTTTTTTTCGAACTGTGAAATCTTTATTGAAAACAGTAAGTGAAATACTGGACTACACTGTCTGCAGCATTAAAAAGAAGATAACGCTACTTATTATGTAGTTAAGATTATTGGGTTTCAGATAAAATGATCTTTTCTTTCTTGAAAACACATTCTGACTATAGAAATCAGAGTGAACATTGAACACAAATTAAAATTATAAAGTTCAGGTTTAAATGATAGACTCTTGATTCAACAAGAGGAAGTGAGCATGTTCAGAAATAGTTGAAACTATTCCCAGCTAGGCAGAGCTTACATTGTACCCTGATTGCTATAAGAATGTTCATCTTTCAGTAATAGACTGTTGAGTAAACAAGAGGCAGTGATTGTGCTCAGAGATGGTTGAAACTATACCCAGCTAGGCAGAGCTTACACTGTACCCTGATTGCTATAAGAATGTTCATCTTTCAGTAATAGACTGTTGAGTAAACAAGAGGCAGTGAGTGTGCTCAGAGATGGTTGAAACTATACCCAGCTAGGCAGAGCTTACACTGTACACTGATTGCTATAAGAATGTTCATCTTTCAGTAATAGACTGTTGAGTAAGCAAGAGGCAGTGAGTGTGCTCAGAGATGGTTGAAACTATACCCAGCTAGGCAGAGCTTACACTGTACCCTGATTGCTATAAGAATGTTCATCTTTCAGTAATAGACTGTTGAGTAAACAAGAGGCAGTGAGTGTGCTCAGAGATGGTTGAAACTATACCCAGCTAGGCAGAGCTTACACTGTACCCTGATTGCTTTAAGAATGTACAGCGTTCAGTAATAGACTGTTGAGTAAACAAGAGGCAGTGAGTGTGCTCAGAGATGGTTGAAACTATACCCAGCTAGGCAGAGCTTACATTGTACCCTTATTGCTTTAAGAATGTACAGCGTTCAGTAATAGACTGTTGAGTAAACAAGAGGCAGTGAGTGTGCTCAGAGATGGTTGAAACTATACCCAGCTAGGCAGAGCTTACACTGTACCCTGATTGCTAAAAGAATGTTCATCTTTCAGTAATAGACTGTTGAGTAAACAAGAGGCAGTGAGTGTGCTCAGAGATGGTTGAAACTATACCCCGCTAGGCAGAGCTTACACTATACCCTGATTGCTATAAGAATGTTCTTCTTTCAGTAATAGACTGTTGAGTAAACAAGAGGCAGTGAGTGTGCTCAGAGATGGTTGAAACTATACCCAGCTAGGCAGAGATTACATTGTACCCTGATTGCTATAAGAATGTTCTTCTTTCAGTAATAGACTGTTGAATTAACAAGAGGCAGTGAGTGTGCTCAGAGATGGTTGAAACTATACCCCGCTAGGCAGAGCTTACACTGTACCCTGATTGCTATAAGAATGTTCATCTTTCAGTAATAGACTGTTGAGTAAACAAGAGGCAGTGAGTGTGCTCAGAGATGGTTGAAACTATAGCCCGCTAGGCAGAGCTTACACTGTACCCTGATTGCTATAAGAATGTTCATCTTTCAGTAATAGACTGTTGAGTAAACAAGAGGCAGTGAGTGTGCTCAGAGATGGTTGAAACTATACCCAGCTAGGCAGAGCTTACATTGTACCCTGATTGCTATAAGAATGTACAGCGTTCAGTAATAGACTGTTGAGTAAACAAGAGGCAGTGATTATGCTCAGAGATTGCTCCTCTGTCAGCACAGCAGTGCTAACAATGCTCCTTGAGTGGGTTTAGAATGTTATGGGTTTACTTGGCCTTCACAAATACTCTACTAATTAAAAAAAATATGAGCTAATGCTAAGTTCTGAGACACTTGAAGCTTTTCCTTTCTAATTAAACAATGGATAATGGCCAAGCTCTGCAGAGGCTGTGTTAGAACTGGGGGTCTCTAGTTGGCAGAGGTAGGTACCACTGTCCAAATAGGGACCCTTGCTTCTAGTCAGGGCAAGGAGATAACCCTCTGAGATAACCTCTGCTCACCCTCTAGGTAGCTTGGCACGAGCAGTCTAGGCTAACCAGAGGTAATGCGTAAAGTATTTGTACCAACACTCACAGTAACACAGTGAAAACACCACAAACTGACTCCACAACAGTTTAGAAAATTAAAGGTATTTAATCTAAACTACACAAGACCAAAACGACAAAAATCCAACATACACAGTTCAAGAATATGGTTTCAAAAAGAGTTCTTAAGGTTGCGTTAAAATTCTTTATGTTGCGATAGAATTCTCTACTGATGCGTGAAAAGTTCACAGTTGCGTCACGTTTACTCACAGTACCTTTTAGTTGCAACAAAGTTCCAAAAGCAGAAGCTGGTGCGGTGGAAAACAAGCGATGCGTTGCTCCTGAGACCCTGGGGAGGCGATGCGACAGCCCCGCTGCAGCAGCAGGCGTGTTGCGACGAATCCGGTCTGTATGGGGAGGAAGGCCACTTGTATGGATTCCAGTGCGTAGGTTCCGTAGGAAGTCTGTTCTCGCAAAGGCACGATGCGACGATCTCGAAGGGGCTGCGACGATCTCCGGGGCGGTGATGCGCGGTCCAGCGGTGATCCTCTCTCTCGCAGCTCCTCGATGCGATGGTTCTGCGACGATGCTCGCAGCGACGTGATGCGGTCCGCAAGCAAGCGGTGCGGCGTTCTCACCGAGCGACGAAAGGCTCTGCGACGATACTCGCAGCAATGTTCGATTCTCCCGCACCGGTCTGGTGCGTCCCGCAAACAAAGGATGCGACGTCTCTGGCAGCGGCGTCAGGCGCTGCGACGATCTCGACCTCCGTAGCGGCGGGAAACTTCTCGCACTGTCGGGGATGCGCTCCGCAAGCGAGCGATGCGACACTTTTCAGTTTCAAAAGTCACTCAAGCTTAGTTTCAAGCTTCCCATCACAGGTACAACTTCCAGAGGCCCCACAACTGGATCAAGCACTCTAGGAAGGACAGAACTCTCTCAGCAGAGTTCAGGGAAGCTGGGGGTGAAGTCCTTTTGTTCCTGGGACTTCAAAACAGGGAGCCAGCTCTTCTCAGGCCCCTGGAGATTCCTTCAAGACAGGGGACACAGCTCAACAGCAAAGTCCTTCCCCTCTCCTTGGCAGCAAAGCAATAGGTCATTCCAGCAGAGCAACAGCAGGACAATCTTCCTTCTTCAGTTTCAGCTTTCTCCTTGGCAGAGGTTCCTTCTTGATTTCCAGGATGATCTAATTTTCTGTTGTCAGGGGTCCTGTACTTATACCCCTAAAGTCTTTGTTCTCTTGGTGCATGTGGGCCCTGAGCCCGGTCTGAACCAGTTCTGGGTGGATCCTGAGCACTTTGTTTTGCTGGCTGCATCTTTCCTTTCAGAGTGAGGGGCAGGGTCCTCAGCCACCCAGCAGGGGGGTGGAGCCAGCATTGTGGAAGGCAGGCACAGCCCTATTCAGCCCAGGTGCTAACTCCTCCCACCACTCCAGTTGCAATTGCAGTTATTCAGCCTAGTGCTGACTCATCCAGCCTCCTGGGGAATCCCCCAGCCCCTGTCACTCTCAAACCAGACAGTCAATACACAAACAGGCCCAGGCACACAGAAGGGTCAGACAAGAGAACAGCAACTTTCTAAAAGTGCTGTTCTCAAACACAGGATTTAAAAACAACCTTTCCCAAAAGATGTGTTATTAAATTCTGAGTTCAGGGATATTAGATACTTATGTCCTATCTTGTTCCTATGGGAAGAAATGCTGTTAACCACTGTAGCCAGCATCCCCCATGTTAACCTATGGAGCAAGATAGCCTTACAATAGTGAAAAACGAAAATGGCTGTAATTCACTACCAGAACATGTTACCTGCACCAGTACATGCTCTACCTTTCACATACACTGCACCCTGCCCAGGGGGGTACCTTGGGCCTTCCATAGGGGTGGCTGATGTGCACAAAAAGGGAAGGGTTAGGACTGGTCAGTGGGGACACTGGCCAGGAGGACATGGCAGTTCTAAACTGCTCATAGGCACTGCAGTGGCAGGCCTGAGACACCATTTTAGAGCTACTCCTGTGGGTGGCACAAGCAGTGCTGCAGGCCCACTAGTAGCATTTGTCATCACCAGCCCTGGCACACCCAGTGCACTTTACTAGGGACTTCATGGTGATACAAACATGCCAAACATGTATATCCAATCAGAATAACAATTTACATAGAGAGCATATGCACTTTAGCACTGGTCAGCAGTGATAAAGTGCGTAGAGTCCTATTGCCAACAGCCAAGGGTCAGGAAAAATAAGGGAGGAAGAAGCAAAAAGTTTGAGGATGACCCTGCAAGAAGGGCCAGTTCCAACACAACCCCCTTCCAGCCTAAAGCCAGGGTAGACCAAACGATACCTCGATGGGATTCCCTGCTTAAGGCGATAGAACACGGAAACTGGCCCACACAGCAGGGCAGTCCTGTTCTACGCCGTCCTAAACCCAGTTGGATCACTCTATCCATGCTCTCAGAGTCCACCATGCCAATCCATGTGGAAACCTTCTCTTCACCTGTGGACACCACCTGTGCAGCACCTAACCTTAATTTACTCACAGGTGTGTCCCAACAGACCGACAGCAAGCCACAGTGACCACCAACAGTGATCAAGGATGAGACCCAGGCCTCACGCCTCTCATGGCTCTCAAACCCCTGTGGCATCAGACGGTGGGGGGCAGTAGCCCCAGGTGCTTGGCACCCTGTGTCCACTCCCTCTCTTGTCAGGTCAGGTCTGACATCCTGGCACTGACCCACCAGTCCCGGACCAGTATCCGGTGGCTGGACAGGAGGCTGGGGTGGGCTTCCCCGCACCCGGCCCTCCTCTTCCTTGGGGCTCTGTACCCTCCAACCTGGAGCGGTACCCCCTTCTAGAATAGTCAGGACACCTGTGGCAGATATCCTGCACCATTCACTCACCAGGTCAGGGGTGCTATCCTGCAACTGGTATTCCAGGTCAGGGGGGACACCCCAGACCTGGCCCTCAAACCTAGGCTCCCAAGCCTCCAGGTCAGACAACACCTGAACCTGGCTTCCCCACCCAGGGACTAACCACTGCAGTGGAACACTTGCCTGGCATACCAGGACTTCACTCACTGAGGTGCCCATACTGGTAGATAGTACCCACCTGGCCAACACAACGGTGTGGCCCAGTCCACCCCCAGGGTGAGACTCCTGCCCTCCTTCCAGGGGCAACCCTGTCCACCAAGACAACCAAGAACACAACTTTCCTACCAGTTCAGGACCTCCCTCCAGCAACTGGTCTCCCAACCTAGGGTTTAACCCCTCAGGTTGTACCGGGGTCAGGGGCGAGGACTCCCTCCCTCTGCACCCCCTTCCAGAGCGCTGCACCCTCCCTACTGGAGGGGTACCCCTGGGAACCATATTGGTCAGGACACTGGTTACAGGTGTCCTTCCTTCCAGGTCAGGCAAATCCTGAACCTGGTCTCCCAACCCAGGGACCAAAACCTGCGGTTGTGCATTTGCCTGGCACGCCAGGACTTCTGGGGACTCACATAGTACCCCCTTGAGGGTGACACACAACTCATGTGTCCTGTGACAATCTGCCTGGCACAGATCTCCCGACCCCTGTCCACCTGACAGCGCGGGAAGATCCCCCAGGACAGAAGTGAGGTCACCATGGTCACTCACTGGGGACTCAGCCCTTCCGACTGGTCCCTGACCCACTGGTTCTCCCACTGGGGACTCCTTCCCCCTCTCACACCTCAGTCTGGACTTCTGTACCCTCCCAAATGGAGCGGAACTGCCAGACACCAGAACTGATGGAGGCCGGGTTACAGGCACTCCCCGTTCACCAGACACTAGGAGATCCTCCTCAAATGGTCTACAAGTACAGTCTAGGTCCTCAACCTGGTGTTCCCTTAAGGAACCCTCCAGGCCCTGAGACTGGGTTTCGGGCACCGTGAGACACACCGTCCCACACTCATTCCTTCTCCACTGAGACCGGACATGAGCCCCTACACCCCTCCCACTACACTGGGACCTAACTGGGCTACACTGAACCGCTTCCACCTCACAGGTCTGGAAGATACCTAAGCCACTCCTTTTGGGATCACTCCCCAATGCCTCCTCAGACTCTCTGGAATCCACCAAGAGGTCTGCCTCCAACGCAAGCTCTCTGGGCTCAGAGAACTCACACTCCACCGGGTGTTGGCATAGCTCTGGAAAACAGGGACTTAAAATATGCTCTCCAACAAATGAATCACACAGCCCCCCACAGTTGTTAACCAAGCTACTCTTTGCCTCACCCTCCAGTGCCTCACACAAGTACCCCACACCACTCTCCTGAGACTGGCAAGACAGTATCTAACTGTCTCTGTCACACAACCCACACTCTTCTGGCTGGTCTTCACACGCACACACCAAGGTTTCTACCACGGGGGAACCCCTCTCCCTGTACCTCTCATCTAGAGTCAGTAGAGTGTCCCTCCCACCACTAGGAATATGGTCCCCTGTGCCAGTCCCCCAATCTACTTCAGGGACACTGCACTCCACTGGAACTACATCATAAACCTGAACCCCCTGGTGTATGTCGACCCCCTCCCTCAAGTCAGGCGCCACATCTCTGGGTGTTTGTACCTTTCTCCCAGCACTAGATATCATAAACATGCTGCCACCATCTGAGCTGGACTCCACCTCCAACTCAGCAAAGCTCCTTCCTTGAGCATCCCATTTTTCTTTCTGGGCTAAGGCCCACCGGATCATACCTTCCTTGTTTAGCCGGTCTAATTCTCTGCACCTTTGCTCAGCAGCAAGGAGCCATTCATCTTTATCTTCCTCACTATCAGAGAAGTCCTCCTCCTCAGAATCATCTGCTAATGTTGCTTCCCAAATTCTGACCTCATGGGAATACAGGCATGCCTCAAGATCCCTCCTTGTGAAAGAACCTTTCTCCACAGGCAGCCCCCTCTTCTTGCAAAAGGCTTTTATCTCCTCTTCTGTGTAGATGCACAGGTGGAAAAAGTTTACTTCCATTTTGGCAGGATTTTACAGGTGCAACACTAGCCAGAGTCTCAATATCCAAAAATACTTCCAGGAGGACACCGGAAAAAACAAACAGTATGTGGTGGCGTAGTGGTCTGCACTCACTAGTGATGTACACCAATTACTGTGGGTCAAGTACAAATACAAGTTCAAATCCCACCGCCTGACCACCAATGTTAGAACTGGGGGTCTCTAGTTGGCAGAGGTAGGTACCACTGTCCAAATAGGGACCCTTGCTTCTAGTCAGGGCAAGGAGATATCCCTCTGAGAGAACCCCTGCTCACCCTCTAGGTAGCTTGGCACGAGCAGTCTAGGCTAACCAGAGGTAATGCGTAAAGTATTTGTACCAACACTCACAGTAACACAGTGAAAACACCACAAACTGACTCCACAACAGTTTAGAAAAATAAAGGTATTTAATCTAAACTACACAAGACCAAAACGACAAAAATCCAACATACACAGTTCAAGAATATGGTTTCAAAAAGAGTTCTTAAGGTTGCGTTAAAATTCTTTACGTTGCGATAGAATTCTCTACTGATGCGTGAAAAGTTCACAGTTGCGTCACGTTTAGTCACAGTACCTTTTAAATGCAACAAAGTTCCAAAAGCAGAAGCTGGTGCGGTGGAAAAAAAGCGATGCGTTGCTCCTGAGACCCTTGAGAGGTGATGCGACAGCCCCGCTGCAGCAGCGGGCGTGTTGCGACGAATCCGGTCTGTATGGGGAGGTAGGCCACTTGTATGGATTCCGGTGCGTAGGTTCCGTAGGAAGTCTGTTCTCGCAAAGGCACGATGCAACGATCTAGAAGGGGCTGCGATGATCTCCGGGGCGACGATGCGCGGTCCAGCGGTGATCCTCTCTCTCGCAGCTCCTTGATGCGATGGTTCTGCGACGATGCTCGCAGCGACGTGATGCGGTCCGCAAGCAAGCGGTGCGGCGTTCTCACCCAGCGACGACAGGCTCTGCGACGATACTCGCAGCGATGTTCGATTCTCCCGCACCGGTCTGGTGCATCCCGCAAACAAAGGATGCGACGTCTCTGGCAGCGGCGTCAGGCGCTGCGACGATCTCGACCTCCGTAGCGGCGGGAAACTTCTCGCACTGTCGGGGATGCGCTCCGCAAGCGAGCGATGCAACACTTTTCAGTTTCAAAAGTCACTCAAGCTTAGTTTCAAGCTTCCCAGCACAGGTACAACTTCCAAAGGCCCCACAACTGGATCAAGCACTCTAGGAAGGACAGAACTCTCTCAGCAGAGTTCAGGGAAGCTGGGGGTGAAGTCCTTTTGTTCCTGGGACTTCAAAACAGGGAGCCAGCTCTTCTCAGGCCCTTGGAGATTCCTTCAAGACAGGGGACACAGCTCAACAGCAAAGTCCTTCCCCTCTCCTTGGCAGCAAAGCAACAGGTCATTCCAGCAGAGCAACAGCAGGACAATCTTCCTTCTTCAGTTTCAGCTTTCTCCTTGGCAGAGGTTCCTTCTTGATTTCCAGGATGATCTAATTTTCTGTTGTCAGGGGTCCTGTACTTATACCCCTAAAGTCTTTGTTCTCTTGGTGCATGTGGGCCCTGAGCCCGGTCTGAACCAGTTCTGGGTGGATCCTGAGCACTTTGTTTTGCTGGCTGCATCTTTCCTTTCAGAGTGAGGGGCAGGGTCCTCAGCCGCCCAGCAGGGGGGTGGAGCCAGCATTGTGGAAGGCAGGCACAGCCCTATTCAGCCCAGGTGCTAACTCCTCCCACCACTCCAGTTGCAATTGCAGTTATTCAGCCTAGTGCTGACTCATCCAGCCTCCTGGGGAATCCCCCAGCCCCTGTCACTCTCAAACCAGACAGTCAATACACAAACAGGCCCAGGCACACAGAAGGGTCAGACAAGAGAACAGCAACTTTCTAAAAGTGCTGTTCTCAAACACAGGATTTAAAAACAACCTTTCCTAAAAGATGTGTTATTAAATTCTGAGTTCAGGGATACTAGATACTTATGTCCTATCTTGTTCCTATATGAAGAAATGCTGTTAACCACTGTAGCCAGCATCCCCCATGTTAACCTATGGAGCAAGATAGCCTTACAATAGTGAAAAACGAAAATGGCTGTAATTCACTACCAGAACATGTTACCTGCACCAGTACATGCTCTACCTTTCACATACACTGCACCCTGCCCAGGGGGTACCTTGGGCCTTCCATAGGGGTGGCTGATGTGCACAAAAAGGGAAGGGTTAGGACTGGTCAGTGGGGACACTGGCCAGGAGGACATGGCAGTTCTAAACTGCCCATAGGCACTGCAGTGGCAGGCCTGAGACACCATTTTAGAGCTACTCCTGTGGGTGGCACAATCAGTGCTGCAGGCCCACTAGTAGCATTTGTCATCACCAGCCCTGGCACACCCAGTGCACTTTACTAGGGACTTCATGGTGATTCAAACATGCCAAACATGTATATCCAATCAGAATAACAATTTACATAGAGAGCATATGCACTTTAGCACTGGTCAGCAGTGGTAAAGTGTGCAGAGTCCTATTGCCAACAGCCACGGGTCAGGAAAAATAAGGGAGGAAGAAGCAAAAAGTTTGAGGATGACCCTGCAAGAAGGGCCAGTTCCAACAGGCTGTCATTACAATGTAATTTTCTAGAAATATGGAAAATGTTTCATGTATCCCTGTGAAATCATGAGTTTTTATACTGCGGCATTCAGCCAAATAAATGTGCCTGAAAAAGTTACACATCCAGATATGTAAGTAAAACAGGAAGCGTGGAACTCAGGCTCCTTTATATGGAGTACCCTACAACACCAGTGGCACGCTGAATCTGCTCACCTCTAATATCGGTTGAAACTATACCCAGCTAGGCAGAGCTTACATTGTACCCTGATTGCTTTAAGAATGTACAGCGTTCAGTAATAGACTGTTGAGTAAACAAGAGGCAGAGAGTGTGCTCAGAGATGGTTGAAACTATACCCAGCTAGGCAGAGCTTACACTGTACCCTGATTGCTATAAGAATGTTCATCTTTCAGTAATAGACTGTTAAGTAAACAAGAGGCAGTGAGTGTGCTCAGAGATGGTTGAAACTATACCCCGCTAGGCAGAGCTTACACTGTACCCTGATTGCTATAAGAATGTTCATCTTTCAGTAATAGACTGTTGAGTAAACAAGAGGCAGTGAGTGTGCTCAGAGATGGTTGCAACTATACCCAGCTAGGCAGAGACTACACTGTACCCTGATTGCTATAAGAATGTTCATCTTTCAGTAATAGACTGTTGAGTAAACAAGAGGCAGTGAGTGTGCTCAGAGATGGTTGAAACTATACCCCGCTAGGCAGAGCTTACACTGTATCCTGATTGCTATAAGAATGTTCATCTTTCAGTAATAGACTGTTGAGTAAACAAGAGGCAGTGAGTGTGCTCAGAGATGGTTGAAACTATACCCCGCTAGGCAGAGCTTACACTGTACCCTGATTGCTATAAGAATGTTCATCTTTCTGTAATAGACTGTTGAGTAAACAAGAGGCAGTGAGTGTGCTCAGAGATGGTTGCAACTATACCCAGCTAGGCAAAGATTACACTGTACCCTGATTGCTATAAGAATGTTCATCTTTCAGTAATAGACTGTTGAGTAAACAAGAGGCAGTGAGTGTGCTCAGAGATGGTTGAAACTATACCCAGCTAGGCAGAGCTTACATTGTACCCTGAATGCTTTAAGAATGTACAGCGTTCAGTAATAGACTGTTGAGTAAACAAGAGGCAGTGAGTGTGCTCAGAGATGGTTGAAACTATACCCAGCTAGGCAGATCTTACACTGTACCCTGATTGCTATAAGAATGTTCATCTTTCAGTAATAGACTGTTGAGTAAACAAGAGGCAGTGAGTGTGCTCGGGGATGGTTGAAACTATACCCAGCTAGGCAGAGCTTACACTGTACCCTGATTGCTATAAGAATGTTCATCTTTCAGTAATAGACTGTTGAGTAAACAAGAGCAGTGAGTGTGCTCAGAGATGGTTGAAACTATACCCAGCTAGGCAGAGCTTACATTATACCCTGATTGCTATAAGAATGTTCATCTTTCAGTAATAGACTGTTGAGTAAACAAGAGGCAGTGAGTGTGCTCAGAGATGGTTGAAACTATACCCAGCTAGGCAGAGCTTACATTGTACCCTGATTGCTATAAGAATGTTCATCTTTCAGTAATAGACTGTTGAGTAAACAAGAGACAGTGAGTGTGCTCAGAGATGGTTGAAACTATACCCAGCTAGGCAGAGCTTACATTGTACCCTGATTGCTATAAGAATGTACAGCGTTCAGTAATAGACTGTTGAGTAAAAAAGAGGCAGTGATTATGCTCAGAGATTGCTCCTCTGTCAGCACAGTAGTGCTAACAATGCGCCTTGACTGGGTTTAGAATGTTATGGGTTTACTTGACTTTCACAAATACTCTACTAATTAAAAAAATATGAGCTAATGCTAAGTTCTGAGACACTTGAAGCTTTTCCTTTCTAATTAAACAATGGATAATGGCCAAGCTCTGCAGAGGCTGTCATTACAATGTAATTTTCTAGAAACATGGAAAATGTTTCATGTATCCCTGTGAAATCATGGGTTTTTATACTGCGGCATTCAGCCAAATAAATGTGCCTGAAAAAGTTACACGTCCAGATATGTAGGTAAAACAGGAAGCGTGGAACTCCGGCTCCTTTATATGGAGCACCCTACAACACCAGTGGCACGCTGAATCTGCTCACCTCTAATATCGGTTGAAACTATACCCAGCTAGGCAGAGCTTACATTGTACCCTGATTGCTTTAAGAATGTACAGCGTTCAGTAATAGACTGTTGAGTAAACAAGAGGCAGTGAGTGTGCTCAGAGATTGCTCCTCTGTCAGCACAGCAGTGCTAACAATGCGCCTTGACTGGGTTTAGAATGTTATGGGTTTACTTGGCTTTCACAAATACTCTACTAATTAAAAAAATATGAGCTAATGCTAAGTTCTGAGACACTTGAAGCTTTTCCTTTCTAATTAAACAATGGATAATGGCCAAGCTCTGCAGAGGCTGTCATTACAATGTAATTTTCTAGAAATATGGAAAATGTTTCATGTATCCCTGTGAAATCATGGGTTTTTATACTGCGGCATTCAGCCAAATAAATGTGCCTGAAAAAGTTACACATCCAGATATGTAGGTAAAACAGGAAGCGTGGAACTCAGGCTCCTTTATATGGAGCACCCTACAACACCAGTGGCACGCTGAATCTACTCACCTCTAATATCGGTTTTTCTAACATACGATTGGCACAGTGCTATCCCTGCCAAGATTGAAAAGGACAAATTTTCAAAGCTTTCACTTTTTTTTCTTTAGCAGTGAATTTATTGAGAATCTGCGAATCCGTGGTAAAATTTAAAATAAATATAGTGAAAAAAGGGAAGTGCGGTCTTGCGCCCTTCTTTTCTAAACCCTCAAGGCTTGGGGGGGGGGGCTATGCTTATTATTTTTTGGGGGAGGGGGGCATGTGTGGCTCCCCTTCCTATGCTGTTTTTGGCCCCATGGTCCCTATCACCTCGGGCCTGACATATTGTTCAGGGGGGAGGGGGCCACAACCCTCCTCTCCTAGTCACTTTTGGTCCCAAGGACCCCATCCTCCGGGGCACAATGGTATTTTTAAGGGTAGGAGGGCTGTGCAACCCCCTCCTCAAACCTGTAAAGTCTGTAGAGACCCATCCCGGGGTTGCTAAACTTTGTTAAAGGGAGGAGGACTGCACGGCCCTCCTCCCTGAGGCTTGTGTGGCCTTGGGGACCCACTTCCCAAGACCCGGCTCACTAACTATGTACCTGGGAGCCCTTTTCCGGGACATAGAGGTCTCTTCGCCTGCACCGCCAGAGAAACCTGTGTTAGCTCAGACTTGGAAGGAGCATTTTTTAATCTTTAAAAATGTCCCCACTGGCTGGGAGCAAACTTTTGACTTGTTTCCTGGCCACACTGATGCAAGCTGGGAAACAGAACAAAATATTGCTCTCGCTTGGAGGCAGCAACATTAGTAGCTGCTCTCCCCATGCGGAAGGGATGCCGGCTCTTGCAGCATGGGGGGAGTTGGCTGGGACCGCAGGTGCCTTTGGGCTTTCCCCATTGCCCCCAGTGAGTTTATGGTGGGTGCCTTGGGTGCGCACCGGGGCACTGACCTTTAAGTAAAGCGGGCCCAGAGGGATAGGGTCCTCGTGGCCAATAACAACTCAGGGAGGGTACCCTCCCCTTTATTTTAACTAGTGAACCTGGGGGATGGGGTCCCCAGGGCCTAATAAGCCCCCTTGTCTTTAATGAAAAAAAGTCCCTGGGGTATAGGGTTCCCAGGGCCTAATAACGCTCGGGGAGAGGAGCCATTGGGCCCCCTCACCTTTAAAATAAAATAAACTCTGTGGTATGAGGTCCCCAGAGCCTAATGAGGCTCAGAGAGTGGGGCCACACAGCCCCTCTTGCCTTTAAAATATGTATGGACCTTGGGGATGGAGTCCTGGGGCCTTACAAGGCTCGAAAGGGGGTGCCATGAGGTCACCTCCCTTTAAAATAAATAAAGTCCAATGGAGAGCGGTGACACGGAGCCTCCCTCCCCTTTAAAATAATAAGACCCTAGGGTTGGGGTCCCTTGGGCCTAATGAGTTTATGGGAGGGGCCACGTGCCCCCCTCCTCTGTAATATACATATGGCCCAGTGGGATGGAATCACCAGGGCCATATTAAGCTTGGGTATGGGGGCCACGTGCCCCCCTCCAGTTTAAATAATAAACCGACTCTGAGGGATGGGGTCCCCAGGACCAAATTTTGTGGCCACCTGCACGAGTTATAGATACCTTAGCGCATGAGCTTTAGTTGCGTGAGATAACTATAACTGGTGAATTTCAGTCATTTTTAGAGTTTTAAACTAACATTTCACCTAACTATAACGTTACTTTAACCTTTGGTTTTTCCAGTGAATATATGATATACATAGAAGTATACACACGCATACCCACCCATCTCTGTGCTTCCCATCGCTTCATGATGCTACTGGCGAGACTGGAGAGGTGGGGGCACGTTTGTCTGTGCGAGATTAGGGTTGCCTTGTTAGTCGTCCTGCAGGCTAATTCGGAGTGAAATGCTTTAGTAGGAGCGGGCTGATTCTATCAGCAGAACAAGAACTAATTAAATTCCCTCTGACCATCAGCCAGTAAATAATTTATACCCAGACAGATGCAATCTATTCACCAGCATCCAGCCCAAGCTGCAGGCGGGCGAGGGGGCAGGCTATGATGAGTACCAAGAGTAGGCAGGAAGCCATTGTCTGAGGGGTGCACAATGCCTGCACCAGAGGGCACAGAATGGGCCATTATGCAAGGAGCATGACGTGCCTTCCATGGGTGCAAGGAGTACCTGGGGTGTGCTACAGTGGTCAGGTGGGTCACCCTCCAAGTCATACACAATGAGAGACAGGCGGTTGAAAGGGTGGATTGCTTATTAGAGGGGTGCCCAAGTTTGGAACCCGAATCCAGTGGCGGCTGCCATTTATGGAAGGGGGGGGAGGGTAAATGCGGGCAAAAATATATAAACTAAATTCATGCTGACATGGATTACATTATCGTTTTAAAGTTAAAATATTTAACTTTAAAATGGTAGTTTGTTTTTGTGTAATTTAGGGCATAATAAACATAAAATACATTTTTTTAAATGAAATAAAACACACTTACCTTGCTGCACGTACTCGCTATGTCCCTGTGTTCTTCTCTCCTCTGGCCCAGCGTACTCCAATAACCAATCCTGGAGCTGCTCTTATGCTGTTAAACACCATGAGAGCAGCACCAGGATTGGTTGGAGCTGGCTCTCTTAGCACTCCACTCCACTTAGCACCTTTGCTCGGTCTCAAACCACCTGTGTTGAGAGGTTTAAAGTGTGCATGTCTGGTTAGCCATCGCAAGACAGTTGGCCAAAGTGACATGCACACTTTAAAGTGCCAAGCCCATCACTCCTCTCTGCTGCTGCCACTCAGCAGCGGCCTCGCCCCCTGTCCTGAAACTCAGGACGGGGTTTTGCAGAGTCAATGAAAAAGGCAATGGTAATAATGTTTATTACAAGTTTTTGGGCTTTTGAACGGGGAAAACAAATACTATTGCTATATGATGCAGCATTCCGAGGAGTAGAACTCAGAATTATGCATCAATACTGCTTCCCGCTGTATTTAGTGAGTGTGCTATTAAAACTCCAAAAGGCTGTAAGAGAGTAATGAGCAACTTTGTGTTCCCTTCCTCGACAGTTTTGTAGTGCACAGAAGAGCTCTGCAAAATCTTAATATGCAGAGAAAAAATCTACATAAATTTCCCAATAATGCCATTATGCTCCAGATATGCATGTTTTTGTGAATCAGACCTCAAGAATTATGCTTCCCTTTGCTGAGTTATATGGGAGTGAAAATGATCTCAGTGTGATGCAAAAAAAAAACTATTGCACAAGTGAAGGAAAATCATGAAAAATCTCGCCTTGTGTGCAGGATAAAGCTAGAGAACACATTGCAAAACTTTGCAGGTAAAAACAAAAACTGTGTGAACCACTATCTTAATGCACTGAAGTTGGCACCTATGTGTGACCCCAGGTGAAAGAGGCGTTAGGAGCAAAGGATCTGAACAGCCAACTCTTTCTTCTTTGAAAACGCACACGCTTCTGTACACTGACCTCAGAGCTGAGCTGAGGAGAGTCCTTGTCCTGGAGTTCCGCGTCACTGTAAGATCATCTCTTCTGGCATCAGGAAACCTCTACCGGGCTTCAGATATTCCAGAAAGAGGCAGCCCAAGGGTGCAAGCAGGTCACTCACAGTTGATCTTAGGAGAAATGTAAGGTCTGTTGCACAGTGCATAAGACATTATGGGCCAAAGTTCCTGTACACGTGCAGAAGCTGACAGGTAACTAAGTCTCATTCAACGACCTTTACTCAAGGTCGGCCCACCAGATTGGCCAATACTATTTCAAGGGGGTATGACATGGAGGCAGATCACTTGATGTACAAGGGCTGAGACTCTGGACTGCCCTGCACTGTAACTTGAGATCTGAATCTAACCACAAGGGGTTCAGGAATCGTTTGGTTACATTCTGTACACAAACTGACCTGCAGTCCTCTCAGAGCTGTATTTCTTTTCCGGCTGTTAATACTCTGAAATAAATGAAAGGTGACACGCAGGGCATCACACGACGTCTTAATAAATAGATCAGTGCACAAGCAGGAATGGGTGATGTAATCAGGAGGAAGGTGAGGGCTGTCCAAGGGCTGCCAGCTTGGAGGATTGTTGTATATTTATACTTACTTCAATGTGGCTACTTGATGTCGGTCGTCCTTTCTTAGTGTTCCTATCTTACCAATCTCCCATAGTACCCAAGAGTGTTCTATCTAGTATGTGAAGATTCCAGCCTTGCAGTTGATGGTCTGGTCAGCTGTGAGGTGTACTGCTCTGCTGTGTAACTTAATAAATCTATCTTAATACCTTGAAGACGTGTCCTGCTGCCTACCTAATCTACGTACAACAGTGATCTTGTGGGAACCTAGTTGAGGAGTGCTTTGAGATTGTCAACTTGAGTTTATTCAGCAGAAAGGAAGGATGTGGGTGCCTCAGAGAGGGCAAGAGAGAGCCATTCTGGGAAGAGAAAGGCATGTGATGCGTCAAATTCGCATTTGGAGACCTCATTCAAGTAGGCCGGTGCAGTGACGTGGTGATGCGCCAAGTAGAAAAAAGGTAAGTAAGACATGACCTGGAAGACAGCTGAGGGATGGGAGTCTGAAGCAGGAAATACTATCCACTGCTCCTAGTCTAATAAAAATGGAAGCCAGTGACTGCTTATATAGCCCTCGTCAATAACAATTATCTGTTGCTCCTTCACGATACTCTTCCTCTCGACCATAGGGAGGATGACATTGTATGTTGGCCCCACCTGATTTGGATACGAAGACTTGCATGTTGCACACAAAAGTAGCTGGCACACAAAGTATCGTGGTTTAGGCTCTTGTTCCCAGTGTTGCCAAGACACTCACCTTGAGGAATCCATATTGTGGTTTGTGAGTCCAGATGGGATGTCTCAATGGGTGCACATCTTAATCCAGGTACCTGTTTTGGGTAGCAGGTTTCAAACCTTTGTGGATGACCATCAGCAAAGGGCCTAGTTGGGTCAGTTTATTTTAGAACTTGGCCAGCCTCTGGTGTAGTACACTCTGTGCCGATGAATCGTGTATATCAGATGCTAACACGACTTCCATCTTCACTCTGATGCAGAGGATATCCAGCTACTTCAGGTTGATTACCAAGGAAAACAACTTAAATTACTGAGCTGCCTTGGGATGGACTGTGATCAACATGGTATGGCACCCTGGTGGGTGCTTTCTATATGTACTGCTCTAACACTAACCTCAGAAGGTTTAAGAAAATAGCCTACAATATTTTGGCAGAGCCCACCTACTCCATGGTGTATATACTACAGTGATCTAGCCAGCTTTGGAAGAGAACAGAGAAGTGTCCAGTTTTTGTGTGTGAGAGTTCCAAAACTACTTTTTGTGGACAAAGATCTAGGTTTGGAGAACAAACGAAATACATTTTGAAAACTGTGTATTGAAAATGACAGGACAATCTTTAAAAGGGCAATGATAGTTGCCCTGCTTGGGAGCTCTAGGCTTGATACTGGCCTAAGCTTGTTGGAGTAAACGTAAGGGCCATCTCACACAAGTCCCTTCCCACATACACCACATCATTGAACTTGCCTTTGTACCTTGCATAACAACTCGATTCGAAAAGTTGAGTCACATATCAAGAGCTCTCTTGTCACAAAATCCCTCCACTGCCCTACCCAGGACGTTCTACTGGTAAGTACGTAAAAGCGATGCTCTGCTCTACACAAGCCACATTCTGGCAGAAGTTTGTTTCTCCTTTAAGCAGAATGTAGGATACTTTGCTCTGACTTGATTGAGAGTCTAAATGTAAATCTTGTGAGTATCCAAGGAGGCAGTGGCATAACGTAAAATAAAGCCCCCTTGCAGAACGTGATAGCGGCCCCTGAGTCTCCCATGTCTCATAGATATTCATTGAACTTGCGCTGAATAGTCCTCCTTGAAGGGTTGGGGTCCCCCTTCATTACGCCCCTGCAAGGAGGGTGATATATTTCTTTTTTTGCAGAGTTTTATATAGCGCGAACTTGACCCAAAACGGGTATCAGAGCGCTTTACATAGCACCAGTTACGTTACATGAGGACACACATTCATTTTTGTTAAGCACAGGGAGATTAAGTGATTTGCCCAGAATCACAGGATGTTTGGTGACGTTACCGAGACTCGAACCCAGATCCCCAGGTCAGAGGTCGAGCGCCCTAGCCGTTGAATCTTATTTTGCAGTGAGCCCATTGAAGTTCATGGAGATTAAAGGATTTTTCGAGAGTTAGAAATTGTTTCTATGGTAGGTAAGTCCACTGAAGTCTATGGGAGGTATTTCCTATGGTTGGAGGGTGAAGATGAGTTCAAGGGTGGGTGATACCTTCCAAAGGAGGGTGAGCTGATTGTGTAATTGCGTGCCAATACTTAACATAATAGGTGGTTTCAATGTGCCTACAGAAATGTGCTACGAATAAAGCGCAAAATAACTTTACTTCAAGGAGAAAAAATAACATGTACATGATGCATTATTGCCACCCCAAAATGAGGGCAGATGTTTGGAGTAACTAGTGTATCTCTTCATTTAGGAGCACTTGTCGATGCGAGGCAGTTCATACGTCAGGGCCCTGCAGTATCTCACACATGCACATTGACTCTTTCCGAGTGTCAAAAGTACAGCAAGCCTTACGAACATTTTCGCCAAAAACTGAAGGGCTGGAGTTGTAATAGTAAATCACCCTCAGCAAACACTTGGGCATATTTCTAAGCACCCCCTACTGCAGTTGAAGCCTGGAAATACATTGACAGACGTGTGAGCGTGGACATGGTCAGACTGTCCTGTAGGGCAGTGAATGGGTACTTGGGTAGTGCCAGAAGGGCCAGTTTTTTGCTGCTTGTGGACCTGTTTTGTGCTCTTTTGAGTTAATTTACCTGATATTTCCACAAACGTTGCCTCTAGTAAGCAGAAATAAATGCTCGTGGTGTTCCATGCCAACACACCCATAGAGAGGGATTTCCAAATGTGGGCCACTGTTTTAGCTTTCTGGTTCGCCAATGGGGGCCACTTTTATTTTGGTGGCAGGGGCGCCACTCTGGCACCTGCAGGCCCTGTAGCACAAGGGACCCCCAATCCTCTAAAGGGTTTCCAACTTTACATGGGGCACTGCTCCGTACAAGGCCAAATACTATCTGTGTGATATGGGAGACACAGGGGCCCCTCGTTACTTTATGCAGGAGAGCCCCTCTATTTTGCGTTACTTCATTGTTTAGTGGCAGGGCATGTTTCCAGTCCCAGGCTCACCTAGGGCCTTATTTATGAAGGCCTTGCGCCGCCGGTGCGTCACTTTTTCCCATTTTTAAAAGTGACGCACCGGCGGCGCAAGGCCTTCATAAATAAGGCCCCTAGAGCGCAGATGGCTAGAAGAACAGGGGCCCCTGGGTTTCTGGAAGCGGCGCCCCCTCGGGGCTCGGGCTGGTGGTCTCCAGGCCGCGCGCGCGGGTTTCACTGGCACATACCGTTTCTGATCTGCCGGAGTTTTCCTCTCTTGTTATCTGACCCCGGCCTCTGATTAGATCATTCCTCTGTCTCGGCGGTAAATATCTGCTTTGGCTGCTTAAAAGCTGCAGTTTGCTCTAATTACCACTGAGCCGCCGACTCTCCTGCCGCGGGATCGAAAGAGGAAGAGTGGAAATCATTGTCCGGGTCCGCCGGGGCGGCAGGGGGCGTGGCAGCGGGCTGCGCGCCGGAGCGAGAGGGCTGTGCCACCGGTGGGCGCTCGGCGGAGGACTCTGGGGCGGCAGGCAGCAGGCCCTTCACGGGTAGCGGAAAAGAGTACTTGGGGTTCCCACTGCTGGGTCTGGGCAAGCAGGGGCCACTGGCTCTATTGCAAAAGGAGGGAGGCTGCTGGCCAGGGAAGGAGTAACCACTACGCAGAAGAGGGAGAGGGATTTATTTTACTAGTGGGCATAGCTGCCAAGGTTTCAGATTGCTATGTGTGACATTTTCATAATTTCAGTGAAATTATGAGTGACATTTCAATGACTATGAGTGACACTGTCTCGCGGGCAAAATCAACTAATGAAGATCAGGGAAACCGATAAATATCAGAAATTACACCCACTTGGGTAACAAGAAACTCTAACAAGGTCTTCAAACCGGAGACAGACTGCATTTCTCAGTGACAGTGACATTTTCCCCCTGAAATAAAACCAAACACATAAGCCCATGGAAAAAGCGCAATATCAGAAATTACACCCTTTAAAAGAGTAATAAGCCTTGGAAAGACTTTCAAGCTGCTGCATAGTCTCTGAATTGCAAAGTTACTAACCTACTGCCCCTTTCTAAGATAAATGTTAACTTACTGCTTTTCAAAAAGAGGTTTTTGTTTTGGCATTTAAAAAAACAGAAACGTTCAGGTCTTACTAGCAATATGCTGCTTAGGCCGCATTTGGAGAGCAGGGCACGTGCACACTTCAGTACGGATTACAGCACTACCAGGTGTAACATCAAACCGAAGTACAGAACTTCGAAGATCGCTTTTAGGCGACCACGGAAAATGAAATAATAATTGCGTAACATAATGTGAATGCTGTGCCTGAACACTTCCCAGAATAGAAGGGCCCCTGCACACAATTGTTTTCAGAAGGTGCCGTCACAGTGTTACTACATAGATACCGAGCACGAAGGCTGTGCTGAATTAAGTTCTCTGGTGGTACTGAAAGTATTAGGACTGGCAGCACGCTAGCGCTTTTAATAAAAATGGAAAGTACACTTTGAAGAAAGCTGATACCTCACTGAGGCAACTTACTGTGTGAGTCGACTCGAGCAGCAATTGTTGTGCAAAGGCCTTCAGTTTCGTCTAAGGAAGCCTGGATAATAATGCGCCCATATTTGCTCTTAATTTGTCATCTGCACGCGACCTTTAAGACACTCCGTCAAAATCCTAAAACCCTACAAGCACAGAAATGAAAGCTTATCTGGCTCCTGACGTCCGGCGGCCACGGCATGAGCCGCACAGGAACTGGGAATCGCGGCCGCATAGCTGCAGCACACTGCCATGATGCACTGCAGCAGAGCAGGCTCTTTCTCCCAGACTGTACTGCCTGACTCACCGACTTGTCCCCGGCCCGCTCGGCCGCACTAGTTTGCGCCTTCAATCACCCCGATGTCTCTGATGCGCGGCGGGCGGCCAGAGTGTCCTGTCGGTGAGTGATGAATTATTCAGTCATTCTGGGTCTCGGCGCCCCCCACAGGGTCTGGCAAAGTAAAGGGGGGGGGGGAAGGGGGTCATTGCGGTGCTGTGCACCGCTGCAGACAGTCAGCACTTGACCGACTCGTGGACTCGCATTGAATCTCGCGCCGCTTCTGAATCACTTCCCTTTCCTCTAGGACCGGAAGTTACAAGTCCGTACTGCCGCCGCGTCGCAGGAAATGCAGCCTGGCGCCAGGCACCAGGCTGGGCAGATTTGTTTCTTTGTTGCGCTCTCGGCCACTCCAGAGTTGAGAGGAACAATATTGAACTATTTATTAACTTACTGAACCCAGCAAGCAGCTGCTGGCAGCACGCCTTGGAGCACCAGAGCCGGCACACAGGCGCCGCCGGTAGGGCGCGCTGGCACCTGCAGAGCCAATATTTCTGAGTGGCATAAATGCGTGACAATGCAATTCAGTGCGGTGATGCGGCACACCGCACTGACATGCGTGAGTGTCACGCTGGATGCGTGATACTTGACAGGCATGAGTGGGTTTTCGGTCAATGCTTCATGTAACCCATAGTGACAGATGGGTTGGGGATGCCACACTTAAGGTTATACATAGGGATGAATTGGTATTAGAAATCGGCCCGGGCACGCAAAAAAAATGGCACATTTGCATATTGCATTTCCGCAAAACACTGCGTCGGCGAATTTTTACAATCTCCTGAAAACAAGTGAGGCCACTTCTGCTCAGGCCCCCTGCCCTCACTCAGTATGCCCACATCAATTGGCTGGCCCGAGAGAAAGGGAGTGACAACTCTGCCTGTTGATAAAAGGAAGGTAATGGACGCCCATCTGCCATTAGAAAGGCCACTCGGGGCCCCACTGGGCCGCTGGCGACATCTGAACACACCAGCCACAGCCCAATTCGGCCCCAGAAGCCAAAAAAGCAGCCCACAGCTGGAACTTCAATACCAGCCACTCGGCCATTGCTCGAGCGCCCGCCTTACCAATCCGACCCTGGTTATCCATGCATTGAAGTGCTACCCATGAGAAGCTGTTAGGGAGCCCAAGTAGTCCACAGTAGTTTCCGATTGGAAGCTCACCACAGCCTCCTTTAAGGAAATGCCCCTTTTTGTATGTTCACCCCCAGATTTTTAGGTCGAGCCTCGGCAGCGCATGAACTGCTCTACAAGGCATGCTGTATTCAGGTATGGACTTCAAACCCCGCCCACTCTCCGCCCATATTTGTCATTGGCTTGTGTCATTGTTCACTGTAAACTGTGGCTTTTCATTGGGCCATATGCTTAGTAATCCCTCCTTAGTACCGCCTTGTCTCATCTTTTAACCTCCCATAAGGACTGTCCCTTATGTGTGTTGTCACTCAGTAGGCTTTAATTACAGCCACCAAGCACTATTTTCTCAAATTGCTTTGTCCTACCTGCGGTTGCAGGCGAGACATGCCCTCTCCTAATGATTTAAAAAAAAAAATCTTTATAGCACGGGCGCGGAACGCATTTGCAATGCAATAGGTCTTGCATTTGCGAGAATTCAAGCTATTGGCATTGTACATGACAATGCCTTTTATTTATCTGTTTTAAAAACAGTACATAAATAAAAGGCATTGTCATTTACTATTCCAATAACTCAAACTCTCGTAAATGTGAGACCTATTGCATTGCAAATGCTTGTTGGACTGATGCTGCAGGTTTATCGACTCTGAGAGTGCACTGAGGGCTGCTAACCAGACCTCAGTGCCAGTGTTCCTATCCCTTACAAAGTGTATGTCGAATTGGCTACCCCCAATTGGCACAGGCTGAATTACTTATAAGTCCCTAGTGTATAGTACCCAGGGAATGTAAGGAAGAGTGTTCACCCAGGGCTGTCACACTCATTATGCCACCCAGTGTGTGACAAGGTACAAAATGGCTCCCATTCTGCCACTGCAGACTGGAAGAACAGTGGTAAGACTGCTAGTTCGACTTTGCCATACAAACTAATTACAAAGCTCCCACTTCCCATAACCATATATGTAAGTCTCCCCAAAGAAAAGCCAATCAAGCTGCAAGGCAGGGAGCTGTATATTATTAAGGAAGACATGTATTTTTTTGTATATTTCCTAACAGCAAAACTTCTAAATTGCTGTTTTGCCGTCACCCTCAGCACTGCCGAACACATGCACTTCCAGATCCACAACGACCCCAACACCACCATCAGAGGAACCCTCATCTACAGACCCTCCGGACCCTGCCCACAGTTCAGCGACTCCATCGCCGACTTCTTCAGCATACACGCCCTCGCCTCCACAGACTACATTCTCCTAGGAGACCTGAACTTTCATCTAGAAAACAACAACGACACCAACTCCACCACTCTGATCGCCAACCTCGCCAACCTGGGACTCAGACAGCTCGTGACAACACCCACCCACTCGAACAGTCACACCAGCAAGAAAGCCACCTGGTTCACTGAAGACCTCCTGGCCTCCAAACGAACATGCCGGAAACTAGAGAAGATATGGCTCCGCGAACGATCACCAGACAGCCACTCAGCCCACAAGAACGCCACCCGCAGACACCGCCAACTCATCAGAGCTGCCAAGAGGGCCTCATTCAAGGACCACCTGGACAACAACGCAAGCAACAGCAAAGAGCTCTTCAATGTCTTGAAGGAACTCTCCAACTCCACCTCCAACACCAACGACATCCCGCCTTCGCAAGACCTGTGCGACTCACTGGCCACCTTCTTCCACTGCAAGATCACCGACATCCATGCCACCTTCAACGCCACGACCGCCTCAACAATCCCCACCTCCCCTACCACCACCGGCACCAACCGTTTGCTCTCCTGGACCTGCATCAATGACAAAGACACCAGCGAGATCATGAACTCCATCCACTCCGGCTCACCGCTAGACCCATGCCCCCAAAACATCTTCAACAGAGCAAGCACAACCATCGCACCCCACCTCAGCAAAGCTATCAACATCTCCTTCGAGACAGCTACCTTCCCGGAAAGCTGGAAGCACGCCGAGATCAACGCCTTACTGAGGAAACCCAAGGCAGACCCTAAGGACCTCAAGAACTTCCGCCCCATCTCCTTGCTACCGTTCCCGCCAAAGGTCACAGAGAAGATCGTTAACAAACAACTGACCCGCTACCTCGAAGACAACAACATTTTTGACCCATCCCAGTCCGGTTTCCGCAGCAACCATAGCACCGAAACCGCCCTTATTGCCGCTACCGATGACATCAGGACCCTGCTTGACAACGGAGAAACAGCGGCCCTCATCCTCCTGGACCTGACAGCCGCCTTCAACACGGTCTGCCACCGCACGCTATGAACACTCCTCCACAACGCCGTGATCCAAGAGAAGGCCCTGGACTGGACCACTTCCTTCCTCTCCGGCAGAACTCAGAGCGTCCACCTCCCCCCTTCTGCTCAAATGCCACCGAGATCATCTGCAGCATCACCCAGGGCTCATCCCTCAGCCCGACGCTGTTCAACATCTACATGGCAGCTCTCGCCCACGTTGTCCGTCAACACGACCTCAACATCATTTCCTACGCTGACAACACCCAGCTGATCATCTGCCCTCACCAAAGACCCACACACAGCCAAAACCAACCTCCAGGAAGGAATGAAGGTGGTCGGCGATTGGATGAGGAACAGCCAACTGAAGCTGAACTCGGACAAGACGGAGGTCCTCATCCTCTGATCCACCCCCTCGGCCTGGGACGACTCCTGGTGGCCGACCACACTGGGACCAGCCCCGATACCCACAGACCTCGCACGCAACCTGGGGGTCATCCTCGACTCCACACTCGCCATGACGAAGCAGGTCAACACCATCTCCTCATCCTGCTTCAACCCCCTCCGAATGCTTCGCAGGATCTTCAAGTGGATACTCACTGAAACAAGAAGAACAGTCACCCAGGCCCTCGTCACCAGCAGGCTAGACTACGGTAACGCCCTCTACGCAGGAACGTCGGACAAGCTCCTGAGACAGCTGCAACGCATCCAGAACTCCTCTGTACGTTTGATCCTCAACATCCCCTGCCACAGCCACATCACACCCCACCTGAGAGACCTACACTGGCTCCCCATCAACAAGAGGATAACCTTCAAGCTCCTCACCCACGCTCACAAAGCCCTCCACAACACCGGCCCAGCGTGCCTCAACAAACTACTCAGCTTCTACACCCCCACCCGCAAGCTCCGCTCCGCCGCCCTCGCCACTGTCCCCCGCATCCGAAGACAGAGTGCCGGAGGCCAGTCCTTCTCCCACCTCGCCGCCAAGACCTGGAACACTCTCCCCACCAACCTACGGCAGACCCAAGACCTACTGGCCTTCAGAAGACTACTCAAGACCTGGCTCTTCGATCAGTAGCAGCACCCCCTCTCCCCCCAGCGCCTTGAGACCCTACGGGTATGTAGTGCGCTTTACAAGTGACCTGATTGGTTGATTGATGGATTGGCAGGGCTAGTAACCCCATTGGCTAACACTGATTGACCCCTCAGCTGGGCTAACTTCTGAATGGGAGTACTTAGATGGGTACTGCAAGGTATCAAATTAATTGTGGCATTAAAGCCAATTTGATGCCCAAGTCAAATTTAATGTCAGTATTAAAGAAATGCAACTTTTAGAAGGTTGCCACTCTGTGAACCAGTTTGTCCAGTGGCCTCACGCAGTCAATGGCCACCAGGCAGCTTTCTGGCCTCTTGGAGAATAGTTTTAATGACTCCCAGGCTTAAGAACAATGTTAGGGCAAGGTGCTAACCTCCTCCTCCCAGGAAGCCCCTCTGGGTGTTGGCCCCAAAGGAGAGCTTCAAAGGCGAAGCCGCCTTTGGTTAGCAAATGGTAATCACACTCCTGAGTGGCTGCCCTTTGCTCATGTAGACAGGCTGGTAATGGGGACAGAGAAGGGAGACCACTGCCCTAGCCACTTTTCCACACCTCTAGGGTGATCTACCAAGCTCCTAACATCCAAGGAAAGGTTCAGACATCTTGAGAGTGGGCAGCATAGTGGACTTTGAGATTGCTAGATGCCACGCATAGCCAGAAGGTGGTCACCAAGAGGGAGGGGACATGATAGCCCATTGGCTAGTGACATCATCATCCTCCACGACACTTTCTGGGCATAAACATGGCACCCCTGGCACCATGAACCTAAGATAATGCTGGAACTAGAAAGAGGACCGAAGAAGGACTGCCCTAATGACCCCTGGACTTGGTAAAGAGAGGCTGCACCGTCTGTGGGACTGCACCTGCTGCAGCTTGGACTGGTGAGGAGAGGACTGTGCTAGTGGCTCCTGGGTCTGGGAAAAGTTGCTTCTCAACCCGAGACCACAGACATGAGTCCACGGGGCAGTGGACTGACCCCCTAGGACTAGCACTAGGACCATCAAAGTTGAAGTAACCCACTTCGGCAAGCCAGTAGCCACTTGAGAAGAATCGTAGCTCACTGTGACTGGGGTACCCAAAGAGAATGATCCTCAATGGCCAAAAGCTGCACCCAAGTCCGCTGGATTCAGGAGTGTCATTTGAGTCCTGATGGGTCACCCAAGAGGGATACCAGCCTCCACTCAAAGATCTCACTGGGACAGCTGTGGGCGGAGACTGGTAGCCCACCCGCAGCCGGTCTTCTATTGTCCAAGAAGACTTTGGGGGACTCCGACCTCTGTGGCCAAAGTCACTCCACCTGACCTGTAGACCGAATAATAACAGCAAAGGCACAGCCATCGACCTCACAGCACCCAGAGCATCCTTGGGCATCTTCCATCTCCTCCATCCGCAGCATCTGGACCACTCTATTGAAGTCTATGGCGGTCATTCTGTAAAGTTTGGAACTGAACTGGAAAAAGCTTTGGTGGCCGAGTAACTGTCCAACTACTCCTCACTCCTTATTGGCCCCCCAGACCTCCATCCATGTCAGATTTGGTCACCAAACTCAGGTCTAAGTAGTCAAACACAACTCTTATGCACTTTTTTAGAGCTTACAATGTTTACGGTTACCAGTGCTTGTTTGCATTTCCATTAAGATTTAAGTTTTCTTTAAGAATCTGTATCTCCTAAACCCACCAGTGCATTTTGCTAATCTTGTTCTCTAAAAATTCATAAAAATATAATCTAGTTTTTTTTTTTAACTGGTGTCAGATTTCTTTCGTGTTTTTCGGCTTTCTTATTTCGTTGTTTTGGTACTGTTAAATGTCTTGCACTAGTTCCTTTGTTTAAGCCTTGCTGCTCGAAGCCATAGCTATACAGGGGTCAGCTTAAGGTTTTACAAATGAGCGTGACTGGACCCAAGACAATTTTTGTGAGTGTTTCGCACTGTTAGACTGCACAGCCATAATCATATAATACACCCAAATCCTCACACCTCTTCAGCATAGACACTGTGTAATGACTATTTCAACAATAAAGTGCAGTGGAGCTGACTCACAGATCCGCAACTCTTACTCACAAGCAATCTCTCTGCTGCATGGAGTGACCTATTGTTGACTATATGGACATCTCCTTCATGATCCCCTCATCTCTCACTAGTCTCTGTCTTGCATAGCTTGAGCGTGGCCCAAAACTACCCATTGGCATTCAAGTTAGAAGTGTGACTATGTGAGCCACTCTAGGGGTCCACATGACCATGCTGGGCTACACAGTGGTCCAGCAACTGGCCAGTTACTGCATCCTGAGTCCTAAGCTTGTAGATGCGAACAGCAAGGTCCATTTTATGACTGTAATCCATTTGGGGTTGAAGGACAATTTAATTTAGGGATTGAACCAGTCCTAACCCCTTTGGTCACTTTGCATGAATCCTCATGAGTCCTAAGAGCATTGACTCTGAGTGGCTAGCACTTTCGTGGCTTGAACTCTAGAACTGCACAATCCCACATTCCATTAAGTTTCTAGTAAAGGGGTAGGCAGGTCCTACAGCAGTGAATCCATTTATCTAGAGCGTTGCAGAGTTCCTGTGAAGGATGAATCATGTCCTTTGCATCTGTTGGGTAGGAGAACTCCCTGATGATGCTGAAGAGTTCCTTGGTGCAGTAAGACTTACCACAAAGCGGTCTGCAAGGGCGTCCTTTTTCGTGTCTGAGTCATTGGTGGTATTCGTTGAGGGCTGACTTGAAGGTGGCTTGGTCTGTAGAGTCTCTGCTGGTGCATCATATTGCCACTGCGTTTCATTGTACTGAGTTCTAGTGAGTATTAGGTGTCTTGTTTGGTGGATCTGCAGGTTTTGGATGTTTTAATGGGGGCTACTAGGTCGGTGGCATTGGTGATCCAGGTTTTGAAGTTCTGGACTGCTTGTTCCATATCCATTTTGGTTGCAGCATCTGGCTGGGTGGTGTTAAGGGTGTCCATCCTTTGGGTCTGTCCCACTGTGCTCCAGCTGTGGATAGAGGTGTTTGTGGGGTTGGAGGCATTGCACAGTGATCCTGCGATGCTCATGTAGACAATAGAGTACTTGGTCCAGGTGAGTTCTCTGGGCATGGCTGTATTTGACTCAGTAGCTGGACGTGAAGGTAGGGTCCAATGTGTCTCACACCCTGTGTGTTCAGTCTGTAACCAGCTGGGTGAGGCCGATGTTCTTCATTTATTCCAGGAAGTTGGCGGAGTTGGTATCTGTGGGATAGTCCAGGAGGAAGTTGAGGTCTCTGAGGAAGATGTAGAGCTTGGGTCCGGTGACAAGTGTGGTAATGAAGCCGGTGAGTGGTCCTGGGGGTCTGTGGGCAAGGGTTCTTTGTATGGTAGTTTTGTCATCTGTGTGGAGTTGGAAATTTAAGTGTTCCAGGATCGGTGTGGTATTATCTTTGGTGATGGTGCAGTGAATTTTTTTGGGGGATGATGGCGATGACTCCTCCATGTCGCACCATACATGATCACACCACCATCTTCCCCTCAAACTACTTAAAACCTTGGTGCATAGCACTTTCATATGAAAGAGCAAGCATTTTTGAAAATATGAAGAATGAAAATAAAACTTCTATGGCAAAATTAAACACATCAAAAACATGTTGACTATTTGTTGTAAACAGATATTAGAAACAAGAAATGCTGCAGTAGCTCAGAAAGCTTAGAAATGTGCAGAAAGATACTAGCTTTTCTCTATCCAAGAAGTGCAAAAAATAACGTGTCTGTTTTTGTTACTTTAAGCAACTGCTTCAGCTTTGCTCCTTGACCTAACCTGACTTACACCTCAGCTGCTGGCTCTAGCAGCAGGCATTGTGACATCAGAACCTGACTGTAATAATTTATAACAGTCAAAGTCGGGAGTCTCGCCTTTATAATTGGTGACTGGGTATGTAACAAGTCACAGATTATAAAGATATTTGAGACTGCCATTTATACAGGGATTATAGGATCCCATGTATTATATACGGGATAAAGTACTCAATGCCATACGTTATAAGGATATTGCTAGTCATCGAGGAGTTTAATGACCATATAGAAGAATCAAGTGGAAGGCCAAGTTCCTTAATAAGGTTATTGAAATACGAGGTAACTTGCAATATCCTTATGTATGGTAGAGGGTACTTTAGTCTGTATAATGCATAGTCACACCATCATCTGTCCCACATACCACTTAAATCCTAGCTGTGTAGCTCTTTTGTATGAAAAAGAGAGCATGTTTACAAACATTAGAAATACAAATTTAGTTTATGGTGCAAAATTAAATGCCTCGAAAAATCTTATATATATTTTACACAAAGATATTAGAATCAGTTTAATACAAGTACATAAAAAAGGAGCAGTAGCTCAGAATTTGTAGAAACATGCAGAAATATTCCAACTTTTCTATAATTGCCTAAACACTGCAAAACATAATCATGTTGCCATAAATATCTCCTTTCTGTTTGTCACTGTGGCTAGAAAAACAGAGCAGAAGAAAGAAAAGCCATGGTTCGTTTTCGTTCCTTAAACAGCTGCTTTAATTAAGTTCCATAATCTGACTTTCCCTTCAGCAGCTTGCAGCAGGCATTGTGATGGCAGAACTCCAGAGGTGTAACGCAGGCCCCTGTGGTGCAGGTGGGCCCCCTACCCACTGGAGGCCCCCCTTAAGCATTATGCCAATGAATATTTGTGAAATAGGGGATACTCAGGAGCCCTCATCACATTGTGGCAGGGGGGCCCCATCATTTTGCGTTACACCACTGCAGAACTCAATTGTAATAAGTAATAGCAGTTGAGTTCTGATGTAATCTCCAATAGGCGACTATGTGTATCCCAAGTTGCTTATTATAAAGGAACTAGGGGTGGGTTTTTATACAGGAATTGGAGAATCCCATGTATTTCGCTCTTGTTCCTCTATATGGTTATGGCACTTCTTGGTGACTATATATATGCTACCCAGTAGCAGCCACCACTGAGTAGTTATAGTTAGGACCCCATTTCAATGGGAAAACTATGTTTTGTTTGGTTTATAATGTTGGCACTGTTTGAAGAATCTTCACGACAAAAGGTAATCCACCTCAGCTTCTTCCAGGAAGGTTTCAGGGGTCATCCATCAAGTGGGGGCCCTCCCCATGCACTGCTAATTACCTCTCATATTATATCACTCATGACATATTCTATGACATCATTGGTAACATCACTGCAACATCTGAAATGGCATCATTGATGACCATACTGCATGGCGAGCGGGCGAGTTACAGTTACACTAGGGCACGAGTTATAGTTACTGGAGATAACTGTAACTAGCAACTTATAGTGGTTTTGTTAGTTAAAAACTGTATGTTTTAACTGACATTTTAACCTACCTATAAAATCCATTAACCTTTGTCTTTTTTCAGTGAATGCAATTTTTTTTAATGCAAAGTAAGATATTACAATTCCTAACTATAACGTCACTTTAACCTTTGTTTTTTTCAGTGAATATGTATATATAAATATAAATATATATATATATATTATCTCCAACACTCCTCCTTAATCAAAAGGATGACGACAACGTGTTTAGCTGGCTCAAATTGACTTTATTTCGGCCTTTTTGTAATGCATTTCAGCTGCCTTTGCAGCCTTGCTCACCGACAAATTTGTCGACTTTGCAAATGTAAATACATTAGTCTACAGACTAATGTATTTACATTTGCAAAATCGACGAATTTGTTGCCTGTTTTAGATGGTAATCAGCTTTAAACCACTTAAAGATGGCCGCCATGTCAGTAACACCGACGAAGGTGCGCATGCCGAAACGTGTTTGTTGTTCAGAGAAAATAAAAATCTTACGTAACTACCCCGTGAGTGCTGGCTTTGCTCCGAAAGCGTGGAGCATTGGAGCGTTGATAAATATCACAGATGTCCATATAGATCACAGATGCTGATATAGATCATATTGATAAATGTATTTATCTTACAGACTGTGATACGTATTTTATAGATACGCTTATATGTCTTACAGATGCCTGTTTATATCTTACAGACATCAATTTGTGCTACTGTCTATGACAAATGTATGTGTACATTGTTCTATTCATTCATTCATCCATTCATTTTTGTTTATTAACACAGCATTTAGAGTACTAACAGAAATGTTGTACCAAATGACTATTGAGGCAGATTTGGTCGTTAACATAAACCAAGTAAGCGAGCGAGACATTGTACAAAGGTGCTATTGTGTGTCACATAAGCAGTGAGTATAAACAGTAACCAGGTTACATTTCACAAATTTACAATATAACTACATTGAGTGACAATACTTACTCTTATTCTGGTCGTATGAGGTAGCACTTCAGCACTAACAAGAAAAAGATGCCAAATAAACAGGCAAACCTTTATTTAATTGTTTATTTGTGTTAAAGAAAGCTAGTAACTAGAGAGTCCTGCACTGCACAACTGTAAGAACATCTTCATTTTTAAAGACATCTTGCAGCACAAGTGCAAAAATATGATAGTCTTTTCAAAATTCCAAAAAGTGTGTTTAATTAACCTGCAGAACCTTTTCACCTTAGTTTATATCAGTGCATTGAGAAGTCAATCAATCAGGGAATAATTGTGAAGCGCCCTACTCACCCTTGAGGGTCTCATGACGCGGAGGGTGCAGCCCCGGGTCAGTCGGAGAGCCAGGTCTTGAGGCTCTTCCTGAAGGTGTGCAGAGTGGGGGTGCGTCTAATGTTCATAGGGAGCTCATTCCGGGTCTTTGCCGTGATGTATGAGAAGGCTCTTCCCCCGTTCTGGCTCTGTGGATGCACAGGGTTTCGGTGAGGGCGAGGTCGGCGGATCGGAGGTTTCTCTTGGATACGTGGAAGGAGATTTTTTGTTGAGATATTGGGGTCCAGTGTTGTGGAGGCCTTTGTAGGCATGGGTGAGTATCTTGAAGGTTACTCTATTCTTGATGGGGAGCCAGTGGAGGTTTCGCAGGTGTTGGGTGATATGTTTATGTGGAGGGATACCGAGGACGAGTCTGGCTCCTGTGTTCTGAATGGTCTGGTGCTTGCGGAGCAGGGATTTGTTGATTCTGGCATAGAGGGCGTTTCCATAGTCCAGTCTGCTCGTTATGAATACGTGAGTGATGGTCTTTCTGGATTCAGGAGGGATCCATTTGAAGGTCATGCAAAGGATGCAGAGGGTGTTGAAACAGGTGGAGGTGACGGCGTTGATTTGTCGGTTCATAGTGAGGGAGGAGTCGAGTATGATGCCGAAGTTCTGAGCATGGTCTGTGGGGTTGGGGGGCTGCCGAGGGGTGGCGAGGTTGTCCAGGATGGTGGCAGAGTTGGGGTCACTGAGGTTGTCGAGGTGAAAGTTGAGGTCTCCGATGAGTATGTAGTCCACGGAGGCGATAATGTGGGGTGCGATGAAGTCAGCGATGGTAGTTGTGAACGCGGTTCGAGGTCCGGGGGGTCTGTTAGCGAGTGTGCCACGTAGGGTTGTTCCGGGGCTGGTCTGGATCTGGAAATAAAGGTGTTCGGTAGTGAATGGGGAGTCGCTCGTGCTGACGGTGGTGAGTAAGAGGGAGCTTGTGTGCAATGGCGGTTCCTCCTCCTGGGCAGTTGGGGCAGTCCTTCCTCAGGATCTTGTATCCATCGGGGATGGCAGTGGCAATGTTGGGGGCGGAGGTGGAGTTGATCCAGGTACCTATGAAGAAGGCAACATCTGGTGGGAAGTATTATTTTAAAAGTGATAGTTTTCAATTGTGAATTTATAAACATTAATTCTTCCCTCTACCCTGACAATAATTCCAATGGTGAACTAAAGAGGCAAATTAGTTGCTATGTGCACTCTTTGGGTGACATGGGTTCCTATTATAAAGGAACATAGTTATTGTTTATTAAATCAAACACAGGAGAAGGTTTTGTACAGTGCACATCCTTAAGTCATTTATTTTGAGGTCCTCTTACTTGTGATAATGAAGAAAAATGTGGGAAAGTGAAATAAAACAATTGCCTAGCATCACCCAATTTGATAAAGTGGGGAAACCAGGTTTAATCCCAGGTTTTGCTGGCATCAATACGGCTCTCGGTCAAATCACAGACCAAACTTATTGGCCCACTGGAAGATGTTTGTGAGTAAGTATGCTCTAGAGAAAAGACAGTGTCTTGTCTCTCTGATATGCTCCAAGTATCTTCCAGTTTGCCGGTTGTCAAGCCCTACTTATTATGGTCTTAAAAGCTGGAAATTTATCAGGTAAACCATAGAAATCTCGAAAATAAGTAGAGCAGTTTTTGGTTTCAGTCTTATTATAGACATGTGGAAATTGTAATGTGCAGTCCGTTACAAAGATGAAGCAATTTGACTGCACATTTACCATAATACGATCACAGAGATGTGGCGATCCTACAGTTTCCAGTGGTGCAGCAGCATTTACGTGTGGTAATAGTTAAGTGGTACCGTGATGTGACCTCGTACATGATCTGGTTATTCTTGTCCACTGTGAAAGATCGTAAAAACATGGACCCACACTGCTGCATAGTCGGCTGCTCTGCCTGGACCCTCAAGAATCATGGAGGGGAATGGGGCAGACAGGAAAACCACCCTCTTTTGAGAACCCTCAAAGGACGTCTGTAAGAATTCCTCACCTAACTACTGACCATCAAAAATAGATGAAACTTTGACTTATGGGGTCTGTCAGCAGGATTCCCTGGAACAGTGAGGGAACACTTCAAAGAATAAAGCAGGTATACCCTAGTGGGTGCCTTCCAGGCAGACGCGCTTCAGACTGAGTGAACCTTCTAAGAATGGTGATATGAAACGTTTGCCCTACCTGTTAATAAGTGCCAAAGTGTGTGAACAGTGTGAGCAGGCCAGCATTTGACAATGCTGGCCGAGGTGTTAAAACTATGAAAGAATAAAAGAGTGGACATGTTTGCCTACATCTGGCTACCACTAATGCACAGTGCTAGGAAAACCGTGAGCTAGACGCTGATAACCTTCAAAGAGCAGCCAAAGAGCTCCTTTTCAGGCCAAGCATGCCGCCGTGGGACACATACAGCAGATAGCGGTTTGATCCCCGGTGGGTTCCCCTGAGCAGAAGATATTAAGCTGATGAAGAGAGACACTGAACCTTCAAACAGCTAGAGCAAGAGGTGGGGGGGAGTGTGAGCAGGCAGATGAAAAGTCGCGCTGAGTCTTCAACAAATGCTAGGAAGGGATTATCCGAAGCTGATTAAAAAGCGTATCTGCGGCAGACTGAGCAACAGCATCTTCTCCCCTGGGTTTCTTTCCAGGAGGCCGCCCAGAAGGAAAAGGCCATGTGAACAGCAAACCAGGCAGTGGTGGAATGAAGCCCCCCCAACCAGGATTACTGCCCATTGGGTCTTGGATGAAAGGGAACCTCCCTGATTAGTATTTCCATCTAAGGGGTCATTGATACACTAATGTTTCACACTGAAAATCTCTCCTCTCTTAAGGGTCGTGGATGGACAGGAACTTCTCTCTCGGGCTTTCCCATCTTAGGGGTGTTTGATGGAAGCGACCCTCTCCAAAGAGCAGTCCTGTCCTTTGACAGGTCTTCGTGTTCTAGAAGTCTTTGGACAGAAGAAGGCTTCTCCCACTAGCATTCTTAGCCTAGGTTTCTTGGAGGGAAGGAAACTTCCATGATAAGTATTCTTACCCAAGGAATCTTGAATATAAGTAGGGCTCCCAGTTTTCCGTTTTTACTGATTTTTACAGATAAATACAGACAGAAAACTATTTTTTTCCTGTCTGTATTTATTTTTTAATACAGAAAAATACGGAAAATATGTCTTCTTTGGATGTTTTTTCTACTGTCAATCATGAGTGCCAGGTCAGTAGATGTACAGATTTAGAGGTAGGGGAGATGAAAAAATACAACACATGTCCTAATTAAGCTTAATTAAGTGCAGATCTACAGTTATTTATGCTAATCTGCAATGCAAGTGTTTTCATATAACGCTATGGCACTGTATACAGCTGAAACCTTTTGGACATTCAAATGCGAATGTACATTTATCAGTCAAATAAATGTGGAAAAATACCCATGGCAGCTTCATTTATACAGAAAACACAAAATAGAAATGGATAAATACAGACAAAATTAGCAAAAAATAAATATGGATAAATACAGACGGAAATGTAGAAAAAATAAATACCATAAAACCGGGAGCCCTAAATATAAAGTACTCCGTCTCCAAAGCATTCCTTACTCTGGGTTCTGATTGAGTGGAAATTCCCTGATAAGTGTTCCCCTAATATGGGTTTTGATGGCTATAAAAAGCAGTTCTGTCCTGGCCTCCGAGAACTGCTTCTGCATCTGACTTTACATTGTACACTGTCCTTCAGTAGATGTGATCTTCTTTAATTGACGCTTTGTATACCATTGACCCGCGACGAAGGCCTTAATGAGAGAAGAGCCGCTTTGCCAACCTAGACTGTGGAAGTTATGGAGAAGACTACCTCCATGATTTCTTTCATTAACTCCTCGTTCAGTGGTGTGTATGTTTGCTTGTTTTTTATTTTTTGTTTACCAGCTAGTTGCCCATATAACCCCAAGAGTTTTGGGGTCAGCATGGAGAGCTTCCCTAGTGGCTCCCTGTGCAGAAACGAGGAGACTGAAATTCAAGATCTTTATGCTAAACATAGAATACGTAAGAATTCCACTTTTTTAGTTCTTGTGGTGCATCACTCGATGTTTGGACTCATTATCTGCTCACAGAACTATCTACAATGCTCCTGCATTTGAAAATTCCTATAGCTTGACATTGAGAAAGAGCTTATTTCTGTTTGTTCAATCCAGAGATTGTAGCGGAGTGTGAACTCCAGGGTCCTGTGCTCTAAGTGACGCCACCCCACAATAGTCTTTGGGACTCCTGGAACAGAGGAAGAGTTCGGACAAACAAGCTGACCCGCCCAGGTATTGTGGTCACAGGTCCGAGGCCTCCCAAGGACCCTGTACAGTGAAAGGGTTGGTTTAGTTACCTACAGAAATGGAGGTGCCTATGTGATCCTAATGGTTGCTCCGACCTCAGTGCTCATCTCCAGGCAGGTAAGCATGCTGGAGCAGTGAGTACCACTTGTACATGCTAGTGAGTGTAATGCGGGCAGGGGAAGTGTGTCTGCTATGTGTTTCACTATTCTGCCTAGTATGGGCATTGAAGTGACACCACCCAAGAGCGCCCTTCTCTCAGCCTGTTTCAGAAGTTACCTGTAAGATTGCGTGTGTTTGTAATTTTCTTGCCCAGTACATCAGTTATAGGGCAGGTCCTGGCACCAATAGCCACCTAATTGGGTGCCCACATATCTGCATCCTAACTTGTAGCTAGCTCTGTAAATTCCTAAGTCTGGTTGATCCTCTGCGCAGGTCTCTAGTGTCGTGAAACAGTAAAGGTGCTAGTGCGCTCGAAAATAATGTTCAGTGCATTAAATCTGGACCTCGGACAGAGCTTCAAGCCCCACCTTGTCAAGCCTGCCTGAATTCTAGGTGTGCTGTCAGTGTCGAACTGGCACAGAATATAGGTGCCATTAGTGATTCAAATAGCTAAAAAAAATCCCCACATTCCGCAATGTTGAGAACATTTTAATTTGAAAAGACAAGCGTTGTAGGTGTTTTGCAAGGTATGGGAGACTGCATGCATTTGTGTTTGCTCGAGGAAATATTTGTGGTAATATCAGGGAAATTAGCAGTAAAAGTGGCACTTTAGACCATAAATAGGGTCCACAAACAACCAAAGCCGTCCCATACACTGATGTGTGAGATCAGCCTGTCTGGCACTACCGATTCCCCCATAGGCCAGTCCTGGAGCCCACACTCTCTGTGCCTCAAGTCAGCACAGCGCTCAGGGAGTGCAAAGACGACCGTGGCACCTCAGGAAGGCGCTTGTTCTCTCCCACCATAAAAGAAACTGGGCAGACTGAGGGTGGGTGGGGTGAAGTTTTGCTGCGTTTCCCAACTTCGCTTTACTTCTCTTGCAGGAAAAAATCAATAATTCCTGGAAAATAAATTGCTAGCGGTTCTCCCGTCTGCTCTGTTTGCGATAAACTTCCACGCTAAAAGTTGGTCTTTTTTTCTCATTCCAATATTCCGCAGAAAATGAGACTGTGTTTGATATGCCCTGCATCAAATGATTTGAAGGGGTCAGACCCAACCCTCCAAGTGAGTATATAAACTGCTCCGCTCTCTTGTAATCTGTGACGTCAAAGATAGCCTTAGCTGTCTGCCACAGCACCTGTAATTAAGAACAGCTATTAGTAGGTGAGTGGTTACATACAGGAATGGTGGCCTGAGATCGCGACAGTACAAGGCAAATAAAAAATGTTTATTTATATTGCAGTAGTGGAGAAGCAGGAGCCTTAGGGCAGGAAGTGGATGGGGGAGAGGGGCGGGCCTTGCGCTCTACTAGCAACAGCCCAGCAGCCACACCCCACCCTCCATAGGTACTCCTGCGTAGTGCTACCAGCCTGAAGGCACAGCCGAGAGCTGTCTTCCCGCACACACCCGTTTGACGAGAAAGGTCGCAGGAGGGCCGCAGGTCCTAGTCTCGGTTGCTGCTGTGTGTGGAGATGTCCGCGTCGGCAGCGCCCCCACAGGCCCGCGTCCCTGTGCACGGACCGCACGACGGAGGCTCGTGGTGAATAAATGATGCGCGCCTCGTGCGCAGCGCGCGCCGCATTCTCCCGCCGAGCCGCGCGCCGCAGCGGAGGCTGTGGAGGGCTGAGGAGAGGCGGCCGGCGGCGCCGCGCAGGCGTGCGACGCGAGGGAGCGTGGGAGGGGGACGCGGACAGATATGTGGCCGTAGGCCCACACCCACGGCCCCGGCGGGGGAGCAGGGGCGTGAAGGTGGGCGCTGGAGAGATTATGAAAACTGCCACCGAGAAGGGGGGCTTGGAGCACGACTGGGTGGGCGCCAGGCATGAACCAGCGTAGGATGGTAAGCTGAGGGATTCATGGCTACGAAGAATTGGGCCTGCATAGCCACGGGACATCACGCACAGAAAGGGGGACAAGATGTCTACATTAAATACACGTGTATACAGTTAATCTAAATGGAACGGATTTACAAACTCCATGGTTATCCTGAAAGTGTCATTTGGGTCTGATTCTCGTGGCCCTGCGTTGGACACCTCTTACTTCCCGAGACATAAGGATCAAGGCCTCATACCTTTTCTCAAGTCTGTTTTCTAAAACCTTCCAAGTTGTTTTCTAAGGCCTACGGCTAGGCCCCACACACAGCCCACCGAGGGCGGACCCCCCACTGTTCAGTGACTTCAGCCACACGTGTGTTTCCTGCGAAGCCAGACCCTTACAAGCAACCCACCACGGGCTGACAGTCCCACTCCGCACGGTTCGTGGCTGCAGGGTCTTTGCCTTCAACCCAATCAGCCAGTCACTGCAGGCAACTCGCCCTGGGCAGCAGCAGTTCTGGGCCGTGCAATTAACAGAGACAGGCACTTTGATTGTTACTGGTGGTTCTCTAAAGAACTAATATTACGTGTTTTAAAACAATTGTTTTTTTAACAACTGTAATGGCTATTGAGCAGTCTCCCCCTCACAAGTCTTCAGCTCTCCTGCTCTTTTCAAAATGGATGTGCCTCTTTTTTCCCAGTGAAAAGGCACCTTTAGTTGTGTGGAATGGGTACTGGGTTCTCAACCTAAGAGAAGCCAAGAATGGTCTTTAAAATGAAAATAGTCTGTGGGTGCCAGTAAACTACCCAGGGAGTACCGCCCTTGTTGTTAGGTGTGCCATGCCCACAGTCTTTCAAGAGAAGTGGCAGAATTGCCGTTCAAAAAAAACGTTAAGTTCAGTATCAATGATCCCCTAAAATTGAAATGTGCCAGGGAATATGTAATTGTGTCACTTTATGCGGGGAAATGTGGGTTTTTAATTCAATGTGGCACCTAAATATTTTGGTAGTCTATGTTCCACATACTTGACATGCCCAAAACTAAATTATACATACCACAGCCTCTATAACGAAGACACACATTTGAGTATACTCAATATTGTATTCATGAAATGCATTCTCACACTAAGGCACTAGATGTAAAATACAATGTAAGGAATAGGCAGAGTGGAGGCTCAGGGGGTACTGGAACCAGAAAAAAATAACTAACCCCCCTAACCAGTTTTCAGAGGTGTGTAAATATGTAAATGATCTTTAAAGACCTGTGAAAAACTCGGGCGTGCCAGAGATAAGATTCCAGACACTGCCCAGCCTGAGCCCACAGCAGTTGGAGCTGCGACACAGGATTGGGTGGGGGGTGAAGCCCGTTTACCCCTGGGCTGGGGCAGGAACGAACACATGGCAAGCCTCGTATGATCAGGAAAGTGAGGAGACTCCTATCGCTGGCAGGGCTGGGGAAGTTTCCATTACATGTCAAGCCTATGCCTCTGAAACGATTTCACAGCTCATCTTTGGCGAAAGGTTACTCCTGTCAGGTGTTGTCTACTGAAAGGCTGGTGTGGCTGGTGCGAGAGCTGACACATGCCAAGCACCTCGTTATCAGGAGATCAGAGGAGACTGAGTGCTAGGCAGGGCTGGGGCAATTTCAGTCACGTCTGGCTATGCTTCTGAAAGGATGACAAAGCGCACCATGTGTTACTCCTGCTCGGTTTATGTTTCAGAAAGACCGATATATGACCATGGCATAGTCTGACATGCCAGGCATCTCATTAGAGGGAGAGTGAAGAAACTCTGATTGATGGCAGGGCTGGGGCAGTTTCAGTCACATGTCAAGTCTGTGCCTCTAAAATGATGGCTTAGCGCATCTGTGGCGAAAGGTTACTCTTGTCAGGTGTATTCTTCTGAAAGGGCGACATGGCTGATGCAAGAGCCGACTCATGCCAAGCCTCTCATTATCAGGAGAGTGAAGAGACTCTGACTTCTGGCAGGGCAGGGGCAGCGTCAGTCACATGTCAGCCTAATGCTTCTGAAAGGTTGGCAAAGCGCACCATGTTACTTCTTCCCGGTTTATGTTTCTGAAAGACCGATATATGGCCATAGCATGGTCTGACAGATGCCAGGCATCTCATTAGAAGATTTGAATACCAGCAGGGCTGGGGTACCGTCAGTCGCACCTCAGATCTATGCCTCTGGAGCGTGGGAATGACAAGTAACTTGGCGAAGGGTTACTGCGCCCTCATCTTGGTCCTGAATGCGTGGAATGCCTTGTCCAGGTTTGGAGGCGGCGCCGCATGCCAGACATTACATCATCACGACTCTCCGAAGGCTGACCGGGCTGGGCTGATGTCAGTCACATGTTACGTAAGTGATTCTGAAATGCTAAAGAGGCAGGTGCAGGGTCAGGCACGTTACAGAAATTTCTCTGAAAACCTGGATACGCAGAATCGGAAATCCAATTGTCAACTTATAAATAGCTCTTAATGGATCCGGTTTCTGGTATGTGGAGGAACTGGCATGGTGAGATTCTACCTGCCTCTTGAGAGTGGTGCATGCATAGAGAAGGGCAGAAGATGCTGACGCACATAAAGATACAACTCATTAAATAAGGAGCATAAGAGAGATACAAAAACCAGGCCGCCCTCCACTCACACAGTTACTCAACAAAAGGGCCTGATTCCAAATGATACCCAACAGAATATTATATTCTTGGTTCACTGTCCCAATATTCCTAAAAAGTTAAGGATAACACTGGCTCACTAGTCATAAGTAGTATGAGACAATACGAAAAAATGTGAGGTGGGTCAGAAAGTGCCTCATGTAATCAACCACCATAGAGCTGCTGGTAGGTACTCACCAGCGTGCTCACTTTATCATCATCAACACTTTCATGACAAAAAGAAAAGTGACCTAACTCAACTAAGTGTAAATAATGAGAATAGTGTAAAAAAGAATGGTGCTAACTACCATCTCGCCTCCTTAATGTAGAACAAAGAGTCACCTGAACGCTCCATTAAAATAGGCTGTGAACACCTGTCATATATATTAATATTTGTCTAATGTTCACACCTAGTTAAAACAACGGCATGTTTAGACCCTTTTAAGTTGAATGGCCAACATGTTTCATAGTCTTACAATTTTGCTGCAATTTCATCAGGGCACGGGGATATATCTCCACCTTAATGATACTGGACCGGGTTGCTGCCAGGTTGACGCCCACCAGCAGTTCACTAGGGTTGGCTTGCCCCACATATCACTTAAGGCGGCAGAGAAATGGCTGCACCGCCGGGACCGGGTGTAAGCGCTTCGCTCCTCTCAGCACATAAAGATACATCAAAATTCTAACTCATTCTTGACTGCCTAGCGCCTGGATACCCTCCTGGGTGATAAGCCGCTTTCAACAAATCTACTAACATACCAGGTACCCACTTCCACAAATTGCAAAAGACAACCATGCAGTTAGACCAACAAACATAATGCAGTAATACACACTGGTGAACATCCCTACATAGCATTATGCAGTAGTAGGTGGAGGGCATGCACCAATGGAGTTCATGGTGATGCCCAGCACAGGGTAAGCCTGACTGATCAGCACAAAGGAACTAGTAGTGATGGATGTCAGAGGAGCAATGAGGGATGCCCCTGAAGGGAGCACTAGGGATGCACCTTGTGGGAGCACTGGTGATGGAAATCAGAGGAGCTCTCAGCGATGAACCTAAGGAATGCACTGGGTGATGTACCTCAGGAGAGCACTAGGTGATGTGCACCAGGGGAGCAGTGAGCGGTACACCTCAAGTACGTGCACAATGATGAGCACTGCGTGATGAACACCATGGGAGCACCAGTGATCCCCGTCAGCGGAGCACTGGGAGATGCGCTTCAGGGGAGCAGTGAGCGGTACACCTCAAGTACGTGCACAATGATGTGCACTGCGTCATTAACATCAGGGGCGCACTGGTTGATGCACGTCAGCGAAGCACTGGTGATACGTTTCAGAACTGTAGTGATGCACAGAGTGATGCACTGCAGGGGAGAACTGGAGATGAACCTCACAAAGCACCTGGTAACACAGAGGAGGGGAGCACTGAGTGCTTCACCAGACGGATGCGATTGGACATGTACACCAGGGAATCACCAGCAGGTGTGCACCATGGGAGCACGAGGATAGCGCGTGAGAAGAGCACGGACCAAAGCATCTATGGGACACAGAGTGATACACCTCAGAGGAACGATGAGTGATTCTCTTGAGGGTTTCATTGGGCCGTGGTTCTCATGAGCGCATAGGGTGATGAACCCCGCGGGAGCCTTGGGTGAGGTGCCCCTGGGGACCACACAGTAATGGGCCTCATAGTAGCACTGGCTGATGCACTTCAGGGATGCACTTCAGGGATGTAGTGGATGACGCAGCATAGGGGAGCAGAGGGTGATGTGCAGATGAGCAGGCGTGTTATGCGACATGGCCTTTACATAGCACAGCAGTCACTGTACCCAACTGCACCTTGGTGCTGCTCGGAGTTTGAGAGCCAGGGGGTGGATTAGCTCGAAGGGCTTCCACCGGGAGATGAGGTCTTGTGACTTTGAGCCTGAGACCATATTAATGTGTTTACACCATTCATTTGTTTGTTTGTCTTCTCCACTCCTGAGAGCACTGCTCTTTCTGCTGTATTCATTAATGGGAGCAGCTATGGTACTCTCGTCTGTCATTGGAAGAACATTAAGGAGGAGTTTTTTAGCCTTTCTTCCTAATGAATTTGTGTAATTTGTTTAGAGGGGTAGTACGATATTTGGGAATAGATTCCATATTTAAATGTGTCTGTTTTTTTTGGGGGAGGAGCCTAGCTCGCGGCCGTGATGGTCGCCCTTTAGCTCGGCTCCCGCAGCCCTCCATCCTGACTGCCTATCCTGTCTTTTATCCTGTCCCGGGACGGCACACTTTTGGGGAATTGGAAGCATTACGGCTTGTTTGTACTTACCATCTGAACCCGGGGTCTCGACGTGCAGTGGCTCCGGAGTTCTGGCCCCCGAGAGATCGGGGCCTCTGCGAGACTTGGACCGGGACCTGGCCGGTGGGATCCGACGGCTCTCGGCCCCGGCCGAGAGCGAGAACCAGTGTTGGGAGCCGATGTGCGAAGATCCCGGCGATCCTGACCCGGACCTGCCCTGGTGGTCGCGTGGCCGACGTGGGTGAGAAGCCCCGGGACCTGATTCTGAGAGGGGGTCCCCCCGCCGCTGCTTTGTCCGGCGGCCCTGGTCCTCGGGGCCCGGACTCCGCTTGTTTGGGGCACCGGTGCTGGTGCGGGTGGAGACCCGTTTTGGGCGGACATCCTTTTGGCATCGAAGCCGCCCTTGCTGGGACCCCCGGCGCTTGTAAAGTCCTACATTTGAGAACTGTTATTTCCGGGGGTCCTCGTGGGCGGCGATTGGGCTGATTCACGAAATGGCGGCCGGCCCTCTGGAACGAGAATCACCCTGTGGCGGCGGGCCCGAGTTGCCTGATTGTGTGGGGATCGGATCTGGTGGGCGTGAGCCGACAGTCAGAGATATCCTGGAAGCCCTCAGATCCCTGCACGCTTCCCTCGCCCTGTGCGTCTCGGTGGGTCCGCCACGATCCGCCGCCATTTTGGGCGGCCGTTTCTTCTTGTCGCCCTCTTGTTTCGATGCCTCCATTGCCTCACCCCCCTCGATTGACCTGAGTGTCTCCACCACTGATCGAAGATCGTGTAGTGTGCTGGTGACTTTGGGGCGCCCTGCTTTTCAAGGTTCGGACCCCCGGGACTCGAATGCTGTACTGCGACCCTGTTCGACATTGTTGCCTGGAATTATGGACGGACTTCCTCCTGCGCCTGCTTCGATGACTTTGCCTGTGTTTAAAATTGGGACCACCTCGCCCGCTCCAGTGGCGCAACTGAACTCCTGTTTCTCATGGCTCGTGCTTCGGTTGTTGATGCATCGATACTTTCAATTTGGACTACTGCTCACTTGTCGATCTATCTACCCCCCACGTAACTATGCTAGTCACCATTCCACTCGATTATATGCTGACTTCATATTTAGTATGTGGTTGTACATTGCCATGTGGTGGGTGGGATTTGTCGCTCGGAAGGGCTGGGGGTGAAATGTACGATTTCCGCTTGATTCCCGGTATGCGATTTCGTTGCACGATTGTCTCTGAGCGTAGAGGGGTGGGAGGTCCCCTTCTCCCAATATTTTGTGGCGTGTGATGGGGTGTCGTCCTGGTCTGTTTTTGATTGTACTTGTCGGGTTGGGCGGAGGGCTGTGGCCTACCATTTGTATTATAGTTATTCTGCTCCTCCCTCCTGTTTTTTTTTTTTTTTTCCTCCGCCTTTTTGGCCTTTTTGTCTCGTTTTTCTTTCTTTCTTCTTGCTATATTTCGGGTTCTGGTTTAGGGCGACAGGCACGCTGTTTGAAGGGTAGGCCGTAGCCTTCTACAGGGGTGCAGGGTGGGACGGGTGGGTTGGGTTCTATTTTTTGTTTGTCTTCTGGTTCTATGGCCCTTTTGTATCTCTTTTTCGTGAGGCCGCGTCTGTCCCGACCTCCTGTGGGGTGTTTCGGGTGGAGGTATGGCATCGTTACTCCTCCTGCTACATTTCGGCTGTCCTTCCATCCGATTGCCATGCCCCACTTGGACCGCTAATCCTTTTGTCTCCTGTCCTCCCACCACGGGGAGCCGTGTCGGCGTGTCTTTTACCTTCTTTTTTCATATTTCCTTATTCCCTTTTATTGTTTGGTTTTTCTTCCCTCCATTTTCCTTTCCCTTCCTCTTCCCCCCCCCCTACCTAGTCCCCCTTCCCTTTTTCCTTCCTGCGTCCCAGAGGGTACTGTGAGGGGCGGGTTTTCATGCATTGTCTTCCGATCCCTCTGTTCTGGCCTGGTAGTGTCCCGGGGGGTGGGCGTGTTACGAGGATAATGCTCAGGGGCTGACTGTATCTCACATATCCTGATTTCTTGACTGCATTGTGCTGTCCCCCTGATATTTTGCTCCATGCCCCCTTCTTACTGTTGAGGTTGATTACGGGATGTCGGATACCTCCGTATTGCGAGTGTGCCTGTCATATGTCCTCTCCCCTTATTGTAAAATTAAGCCTTATTTACTCCTGTGTTTTGGCCCTTTAGTTTCTTTATTTCTTCTCCCCTATTGCGATTGTACGGCCTCTGCTTTGTATTGATTGAATATGTACTATTTGCCTGATGACTCCTGACTGTTTTATACACTGCGGCCGGCCGGCTTGGTTGTGGGCCTCGATTTGTCTTCTTTTGATATCAATAAAGGTTTTCCCCAAAAAAAAATGTGTCTGTTTTTACAGATGACACACAGACACCCTTAACTCACATACAGGAATGCGTGCACTCAACAAGAGGCCCATGTGGCCATGCACTGTCTGGCTGCAAGAGTTTTCGTGAAGACTAGCGTTCTCTTTAATGGTCCACCAGAGACGGTCAATGCCATAACAATGGTATTGTGGAAAAGCGAAGTTAAGCTCATTTAAACATGGTGCCTCTACTTTCACAAATAGGAAATTCGCCCTCACTCGGTTGGTAGCACCAGGGACCAATCCCACTCTTGCATGGCAACGGGTAGAATACCATCATCATCAGAGCCTCCACAACCGGCATCCACGTAGTATTCACTTCGCCTCTACCCACGAGCCTCACTTATGCCTCCTGAGCCCCACCACACCAATTGTCTTTCTCTTCCCAGCCATTTTGGGAATTCATGTTCACAAGGAAGCCATGTCTCAGCCGGAGCTTGTCTCGCTCTTTTCGGGCAGGTCATCCATCATTTGGGAAACAACCCATTTGTGCGAACTCAGTGCTTAATTTGAGCCTGTTGTTTTTGGTGCTCCGCACCAGCCCTTAATTGTCAAGACTGGCACATATGATATTCGACCACATGGTGGTGCTGTCGAGGGAGCATAACAACAGATGTTTATTCAATATACATTAAAATGACTAATATCTACCATCAAAACCATTCTTGTAGCGTTGGGCGTCTGGAATAGTCTTACTTTTCACACTTCTAGGAGTGTGATGGTTAGTAGTTCAGTAATTAATTTATTGACAGTTCTGGTACGGGCAGCTGGTGGTGCAAGCTGCATTCGCCTCCTGACCAGGGCCCTGGCACTTACGTGTTTCCAAATTAAGCACTGCGCAAGCTTCAATCGGGTAGACTTCACATTAGCGAAATCGTGTGCTCTCACAATCTTTTTGCAGTTTCACTAAACTAAATTTTCTAAATTCACACCACCTCATGCATGAAGATTTTTTACTATCCCACCCCTTCTTTTTAGGTCTTGCCTACGCGCTGCATAGGAGGACCTTTAGCCGTCGCACTCCTCTTTTTGGAAGCACACACTCGTGCTTGTGGCGGCATCCACCCTGCGGGAGCGAGCAGGGGCGAGCCACAAGCACAAGTATGTGCTTCCAAAAAAAGGAGACTGCGCGTGTACCACTCCCGGGCTCACCTCGCGCAATAACCACTCCACACATCAGTTAGTGTAAAAGGTCATTTATTAGTACAGGCATGACATTCAGCAATAAACATAACATCATTAACTTGAACAATCCCCCCAACATCCTGCCATTCACCCCATCATCCACTCACGTGCTCCACCAGCCACTCCCAATTCACACCATGACCTCTTTGCATCTCGTTCACTTTCCCCTTTCACTTTCGAACTCCTCCGTCATCTCCATCTATCGCACTCCCGTCTACCACTCCCCCCATCCTGCATCTGTAACCCCCTCCCTGAAAGGGTGATTCTGCCCGTCATGGACTCCCCACCCCTCCCAGTTCCCGCCAACGCCCCTATCTTGCCATCCTGTCCTAAACTGGCACATTGCCCAACTTGGCAATTACAACAAAAACGCCCACATCCCCCCTTTTCAGCTGTAGGGTGGGTGGGTGGTAAAACTAACTTCTTTCCCTAAGGCACCGGGGACAGGAAGAGGAAGTCCTTCCCCCTCCTGTCCCCCTAAATAGCCTCCTAAACCCCTCCCACCCCTGACCTAACCTCCTAACTACTTCCTGCCTGTCCTAACTATCGCGCGAACACCCCGGGGAAAAGACTGGTCTGCCGACCTGCTTTCCCCAGGGGCCGCATCGCGCAATAACCACTCCACGCATCAGTTAGCGTAAAAGGCCATTTATTAGGACAGGCATGACATTCAGCAATAAACATAACATCATTAACTTGAACAATCCCCCCAACATCCTGCCATTCACCCCATCATCCACTCACGTGCTCCACCAGCCACTCCCAATTCACACCATGACCTCTTTGCATCTTATTCACTTTCCCCTTTCACTTTCTAACTCCTCCGTCATCTCCATCCATCACACTCCCGTCTACCACTCCCCCCATCCTGCACCTGTAATCCCCTCCCTGAAAGGGTGATTCTGCCCGTCATGGACTCCCCACCCCACCCCTCCCAGTTCCCGCCACCCAGGGAACCCCCGGAGGGCGGTTACCTGCCCCACCAAGCGTGCACCTTTCGAACTCAGTCTCTCTTACACCAGATCGATTCATTCCACAGATGGCTAATCAGGTCCCGCAACTCCATCAGGTAGAAAGCATTCCCCATGTGAGAAAGGTGCACGCCGTCATCTCGTAAAAGAAGTGGCTGTTCCAGCTGAAGCCCGACATGAGCCAGCACTTTGATACCCTTATCCGCACAAAAAAGTCTCATCGCCCGATTCAGTTTCCTGCGGGCCCTTTCTACAGCCGCAGGTTTAAGTGCACCCCTCCAAACCCTTCGTGGAACAAACTCAGTCCACACAATACAGGCGCCAGCCAGATTGCGTTTCATCGCTTCCAAATCCCTCTGCATCAAATGCAAAAGTGACACCCCGGATTGCTTCACCAAGTCATTCTCTCCCAAGTGGATGATGAGCATGTCCGGGCAGCCCAGCTGCGACACTTTCCTTGTGAGCCATGGTAGCAGTTCTCCCCAACGCATTCCGCTCTTACCCCACCATTGTACTTCGTGATGGCTGCCCCTCAGGCCCAGGTTATGGCCGTACACCCACCTGGCAGCGTATTTCTCCCCCAGTGCACAAAAGAGTGCCCAACGACCCAGGTGACCGTCTTGGCCCCCGGCCCACGAACACAACCTACGAAGAGAAAGAGATTACTACCCCAGCAGAACAAGAAAAACAACAACAAACAGTGCAGCCGGCCAAGCAGCACGCCCCACCCCTTCATTTACGCACGTAACGCTCACAGCACCGCGACCGCCATCGACCAATCCTCCGGATCTCCTGCCACGACCAACCCAAACCCGCCGCTGCAGTGGCCGCCCCAATCCGAAACGAGTGCGTGCCAAAACGCGCCGGGTCCCTGCCCAGCCGCCGCAAAGCCATCCGCAGAACCGCCAGCAACTGAGATGACGTCAAGCGCTTCTGCGACGCATGCACAAAAATCTCCCCTTTCAACCCCCGGACTCGACCACAAAACCCCAGCCACTCTCCCACCGGGCACACACCCTCACACCCACTCTCCGACAACCATACCCATTTGCCCCGACCCAACTGGTCAGTCTTGGAACGTCCCAACCATATGCCCAAACGAACCCCATCAACACGCACATCCGCAAACATCCGACCCGGCGCCCCACGCGTCCCAAGCAACTCCGACACCCGAAATGCACCAAAAAACATCCAAATCATGCATAGGCGAAACAGCGCCACCTCTTCCCCATCATAACAACAGAAATGCAACTCCCTCAAAACCTGCTCCAACAAATCAAATGTGACCGCCTCACGCAGCAGTTCCCCCCCACCCATTTCCACCCTCACCCGACCCCAACCCTTCAACATTCGGCTCAGCAGATCCGTCCTAGCCGGATCAAAACCCAAATACACCATGCTGTAGAAAGATACACCCGCCAACTTGCCAGCAATCGTCGTTTGCGACAGCCCTTTATCCATGCAATCCAACACAAATTGCACCACCCCACGCTCACACTCTTCCCTGGACAACCGTCCCACTCCCATCTCTCCCCCCACCAAGGACCCAAACTCCACCCACGCCAACCTGTACGCCCGCCTAGTGGACTCCGCTATCGACCTCTCAACCAACCCAACCACTCTCACTCCCCCCAGGCCCAGATACCCTCCGGCACCTTGGTCTTGCAAGCTTCCGCTCCCGGCGCCAGCTCCCTGAGGCGCTGCCACTGCGAACGAGATAACGCATCCGCAATTTCGTTATTCACGCCAGGCACATGTTGCGCGCGGAACAGCACATTGAAACGCAGACACAGCAGCATGAAACTTCGCAGCAAGCGCAGCACTCGCAGGTCCCTCGCCCTTTGGTTGTTCACCAAGTCCACTACGGTCATATTGTCCACATGAAACAACACTGACCTGTTCCTGAACTCCGGGCCCCACACCAGCAACGCAACCAACAAGGGGAAAAACTCCAAAAACGCAATGCTCCTGCCTTGCCGCAGCCAATGAGCTGGTCACTGTTCTACACACCAGCGGTCGTCCCAGAAAATCCCGAAACCAGCTGCACCCGCCGCGTCCGAGTAGAGTTGAACCTGCCACACCATCCTGTCACGCGCAAAATCCAAGGACACACCATTGAAGTCCTCCAGGAAAACCAGCCACACTCGCAAGTCCGATCGGACCCCCAGCGTGATCCTGATCCTGTGGTGCGGGAGGGCCGCCCCCGACATGGCCATGCCGAGCCTCCTACAAAACGTCATCCCGGCCCTCACCACCCTGCAAGCAAAGGTCAACAACCCCAGCAAGCGCTGCACAGACCTCAACTCAAGTTTCCGAACCTCAATCGCACTTCTCAAAGCGTCCTGCATCTCCGCCACTTTCCGCGCCGGTAAACGCGCCTGCCAGGCCACCGAGTCCATCTCAATCCCAAGAAAAGTCAAACAGCAACTAGGCCCTTCCGTCTTCTCCGGTGCCAACGGCACCCCAAAATCCTGCGCCAACAACTGAAACTGCTGCAAAGCCTCCCCACATGCGCCAGAGCAACCCGCGCCCACAAACAGAAAGTCATCCAAATAGTGGGACACCAGCCGGTGCCCACTGCGATCCACAAAGGCCCATTGCAAAAAGGAGCTGAAAGTCTCGAAAAGCGCGCATGAAATCGCACAACTCATCGGCAGCACCATGTCCACGAAGATGGACCCGTCAAATTGCATGCCCAACAGGGGGAAATCCGCCGGATGAATGGGGAGAAGGCGAAAGGCCGACTTGATGTCACACTTGGCCAACTCAGCCCCCATGCCACAGGACCTCACCAAGCCTATGGCATCGTCCACCGAAGCATACAGCACTCTAGAGTCCTCCTCCGCAATAAAATCATTCACAGACCCTCCTTCCGGCCAAGACAAGTGATGAATCAAGCGAAACTCCCCAGGCTCTTTTTTGGGCACCACCCCCAGAAGTGAAACAATGAGATCCGACATTGGCCAGTCTGCAAAAGGACCCGCAATTCTACCCTCCGAAACTTCCTTCTCCAAATTACGCGCCACCACCTCCGGCAACTCCTTGGCAGACCGCAAGTTCTCAGCCCAACGTCTCTCCCTCGGCCCCTGATAACCAATCCGGAAACCTTCCATGAAACCCCAATACAAACACAACGCCGCCTCCTTATCAGGGTACCGGGAGAGCCATGGACACATGGCCTCCACCTTAACCGGAGTATGGGCCCTTCGGCCCAGGCTGCCCCCTACCCTTGGCAGGTTTCCACTGTTCCGACGGCAAAGCCAACGTGAGGCACTGAGTGACTGCATGCCGCCCCCGCACTTTGAACACTCATGCTTGAACTTACAAGAGGGGCGGTTGCAGAAACCTTTGTTGAACCCCCAACAGGCCCCTGAAGACACTGGCTTGTACTGTTGCCCCGCTGCCCCTGACCACACAGCCTGGGACCCCAGGCCACCTGAACCTCCGTGACTACCCGCCCCAGACTGGGCGGGGCGCGACTGAAAAGACCGATAAGTGACCGGAAAACCGCTAGCTGTATGAGTGGAAGCCTGCGTCGAAGACATCCATTGAATCCAGAGTTCCTGGTCCACTTCCCCCCACGGCTTGTCCGGATTGACACTGACCCTGGCCCTAAACTCCTCGTCGTAGCTCAGCCAAGCAAAACCCCCGAAATGCAGCTGCGCCTTCCTGATCACATCCATATACTTGAACAAAGCAATCGCCCGATCACCGTGCTTCTCGCAATATATACTTGCGTAAATCAAGAAAGCCGACGTCCAATTCTCCATCGTTACCGGCACCCTCGGCCGCCTGGTCAACTCCCATTCCTCTTCCTTAGACCCTTCCTTCGCCTGAATCTCTCTATGTAGCAGTTTAAACACATCCACATATTCATGCCTCCAAATCTTCCCCCTCGTTTTTTCAGACAAATGCGAACCCAGGGGCATCGCCAACCCATGTATGGCAATTTCTTTCGGAGCTTCTCAACTCCATCTTCCTTACGCCCCAGATCCTCCACCTTGTCTGTTTGTGCACTGGCCGTCGTGACCTGCTTCCCCCCAGCAACCGCCACCGGCGCCGCCCCAACATGGTACCCCGTCTGCACAGACCCATCCCCCACCCCCACCGACCGGCAGGGCTTCTTCCTCCCTCCTTTTCCCCCTTCAGTCCATGCGTCCCACCAAGCGCCCTCATCTGACAAGGTTGCAGGAGCGTCCATCTCCCGTCGCCGTGCGTCCGCCGGCTTCATGGTCCCCTTGCTGGCCCGACTGGCGCCATCTCGTGCCTCATGGGAAACACCGACCGTGGCAGATGCCACCGTAGCCCTGTCCACACACTCCGACTCGCGCAACTCGCCCTCTTCCAAATCATCCTCCTCATCCTCATAATCCAACCACTCATCCTGAACATCCAGCGACACCACTTCCGTAACCACTCTCTTAGCACCCATCCCTTTCACTCCAGGCATAAACTCGCATTCCAGCATCGTTGGTGCCCGCTCCCACCCCGGCCTCTGCCAGCTGACCCCGCTGGCTTGTCCCCCCCCCCCCAAGCCGTATGCGCTCGAGGAGGCCCCGGTGCCAACAGGTCTCTGATCCATCAAGGCAGTCCCTGAACCTTCCACCCAGACCCACTGCCCACGTGACCCAGGGGCCCCCCCTGCCTCTACCTCCAGTTGCCCCCCTGCCATGCGCAGGCGCCAGGGCCCCATCGCCCTTGAGCACCCCACCCACCTTCGCCTCCCTGGCCTCGTTCAAATGCTGCCACTCCTTCTCATACTCGGCAATGACGCGACGCTGGTCACGGGCCCTCTCCTCCTCGGTCATGTGCTCCCACCTGTCATACAGGGACGACCGCCCAGGCTCCCCCAGGCCTCCCCGCCCGGGCACGGGTGCCGCAGCACCCCCCGCCCCACTCTGCTGCTGCGCCTTCAGGGGGCCTTTGCCCTTGGAACCCTGCTGCTTGACAACCCCTTTCCGGCCCCCCGAAAGGTCGACCGGTTGCTCCAGGATGGTGAACTCCTCCTCCCCCCAGACTCCCCTCCAGACAGCGTGAGCGCAAAGTCCTCACCAGCCACCACCTCCCACTCACCCAGGTCCTCCCCCCCGCTGCCCTCACTGCTCTCATCGTACCCCACCAGCTGGCCCACGCTCCCCGAACCCCCGGCACGTAATGATGCCAGCGGAGTCCCGACCGCCCCGCCATCCTCACCGGAAACCGCTTCCATGGCCTCGATCTTGGCCGGGAGGCTCAGCTGCCTCCCCCCTTTCTTGGGCGCCTCCTGCTGTTTTTTGCCCCTCGCCCTCTTAGACGCGCCTTCCCGAGCCCCAGCGGGCTCATCCATGCATGCTGCGACAACCGCAGCCACCCCCGCCGACGCCGACCGGGGCGTGCGGGTCATCCCGACCCATGCCTGGTCCGTCCTCCCCGCCCGGCCAAGCACAAGTAGTGCAGCCCTCACCGCCTCTGCATCAGGCGTTGCCATACCTCTTTCAGTGGTTTCCGACCATCCGCGAGATGCGTGAGGTTTGGCACCCTCATTCCAGCCCATCCGCGAGATGCGTGAGGTTTGGCAACCCCGACCCGTCCGCGAGATGCGTGGGATTCTGCACCGCCGTGCACCGCACCGGGACATCAGGGGCTACCTGCTGGAAAAATAGCCTAAACAACAGCCCACCTAACTACACACCAATAAACCTGCCTAATAAGTCGCTCTGGGGCACCAGAAAACGACCAATAACCCTGAATCACACACCGCCTACCTAAACGCTCTAAAACTAACTTTTTTCCCTGAGGCACCGGGGACAGGAAGAGGAAGTCCTTCCCCCTCCTGTCCCCCTAAATAACCTCCTAAACCCCTCCCACCCCTGACCTAACCCCCTAACTACTTCCTGCCTGTCCTAACTATCGCGCGAACACCCGGGGAAAAGACTGGTCTGCCGAACTGCTTTCCCCGGGGGCCGCATCCTGCTCCCCCTCTCTCTCTCACGCACACTCCCAGGACAGTACTGACGCAAACTACAAGCAGAACCTGGATTCGTGTCTCACTTTGCTCCACCAGCGCGAGAGACGTGTCTTGCTCTAAGCAGTCTCCTGTCACTCATTATACTCTCTACCACAATGTGCACGCAAGAAGTCACATAGGGCACTGACAAACCACATTCCCATCATATTCATGTAGTTCTACAAATTTTCATGGGAATAAATACAGGCTTCCTCATACCCTGACCTTTAACTGTATCTCTACCCATGCTTTCTTTTGGAGAGGCCGCACAATTATTAATTATGTAAAGTAACAAACATAACATGGATTGGCTCCTGGGTTTTAGGAGAAGACGTTTGCCTCTTTTTTGCAGACTGTGATGCTGTCTCGTGACAGGAAGCATCCAATGTCCATTTCCTGAGGCCTGGGCCGCTGCAGAGAGAGTGGCCTCCTTTTAATGTTGCGGTAATTCATTTATTATTTTCGGGTCACAAGTTCGTAGCTGTTTTGCGCTCCTCTTCCGGTGCACGCAGAGGAAGCGTCGGTACGTTGAACCTAGCACCGAAGCACTGAACATCCTTACCACTCTGAAAAGCGCCCACTCTAATTTGTGGGAACAGTCGCCATTTGTCTTAGCACTTGGCCCCCATTTTGTTCACAGTTGGTCTATCTGCTTCTTAGTCAGATTGTTCTTTCTTTCTTGTGCTGTTCGACCCAACTCCGCCTGCCTCTACCTCTCCAGCCTCTTGGAGTTGTACTTTAGCTCCTGTCTGGTCCTTCACTGAGGGCCTCCAGTGAGAGCCTGGGCTGTGAGTTTCTGGGCACATGAGGTGATTGAACACACACCATCTGCAAAGAAATTCTTTTGCACAGTAGCTCACTGCTGTCCCCCATTCCTTTCATCTGGTGTAAAGTGACAGGGCTACAAAAATTAAACACACCTTCTCTTGAGATCTTGAGCATGAAATGAGCGGCAGGAAAAGGAGTTGTGGTCTAGTGACCATCCTTCACTCTTCTGACGTAGGTTTCCATACCGCCTTTTCTTTGAACATGTAATGTGATCCTGGGCAGTGCAGTGTATCTCCACAGGCCTCCATTCCTTTAGCTGCCAATAACTTAGGGTATTCAAAGTGAAACATGCAGCAATCCAATCATGCATTAAGAATCTGTAATAGTTTGATGCAATTCCTTCTCAAAATTGTATATTTTTGAGGGTCTTGTCCTACCACACTTGTCTAACCTGCAGTTATTGCATTCCATTTACCCCTCATTGTCAAAGGCAGGACTTGATTGACATAACTCTCTGAGATCTTCTGGTGACTTCAGTTTTGATGGGCAATAGTTCCAAAGGTATGTTAAAACTCTATATTCTGTTTCAGGTGTCCTCATCCATATGGCTTTCCAGGAGGCCTAAGGTCAGAAGAATCACAACAAGCATTGGCATAACCAATAGGTCTTGCATTTGGGACCTTATAAGTTTTAGTTATGCAGTACACTATCCTTGGTGCAACAACATCAACTGTTGGATGGCTAAACACTTATTGGGGAGAGGAGTTGGCCTAGGGCGCTCGACCTCGGACCTGGGGATCTGGGTTCGAGTCTCGGTAACGACGCCAAAACCTCCTGTGATTCTGGGCAAATCACTTAATCTCCCCGTGCCTAAAATGAATGTGTGTCCGTCCTCATTTAATGTAACTGGTGCTATGTAAAGCGCTCTGATACCTGATTCGGTTCGGGTCTAGTTCGCGCTATATAAAACTGCAAAAAATAAAAATAAAATAAGGTCCCAAAAGCGAGACCAATTTGCTATGCCAATGCTTGTTTTTTTTATTATGATGCCTCCATGTTTCAATCTGAAGGGTAGGGGTGATAAGGAAGTGAGTAGTCGCTTTTGTCCCACTCACTTCTTTTATACTTTCAGGATTTCTATGGAAGAGGGATAATGATTAGAGGTGGGCGAGCCAACAAATTAACAGAGAGAGTCAAGCCAGAGCCGAGCCAAGGGTCTGGCTCGTATCTTAGAGCCCAGGTACGAGACGAACCCTGAAAATGTGTCATGTAAATCATACAACAAACCACATAAAATATGATAAAGTCTCTTCAAGGCTTATAAAAGTGTTTTTCTTTAACATGTGGAAGGTTTAACATCAAGACACTGCACTGAGAAGTACTTTTTAAAAGTGAGAGTTATGTAGAACTGAAAGTCGAAACTCACATATTCGAAAGTACTTTCATATGCAATAATGAAGAAAAAAGAGTTTTGTTGAAATAAAATATTTTCCTAAGATCATGCAATTAAGCAGGGAAGCCGCGATTTGCTAGGGTTTTCTAATTTCACTCTGTACAAATCAGCCAATATATGTGTATCTATTTATCTTTCCTTATGTGACGGGTTTGTTTGTACCTCCTAGTGCATTCTTCCAAATTTTTAAAAATGAAGCACAAACTTGACCTAAAGGTATTGGCGCGCTCTACATGGGCCCAGTTACATTACATAAGGTTACATGCATTGTTTGATGTTTAGCCGAGGCGCAAACCTGGTTCCCCAGTTCCCTATATTCAGCAGTTCTGACTGCAACTCACATCCCGGGTTCAGGGAGCGAGACAGAAGTGACATGCAAGCTCCTCTCTTTATGGGTTCGAGGTTTCAACAGGATCTCGAGTTGAGCCAGAACCAGACTTCATGCTGGAGACTGACTTAAGCTTTCAGTGGCTTGCCCACCTCTAGTAGTAATTATTTACATTATCTGCTGGATTAACCCAGGACGAAGCGCCGCAGAGAAGGGGGAAGTGAATTAAACATTTATGGTCCCCGTGCTCCCTTTAGCTCAAAGAAGAGTGGTTAATTCTTCAAAGAAATGGTCCCTCTGTTTCAAAAAGGAAGAGCAGATATTGTGAAACAGATAAATGGCAAGTCTCCTTTGATCATGAGGGTATGTAAATGCATGAGGGGGCATATGTATATTTTTGGCAACCTCTTAGTTCAAAGGGACAGAAGTTTATTCTTCTTCAAAGTAAGGTTCCTTTTGTTTCAAGAAAGGGAGAGAGGACATGTGACATGTCACGCAGAGGAAACCGAAATATAGGCCTCCTTTGGTCAGGACGGGTAAAGCCCTTTAGAGGAACAGATTGTGGAAGATCGTCTTTGGAATCCATCAATTTTCTTGAAAGATAGTTGAGTGGGTGTGGGCTGGCGAACAGGACACTTGAAGTGCTAAGATCTGAGTAGGTACAGAGGGGTCGTTGGATAAAAAAAACACAAAGTTTCAGAGATGGAGCTCCATTGCACAATTATTCACAATTGTGTTTTACCATTTTTTTCAGCACAGAAATTGATTAATACTACAGTACTTAACAATGTATTATCCGCTATGGGCATTGAAACTGCTTCATAGTCGAGTGAACACTACTGTCCAACCACATCACATGCCCATAAAGAAGATGATCAACGAAGAGGCGAAGCTGTCCCCCGTTGGAGTCCCCCTCAGCACATTTCTACTACTCGTGCTAACCCCTGCGCCAAGACTCCACTTCCATCCCAGAAGAGTGCCTTTGCTCAAGTCTCTCCTTCTTCAAGCAGCGTCACCATAGCTCCTGAATCCTGCATGCCCCGGCAACGCCCCCCCCCACCCACTCCAACCCCACGACACGCATAGTGCTCTGCTGATGTCCCGCGGTTGAGTGGAACATTAGCCCAGTGGACAGCTGTGCTGGCCATTGGAGGAAAACGTCTCCAGCAGCCTTCACAGTGGTAAAGCTTCCTGGCTTTAACCAACCTGAGACTAAGGAAAACCTTTGCCTGGCCCTAGAAATTAGGCAAGAGATGCCTGAAGGATATCACTGCCTCTTCTGCCACAAAGGGGACTTCATAATTTAGTAGGAACAACTGTCCTGAAGCTCCCATGCCACATGGGCATTAACACTGTAGGGCACTAGTGCTTTCTGATTAAACCAAACAATAGGCGGTGCGCTATGTGTGCTTAAGCATCACACAAACACCCACAAATAAGAAGGGGCGTCTTAAGGATTTTGGGGGCCCTGGGCCAAATGTTATTTAGGGGCCCCTATTTGGAACAGCTTTGAATTTATGATCCAGTTACAGCTCTTTTATGCCCTCTTTGGCCAAGCCACTGACAGTGCACAGGCACACTGGTACAAATTCGAAATATGTTTTCATCTAATATTCAGGGATAGTGATGTGGTTTTCAATATTGTAACCTAGCGCCTGCTCACTAATATTACTGCAAATAATCTGTGTGATCTCATCCCATGCAAGGACCTGTTTTGAACTAAAAGAATTTTTTTTATGGATGTTGCATGAAACAAACACAACATTTGTCTGAAAAATGTCTGAAATAGATTCACACATTCCCTCATTAAAAATAAATGAATGTAAATTGCTGTTTACAACAATCTTTTTAAGAATTATTCAAGTTCATCAGGGCAAGACTCTCTCAGGGGGTGCCCAGAAAGGCTGGGCCCACTTTGCCCATGCCTTAAAACATAGTTCAAATAAGAGGGTCGAATGGTAGGATATTCAGCATTTTTACCGTAATTAGTTATATCCCCACAAATGTGGTTTACATCCTGACTTGACCACGTGGTCTCCTACCATGGGCAGCACAATAAGTCAATTAAGAATTTATGTTGAAGAACACATAGGGGAAATTAGAAGTAATAACATTAAGTCTCCAGTTGCACTGCATTTTAAAGAGCCATAAAGATGTGATATTAAACTTCTGAGATTTGTTGGAATCTGTTGATAGAGCAATTCCCTTAGTGGTAACAAAGAGTGTAAATTATGACATTTGGATACTAAGATCATCATATTAATGTCCATATTAAGGCTGCATGGCATTAATAAAGATGTATACATATATATAGGAGTAATAGTCTCAGTATGGTATGAAGGATTATAATTATTCTAAATGTGCGATTATTTTATTAGTTCTTGTGATTAGCTACTAATTATCCCATAGATCTTTTCTGTCTTTCCCTTATTTAAAGTCTGGCCTTAAAGTAGCCCCATGTAATAAAAAATGTTTATAAATACAAAAAATACATTCATAAATATGTAATAGGGGATGCTTGGGTCACCCCCTTCTTCCAATGTTATATTTTTTGTCATTCACATCTTGCTTCCGCCCACCACACTATGCATACAGCCATTGGCAACTGATCAGGCCACTTAAGCTAATCGATCACTTGCGCTATGAGTAATGGGCTTTTGTCTGTTCGCATCTGCCTAAAAAGAAGTACAATCCAGTGCCGGGTCTTGTGGACAAATACTTTCCCAAGACGTTTTTTCTGTCCATTCTGTGTTCCAAGACTTCGATTCTCGCCAGCCAAGCAGTTCGAGCTGTATGGTTGCGGGATTATGAACAATTTACAGTGGGTTTACAGACGTCCATTACTTACCAGTGGTGACTCTATAATCACTCTCATTTGCTTGCTTCGTATTCGATTGCTTGCCTTCCTCTTCTTGCTTTGTATCTCCCCTAGAGCATAACCTCTTTGCCATCCTTTTGAGCGACTGGCTTGTATCATTCCACTGCTCACTTTTAGGGAACTACTTTTCTCTTTTTGTTCAATGAGAGTGGTTGTGTTTTCCAGCTCTCTCTGTCAGGGTCACAGCGCACTCCAGGATCGGGTGATGCTCAAGAGGGGTCCACCTCCAGATCTCCCCAAGCTTGGTTCTAATGTGCACCCAAGCTTAGAGGCGATCAGGCGAGGGAAAAAAGGAGGGGGCCAGGATGATGCTGCGCGGGTGTCAGGCGACCTGTAAAGACAAGGACACCTTATTAACAATGTATCCAACTCCCTACCTGCTAACACTCTATGCTCGGTTATATCGTGCACATACCTTGCTTAACACCCCATAAGGAATTGATGGAAGTTGTCACTGTATGGCCGTTTCTAGTGCAGAATTATAGTGGTTGAACCTATAAAACACAAGCACAGGTTACCCACTCTGCCCTACTGCCATGTATTCATTCTCTTGCTAAACATGCGAACAGACACGTACCACATTTCACACTAGGGTCTCCAAAGAGGAAAGGCCAGCCTCTGTTAAGTCACAGACACATAAAACCACCTCCAAGGACAAACAGCATCAGAGCCCAAAAGAATATAAAGGAATTTATCCAGGAGTTCAAGCACAAGGAACTGTACCCCGGGTTCCCCACAGTCCCTCACGCAAAGCCGCCTCTGTAATAGGAGTCAACAAAGTACTGGGCTCCTAGAGGCTCACTGGCTTCGCGTATGTTGCTCCCAGGGAAAAAACGGCATGAAAAGAAAATCGGCTGGAACTCCAGCAAAGGAAAAACAAACAAACTAGATCTCGGAGTTAGGACAGCCGTCCATGTAATCCTCAGAGCGAAGCGTTATTCCCACACGAGCAGAAACAGGCAGTTAGTCAAAGTATCGCCGTTCTTACCACCACTGGCTGTGCCCACCTGTTTCTGGGTGTCTGTGTCTTCGCAGTCACCACGCGAAGCACCACAGAACACTCCTCCGTAACAGCAGACGTTTCACCTCGGCTCTCCGCTCCGGTTCCGCGTCTCCAGCCGCCTGCGTTCGTGTCTTCGCGAACGTTTCAGCGAAGCACCACGAGGCGGTCGGGATGTGTCAGCCGACACACCCCCTCAGGAGCGCTCCCTGTAGAACGCCAGGTCACCTGCAACAGAACGTCCGTTTCTTCGCTTAGAACTTCAGTGAAGCGAAGCACCACGGAACAACAATAGCACTAGCGGGAAGCCGAGCCGCAAATGTCATGTACACAAAATCCAATACAACCCGTTTCCGGGTATGCAAAAGTATTTGTAATCTCCGCCTCTTTACCCGGACTTCTCGGTGTTGTAGTCTTTCTTTAGGTAGGCGCGAACACAACCGGCTTCATTTCCTGACACTCTCCTCCTTGTGCTTCTCCACCCTGCTGAATATCCACCGAACTCTGTGTTACTCTCTCCCTCGTGTGCTGCCTGCACTCTCTCACTCTCTCTCATGTGGTTCTCCTCTTCCAAACTCTCCTGCTGTGTGTTGCATTCTCCCTTGTGTACTTCTCCCCCATCCCCCAGTGTTGCTGTCTCCCAAATGGCCCTGCGGTCTTAAAAAAAGGAGGGGGGCTTTCACTCTAGTTGGATTTCATTTCTTCAATTTACTCACCAATCTTGGAACAGTAAATAAAAAAAGGCACCTGCATCTTTTGCAGGTGCACGCTGTGGTGGCACATGCATGTCCCTATGAAATGAAGTGGCCACTTTGTCCCGTCATTACACATTTTTTCATTTCTTTTTCTTTTGTTCAATGCTCCATAACATCAGCAAACAAGCATTTACAATGCAACGGTTTCGCCTTTGTAAAAGTTAGAGCTATTGGCATTGTAAATGACAATTTTTTTATTTATGTGTTGGTTTTGAAAACAGATAAATTAATGGCATTGTCATTTACAATGCCAATAGCTTAATCTCTCGCAAATGGACGATGGTTACAAAAATTCTTGAAAAGTGCTCTATAGAATCAGGAGGACTCGGGGAGGGATAATGAATAGAGATAGAGCCAAGAAGGCAAAACAAATTAAACCAGGGTGTCCTGGGACAGCAATTGGGTACCTGCTGACACTGGGGCAGAGAAGTCCGTGCGGGGAGGGCGGGAGCAGGAAACCATGAGTCTGGACCTGCGGTGAAAGGAATAGGGGTAGGGCAGGGGAAAACGGCGTGAAAAGGTAGGTAAATCTCAGCTAAGAGGTTACCTGTAGCGAGTAAATCCGAGGTGGCTGGGCGGCGAATGATTCGATCCAGTCCACATCAAAGGAGGAAGGTGATGCGAAGCCGGACTGCAATCTGGGAATAGGGATGACAAACGGCCCGGGGTATCTACCAGCGCGTATGGCAGAAGCACACGGGAAAGTACTGGCTGGGGCATCGTAAGCTTACCTAGGAGAAGGTTCTAATCGGCAGCAGGGATGCCGATGTCTGCAGGACGGGGAAGAAATCCGATCAGGCCCTGCAAGGTAGTGTTTCAAGGGTCCGGGATGTGTCCGGTAGCAAGACTAGTAAAGCGTCACACTCTTACTAATCAACGGTTCCATGTTAAATGGAAACCTGCAAGGGGAGGGTGGGGTCACGTGGGTGTAAGGGGACGTGACGCGTGGAAGGAAAAGGAGCTGGTGCATGCTCGCTCAGGGTCGTCAAGGGCATGTGTGTGCATGCAATCCACTGCACATCCAGGAGACACGGACAGCGGGAGGGGGTCCGGGAACGGGCACACGGACAGCGGGAGGGGGGCGGGAACGGGCACATGGACAGCGGGAGGGGGGCGGGAACGGGCACACGGACAGCGGGAGGGGGGGCAGGAACGGGCACACGGACAGCGGGAGGGGGGGCGGGAACGGGCACGCGAACAGCGGGAGGGGGGCTTCATTAAGGGCTCTCTGAACTGCGCACGGGCATTTCGCTGAACAGGGTACTTAAGACATACTTGATATGGTCGCCTGTCTGTGCTTCAACGCAAGGATGGTCTGTGTTTGTCCTTCTAACTGCTGGTCCGAACACGGCGTTCTCGACGCCTCAGTGACCGCCTCCCGACCCTGCTTCTTCTCCTGTTGTGGCCAGCTTTGGCGGCTATGCCACGTCCGCAATGATGGGTCACAATCACCCCCTCTTGATAAAGCCCACCAGCCCAGCCGTTGCATCTGCGCAGTGAAACTGCCTTGTGTACCCCGTTCTGTGGCCATATTAGAACAAGGGTCGGTAGCTGTTCGAATACGAAGCTACTGCCCGGGCGCCATCTTCGGAGAAATGACCAAAACAAACCTTTAAAAAAAAAAAAAAAACACCGCCCACTGCCGCATGATGTTCTAAAAGGGGCGAAGCTAGGAAAAAAATCACCGGAACGCCCACGAATCTGCTCCAACATTTACTGGCACATCTCTCTTCCAATGGCTACCCTCCATTTATGGAGCTAGCCAATGGAAGACAGAGGCGGGTTAAAGCCCCATACTGAAGAACAAAAGATTTCACCTGTGGGCGCCAGGCGAAACCTAAAAATGCTAGTTGTCAATGCTGGAGAGCACCAGCAAACAGCACTGGCAAAGTCAGGAGGCCCAAAATGATGGACTTGTTGACTTTGCCAATGCTTGCTTAGGTTTAATCACCCTTGCGTGTTTGAACTATATCTTTAGGTTACATTAATGTAAAGTCAATAGTAACTTTTCTGTGCACTAATAAGAATTATATTTTCATGTTATGCTTCTTAAAACTGAAAAAAAGACTTCTCTACGTGTTCTACGTACACCTGCCTACAAGGAAGCACTCGTACTGGTCTAGTAAATTTCGTAATGTTTTTTTTATTTTAATTTAGAATTTTTATTTCAAGCATATGCCACCACATTTTGATGGCAGCAAATTTTCTTTTTTTTCTTCTTTGCTTTTAGTGGCATAAGCTTCTCAAATTTCTTTTTTTTATCATCGCACCAGTCTGCCAAGTCCAGACCTATTGACTTTGCCAATGCCTGTATATTTAAAGGAGCTAATTAGCACCGTTATTAATTGATGTGCGTATATTGGTTCTTTCCAGGGGAAATTAAATTGAGTATTATGCACTTTTTTTCTTTTTCATTCAAAATATACATTTAATTGATTGGAATGTATATATTTAAGATTTCCACTAATCTCTTGATTGGTGTCTTCATTTAGATCTTCAATTTGTGGATTTAAATGTAGGAGAGTTATTACCAGGATCTATATATCTTCTGGGAGTAATAATGGGCAATTAGTTTTCATGACCGACGCATAAGAAAGTAATTGACTTTTTTAAATGTATTGTTTTAATGTATTTATTTTAATATATTTTATTTTGTTTTCCATGTGACCTAAATATATAAAATGCACCAATAACTCCATATCGTACACTGTTATTAATATACAGGCTGCAATTAGGAATTTACATATCCATATCACGTTGTTTGCAAATCTCCTTGCTCGATATTATCTGGCTGTGTTTATCTGTTTCTTGGTTTGTGATACATTCTTTATCATTCTTCAGACTTTCAAGGGGGTCTCGTGGGAGGTAGGAATACGAAGTCTTTGGAAAGAGTGCACCTTATTTCTTCAGGTCGTTTTTTGGGGTACACAGACATAATATCGACTCCAAAATATCGTTTGGACAGAATATCGAGTTTTAAATATCGTTTGGAGAAAATATCGACAGGACAGAATATCGACAGCCAAAATATCGTTTTTAAGGTAAGTGAAGTAATATCGACTGTAAATAATATCGAAAGTAAAAAATATTGTTTTTTATCTAATATGTAATTATTTTTAGTGTTTTTATGTTATAATATGTGTGAAAAGTGTCATTTTATGTTATAATTATTTTTAATTAATGATTTTTTTTTTAAATTATTGTGTAATTTTATTCTGTAGCGGGTTGTGGGTTTATAGGGGAATAGGGTGGGAAGTAATTTAATTATAATTAATTAAATATGTAAATGTATTAATTGGTAGTAATAATTAATTAATTGGTAATTAAATAATATATGTTCATTTTTTAAAATTGAATTGGTAATTAGTTTAATTTAATTTATTAATTGCTAATTATGTAAATTAAATTAATGTATTTCCTGTAGCGGGTTGTGGGTTTATAGGGGAATAGGGTGGGAAGTAATTTAATTATTATTTATTAAATATGTAAATGTATTAATTGGTAGTAATATTTAATTAATTGGTAATTAAATAATATTTGCTAATTAATTAAAATGTAATTGGTAATTATTTTAATTTAATTGATTAATTGCTAATTATGTTAAATTAAAGGGGTATTTTTAGGGTTCAGGGTCAGTTTTTAGTTTTTGGGTAAAGGGGTATTTTTAGGGTTCAGGGTCAGTTTTTAGTTTTTGGGTAAAGGGGTATTTTTAGGGTTCAGGGTCAGTTTTTAGTTTTTGGGTAAAGGGGTATTTTTAGGGTTCAGGGTCAGTTTTTAGTTTTTGGGTAAAGGGGTATTTTTAGGGTTCAGGGTCAGTTTTTAGTTTTTGGGTAAAGGGGTATTTTTAGGGTTCAGGGTCAGTCTTTAGTTTTTGGGTAAAGGGGTATTTTTAGGGTTCAGGGTCAGTTTTTAGTTTTTGGGTAAAGGGGTATTTTTAGGGTTCAGGGTCAGTTTTTAGTTTTTGGGTAAAGGGGTATTTTTAGGGTTCAGGGTCAGTTTTTAGTTTTTGGGTAAAGGGGTATTTTTAGGGCTCAGGGTCCGTTTTTAGTTTTTGGGTAAAGGGGTATTTTTAGGGTTCAGGGTCAGTTTTTAGTTTTTGGGTAAAGGGGTATTTTTAGGGTTCAGGGTCAGTTTTTAATTTTTGGGTAAAGGGGTATTTTTAGGGTTCAGGGTCAGTTTTTAGTTTTTGGGTAAAGGGGTATTTTTAGGGTTCAGGGTCAGTTTTGGGTTTTTGGGTAAAGGGTTTTTTTAGGGTTCAGGGTCAGTTTTGGGGTACAGGGGTACAGTGTAAAAATAAAGTAAAATTAAATTTACATTAATTTAATTTAATGAAATGAAATTAAATTAAATTATATTTAAATATTTTTAAATAATTTAAATTAAAAAAAATTATTATATACTTACCAATACTTACGTTGTAATGGTAGTGCGTTGTAAAAGTTGCGTTGTAACGTCATATATCCACTGTTGCACTCTTTGCAGTGGGAATAGTAATTTTTATTCTTTTGTATTTGTACGTTAATAATATTGGCTATTATTTAATTACATTTTGTTACTATATATATATATGTTTTAAGAAATAGGATTAAAAAAATATTTTTTTACTTTCATTAATTATTTAATTATTAAAAGTTAATTTAAGTATTGTTAATTATATTTTAGTAATTAATTTTTTATATTATTGTAATTAAACATTGTTTTTATTAAAGTCGATATTTTTTACAACGATATTTTTGTAAACGATATTTTGTACTCGATATTTTTGTACTTACCTGTTTGTACATACAAACTCGATATTTTGGTTGTAGATATTTTTTCCTCGATATTTTGGGTAGTCGATATTTTGGTAGTCGATATTATTTCAGTGATCCGTTTTTTGGGTCGCAGTCTACCAGACAGTGCAGCTATCTGGTTTGCTATAGAGATCTTGACGGCATTGACATAGGAATGCATGCAGCCCATTACTTGTCATTGGCTCTGTGGTTGTGATTCACGTTTTCTTGCTTTCCATTTGCTGGCTTTATATGTTTTCGGCTGTCCAGCTCGAGTTTGTACCTTTCCTTACGCAAACCTTATTTACAGTATCCTTCGGAGTATTCCCTTTCTTTAAACAGGCCTGTAAATCTTGTTCTTATCTTGTCACTGTTTCTGTGTGTTCAGAGACCGAGGTTAAACGTCAGGCACTGTCTTCAAGGTTGCTGCTTTTACTTTTCTTTCTCTGACTTCAAAGTGAGAGGATTTATGTGACAATCTTGCTGGATACTGGGGGTAGGAAAGAGTTTTTTTCTAGCACACATAAATATTTAAATTAGCTATGTAAGTATTTCAGAAAATATCAGAATTAACAACACAAAGGACATTTTTTGTTACTTCAGAAGTGTGTTAGAAACAAATATTTTTTATATGATCAAATCAAATCATTACACTAGGTGATGCACTTTTCTTCTGTGCACTGTATAGTTGTATTAGTAAAACTGTGTGTCTGTGCAAATGTAATGGTCATTTCAATTTAAAATGTGCTGTCTGTAATGGTAGTGTGCTACCACACCATGAATACTCCACTCTATGCTACTCCACTCTACTCTGCACCACTCCACACCTCTGCACTCTACACCACTCCACTTTACACCACTCCATGCCACTGCATTCTGTACCACTCTACTCTATGCAACTGCACTCTAATCTGTGCCATTGCAATCTGCACCACTGCACTCTACTATGCACCACTAAAATCTACGCTACTGCATTCTACGATGCTGCATTGCACACTAGGGGTGGGCGGCAAATTCCGTTCCGCTTGCGGAACTTGCAAAATTTCTGCATTTCCGCGAAAATGTCAAAACTTCCATGATAGAACGGAATTCGGGGTGGCACGGTGCTCCTGTCACAAAAATTAAACCTCAACAGGAAGCACTTACAGACATAAATAAAACAGGTGCCCAAGCTCAAATTCAGTAACGTATTAATCAGCCCAAAATATTAGTGAGCACGGTCGAGGCTGGGCAGTTGTACTTGACTGACATTGAAAATTAGCTGTAATCGTTGATGGAGGTCTTTGCATCCAAGAGTTTCTCGAGCGCAATCCCTGTGCACTTCCTGTGACCCGGAGGCTGCTTTCTCCTCATCTGCTGCTCTGATCGGTCTCACTCTGACCCTTTATAAATAATAGGCATGTGAACTCCCATAGAAGCCGCGCCCGTCTGGCCCGCCCCACACACACTAACAGTATGCAACTTCTTCCCGCCCTTTCCCCACTATGATGGACAGCTCACTCAAGGGACCTCTGCACCTTTTGGCGCGGTGGCAAAGTTACAGACACACATGGTCACTGGAAACAACTCTTCTGGCCCTTTACGCAGCTGTAGTGTAGGAAAAGCACTTTACATTTACCCAACTAGGTAGGACTTACTGATTAGCCAGTAGAAAGTACTCCAGTTGAGTAGAGGTATTGCACAAAACGGTGACATCTTCATGGATAAATATGCAGGGCAGGATTCATTCTGTCACAAAAATTAAACCTCAACAGGAAGCACTTACAGACATAAATAAAGTAGGTGCCCGAGTAGAAGCTCAAATTCAGTAACGTATTTCAGCCCAAAAAATTAGTGAGCACGGTCGAGGCCGGGCAGGTGTGCTTTCTTCCCATATCTGCTGCCGAAAATTAGCTGTAATACTTGATGAAGGTCTTTGCATCCATAAGTTTCTCGAGCGCAGTCCCCGTGTAGTTCCTGTGACCAGGAGGCTACTTTCCCTTCATCTGCTGCTCTGATCGGTCTCTGACCCTATCAAGACAGGCATGTGAACTTGCAAAGAAGCCCCGCCCCGACATCTCTGCGAGCAGGCGAAATTCCGCATGTTCGCTGAGATTTTTTGCTTTTTCGTGGTATTTGGCAAAAGGAAACTTCTCAAATTCCGTCCACCCCTATTGTACACCACTGAATTCAATGACACTGCACTCTACGCCACTACACTCTGCAACACTCTACGCCAATTCACTCTACACCAGTTCAACCTACTCTATGCCACTCTAGTGTATTCCACTCTTTGCAACTCCACACTATGCCACTCCAATATACAACACTCTGCCACTCCACTCTACAACAATCTTCTCCACTCTTTGCCATTCCACTCTGACACTCCACGCTACTCTACTCTATTCCACTAAGTTTTAGCCATGCTGAACAGTAGTCACGCTGGTGTACAACATGGCTACAACACATTGGCAAAGCCAATAGCTCTTGCATAGGTGAGACCTATTGGGTTTGCCAGTGCTTGTCATCTATTGTGCATCTTTAATCCTGTCTTTTACTTTTGGTGTTCTTATAAATATCCAGTGTATTGCGATTCTCCTTGCTAGTAATAGAGTGAGTTGTAGAAATGTTTTTTCCATTTTCAATACACCTTATAAACATGTTCGAGGCCGATTTTTGCCCTACCCCAGTAATTATGCAAGGCTGGGCAATTCCAAGCCAGGTGAAAGGACATTTAGGCATAGATTCATGAAGGTAAAATTCGCTCGCAAAGGGGCAGATTCTCAGAATCTGCCCCTTTGCCACTGGTATTTATTTGGGATGCATCATCCCAAATGCAAAAAATGCAAAATAAGAAATCGCAAAATTGCGATTACTTATATTTAAGGAATCTCAAATTGAGATTCCTTAAATGCAATGCATTAAAGTTTAAAAAATAGCGATTTCGCTAATAGGGCTCGCAAATTACCATGAAGTTGAACTTCATGATAATTTGCAAAAACTTTGAAAAATGCAATAAAGTGCATTTTTCAAAGTTGCATGTTGCGGACACACATGCCCTAAGGGCACTGAGAGCGTCAAGTATGTCCAAAAATATATCTTGCCTGATATGGATTGGAGAAGTCTACTTGATTACTGTTTAGGTAATGATGAACAGTTGTCAGATGACCAAAAACAAGCCTAAGGAGATGGGACAAACAATGGCTAGGGTGCTGGAGGTTGCTCCCAGCCCATAGTTGTGTGGATTTTTGCCATGAATTAGTGCAATGAATAAGGGATAGTGGTGTGTCTTCTTTGGACAATTATACTTTGAGAAGCAGTTCTCAATAGTCGATGTGTGTATGACAATAATCCAGGATGACACTGCATGATTCAGGTACAGTAAAACCAAATCTGAGTGCTGTTTCTGGATTTCCAGATTTAGCAAAGGTCACTTTAGAGTTTACGTGCAATAGAGAGGCATGAGTACAGCTAAGGGTCTTAGGAATCCCATATATCCTTGTCACGAGTTAAGCACTCCTTGCTGTGCAAATGGGTGGAGGAATGGGAGCGGGGTGAAAGCTCCCTCAGTGCCTCTGAGGGGTCGATGAGGGGTACACACACATGGAGTAGCCACTCTGGGGTGTAAGATTGAATCCGTAGTGTAAGTGGGTGAACCTATGGGAAAAAAATGGTACCCCAGAATTTAGACACCCGGACAATTGAGCTAAATCGTACCTCTCAGATTTACTGGCCAGGAGACAGTGTTAAACCTCAATTTCATGATGCAATGTGTGCCCATGTACAACAGAAATGGTACTAGTGTATAGACTGGTCACACATCAAAGAATTATTTAAGTACATGCAGAGCTAGCAAATATAGATGTGAATTTATACATAACATTAAACAGTCAGGTAAGTTGCTGTGGCACTCAGGATTACTAGCACCCCACTACCATGGATGCAAAAAGACAGTGGAACCTGAGAGGGTTCCAGTATACCAAAATGCGACTGAATGAACTCCTAAATTTTTGAAATTATAAATATATAACCTTGATAAGTTTTACACCAATATGGAAAAAATCTGTACGTTCACAAGTAGGAATCCAGAGACGGATTTAGATAAAGTTTCTTTAGACAAAATATCATCAATTTATTACATACAAAAAGATTTTTTCTTTAAACATGCAAGCTTGGGGGGCGTGGCCAAGATGTCGGAGTGAGCGGACGCTTCTCCCCGGAGCTCCTCCGTCCCGATTGGGTCCAGACCTGAATCCACGGCAGTTCTCCCCCCGCAATAGCAAGGCAGGGAAGGGAGAGTTGTAGTGCTCGACCGGAGACCGTCGGACTGTCAGGGGCGACCTCCGGTGCATCTGTGGCGCAGAGCAGAAGAGGTGGCTGCAGCGACCCCATGGCCGCGGCTGGGACAAGGAGCGGGAAATAGCAGAGGCCTCCTGAGGCACGTAGTGATCGGAGCCCGCCGGAGCTCGTACCCGACCAGTGGGTGAGACACACAGGAGCGGTCCCTGACCCTGCGACGCTGGGCGATTTCGCGGTGTGGACAGTGATTGAGCTGGAGGCTCCCGCGGCGGTGGTGGCTTCCGACTGGACTGCGGAAATCGAGGCCGCGGCTGCGGCCTGGGCGGGAAGGGCCTTGCTGGTGAGCATCCGAGCCGGCCGAGGCTGGCCCGCCGGGACCGCCTTCCACATCCCTTACCTGCCACCTCGTCCCCACGCTGAGGCCTAGACACGGGGGTGTGCACCGGGGTGGCGGCGGCAGCGGACCCAGCGTGTGTGAGAGGTCCGGAGAGGGGACCGGTGGTGCGGCGAGAGGCCGCCATCTTGAGTGGCGGCATCCGGCCCTGTGAAGTACTCGGCGACGCATTGTGTAAGCCCGGCCGGACCCACGATCGCCGCTGCCCCGGATTGGACACCCGATACCCGACCCCTGGGTCCTGCGCAGGGGCCGCTTCGCTCACGCACACCTGGGGCCCCACCTCGGTTTGCCGGACCTTGTGACACTGGACACTCTCCCCCCCCCCCCCCCGGCTGCTCTTGGCTGCTTGGGTGAGGAATTTCCACAGCGCAGCGTTGGGGGTAAGGAGGCCTGCATAACCCTGGGACCAGGCCGGGAGACGGGGAGGCCGGGGACCCCGTATCCACAGGTCATAATCTCAGCAGTCTTGCCCTGCGCTCCTGTCCCCACGCCGGGACCGGCCCACGGACCGCCACGGGAGACGCGGATCGGTGACGGAGCACCGCAACTATCACACGTGCTCGAGGTGGGAGTTCCACGGCTGGGTTCGGCCTCTTGCATAGCAGTGTACCCCTCGGGATGGCTGGCCAGAGAGGGGGGGAAGAAGGGTGAACGGACCCTGCCCGAGATGCTGAACAAAGGGCAGTCGAAGTTGGACAAAGGGCTCCCATCGCCGGGCACGTCAAGGACCCAGCAAGAGGCCAATGCTGGGAAGGTACCAATAACTCGGTCCTTCCTGGAATCCCTCTTCAATTCACTCAGGGAAGACTTTCATACTCTGAAGCAGGAGGTGGCAGGCGAGGTCCGAGAAATACGGAGAGAGGTCGATGGCCTTGGAGAGAGAGTGGCCGCTATGGAGGGGTCGGGGCACACCAGGTATGAGGAGATTGTGCAGCTGCAGCAAGAGGTGTTGCGCCTGAGGGAGCTACAAATAGACCTACAAGCCCACGCCGAGGACCTGGAAAATAGGTCACGTCGGAACAACATTCGGGTCCGGGGCGTGCCATCCGAAGAAGAGGGCGCGGATGTCACGGGCTACCTTCAGGCCCTATTCCGCGACATCCTAGGCGAACCCGCCGATTTCCAGATTCGAATTGACAGGGCGCACAGAGTTGGCCTGACGAGACGGGCATCCGCCCCACCGCCGGACATCCTGGCCTTCCTTCCAGACTTCCCACTCAAGGAGCGCATCCTCAACGAGGCCAGGAAGCAGCAGCACTTACAATTCCGAGGGCATCCGGTGGCCCTATACCAGGACCTCTCCGCAATTACGCTCCAAAAACGTAAGTCCTTTAAAATTGCCACGGACTTCCTGAGGGAACACGAGACACCGTACGCCTGGGGTCACCCATTTCGCATTATCTTCCGATGGAATGGAACTTTGCATCAACTCCGATCCCTCCAGGACGCTTGAGGTGTACTGGGGATTATGGCAACGGACGAAGGTCCGTCTACACCGCGACGGCAGCGGCCCACCAGGGACGGCTGGCAGCAAGTGTCGCAACGATTGTCATCAGGATCCAGCGCAAGGCCTGATACACACACCATCAGAGCAGACATGGTCAATGCGGTAATCGAGGTGGCCAGAGACACCGCACCGACGGCATAGGATGCCTTCGGGGGAGAGCACTTCAGCAACCATCATTTGGCAGGTTTGGGGCTGCGGGGGAGGGGCGAAGGGGAGGGCGTAGTGGCTGGACGTCCACTCAGGTAACCTTTCCATAGACTTGTCCCTCATCGGGACTGGACTTGGACAATGATGTGCATGGAGAGTTTTTTCGGGGGGAGGGTATTGGAGGGTGGGGGACACAACAAAGAAAGGAGGTTCGTTTGGTTGGGGGATTGTTTCAGGTTGGGGGAAAGGAAGGGGAAGGGAGAGGGAAGGGAGGTTGGTTGGGGTTAGGGGTACTTGTTGAAGACTCAGCAGTTGGGGTTAGGGGGGGTTCGGGAAGGGAGGTCGTTCAGTGCTCCAAAAAGGTTTTCGACACCCCGGAGTTGACTCCACACCTGGCAGCGTTCAGAAGGGGGCTTAGAGTTGCTGACCTACTTGTCTCACATTCCACCCACAGCCTTTAAGATTTTGACCCTTAATGTAAGGGGATTAAACAACCCGGTCAAGCGACGCGCACTCCAGTCCCTATTAGAAAACACCCAAGCTGACATTTGTTTATTGCAAGAGACCCATCTGCTATCACGTGACTGCCATCAACTCCGCTCACATAGATTCCCGACCCAACTTTTCTCCTCCTGTAACGAGAAGAGGGCAGGGGTGGCGATACTAGTGGCACGACGTTTTAAGGGGGAGGTCTTACACAAATGCGCTGAACAAAGGGGGAGGTTCTGGCGTACAGATTCAAGATAGGGGGCCTCACGTTCACGATTGGGTCTCTTTATAGCCCCAATGGAAACCAGGAACACTTCTTACAATCGGCCTTGACAGATATTGCAACCACTTCGGATAAACACATAGTCATTGGAGGAGACTGTAATATGGTCTTTGACACGACCCTAGACAGGTCCGCACAACGCACTCCCCAAACCTGGGCGTTCACGTCGGGGTGTAAGGGCCGGATAGCGGAACAAGGCCTTTATGATCTTTGGCGTCGCACACACCCCCAGGAGAGGGAATACTCGTACTATTCTAACGCGCATAAAACATATGCCAGGCTAGACGATCTCCTGGTCACGGAGGGTATGCGCCTTAGCTACCACAACGGAGATGGGGGTTCTCTCCCTATCGGACCACGCACCCGTCACCACTACGCTTCAGCTGCCACCCATATCACAACCCCCCAGGGTCATGCGTCTCCGGGACACCTTACTGCATAAAAAGACATTGGTGGTGCACATACAGGACACTATCCATGACTACCTGTCTCACAATGCCAACACCGACACGTCATTAGCGACACAATGGGCAGCCATGAAAGCGGTGATAAGAGGCGAATTTTTGGCTCTTTCCGCAGCAGACAACAGAGATAGGCAATGCAAGCGTGACGAGCTTACCCAGCGAGTGCACGAGCTCGAACAGATGCACCAACGAACCGGAGCTCCCAGAATCTGGAAGCAACTTAAAGCGGCGAGGAAACTCCTGATGGCCCTAGATATGGATCGAGCGGAATATGCGGCCTTGCGTCTGCGACACGCTCACTATACAGGGGGAGATAGATGTGGCCGACTTCTGGCGAATAAACTCAGGGTAACGCGCCAACAGCAGTTGGTGAAAGAGATCGTAAAAGGCCTGATGGGACCTTAGTCACGGAGGACGCTCAAATTGCCGATAGCTTCCGTGACTTCTATGACACTCTTTATACGGGTAGCCCTCTCGACGATTCCGCAGCTGAGGCATACCTGGAATCGGTCACTCTCCCCTCTCTGGCCCCTTCCCAGGCGGAGTATCTAGACAGGGTTATCCGCATTGAAGAGGTTATATCGGCCATTGCCAAGCTCAAACATGGCAAAGCCCCGGGGCCGGATGGCTACACGTCTCTCTTTTATAAAACGTTTTGTGTACGACGCTGGCGCCGATTCTAACCCGCCTTTTCAACTCTTTCTCTATTCCGCCTGACCTCCCACGGGCTTCCATCACGGTCATCCCCAAGCCAGGGAAAGATACAACCAAGTGCGGCTCCTACCGGCCAATCTCACTTTTGAACGTAGATCTCAAGTTGTATACAGGGATCTTAGCAGCTCGGTTGGCCCTCCACTTGCCATGGCTCGTGGAACCAGACCAGGCGGGATTTGTCCCCGGAAGGCAGATGGTAGATAATACCAAGAGGATCATCCACCTCATAGACAAGGCCTCCCGGATCCCCGGGGAGAGAATGTTGCTGTCGGTAGACGCCGAAAAAGCGTCCGACCGGGTCCATTGGCCGTACTTGGAACGGGTCCTGATGAAGGTAGGTGTTGGAGAAAAGTTCCGTCACCTTATATTTAACTGTTACAAATTCCCCTCAGCAGTGGTGCCAGTAAATGGGTATAACTCGCGGAGCTTTACGATCGAGCGAGGCACGAGGCAGGGATGCCCGTTGTCACCCCTGCTCTTCGCTTTATACATGGAGCCCTTCACCCAAAGGATACGACAGTCTCCCGCAGCGACAGGGGTGCGGTTTGACGGCTTTACCCACACAATCAGTCTCTATGCCGATGATGTGATACTGGCGTTGGAGAACCCGCGAACGGCCATGCCGGCCTGCATTGCGGAGCTCGACACCTTCGCGAACGTTGCAGGTTTTAAAATGAACATGGGCAAATCTATAGCTTTAGATTTGTCGCTAGCTCCTGACACCAGAACCTATCTGCAGGACCTCTTCCCCCTGCAATGGTCGTCAGACCTCGTACCGTACCTAGGGATCCAGCTGGCTCCTACGTTGCCGGCCATGGTGAAAGCCAACTACACCATGCTCAGTGGGAAAATACGAGAGGAGCTAGGCCGCTGGTGGCACGGCACCCTCTCCTGGCTGGGTAGAATAGCAGCGGTCAAGATGACGGTTCTGCCCCAAAGTCTCTACCTATTCAGAGCCCTGCCGTTACAGCCACCAACGGGATGGCTTCAACAAACACAGGCAGACCTGTCACGGTTTATCTGGCAGGGTCGGAAACCTAGGATGAAGAGAGCGCTGTCCACCCTGGCCCCGGAGGCTGGGGTTCTGGGACTACCAGATCTGAAGAAATACTTTCAGGCAGCCCAGCTACATTACCTGGTGAAATGGAGGAAATGGGAGTCAGATAAGCACTGGCTCTTCCAGGATCAAGCGGTGGCGGGACGCCCCCTACAGGAAATACCCTTTCTGGGCAAAGCCCATAGACCCGCTAATTTGTATGCCTCCTTTGTCACGCAAACCTCCTTGCGAGCGTGGGACGCCACTAACGCTATACATGAACTTACCACCTTCCCTTCCCCGCTGACTCCATTGGTTGACAACCCTGACTTCATGCCGGGGATGGAAAAGGGGGCCTTTGCACACTGGTGTACTGCGGGGTGTAGGGCCTTATGCCACATGTATGGTCCAGAGGGCGTTATTCCCTTCACACTCTTTAGGCAAGAATACACACAGCCAGAGACGGAACGGTTGCACTACATGCAGGTTCGCCATTGGGCACTACACCCACAGGTAAAGGACACAGCTGACAGGAGACTGCTACCTTACAAACGGTGGCTCTTAACCCACACATCGGACGTGAAATTAATTTCAGACCTATATAAATTCTTACAACCCCAAATCCACACATCTTCACAACCCGGGTAGGGAACGCTGGGAGCGGGAATTGGGTAGGACATTGAGCCATAAGGAATGGGATCAGATCTCACATAGGGCCCGCCACTCGGCATACCATACAGGGCTCACCGAAACACTAACCAAGGTGACGACCTACTGGTATTATACCCCGGAACGCATACACGAGATGGACCGCAGTAAAGATAACACCTGTTGGAGGGACTGTGAACAAGTAGGTACGTTGTCACACATTTTATGGGACTGTCCACATCTGCACACATACTGGAAGCAAGTGATAGATGACATTGACATACATTTTGAGACCAAACTGCCACGCTTCCCCGCATACATTCTCTTGGGGCTTCCGAACCAATTGACATACCCCTTGCACTCTCGCAGGGGACGCCAGATTGCTATTGCCCTGGGCTCTGCGGTGCAGAACATCCTTACACACTGGCGCACCACAACAATACTTTCCATTACAGGATGGTTACACAGATGTGGCATGTATTGGTGATGGAGAAGTTGTCCCTTACGTTAGCCGGGGATATAGATCAGTTTGATGAGCTCTGGCAGCCGTTCCACTCCTTGCTTGTCACGGAATTCAGGGAAAGCACTTGTCCGAGATATCTGCGCTTGTTGAGGCTCACTGCACCTGATGGGACGGATTAATGAAAGGACTCCAAACAGGACATCGATCCAGGGTGGTAGAGGGGTGAAGTGGGGGGGATAGAGCTAAGCACTGGACAAAGGGAAGGGGGGTTTGAGGGGTTGGGGAAGTTGGGGGGATGGGGGATGGGCTTTCAGGGGGGTACATCTGGTTTTGTATCACTTTCTATAGCACCATTACTCTGCTGGCTGGTCTCATTTGGGAATGTCACCAAGATGGACTTAGAGATGTAGACACGCCTTTCACCATCGCAGATGTGTCCTTTATATGCAATGTAAGTTCTGTTTTCTTGTGTTGCTGCAATAAAAAAGATTTAAACCTAAACATGCAAGCTTAAAGTATCACTATAATAGACTAGATGCACTAAAAGTTATTCCCAGAATAAGTGCAGATGGCAAAACATTTCCTTAAAGATGATGTGCATCAGTTCAAGTGAGCAGATACGAAAACATTCGACACGTGTTTCATAACATCCAGTGACTTCCTCAAGGCTTTAAATAAGAGATTATGGTCTTAGAAGAGCTGTGAATACTACGGATGTCCGAGCCGGAGGACAGCGTACTTAGACGACAGGGGCCTATCAGAGCCTTTATGATCTACTATTTAAATCATTTTCTTCTGGAGTATCGAATATTTCGAAAAACATGGATCCTAATCATCTCTGAAGAGAGCTGCCCACAGATTTGGTCTACAGCCATCAGCAATGCTTTTATGAATCCCTATATGAATGACTGGGCAGTCTTTAATTTTCTGTATTTACATGGACATTTGAATGATCTGTACGACAAGCCTATCACTACAACAGCTCTTCTAAGACCGTACAGAGACAATGCCATGAAGGCTCTTAGATGCAAAGTTATACAGAGTATCTAAAAGTCAGAACACATTGTAAGTCCGAAATGAGCAGTAAAATCAGAAATAAATTGGCAGCAGCCCTAGCAGAATGGGAAGTATTCTCTAAAATGTAGCTTACCCCACAAAATCAAGGGGTTTTGGTACACAATTTTTGCACATTCATTCAACAGCTCTGCAGTTTCCTCATTGTGTATGCAAATGTATAACTTATTCAGCAAATCAGAGTAATGCATGTCATATTGTCTTAGCACCTAACCATTAACCCATTTCTTAATAGTGGTGCATTTCTTAATAATTATTAAGCACCCTCTATGCTACTTTCACCCGCAGATGTTTGAACAAAAAATACAATATTGACAATAAGACTTTCTTCAACTGATTAGATCTAGAGAGGAAATGGAAGATATAGTAAAAAGTAGCAAATGTATATCCATGGAAGGTTCATTGTGAGTAAAACAATACACCAATGAAAATAAACTAATATGACCTCAGCTTGTCTATGTCCTGCAGAGTCTGTGGGTAAAGGATGTGTGCAGGGGAGGGAAGCACGAGTGAGTGGCAGAGATGGCTTCCATCTTGCCCAGCATGGCGTTTTACACAATGTGGCACAAGTAACACAAATTGTTAAACGCACTTCTACACATCATATGAAATTCGTTTGAAAGGCTATTACACTATAGCAGTCCTAGATGTAAAATCATGTGTGAAAATGCATAATGCCCATTACTAATGATACGCAAAAACATACATCTTTAAAATACTCTCTCAATCCCAACAGCAGAGTCTCCACTGTACTCTCAGCTACTTGTGATAGGAAGTTGTACTTGATCAAGTATCTTCTGTACTTTCTTGCTGAAAGGAATGTTTCCACTTTGGCTGAGGAGAATAAGGCAGGTGACATCCGTTGCGTTCACACCAGGCTCCCTTCCTGACGTTGGTTGCAGGCTGGCCTTTGATCAGGTAGGGTAGGCATAGACGGTCGGTCTGGGGTAAGAGTGGAGGGGTGGAATGCTGGATAGCAGTGAGGGAAGTGAGCACCAATGTTATTTGGTCTAACTTTGGGTTGTCTATTCTGAGACCATCTTGGCACTCCAAAGATGTTCCAACTACTTGGACAACACGTTGGTACTTATATGTGGTTTGTATAACAGGCATTCCAGGGGCGTTGCTACTCACAGAATATCAGGGGCTCGGGGATCCAGGGCAGGGGAGATTTTGGTGTCAGAACTTTGTGTATTTGGCCGGACAGCCGAGAGTTTTCCCAAATTGAGAAAAAACAACTCCATAAGTTAGCATGTCTGTTTTAGCATCGCTGCTTTGGCTGGGAGCGCTAGGCAGTATGGCCCACTACCTGTAGGACATACTGCAAAAAGAATTAAACTGCCCCCAAACATGCATCCTGCTTGCGTAACCAAATGGAGATACCTTGGTTACGCGCAGCCAGCAGATATCTACGTTTTGTGTAGTACATATTGTGTATATGTGTATGCTCGAGAACTTCTGAAGATCAGAGCCCACACAGCATTGGTCACAACCAGGGTAACCAAGAAGAGAACATCGAAAAAAAGCAGAGTGATTGTGAACTAACAGAGTAGAAGTTACAGCCTTACAAGAAAAAGGCCCCACCAGCCAATCAAACCTTTCGACAGAAAGGGACTGCAAACAATTTATTCCAAGTTACACCTACATATCTGGATACAACACCCAGGTGTAGACTTTGCAAGTGGACACAAGTCTGCTGATGCGGCATCCAGAAATGACACAATGGTCCAAATGTGGCATCCATCCAGAACTAGACACAAACTCCAGAGGTGGTATCCGTCCAGAATTAGACTCCATGCTATAGATGTGATCTTTAGACTTTACACAGTACTCGTCATGTGACCTATATACAGAACACAGTACTTCAGGTGCAGCGCAACCTTCTCCTTATCCAGGGGTAAAAGTCACCCCATGGAAAGGAGATCTCTGGTTTCCTGTGAGAGTAGCGGGTAGCGGCAGCTTAAGTGATAGTTCCAACGCACAGGACTTTTGCCCTAAAATCTGGTGAAGAGCTGCTCTATATAAGCCCCACCTCAGTAAATTGTACTCACCTCTCATAAACAGAGTACTTCCCTCCACATGCATATATGTTGTCTGATTATATGTGTCATGTGACGACAACAGTCTTTTTTGTTGCATACGTGAGCCCACATGTGCTTTGTATGAAGATTTGGTGCAGCATGATTGTAAGGACATAGTGCGAGTAGCACTACATAATGGTTCTAATGCTGAAGGTAAATTCATTCTGGATTTCATGTCAAGGGAGACGCCCAAATGGGCTGCACCTTAGAGTTTCTGTAGCAATTCCAATCCTGCCTGGTTTCAGTTTTCAGGGCACTTTAAGATGGATTCCTGTCTGAACACAGAATACTAACCAAAAGCACTTTGGCTACTTACCAGCAGTTCCTCCTGGAAACGCGTTCTTGATGCCGAGCTCAATGCACATTGTGTGTCACGCAGGCCGCTTCCACTTCTGCGCTCTGCCAAGGACTTTCTGAGCACAGCGCAGATGAGACGAAGAGACAGTCCAAACTATTATACTATTTGGTACCTTTCTTGGTGTCCTTTGGCAAAGCCCAAGGAGCAAAAACATGTTGATGTCTTCTAAATTAGTTGGCTGTGGTTATGATTTATTAATCTGGTACCCCAACATGATTAGCCTTGGCTTGCTGCCAGTGCCCCCTTTTTAGCTAAACAGGCGCTTCAATTTAGCCAACCGTTTGTATTTTAGCATTGCTGGTGGTCTGCTATGACCTCCATCCATAAAGGGATGCTGTTGTGCTGGTGTATGGAGGGGGGTGATGCACTGGCCAGGGCGATAAGTGGAATGCCCCACTGACGGAAGCTTGTGCCTTTCTAAAAAACAGAGGCACCCGGAAGACACAAGAACCTTTTGGTTCAACAAATCAGAGTAGAACTGAAAGCATTTGCTTGGTAAATGGGTCGAGGACAGGCAGAACACACAGAATGCATGTAAGAGTTCTTTATTTTGTGGGAGACCATCTTCCCTTTTTACCTTGAAGACGTAAAGCTGTGTTCTACTTTCTGTAGTTGGTCACCCTGAATCTGGATCACTTAAACCATCTCTGTATCGCTTATGTCTCCAGTAATATTGACCTTAACACTAACTCCCAGTCCGTTATTCCTGGAAACCAGTGGGCTCGGTGGTTGCCCCAGCTTTCATGGATATTCCTGCCACCTACAAATGTTGACTGTGTCTAGCTACCTGTGAGACAAGGGATGCCCAGTGTTGTAGGTCCCTGGAGATTCCATGTTTGGTACTAGCCCATTTTCGGAATCCGTGGTCCTCCTGCATGAACTATGGCCTTTACCAGCCAGCTGGAACAGTAATTGGTTTCTATTTGAGATCTATGCAGTAACCAAATCATCACCAACTACTGTAGCCCATATAACTCCATTAAGTGAACACTCAATCTTTGACTTTGGAAAAGCTTTTTGACATAATAAAATAAATATCATTTTTCTTTGGGAGAAAATCATAATTTGTTTTTAGTGGATCAGTTCAAAGCAGTTCAGTGCTTTGTAGCATTTATATAATCTCAGCTGCCTGTTCCTAGTCGCACTGACTGATTCCCCTTACACCTAGCAAAGCTGAGAGCAAGGTCAAAGGCCAGACATTTAGCATTCTAGAGATGTGTGCAGTGTAACATCATTTTCACTCTGCAAACATTATGAAGTGTCTTCGAACGATTTGCAAGCTATTCAAATGTCGCAATTGTATTTATTTATTTATTTATTTATTGAACTTGTATGGCGCAACAGCTACCCTGAGGGTTTCCCGGCGCCCTGGATACATACTCCACCATGAGGAGATCTTAGTCTATACAAAATTATTGGTTAAATAGCCAGGTCTTAATACCTTTCCGGAATTTTCTGTAGCTCGGTTCCAGTCGCAATTGCAACGGGAGCGAATTCCACAGAGTCGGAGCCAAGTAAGCGAAAGAACGGCCACCCATTCGCGCTCGCTTGAATCTAGGGACAACAAACCTTGCCTGATTTAAAGAACGAAGGTTACAGGAGGGGATGTATTTTTGGTCCAGCTTACATAAGTAGTCTGGGGCTTCCCCCGTGTTTATTCTGAACATAAAACACAGTGCTTTAAATTTCGATCGATTGCCCATCTTAAGCCAGTGTAAGTTGTGTAGATGTTCAGAGATATGCCCCGCTTAGAAAGGCGGAGAAGTACCCTGGCTGCCGCTTTTTGGACGACCTGTAACCGACGTGTGATCTCTTTGTTGGTACCTAGATATAGGATATTCCCATAGTCTAGTATTGAGCCAATGAGAGCCTGGACTACTGTCTTTTGTGCCCCTTCAGGAAGCTGCCAAAGAATTTTCCTCAGCCATTTTAGACTGGCAATGCAAATAGATGCCATTTTTGCCGCTTGTTGTCGCATAGACAGTTTATCGTCAACTACAACACCCAAATTGCTAACAGATTGAACCGGTATCGGGGTAGGACCCATTTCCGTAGGCCAGTGTGCCGGGCCCCAGAGCTCTTTTTGTTCTCCAAAGATACAATAGCAAAGTTTAAATTGTGGGTTAACTAAGTACATTTTGCAAAACAATACCCATCAAAAAACAACTTGTGGTCCTTATAATTATCTCACCAAAACATTTTTGTAGAAATTTCTATTGCAATACGTTTTTTGTAATCACTTTCACGTGCAGAGGTTTGCGAAGTTTATACAACTTTCTAACCTCCGGTTGTGAGATATATGTTCTATTCCACAATACTATACTTGACACACTTCCAGAAGTCTTTAATCTGTTGAATGTATAGAGATCCATTGTATAAAAAATGAGACCCAAAGGCTTTCCACGACAGCTAAGAACTGGTAATCGGGTAAATTCATACAATTGGGTAAAACTCCCACCTGTAGTATTTGAATAGACCATCTTACTATATTATTATTTTACCTTTTCTTGATTTTCCTTGTCAGTAAAGACCTATTTTTAAAAAGATATACCTATGACTCAATATTGAGTTAATATGGACTGGAAGAGTATTCTACAATACGGGTGTTCTAAACATACTACCACATCCTGAAGTAAGCTTGTCAGCTCGACCTTGCTATCCTCGAAAGTCATGTGTTCAAATTGAGTAAAATGGTTATCCAATTACAGTGCACTAGCACCTGAGGGCCTGGAACACCAATGGAGACTGGTAGACCCTGGCAAAAAATGTGGACACTTGAACAAATCCAGGAGACCTCTGGAAGCTTTGCACTGGTGAAGTAACCAAGTATTTTTATTTGAAATTCACACACTTTGCACTAGGCAGAATTATTTAAAAAATGACAAAGTTGTAAGTCACCCTCCTTTGCAGCGTCGCATATCACTAGGAAATTGCAGTACCCAGCCGGGATAATGTCCAATATCTACTGACTTTACAAGAGCCTTACACCTCTCTCTTGGGGTGTGAACCCCGTGATGTAAGGACCAATTTTCCGAATGGGTATACTGTCATCAATGTTACATCGCTTGAGGCACAGGGATTGTGAACAAAACAAGTGTCACCCAACAAACTAGTGGAGCAAAGGAGTCACACCTACTCAGCCATAGTGTGGTATAATATAACTGGTGCTGCATTTTAGAGCATACTGTTGCTAATACAATACTAAAGAATGGTGTGGAAACACCTATCATTTACAGACCGCATATTTTTAATTGAAAACATACAGACATGCAGTTTTAGTGATAAATTGACACAGGGCACAAACAATAGATAATATAGGGTGTGAGTGGGTATTTATCATTTGCACAGCTCCAAATGAAGCGGTTGGATTTGATGGTATTAAACTCTTTGTTTCGTCACACTTCAAAATTACAAAAAAAAAACTATTTTATTTGTGCTTTCCTAACTCCTAATGTATTTTGAAATATGGTTACAGTTCATTTACAGGTATTTAAATGTTCTTGTGTAAGACAAAAATTATGTCTCGGAGTCTTTCCTTTCAAACTCCCTGTTCTCTCCAGCAAGGTGCCACGTGGTCACTTTACAAACCCTCTCACTTTGCAGTCAGAGAAAGAAAAGTGAATACTAAACTCCATGCTAAAATAATAAGCAACAGTTTGTCAACAGACCTAGCCAGACATCTGACCTCTTTACACAGACAGCAAATGTGACAACATAAATATAACATGTAAAGGCATCTTTAATGGTCCTTTATTTAATGACAGGGCTTTAAGTGGGATGGAAAAACAGGGGTGTCTCTCAAAGGGGCGTGACCAGTGTATTAAGGGCGTGGCTTAGAAACAGGTCAGCTAAAAATCTGTGCCTATCATAACGTGCCGCCCGACTTGTATGTTGCTGTTTCTCTCATTGCATCTAGATATATGATACAGCAAGTAACATCATACCTACAACAAGGCCGGCTTATTGGCTTTTAAAATGCTTGTTAGATGCATAAGATAAATAAGCAGCAGCTATGGCTTGTATATAATATTGAAAAAGCTTTAACTTGAGCTCTGTGACACCACAACCGTGTTGCTGCTCCCGAGTTTCAAAAAGAGAAGGGAAATCCAGAGAGACATTGACTCTCTTTAAAGGATTTCCCTTCCCCTACAACGCTCACCTGGCATGACGTCATACCGTAACTTCCCAACTAGTGAGAAGTGAGCACATGCACATCGATGTGCCTGCTGTCACTGCAGTCCGGTAAAGAACGGAGCGCCTGTGCGAAGGCACAACACAGAGCCCGATAGAGACCCGTTTCGAGGCCCCCTTTTAAAAACGGCCGGTGCTCAGACCCGGCCCACTTAAAGCCCTGCTTAATGAATTCCAGCAGGCCTATTTTGGGCGTGCTACACTCCACCTTCGCAGCCTACCTTCCAGTGCCTGTGTGGATGAAAAAAGAACATGCCAGGGTTAAAAACTTTAAGCGTGAATTTACGAGCCAGCCTTTCAGAGGCGTTCAAAGCTAGCCCTTTCCCCTGCAAGCAAGAGATGTACCACGCAGAGAATCTACATCTTGATTAGTCTCTCTGAGGCTTTACGGGGGCGGGTATTTTCAAGGAACAGAAAGAATGTTTCCCAAAATGTGCCCTTAGAGAGATGTGTTTCCAAGAATAATGACATCTGCAGATGGCCGGCGGATCGGACACATTTCTGAAGCCTTCCATTTAAATGAAGGTTTTGTAGAGAGGAGTGCGCTCTATGCTTCGATTTTGTCCCTAGTTCCCACAGACTGCGTTTCACAAATGGCGTCTGCCTGGGGGATGGTGAAAGTCCAGAGAGTAGTCCTTCGCGTGGCAGGGGACACAGAGCTTGAGACATGTACTGTCATGACTCATAGATGGACCAGCTTTAGAAACACCTTAGGTACTTATCTCTATCAGGCTTTGCGCCCCCATAAGGTTATCTGAGAGCACTGAGGGGAGCGGGAACAGTCCAGCTGAAAAAGAGAGGCCGGGATAGAAGACAAGATCAAGTGAATACGAGTTGGAAGTGATGGGACTGTGTCAGTCATATGTCTGACAAGCCATTGGCTCTTCCACAGACTTTTCAACATTAACAGACCCACTCTTGCCACAAATTCTCTCCATTTGCCTGTAAGCCAGTCCAACTCTCCGCACAATGCCAGGCAAGATGGAAGAAGACAAGAAGCTTACACCATGTTGGCGCCTCCGCATTGTTTATGTGTACCTCCTGTGATGAAAGCTGTGAACTGTATTCCCGTGCCAAGATGGCCGATGTAAGTGCACGGTCAGTAGCATTATACCTTCAACTTTGAGAGTGAAACTCACAGGGCCGAGCCTAGACCTACATAAACCTGAGATGGGAGGCGCTGCAACTTCTACAGGAGCCCTGAGCGGCTGTACCCTGGTAATCATGTCTACTCTAGAGCCAATCACATGAGAGCGAGAGGTAATCAGGCCTGCGCGTCTCCTTTCTATCTAGTCAAACCTGCACCGAAAGTGCAACAGCCATAGGGATTTCTTATTGACATTTGTACCTGAGGAATATTTAAAATAGTACGAGGAAACGCAAACTAGGGTTGCCAGAATCATTATGGTTCCTTTGTTTTTAATTATGGCATTGAGTACCCGCTAATAAACTATTCAGGTTAATCCATAACCATGTTTTAACTTGTAATTGAACCTCCGGTATTTGTCCAGTAGTCACCAATCTACAAGAGCTCCCAAGAAATGGTTGAGCCCACTCCAGTGGTATTCACCTATTGGGGTGAGAGAAAACGCCAATGATGAAGCATACAACCACTTGGTAGGTGAGATGTTTTCTTTCAATATTTTAAATATTCCCTAGTGATATGGCATTCGGATACAAATGTTAATAAGAAATCCACTGGCTGTCCATTGGCTGTTTCACTTGTGGTGTAGGTTTTTAATCTTGTGCCAGTCAGTGCTCCTCTTGGACATAGGTCGAAGTGGCAGGATCTACCGGGTGTTTTTTATTTTACAAAAATAATTTCAATACTTTTTGTTTAGAAAAAGGCGCCTAAGACTGAAAACGACAGGCTTTTTTTTTTCTCCGAAGCCAAGGAATGGACAGATGGCTTCTTTCCAGGATGCTCGCTACCTGAAAGTAATGTAAATGTGTGCTACTGGTTAATCAGCCAATGTACAGTCTGCTTGGGAGCAGGGCTGGCCTGGCAACCAAAATCATCCCTGGCAAACATTGTCAGACTGGCCCTCGTACTGCACGTAGCGAGCAAGTGCAGCGAACGAGCTTGACCACTACAAGACAGTCTGGGGAATCTCCCCCAAGAAGTTTTTGGGGAAAAAATTGCAAATATGGTGCGTTGTACAGCACAGTTTTTACTATAGAATCATGTCCAATCATTGATGGATGAATGGAGATTGGAGACATGGCTGCATGGCTCAATGAATGAATAGTTAGATGTTAAGTGGGTTGATCATTCATTGAAGAATGTATAGCAACTAATAAAGAGTTGTAGTTACATGGAGAAAATGGCCTCATTGCACTGACCAGGGGTGCGCGCTCTGGTTTTAAATTTAGCTTCTGCTTTAAAACCTCTCCCTAAAAAACACCACCAATTCCTGAAAGATGCTTAGCCAGGATGTGTTTAACACAGTACACTGTTTTAGCACATCAAAGAATTAATCACAAAGCATTGAGATTTGATTGAAAATGAGAGTGAGAAAGAGATAACAATGTAGTCTCTGAATAGCACTATGTGACACCAGGAAACCTTGCATCAGTCCAAGCTTCTACTTGACCATTTTGTGTGATCCTAGACAATTTCTTTTATTCACAAAGCCGCCTTTTGATTTGTAATGACATAAGAGTACCTTTAAATACATCAGTTCAGGGCGTGTGCTGCACAAAAATAAAAAGACTAATGTTACTCCATCTATGGTGAAACTCTTGGCCACAACAATGGAGCAAATCACAACTGACTTCCTTCTTGGTTCACTGATGGTGTTGCCCTGAGGGCAGTAGCTGAGGGGCAATACTGTTTTTAAGTTCATGATTACAATCACTTTTTTAACAGTTGTCACTCAATGCAATCAGGGCCGGACAGGGAACAAAAACCGGCCTTGGCAAAGTGCTCGGCCGCCTCCCCCCATCCCCGGGGAGTTGTGGGTGCCGCCGAACTCTTTGCCAGGGCCGGTTTTCGGCCGATTTTGTTACAGGGCCGATTTTGCAGCTATGCTGCAATAACGGCCCTGTAACAAAAACGGCCCCCAGGGGCCCCAAACCGGCCCCCCACCAGTGTGGCGCACCCGGGGATTGCCCGGTGCCCGCTACGGCCAGTCCGTCCCTGAATGCAATGGTATAATGTAATAGACTAAAATGAAATGCATTTGCAGTGTCTACATTATAAAAAATACACTGTTTTGAATTTTGAAGTGTCTTAAACATATATGTACTGGACTGTCTGAGCCAAGCAACAGCAAACCCCCCTCACCTCCCTAACCCATGAATATCAGTGGTGCTTGTGGCGACCCTGCAGAAAACGGGAACAAAATAAATGCTTTTGATCACCACACTTTAAAATCATGTGTTCTGCATTGTATTGTAAAGCGCCAAAGTGCTGCTGGTAGGAAACATGGCCCAGATACAAGATCAGCCCCTACCAGCAGTGAAAAGGGCCCTCACCCTGCCAGTCCAATTGTAAAGTGGCGGATGTCCAGTTCGGGCAGTCCTGACAGGCTCGGGTCCATAAATAGGCTTTAATTGTTGGAGTCAAAGATTTATTCTTTTTGAGAGGTAATGTAAGAGAGTTGCCAGCTGTGTCCTGGCGTGCGTCCTTTCAATGGACACATAAAAACATTTGTACTGCATACAGTCTGCATATTACTAAAGTATATATTTTTTGAAGAACTGGTATTATTTTAAACGCTAAATCTTGTTTCACATTTTGTGGCAGCCTATCTTGTACTGTGTGCAATACAGTTTTAAAATAAAGACTTACTTATTCACAGTGCCGTCACAGGCTGGGACCTCAAAGCACTGTACACTAGTCACTCTTCCCTACTGCATTCAGATCTGTGACTCTCTGATTACGCACACCTGCAGTGATTGCATTACGCAATTGAAGTCTCATAACGTAAAAAAGTGCATTTCCCACTGATTAGTTTAGGCTCGTTCTCTTTCGAACAAAGCTAAACATTTTTTAAGTAAAATTTGTGAAAATGTGAGTCATCCGACTTTGCAATTTCATGCACCCCATCAAAAAGGTGCTTATCTTCCTAAGTATATGTACAGAGCATGAACTTAGTGCCACGGTTGGTCAGCTGCAGGCCTCACAGTGAAAACTTGGCACATGGGTTTATGGCAGCAGGCCCTAAGGAAATGCAGTGTTTAGACAAAATATTGAGTAAAAAATATTGTGTTGACAAAATATTATGTCAAGAATATCAAGGCCAAAAACTTTGTGAGGGGAAGTTTCTATGGGTAAGCAATGTTTTCCAATACTTAACCCCGAATATATATACCTTGACGATATATGTATCTTCAAGTTACGTAGCTGTGGAGTTAAGCATAGTAAATCCATACTTACCTATTTTCACTTACTGTCTCGATATTTTGGTCCTCGAGATTTTTGACACTATATCCTGTCCAGATGATATTTTTATCCTCAATAACAACTGGAAATGCAGAGGCCTATGCTTACTGCCTAATCATTTCCTGAATTACTTCACCAGGACAGGACCAACACTGGGAATGAGGGAGCGGGGAAAACCTGTCATACACCACAAACACTGAAATTCTCCCAAAATTAAAACAACGACCCATTACTCAACTAAGAAGTGAAGCAAACCATCAAAACATATCATATTATTGTAAATAGTCTCTATGGCATGGAGATGGGGCCGGCTGTCTCGCAGACAGTACTTCGATTGGTAATGATCCACATCCTCTGGCGCAGGGAGAGGAATTCACTCAGTATTAGCTGAAGAGAAGGTTTGAGGAAACCTGAGTACTGCAGACGAGGGGTTTACGGCCTAAGCAAATACCTCTATGGCCGAGAGCCCCATGGCATATCACACTCACTAGTAGTGTCAGAGTAACCTTTGAGGCAGCTGCTGTATTTCAAAATCTCTTGAATTTACTGTGTGAGGCAAAGATCCTTGGCCATCTGACAGCTCAGAAGCATCCTTACTCTTTTGAGTGACATACGCTCATGCAGTAGTGGTGCTGGTTTTTGTGTAACTTCAGTAGTAAGCGTGCCACACAGTGGTAGGAGGCACACTGATACCATATGCATAGATCTGGACTTTTGTGGACCTTAGTTGAGGTTGCAGTTCCATGGAATCAAACTGGGTGTTTTTAACATGACGTTGATGGAGCCTCTGGTGTTGGTTAATGCCGTCACAAGCTGATCTCTTAATTGGATCTGGTATTTTGGTTGGGTGCAGTTATGGCTCTTGCCGTGACCTGTGGCATACACCACATGCATGACACATTCATTTTCTTCGTCATCATCTATGTTGTCTGCTGGAGAATCTGACTGAGTAGGTGCGACAGCATTAATTGTTCTTTTTGAGGCTGCTTTGGTCTAGCAGGATGAGTTGCAGACTTTGGCAAAGTGACCGAATTTGCTGCAGGCTGAACATTTCTTCTTGTGTGCAGAACATTCACCAGAATGGGGGTGGAGGCTTCTGCAGTGCCCACAGGGCCAGTTTTTCACTGGGCATGACATTGGTTAAAGGCGTGCCTTAAAATTTGTGATCTGATTGACTGCCTCCAGTTAATGGTGGTTTGTTCAAGGCTGTCCACGTGTGCAAAACTCTGGACTTGGAGAGCTCTAATGAGCAGCAAAGCATCAAGATGTCTTGCAAGGACTTGCTTTGTTACCTAAAGACGTGCTGATGTGGGTTGGCCATCTCATCGGGGTAGGGCGCATATGTTAGCAACCTCCTTCGGCGAGGCGTGCATGCATCGACTGATTCAATAGGCCCTGCTTCATCTGAACCTCTCTAATTCAGGTTGCAAGGAGGGCGAAGTGTTCGTTGAGCCTTGCCTCAGCTGCAGTGTAAGTGAACGATGGTGCTTCGTCAGCCAGCATGCAAGATAATTTGAAGATACCTTCCACAGGTAGGAAGACCCTAACATTTCAATAGGGGGCGTGGGATAATAGTGAGACAGATATTTCAAATGGTGTTTTAGCTGAAATGGCCGAAAATCTTAGATTTCAAAGGCGGTGTGCCTGGATTGGACAGCATGCTCACCATCTAAATCCCTTTGGCAAAGCAGACTTTAGTGGTAGCAAGATAACACACTTGGAGTGAGAGCAGCAGGGAGGCAGAGGCCAAATGGCAGAGACTAGTCTGTGGCAGGAAACTAGAGGAGTGGGCTTTAGGGGTGCGTAACAGAGCTATTGCGTTTACCGCTTTGATGGTTACTAACACTTGAAGTGTGCCAGCAGTTCTTAGCAAGTGGCTACAAGCTACAGAAACAGGAGCACCAGGAGGCAGAAATCAATGTAGTTCCAAGGTTCAGGATGGAGGGCCTGTGGTAAGATCTGTAGTATGGCCACAATACGTTTTTCCCCTCTAAAGCAGAGCACTCTCGAGGCAGTGTAGGAAGAACCACTCCTGGAGTAGACATTAGCAGGAAAAGTGTGTGGACGATTATCTTCTTTCTTGCTCCAGGCAAGTGCTTATGTAGTGTGTACGTTGCCATGAGATGGCGATGGTAGCAGTAGGCTTAGATGAAGTAGGCTGTGCGTAAAGAGAGTCAGTGTTACAGAGAGCATGGCCTGCTCAGAGCAGGCGTGAGCGAGGTATGCTATGGCACAAACCAATGCAACAGACAGCCAGCAACCAGAGGCGAGGGTGGAGGATCACAGCTGCCATCCTCGCGAGCATAGAGTTGTAGCAGTGTTTAATTTGTACCGGTGTTTACGGGAGCTCAACACCAGCACTTATTTCGGAACACCAGCACACATTTATGACAGTCCACCACATAGTGGCGCTGTCACTCTTTTTTTTTCTTCATAGCACGAGCAAAGTGCTGAACAATTCAATATACCATTAAAAAGGCTATTCTTACATCATTGGATCGCCTAGTACAGTTACAATTGTCAAATCTATAGGACTGTAATGGTAGGTAGGTGCAACAAGAATGGCAGCGACTGTGGGTGGTGCAAACTGCAGTGGCCTCTTGAGAAATATCTCGTGCCCTGGCACTTAATATTTTGCAAATTAAACACAGGGTTGCAGGCCTCGGTCTGCAAGAATGGAAACAGGGGCACATGATATTTAGGAAGCTGGTCCCAGGAATTGCCCAGGCCCGACCAAACCGCATTTTTATTTCCTGAATTATGTCGCCAGAACAATGGCAACACTAGGAATTATTTGAGTTCTTGCTCAAAAACGTGGCATTCTCCTACATTGCAGTCACTGTAGGGGTAGCTGCCCTAATCGTCTTGGGGCATAGGTGGAAGACCTCCACGTGTTCATACTCAATGGATGTATGAAAACTACTAGTCATTTTACTAAACCTGGATGAAACAGTTCTAATCCATTCTCCTGGATTGATTTTAGCAGTAACATTGAACTCACGAGGTGGCGATGTGCTCTGGAACACTGTTCTTTCATCGAAATAGGTACCCTACTTCCAGGCTGCCCCAAAGGTGAGGTCCACTGCCACCTTTCTGTGGGCATGGAGCACTGCATGGCAGGATTCAGGAGCTGTGACAGTACTATCTGTTGGTACCACTGGAGTCATGGAGGGAGGGCTGCATGTCCAGCTGGCAGAGTTGTGTGTGCTTTCCCAGTGCTGGAAAGCAATATTGTGTTTTTACTTCGAGCGCCATGCCGCAGTTTAGCAATGGTAGGTGCTGTAATAAACGTGTTATTATGTAATGGTTCTAAAAGTACCAATCTCTGCCCTGGAGTGGATCATCTCGTTCCTCACCAGAATAACCCAGAGAGTCCGCCTCCCCATTCCGATCCGCGGCCACCGAAGTCATCTGCGGCGTTCCGCAAGGATCCTCACTCAGCCCCACCCTCTTCAACGTCTACATGAGCCCTCTCGCAGCACTCGCGCGCCAACACAACCTCAACATCATCTACGCCGATGACACCCAGCTGATCCTCTCCCTCACAAACGACCCCGCCAGAGCCAACCTCCAGGAAGGAATGAAAGACGTCGCAGAATGGATGAAGATCAGCCGTCTGAAACTGAACTCAGACAAGACGGAAGTCCTTATCCTCGGACCATCTCCCTCTGCCTGGGATGACTCCTGGTGGCCCCTTGCTCTGGGCACCGCCCCCAAGCCAACGGACCACGCACGCAACCTGGGCTTCATCCTGGACTCCTCCCTCACGATGACCAAGCAAGTCACCGCCGTCTCGTCATCCTGCTTCAACACCCTGTGCATGCTCTGAAAGATCTTCCGATGGATCCCCACCGAAACCAGGAAGACGGTCACCCAGGCCCTCGTCACCAGCCGTCTGGACTACGGGAACACCCTCTATGCTGGAACCTCATCCAAACTCCAGAAAAGACTCCAGCGCATTCAGAACGCCTCAGCACGACTCATCCTGAACATCCCTCGCCACAACCACATCTCCGCCCACCTGAAAGACCTGCACTGGCTCCCCGTCAACAAGAGGATCACGTTCAGACTCCTCACCCAAGCACACAAGGCTCTCCACGACACGGGCCCGAAGTACCTCAACAGCCGCCTCACATTCTACACACCCACCCGCCAGCTCCGATCCGCCAGCCTTGCCCTCGCCTCCGTCCCACGAATTCGCAAATCTACCGTCGGAGGAAGATCCTTCTCCTACCTGGCAGCCAAGACATGGAACTTCCTCCCCACTCACCTACAGCTGACCCTGGACCATCTCTCCTTCAGGAAACAACTCAAGACCTGGCTGTTCGAGCAGTAGCGACCCACCCCTCAGCGCCTTGAGACCCTTACGGGTGAGCAGCACGCTATACAAATTTTGTTGATTGATTGATTGATTGATTGATTGAATCTCCAGTGTATGGCCTGGTCGGCTTCTAGGTCGTGTTCTGCACTTCACGCGGCGCCAGGTATCATCAGCCCAGCCCGAGGGCTGCTTACTCGGCAGGGCTGAGGTGCACAGACAGAACGGCGCGTGGGCGTCAGGCAGGGTTGGATTGGGATTAAAATTCAGCCCGGGCACACTAAAAAAAGTGGCCCACATTTGCATATTGTCTTTCCGCAAAACACTGTTTTGTCAAAATGTTATTAAAAACGGGGAACGGGTGGGGGGGGTAAAAAAAATGCGTGGATTAGTTTACACTGGTGAAACACACCTGAAAACAAGTGAAGCCACTGCTGCTCAGGCGCCCTACCCCTGCTCAATATGCAGCCAAGCGAGAGAAAGTGAGTGACACATCTGCACTGATAAAAGGGAGGTAATGGACGCGCATCTGCCTCAAGAAAGGGCACCCACTGGGCTGCTGGTGGTATCCGAACAATGCAGAAGCCCCCAAATCGGCTGTCCAGACTGCTAAAAAAAAGCAGCCCACAGCTGGAACTGGACAACGGCCCCTCGGGCATTTCCCGAGTGCCCGTGTTACCAATCCTACCCTGGCGTCAGGACTGAATAGTAGGGAGTTCTGCAGGTCGGGGTCGAGGGCAGAGCAGTATATATGATTGTGTTATTGTTTGCTTGATTCAGAGTGTCAGTGTTTAGTTGTCGTAGTAACTCGCTCCTCTGCACATCCACACACCTCTACGCTCTGCCCATCCACTGCCGCCTGCCGTCTCTCCATCGCCTTCCCGGACTCACACAGGCAACAGGCCAAGCACTTAAGCGGGGGGTGGTAGAGGGTGGCGGGGTGGGCTCGCAGCCTGACATAATTGATCCTTTATAGGGTCTGAATCGCACCCTCCAGTCTGCCATTACACCAATCACTGCTGGACAGGTTCAGCCGTGGAGCGCTTACCAAGCGCTGCACTTCATGGAAAAATGCAGCAGCGCGAAGGTGGAACTGTTAAATAAATCTGTCCAGCACTTACCAACGCAGGGATAAATGTTCTGTCTAATTACAGCTCCATAAAGCATCCCTTTACAGCAACATCAATACTATCAAACATCGATTGAGGGGGGAGGACGCCACCCCTCCCGACCCCAGGTGTGCGAAGCATAGCTCTCTGCAAGCTCGAGGAGATTCCATTAGTCACGTCCCCAGCTCTGCCGAGGCCCCACAGTCTTGCGGTGACCGCACATCCGGTCTGCTCCACTACTGGAACCCTCGTCCAGCCCTCGCCCCAATATTGTATTGTATTGTAATTATATAGCTCTTACTACCCCTGACAAGGCGTCAAAACACTTTTTCAGCGAGTAGCACGCTACTCTGGGACCCACAGAGGATTAGTGTTGAATTATTATAGTGAAACATGCAAGTACATTATAAGTGGTGGATAGGTTAGTCAGTTATTTGGATTTCGAATGATAGCAGAAGGATAGAGGAGGAATAGAGGTTTGTATATATATATATAGCGCTTGTTACCCCTGATGGGGCGTTGAAACACACTATTCAGGAATCTCATAAAGGATTAGTGGTGAATTAATATGGTGGAATATGAAAGTAATTTCAGTGGTGGAAATTAGTCAGTTATTTGGAGTGAGAAGGATAGCAGAGGGATAAAAGGGGAAGAAAGGTTTACATTCATATAGCACTTGTTACCCCTGATGGATGTTGAAGCGCTTTTCTGGCGAGTAGCACGCCACTCCGGAACCCATAAAGGATTAATGTTGAAAATTAGTATAGTAAAATATGAAGTAATTTGAATAGTGTATATGTTATTCAGTTATTTGGGTAGAGAAGGGTAGGTGGTGGGATAGTGAAGGGAAAGAGATTTGTATTTATATAGCGCTTGCTACCCCTGAAGGGGTTTTGAAGCGCAAGTAGCACGGTACTCTGGAACCCATCAGGATTAGTGTTGAATTAGTATGGTGAAACTGGAAAGTAATTTTAGTGGTGGATATGTTAGTCAGTTATTTGGATTGAGAAGGGTTGGAGAGGAGCAGAAAGAGGGAAGAGTTTAGAAAGGATTGTTTTGGGAGACCAGTATAGTAAAAGAGGTGTCAGATGATGCAAAGAGGGGTAAAGTAGGAGAGAGTCTAGAAAGGGTTATTTTGGGGATCATAGTAGTGGTATGGGGTTTGGGATAAATGAGAGAGTGGATGTAGAGGATATATTGATAGATGTATAGGATGAGATAGGGTAGTGCATTAGAAAGAGTAGTAGAAAGAAGTTTGAGATGAGCCAGAAGGTTGGGCTAGAAGATAAATTGAGCGAAGTATAGGCTGAGAAATAGGGAGGTGCATTGGAAATGCTAAATTAGAAGAAAGTGATAAATAAATAGATCCATAGGTGCATAAAGGAGGTATATATGTATATTGGGCAGCATTTCTGGCCCTGGTCCTGGTCAGTCTCGTACAGGCTGAAACAGGCAACTGCCCTTGTCCTCTCCGCCCATAACAGGCTCAAACAGGCAACTGCCCTTGTCCTCTCTGCCCATAACAGGCTCAAACAGGCAACTGCCCTTGTCTTCTCCGCCCTTAGCCTCGACGCCCGGGCTGAGACACCCTAACCCTGGCCTTTTATAGCCCTAGTAATCAGGTGACCCCGTCAGCCAATGGGAACCCTAGCCCTAATACTATCCAATCACAACACTAGCCCTAAAAATCTAGAACCAATAGGAGACCATGACCTTACAGCCAATCTTAGCCCTATTCCAAGCACCCTATCAGTTCAAAACCCCTGATCTCTACATCCAATAGAGGCCCTAGCCCTACCAGTAGTCCCAACCCAAGTCCAAGCAACCAATGGCACAGGAAGCCCTAGTCCCTACTTCCAATAGAAAGCCTAACCCTACTTTTAGTCCCACAACTAGTCCAGCTACCATTGGTGGCAGAGACTAGGGTTTTAGTATATAGAAGCTATGGGCGCTCTGCAAATTAACGTTGGTCAGTTGGATATAAGCTTATTAGTTATGGTGCTCACAGGAAAGGGGCGACCCTACTAACCCCTTACTTTGTGGCGGAAAGGCCAAACACACACAACAATAGCAACAGTCCTGTACAGAAGTACAGGGTAAAATTTCACAGTGTAAAGGTAATTCAAACAACTTTTAGGACAATATTCCACATAGGTTTTTTTAATATATCACAGCACAAAACAACCAGCTGACACGTGTTTCGTCAAAGAAACAGTGTACTCCGACTTTTCAGGGCTGTAAGTAGATGCTCCGTATTGTATAAGCGGGATGGCGGTGATACTTCTAAACCGGCACCACGCTGGAGAGGTTGAGTAGGATAATAGGTGCTGGTCACTCTGGTATGTGTGATGGAGCTCAACCGCCAATAAACTTTCAAAATGGGAACAATCCTCCCAACTGCAGGAATACGTTAAGGACAGCAATACAGTCAATGCTGGTCAATGAAGACACGTGTGTGTGCCTGATTAAAAGGCACAAACAGGTGTCTTCATGGAAGCACCCTCTGATGTAGAATATCCCTGTTTCTGGGGGGAGGGGCAGGGGGGCTTGCAACACTCCCGCTGTGGGGTCCACTCACACTCTGCCAATCTAACCAGTAGCGCGCCCTGATAATGCAGTATGGGGACACACACACATGACTCTGTCAATCATATCAAACCTGGCCAGCAGCACTCCCTACTTTTCCAGGAGTGCGGCCCACACACAGCTGAGATAAGACTGGCAGCTCCTCGTCTGCTCCTGCACTGACCCGCATTAGGCTCAGCAGTGACCCCCAAGTCTGGTCAGTAGGAGCACCTGCGCCACAGAGTGGCCAGAAGCTGTTATTGCAGTATAGTGGAGCTACCATATCACCTCAAATGTAGCCACCAACATATCCTGCTATGTATGTACTGGGCCCTGTCCAGCTCCAGCATGGCCTGCAGAACCCCCTGCTGTTCATGATCTGGGTGCCACTCACATCTCTGTCCGTGTACCTCAAACCTAGCCAGTAGACCTCTCATATGTCTCTACTGGGGCCACAAGCAACTCTTTCACTGCATCCCAACCTGGACAGCAACACCTGACCATGTTCTAGTGAGGGGATCCTCAGACCAGTGGTGCTGAAACAATTTTCACAATTTACAGAGTGAGGGTGCTGCCATCAATGTAATATCACTGAACTCATAGGGATTGTGAAAAATCCAAGCATCACAAAAAGAACAAGTGTAGCAAATGAGAAACAATCATTTAGTAAGAAAGTGGTAAGCAGGGCACAAGTTCTAAAAAAAGAAGTTAGGAGACTACTAATCAAGCTAGGCAGTATCCAAATGACATAATGGCTCGCGACATTTTGGCGTGTGATATCACAGCACATGACATCATGTTCCGTGTCATCGCATATGGAATCATAGGATGTCGCATTACAACCTATGACCTCACAAGAAGTGATATTATATCTTAACGCCTCACACATATGTTAAGCAGGTATATCACAAGTACATTTAAGTGCATTGCGAGATTTAACAAATGAGATTTTACGTCCGGGTTGTACCAAATTGCAACCTGACGCAAAATTGGGGCCTCAACTTATACACTTATTTTTTAGAAACTGCCACAAAGAAATTGGCAACAAGGAGAAACGTGGCAGTAAATCTGTTCTGCTTAATTGATTTTAAAATCTCAATTTTAAAATATCTTATGGGATTGAGGCAACTGCTGCAGAGATCTTTGTTTGCCCAGTAAATTTCAAGGAATAATATTAACTCAGGAAGTTAACAGAGTTGCTTGATAAATCTGTTTTGTGTAGCCCCAGTTTTGACTCAAGCTAGCATAGAAGGTTAATGTGTCTCCTGTAAAGCACATCATGTAACATGCAGATGACAGATTTTTATTTTATGTAGGTCGGTAAGTGGCTTACTGATTTTAACACAGAAATGCCTTTGTTATTGTTGCACTTCATAAGTTGTAATCATTCTTATATAGCACATTGAGCTATGAAAGACATGTAACTCTTACACCTTGTAACATCACTTTCTTTTGTAACACATCCTGTAAATTGATTTACACACTTATATGATTTATCACCAATGTATAATGTGAACGTGTGATGTAAAGCACTCTGACACCCTGCACTGGGATGAGTAGCGCTATAAAGGAAATACAAGAAAATAGTGGCATTTAAATTGTTATGTCTGTAAATACTGGGACTGACCAATACATCTGATTTTCTTACAGTGCATGCATAACTCTTACATACAGGGCCACTGCAATTATGCGATTCAGTGTTACAGCTTTTTTCGCATACCTATGGCTGTGCCGCATTCCCCACATGATCGATCATCTGCTGCATAAGTTGCAGATTTTCCAAACAATAAATCTGTTTCTAGCTCAAATGGATCAAAAGTTAACAAAAACATGGCGATGTGGGTTTGCACACACTGGAAGCCCCTTTGCCAAGGTTAACTGGTCATCCTTCAGTTGCATTTTACTGTATTTGGTAGTTAGACTGGTACTACAGAAAATATTAATTTGCGTCCAGTATTTTTGCGACCAGTGCGGTATTTTGCAAACCGATCTATGTACTAATAGGTCAGTTCACTTGATTCCGAATCCTAGTAGGTCGCATTTTGATCTTTCGCATTAATATTAATGAAGTGGGTCACCCACTACAATTCACAGCCATCACAGGGATGGTGGTCTGATGGAGCCAGCAGACCGCCATGTCAGTGATTGCTTTTTAACAAATCACACTTTTGTTTTTTAAATCTACCCCATCTTCCTAAATGAAATGGAACCGTTTAACAAGAAAAGTTTCTTTTTTTCTTTTTTTGTGATTAAGAGGATGCTGCTCCTCTTCAACAAACTTTTTTTGTACATTCACAGAGCTGAAGCTGTCCCAGAGGGACTCTTTCCCTTTCGCGAATGGGTTACCACCCCGTCTTGGTGGTGGAAAAAATATCAATGTTTTGCAACTTGATTTTGGTAGTTAAACATTGATACATATGATACCAATTCGGTATTTCGAAGGGACGCCTACAAAACCACCATGCACATACCAAATCGGTATCCATTTCTAAACCCATTTAGTGATCCAGAAAAACTTTTCAGAATTGCTAAATGCATTTAGTACATAGGAAAAACGGTTTTAGTGTTAGCAAGCCCTCTTATTGTCTGAATTGGAAGGTTTGCGAATGCTAAAAAAATTGTACATTTGGCGGTTGACTGGCCAGATTTCCATTACCAGCTTCTCTTTTAACACAAAGAGTTGCTCGTCTTTGATGCGCAGCACGTGGTGTTCTTGCAGAAACTCTTCACAAGAGGAGTTTGGGGTTTGATCTCCTAATGACTTCCCCTATTTGAGATTATTAAGGCTGATATGATCATGAACTTCTATCATAGAGGAACGGATAAAGATTTAATATAGCACAGAATGTTTCCTCCTGGTGGTGGTGGAAAGTCTGTTCCCTTAGCAATGGTTCTCCCAAAGAACACAGTGGGCAATGAAGTTCTCAGTCCCTCCCTCGCTGACTTGGACAAGGCAGTTCAAGAGAGCAATGCACTGCGGATTGAGATCAAGGGGCTGAATGGAAGTCGTGGCACTTAGGGCCTATCATACACTCCAAAAGGAACCATCACAAACCTGTTTTGGTCCAGCCATTGAGCAAGTGTCAAGATTTGCAGGAAGTTCAAATGTACTTACTGTAGACCCTGGTCTTAGGGATCAAACCTGGGATCTGCCACTCACACACAAAGGCTCAAACACCATCAAAAACAAGTCCATCCTCTCATGGAAGCAGAAGTGGGATTGGTGACTCCCCCCCGCCCGAATATGATAACATTAGGGATTTCAGGATGCCCAACAAATGAAAGAAATGATCTCCGCCGAAATGTATTACTTGTAAATGTTTCTCATTCATCTTTACGTGGATATTCTCGAAGAATGGCTATATTTACGATTCAGCGACTTAATGATTCCAGCCCTCTCACGTGACTCAACTGGTGGTAGCCTTGGCATGCCTTGCATTAACCGCCCACATTTATGGTGATGCTATGCCGATAATGGTATTCCAGAAGCTAGGTGTTAGCCTTTACTTACCAGATAGTAACTGGATATAATTTAATGGGCCACTAAAAGCAACTTAAACCTATCTCTCTGCTAGTGCTTTCCCTGCCCGTTTCTCTGCTCTTCTAATCCTACCCAGAGGACATTCACCGCCTTGAACCATATGGTGGACGTCACACTCTGAAGTGACAATGCAGTCATCAACTCATAGGGAAATAGTCACAGGAACCGTTTGCGGGTCATACACCATGAGTGCAGTATCACTGCCTCAGAAGTTCAATCCTTTCTCTTGTGACACCCAGACTAGAAAAGAGAGCAAAATCACATTCCATACGTGCTTGCTGCTCCATCTGCAACCTTCAAATCCAAGATGGCTGGCATCTCCAGCTGCACCCTCTCACAGAAATGATAGCAGCTTCTTTTCCACAGAGCTGCCTATAAAATCATCCTCATCTAGCCGCCCTCATTTTTAGGTCTCGCCTGGGTGAGCACATGTGCAGTAAGGCATGTACTCTCGCTTGCGAAGGATATTGCTTTGAATAAGGGGCTTTGAGGCCGTCCATTGTTTACCATTCATATGCTTCATTGTCAGTAATATTTACTGCCTTCTAATTGGACAGCATAAGCTGTATTCCCTTCCTCTTCTTTCTGCAGGAGTACAGACCAAGTACGCATTGCTTCAGATGTATTAAAGGGGTTTCGCTGCTGGCGCTGTGATTCAATTACTATCTATGATTTAAGTTTCTTGGTTCTCTCCCTCCAACCTCCGCCATCCGAGTTGCTTCTTTCCCTCCCACCTGCCCCGTTCACGTTGCTTCTTTGCCATCCACCCGCCCCCATCAATGTTGCTTCTTATCCCTCCTCCTGCCCTCCGTCCCTGATTCTTCTTCCAATTCAACCTGCTCAGTCCGTGTTGCTTCTTACCCTCCCACACCACCTGTGTTGCTTCTTATCCCTCCTAGCCCCCGTCCATGTTGCTTCTTACCCCTCTGACCCCCATCTTTGTTATTATCCTACCCTCACTATGGCCATCCCAGTTTTCTTCACCCACACCCGTCCCCTCATCTGTTTCTTTTTCCCCTCCCACTTGCCACATCCCTGTATATTCTTCCCCTCTCAGCACCCATCCCTCTCCCTTCTTTTCATCCCACCCGCCCATCTGTTTCTTCTCCCCCCAACAGACAAGTGGATAAAAAAGCACTATGAAACAGCCAGTGCTGGCCACGTCATAGCTCTTTTTTTTACCCTTCCATTTTCCACCCCTCCCGTTCTCCACCTCTATCCGACTGCCTCATCCAATAGCTCGTCCACAGGCTAGACCTATTGGCTATGCCAATGCTTGGTTAAACCTGACACTTCAGTGTGCTAAAACTCAAACAAGAAGTCTCTATTGTTGTAACAAGTGCAGACTTAAATATTTTGCTAGGCCTTTAGTTAGCTCCCTCACCCCCACGTTCCTGGATTCTTTCCCCTTCTTGCTTTGTTAAGAGAAGGCAGGATCCTTCGCCTCCAGGGTTGCTATAGTTCCACGCAGTCCATTTGTCCCAGAGATGCTTCCCTGTTTGTGTATGCACTTTTACCAAGCTGGTGCACCTTTTCCTAACCTTGGTGAGATACCATTGTTGTTCGTGGCTTGTACTACCTCTGCTGTCCCCCAAAGTGCTCTGCAGTTCGAACAAGTATAACTTGCGAGGTACAATGAGTGCTCGTGAGTAGTCTGATGGGCAAGACACAACATCTCTTTTCCCGCTAGAGACTTATGGGGAGCACGAAGCTTCTGCTTTCAGGACTTTTGTGGTCTGCTTCTGCCTTTTTATCCACAGGGTCTCATAGAGGATGATCCAGTAGTTCCTTCAACACAACTATTTTTATTTATTTATTTATAGTTTTATATAGCGCGAACAAGACCCCGAGGGATAACAGAGCGCTTTACAATCTGAATGGGAGGAATAACATAAATGCAGTATCAACATCCGAGCAGGTGAAAGTATCCCTCTTAGGGTAAGAATTTGTTCATAAGTAATCGTTTAGCTTCCAATATGAAAGCCTTCGTTGAAGATAATCTTCGTACTTCCGGTGGAAGAGAGTTCCAAATCTTTGGTGCAGCGCCGGAGAAGGCTCCGTGACAAGTTATTTTTTGTTCAGGATAAGTGGTTTCAGGAGAAAGGTAGTGGCACTTCTTGAGGCTCTAGAACCACAGGATAGTTAAAGTTTTTGCGCAAGGTAACTGGGAGTGTTGAAGTGAAGTGCTTTGTAAGCCAGAACAGCAATCTTTAACTGAATTTGAGCTTTGTAGGGTAGCCAATTAAGAGATTTTAGGACTGGGGATATATGATCGTATCTTTTGGTGCCTGTGACCAGTTAAGCACTATGTCAAGGCACCTCAATCGGTTGCCTTCAGCTATCCCGAAAATGCAGGACAGGAACTTAACTACAGCTCTGACAGTGCACTCCTTCCTGTTCTGCATCGCTCAGGTTTGTAGCTATCAGTAATGCAGCAGGTGCAGTCGCACCGGTGCCCATGTGTCAGAGGAGCCCACTGTACACCAATTAAGGTCGTTTTTACTACCAAACCAAGGGATGTGGGGACCATCTGATTTGCATCAGGGCCCCCGACAACCTATCCACACTGGCATCATGTCCTGCTACCAGAACAGAAAGAGCAGGATGGGATAGGGTGCTTCACAAGACTCTTATTTGACCTCCTCTGCTCCTCATGTGAAAGCAGTGCAATGAGTCGGAAGGCCTTGATTTCCTTCCCCTGTGTCCATGAGCTGGCCTGCTGGAGGGGAGCAGAGTCAAGAGAGTGCTTGGAGAGCATACGTTGACCAGTCTCCATTGCAAAGCGGTTTTTCATATGAGGGGCAAGATCATGACAAGTACTGAGGATATCATATGTAGCCTGGTTTTCGCTAACCCGGAAGTGGGATATTTCTAACATAAATGGAAACCCCCCTCCACCCCTGTCCCTCACCTATTAGCCCTTTAGGCCAGAGGGTAAAAGGACCAGTGGGATTTTGAAAGATAAAGAGCAGCTCATTTCCCTCTCCCCAACTTAATTCACTGACAGGATACCAGGGACCCCATTCCCGCTTGAGGGAGCCAGGCGAGCCCCAATCTTCCAGCAGGCTGACTATACCCACCTAGGCTGAGACTGGAAGGGAACGGAAAGTCTTCTGTACTAACCCCAGATATTATCAGGGACAACCTGCAACAGCATGGAAAAAACTGGACTATGAACTAACTTGACATCCTGCTTGAGCTGAAGTTGGCTCGCTGCTGGTCGGGTTCTCCCAGATATTGAGCGGTGGTAGGTACATTCAGAAAAGAGGACCTTTGCCCTTTCTAATTTACGGGGTCAAATGTGCGGACTGTTGAGGCCTTATAGGCCTAAAACTGGGCCCTGTGTTTGCCTCATCAAGAGGAATGATGTCCCTTCACCGATGGGGGATTTTCTGGAGGTAAAGAGTACAGGAATAGAAAACGCAACTCTTGGGCACCTGAGAGCCTGCGTTTTATATGATTCGTTGTTAACACCAGTTTGCGCATGGATCACAATTAGGTGTGGTCAGTTTACTGCAGCTGGTTATTGCCATGTGTGGTAAAGTCTGTATTGTTGGATTAAATTTCAACAGCTCAAAACTGCTGAAATTTAACATGGGGGCAAGGCCTGGTAAGTATGTGAAGACCATGTGTCATTCCCCATTTGAAACAGTATAACTTGCAGCTGTAAGAAATTATGCCCCCGGATGCTCCTCATAATGTAGCATCCCCCTGTTGGTGCCTCGGCCACAGGTACTGAGGCAGTCCGCCGGAGCCTCGCATTCGATCCTGGCCTGTCTTCTTACATCTATGCCTAGTTAGCTTTTTACCTTCTGCCCATGTGCTCCATCCATTGCTATACCCATATCACTGAATCGTTGAATGTTCTACAGTGCTTTTTGCTAAGTAGTATACATTTTATTATACTGACTTAATAATTTCAATAGCTCCCTTTTGGGGTTTTCTTCCATATTTAGCTTTAGTTTTTACTTACTTCTATCCCTGTCTACAATCTTCCCAAAAAGAAGATCCGCCCTTTGACTCTTAAAAAGTAAGAGCACACGTAGTCAGCCTTATCAACGAGGGATTTGGCTTACCACCTTCTGACCCTAGACCAACTCCCCAGTTAACTGAGCTTGAACAAAGGTTTATACTTTTGTTTCCCATCCTGTATATGAGAGAAGCTTGAACTGCTGTGGGTCGATGCTGCGCCTGTATCTTAGCAGGGATTAAGCAAGCTTACCCTGCTTCTGTTTCGCATGTGAGAGAAGCTTGTATCACTACTGTGTATGTTCTATGTGCATAAGTGAAGGATGATTTGTCTGCTTGTGTCCCCATTCAAATCATGTGTGTTAAGGAAGCTTGCACTGATCTGTGTGTGTGAAGGATGTGTGCACCGTGGGTGCTTTCTAATACGTGAAGTCAGCATACACTGCTGCTGTTTCTATTCTGTGTGCATAAAGTGAATATTCACTGTGGGTGCTTTTCTTTACATGTGAGATAAGCTTGCACTGCTGATTCCTTCATTCTCTATGTGAGAGAAGCTTGCGCTGCTACTTCTGGTGCTCTGCGGGCGAGAGGGAAGATTGCACCGCTGATACCTTCATTCTCTATGTGAGAGAAGCTTGCACTGCTGATTCCTTCATTCTCTATGTGAGAGAAGCTTGCGCTGCTACTTCCGGTGCTCTGCGGGCGAGAGGGAAGCTTGCACTGCTGATGCCTTCATTCTCTATGTGAGAGAAGCTTGCATTGCTGATTCCTTCATTCTCTATGTGAGAGAAGCTTGCGCTGCTACTTCCGGTGCTCTGCGGGCAAGAGGGAAGCTTGCACTGCTGATGCCTTCATTCTCTATGTGAGAGAAGCTTGCACTGCTGATTCCTTCATTCTCTGTGTGAGAGAAGCTTGCGCTGCTAATTCTGGTGCTCTGCGGGCGAGAGGGAAGATTGCACCGCTGATACCTTCATTCTCTATGTGAGAGAAGCTTGCACTGCTGATTCCTTCATTCTCTATGTGAGAGAAGCTTGCGCTGCTACTTCCGGTGCTCTGCGGGCGAGAGGGAAGCTTGCACTGCTGATGCCTTCATTCTCTATGTGAGAGAAGCTTGCATTGCTGATTCCTTCATTCTCTATGTGAGAGAAGCTTGCGCTGCTACTTCCGGTGCTCTGCGGGCAAGAGGGAAGCTTGCACTGCAGCTGCATCTGTTCTTTGTACATCAGTGAGGCATGCTTCTACTGTATATGTCCCTACTGTATGCGTGAGAAGGGAGCCTGTTCTTTCTAGTCTGTGTAAGGGGAGGAGTTTACTGCTGCCTCTCTGCGTGTCTGAGTGATGCGGACTCTGTAGTTGCTTCGGTTTTGTGCAGTGCAGTCCACTGCCCTGTGATCAATGCTTGCACTGCTGCTTCCCTGCCCTATGACTGAAGCTTGAACTGCTGCTGCCTCTTGTCAGTACTGTCTGCGAGTGACGCATGCACTGCTGCTGTTCTCTGTGCAAAGGAAGCTTGCTCTGCTAATTCATTCGTTTGTGTCTGGGAGGGAACCTTGCACCGTTGTTTTTCCGTTGTGCATCTGTGAAGGAACCTTGCACGGCTGCTCTCTTCTTGGAGCGATGCTTGCTCACCTGGCGATTTGTTGTGTTTTTGTGAGTAACAGAGCCCTGCTGTTGCTTCTGTTCTGTGCGGTGAGAGCTGTCTGTTGCATTACTGCTGCATTTGCTCTCTGTGTGTGAGACGCTTGCACTGCTGCTGCCTCTGGTACCTGAGCATGAATGGCAGAGGCGTGCTTTGGTGCCCAGTGGGTGCGAGGAAGCAGGGTACTTCAGTAGCTCCTGTTTAAGGAAGCACAGAAATATCCCTAACAAAGGAGGGGGTTGCTGCGACGGGCCTCTCTGCTGTGTTGTGAACAGATGCCAGTCTCCCCTGCTGCCCAGGGCTGGCGAACAGCTGCTTGGCACGCCGCATGGCAGTAGCTGAGAGCAAGAATTAGTATTTCAACCTACACTGATCTTTCTCAATTACTCGCTGGTATTTGAGCTCTTACCAACTTTAAATTGAATCAGGGCGAAATGATCAGTTCAGAGAGGCCCTGAACCGTCCTCTCCACGCCGACACGAGCGCGCGCCAGGCCCGTCTCTACATCTCGTAATGGTCTTCTCCTGGTAATGAACAAGAAAAACAAATTAGATTCAAAGCTAAGGGGATATTTATGCAGTTTCATTATATGCCTACGAGCGCCTCTGGTTTTTTTGGTGAGATAAAAATTGAGCTCTCGAGCAACACTGGCACTAAATGAGAGATTTAATGTCCTCGCGAGAGCCAAGGCCGCAGGAGCAATGTCAGCGCGCGGGGGATGCGCATGACACGCCTACTGCGCACTGGTGGCCGCGCAGCGTCTGCTGCGCCACAGCTGCGTCGTAGCGGAGCCGTCGACCAATGACGTGCCTTATCCAATCAGAGCGCCAATATGTGACGTGCAGGTGTGACCCGTCAGACTTATTGTAGAGGATATCTAACCTAGAGGGAAATTAATAGTAATTCTTCCGAGGAAGGCGAAGACAGCGTCCAACCATGACAAGTCAATACCGTCCCTTCTGTGGTGTTAGTATACATTTATGTTATGTACTAAAACTCGCACAACAGCAGCCTCAGAATAGTATATCCGCATAGGCAGCATTACATCAGTGCGACACTACTTTGATGAAAATGCATCGGTGTTAATGCATCTTTGTAGCCACTACATCGATGAGCAACACAGCTAAATTAAGGATAAGGGTTCATTAGGAATTCATTACAAAAGACTAAGGATAACTTATTAAATTTAATTGCAATTTTAAATAAGCATTTGCAATGCAATAGATCTCGCATTTACTTTTTGTTGTTAAAGCCCCCATGCCGCATTTTCACATGCAGGAAGGCCGCGACCCTTTCTTTAAAAAAGCTGTGTCTAACAAAAGGTGTGCGGCCGCCAATAAAGTGAAACCGCACAAGGGGTCTTTTACAAAAAAAAAGCATCTGTTCGTCAAACAAATGTCTTTTTGTAAATGCCCCCATGCCGCAATTTCGCTTTAATGGCGGCTGCGCACCTTTCCTTAGACCCGGCTCTTCTAAGGAAAGAGTCGCGGCCTTCATACACATGAAAGTGTGGCATGGGGGCTTTGACAAAAAAAATATTTGCAATGCCGTTAGGTCTCACATTTGCGAGAGTTTAATAGCTCAAACTCTTGTAAATGCAAGACATATGGCTTTGCAAACAAGTGTCCTCCATTGTCCCGGCTGCTTTGAAAGTGAAAGCGCGCATGTACATCAAGTGAGATATGTTGCATGGTAACATAACAACAACAAAAAGACAGACTCCTGTGGTCAATGTAAAAACAGCTCTTTACTGTCGTGATAGGGAGGGCGAACGTCCCTACACAGGTAAACCACCAGTCTCAATTTGCTGCTTCTCAGGCAGCTACGTTTATACACACTCAGACAATGCTTCTTACAAAAGTTCAAACAATTAATTACTAGGCAGTTACATACTGGTACACATTCGTTATGGAAAAACATGAAGCCACCTGTGACACTAAACTTTAAATTAACCTAATTCTCTACACATCCTTTATTGCAGTTCTAACACAGCATAACAAACGAACTATTCTTCTACTCTTGAATGCATATGTATTTGTGTTGAATGCATGGGTGTTTGCGTGTCTGCTTTATCATTGTGCTCCCAAGACCTATCAGATTCAGTGTATTTTTGGCTAATTCAATCTCCTGCTCCTATTGTCTAATCATGTTTTAGTCTACTTAGAACTCAGAATATGAGCCTGTTTGCTAAGGCCATACATTTCTTCAAGCTTTCTAAACACTAGTGTCCTTTAAGTATGACCTTACAGGTTATCCATTTTTATCTTCAAGTGCACTCTTAACCTCTCTCTCATCAGCATGAGCTTTTGGGCCTGTACTGCTATTTCACCACATATAACTGTGACCGACAACACTCTCTAATGTTGTCTGCTTTTGCCCCGTATTTTCATATTTAATTTCTTCCCTAACAGACATTAAACAAATACATTTTATACACATCACAATTCACATATTTAAAGCACAGTGAGATTAAGTGATTGGCCCAGAATCACATGATGCTGAGTCAGGCTCAGAAACCGGGATTCAAGCGGGGTACTTCATGTTCCAAAGGTAGCAGCTCTATTGCTAGCCACATATTCTCCCTTCGAAGAGCTGTAACCTGTGTATTTAAGTGTGTGGTTTACAATATGTAAACTAAAAACCTGCGCCATACTCTCTGATGTGATCTGACCAGTATTTTCGTGCCTCTTAATGACCTTTCTGTTAATGCATTAAGACGGATCCTATAGTAATAGATATGTGCCTAAAAAAGCGAGACTTTGCCAGTGCATGTTACTTGTGTTAGCTATATTAAAAAAAAAAAGATTTTCTTCTGAATAATTAGAATTCTGAAATCGTGAGTCTGTGAATTAAACATGATTAAGATCTGTGGAAAGGGTAGTGGTTTTCAGAGCATCTCAATCACACCACTTTCCTCTGCAGTGTTTGTGTTAGACACTTACTCCCCTTTCCACCTCACATCATTCTAAAATCCTCAGTCTGCATTTCTCACACATCTTTCCTCCTCAATTCTCTTTTCAGTTTCTACTTCTACACATGCTTCATTGAATCTCCTTTACTTAACCACCACCCCCAGACACCTGTAAACACTGTATTTTCTTTAACTTTCTCTCTGTCAGTATTGAGACAGATTAGCACCTCTTCACACACATTCCCATAGATATACAGTAGCAATTGACGCATGTAACCATTGATCCATGCACTGTGTAGAGAGGCCTAGGCTTGGATGATCATGTATTCTTAACACCTTTACAGCCTACTGACTGGTACAATGTCCTCTGCCTCAGCTTCAGAGCTTGTAATCCTACATTGTAATAAACACCCACCCACAACCTGAACTCCCAAAGACAACTAGGGTCTGCACGCAAGGCACTCTACACAAGTAGTATGTTGGATAAAAAGACTGCAGAACTATGGTATCCTGGAAAAAGCAAACACTCTTTCGGAATGCAAGATTAAGTAAAACATGCAAAATATAAATAGAAACTTCCTCACTGACCTGGATTACCCTAATGTTTTATTACAGTTCTTGTTGAGAATCAATCAGTGGGCCCGATAGGGACCCGTTTCAAAGTCAGTTTTTAATTACTGGCGGGTCTGGGCCCTGCAGGGACCCGCCCCAATTACAGGCCAGCTACTCACTCTTGGTAAAGTAGTACCGCAGGGCTGGGTGCAGCAAGCCGTCATTCTGGGCACTACAGCCCGCTTCGATGTTTCTGTATGGAAGTCTGTCAAAACAGCCATTAGAATTCAGCCCCTGTCAGCCTTGCGGATCAGCAGCCTGACCGGTTTCTGTGGGGGTAATTGACGCCTGCATCTCAGGCATGGGCTGAATAGAAAGAGCGCTGTTGTACCTGGGGGTCCAGTAATCATCCCTCGACCCTATGCTGAAGCTGTAACAGCCAAACAGTCCCCTGGAGATGTGCCGAGGGCTGTGAATGTTGAGTGAGTTGGTCTTTTTCTTGAACACCAACTGAAAACAAAATCGCCTTTAAGCATTAGAATCTGAGTGTGTACTTGATGCGTGTGAAAGGTGCTTGGCTGAAACACTAGACAACTCAGCCGGATTATGGTGATGTTGCTTTCTCAACAAATAAGGTAACCTTTGTTATTTGAAAAAAATCTCACAAAATGTGAAGATGCCTATAAAAAGTCTTAAAACACTAAATGTACCTGTTTTCACTGCTAGTGATTAGTCAATGTCATATGATTCCCTAGAGTTTGGTATCAAGTAGGGCGCCCCTGGCAGCCACAGTGCCTACTGACAGGGTGATCATATTTTCAGAACCGAAAACCAGGATGGCCACAGACACATAAGTACTACTAAGTGTTGGCACTGATCAAAGATGCTGAAAGACAAAACAGCACACACAAATATAGGACAATACAGCCTCATCCAACAAAGCTATAAAAATACTACAAATTACAAAAACAGACCAGTGTGTCGGGGATTCTTCACTGTGTTCCATTTCAAAACCTGCTAGATAAAACCCTTCACTAAAAAACAAAAACACTATTCCTCTCCAGTGCTGCAATGACTCCCGAGGGCAAGTTTGACCTTGGCTGATGGGTTACTATGACACTCATTCACTCCTTGTTAAAGCCTGCTGTGCTACATGAGTACTTCCAAGCAGCACAGCAGGGGACTATTTCAAGAAGTGAACTGTATGTTATCCATGGTATGATAAAAACGTGAGCATTACCAGCTCTAATGAATGTGCCTGCGGATCCCACGTCTCCCAAAAACGAAGACATGGATTTAAAAGAAACAGAAATGATGGGGACGCCGGCACAGTCTCTCAAACGGGGCCTGTCGAGAGAATCCTGGATTGTCTGCCCACCCTACCTATAGACCTCCATACATGGTACTACAAATGCCAAGAATTTACAAGGCCTCCTTCACTACTTGTGCTGGAGTCTCTCACCTCCCACCAGCGTGAGGTTCTCACATCGCATGCTAATGCCTGAGTCGCACACCGCCCATCAGTGCTGGCTTGTCTCAATAACCGTCAGTTTCTACTTCTCAAAACTGCAACCCAGTGACAGCTTCTCACAGTGTCCATCAGTACCAGCGTTTGACACTGTGCACCAGTGCTAGCTCCTCACACTGCTCACCCGAGTCTCACACCGCCCATCAGTGCTAGCTTCTCTCACTAACCGTCAGCGTCTGCTTGTAAAACTGCACACCAGTGACATCTTCTGACAGTGCCTATCAGTACCAGCGTTTGACACTGTGAACCTGTCCTAGCTCCTCATACTGCTCACCCGAGTCTCACACCGCCCATCAGTGCTAGCTTCTCTCACTAACCGTCAGCGTCTGCTTGTAAAACTGCACACCAGTGACATCTTCTGACAGTGCCTATCAGTACCAGCGTTTGACACTGTGAACCTGTCCTAGCTCCTCATACTGCTCACCCGAGTCTCACACCGCCCATCAGTGCTAGCTTCTCTCACTAACCATCAGCGTCTACTTCTTTAAAATGCACCAGTGACATCTTCTGACAGTTTCTATCAATACGAGCGTTTGACACTGTGCACCAGTCCTAGCTCCTCATACTGCTCACCAGTGTGAGATTCTCACATGGCACGCTAGTACCGGAGTATCACACCGCCCATCAGTGCTAGCTTCTCTCACTAACCACCAGTGTCTACTTCTCAAAACTGCAAACCATTGACAGCTTCTCACAGTGTCCATCAGTACCAGCGTTTGACACTGTGCACCGGTGCTAGCTCCTCATACTGCTCATCGAGTCTCACACCGCCCATCAGTGCTAGCTTCTCTCAGTGTTTGACACTGTGCACCTGTCCTAGCTCCTCATACTGCTCACCGAGTCTCACACCGCCCATCAGTGCTAGCTTCTCTCAGTGTTTGACACTGTGCACCTGTCCTAGCTCCTCATACTGCTCACCCGAGTCTCACACCGCTCATCAGTGCTAGCTTCTCTCACTAACCGTCAGCGTCTACTTCTCAAAACTGCAAACCAGTGACAGCTTCTCACAGTGTCCATCAGTACCAGCGTTTGACACTGTGCACCGGTGCTAGCTCCTCATACTGCTCATCGAGTCTCACACTGCCCATCAGTGCTAGCTTCTCTCAGTGTTTGACACTGTGCACCTGTCCTAGCTCCTCATACTGCTCACCGAGTCTCACACCGCCCATCAGTGCTAGCTTCTCTCAGTGTTTGACACTGTGCACCTGTCCTAGCTCCTCATACTGCTCACCCGAGTCTCACACCGCTCATCAGTGCTAGCTTCTCTCACTAACCATCAGCGTCTACTTCTTTAAAATGCACCAGTGACATCTTCTGACAGTGTCTATCAATACCAGCGTTTGACACTGTGCACCAGTCCTAGCTCCTCATACTTCTCACCAGTGTGAGATTCTCACATGGCACGCTAGTACCGGAGTATCACACCGCCCATCAGTGCTAACTTCTCTCACTTACCGCCAGTGTCTACGTCTCAAAACTGCAAACCAGTGACAGCTTCTCACAGTGTCCATCAGTACCAGGGTTTGACACTGTGCACCTGTCCTAGCTTCTCATACTGCTCACCAGGGTGAGATTCTCACATGGCACGCTAGTACCGGAGTATCACACCGCCCACCAGTGCTAGCTTCTCTCACTAACCGTCAGCGTCTACTTCTCAAAACTGCAAACCAGTGACAGCTTCTCACAGTGTCCATCAGTACCAGCGTTTGACACTGTGCACCGGTGCTAGCTCCTCATACTGCTCATCGAGTCTCACACCGCCCATCAGTGCTAGCTTCTCTCAGTGTTTGACACTGTGCACCTGTCCTAGCTCCTCATACTGCTCACCGAGTCTCACCCCGCCCATCAGTGCTAGCTTCTCTCACTAACCGCCAGTGTCTACTTCTCAAAACTGCAAACCAGTGACAGCTTCTCACAGTGTCCATCAGTACCAGCGTTTGACACTGTGCACCGGTGCTAGCTCCTCACACTGCTCACCTGAGTCTCACACCGCCCATCAGTGCTAGCTTCTCTCACTAACCATCAGCGTCTACTTCTTTAAAATGCACCAGTGACATCTTCTGACAGTGTCTATCAATACCAGCGTTTGACACTGTGCACTAGTCCTACCTTCTCATACTGCTCACCAGGGTGAGATTCTCACATGGCACGCTAGTACCCGAGTCTCACACCGCCCACCAGTGCTAGCTTCTCTCACTAACCGTCAGCGTCTACTTCTCAAAACTGCAACCCAGTGACAGCTTCTCACAGTGTCCATCAGTACCAGCGTTTGACACTGTGCACCAGTCCTAGCTCCTCACACTGCTCACCGCGGTCAGCTTAACACACTGCTCACCCATGAAGTTTTCTCACACTACCCACTGATGCCAGTCTCCCACCAGCCTGCAGTGACAGCTTCTCTCACTTCCCACCATTGCCAGCTTCTTACCTTGCCAACCATTGCCAGGTTCTTACACTGCCTTCAGCTCCATGGTCTGACAATATCCACCAGTGCACGCCCCTGTTGATTCCCAATGCAAGCTACTTATAGTGTCCACAGAGTTGCAGCATCTTGCTCGGCCCTCAGTGCGACCACTCACACTGGCTTCCCCACCAGTGCACACTCCTAGCAAGTGACCTATGCTAAAGCTGAACGTAGATACAGTTCTCTTCTGCGTTATTGGTGTAGTGTGCTTCTACCACTGGTTTGGACACGCAGGACTCTTTCCTTGCTCAGTGGGTTGCATGCCTTGTCTGAAGGGCTGCAGCCTGGAGCCACATACCTTGTCTGATCAGGCCTTCAGGAGAGGTTGGACATGTGGGTGGTTGAAGAGCAGGCATGATGGAAGGATCATGATGTCATCAGAGAGGCTGAGAGAACTATGGATGGACAATGTGCTTAGATGCGGATGTGTTGGGAAGATAAAGGATAGGACCAATAAGTCGAGTCTGCCAGCCTTCAGATTGTGTTTTTGCTGTGAGAGAGACATAGGGTCTTGCAGGGGGAGGTTGTAGGGCTTTGAGCCCGTCGCTGCCTCTCCAATCATGGAGGGGCATTCAATGGGGGAGCCATGGAGAGCTTAAGAGGCAGTCCTTTTTTACTGGCACTTCACAAGCACTCTCTCCCATTGCTTCCCCAGTGGTTATTTTTTTTTATTTTTTTTTATGTGCCAGGACGCAGCTTACTGGTCAAGAGGCCACTTGGACTCACACCACCCACTGCCCCTGCTAGATTTGCCAAAAGCCAGTTTGGGGGGAACTTACTGACCAGCACACTGTAAGGGTGACATTTTGGACTATCTAGTCCACCTTGAGCGCGTAGGATAGACTATACACACTAGTTTTTTTATGGTTATTGAGAATATGGAACTGTGAAACACTTTGAAAAAGATATACAGATCTACCATGTGGTGGACAGTCATAATTTAGTGCTGGTGTTTATAGATAGGTGCAGGTGCTGAGTACCAGCAAACACCGGCACAGATTAGGCACTGTGAATCCTTCCACAAACCCCTTTCTCCTCCCCACCCCCAAAAAAACACAAAAGCTATTGAGGCTGCAGCTTATGTTCTGGGAAGACGAAACTCATTGTTCAGGTGGTTCCAGCTCAGCTTTATCTTCATCCTTGTGATACCAACTCCTTGCTGGTTGGCCTGTGCAGAGAACCGATATCCTGTGACACACGGTTTCACCGTGTGAATTTGGTAGGTCGGAAAAAAAAGTGTCTGCAATGCCAGCCTCGTCCAGCCCATGGACGCTGCACATTGCCCTTTTCATGTATCAGCATTCACAGACTAAATATCGTACACTAGAACGGCAGCAATAGTGAGAAGGGGCCCCCAATCATCTCAAAAACAGTCTAGCCTGCATGCAGTTGATTTGCCAAAAGATGTGAAAATGTTCCCAGCACCAGAGGAAGGCTCCTGACACCAGAAAGTACCTTATTGGGTGAGGGCTTCTCCTCAGTATCAAAGAGTCACATGCATGGAAAGATGTACAGTTCAGTAGAAGAGTGAACGCCTACAATAGAAATAAAAGAAACACCGATAAAACATATGACGATGGCAAAACAAAAGCAGGACAACACAATGAGATGGTAGAGGACCTGATCAGCTCCTTGTGAGGGGGAATGACAAAAGAAAGTGGTTGATTTGAGCCGTTTGTTCCGGTACTCAGCACCGGCACTTAACTGTCAACTGTTGCATGGCAAAACACTTATACGGTTTCAAAAGCGAGACCTATTGGCTATGCCAATGCTTGTTACAACCTGCATGCCTAAGAGGAGGAAAGTGGAGGAGCAAATACAAGAGAGAAAGAATAGAAGAAGTAATAGCAGATGGAGCTCAAGTGGGAGAGTGAGTGAGAGAAGAGAGAACGAGAGGAGAGAGAATAAAGGGGAGAGAGAGAGAGAAAGAAGGGGAGAGTGAATGAAGGGGAGAGAATGAGAGAGAGAGAAAGGGGGAGATAGAGAGAGAATTAAGGACAGAGAGAGTGTGAAAGAAGAGGGGAGAGAGAATTCGAGAGGGGGAGAGAGAGAGAGAAAGAGAGTGGGAGGAGAGAGGGAGATCTAATGATGTGCAAACTCGTTTTGCAATAGCAAATATTCGAAAACGCAGGCTTTGTGATTGCAAAACAGGGACTCGCAATACCATTCTGACTCCCAAAGCACACAATGTGCATGTTTGACATCAGGGGAGAATGCGCTGTCTACTCCTCTGGTACCAACAGCTCCCGTCCCATAAAGGTGGGCATATCTGCTTTGAGAAAGCAAGTGTTCGCAGAGTCACTTTCAGTTCTAAGCCTGATCTGCTGACTTTGCAAAACCGATGTGCGCATCAAGTTTGTATTTCAGCAACATTCGGACAACAAGAGAATAGGAACTGCTTGGTGCAGAAGCTGAATTTGGGTGCAGGGGCACCATTGCTTTGCTGCAAAGTAAACCAATGTATCTTAAAGAGAAAAAAAATAAAGCAGATTGCTTTTTGCAAACAATACACGTATGAAATAAAGAAGTGAATGCATTCCACAATGTGTACTTTTCACTAATGATAAGTACATCAAGCTTACATGAAAGCTTCCCAAATGTGTGTTTGATTTCTTAGTGGAATGATACACACAAGCGATACACTGGAAGAAGCCTCAAGAGGGCGCACAAGGAATAAGAAGTAAAAGTTGAATTATGTAGCATCGAAACTATGTTGGGTGCAATTTGTGACATGTTGAAGCAAAGAAAGGGAAACTAGACGGCTTGCTGTTATGAGGAAGACACTGAATGGGGAGGCAAGGAAAGGGCGCAATAAAAGGGCGAGATATGGGAAAACAAGCCCGAATCCCAAAGATGAAGGCATAATTCAAATTTTAAAAGAAGCACAACAAGCTGCGAGACGCGCTCAGTGGTGGGGGAGGGGGAGGGGCATTGAAGCGAGGCACGCGCTAGGCCGAGTGAGAGGAAAGCCATATGGGGCCTCTGCTCGTGCCTGTGCACGTAGCTGCATGCAGAATGCCACACAAAGAGCTGTGGTAGAACTTTAAAAAGCCCTAACTAAATGTCTCGCAGAGTAGCGCATGCACTGGCTCAGCGAGGCCTAAAAATTACTATTGCCTGCCACTGATGCCATTCTTATAGCTTTGGGGGCCTAAAATGGGCTGAATTACCAAACTAGTAGGAGTGTGATGATTGTGTGTGCACTGCCATTGGCAACTCTGGGAGGGACAATGTGTGGTGCCAGCTGACGAGGGCCTGACACTTATGTTTTTTTTACAAATTAAGCACTGCTTGAGTAGTTTTTAGAAGGTAACAAAGAACAGGATGGGGATGGAAATTCCAGTAAAGGAAGAGAGTGCACTACGGTGTGAGGTTGCTAGGTGACAGAAGAAGTGAGGGTGGATGAAAGCAAATTAAAGGTAAGTGGAAACAAGAGGACAAGTTCAGAAAAGACTGGGAAAAGCACCAGATGGTGAAACCAGTGAAAACAAGAGTAAGTCGATGAGGGAGCTGTAAGAAAAAGAATACGTTGTAAAGGAGAAAAAGAATGATTTAGTGAGAGTTGCTGTAAGCGTGCTAGACAGGGCAGCTGCGGCTCCTCTGCTATGGCGGAGGAGCATCGTCAACCCCCCGCCAACATAATCAAAAAGATGAAAAATAAAACAGATTTGAAACCCATTTTATCTTTCTACGCCTTGGGTGCGGGGCCAAGGGGTTGACAGTACTGGAGGGGGAGTGGTAGGCACTGTTATCAGTGTGCTTGATGGTTTGGCTGGCCGTCTCCGGCCAAACCTTCATGCGCACTGAAGCTCTCTCCAACTGGAGCTGCGTCGCCGGGTTGGAGAGAGCAGACACAGGCTCCCGTCAGTCTGGGAGTGCACATTCACAGCGCTCAGGCCAATCCTGACCCTGCTCTCATGCTTGAGAGCAGCTTCTGGATTGGCCATAGGGCAGTCTGGGAGCCCGTGCCTACCTGCAGTGGAGAGTAGCAGAAGAGCGCGATGCTGGAGGGCGGCAGGTAAGTTCTTTTTTGTTTGTTTTTATTTGTCTCCATCATCCCCCATCCACCCTGACCCCACCTCGCCTCTTTTCTCTGCCACGAGCCGTTCTTGAGAGGGGGGTCTCTACAATATGAGGATAAATGGAAAGAGTGTAAGGAACTTGGACAGTATGAAAAGAGGACATAGAAGAGACTAAAGAAGGTCAGGAATACATGCGGAAGACGCTGACTCCAACCAGAACAAATACAAACAAAATCTGTAGAAACTGAGAGAAGGGTGAGAATCTGAAAAGTCTTGAGTGAGGAAAGCAAGGCGGAGGAGTGAAAACCAAGTGGGCACATAAGGAAGAAGGGAATCTGAGGAAGTGGTAAAGGGATGGATGAAGAGGGAAGGTCGAGTCAGAGAAAAAAGATAAGAAACGGTGTTATGTTGGTTACTTACACAAGGCTTTATGCCACCCGAGGCCGCCTCAACATACTGAAGTGAACAGGAGACGAACATGAGGGACCAAGAAGGAGGAAGGAAAAGAAGAATAGAATGTGACTGAAGAGGGATCCCTGTGAATGGAAGGGTTTTCCTCAAATTCTCCTCTCTTCCAGATGAAGTATTGGTGTGATTTGTGTTCTGAAGCAAAACAACATTTATATAATGTAGGATACCAAAGTAATGTAGCCAGTGCCGCTGGAATTATGCAAATCTGTAGACACTGGTTAACTGGTCAACTTTCACTGGCTCTTTGCTGTATTCAGGTGTGAAACTGGTACTGGTGAGGTGAAATAGACAGACATTATATGTTAAAATGACCAAAGAGATAAACGTAATAATATTGCCACAGATTGTGTCACACTATGTTGCTGATTTTTCAATGTCTTGCCACATAGTTTAGGCATTGTTGTCGAATGATTTGGTCCTATATTGCTGCATAAATCCAGTGGCTGTACGGGAAATAGCCTTAATCACGAATCTTTTACAACGATGGTACTAAACAACGAATTTTAACAACGACCTTTCCTGAACAACGACTCGATGAAATAACGGCTGTACATATTGCATAATATACATTGGCAGCCAGCTAGGTAGTCGTTGGCTGGTCTGGAAGCAGGGAGCAGCAGGAAGCAAGAGAGACAGTCCTTAATTTGAGCCTGTGCTTGCAGGGGAGCCCTGCTGGCACTCAGTTTTGGGGACCTGCCCTTATTTCTTCTCATCAAACTTTCGCCCAGAGAAAAATACAAGAAGAGGAGAGAAGGAAAGGGGAAAGATAGAAAAACAGAGAGAAAGAAAGCAGGGATGAAAAAGAACCTGGAAGAATGAGCAAAAGAAGCAGGGAGTGTCAGGTGGCAAACGAAAGAAGCATGAGAAGAAACCCAACCTGGGGTCTCGAGTGCTGAAGTCTACCCAGCCTTGGCATTCGGCGCGCCCAGCATTCGATGGCACCGTCGTTTGCTTCTGACTAAAACTTTGCCCTGGCGCTAATTCGTGCCTTGAGGATGGGGAAACAGGAAATGGAAAGAAGAAGCATGAGAGAGACAGAGTGGAAATAAAGTAGAAATCAAGAATGGAGGCCTCACAGACCTGGGCAAGACATAGAATTCATGGGAAGGAAGGGCCAAGTCAGAGTTGAGCCTGGGGGCCAGTCTGGCTCTAAGAACCAAAGAACGAGTCCAACTGGTTAAAAAAAAACTCTTTCACGTTCTCGTTCTCTCTCCATTTCCCATCTTCCTAATCTTTCTTTCCCTCTCAGACTATTTCTCCCACTGCCTCTCTTTCTCACTGTGTCCTCTCTTTTTTTCTGTCTCCAGTTCCTCTCTCTTCACTCACTCTATATCTTTCTCTGTCTCTCTTTCTAAAGTTTTTCACTTTTTCATCCTATGTCCCACTACTACCACACTGTCTTATCCTGTGCATTTCCCCCTCTTTCTCTTCATTTCTCCACCATGCAGCCTGTATTCTGCACAGACAGGCGCCAAATACCTTCCGTTCTGCCTCCCCTGCCTCCCCCTCCTGGACTAATGAAATCATTCTGCATTCACGCTGGGTGTGGCAGAGGATGGGCTGGCCAGTGCAATGAGCTCATTTATTTTAATTGTGGAAATCAATGCGAGTAATCAGTGGCACTGGCCTGTCGTTCCTCTGCTGCACCTGCTAAAGCTAGACATTTGGCTTGAGCCAGGCTGGATGGAGCCTTTAGTGGCTCGCCAACCTGCAGTCACCGAGATAACAAGCATTGGCAAACCTTTGAGACCTATTGGCATTGCCAATGTTTTTAGGCATGCTGCACAGCATATGGGATGACGTGCAGGGTGGCCAAAGATCAAAAGATATAGAAAAGTCTCTGGGGTAGCCGTCCATATAATTTTTTAAGCATACACACCAGGCATACGTGGCTACAAATTGATGCAGACTTTTTTTTTCTTTTTAGTTCCCAATCAGAAGTGGATCGGTAGCTGAAAATAAAATAAAATGCTCAACCGTGTTTTCTTTTTAAAGCAGGTGGGGCAGAGGGCATGCGAAAGAAAGCAACATGTGGGAGAATGGGGGAACATGGAAGCAACACGGAGGAAAGTGGGGGGAATGCGGAAGTGACATGCCAGGTGACGTGAGAGCAACGGGGGCGGAGGATGGAGGGGATGTGAAAGCAACTTGGGGAGGACGGCAGGGAACTAGAAGCAACATAGGGGTGCGGGAAAGCAACAAAGAGGGCATGGGTGGGAGAAGCAATGGGCAGAACCACACGCATGAGTACAATAGGGGGGCAGAGAGAAGAAGCAACAGAGAGCAACACGAAGTGCAGGGGAGAGGCATACGCAGGGGAGATTGCTCGAAAAACACACAGACTCTCATGGAGTGCTTAACACAAAAGAAGAAAGAAGTGCATGAAAAGCAAGCAGTGGAAGCAGAAATGGTAGCAAATCAAAAAGATTGTAAAGAGGGAGGGACAATTACGAGGGGGACAAGGTTGGACACAAATGACTGTGACAAGGAAAGTCAACCAATGGTAAGAAATTGACAGGCTCTAAGCCCCTCTATGTACTTGTAAGCCACAATATGTCTTTCAACAGACAGCGCATGTGCTGGCTAGTAGGTTTAAGCTAATAATGAAAGACTAAGATTTTGGCTGCACTTAGCTACTGAGTTTTGCTGCAAAGGTGTGTTTCAGAGTCTTTGTAGCCGGCTAGCAGACTGAAGTGTAAAACTAAAGCCAGATCTGTGCCCGAGAAAGTAGTAAAAGTGGTAGCTGAAGGCTACAGGTATGGAGAAGGGGGAGGGGGTGCAGTAATGACCTCTTGCCATCCCTTGTATGTGTCGTCATTGGCAGGAGTAGAGAGGAGTACAGTTAAGGGTACACACAGCCACACTGGCCTTTGTATCCAAACATATCAAGTGTTGAAAAGCCTGACTAAAGAAAGACCCCATGATCTATGCATGAGATTGTCGTGCGCACGTGTTTTATTATGTTTAATCATATATAGAAGCTGTGTCCCAGGTAACCAAGGAGTGGGGGTGGAGGCGGGGGAGGTGAGAGAACTATAAAACAGGATGAAGAAGCCAGGATATGGAGATAGACAGATTAGCAGTGATTAGTCGAAAAACACGCCTGGAGGAAACAAAAAAAACACCTGCGCCAGGTGGTCGGCCTCCGCTTCGAAATTCTTAGCCAATCCCATAGAATCAAAATAGGTAAAGATTAAATTAAATTGCACAGAGCTGACAGACAACCCACCCCCATAATACACCATTCCTTCGACAAAGAGGCGTGAATATTTGAGAAAAAAACACTTTTCCATGCTGCAGAGGCATCAATCTACACAGACAAAACCAGTCCCTGAGACAATTGAGTTCTGCAGAGACACCGAGCTGGCAATATCTCTACCCTCTCCAGGATTTACAGCAGACCCACACTATAAACCAAGGTCCATGGGACAAGCTACCGCGTATAGCCGCCAGTCAATATACACAAAGCAACATTCTCAACCATGAACTGTATGAACACACTGCGCTTACCAACATACATACTCCACAATAGTACATCAGAGCTGTCCTTGACAAACATTGCCTCACACTCTACGGTCTTTTTCTAAGAAAAACAATATGACATTTTAGGATCTGAGACACTCAAGTCATGATTTAAATTCATCCTCAAAACAGGAAGTTGAAGAATAGATGCTGGAGGAGGGGTGTTGGTTTGCTGCGATGGCATCACCAGCGGCACGATCAGCTTCGCTGCCAGCTCAGCCACATGGTGTACAATCAGTACCAACCCCTCAGTAACTATGACAGTTGAATATCCATAAACATATTATGCTTCTGGCTTCCTAGAAATAATACACAACCCTTCACTATTTCGCCGAACGCTGCACCAGAACAACGCTAGTGTGGCTGATTCAGTCTACAGGTAGACAATAAAATACAAAAGTTAAGTTTTCGTCTGTTAGAAGACACACATTACTCCACTTCAATCTACTCCTGGGCCTGGATAATATATTGTCAGCAGAAGCCTTAGGTTTTCTCATAGATTTTTTTGTAACAGGTTTTGGCTTTAAGTCACAGCCTACTTTTTAACATACATCTGTACCCCATTTCAGTAACATCATTTAAAATGGAGTACTACTTGCACCCCAAACTTGATTGAGTTGTAAATGGCACAATGTAACTTTAATCATGCACCACCACACTTGCTTCCAGAGCTTACACTGGTTCCATAGTCATTCTATTCTGTATATGACTGTGGTGTTATTATTGATATCATTAGCGATGTCCAGGCACAGATCTTTGGCATGCTCACAGTGGTGGCTATAACTATTAAAATATGGAGGGGCACTAAGGCACCAAACTCACCATATACTGCTCCGCCTGGTGCACACCTGCCTCTCTGTTCAGCATCCACGTGAAGGAAAGGGAAGGACTTCCTTCCTGGACACCGATACAACCAATCCTGGAGCTGCTCTCATGCTGACAGCAGCTCCAAGTTTGGTGGGAGCAGGCTAACCCAGCGCTCATTTTGAGGCTGGGGGCCTGTGCCAGTAATCCTCGAGCTGTTTCGCAGCCAGGGGATTGCTGGGTGCGCCCTGCGCATGTCGGGCTGACTGAAGCAATAGAGTCGGCCAACCCGACATGCGCACTGCAGTGGGCAGCTGTAATCCTGCAATTTACAGTACATGATTGAGCCCCGCCCCCTGCCCTTGCACTGCAGCATTTAAGAACAAGCATTGGCATAGCCAATAGGTCTCGCCTTTGGGGCGTTATAAGTGTGAGCGACAAAGACAGAGCGATTGGCTTTGTCTTGTCTGGCAGACAGACAGAAAGACATGTAGAGGGAAAAATGTACGGTCAAGCAAACACAGATATGCATTATAGAAAGTTGCGTATTGAGACATAGAGGCATACTCATGCAAATTTGAAGATTCCCTTGGTAAATGTTCTTCGTTTTGCTTTTTAGTACTGCTCGAGTTTCATGAAAAACGCAATAAAAGTTCAAATGAATTTACATTTTCTCTGTAAAGTTAATTGTATATGATTATTCAAAGGTAAAATCAATAACTTTTTTGTCATCTATGAAGTCCACCCGATCAAGATATTTGAGTAGAAGCTGTTCTGTCTGCCGGAATTGAGCTCGAATCAGGCACTTTTTTAAAGTCACGCCATTTATTTTATCCGACCTCTGTGGGGGAACTTGCGTTTTGTAGGGGCCCTATTAGAACTGAGTTTTGTATTTCTAGACCGCCTCGCATGCCACAGAAGACGAAATAAGGGCATTTTTTTAAAAATGTGTTGAATAGGTTTCATTATATAGGACGAGCCGCTGAATAATAGCATACATTTTTGTAAGTCCTTAGAAGACGCAACAATAATGTCCATTTTTCATGGAACTCTTAAACACATCTGTACCCTAAAATTCTTATTATAGTTCAGGGTTATGTATATGAAACTGGAATGCTAAAGTTGAAGCTTGGCTTGGAGGGGAGATGTAATGTCAGACCTTTATTTGTGCCTTTCATGGGAGGTACAGGCGCCATTTTGCAAAGGGGAAAAATCATTGAACATTGTCTGACTCGTGTAGCACGTTCTGATACATTACACTGACATCGGTAACAGCACTAGGGACTCGGCTAGGATGAATGTACAGAACACTGACATAAAAGAGAGGCATCCTCTAGTGTGTGTCTGCAGTGAACAGTAGCTGCTTGCCCCTTACAACTGAATGCTGGTGCCCCGTTTGGCGTTCTTGCAACGCCGTTCCTTCTTGCTCGGGAGGAAGGAGTAACAGGAAGGATATAACTGACCACTGTGTTCCCGGAAGCCACGGCCACCGAAGGATACTGTGCGGCACATCAAGAACTGGAAAAAGCAGCAGGCATAGACCTCCCGGGGCCAGCAACCGTGTACCTGCAGGTGGTGGGATCGGGCAGTCGCGACACTGGGAGTTCCATTTACGTTTTCTCAGCGTACAACAGGTAAAGGGGTGCACGTGAAACATGATCCACTACAGATGACACCCTGTGCGCCGCTGCTAGCTCCCGCAAGCTGGATGCCGTGGGAGTAAACATTTACTGAAAAAGGTGGGACATGCACCCGCCTTTGGCCAATTGCGTGCTTTCATTTTTAAAAGCCACACGCTAATGCCAACACAATGTGTGGAAAAGTCAAAGCCACACGCACAAGTTTTCAGAAAGTCTGGAGTGATACCAAGAGGCCCCCTCCTAGTGCAGCCCATGCCTGCTGCGCTAGGCTCGACCTAAAAATGGCATTGACATGCCATTTTCCTTATTCGTGTGTACCTGCTGCGCTCGCAGCAGGTGGGGCGATGCTCCTCCCTTCAAACGGAGGAGCCGCCACTGCATGCGTACCTGCTCTCTACAAGAGCGCAAACCAAAAGTCTTGATTTGTTTGAGGACTTTCACTGCTGTAGGTTGCATAATCATTCTCATAGGCCAGAAAGAATTGGGAGCACCCTGATCTATTCTTATTTCATGAATATCACTCTGACTATATGATTAGGGATGCACCAATCTTTCACTAAAGGCGATAACACGTGGGCTCCTCCAAATTTCTACCTGTCCACTGTATATGCAAACATCCCCCTCCCACTGGATAGCGGATCTGGGACCAGACTGAGACTGCTCCCACCATCTCTTTTCTGAGAACTTTAGCTACACAGATAACTTTAACTATGAGAGGCTCTGTGCTAGGGCAAACCTTAGCGTAACACTGAGGTCATTAATATACTGTAAATTAAATCATTACCTAACTCTCAGGATTTCTAGGCTACAAGCAAAACAAGACCGTAAGTTTGAGGCTCTCTCAGGTACACGTAAAATTCACATTTAACCCTTAGACTCTGTTGTGTGCAAAAAAAACTGATTTTACACCCTAGAGCACTCTTCGATAGGATAGACTCAAAATCTCAACTTAACACTGAAGTTTTCTTGGGTACAGGTAAAACCTGAAGTTAACCGTGATTCTCTCTCAGGTGCAAATAAACCCTGGATTTTCCTGTGAGGCTCTATCAGGTGCAAACAAAACCCAAACTTTACTCTGAGAATCCATTTGGCACAATTAAAAAATAACTTCAACCCTGAGAGTATCTAGGTATAGATAGGCAAAACGCAAACGTTACCCTGGAGTAACAACAGAAACCTAATAAACATAAAACCCTTTCTCTCCTACTTTTCTCATTCCTCTATTTCTCCTAGTCCATATCCATTCTTTTCTGCCCTATACATCTTATTACAGACCCTATAATCTCAGGAGCGACCCGTGCAGGTAAGAATGGTGGGGCGGGTTAGGGGAGGACTTGACAGACGACAAGTTAAAAATTAATTATTTATTCAATTTTCCCTCGCCGTAGTCTGACGAGTTCCCCCCGTGCTCCCCTGCCCTACCACTCTTCCGGGCAGAGGACCCTCCCGTATAATCTGTACCAGGCTCTTTTCCCATCGCAGACCTTCATTCCTGTCCTGATACCCCTTGTCTCTTGCCGCCACACTCCATGTCTTCACTCTAAATCCCTTCTATTCTGCACCATGAACATTCATTATTACCTCAAAACTCCTCGTCTAGGACACTCTCCTGCTCTACACTACCCTCCTCTATCTTTAAATCTTCTCCTATGGGACACCACACATACCCTGTTTCCTACCCCACACTCCTTCCGCCCCATTTGCAAATTCTTCTCTCTTAACCCATCGTCTCTCTTCCCTTTCTACTGCTTCCTATCCTCTGCCTTGTGCTCAACCACTCTCCCTCCCAAGAGGACTTCTGTTCTTCTCATCTACTCATACTCGCCTTTGCCACCATACTCAACCCCCCCCCTCCGCCCCCCTCCCGCCACAGACCCCCTCTGCCGCGCCTGCCCCGGCCCCCGCCCCCCTCTGCCGCTCCTGCCCCCCCTTGCCTCTCCCGCCCCCTGTGTAAATGGTGTGATTCCGCCCGCTCCCAGCCTTGTAATAGATGCTAATATGATCTGCGCGGAGCACTTTTAAAGAGTGATCTGTCACCCTCACGACTTCACCTTGTGATTCATTTCCCGTAATGTTCCTCTGAAACATTAAGGCTTTGGGGAGAAAAATATCCATTACCCACTTTATGCTCAGATTATCAATGATTTAGAATTAATTTCTGTTTAATTGCTCCTGTAGCGCAGACACTGCACACATTTATCCCTCTGTCTGATGGAAGAGTGGGAGCGGGGGGAGTGTACCAGGCGTCTGCCCCCGCCCCTCCCCCAGCACTTAGAGAAATTACAGGACTCTGCTCTCATATACTGCTAATTATCCTCACCTCTGCACCGTGCCTCCACCTCTCCCTATCCCTTCCTCTTGTTTTATTCTTCCTTTCGTTTATTTCTTCACCTTAGCTTTTATTCTTTTTTCATTTATTGGCAGACTTTATTTACATCCTTTCTTTCATTCCTTTTGTGTTTTCCTCTCTCATTTCAGTCTTCATGGTTGTACACTTCAAGTGGATTTTGGGACTTTACCTGTTAGAATGTAATGCTTTTTGCACTAGTAGTGTTCACTTCAAGTGAATACTAGTCTCAGGTTAAGGCAGGACAATGTCATGGGTGGGGGACCGTAGGACGACTAGTAGGGATCACAGTCATCACTAAGACCGACCATATACAGTGCTTGACATCCAGTAGAAGCCGCCAACAATGAAGAATACTCGCTGCCATTTTTGTGTTAGAGAATATAACATTTATTAAAGATCATGGATACGACTTAATATGACAACGATCATATTATTTACTATATGTACATTAATGAGGACCATCACATGGACATAACTAATGCAAGAAATGAACTATCCCATTCTCAAAGGATTCATGGTTGAACGCTCCTCACGTCCCTTGTGACATCTACTACTTCAATAGACTTGGGTCAGAGGACAACCTTGCAGGTCCCTACATAAGTTGTTGTTTACAAGATGAACTCAGCCGCTCCCTCAGGATAGAGGGAGCTTGGGTCAGTGCGAAAGCTCGTCCAACAACTATGCCAGAGCAACCCAATAAAGGGACACCGTTGACACCCGTTGAGAGATGGACCTGGGCAACTTTGATTCCCTGGCAAAGACAGACAACATTCCCCAACATCTCCAGAGTTGTCCAATGGAGTACTTTGGAAGGCTATGGACAATGCTGTAGCGGATGTCGCCAGCCCTTCACTATGGTCCATAGCCCACCTGGCCAGTCTTGAGCTAAAGACTTAAACCAATTCCATCCAGAATTCACCTATACTTATCTTCCTGATGCCAGGGGGTTCCACCTGATTTGTGGCCAAAATGCAATCCTTCTGCCACAATGGGCAGGTCCTCAGATTAGCCTCCCAAGGGAGTTGACCATCTAAGCAGAAGCAGCGGTGATCCTTTTCAATCTGAAGAAAAAAGCTATCTGGGCTGCAGAGTCAGACAGATGGCATCTGCAGTAGGCAGGTGCAGCCAGGCAGCAATTCATGCTCGTGCTCTGATTGTGCCCTATTTAACCTGTACTTCCACCCGCCAATGCATTCCTGCCTGCCCCCCCAGCAACCAATAGTTGCCCACTGCGGCGAAAAAGCCAGCGAAAATTCAAACAGATTGGCCACCTCTGGCCGCTGATCTTGAACAGTCTGAACAAGCTTGCACCTGTCTCCGGGGCCTGCTATCTGATGTTGTAGCCCCTTGCCCAGATGTGCATGGCTGGAAATAGTGGTATTTGAATCCTGATTGTTGGCTGAGCTGTTGCAGGTAAATCGCCACTGATCGGGAGCTGGAAATGCGACCTTAGTACACAACTATTTCCGGTAGTCATAAGTTACACCCTTCCGTTTTGGAACATCTACTTGCAGGAAATAATCTGATGTGTGATTGACCAGGGGTGGGATGGGCAAGGTTACATTTTGCTTTGTGGTGAAGTCAGTTGGGTAACTTCTTCCGGTCTCGAGGCGCACAAGTTTTCCTGACTGCACAATTTTGCCTGTAAAGTTTAAATTCTGGCAACAATACCACCAGTGCTTGAATTGGAATTATAAAAGTGGTGGTACTTCTTGTCCCGTAGTATCTGTTTGCTGCTCAAAAATGCTGGTGCTCTCCTATCAAAAGTGCTGGGTGGTGCCAGTATTATTGCTTTCAAATGAAAGAAGTGCAGGTATTTTGTACCTGAGAGTACCTGCCCATTAAAAGCACTGACTGCTACTATTTTATACCCAAAAAGGAATATGTGCTAGGGTTTTAGTCAATAGACAAGCTATAGATGTGCGAAGTTTCCAAACTTGGCCAACTTGTTTCCGGGCTATTTGGTGGATGGCTGTAGATGTTAACAAACGGACTTCCTGTTGCCAGATGTCCCACGTATGAAAGAAGTGACTTCTAGTTACTACGAATCATTGGGTGTTAGTCTATTGTGTATTAGGCTTGCCACCTCGCTTATTTTTTTGTACAAGCATAGCCAGTATTTTAATATCCCTCAGGTACAAAAAGTAGCAAAACAGCCAAAAGCCAGTATTTCCCCCCTTATCAGTACATACTTTAAACAGTAAATAAAAGAAGAAAACACTTTAACATATGGTCTCCAGCTGCCGCAACAATCAATGACTGATAATTAAACTAAACAAAGACAGAAAAACCATGTTGAAAATGAATACAGGTGATTTTATGTAAAGTTCTATTTAAGTTTCCTAGACTGGGAATCTCAAGGTACAGCTGATGAGCGGCTGTGGTTTACCCACGACTTCTTGCTGCCTGAAGCAGCAGTGGGAAAAAAATTCCACTTTTGTGGCGTTCCAATGAATATGTCAATCAATCAATCAATTAATCAATCAGTCATTTGTTAAGGGCACTACATACCTGTGAGGATTTCAAGGCGCTAGAGGGAGGTGGGGGCCGCTAACGATCGAACAGCCAGGTCTTTAGTATCCTCCTGAAGGTCGGCAGGTCTTGGGTCTGTCGTAGGCTCAGTCGGAGGGTGTTCCATGTCTTGGCGGCGAGGTGGGAGACAGATCCCCCGCCGGTGGTTGTTCTTCGGATGCGCGGGACAGTGGTGAGTGAGAGGTCGGCGGAGCGTAGCTGGCGGTTGGGGGTGTAGAAGGAGAGCCGTCTGTTGAGGTAGGCTGGGCCGGTCTTTTGGAGTGCCTTGTGTAAGTGGATGAGGAGCTTGAAGGATATCCTCTTGTTGACGGGGAGCCAGTGCAGGTTTCTCAGGTGGGGGGTGATGTGGACGTGTAGTGGTACATCGAGGATCAGTCGTGCCGAGGCGTTTTGGATGCGTTGTAGTCGATTGATGAGCTTGGTCGGGGCTCCCGCGTAGAGGGCTTTTCCGTAGTCGATTCTGCTGCTGACGAGGGCCTGGGCGACTGTCTTTTTTGTATCTGTCGGGATCCATCTGTAGATCTTGCGGAGCATGCGGAGGGTGTTGAAGCAGGAGGAGGAGACGGCGATGACTTGCATGGTCATTGAGAGCGTTGAGTCGAGGATGATTCCCAGGTTGCGTGCGTGGTCGGTGGGGGTCAGGGCTGCCCCCAGTGCCGTTGGCCACCAGGAGTCGTCTCAGGCTGACGGGTTGGAGCCGAGGATGAGGACCTCTGTCTTGTCCGAGTTCAGCTTCAGACGGCTGATCTTCATCCAGTCGGCGACGGCCTTCATTCCTTCATGGAGGTTGGCTTTGGCGGTGATGGGGTCCTTGGTGAGGGAGAGGATCAGTTGAGTGTCATCAGCGTAGGAGATTATGTTGAGGTCGTGCTGTCGGACGACGAGTGCGAGCGGGGCCATGTAAATGTTGAACAGTGTCGGGCTGAGGGAGGATCCTTGGGGTACGCTGCAGATGATCGCGGAGGCTTTGGAATGGAACGGGGGGAGGCGGACGCTCTGGGTTCTGCCGGAGAGGAAGGAGGGTGTCCATTCCAGTGCCTTGTCTCGGATCCCTGCGGCATGGACCGTGCACGTAGTGTGCGGTGGCAGACGGTGTCGAAGGCGGCGGAGAGGTCTAGGAGGATGAGTGCTGCAGTCTCCCCATTGTCTAGCAGGGTCCTGATGTCGTTGGTGGCGGCGATGAGGGCGGTCTCTGTGCTGTGGTTGCTGCGGAACCCTGACTGGGTAGGGTCCAGGATTCTGTTCTCTTTGAGGTATCGGGTTAGCTGTCTGTTAACGATTTTCTCGATGACCTTGGCCGGGAAGGGGAGCAGAGAGATGGGTCGGAAGTTCTTGAGGTCTCTTGTGCCTGCCTTGGGTTTTTTGAGTAGGGCGTTGATTTCTGCGTGTTTCCAGCTCTCTGGGAAGGTCGCGGTCTCAAGGGAGAGATTGATGACGTTGCGTAGGTGGAGTGCGATGGAGCTTCTTGCTTTGTTGAAGACGTGGTGCGGGAATGGGTCTGACGGAGTCCCGTAGTGGATTGTGCTCATGGTCTTGATGGTGTCATTGACGCTCATGCTGGTCCAGGCTAGCAAGGGTACGTGGTCGATGGTGTGTGGAGGGTCTGTTGTGTTGCTGTCTGTTGGGGCTGTCTGGGTGTTGAAGCTGTCGTGGATGTCTGCTATCTTGCGGTGGAAGAAGGTGGTGAGGGAGTCGCACAGGGCTTGCGACGGCTGGATGTCATTGGTGTTGGAGCTGGGGTTGGAGAGTTACTTCACGATGTTGAAGAGCTCCTAGCTGTCCTGTGCGTTGTTGTCTAGGTGGTCTTTGAAGGAGGTCTTCTTGGCAGCCCTGATGAGGTGGTGGTGGTTGCGAACGGCGTCTTGTGCGCTGCGTGGCTGTCCAGGGTTTGTTCACTGTGCCATTTCTTCTCTAGTTTCTGGCAGGCTTGCTTGGAATCTAGGAGTTCTGGGGTGAACCAGCTGGCCATCTTGCTGGTGTCTCTCTGGAGGGGTTTCTTCAGCGGGGCGAGGGTGTTGGCGCAGTCCTCAATCCAGCGTCTGAGGCTGTGGGCAGCGTTGTCGGAGGGTTCGGTGGGTGGGCTGAGAGCGAGGTTTGCGTGTAGTTGGTCTTCGGTGATTTTGCTCCAGCGGCCGCGGGGGATCTGTTGGGTGTGGTGGTGTGTGGTGAGTTTCTGGAAGGTGAAGTGGATGCAGCGGTGGTCGGTCCAGAGGAGTTCGGTGGCGTGGCTGATGGAGACATGCGGGCTTGAGGAGAAGACAGGGTCGAGCGTGTGGCCGGCGGAGTGGGTGAGGGTTGTGACAAGTTGTCTTAGTCCGAGGTTGGCGAGGTTATCAATCATGGTTGTGGAGTTGTTGTCGTTGTTGTTCACAAGGTGAAAGTTCAGGTCTCTGAGGAGGATGTAGTCGTTGGAGGTCAGGGCGTGCATGCTGATGAAGTCGGCAATGGAGTCGCTGAATTGGGGGCGGGGTCCGGGGGGTCAGTAGACGAGGGTGCCTCTGAAGGTGGAGTTGGGGTCTGTGTGGATCTGGAAATGCATGTGTTCGGCGGTGCTGAGCGCGTCGTCGGTGCTAGTCGATGTCCCTTTGCATAGTAAAAAAATCTGGCAAATTTGTAAGACAAATCTCTTTGCACATACTTTTGATGATGAGATGCTGTCGGGTCTGGACTGGAAATCAAAATTAGCCCTAGCAAACCTGTTCAAACCAACCCCACTCGACAAGAGACTGGTACTAGAATGGGACCATCGAGTTATGGTTGCATTGTGGCAAATCAGCCTGTAATTAATTGTTGGAAATCCCTGAATAGCAGTCTGACTATGGAGGCTGTCAAACATTGTTCACCTCCAGTGAGGAGGGGAAAAGTTGTCAGAGTACAGAGGATGAGTTTGCCTTACTTCTGAAATTAGCTTCTACAATTTACGAAGACTTTCCTAATGGCGGGGAGCTGGTGCACAGATTGCGGTCACAGTGCTCACCCCTGGGCTGGGGGCTGGTTTGGGGCGATGATTGGCCGCATTAGGGGAGACCCTGGGAGCAGTAATGTGCTTCTGGAGGTGTGGGGTACCGGACCACGCTCCTTAAAAGAGCTGCAGCAAGCGGTTCTCTTTGTTCCTCTTGCCGCATTGCAAGAGGTCGACTCGCTCTGACTCTCCCCCACCCCACCCACTGCCAGCACTTCACGCCCTGCCCTTCGGTAGACACATGGGCTGAGAGCTTTTTTCAAACCCACCATCCTCTGAGGATGGGGCTTAGAGCAGGGCATGCAAAGGGTGTGGCTGTTTGAGACTGGGAACATGTAAACTTTCCTGCCCTCTCCAGGAAATGGATTCGCATAGTGTGAAGCCATGTGCTTGTGTAGATGTATTGTTTAACACATTTTCTCATCATCACATCATCCAATTTATGTTGTGATCGGATTTGTCGTAAATAAGCAGGTTGACAGGTGAGGTCATGATTAGCAGGGGCACTTCAGGTACCCTTACAGCATCCTTTTATACCAAAATAATATCGAATTCACTGGACCCTCCACGGGGTGCTGGCAGCAAGTCGGAAAAGAGGTTGCAGTGGCGCTTGTCAATCAGCCGCACAGATGCCGTTGGAGCGAGCTAGCACGGGTCACAGGGGGCAATGAACCTGGGCATAGGGGGTGCCTCTGAAGGTGGAGTTGGGGTCTGTGGCATCCTAAGGGCAGCCGGGCCCCCTGCACAAGAGCTCCAGTGGCAGGGAGAGCTCCTGGTACGGAGAGGGAAGGTGGGGTCCTCCCATAAGGAGGGAACCCACAGGGCCGGACTGGGATCCAAAACCGGCCCTGGCAAAGTGCTCGGCCGGCCCCCCCCCCCTGGGGTTGGATGTGCCGCTGAGCTCTTTGCCGGGGCCGGTTTTCGGCCGATTTTGTTACAGGGCCGATTTTGCAGCTATGCTGCAAAAACGGCCCTGTAACAAAAACGGCCCCCAGGGGCCCAAAACCAGCCCCCACCCTTGCGGCGCACCGGGGGATTGCCCGGTGCCCGCAACGGCCAGTCCGGGCCTGGGAACCCATCCTATGGACAGAGGGTTTAAGAGGAAGGGACACAAAACCAGTTTTGATCTCCCTCGAACAGTTATGTTTTTCTTGGTTGCACAGGAACAAACTAGTTATGGCTAGGTAGCTCCCATGTACTAGAGTCTCTGTTAAGGGTCTCTATTGTGAACACAAATGTAAATACTGTGGTTACTGTCCAAATTTAGATGATTTTAAAATGTTTGTGTGTGTGTGAAATGAATACGTCCTGGGGTCTTTCGACCCCAACTCAAAGAGCCAGATACTGGTTGGTTGGGTGGGAGCGGTACAAAGCACCATCTTACATTTTTGACATTAATGTACTAAGCATCCTGGCTCTTGTAGCTAATTTTGCATAGCATCGAAGCCTGTTGCTATGGTTCTTCCTGCCTATGAACCTTCAGGCACAATGAGACAATTTAGTTTCTATAGACATCTGAAGACTTGGCTTTTTGTTGGATAAGGGTTACCACCCAACTATACCTCTTTGTTTTAGGTCACTTAGCACCAGGAAGCTTTTGGGTTCACAGTGCTCTAAGTGGGTGAGACCTATTGAGAACAAAGTTCCCAACCTTTTTTAGAGTCCTCTACTTTTTGTTAAAAACAACCATTCCTGAATCTTTGGTGACATTGAAATGCTTTTGACTTTACAGGAATGGTGGGGTCTTCTGTACTGTGACGCCAAGGGAGAGACAGACAGCAAAAGAAGAAGCACGCCTTTTCTCCAGAATGCCAGGTACTTGAAAGAAATGTAAATCTGTGCAATTGGTTAATCAGCCAATCTAAAGGCTGCTTGGGAGCCACTGTGTAGCTTTAATCGACTGACCAATTTGAAGCTCCATAGTGACAAAGATGTGTTCTTTTTGAGAGGTAAGGTAGCGATGCTACCATCTCAGTTCTGCAGTGCATCCTTATAATAGAAACGTATAAAAATGTTTTGCATTAGATGCCTTCTGATTGTACATCTTAAGCACTGGATTATTTTATACCTTTAGCGGCAGCCTATTTTATACTGTTTAATAGAATTTTAAAATAATGACTTGCATATTCACAGTGCTTTCAGTTGCAGTCTGGGACCTCTGGAAACGATTAAAACACATGTCACTATTCCCCACTGCGCCAACAAGGATTTTGTTTTTTGACTGCCTGGTTATGTACAGACATCTGCAATGATCGCATTACCAAATAAGCTTTCAGAACGTAAAAGAGTGCATTTCCCACTGATTAATTTAACTTGCATTTATTTTTCATTTAAGGCACGCATTATATTTTAAATGCATTACCTAAATGTGAAAGCGCAACAAAATAATTACAGAACATTGTGCTCTTTTTAACCACATCTCAGACTCTCTTACTCTGCTCCACACTCACTGACTCCCACCCTCATTGCATGCAGGATCACAATTCCCATATTTTTAATGCATGTAAAACCATTGGGTAGTCATGTACTCTGTTTCTAAAATTCATACAAAAATAAAACATATTGGTTGTTTGTGAAATATTCTATATGCAAACACAACATTTTGCACATAAACACTATTCTCTTTTTTTGCTTTATTCTTCTAGTTTTGTTGTAGCAGTCAATTGATTTACATTGTTGTGCTTTAAACGTTATTGTAAATCATGCTGCTGTACACTACCAAAATGTAGGATTGTGGTTGGTTCCTAGACAGTCGCTGTTTACCCAGGAGATTCATAGCTAGTACCTGAGACTAGCCTCATATTAGTTTAAACCTACACATCACTACACCTTCTTCCCATAACATCACAGAACTCTAATAAATAACAAGAATGTTTACTTAGTTCACAGAAAGTGTCTGCATTGGGAGATATGCTGCTAGAGACGACAGCTTTAGAAATATTCACTCTATGTTTCTTATCTCTGCTGGTAAAAGTTCCTGAACTAAATGAGTCTCCAAAAATATTTCTTTTTATATGTTGGCATTATATATTTAAAACACTCCCAGTCTGTGAAAAATGTGCAGTCTATGCAGCTCTCACTATGTTTTAAAGCTAATTGGTTTGCTTGATTTACAATATTAATTAGTTTAAAATATTGTGTAATTAACTATCTTTGAATGTAGCAGTTTAAAAGGTATACAGGAATAGATTTTTATAGCCACTAAATGTACTTTTAAATATGTTGTATCATATCCTTATATTCAACTTACAATAGCAATTATTTTGACACCAGTGAATATTCACACAGGGCCGCTACAACTCTCCACAAGAGGAAGTGGAAAAGCGAAAAGAAAACAAGCATTGGCATAGCCAATAGGTCTCGCCTTTGGGATCTTTTAAGTTTTTAGTTATGGTTTATATTATTGTATGTGAAAGTTCTAATAAATGTGTAACACTTTCACATACAATAATATAAAACATAACTAAAAAGTGAGAGCGAAACCTAAAAAAGAAATTTAAAAAAAGATCCCGTAGTGAAGGACGAGTTTGCGGGTGGAGCAGGGACTTTATCAGAGTCAGGCAAAACGTATTGAAAAGCACCAGACGATAGAGCCGGGAAGGCGTTGACTAAAGTAAAAGTAAAATTAGATTTGACTGACATTAGCATGGCCACCGCTTCAAGAGAGGGCTAAACCGCTGTCTGAGGCATAACGGCGCACTCTAAATGTTCCGTCGTCACAGTGTTAAAAAAAAATAACTCTGTTTAATCATTCTCCTGCCCTCTTAAACGCATTTTTATGACTTCGGCGCGCCCCCGTTTGTGTCAAGAATGTCTCTCATCTACTGCGTTCTGGTACCAATGCCTTTATTGTTGCGGTGGGAAATTGGAACGTCATTGATTATTCAGATGGACGTGCACCTGTTGAGGGACCAAGAAAGCAGTGTAATACTTAATCAATTTGTTGGTCAACTGTACGTGAGGATGAAATGGCGCCTTTCTAAATTAGAGCTTGTTTAATGGAACAAAATATAAACTGGCTAATTAGTGAAAAAGCAGCATATTTGCTCATTCACATTAATGTGCACACAGCAGTTTATAGGAGTCAACCTCAAGCACGTGCCTTTCAAAGATGGTAGCTAATAGTTACGGAAAAGACTGATGCACTATTTGTCCACAAAGAGGCAAAAGAGAGTGGGGGGGCGAGCATCTCGTGCTCATTTTCAAGCACTGCACTTGTGCCTGTGGCGCGCCCCTGCTCGCTCCTGCAAGGATGGATGCCGCCACAAGCACAAGTGTGTGCTTAAAAATGTCCAGAGCAATGGCTATAGAGCCCGGACCTCCCAGCATGCTCCTCGCCCGCCAAGACAGTTGGTACGACCCACCATCAAATTCATACCTTAGAGAAAGAGGTGGGTGTAAAACGGCCATGTTTAATTATCAACATTTCATAAACATGACTAACAATACATATTACAAATTGATAATTGATAAGTCGGTGCGGAGTGGTGGTGTCCGCACGTCGGGTGTAGGAGAGTAAAGAGACCGGGGCAACGACTCCCAGAGCCTAAATAGTCCTGGGTCAGTCCCCGCCCTCTCCCGCACCGGATGCGCGTCACCCCTGACCCAGAAATGGATCCCGGCCAGTTGCCCCCCGGGCGAGCCGGCCACCTACTCTCTCAAAGGCGTGGCGAGGAGCCGGGAGGCCGGGCCCTAAGTGCCCCGCTCGTCGAGCCTCGCGCTTGGCAAAGGTCCTCTAGGCGAGATCTAAAAATGAAATGTCCAAAGAGCAACTCCTTACCCATCAAAACACAAATCTATTAGTTTTAAAAATATGTGATCTGTCTGTAACTAGGTTCCTGTACATCTGAAAACAATCTACTCGCATACATTTAAATGGAGTAGTGACAACAACATGTTACTATTTTAAAATTAAGGTGATATTATGTGACAGAGAAGATGGGTATCCCGGGACTGAATGAAAAGGGGTGTACTTAGGTAAGGATCCCTCTCTTTAACAATTTTAGCCTGTTTAAAATATATTATGCCTTAAATGACTACCAATATCTACCCTCACATATTTTTAACCACCTGATTTAATTTCTGTTTTATCAGGACAGTGCTCATTTACTTCAGCCTGCTCCACAGGAGAGGCTTTATATTTAACAATTTATATTCTAACAAAACATCATTAACACTTGCCTTACATTGGTTTTGAATATAGAATGTTAGTGCTCTGGTTTTTCATTAGAAATGTATAGTGAATCTACAGTAGAAAACTTGGGAATCTACTGAACAACTGCTGCTTGCATTGGAAGTACTTGTTTCACTCAGCTTGCAGACTTTGTTTCTGACATGGATGTGTTAGATATTTGAGAATTTACACAAAACAGCTGTATAGAGCACTAGCCATAGTTTCTATGACAAAATGAAACCTCTCATTTTGTTGATTTAATGCAGTCTAAGAATGCAGTCTCCTCGGGAAATGCTTCCAGTTCTGCTGCTCCATGGTGCTGCAACATGGAACTCAAGAGAGCCTCACAATTGTAATGAATATAGAATGTTATCACCCTTATTCATTAAAATGGTCCGCTGCTACTGTTATGAAAAAAAAAAATGGTCCGCTGCTGCTGCAGTAGAACACAGCGCGAATTCCTCCACAATGGCGGAGGAATGTCGCCCCACTGCCTGGCTCCGAGCCAGCAAATGAAAAATAAAACGATGTTCTAGCATTGTTTTATTTTTCATTTGCTGGCTCTGAGCCAGCTTGTGCAGGGAGGATCATGGCATGGGGAGGAGACGCGCTATGTGAACTCCCTGAGTGTGCATATGTGTTTGGCCGGTTGTCGAAACCCCAACAGAATCTCTGGTCTGAGCGGAGCGTCTTTGCAGCCAGCTCAGGCCAATCCCCGTGCTGCTCTCATAGCATGAGAGCAGTGCGGGGATTGCACAGGGAGTCCGCGACGCTGGCCCAATGCTTGCCAGGACCAGGAAGGACACAGGCGCTACGCAGGAGGTGGGCGGTGGCTCCAGGTAAGTATTTCTTTTTTCTTTTTCACTATTAAATCCTGCCCCCGCGCGCTCTCCCTCTAATGCTCCCCCATGCCACCACCCTACACCTCACCAATTCTTTACTGTGGTGGCGGCCCCTGGTAGATCACCACGGTATGCTGCTGCTGTTGGAAGTACCTGTTTTACTCAGGATGACAGTCTTTTCTCTCACGTCTGAGGAAATTATTTGTGAAATTATAGAAATTGTATTCTCATTTAGCTTATGGAGCATTTTCCATAACTTGTATGAGGGAATACTGATTTCTCTCATACATGGTTTATCAACTCCCTGATGAGTGCCCGCTCTTTTCATAGGTTAAAATCACCTTAGAACTCATCACAGTTCTTAAAATGAGTACGATACCACCAATAAATGATTTATTGTGTGACTAAAATCCATTATCATCATTTATATTTGTTCATTCTTGTTTTTGATGCCCCTCAAAACTAGGCATTCATTTTAATTCATTTCAGTTTTAAAAATGGATACGCTTTATCACCAAAAGAGGAATTCCAACCTATATTCCTCTTGTAACATTCTCCCTAAGCAGCCCCATGAGAAACACACAATGTACCAAACCATTTTGTGAATTTCGTTCACAAGCTTAAGAGTATGGGACCTGGTATTTGACCAGGGTGGAGTAGGGCCCCTTGCTTCTCCTCCGGAGCAGTGCTATAGAAACCAGTGCACAGATAATATTGCTTTAAAAATTGTCCGTATGGCAGTTGACCCCCTTGCCTTCTCCCTAACTTCATTGCATCCCTTGCCTGGCCCTCGCCCCTGCACAAGCTCCCTTGCCTGACCTTGCAGGCCCTGCCTGTCCTCAGAAAGGAGTCTCCTGCTGACCCAGCTGCTGGGGCAGGTGCACTGCGCACAGAAAAAGTCTCCTGATGGATGGCAGGGGCCTGCTCTTCCTCCTAAACGCTGTCATTAATCACGAGCGATCCGTGCCCTGGGCCTGTGTGAGGTGTGGAAGGGAGGGGAGGATGTGCGCTCCCTGCCCCCCTGGAGACCCCGACCAGGGCCTGCTAATCACTGCCACTAATTGCATCCCAAGCTCACCGCCTTGAATCTTAATTAATGCGTGCAGCGCTCAGAGCCTCAGCCCTGCACAGATCTCCCGCCATCAGCCTGGTGCGTAGAAACAAACAATGCACAACAAGCACGTGCAGCCGCCTTCTGGAGGTGGGTGAGAGAAAAAGTGGAAATATGTTGAGAGGAATGGACGGGATCATGAAAGCATGCACTGGGTGAGCTAGGGTAGATGGATCCTATGTCGCTCATTCTGATATTTGCAGTCACACCCGGCACAGGTAAGAGCGGTGGGGCGGGTTGGGGGAAGTCGACATACACCCAGTGCTTTAAATGGGAAAAAATAAGTGCAGGTACTCTTACAATGAGCTATGAGTGTAGCAAGTGGGCGGGGCTAGGAGCGGGGCTAAGGACGAAGACATATAAGGCACTTCTACTATGTCAATCAATCAATCAATACATTTGTAGAGCGCGCTACTCACCCGTGAGGGTCTCAAGGCGCTGAAGGGAGAGGGGGGTTGCCGCTATTGCTCGAATAACCAGGTCTTGAGGTGTTTCCTGAAGGTGAGATGGTCCTGAGTCACTCGTAGGTGTGCGGGGAGGGAGTTCCATGTTTTGGCTGCCAGGTAGGAGAATGATCTTCCTCCGGTGGTGGTTCTGCGAATCCGTGGGACCATGGCTAGTGCGAGGCTGGTGGAGCGGAGCTGGCGGGTGGGGGTGTAGAACGAGAGGCGGTTGTTGAGGTATTCGGGGCCCATGTTGTGATCCTCTTGCTGACGGGGAGCCAGTGCAGGTTTCTCAGGTGGGCGGATATGTGGCTGTGGCGAGGGGTGTCGAGGATGAGTCGTGCGGAGGCGTTCTGTATGCGTTGAAGGCGTTTCTGAAATTTGGCTGTGGTTCCTGCATATGGGGCATTCCAGTAGTCCAGTCTGCTGGTGACGAGGGCCTGGGTGACCGTCTTTCTGGTTTTGGTGGCGATCCACCGGAAGATCTTTCGGAGCATGCGCAGGGTGTTGAAACATGAGGACGAGACTGCGTTGACTTGCTTGGTCATTGTGTGGGAGGAGTCCAGGATGAATCCCAGGTTGCGTGCGTGGTCCGTGGGTGTCGGTGCGGTGCACAGTGTCGTGGGCCACCAAGAGTCGTCCCAGGCGGATGGGGATTGTCCGAGGATGAGGACCTCCGTCTTGTCCGAGTTGATCTTCAGACGGCCGTACTTCATCTATTCTGCGACATCTTTCATTCCGTCCTGGAAGTTGGCTTTGGCGGTGAGAGGGTCTTTGGTGAGGGAGAGTATCAGTTGGGTGTCGTCGCCGTAGGAGATGATGTTGATGTTGTGTTTGCATGCGATGGCGGCGAGGGGGCTCATGTAGATATTGAAGAGGGTTGGGCTGAGTGAGGAGCCCTGGGATACGCCGCAGATGATTTTGGTGGCCTCTGAGCGGAAGGGAGGGAGGCGGACTCTCTGGGTTCTGTCGGAGAGGAACGATGGCCTTTCCTTGGATCCCGGTGTTGTAGAGGCGGGTTATTAGGGTGCGGTGGCAGACGGTATCAAAGGCTGCCGAGAGGTCTAGGAGGATGAGAGCGGCTGTCTCTCCATTGTCCATCAGGGTCCTGATATCATCGGTGGCTGTGATGAGGGCGGGCTCGGTGCTGTGGTTGGCTCGAAATCCGGACTGGGATGGGTCGAGCGAGTTGTTTTCTTCGAGGAATGCAGTCAGCTGTTTATTGATGGTCTTCTCGATGACTTTGGCCAGGAAGGGGAGCAGAGAGATGGGGCGGAAGTTCTTGAGGTCTTTGGGGTCCGCTGTTGGTTTCTTCAGAAGGGCGTTGATTTCTGCGTGTTTCCAGCTTCCAGGGAAGGTGACTGACGTGAAGGAGCTGTTAATGACGTTCCGGAGGTGGGGTGCGATGATGGTGTTGGCTTTGTTGAAGATATGATGAGGGCATGGGTCGGAGGGGGAGCCGGAGTGGATGGTGTTCATGACGCAGGTGGTGTCTTCAGTGCTGATGGGGGTCCATGCACTGAGGCTGGTGGTGGGGGTCGTTGGTTTGGTGGCTGGAGGCGGAGTCTGGGGTCCAAAGCTGTCGTGTATATCTGCGATCTTGCAGTGGAAGAATGTGGTGAGGGAGTTGCAGAGGTCTTGCGACGGTGTGATGTCGTTGTTGCTGGCGCTAGGGTTGGAGAGCTCTTTGACAATGCTGAAGAGTTCCTTGCTGTTGTGGGTGTTGTTGTCCAGCCACTCTTTGAACGATGTCCTTTTGGTTGTGCGGATCATCTGGTGGTATTCGCGGGTGGCGCTCTTGAGGGCTGTCATGTTTTCTGATGTCCGTTTGTGGCGCCAAGCTTTTTCGAGGGTTCGGCATGATTTCTTTGCAATTTTGAGGGCGTCTGTGAACCATGAGGTTTTTATGTTGGTAGTTTTGCCTGGGGGTTTCTTCAGTGGAGCGAGGTCTTCGGCGCAGTTGGTGATCCACTGTGCGAGATTGTGTACTGCGTCGTTGGTGTCAGGGGTGTCGACAGATGGGTTCTGGTTCAGCGATGTGGTTAGCTGGTCTGTGGTGACTTTTCTCCAGCATCTGCGGGGGATCTGTAGTGTCTGGTGGTGGGAGGTGGTTTTCTTGAAGGTGAAGTGGATGCAGCTGTGGTCGGTCCAGTGTAGTCCGGTGGAGTGGCTGAAGGAGACATGGTTGCTGGTGGAGAAGATGGGGTTAAGCGTGTGGCCGGCGAGGTGGGTGGGCGGGTCCACCAGTTGCTTGAGTCCAAGGTTGGCAAGGTTGTCGAGTAGGGTGGTGGTGTTTTTGTCGTTGTTTTTCTCCAGGTGGAAGTTCAAGTCCCCTACGAGGATGTACTCTGGTGAGGCTAAGGCGTGCGGGCTGATGAAGCCGGTGATGGTTTCGCTGAATTGTGTCCGTGGGCCCGATGGTCTGTAGATGAGTGTTCCTCTGTGGGTGGTTTGGGGGTCCGTGTGGATCTGCAAATGTAGGTGTTCGGCGGCGGTGAGTTTGTCTTCGGCGTTGGTCATGACGCTGATGGTGTTCCTGTAGATGATGGCGATTCCTCCTCCAGTTTTGTTGACGCGGTCCTTCTGGGTAATTTTGTAGGCGTCCGGGATGGCTATGGCGATGTCGGGGGCCGAGGAGGCATTCATCCAGGTTTCCGTGAGGAAGGCGACGTCTGGTGCTGTTGTATCAAGGAGTTCCCAGAGTTCGATGGGGTGTTTGTGGACGGAGCGGGTGTTGAGGAGGATGCACTTCAGGTGGTTGTTGTTGTCGTTGCTGTGTTTGGTGGGCGGGGTGCAGGTTCGGAGGCAGGTGAATTTGCATGCTTGGCAGGTGAAGGGTCCGTGGGTGCGCCTGGGGGTGGCTTGGTGGCAGGAGGCAGGTCGTCCTGTGTTGAATGCGATGAGGGTGGCGGTGTCGTATCTCAGTCGGGTGCCCTGGCATCGGCTGGGGCCAGGGGTTCTGGCACCGGGCGCGGTCCGGGTGCGGACAGGCGCAGACGGGCTTGCCTTTTGCGTGCCAGCGGCGTGCCAGCGGCGCGCCCGCTGCCCGCGGTCTCCATTAAAGGGAGACTGAGAGGGAGGAGCAGCTGGGTGGCGGGAGCGGTGCGGCGAATGGGTTTGGTTGGGGCAGGGCCGCAGGGAGGCAGCGGCGGGAAAGTGCGGTGAGGATGAACGGCTCAGCGGCAGCTGGGACCGTCCCGGAGCTGGCAGGCAGAAGGTAGTGACAGCGAGTGCTGGAGCAGTACTGGGAGCCAGGTAGGGAAACCAAGAGACTGGCAGGCAGCAGCGGCGTGGGGGCGACTTAGCCTGAGAGCAGGGTCAGAGGTCGCTCCCTGCGCAGCCGCGCCGCCCCCTTAAGAGGGAAACCGGGAGGGAGGAGCAGCTGGGTGGCGGGAGCGGGCGGCGAATGGGCTTGGTGGGGGCGGGGCCACAGGGAGGCAGCGGCGGGAAAGTGCGGCGACGATGGACTGCTCAGCGGCGGCTGGGACCGTCCCAGATCAGGCAGGCAGGAGGTAGTGACAGCGAGCGCTGGAGCAGCGCTGGGAGCCAGGTAGGGAAACCAAGAGACTGGCAGGCAGCGTGGGGGCGACCTAGCCTGAGAGCCGATTACTTATATATTCTTAAGTGCGCAATCACAGAAACAAACAGCAATGCTCACACAAGCATTCCCAGAATGTACTTTAAAATACCTCCCTAGTGTCTGGATTCTCTCCCTCTTTCACTCGCTTTTCTCACTCACACACACACACAAACATGCGCAAACAAGCAGGCAAACACCCAGACACAAGCAGACAGACACTCATTCAAAAGACTTTGGTGGGATAAAGGCCATTTTACACTCCTTATCTCCCGCAGCTTTCTTAATTGCTGCTATTGCTGCTGTCAGCAGGATGCCTGGATTAGAGTGTGTGCACACATACACACCATGGTGTGAATTTGATTGACAGCATAGGGCCTGAATGGACCTTGCTCTGTCAAACACAGTGTGGTGGGGAACTCCAGACATTATGCGAATGAGCCCTGCCAAGTAGTTTAGAGGTGGCTCCGCTTGGGTTACAGAGGTGCTTTGGCTGTCAGACAGCCTCGTTCGTGGTGAGCTCTAGAAACAATAAGCCTACCTTTGATGCGTACCGGAACTCTCCTTGACAGCAGAGAAGTGCTGGTATTCACAGCGATAAAAATGATAAGTGCTGCTACTCAGTACCGGTGAGTACCGGTCCATTTAAAGCACTGCATACACCTGGATACGTTATATTAAATAAAAAATAAAAAACACTTACCTTGCGCTCGAAACATCGCTGAGTCGGCGATGCGGCGAGCGCAAGGTAAGTGGTTTTATTTAATTTTTTATTTCATTTAACTTATCTCATCATATGTCGACTTACCCACCCTGCCCCACTGCTCTTACCTGTGCCGGCTGTCACTGGATATTTGAGGCTGAAAAACTGCTGCTGGAAAGTACTGCTAGGAAAGGGTAGTGGTACTATAACGGGCAATTGCACCAGCGGATTCCAAGTGCCACAAGTCAGAATAGTCTCACCGCACACCCCGTGAGCACACCCCAGTGGAGCTGAAGGTAGTGCTTCAAATGGGACAAAAAAGAGTGTGAGAGGGCCATAAATACACACAGGTTATCATATCTGGGGGTGCCACATAAGAAGCGCTGTAAGGAGTGCCAGCTGGAACCAGGGGAATGACTTAATAAATGAAGACAAGAATTATCCGACAGATTTTTAACTAGAGAATGTGGCTTAAGCCAGTACAGCAGTCGGATATGTACCTGGGATGTATTGTGCATTATTTTCCGGGGACTCTTTAACTATAATAAATATAGCATGTTTTGTTTTGTGATTTAACTTTAACTTAAGGTGTGGTTCTGTCAGCAGTGTGTCTTACAACTATTGTTACACTCAAAACATATATTAGGAAGATTACAGTCAAAATAAATCATGGTGCGGAGCAGCATGAATAGAAAATCACCATCAAAATATCCTAAAATGCCATTGGTCTTACTCATTGTGCCAGAGTAGATTGCACATCAGAGTCAGTTTTAATAAGGTTAATAGGGTTAGTCCCACAGATTATTGAGCAGAATGTTGAACATTAATGCCATCAGGCAATGATCAAATGCAGAAAGCTAAAGCTGCCTAAAAGAAACCTCAGTCGGCTAACGCACCTGTTGTAGAGACATTTGTGACAGTGAATCCAAATATTCCCATCTCCCTCATCTTTTATGTATCGATTCGATGATGGTTTAAGAAACACAGACCACTGGTGGAGATGAGAGAAAGGTTCATGCCTAAATTGACGATGAGGGTTTGTCAAATGTTGAATATGTATATTCACCCGACCCTTCACTGCATTTGTGACTCTATTCTCTCACTCATGTTAACCGTACGCTCTCCTTTCCCCTGTGCAGCTCAGACAAGAAGAGCCTTTCACAGAACACTCTGTGTAGATAAATCCAACATCTTGGAAACGTGCAATGAATTTGCAGAAGCCCAACGGCAGCTATGGGGGTTGCAAACTTTTCAGTGCACAAATTCAAGTACATTAGTAGAAATTCTGCTGGCTGTATTGAGTGTGAGTTAGATTCATGAATAACACTGTCCTGAGGTGTAGACAACCTGCCTTTTCACATGACCCTTTTCTTGTTCTTTGCTTGACTGGGTGATGATGATTGAGTCTGCACATTGATAAACCACTCATGGGTTTTTAGTTAAAGTATTTCCTTTAATATAAGGAGAGGATGGCGAGACTCGTTATCTGGGTGCTTGTAAATACATGCAAAGGTTCTGTATTTAGTTCACAGGCCAGCAGCCTGCTTCTTTTTTTTTGCAAGACAAAGCTCCATAAGGCCATGGCCAGGGGGGCGGCTCCTCCACTTAGGCGGAGGAGCGTCGCCCCACTGCTTTCTCGCCGTGCAAGAAAGCCAAAACATAAAATGGTAATAACTTGCAGTTATTACCATTTTATGTTTGCTTTGCATTGCGGGAGGGCGGGGCTACTCTGCTCTTTGAGGCAACTTGGGCCGCCTAAACCAGTCATACGCACTCTGGCCTTCTCCATGCAGCCTGCATGGAGAGCATGGCCACCCCATTAGCCCCTGGCTGGGCACTGTCCCGATCAATCACAACATTGCTTGCAGCATTGTGTTTGACTTAGGGGGGAGCCTGGCTGCCTGCTTCATGTTCCTGCCGGAGGCAGGAGAGCAAGAGCAGAGAAGACGCGGGACCCGGCCAGAAAGGTAGGTTTCTAATTAGAAAAATAATAATTGTGATTTCCCCTCCTCGTGTGACCCCCCCACGTGCCCACCACCCCCATGCACTTGCCCCCACACACCTGCCCCCCACACACCTGCCCGCCCACGCACCTGCCCCCCAAGCACCAGCCCCCTACGCACCTGCCCCCCCCCACGCACCTGCCCCCGCGTCTGCCCCCCCCCTCGTGAACCATGCCGGCCGCTACTGGCCACAGCCTGCTGATCTGTGCATAAACCCACAGGGGCCTTTCACGAAGCCAGACAGTGGGTTGACGGCTCAGAGAGAGGAGATAAAGGAGGGATGTGTAGTCACTGCTACAGAAAAGCATCAACGGACAAAGGGGAGCTTGGAGGCCCAGGGAGAAAGAAATACGGTTCAGGCCACTTCTTTCAAGGGAGCCCAAGAGCAAGGATCACCAAACATCAGCCTTAGTATTCCATGGGAAGGAATCAGTGTGAATGACCCACACAAGGGCGGCCCAATTGTGTACCTTTAATGGCCTTCAAACTGACTATTCACTTAAGAGTTTTCACCATAAGTTAGGCGCTATAGTAAGACCGGGGAGTGATAAATAAGAGATGGGGAATTCTCCCACATCTTTTGTAGGTGCTATATCTAAAGGTGTTTCCGATTTGTCACAGGGATATTTCTCTTGTCTGTAACACCAAGACACAGACCCAGACCAGAAAGAAGTGGCGAGAGGTGGTGTGTGTGGCCTGTTAGCCACTGGAGCGCTGCCTTGTGGGGCTAAAAAGATGCAGGACACCGCTGGACATCTGTGCTCTGAGGGAACAGAGACAGATCTACGAACGTGTGTGGAGCAGGGCTTGGAACAGACAAGAGACGGCTGAATTGCGTGACCACCACGACCAAGCCGTATGTGTTTGTTCTACGAAAGGATCAGTGTTGGTTCATCTCTTGGTAGTTTCCAGAACACAGCACCTGTAATACTTTTCTTTAGAAGCAGACTCGTTGACCAGTTGTAACTGGTCTAGCACTGGGCTTGTTGAAGAATCGCTGTTGGAACTTTCCTAAGTCAGCTTACACGCACACAGAGGATTCAACTGGTAACTGAAAAGGAGGGGGTGACATATACTGGCCTAGACAGACTTAGAAGGACCCGAAGACACTGTGCCTGATGAGAAGACTGACACCAGAGACCTCCCCACAGGAACTCTGTTATGTTTGTAAGCAATTAACTGTGTCTGCCTGCACAGGCGACTATTGGCAGAGCCTCTGAACTGACTAAAGGCAAGAGGCATACTCAAAAGATAATGTGCTGTTCCTGTATATAGTGACTCAGGTTAACACTATTCCTGAGTCATATTGGTTGCCAGGTTAGACGGGATATTTTTATTCTCAGAGAAAGAGTCCTCTCCCACTCCCAGAGGTGCCATGCTTCATCATCGGGCTTGCTCCTCTTTGGGCCGGCGCTGCAATTCCCAATGTGCCCCTATATAGTGTCTCTTTGTCGGAGATCTTTTCTCTTTCTGTGTACCGTCCAGTGTTTGAGATATCCCTCAAAAGCTCACTGCTGACTGAATCTGCAGATTGGTGAACAAGAGATTAAAATTAACTAGGCTATCCCCCCAAGAATACTTCATTACGAGGGTCCCTGTCAAGAATTAAAAGATAAAGTGGGAATATATTGGGAAATTATGTTCCCTTATAATCACCTAAATGGTCAACATGTTTCTTGCCTAATTAGTCTCAACAGATCTATGGCAATTCTTCAGGACCAGATTTGGTGAACATTATTTCCCATAATAGAGAGAAAAGATCTCCAGTAAAGAGCCCCAATTTTTGTGAACCCGACTGTGATAGTATGTGTGGGTATGTTTTATGCTGGTTAGTTTATGTATCTTTATGTCTAAGTCTCACCCTAGGTGTGTGTTTCTTAAGTAGTTATCTGTTTGTGTTATGTGCCTGAGAGCCCAGAAACCACTGCCAATTCTGGAAATAAATAATGGTCAGCCTAGTAGACTGTAAAAAAGTCGGTATTCTTGTAGTGTGTGTGGACCTTGACCCAAAAGTATATATTGGACTGGATAGTATGACAGGGTTTGTGGCTTATCCATTGGTGCATGCATGTTCATTGCCCTACTATCATTCTGCAGTGATCAGGCTTTGTACAAAAGGCTGCGGTAGCTCTGCACTGATAGGCACAGAGAAGTAAACAAAAAAATAAGGAATGGTTTGGAGTGAAAACGGAAGTGATTAGATAAGATGCTGCTTGACTCACTCTGCCTCATCTTCTGCACCCTTAACTTTCAGCAGCCGTCAAGTCCCATCCACAATAATACGTGCAGTGACTCTGTGTGTATGCGTTCCTCATTGCACATCTATCATTTAAAACAAATTCTCTAAAACTGTAATAGGATATTTGGTTCTCAATCCTGTAATGTAGGCCACAGAAGCGATGTCATTTTGTTTAGAAAACGACATTGCTTCTGTGGCAAATGTGCCAAATCAGATTTTCTTAGATTCAGAAAAATTCTTTAGAACTGGCTTTTTCCATGTATTTGTTTACAAAACGACATCGCTTCTGTGACCTGCATCACAGGATTGAGAACCATATATCCTAATAGAGTTTTAGAGAATTTGTTTCAAAGGATTGCTATTTTGAGGGGATTAAGTTGCGTTTCTGAATGCGGGTGAACGCAGCAACCAGCAAACTGGGAAGTTGTTTTCTTGGTAAAACAGAGAAGTTCAGCACACGTAGCCCACTTCTCTATTTGTGTGCTAGGAAAAATCAATTTCTTTCCCAGCACCAGCAAGATTGCCCCATAAATCCAGGGCACAAGTCCTAAAAAAAGAAGTGGGGGGACGCTCCAAGTTAGGTGGTGTCACAGGAAGTGACGTCACGACAGGAAGTGACGTTACGAATCGTAGTCCCCTCTTATTACAGGGAGACCTGCTTCACTTGGGGGAGGGGGGGCGTTAACCCACTGTGGAATGTAGCATCATTCTCTGTGTGTTTTTGGGAGCGATTCTGTGAAAAGCTCTGTGAATGACCCACTCTGGGTCATGTTTTTCATTTCTAGCAGCCACAGAGTGGAACTGACCCCGCTGGAGTTGGCAAGCCAAGCAGACAGCTTTTCGTGTCACGGCTGTGGCGGCACACACAATGGCTGCACAGTGCAGGCCTCGGCACCAGTGTTTCCCTCCGGGCGAATGTCACAGGACAAACAGCCTCGGCAGACAAAATACATGATGAGCAGCATCCTCACGCAGGTGAAGGATTCGCATCCAATTTCCAAAAATGTGCACACAGACTCGTACTAACAGTAAATGTCAGTCGTATAATTTGTGTATTGCAAATACAAACACTCACCTTTCCTCCCTCCATCTAGCGTGCACAAGATTGACAGCCAGCCCTGTACTTGAGAGATCGACGGGGCGGCCGTGCAGGCATGTAACGCCATCATTGTAAGTCCAGCTTTTGGGAAGGGGGGACGGCGTCCACCCGGTAAAATAAGTGGTGGGACACCGACCACCCGCGTTGTTCCCTGACTCAAGCCCTGCATAAATCTTCTCACTTTGAAGTCAGAGAAAGGAAAGTAAACACCAACCTCCCTTGGAAGACAGAACCTGGCATTTGACCTCTGTCTTTAAACGCACAGCAAATATGCGAATATAAGAACAAGATTTAAAGGCCTTTTTACAGAAATTGAGCACTGGTGCAAGAATACAGCAAATAGGGATGGGGCAACGGAAGGGAGGAACTCAAGCCGGACAGCTTAAAACAAATAGAGACAGCAAATAGAAAGCAATCAAATGTGAGTTACAAACCACAAAGTCAATGGTAAGCAATGGTTGAAATGTATTGCCAGGGAAGCTTTCCGAATGTCCCCAAGATGTCATTAACAAACCAGACAGCTGCACTGTCTGGTAGGCTTGACCTAAAAAAAAATGACCCACACATTTTATGAGAAAACTCGTAGGGTGTCAGGGTAATTTATTTTCTATTTTTCAAAAACAAACTCCAACTTTTCTGCGCAGAAGTGGAAGTGTGGGGTTACTTGTTACTGCTGCAAACGGAAAACAAGAGTTTCAACCTTCTTTTGGACTGGGTCTTCTTAGGCAGCCAAAAATAGTAGTTGCATTGCATTCTTTGTCCTGAAATTACCTGTATTTGGTGTTTCATGAGAACATCGTGAAACCGTGTCCTCTTGTATTTCGTAGGTAGGTGCCGTTGTCATTTATAGAGCATAAATCTAGCTCTTATTTGCAAGGTGTTTCTCCGTAGAATAGAAGCAACTCATTTGGTATTCCTAGTTTTATTACCTCTTAAAATTGAATCATAACTTGGGGACTTGAAAGAGAGGAGATAGAAATTCGTGCTGAGAGTACATGTCTGCGGGAGTGATTGTAAACAATGCACCCACCATCTGGTACTTACATCTGGAGCCTTAGAGAAACCATAGGCCCCGCACAAAACAAATAGACTAGCCTACCTATAATTCAAATACTGCCCGATTTTGAGTTATAAATGTGTTCATGGTCTATGGTGACGTGGAACAGGAACCTGAATCCAAAATGATATGTCAGTTCCTGGGTTGTTTCCTCAATGAGTTATTCTTTGTGCTTGAATATATTGCAGTTGATGTGTTTAGAATGGTGTTACAGTACAGAAATAATAAGTTATATAGTGAGCTAAATCGTATTTTTCATCCTTCTGTAACAAAACACACCCAAGATCAGGACTAAAGGTATCAGCTTTCAGCAGTTACCCTTTGTTTGTTGTCAGGGTATTAAAGGCAGTTACGCTGCCATCACGAAACAATCAGAGATGAATCCTTTATTTCAGTTAGCTCAGTGATTGTACTTTGGGGTGATGCCTCTCTGATTTGCTTGGTGATTTGACAGAAAGTTGACCCAATGGGCATTATTGTCTGACGTGTTCAGTTGTCTGATCCTGCACTACTCCTTGCGTGTACGTACAGTTGTTGCCCTCAACACAGAAGCATTAATGTCCAGGATTAGTGTCATTTGATAGTTTTAGGGTTTAAGCTCCTCAATATTGAAATATATTCACGCTTTCATTCATTGGTGGACTCAGATCGGACTACTAGCGTCTAATAGAGGCTTTTTGTCTGGATCCTGCAGTGATCTTCTAGCAGAATCAAAGGTGAGTTGCAAGTATTCCTTACTGCCTGGGGTACTGTGTACTGTGTCTGAGTCCTGTGACGTTAGGCTTCCCGAGTCCATTTACTCTCTTAGGTAGCGCTCAATGTCTACTAAGGTTAAGTTACATACAGTATAAGTCATTTATTGTAGATATGATTGTCCACTTATACATATTGTGGTTATTGGACTGGTTGAGGGTGCTGCTTCGTAGTTCTGGAAGAAGAAACATATCTCATTGGGATGTATGACGTTACAACGCATACTTTTACACCGCCTACCTTTACATCGCAAGTTTTACAACGTATACCTTTACAACGCATAGTGCTTTTAGGCGCTGGATAGTGAATAGTTTAATTTACTATTCCAAATCCAGTCCCCGTGGATAGTAGGGAAGGTGTTGGATAGTACATAAAACCTATTCCCTATCCTAGAGCGCCCCCCAGCGCAATGCGTTGTAATAGTTTGCGTTGTAAAAGTTGCATCGTAAAGGCACTGCGTGGTAAAAGTTGCGTTGTAAAGGATGTTTACCATCTCATTGACATGAATGAATCAGTGCTGTGAACGTAACTATAGCTTTTGACACGTAAACTATTCGATCTTACTAGATTTGCTGAACTTGGTATCCAGGATTCCGCCATAGGTTGGCTTAGGAAATCTGTAACTAACAAATGTTTCCGAGTTAGACTGGCTCTGTGTAAATCCTCTCCTAGGAAATGTTCTTGTGGTGTTCCCCAAGGTTCTATTCTTTCACCACTCTTTTGAACTTGAATGTAATCCTTTTGGCTCGGCTTATCAAATCCTTTGGACAAAGAATCTTTCTCTATGCTGTTGACACTAAATAATTGCTCATTTTAAAGGTAATGACACCAACGCTTCCTCAAATCTTTGACTGCTTAGCGCGTGTACATCATTGGATGAACATCAACCATCTCAAATGAAATGGCTATAAAAAAGAGATTCTTGGTCCCACTAAACCTGAAGTATTGGTATCAACCAATTTTTGGCACCTAGCTTGTGCCTCACCCTCTTGTTGGCTCGGGTAGTCACGGATCTCAATGTAAAAATGGACGATTTCTTACCTTTAACTGAACAAGTAGTGGTAGTGGTTAAATCATGCTTTTCCAGATGCACTGTCTCAGACAAGTACTCCACTTGTTTACTCCTGCTGGAAAAATTATAATCCTGTCCACATTAATTTGATCACATTTAGATTATTGTAACACCATCTACCTGGGATCACCAACACTCTATATTAGGAGCTTGCAACTGATACAAAATGTAGCAGCCAGGCTAGTTAGCATTGTTCATTGCAGCTACCATATCTCTCCAAATTTGGCCTGACCTCACTGGCTGCCAGTGAAAGAGAGAATCAGGTGTACATCCCTATGCTTGGTCCAAAAGGCAGTCTACTAGCCTAGTGGTTCTCCTCTTGAGCCCCGTTTCAGGCTGTATCTTCCCACTCTCACATTAAAGTCAGCTTTTGATTTATTTACTGATCCCAAAGTTTTGCTGTAAGGCAGTCGGCGGGCAGTCATTTTGTGTCACAGATCCCCAGAACTCGAATCTACTGCTGGACTCACTCAAGGACAAATAAGATCTTCTTAGATTCAGAAAAACTCTTTAGAACTGGATTTTTCCCTGAATTTAATGGTACATGAGTCAGTATATGATCTGTTTTAGCACCAAGTTACCCCTGTGGCCTGATAGTTTGCACTCTGTAAAACAAAGCATAAAAATATCATTTGAGAGCCCAGCACCTTGGATATATTCGGAAATGTCCAATGTGCTGAAAGTCTGTACCATTGAAGTTTATGGAGGATCTCTGTTAGTATCGTGTAAAGACAACACATTTTTTAAAGTTAAACGGCATGGCTTACTACTGGTGCCCAATACAATGTCTTAACACAATATTGGGTTATTTTGTGAAATTAACCGAAGTCAGAATCAAGTCAAGCAAGAATATCCCAGATCTTACTGGACTGTGGTCAAAATCTTACAGTTCCACTCAGGTTGTAGATTTTCCTGGCACATACAGATCAGAGTACGGTTTCACTGTAGGTTACTGAGACCAACATCTTAAGATCCACCAGATATGTTAGAAAAACTTAACGCTTCCCTGTACAAATGGGAATAGTCTACAGATAACGTAAAATTATGCATATGGTTATAACTTTGACACCATTGGTCGCAGGCTAAAGCTAAAAATTCTAATAGAGAGGCGATGCAGGGGGTCCTGGCTGCCTCATAGTAAGTGTTAAGAACTCCATGGAATTTTGGAACCAGTAACTCGTGCCCAAAAGTTGATAGTTACCCAGATTCAAAGGTTTTGAGTTGACAATAGTAGGGGTTTGCACTATTTCCAGCCCCAAAAAGTAATTTGTAAACACAGCCTAAAAGAAGTTCATCAAATGGATCTCAAAGACTGTGCCTAACAGTTCATGATCGGGGGATCGCCTGTCATGTATTTCTGCATCGTCTATTAGGGTCAGAGGACACTTCTAGACGCAGGCCAGCATGGTACTCACACCATGCTGGATGGAGGACAAGGGTTGCTGGAAATGTTGAAAGGGGCATCCTTGCGTAAAGGAATGTGTTACTCAGTGGTGTGGAGGAGCATATTCACCAGGGGTGTGGCTTCCACTGGGGCCACTGGTGCAAAGGCACCGGGGCCCACTGAACTAATTTATAATTCAAACAGCAGCCAGGGGGGGCTATTTCCTACCTTGCACTAAGGCCCATGGCCCACTGGCTACGCTACTGATATTCGCCAGACAAAATGACTGCTCCGAGGCAGCTCACCAGTGTTTTGCTTTCCCTGGTTTACTGTCCACCGTCCATGATGAGGAGTCCCTGAAGAGCTTTGAGCTTACCCAGGAGTTAGCTGAAGTGTTGACACTAAATATACTAAAGGGCAGTTGGAGGGCAGATAGCCGAGGGGCCATGGACTTTACATTGAGGACTGGATTGGAAGGCCTGACTCCTGGGGTGAAGCCACACTGAACCACCACCAAGTGAGAATCCCCAGGCCCAGCCAGTAATCTATTCAGAAGGATGCTGCAGGGAGCGAGCCAATTCAGTAACAATTATATGGGGGTGCTTTTGGGATTTTCCTTGTAGCAACATTATCCAGGGGTTCTGCAAGAGAACACTGTAGTCCTGTCAGGTGATGCCTTGAATTAAAGGCCGCCTGGACACGCCAGAAAAATGGAGGAAGCGTCAACGGAAATGAAATGTGACAGGATGTGAAAGGTGGTACAAACAGCTGGTGGCTTTCATTCATATATCTTATTTGAGACGTGATGTGGGGATATAAATCTTTTCTTATATTGAAATTGTTTTATTTCTTGGCGCGTTGGTGTTTTGAAACCCAGGGAATTTTGTGAGGTAGGGCCTGCATTTACTACAATTGCGGCAAAAAACACCTGTCAACATCGCTGGTGTTTGTTACAAAAAACAACGACACTTGTGTTGCCTTCATTTCCTTTGGGAGTGGGGCTCTTTCATGGGGTTTTGTCAGTCGGGTGTTTTCACTAGGATGTTTGCCCTCGGTATCCTCTTTGTTGTGATTGCTGTAATAATTCATTCAGCACACAAACATGGCATTTCCACCCAGCTGCGGTTTGTGCAGGCAACAGCGGTGGGGCCGCTTAAGGGGGGATTTCGAGGGACGATGCTGAGGGAAAAGTAAATAAATAAATAATGTACCCTCGGCATCGTCCCTCAAAATAGCCCCTTACCTGGCCCCACTGCTGTTGCCTGCACGGACCACGCGGTTTCCACCCTAGCTAGCCCTACTTCTAGCCCCCTCCTTCAGACGGCAATAAACAAGCATTTACAATGCAATGGTCTCGGCATTATTAAAGGTAGAGCTATTGGCATTGCTCATGACATTTTTTTCATTTTTTTTTAAAACATAAATAAATGGTACTGTCATTTACAATGGCAATAGGTGAGCATTAGAGAGTAGTAGAGAGTATTCGCGCACACAAAGCCAAACACACACACAGAAAGCCACACACACACACAGAGAGCCACACACACACACAGAGCCCCACACACACACACACACAGTGCCCCACACACACACACAGAGCCACACACACAGCGAGCCACACACACACACACACACACACAGAGCCACACACACACACACACACACACAGCTCGTGCCTGGCGGGAGCTGAGGCATTATTACCCACAGAACTCTACGCAATCAACCTCTAGTCTTGGAAAGAGTCAGTAAACTAGAGCGTGAACCCCAAAACTCAGCCGGAGATGGAAAATGATGGGCTCCAAGCCAAGAGCTACCTGTGAGCGCAGCTACAACAGCGGCGCTTCATTAACCTCGTCATCCTTCACGGAGAGCTGCACCTCGGGGATGGCCGAGCAGCTCCTCTGACTGAAAGAGAATTGGGGGGAGTGGGGGAGTATCCCAGGCAGAAGTGCGAGGCGCTCTCTTACCTCACTGGCCCATCTCCGGAGGCCCGGGTACTGGGCTGTGTGTCAGGCGGTGGAGGACAAAGCTGTGGTGCCTGCAGCGCTTAGCTTAGCTGTGCTTTCCGGGGATCATCTGCTCCCACTCCCCGCAGGTGTCTGTGTAACGACACATCAGGTGTAAAGCGGCCACTCTGGTTGTGCGTTAGTCTATCACAAGAGCACTCGTAATGCGTGCGACACACAGGCACACGGATCATTACTGCTTGCTGTAAAGGCATGGCATTGCCGTCAGTGACAACAAGTGAAGATTCTGTAATGGCATCACTGTACATTATGCACACCGCAATGTCATCAGTGTCCAAGCTGCACACTTGTAACTTCATCATACTGCGCACTTGTAATGCCATCATAGTCCAAGATGCACGCTTGTAACGTTATCATAGTGCACGCGGGTAATTTCATCACTGCCCATAACGCACGCTTGTAATTTCATAACGCATGCTAGTAATTTCATTATAGTCCATGATGCACATTTGTAATGCTATCGTAATGCAGGCTTCACATTTCATCATTGGGAAAAAGTAAAACCACAAATTCTAGATTTCGAAGAACATTATGAGGATGGATTGAACTAGTCATTTGCGCCTGAGAAAGTGTCATCACTGCTCCTTTTTAGGAAGAAGGGAACAGGGCAGTCTAACAGACCGCAATTTGCTCACGGGCGGCTTACTAAATTGTAGATCTCTCGGTAAGCATAGCGGGGAGATTGCGGAGCTCCTCCTTGATGAAAAACTTGACATATTATTTCTCACGGAAACTTGGCTAGGACCAAATTCAGACCCTGATATAGTGGAGGCCATACCCCCGGGTTACACGATAGCGAGAAACGATAGACCTGAGGGAAGGGGAGGCAGGATCGCAGTCATTACAAAGGCACCCTACGAGTGCTCCCTCCAACCAGTTTTGGTGAGCAACAGTGAGGCAGGGCACTTTGTTCTAAAACTTAGCCCCAAATCTACCATTCCAGGTATCCTCCTTTATAGACCTCCTGGGACACTTGGGAATTTCAAAACTAGTCTTTTAGACAACATAGCCCATTTGGCGATTAGGCGAAATAAAGTTCTTGTGCTTGGTGATTTAAACCTGCATTTTGAAGACGCCCTGAATAAAGAGGCGATGGAATTATGTCAGGATTTACAGTCACTATTACTGGATCTCAAGTCGTCTGTCCCTACCCACCTACGAGGTCATTTGTTAGACCCAGTGTTTGCCAGCTGGGATGGAGTAGAGGTGGGAACCCCTCTCCCAGTTCCCTGGTCTGACCATTCACTGGTGCCTTTTAATATGGTCTTATCCATTGAAGACCCGTTGAAGGAAGAGACTAAGAACTTCCCTAGCAGGAAATGGAAAAATTTCTCGCAGGACACTTTTAACCAGCTGCTTAGGAAAGGGGGCCCCCCGGGAGGATTAGACAGTGAAAACGCTAGTAAAAATCTAAATGAGCGCATTCTACTGGCATTAAACAAAGTGGCACCTTTCTTAACGAAAACCTCGGGTAGGAGAGTGAGCAGATCTGCCCCCTGGTTCACCTCCGACTTGCAGAGGGCCAAGGCAGACTGCAAAAGAATGGAAAGGAGCTGGAGAAGAGAGTATAAATCACAGGAGCGGAAGCTCTATAGGGAAGGACAGAGGAAATATCACAGCTTACTCAGAAGAGCTAAAGCCGGCCATTATAAATGTTGGACCCGGCCTCGTGGCGTGGTCCTACCCCTCCCGCATGGCGGGCCCCGGACGACATCGGCCCTCCATCCAGCCCGGGTCGCCCTCGGGCACACCTCTGCACGCCCTCCAAACCACCAGATCCGCCACCCGGCGGCCCACGACCACTGACACGGCACACTCGGGCCGCCCCAGCATTACCGGTCCGGTGCCCACCCCGGACCCTCATTCCAGGCCCGACGCCATCTTGGGCCCATCACGTCACAGACACGTGGTCCCGGACCAGCCGCGGCCACGGCCTCAGCGAGCCGCCATCGAGGCACCAAGAACCCTCCGGGTGGTAGAGTGGCCACTCCACCAGAGACAAGGAGAGGGGAGTTTCGATGGCTCTCCAACCATCCCCGGATGCCTGGTTTCGATCACCCTCCGGCCTCCCTGGGCTCCGGCTCCACCCCCCTGCTGGGTGTCTGAACACCATCATCCCGGCCCCTCTGACCCCCAGGCGAGAGGGTCCGGACATCAAAGGACTCCAGACCTATATCTGGGCCAGCTCCGGAGTAGGACGGCAGTTGTATCCCGGAGTCGAGAAGCCCTGCTGACGCTGTCGCGGCTGACCCTGAGACGAACTCCCCTTGCTGCTCTACCTGGAACCTGCTGGCGATGCCGCGGTCCATCTTCGCTGTAACCACCTTGGAGCCTGCTGGCGCTGCCGCGGTCCATCTTTGCTGTAACCATCTGGGAGCCTGCTGGCGCTGCCGCGGTCCACATTCGCTGAACCATCTTGGAACCTGCTGGCGCTGCCGCGGTCCACACTCGCTGAACCATCTTGGAACCTGCTGGCGCTGCCGCGGTCCACACTCGCTGAACCATCTTGGAGCCTGCTGGCGCTGCCGCGGTCCACACTCGCTGAACCATCTTGGAGCCTGCTGGCGCTGCCGCGGTCCACACTCGCTGAACCATCTTGGAACCTGCTGGCGCTGCCGCGGTCCACACTCGTTGAACCATCTCGGAACCTGCTGACGCTGCCGCGGTCCCCACTCGCTGAATCATCTTGGAGCCTGCTGGCGCTGCCGTGGTCCACGCTCGCTGAACCATCTTGGAGCCTGCTGGCGCTGCCGCGGCCCCACCTTCCGGAACCCCCCAGCTCGAGGATTGAGAGCTGTGCGTAGGGTCCCATTGCAACCGACCATCTATAAGACTGTCCCGCTACCTTGCCCCTTGCCACGAGACTTTCCAGATCTCTGGATCTGCTGTATATATTGAAACGATACTTATTGCCCCATAAAGATTGAAAACTCTATCTACGTGTGGTGTATATTTGTAGTGGTGTGGTTACTCTGCTGTACGATTCTAGGAGAGGGCCCTCCCGTCGGAGGCCTCTCGACATCGCTCGGTCCCTTCTCTGAAGGAGGGGTAGACCTAGGGGTGGTCAGTCAGACACCTTCTGCCATCCCCAGGTTCGCCTTTCTAACAATAAAATTAGAATAGAAGAAGCGGCGAACTCCTCCAAAGAACTCTTTAGAATTTATAAAGAGATCTCCACAGTAGCAGACTCAAATACCCCAGACAATTCCTCAGTGGATGAATGTAATAGAGTAGCTGACTATTTCTCTTCGAAGGTCAGAAACATCTATACCACTTTTACTAGTAATCCTGGGAGTGGTTTGACTTTTGTGGAAACACCGGGAGATAGCACGGTAACACAGATCTTGAGCTGCTTTACAGTCCCCCCTCCGGAAAGTTGAATTAGCATTTGCCGTAGTATCAAGTCTGGATCTCCTAATGACCCAGCCCCCCCCCAAGGTACTAGGTGAGAGCATAGAGACTCTTGAACCGTACATTAGGCACGTTCTGGAGATCTCTTTTGCTTCTCATATGCTGCCAGCATCATGGAAAAAAGCGGTGGTACTACCTATTAGGAAAAAGACCACTCTTAGCCACGATATTCTGGAAAACCTTAGACCCATATCTTTGCTGCCTTACGTTGCCAAGGTAGCAGAAAAAGTGGTCAATATCCAGCTGACTGCACACATGGAGGGAGCTAAGCTCCTGCATACCTCTCAATCAGGGTTCAGGGCAGGTTATTCCATCGAAACCGCTCTATTAAGAGCCATTGAAACCATCAGGCAAGGGGCAGATGCTGGACACACCATGGCACTCATAATGCTAGATCTCAGCGCTGCGTTTGACACTGTAGCACATTTCACCTTGCTACAGTGTCTGAACAGAGGTGGCGTGTTGGGCCCAACGCTGGGCTGGCTGAAATCCTTTCTGACTGAGCGTAGCTTCCAGATCCAGAGAGGATCACTCCAGTCCAAAGAGGTGGCATTGGAACAGGGGGTCCCCCAGGGATCGGCCCTCAGCCCCACCCTATTCAATCTGTACCTGTCCCCCCTGGCTGAGGTGGTGCAGGCGTTTGGAGTGGAATTGGTGTCATACGCTGATGACACACAGCTGCTCATTACTTTATCTCAAGCACCGTCGGCGAAGGCCTCCAATTTTAAGCAATGCATGCAGGAGCTTGCCTCCTGGATGAATAACAATTGCTTGAAATTGAACGGTACAAAAACTGAGGTGTTAATGGTCGGCAAAGACAAGTCTTACTGGTCATCAGAATGGTGGCCACCATGCCTTGGCCCTACCCCTACACCATGTCCAGAGGCTAAGAATCTGGGAGTCTGGGTGAACTCGGCCCTCTCTTTTGAAGGCCACATCCGACGGCTAGTAGGGAAGTGTTTCGGGGTGCTAAAAACCCTTAAAAAAACACTTGATCTACTCCCACTAGAGACCAGACAGACCGTAACTCACGCCTTAGTCACTTCCCGACTAGATTATGGGAACGTTCTCTTGCTGGGTACTCCGGAAAAGAATATTAGACGTCTTCAAGTCCTACAGAATGCGGCTGCTCGTCTGATTTTGAGACTTCCCAGAAGGGCCGCATCTAAAGCTGCTCTTGATGCCCTTCATTGGCTTCCAGTTAAAAAGAGGATACTATTCAAATCCCTCCTGATCTGCCATCGTATCCTTTGGCTTAAAGCACCTAGGTACCTGGGAAATCTGATTACGAGATATATACCAGGTAGAACATTGAGATCAGACGGGACAGGACAGCTGGTAGTCCCCAGGATTAAGAAAGCAAGAATGGGAGGTCGCTCTTTCCGCCTGCTAGCGGCACAAAATTGGAATAAGCTACAGCTTGGTCTTAGGTTGGAGCAATCAGAGATCAGGTTTAGGAGCCTTCTGAAAACTCACCTGTTTTCTCAATAGCCCCCCCTGACAGCGAACATTTGACTCCTATCTACTGCCTTGCTCCATACTCTTCTCCATAGCGCGGGGACACGCCGTATGGCGTAACCAGGCGCTTTATAAGCCCCTTTATTATTATTATTATTATTATTATTAATCTTAACCGCTTAAGAGCTATGCCAATGTTATAATGGAATGAGTAAAGGTAGTGGAGATACTGGGATAAACAGACTTGCAATTGGGGAGAAATAGGCCATTGACAGTGGGCGGCAGGCAGGTACTGTGAGAATCTTAAACATTGCAAATAAGACTTTTAGTTAGTAAATGTTCTTTGGAACTAGGAAGAACGGCTCCATAAAATCTCGGGACTGGTGTAGCTATACTCAAGATGCAAATCTCAAAGCTTGTTGTGAAGCCCTCTGGTTTATGCAAACATGTTCCCGCGGCCTCCGGTCCCTGGTTTCGGATATTGGGGCCTAGCGTGAGGAGGCCGTGTGTACACTCGTACTCTTGTGAACCAACCATGAAAATCACTTCGATCTAAATATAGCCCTGCGTGCTTGTGTTCCTTTCACTAAGAGCTATGCTAACGTTATAATAGAATGAGTAAAGGTAGTGGTGATACTGGGATAAACAGCCTTGCAATTGGGGAGAAATAGGTCATTGACAGTGGGCGGCAGGCAGGTACTGTGAGAGTCTTAAACATTGCAAATAAGACTTTTAGTTAGTAAATGTTTTTGGAACCAGGAAGAACGGCTCCATAAAATCTCTGGACTGGTGTAGCTATACTCAAGATGCAAATCTCAAAGCTTGTTGTGAAGCCCTGTGGTTTATGCAAACATGATCCCGCGGCCTCCGTTCCCTGGTTTCGGATATCGGGGCCTAGCGTGAGGAGGCCGTGTGTACACTCTACTCTTGTGAACCAACCATGAAAATCACTTTGATCTAAATATAGCCCTGAGTGCTCGTGTTCCTTTCACTAACTCTGCCCTCCACCCTCAATTGTTATAGTTATGTTTTTTCAAAAGCACGTTACTGCATCTGGTTTTACTCCTAAAATTACCTCACCCGAGAGTTTCCCTCCCCCCGCCCTCAGGATATGTACCACCCCACCCGATTGGCAGCTCTTTGAAAGGATTGGACAGCGTAACGATTGCAGCAGCCAATCCCCCAAAGCTCGTGCGCGCATGGAAATTGCGACTACGCATGTGTGGCTCCTCCCCCAAAAGGAGGGTGTTCGGTAAAAGACTTCCCAACTTTGGGCCTGAATGCACCCCTCCTCCAACCTAGTTCGGGCCTATGGAGTTCTGACCCAAAGGTGTATATGATTCGGGCGTTCTTGTGCCCCAGGCCAGCCCACTGACCTTGTCCCTCACCCCACAGACTCTTCTCACTGTACCTTCTCGGCTGGCTTAGGTGTCCTTTACCATTTCGGCCTTCCAAAGTGCTTCTCCACTGTCTCATACCCCCCTCCTACCCACACCACATGGTGCACCCCCAGTCCGCACGATTCATTGTGTCATCTCTCTTCCCGCTCCAGACTCCCTGCTACGGCAAAACTGATACTCGTCAGATGGCCGAGAATAAACAACAAAGGGTGGGTGGGTGTACGGGAGGTCTTGGAAAACGGGGATCCGTGTGTCTGGGTCGCAGCCATGTGAATTAAATATGTAATTGTACAGAAAAATAGGGCGCAGGTAATTAACCCGCACTGGGGCCATTCCCAGTGCTATCAGTCCTCTACCCTGTTCGCAGAGAAACACGAATCCCGCCCCCCACCCCGGATATATCAGATAGAATCACAATGTAATATAAATAGGAATAATTTAGTACCGGTTTCCTCCAGCGGAGCGTCCCGTCCGGAGCGGCACTCACGTGCAAGAAAGGCCCAATGCAGAGAAGAGGCTGAACTGTTTCCGCTTGTTTCTGAGCTGTGCATCTCATCAGGGCTATGCCTCCTGGGAGTTATACCTCATGAGATCTGGGTATGAGGGACCCGTGTCTTACGGGGTCCGGATGTGCCACCAGTGACCCGTACCTCACGAGAGTAAGGGCTGACTGGGCAGCGACTGCCTGTCTGTCTCTCTCGTGAGGGGGTGAGGGCACCAGAAGCAAGCTATGCTGAGACAGCCCGCGCAGCACCTCGGATGTGTCCTGTGTGCGTCTCTACCTCACGAGGATTTTGATAAACTTAAGTTCTCAAAAGCTGTACCTCACAAGGCTCTTGTCATTCTCATAGTCCGTCTATGCTGTACTTGGTGAGAGCCGTGGAGAAAGGGTAGTTGTGAGGGCTGTGTCTGACCGATTTGTATTCTTCAACGGGAGGGAAAACACTCACCTCAACAAAACAAGCATCCCTCAGACATGGGGACATGAGCGCCTGCAGAGCCAGAAGACACACGACCACGTTTCTCCGAGGTGAGGCAGGAATGCCTCGGAGAAACCAGCGTCTTTTTCAGATTTGGGGGCGTGGTTTTCGTTCTCTCCTCTTCTCTGGTAAAATTGCAGCCAATGGGAAGAGGAGAGAACGAAAACAAGAAAGAAGAGAAAAAACATTCACCCCCCCCGAATCTGGAAAAGACGGGGCTTGAACCGATTGACGCCCCTCTCCTCCAATGGCTGGCCTCCGTTTAGGAAGCCAGCCAATGGAGAAGAGGGGCGGGTTCAAGACCACTACTAAGAAACATTAAATCTCGGCTGGCTGCGCAGTGCAACGCTAGTCCGAGACCTAAAAATGGTTGCTAGTAAGGGCACTGACCTGTCTAAAAATGACACAGAATGGCGCTCTGTACAAAAAAAGTGGTGTCTTTATTTAGTTACACCGCTATAGTAGAAAGTGTTGTCGGAGACTCTGTTGGTATCACTGTTCTTGACTAGTTCAGCAGTTTCGTCTATGCTTTACCAACATGACATCTGTTGTGGGTCTGGGCGTGTGTGCTCTCTAATCTGTTAGGATTATCACTCTGGAAAATCAAGATCTTTAGGACTACATTGACAAGAGGAAAGTCTGATATCACCTTCCAGGTGCTTTAAGCCCCTCACCTTTCCCACACTTGATCTGGAGGATGGGGGAGAACCAGTTGCAAATTCCTAGGTGTGGGAGCCATGTGCCCTCCAGCAATTACTTGGGGAGGGGGAAAGAATCTCAGTGTGGGAAGACTGTGCCAAGGCAGGCATTTATGCTGTATTCCCACAGAGTCGATGTGGGTGATAGGGTATCTCAGGTACAGAGTAGGCCCTATGATGCAGGCAAAACGTGGGGCAAAGAAATATCACTATATGTAACCAATTTAATAACCACTAATCTTTCCTCCTTATAAAACTAAAATTTGGCCCATACCTATAACTGGTCCTCCGACGAACCTTTCGAGAGTTGTCAGGGACTGACAACTGTTAAGACGGATAATACCCCCCTTATGAGGACCTACAACAAAGGGAATATTCTACAAACCAACTAAACATCACAATGTACGAATTACATTAATCATAATCATCAATAATGACAGACTCAGTTTTACTATTCACTTAGCTTTTATCTAATTCTTTGAAGCATATGAATTGGTCAATCAAAGACAGCATTGAATCATAAATCATCACACAAGAGAAAGTAAGTAATTCACAATAATATCTCATTTAACGAGCATGAGTGTGTGGATACGAAGAGAGACAAAAGAGCATTGTAACAAGATCAATGCAATTACAGAATATCATACAACTCTATAGAAAACTATAGCACAGTGTGCCTTTCGTCTGAAGAGCTAACCCTCCAGCAGGAAGGGAAAGCTGGGCCAACCTCACAAAGGTATGAGGAGCAAAGTTAAAGAGTCAGGATCAGACTGCAACCGCCAAAGAGAAGCTTAAGGAAACAGCTATCTCCTCACTGGAAACAGCTCACACGAAGATGCTCACCCTCGCTATGCCTTAACAGTAGATTCTAACACTAATAGTTATATCCTAAATGGTAAAGCCCATCCCTAACTTGTATCAAAGTCCAAGCAATTCACAGTTCTCATTGGTTCAGGAGCGAAGGGTGTTCAGTCACACCATTTCCATCGCACCTAACTTTCAAGAGTTCTTTGTTCAGAACCATGGGGTCATCATCGTCCTTCAGCAGAGGAAATCACAATATTCTCCCTCCTAGGCTCCCGCACATTTTGGAAACAATTGCAACATTTTCGTAGAGCAGTTATCCACAAAACTAAATATTTCCCTGGACAATAGAAATTTCGGTTGATATCTCATCCACATAGCCGTCAACAAGAAAAGAACACAACAATCATAACGAAGAACAAAATACATTTCTTTGCAGCCTACGTTTTAAAAAAGCTAATTATTCCTTACAGTGGTTTGAGGCCTTCTCTGTAAAGCGTGCCATTTTCTCGAGGAGAAATAAACAAATTCAGTTATTTGTTCACATAAAAAGCTCCATTTCATTATTCATTTTGGTCTTCTATTATTCTAATATAAACGCAACCATTCTCAACGATTATTCTATGCAATTAATATCACTCGTATAAAACTCTTTTGTGAACACGTTTTATTCACGTTACAAATGAAAACTCAAACCTCTTAGCATTATTTCTCTGCTGTCTTTTGTGCAGAAATCATTTGCGGCCTACAAGAATCATTTGTCATTTTCTCCTGCATGTTTCTCGTTTCTCTTTCCAAATACTCCATGTTAATATTTCCTCTGTTAATTTCACAACTCTTGTTAATAATTTTCACACTGTAGGAGGTTTAATCAGAGCAGGTTTAATTTGTGAATGTCCTGCTCCATAACCTATGAATGACCCTAAAATGGCTGGCGGCGGTATTCCTTGCCTCAAACAAATGGGCCAACATTGCTCTTAACATGTGAAGGTAATATGCACGGTTAAAAAGGTAGGTGTTGCTAGCGTAGAAGCATCTGTCTTGTACATGTGCCTAGCTTGTAAGCCCTGTTGTTTGGGCATCCGCACGTGCCCTGTTAGAAGACCCAACAGTAATGCATTTAGGTGACCAACTTAGCGCAATTTTAGCCTGCCTCTTATGTGGCAGACCTGCCAACTTACAAGCTCCTCCCTTTACTTTGACACCTGGTGTTGAGCCAATATCACACAGTGGAACACAAAGTAAGCTGAGAATCCCTGCACAGTATGGGTTTCCAGTTTATGTTTTGAGCCTCAGCACAGCCAATGACCATTATAGCTCTGTTTGGTAGGGGAATGGGCTAGATGTGCCCCTTATGCAGTGCTTGGCACAAAGCTTCGCCCCCTCCTCTCACACAGTGAAATGTTTTTAGAAGTTTTCAAGCCTGGTTGTGGGGCTTCTATACTGTTTAGCCCGCAGGTTAAATGCATGAAACACAAGCTGTGGGTAGGCGCTGTGGAGCGCTCGCCGCTCAAGCGGCTCAGACACTCTGGGTATTTGGAGCGCATAACAAAACTGTGGTGTCACTTTGAGTACTAGGGCCATTGGCAGCCAGAGCCTCTGATGGTACCCCACCTACACCCACAGTTCCCTCAGTGTAAAATCCCAGCGCTGCCCACCAGTGCTAGATTCTCGCTCTGCTTATGGGTGCCAGTCCCTCACTCTGCTCGCAAGTGCCAAGTCCTCCTTTCCACCAGTATTCGATTCGCCCATTGTATACAGGTGACGCGTTTTTGTGTGAGCTGAACTAATGTCCTCTGGAATATAGACATAGCCCCCAAACCTCACCCCCACTTATAGCTCCAGTTATAACAAAGAAATCAGATTAAGTAAATGCACAATGAGCTAGGGTGACCAGACGTCCCAGAGGTCACACAAAAACCGGGACATGTCAGTAAATCTGTCCGTCCTCCCTCGAGCCCCCCTCCCTCAGCAGCAGGATAGCCCACTGGAGGTATGGAATGCTGCAGAGATCTACCTGGAACTCGAAGGCCACGGGTTTGAATCCCGGCTCATCCTTCCATTCCCCATTGATCGATGAAACAAGTCCCTTTGACCTCGTCGAAGTGAGTGTGCACCAAGAGACAGCCAAGATTTTACATCCGTAAATGACCGATATTTTTATTGATGAATCAGATTCGATCAGCAGCTTAACGTTTAAGAGTCCAGGGCAAAAGTCAAGGCTGTCTGCTCTCGTGTACAAAACAGGAAGGCAGGGATTGTTTTTATAATTAGGCTCTGCGGACAGCAAACGGGCCATAGAAAATCCATATATAAGACGAGGAGTTCGCCTTATCAATGTTTTACACTGCTCACCTGTGCCAAGACCTGTCGTCAAGGCCCTGTGTGTTGGTATTCCATGTGTTTGCCCGCGGGTGGGTGGTGAGTGGAAGGTTCTGGGGGCCACGAGGCAGGCCGTGCTAATGATCAGGGCGCACCTGCTCTCAGCGGCCATTACAAAGCCTTCACGGCGGCAGACGCGGTGACGGATAGCTGGCTGCACCGGCCCCAATCTACAGTAACTGCCCCCCAGGGACGGATACTGGTGGGCGGAATGATTGGGGGAGCCAGGAGGTCAGCCCCGGTCGAGGCGTCTTCTTCTCGGCCGACCCGCCACTTCCGCTCGTGGGCCTGACAGACGGGGCGCACTCGGCGGGTGATATAGTGGGAGCTGTCAGATGGCTGACATGAGCCTCGCCTGGACGGGACGGGATCTAATGATAAGCAGAATCCTATGAATAAATTCACCTTTTTAAAGGTGTCACCTTGAGCGACAATGCGTGCACCGCGCCTTTACCGCGTCCTCGTGCCGTGCTCAAGTGTGCAGATCAGCGAGTTTTAAAGCCGTGCAGTAATTGTGCACCTGCCAATGTGTGCTAGCCTGCCATTGTGGCCTCGCCACGTGCCTGTTTGTACGCATGTGAGAAGAACAACAAGCACTGGCAAAGCCAATGGAACTCGTCTCTGAGGGAGAGATGCCAAGTAGCATGCGTATGCATGGCCAGCAATGTAGCAAAGTATTTCCATCACTGGAAATCCACGACAAGGGAGACGCAAGAACGCAAGCATGTGTTGTGATGCTTGCATACACGTGTGTCGTAAACCGCATGCGTGCGCAGGTGTGCTAACAAACACTGACCATTTCATTTACTAATCTAATTTACCGATAGCCATGTAAGAACACTAAGGGGCATATTTACAATAACTGACGCATCCCTGCAAATCAGCAGGGATGCGCCAGTTATTGTGCGCCATAGCTCCGCCATCATGGATGCGCCGCATTTACAATGCGGCGCACCATGGTGCGTGACGCATCTGTGCCGTAAAAGTGACGCATTGCTGGAGTTGCGTCGCAAGTGCGACACAGCTCCAGCAATGCTCTGGGGGCCCTATCTAGTTAATGCTGCGTCAATCCGTACGCCTGCTTCAGGCAGGCGCAGGGTTTTGACGCATCATGGGCCTAAAAGTGCCTGAGTGAAATCTTGTAGATTTCACTCAACCACTTTTAAGAGGCGTTCCTACGCCGGAACGCCCCCCCCTGCACAGGAACGCCTTCAGGTGGCGCAGGGCATTACAACGTGACGCATCTCCCAGATGCGTCACGTTGTAAGTACCCCCCCACCATGGAGCAGGATTTGCGTCGCCGCTGCGTCACAAAAGTGACACAACGGCTGCGTAAATGAGGCGCAAGGGGCTTGTAAATCTGCCCCTAAATCAATAAAAAGAAATAAAAAGAAAGTGCGCGTCAGCATTGCACATAGAAAAGGAGTGAGCAGCATTTTGCAGCAGTCGTGCCCTCTTAAAAATACAAATATAGAAAATAAAGGATGGAGAGTGGGACGAGCAACACCAGTGAACAGGAGAAGGGGGGAAAGGGACATGGAAGGAGTGCATGGGAAAAACGAAAACATTTTTGAAAAAATCATGGGGAGCTGGGAAAGGAGCAGGGATGGGTGTATGAGAGAGAAGGTAATCAAAGTAACTCGAGCGGAAGAAAGCAGGGGAGAGAGCAAGGAAACATGGACACCCTTGTAGTACTGATTTTCAAATAAACAAGCACTGGCAAAACTAATAGATTCCCCCCTTTATAATGTGAGTGCCAAACTATTGGCTTTAACATTGCTTGTTTTTAAAGCAGTCCTTTAAAAACAGAAACTTATTTTAATAAAGAGTCAAAATACTGAAGGAAAAGCAAACGTATATTGAGGTATCCTTGAAATGCACATTGAATTCAATATTTTCAAACTTGATACATGGAATTGCTTATTAGCTCTTGCCTGCCAGTATAGAGCAAGCTGTCTTGCAGTGAAAGACCGATTCTGAACTTCAAGTGGGTTTATAGCCCTCCCACTGCTTATCATTGGTTAATATTACTGACACTCCCCTTTGTTTGCTGATTCAATGGATTGTTTTTTTCCCATCCTTCCTTGTGTTTTTCCTTTCCCTGGAGCATAGACATTTTACAGCCTTTTTGATTGGCTGACTTTTGCTCTTCCACTGCTCACTTTTAGGAAATACATTCTTTATTTTTAATTCGGCACTACATGAGAGTGCACGTGTTTTGTAGCTCTCTTTTCATGTGATGCTTTCGTCTCTCAAACACCTGCCCCTCAGCCTGCTGTGTTGCTCCCCAACCCTCCCTGCTTGTTTCTAAAAGCACAGCAACAAGGATATATTTGCCGGGGTATTTCTGTAGAGCAGATTTTAGGGTTGCTTTTCTTTTATCTCCTACATTCCACATATTGCATGAAAGCACATGTTTTGTTGTGATCTACATTTTGCCTTAGATAAAGGTAAGTATAAGCCTTGGTATGTTTCCCCTACCTATTATTAAAGTGGTAATAGGTAGGGAAAATATTTATCAGCTTCTATATATGTTTTATTAAAATGTACGGAGTACCGCACACTACCTCAGAAGTACTACAGTACTTAAAAAATAAATATGTAAAAAAGTTTACAATACACTGAACTTATTTATATTTTAGAAATACAGTGTACTACAGTGTATGTTCAATTTTAACATATTGAAAACTACATGGCCAGCTTTTACGTTTTGTATAGACAACCATTAGCCATTCACATACTGCCTTCTTATTGGCATGTACCGGTATATACTTTGGCACAATATATTATTAAGTATTTAAACACTTATATCTATGACAGTACTTACACTATTTAAACATACTACCAACAATTAACATTTACACCTCACAGCTTTTACTCCTGGCACATTACTTCTACATCCCTTCACCCACTTTCATGCTACATCTGTTTCAAGTACCACACTCCACTCTACACTACTCCACTCCATGCCACTCCACTCTATCCTATTAACTCTACACCACTCCACTTTATATAACTACACTATACGCCACTCCACTCTACGCCTATCCACTGCATACCACTGCATGTTAATTCACTGTTTCTCACTCCACTCTACCACACTGCACTGTACGCTCCTACACTCTAAACCCAATCACTGTACGCTATTCCACTCTATGCCACTCCATTCTATGATACTGCAGTGTACTCCACTACACTTTGCGCCCCTCCTTTATGCGCTACACCAATCTACACTACTCCACTGTATGCAATTCCACTCTACGACACTCCACTCTACGATATTCCACACTATGCCCCTCCACTGTTTGCCATTCCAGTGTACACCATTGCACTGTATGCTAACCCACTGTATGCCACTCTACTCTAGTACACCATTGCACTGTATGCTAACCCACTGTATGCCACTCTACTCTATGCCATTCCTTTGCATACCGCTTTAGTATACGTCACTACACTCCTTGGTATTCCACTGTACAACACTCTACTCTCCACCACTCCACTCTCGCCACTCTCTGCTATTCCACTATATGGCACTCAACTCTACATCACTCCACTGTACACCATTGTATTCTACGTTATTCTACTCTACACCACTCAACTGTACCCTACTCTACTGCATGCCACTCCAGTCTACAGCACTCCACTCTACACTACTACAGTTCTTTATTTTACTATACGACATGCCACTTTACGCTTCTCCATGCTATGACACTCCACTCTACGCCACCCAGTGTACGACCCTCTACTGTACGCTACTTGACTCTACACTATCCCACTATGAGCAACTCTACTCTACAACACTACACACTATGTTATTCCACTCTGACACTCCATTCTACGTCACTCCAATCTAGGCTATTCCACTGTAAGCAATTCCAGTCTACACTACTACACTGTACCTCACTGCACTATTTGCCACTCCACTGTACGCTGTTAATTTTTTGCACAACTCTACTGTTTGCTGTTTTACACTATGCAACTACTCTACACCACTCCACTCTACCCCTCTCCATTGTACGCTATTCCACTGTATGCCTCTCCGCTGTACCACATTCCACTCTAAGCCACTTCACTCTATGTCACTCTACTGTCCACTATTGCACTGTACACAACTACAAAGTATGCCACTCCACTCCACACCACTCCACTGTATGTCAATCCAGTATGCGCCACTCCACTGTACCACACTCCGCTCCACTAGATGCTCTTCCTTTGTACCCCACTCCAGTGTATGGCAATCCACTGTACGCTACTGCACTGTATGCCATTGTAGTGTACGCCACTCCACTGTACGCTATTCCACTCTACTACACTCCAGTTTACGCTATTCCACTTTATGCTACTCCATTCTACACCACTACATTGTACGTCACTCCACTGTGTGTTACTCCGTTGTATGCCGCTCCACTCTACTCCAAGCCACTGTGTGCTATTTTACTCTATGGCACTCCATTGTACACTACTACTCACTACGCTACTACGGTTTACATCACTCGTCGATATTGCACTCTACGCTATTCCACTGTATGCTACTCAACTTTCCGCCACTAGACTGTAATCCACTCCACTCTATGCTATTCTACTATACGCCACTGCACTCTTTACCAATCCATTGTACAATACACTATTTCATTGTATTGTACTCCATTGCAACTACTACACTGTATGCTGCTCTATTTTACAACACACAAAGGAAGTGTGATCAATTGGAAATTGATGACATCCCTTAAGGCACTCAAATCTGGTGAAATCCTCCTAAGTTATTCAACATGTAAACGTCGATACGTTTCAAGAATTTATTTTCAGTTTGTTGATAATGTTTACTTTGTATCCATTGTGAATAAAGTTTTTGTGTCAAAAAAATCCAATCCAACTCCACAGGTATATATTATTACATCCAGCTCCAATGCATTTCGGGCAACCGCCCATCATCGGGGAGCAGCTAAAGCAAAACGACATAAGTTGTAACCATCAAATAGTTAAAAAATACGTTGAAAAAATACCTTAACCCAATGGTGACAGAGGTCAAAAATACGAAGTGACTTAATCAGGTCTGTGTAATTACCAGGTGAAAGGAGAAATGAATAAAGGTGAAAGTTATAAAGGTGAAAGTTATGACTGTTTCGAATTGTCAAAAAACGTATACGTCGTGATGTAAACGGTTACTACTGTGAAGGCAGAACAACGTGAAGATGACGTGAAGCTAAACCAACAAATATCAGTAATGAGGGACCTGGAACGAGTTAGCTGAAGAGCTCAGAACGATACGTGCTAGCTCATTAAACGGACAACAGTGACGGCACGTAAGGTTGCAGTGCACCAGTGTTACAGGTACTTACGGTGTGATACGGGGGTCACAAGATGTTAAACGCGGTCGGCGAAGTTCAGTAACTCGGTCGGCGAAGTTCAGTAACTCGCAGTTGTTCGACCGGAAAGTCAACACGGGCTTCATAAGCGAAGCCGGAAAGTGTGTTAGTCATGTGACTGTGAAGACGTGGGTAGAGAAAGAGGACTGGTGAAGGGTAAGCGAAACATAAATGAAAATAAAGACTTCATCGGTTAACTACACGTTCACAACCTAAAATGCTGTATAAATTATGTGCATAGAATCACATTAAATCACAAAATGTCAAATGATCAAAGGTCAAATAGTAAAAAAACAAATAGTAAAAAAACACTGGTAAATCAAAAGTAGATGGTTAACCATACACGGTTAAGGAATAAGTTCAGAACCAATTGGCTCATGAAATGAGCTGACAGTCAAAATAGCAGTGCAGTTACAGGTAACATGAAAACTCAATTCGTTCATTGAGTCCATGTGGCTGAATCGAATTGAGTCTATAAATCCAGTGGTTCTCACGTTGTAATAACATCCTGTTATTATCTCTTCCCTCTGTTTTTTTAATGATTTCCAAAACCATGAACTTGAGTTGAGATATGTTGTGGTTCATTTCAATCCAATGAGATGCTTCGGATGATTTGAGGTTCTTGGTTCTAATGTTAGATTTGTGTTCGTTAAGACTGGTTTTCAATTTGCGTTCCGTCTTACCAATGTAAACCTTCCCACATGGGCATTTAAGTAGGTATATGAGATTGTTTGTATCACAAGTAGCTGGTTCATTCAGAGTTATGTTGTATCCTTTCATGGGATGAGTCAGTTTATTGCCTGGAATTATATTATGGCAGTTATTGCAATTATTGCATGGTCTGGTACCTTTTGAAATGGAAGAAAGTTCCTTAGGTTGTTTTAAAATTTCGCCCAAATTCTTTCCTCTCGTATAGGCAAATAAGGGTCTAGGTTTAAACATGTCTTTGAAATCTGTCTCCAACTGTAACATTGGCCAATGTTTTAGTATGATCTTCTTAAACATCGAGCTAACGTTAGAATGTTTTGATACTATAACCATCCTGTCATTTTCAATTTTCTCTCTCGGTTGTTGTAACAGATTTGATCGATCTAGTTCGTCCCCCTTATTTTTGGCCGTATTGAGTATACCCTCTGGATAGCCTCTTTCTTTAAAACGATCAACCATGTCTTTAATTCTGATTTTAACCAGGTTAGGATCAGAAGTGATACGTTTGACCCTAAGAAGTTGAGATTTGGGTAAATGTTTTTTCAATGATGCCTGATGAAAGCTAGTATAATGTAACAGATTGTTACGGTCGGTTGGTTTCCAAAAAATGTCAGTTATGATTTGGTCATCTTGCAAGGTAATCTGGACGTCCAAAAATGTTATAGTTTTTGAATCTATAGTCCAAGTAAACTGGATGCGTTGATTAGCTGAATTTAAGGTAGTCAAAGCTAATTCAAGATTTTCTCGTGTGTCTTTCCAGAGAATAAACAGGTCGTCAATGTAACGAACGTACATTTTAAGGTGATTTTTCCAAATGGGTTTGGTCCAGATGTTGGTGTTTTCGAATTCTCCCATAAAGATGTTAGCGTATACAGGAGCTGCGCTGTTTCCCATGCTGGTGCCCACTAGTTGCAAAAACCAGTCATCTTCGTATGTAAAATAGCTATGATATAAGGTGAACACAACTAGTTCCATCAAAAATACTTTCATAGGTTCCTCCACTTTTATCTTTAGAATAGCTTGTTCCATGGATTCTATACCTTCCTGGTATGGGATGGAAGTGTATAAAGAGCTAACGTCAGCCGTACATAGCCATAGTTGTTCATTAGGTTCTATTTCAATGGCTTGGAGCTTAATCAGAAAGTCTGTAGTATCTCGAATATAGCTAGCCAAAGATTGAACGATAGGTTGAAGATGGCTGTTCCGTTTCCGACCGGCCCAACACCGCAGGAGTGAAGAACGTCCCAATCCTCTACCCTCACCGTGACCCCCAACACCCGCAATCAAAACGGATGGTGGAGAACACGACACCGGGAGAAGGTGGGTAACAAAACAAGGGAACCCAAGGTCTTGGGGAACACAACTCGTCTCCTCTGGCTTCTTGGCAGCTGACAGCTTGACACAGATGAGACCGCTAAAATGAAAGAAGGAGACAAGATTAAACACACCCCTACTACTATTACAAGTGCCAAGTACACACACAAACCACCGACCTCCCTGCTTACCCCAGATAACAAACGGGAGTGGCTTGATACGAAACAGGAATTCTTCCACTGCAATCGTATTGGTTATTTCTTGCGTAACCCCAGACCAACCACGCCCCCTCGGGAAACACCGAGAATGACAAAGAGGGTGGAATTCACAATTCTTAGGACAAAAAAAGGACAGGGGAAAAATGGTATCAAAGGGAATACGAAAGACACCCAAAAAACCCTGGAATCTAAAAAAGAACACGAAGGTAGCACAAAAACGGCCGTTATTTAGCTCCTTCGTGAAACCACCCAAACACAGCGTATAACAAGATGGTTTGGATACAAAAAAGGGATAATAACGGGACGTTAAAACTCAAAGGAAACGCAGCCGCGAATCCCAGAACGTCACCGAAGATCAAAAACAGGTCCCCAATAAAGGGTACTGAAATGCCCAAGGGAATAGGAAAACAAGGGGACAGGGGAAAAAGGGGATCAAAACCCAGCACTAGAAAAGACAGCGGAACGGAGCTCGAAGGAAGGGAAACAAGATAGAACCACAGGAACAGGAAACACACGGCAAGGGACCAATAAAGAAACCAAGCACCTGTTTCCTGTTGGCAGCCCCCTTTTAAGGCGAGCTCTAGGGAGCGTCCATAAATTCGCATATGCACTTGGCACTTTTAAGAAAAACCGCTAACGGGGAACTAGACAGAAGGAACCAGGCCCCCTTGAACCCCAACAATGGCGATCCAAATATTGGCCTAAGGGTTGATGAATGCTGCCACAAGTAGATACAATTGGTCGAATGGGTGGATCCATAAGATCTTTATGGATCTTGGGTACCGCATATATGTTCGGACTCCTTAGGTTGGTCTTCATTAGAAAGTTCCTAGTTCTTTGATTGATGACACCAAGTGTCAGTGCTCTGTCAACAATTTCTTGTAATATCTTCGTATATTGTGTGGTAGGATTTCCTGGTAGCTGCATGTAAGTAGATTCATCAGATATGTGATCTCTGAGCTTCTGGCAATACATAGTCGATTCATAACAACTAATGCGCCACCCTTGTCCGCTTTGGTACAGATTATGTCTTGATTGTTAGCAATGCATTTGAGTTTATCACAATCTTTTTATGTCATGTTTTTGTATGAGCATTTCTTGAAATTAATAGATAGTAAGTCTTGTTTGACCAAGTGTTCAAATAAATCAATGGTTTTGTGGCTCTGAGGACCTTGAAAGGAACTGAATGTTTTTAGACCCATTAAGGGGTCCGGTTCTTTTTCTCCTTGTAGGGGTGCAATATTCGTGAAAAAGTGACGTAGTCGTAGTTTTCTGGTGAGTTTGAATGTGCTAACTTCAAGCTCCAACAAGTCTGATTTCGTCGTTGGTACGAAAGATGTGCCTTTCTGTAGTAGTTTAATTTCCTGTTTAGTGAACGTATAGTTAGAAATATTTATGACTAGTTGGCATTCTGTTTCTTCTTGTTGTCTTTTTTTGGTTGAGTCACACTTCTCGTTTGGGGAGGTCCGGTCTTTTGTTTTGCTCCTCCTGGATCGTCTGGTTCTCCGGCCTGTTCTAAAAAATCAGTATTGAGTGAGCTAGTGGATGTGCATAGCGTTTGTTTGTTTCCAGCTGATCATGTTGGAGGTCCCGATTTTCTTTGACGATTTGTAGTATCACTATCTAAGGAAGATGTTTCAGTGTTTTGGGATTAAAGGGCGGCTTCTCCTCTTCTGGGCATACACCTCCGCCCAGGTGTAGACTTCACCCAGTTTATAGTCCAAAGTGTCACGCCAAAATTTTCTTAATTTGCGGTCATTGATGTCATTGGTGTGTTTTTACAGTTGTTGTTTCATGTCTGTAATGAAAGTATCCAATTCTTCAGCTGACATATTCTTATTGAGTTCTTCTGTGGTTTCTGATATTTCCTTTTCCAGTTCAATCAGTATATTTGATAGTTCTTCTATAATAAGAAGAATCAAATCCAGACTGCATTTATTTAATATAGCGTACCAACGATCCTGGAATGATTTAGAGTTCTTACATAGTGAAGGCTTAAGTGCAATTCGCAGGCCACGGGGTATGCGCTGTGTCTTGTGATATTTCACCAAGGTATTGGCATGTAACTTTTGATTTATTCTGCGTTTCGACAAGTATAATATTTGTTTTATGTTCTGTTCTTTGCTCCTAACCGTGGAAGAATGTGATATGTCGTCTTGTATCAGAGCGTATATCCTAGTGGCTTCCTCATTTGCAAATGCAAATGTATCTGCTCTAGCTTCTGTAGAGTGTGCAATGTCCTCGTATTCCATGTTGGGTAAAATATGAAAACTTTAGAATTGCGTGCAACAGGTCGTAGGGTGAGATTCAAAACTGTATGGTACTCAATATACAATAGGCCTGTGCACAGACCCAATTAGAGAAAAGTTCCGAAAAAGAGTATTCAATTTGGTAGGTGCTCTTTAGGTATCGCCCACCACCCGAGGGCGAATGGTATGACAAGCAAAGTAAGTGGGATCAATTGGAAATTGATGACATCCCTTAAGGCACTCAAATCTGGTGTAATCCTCCTAAGTTATTCAGCAAGTAAATGTCGATACGTTTCAAGAATTTATTTTCAGTTTGTTGATAATGTTTACTTTGTATCCATTGTGAATAAAGTTTTTGTTTAAAAAAAATCCAATCCAACTCCACAGGTATATATTATTACATCCAGCTCCAATGCATTTCGGACAACCGCCCTTCATCGGGGAGCATCTAAAGGAAAACGACATAAGTTGTAACCATCAAATAAAGTAAATAGTTAAAAAATACGTTGAAAAAATACCTTAACCCAATGGTGACAGAGGTCTAAAATACGAAGTGACTTAATCAGGTCTGTGTAATTACCAGGTGAAAGGAGAAATGAATAAAGGTGAAAGTTATAAAGGTGAAAGTTATGACTGTTTCGAATTGTTAAAAAACGTATACGTCGTGATGTAAACGGTTACTACTGTGAAGGCAGAACAACGTGAAGATGACGTGAAGCTAAACCAACAAATATGAGTAATGGGGGACCTGGAACGAGTTAGCTGAAGAGCTCAGAACGATACGTGCTAGCGCATTAAACGGACAACAGTGACTGCACGTAAGGTTGCAGTGCACCAGTGTTACGGGTACTTACGGTGTGATACAGGGGTCAGAAGATGTTAAACGCGGTCGGCGAAGTTGAGTAACTCGGTCAGCGAAGTTCAGTAACTCGCAGTTGTTCGACCGGAAAGTCAACACGGGCTTCATAAGCGAAGCCGGAAAGTTTGTTAGTCATGTGACTGTGAAGACGTGGGTAGAGAAAGAGGACTGGTGAAGGGGAAGTGAAACGTAAATGAAAATAAAGACTTTATCGGCTAACTACACGTTCACAACCTAAAATGCTGTATAAATGATGTGCATAGAATCACATTAAATCACAAAAATGTCAAATGATCAAAGGTCAAATAGTAAAAAAACAAATAGTAAAAAAACACTGGTAAATCAAAAGTAGATGGTTAACCATACACGGATAAGGAATAAGTTCAGAACCAATTGGCTCATGAAATGAGCTGACAGTCAAAATAGCAGTGCAGTTACAGGTAACATGAAAATTCAATTCGTTCATTGAGTCCATGTGGCTTAATTGAATTGAGTCTATAAATCCAGTGGTTCTCACGTTATAATAACATCCTGGTATTATCTCTTCCCTCTGTTTTTTTAATGATTTCCAAAACCATGAACTTGAGTTGAGATATGTTGTGGTTCATTTCAATCCAATGAGATCCTACGGATGATTTGAGGTTCTTGGTTCTAATGTTAGATTTGTGTTCGTTAAGACGGGTTTTCAATTTGCGTTCCGTCTTACCAATGTAAACCTTCCCACATGGGCATTTAAGTAGGTATATGAGATTGTTTGTATCACAAGTAGCTGTAACATTCAGAGTTATGTTGTATCCTTTCATGGGATGAGTCAGTTTATTGCCTGGAATTATATTATGGCAGTTATTGCAATTATTGCATGGTCTGGTACCATTTGAAATGGAAGAAAGTTCCTTAGGTTGTTTTAAAATTTCGCCCAAAATTCTTTCCTCTCATATAGGCAAATAAAGGTTTAAACATGTCTTTGAAATCTGTCTCCAACTGCAAACGAGGCAACTTTCAGCCACTAGACTGTAATCCACTCCACTCTATGCTGTTCTACTATACGCCACTCCACTCTTTACCAATCCATTGTACAATACACTATTTCACTGTATTGTAGTCCATTGCACGCTACTACACTGTATGCTGCTCTACTTTACAACACACCATTCCACCCACTCCACTCTACGCTATTGTATTGTACACCACTTTACTTTATGCTATTAGACCCTATGCTATTCCACTGTATACCACGCCACTGTACACTGCTACACCGTACACTATTCTATTGTGTGCACCTCCACTCTATGCCACACCACTGTATGATATTTCACTCTACCTCTCTCCAGTGTATGCCACTCCAGTCTACGCCACTTTAATCAATGCCATTCCACTCTACACCACTTCATGCTACGGTATTCTACTGTACACCACACCACTCTACATCACTCCACTCTACCCTAATCCACTGTATGCCACTCGAATCTATGCCACTGCAGGCAATACTATTTCACTCCACACAACTCCACTCTACGCTACCCCCCTGTAAGCAACTCCACTCTACACCACTAAAGTCTACACTTTTCATCTCTGACACTACACTGTATGCCACTACAGTCTACACTATTACACAGTACGCCACTACACTCTACCCCATTGCAGTGTACACCACTCGACTGTCCTCTATTCCACTCTGTTACTGAACTCTATGCCACTCCACTGTACAGCACTTCACTCTACGCTACTTCACCCTATGCTGTTCCATTGTACTCACCTCCACTCTATGCTATTCGACTGTATGCGTCTCCACTCCACAGCACTCTACTGTACACCACTCCACTGAACACTATTTCGCTCTACGACCCTCCATTCTATGCTACTCTACTGTATGCCGCTCCATTCTATGGCAGTCCACGCTACGCAATTAAACTCTACGTTATTCCTCTTTTCGCCACTCCAATCTACACTATTAGACTTACGGAAGTACACTCTCTCCCACTCCACTTTACAGCAGACTACTCTACGCTATTCCACTGTGTGCCAATGCACTCAATACCACTCCACTGTTCGCCACTCTACTGTATGCCACTCCACTCTGTGACACTCCACTCGTCTCTACGATACTCCACTTTATTCCACTCCACTCCATGCAGCTGTACTTTTTAATAATCTACTGTGCGCAATTACAGTCTACCCCAGTCTAGCACACTCTACGCTATTCCACTTTATTCCAATCCACTCTACCCACTCCATTGTAGGCACTCCTCTGTACACTATTCCACTGAAGGCCACTTCACTCCGCTCTACGCCACTCCACTCTACACCACTCTATGTTACACTATTCCACTCTATCCCTCTGCACTCTACGCCACTCCAGTTTACACCTCTCTAATCCACTCCACTCTACACTACATCACTCGCCTCGCCTCTACTCCACTCCACTCTTTCCACTCTGCAATACTCCACTCATGACACTAGACTCTGACACTCCCCTTCACTGTAGAATACGACACTCCACTTAACAATAGTCAAATGAATGACACTCCACACTACGATTTGAACCACATTTTTATTCAAAAATAAAAATCTAACATACAATGAAAAAACCAAAGGTTAAGGATAATTTATAATTAGAAATGCTTTATTTATACAAACCCAACTTGAAATACCAAACATTAAAAATTCTAAAGTTATAGTTATAACTTCAATTTATAATTTATGCACAAACTTAAAATTGATATGTCATGCACCTCCATACACAGTCTTGTCACCTTACTCACCACACTATATTAACTTCTCACGTCACACCTTTTTCATGCACTAGTTATACCCTTCCATACTACATCACTTATAGCATGTGAAATCAAAGCATTCATAACAACACTTACAACATCTCAAAAGACTTCATTTGTCACAGCACAATGCATGGTAGAAAGGCATGTTATAATTAGTGTTGACTAGTTAGCGAGGTGAAAAGAGTGTTCATCAAACTGTGATAATTATAATAATTTGAAAGTGGTGGATACATTGTATATAAATATTATAACTATAACTTTAGAATTTCTAATGTTTGTGTGGTTTACATTCGGTTTGTATGAGGAAAAAATGTTTTCCTAACTATAACTAAGCTTTAACCTTTGCTTTTTTTACTTTGAATGTGTATATAGATGTATATTAAAGCATGTGACATACAAATATATAAAGGATGTACCATTTGCATAATATGAACCATGCAGAAATGTGGCAAAAAAAATGTAGGGCATAGGTTCAAATTATTAGTATATGCTTGAACTTCACATGTATTATGCAGCAGGTAGAAGCACAATCCAAATGCTATTCCATAAGGGTAAATGTAGTTTATATGGCTTTAGCAGTTATATTTGTCGTGTATGTTTCATGTATGTTAAGCCATGGGCAGTGTTTCATGGGGTAGGTAAACTACTAATAAACTTTAATAAAAATGAAACATTGAGTATACTATCGGCTAAGAGCTAGGAAATTCTGAATGCCATGGGGCCTGGAGGCAGCATGGAGAGTATGGAGTACCAAATGTGGTTGAAGGCTATGACTAGTTGGTGTTCAGAGCACAGAGTGCCATGGGTACAAACTTGTTGCTCTGGACAAACTGCACATGTCCTTTTACTGTGTGTAGTAGTGCACAGCAGGCTGTCAGACAGTGCCTGAACTATGGCTAGGCCCTGCACCAGCCCCCACATCAATGGTTCTCACAGCAAATGTTCTTTGATCATGCCTAACTGCATTGTTTCCAAATGGAAATAAAAATATTTTCTTTAAAAGTGCCAATCCACCAAAGCTTTGTCTATCCTCATACTTAATTCCAGTATTGGGAATCTTGTGATACTTTGTTTTATTTTTATTTTGGGGCAGTATCTGTCAAAGAGATTTCCCGGGATCACTGAGTCCCTGATTGGACAACAGAAAACAATGCGATCTCGTCGAATGGGATGTGTTTGTGATGTCAAATTTTGAATCCTCAGTGGATCCAATCCTTCAGGGTCCACAAATAAATGGACAAGCTATAGAAAAGTGCCTCCCTGATTGACCTTTCCAAGTCCTCCTGACGCCTTTTTGCAATGCCCATATCTCAAAAATTATGCAGCAGATTAACACCACATGACAAAAAGGCCCTATACTGAATAAAGTTCTAGGTTCATTTCAAGTTTGATGTAATCTATTCAGCGCTTTTTGTTGTAGTAGTGAACAAATACTATTATGAAAGCTGTCTGAAGCTCAGCTCAGAGAAGACTGAGATCCTCATCCTCGGACCATGCACATCCGCCTGGGATGTCACCTGGTGGCCACCCGCTCTCGGTAATCCACCCACTCCGACTGATCACGCATGAAACCTCGGCATCATCCTCGACTCCTCCCTCTCCATGACCCACCCAAATCAACGCTGTCGCCTCCACCAGCTTCAACAGCCTGCGCATCCTCCGCAAGACCTTTAAATGGATCCCCCCAGACTGCAGAAAGACCGTCACCCAGGCACTCATTAAAAGCAGACTGGACTACGGCAACGCCCTGTACGCAGTAATCAACAGAGCACTACTTCACAAACTCCAAACCGTCCAGAACGCCACAGCCAGACTTGTCCTAGGAACTCCACCCCAGGAGCACATGACCCAACACCTACGAGACCTCCACTGGCTCTCCGTTGAGAAGAGAGTCACCTTCAAACTCCTCATCCACATCTACAAATCCCTCAACAACATCGGACCCAAACACCTCAATGAGAGATTGTCCTTCCACGTACACAAAAGGAACCTCCGCTCCTCCCACCTTGCCCTGACAATGGTCCCCCGCATCCACAGAAACAGAACAGGCGGGAGAGCCTTCTCCTACATCGCATCCAAGACCTGGAATGGGCTCCCCGTGATCATCAGGCACGCCCGACCCTGGCCACGTTCAGTAAAGACCTTAAGACCTGGCTGTTCGACTGATCCGGAGCTGCCCCTCCCTCCCCCCAGCACCTCCAGACCCTCTCGGATGAGTAGCGCACTTCACCAACCCCTGATTGATTGATTGATTGATTGAAAGGGAAGCACACCTTATGTTGCTCTTCTTCTCTTGCCAACATTTAGTAAGATGAGCTTAGTGAATGTCAACGTTCGTACATATTAGTCAAAAGTCACCAAAGGTTGTAAGCAAATTTAAAAAAAGCCTTCTCGGTGTAAACCGAGATTTGATCATAACTATATAGTTTCTATCACTGAATGTGGTATATGTGTATATTATATGCAGATGTCCAGAGTGGGATATGCTATGATTCACAACAGGAGAAGTTATGAATGGCTCATGGTACCCCCACCCTTCAAGTGGTAATGAATAGCATATTTTCCTTTATGGTTTATGCTATGGTATTCTTTCAAGTTTGTTTTAAAAAGTAACCCCTTAGCTGCTGAGCCTACCTTCCCCAGCCACCTCACCACATAGTGCTGAGCCTTTATTTTATTGTTTCTGGCACTTTTCACTTAAGCCCTTGTAAGTTATCCAGGCCAAAATAGTGTACTTTTTCCCACATGTTTGGAATTATAAAAGCATAGTGGGATTGTGTATTTCCGTGGAGGAAACTAAGCAATAACTAAAATATACTAAAATGATGAGGGTTTTTATTAAAATAGAAACCAAAAGAGCTGTGCAAGAAAGTGTATGTACGTTTTTCTAGATAATACGCCAACAAAAGGTTTGCTGTGCTAAGATCACCATCTTCCTAGCTTTTAGAAGGAAGCAGAGTTGTAACAAAAATCAATTTTGTACCACAATTTTGACATTTTTCAAAGGGCTAGTCGATTTTGCCTATATTTTGTCTTTTCCACCTTCTTGCAGTTTGTAGTGGAAACAAGCTTGTCACCTATAGGTGAACCCAGAGAGCAATAGAGTTCAATTCTAAAAAGTAGACAAAATTCCAAATGTGTCAAGGGATAAATTGTATAGATAGCTCATGGTTTTCCCAAAGAAATTGTTGATATAAAACATTAAAAATAAGTAGGAAAAATAGAAACAGGTGAGAACTTTTTCATCTGTAATTTTTTGCCCCTATGACCACAATATACAAGTGGTACATTCATCAGATTCTTCTGTTTGTGGAATATTTAGTGTTTGTTGTTTTTCAAAAATATGCAGTACTAAAGTGAACAAGTGAGCTGCAGCCTATTATGCTATTTCACGGTGTATTAACAATAAAGCAATTCATATAGCAAAATCTAATGAATGAAAAATGGGTATGAAGTAAACCAATGCATTTCTGAAATGTTACCTAGACACTGTGTTTAAGAACGGTTGTTACTTGTACAACTCTGAATTTAGGGTAACCCATACTATCATGGTGACCCATGCTATCATTTTTGTGAGGGCATTTCAAAAAATGTATTCTTTCTTGCACAGTTTCTTATATTTTGGAGCTAAAAATGGATAGGAATTTAATTAATTATAAAAAGTGTTCTACTACTCCGTGTTCCCACATTTCTCTTGATAAAATAGGTACTTCAATTGTGTAAATAGGCCTATCATAGGCTCACAACAAGAAAGTCCTTAAAGTGCAACATGGAAATATCAAGTTTGTGCCTTGAAAATGTACCCATTTTGGTGATTTGAGGTATTTTTCCAGGCTTGGCTGCCACCCACGGAAACCTACTAAACCCAGATATTTCTCTAAACACTGAGGGGGCTCCAGAGTGGTGTAGCGTATGCGTTCCACTAGGTTTACTTACCCAAAATGCCCTGCACAACTTGAACTTTATGTAAAATCACCCATTTTCATAACATTTCTGTAAGAGAAAGTTCTGGAATCTGGGGGACACACAAAATTCCTCATACCCATGTTCCCACTCTTCACATGATAAATACAGTAGCTCACTTGGGTGGCTGCGCTGATTACAAACAGCAGTATAGGCAGAAAAACACAACATGAAGACATCTAGTTTTCACCTTGAAATCTGATCAATTTTGGCGGGTAGCTGCAGTATTCGGACCGGGCTTGGCTACCACCCAAACATTTCTAGACATTTTTGAAAACGAGACACTCAGTGGACACCAGGGTGGTGTGATCTGCATGGATCCCACAACATTTTCTTTCTCAGAATGGCCAGCAAACTTTGGCAAATATTATACTTTTTCCTCACATTTCTGCGGGAAAAAGTTCAGGAATAAGCGGGGATTCACAAACTTCCTACCACCCAATGTTCCCACACTTCCCTAGAAAAAAAAACTATACCCCACTTGTCCAGATATCATGGATGTGCCTGAGTCTATATGTTCCAGAAATAATCAGGGTGGTTAGGCTTCCCCGGTTGCCAGCTGGCCCAGGGTATAAATAGTGCGACCATTTTCCATGGCAAGAGGGAGGAAATTGGGAGTCCAGTGTCAAAATTATGCCTAAAAGAATCATGTCACCAGCTGTGGAATGGGGATGCTGTAGACCCCGTGGGGGGAAGAAAGAGTGTTGGAGCTGTATAGATAGTGGATCAGCTTGATGTCAGGATTGACTAGCGCCTACCCCATTGTTTTTTCTGTTTTATTATTCTTAGCACACAGTGAGGTAAATCCTTCAATCTTCCCTCTGGGTGGGCAAAAAGACAGTTGGCGCCCTAAGGGGTCAAAGGTATTAACCAAAGAGGGCCTGATGCCACCCCATTCTTTTGACAAAAAAACATTATCCACTGGTCCATTGGTCTTTTTGCACCCCTGGTGGTAGGCAGATTGGGAGCAAATCCAGCAATCTGCCTCCTCTGCAGTGGGGGCAGAAAGACTGTTAGAGGTTTTTTTTCTAACTTTTTTTTTTTCATTTCCATTCCATTTACAGGATTTTACATACATCCAATAACTACAGTCATCTCCGTTTTAAGAGTGCACCTAATACATTCAACAGAATACATGCTTAGGACACCGTGTACAGCACATGGTCATTCAATAATTCAAGCCCCAGTATTTGAACCCCCCTCTCTTCAACCTCTCCCCCCTCATCCTCTTCACCAGTGCCGGGCACAAACATATTGGTAGGTCTCCCTCTACGCACGTGCTACTCTCGGGGGTTAATGCCTCACATGGTGGTTCACAGATAGACCCACGGAATTCATTCCATTTCCCCCACACTCTTGACCATTTTTTCGGGCAACCCCGATGGGTGTACACCACTTTTTGTGCTACCATAGCCGTGTCCACATCATTTTCCCAGTGCAGCAGTGTGGGTACCACTCCGGATCTCCAATTCCTAGCAATATTACGCTTCGCTGTCGCCATCCCCAGTGTTGCCCAAGCTTTCAACGCTGTGTTGAGGTCTGTAGGTCGCCATATATTCAAGAGGCAGCACTTTGGGTCTGTCTGGATCTCTACCCCACCCACTTCCGCGATCTCTAGTAAAACCTGCTCCCAATAGGCCTGTATCTTTGTGCAGTCCCATATTGTATGAAAGTACGTTTCGGGTTCCCCGCATCCCCTCAGGCAAAGTGGATCGTGTGCATGTCCAAGTTTGTGTAGTGTGGTGCGGGGGAAGTATACACGATGCAGCACCTTGAGTTGCACTAGTTTTATGCGAGACGGGATCGCCACCTCCCTGGCCGACGCCAGCGCGTCCATCCAGTCTGAGTCATCTATGTCCCCTAGTTCTGCCTCCCATTTGCTTCGGAGGACCACTGTGGGATCTGGAAGATTATTTAGTATTTTACGATATGTCTGCAATATGGCTTTTTTGTCCATGTGATCTGTGAGGAGTCTGTCCTCTAGGGGCGACGCGTCAGCTAATTTAGTACCCAGAGGGATCGCGATTTTAAGCGTGTGTCTGATTTGAGTGTAACGGTAGAGCTCCGAGTCTGCCAGTCCGTATTTTTCTTGGAGTGCTGGAAACTGAATGATCTCCCCTCTCACCCATAGATCGCAGATGTTAGTGATGCCTATTAGGTCCCATTGTTTGAACCCTTTTGTGTTGACCAAGGTGCCCGGTTTGCGTGTCGCCCATAGGGGAGGGGCCAGTGTGAGCACCCACTCCCATCGTAATGCTCTCTGTGCTGTGTGCCAAATTTTGATCGTGTGGGCCATGGGGCCCGTCAGTGTGTGGCGTTTCTTGTTTGTGTAGAGGGTTTTCATCAAGCTGTCTGCCGGCAACACCTCCCTATCCAATCGGTATGCGGGGTCGTCGTGTGGGGTATGCAGCCAGTGATTGATGACCGCTAGCTGCGCAGCCCAGTAATATAACTTGACGGTAGGCAGGGCTATTCCCCCATCGTACCAGCTGCGTATCAATTTAGATTGAGCAATGCGGGCGGGTTTGCCATCCCACAATAAAGAGGACATTTCTGCTTCTATGGCCTTAAAATATGTCAGCGGAACCGGAAAAGGAGTATTCTGGAGTGCGTATAGGAACCTCGGGAGTGCCAGCATTTTAAAGAGTGCGGCCCTTCCCAACAGCGTCAGTGGTAGGGACCGCCAGTGTGAAACGTCTGCTTTTAGTCTCTGAAAGGGTCTCGTTAGGTTTTCGTCCCAAAAATCTTAGACTGTTGGAGTATTTAATTTAAAAAAAAAATCTCTGCTAGTGCCTAGTTGACTTTCTGAACCCTCCCTCACACGCCTGGAGAACATTGGGCTAAACACCCAATAAGCCCCCTGGGGAGGGCAGAAAGACTGTTGTGCCATATATAGATGGGATTAAGGGCCGATACCTGAGACGTCGGTCCCAACACTTCTTTTTAAAAAAAAAAAAATATATAACATTTCCCTGATGTCCACTGGGGTTTCTGCCCCCCTGGGGGCTGGGTACAAGTCTGGGGTATACACTCACTGTGTGAGGGGGGAATGATGGTAGCCTTTTTGGGGAAGGTTGTATGGCCCGATGCCAGGGCGAGCTGCTGAAAAATTAATCTCCTGGTAAGTACTTGTGGCTTTTCTGCATCTCTAGGGTGGCGGATTGGGGGTAAACCCCTACTCACCCTCCTGTGGAAATGGTTGACAGAAAGACTGATTTAAAAAAATTTGTGGGAGCATTTACTTGTGCCTGGGGGCTCCCCCCACCCCTTCCCCCAGCCAATGCAATCCCTAGTGCCTAGTTTGCTTTTTGACACCCCTGGAGGGAGAAGATTTGGTGTAAACTCCGCAATCTGCCATCCAGCAGGGGCAGGAAGACTGGTCTTTCTGAGGTGGGGTCAGAGCCTGTTGACAGGGTGGGCCTGCCCACCTCTTTGTTAATAAAAAGAAATCCCTAGTGCTAGTGGGATTTCGGGGTAAAACTCCAATTGCCCCTCCATAGGAAGTAGGACAGGAAGACTGTTATTCCGTTTCAAGTGCGGCAGCACTTGCCCATGACCAGCGGGGCCACTTCTTGCCCAAAGCCTAGGAGGGTGGCACAAGAAAGAGCGTCTCTGCAGCCCCACATCCTTTTACTAAAAGAAGGCATGGGTGTGTTCACTCGCGTCTTTGAGTCCCAGGTTGCGTCAAGAGCATTTCCTCCCACTTAATTACTATGTGTTTTAATTCTCGTAGAGGACGATGTACCCAAACTACTTTTAAATACATTTCTGTCATCTTGCAAGTGAGGTAAGAAAGCATATAATTTTCTATATAGTGAACTGCTACACAGCTAATTCACCCTACTTTGCTTAACGGTAAAGCAATCCGTGTACGACAAACTTCTCAATATGCTCTAATTTAGAGAAGTATTAGCAAGCAGGAATGAGGACGTATTGACTTCTATCCCTTTGGGGAACATCCTTTACAATGCAACTTTTACAACAAAGTACCTTTACGACGCAACCATTACAACGCAACTTTTACAACGTCTTGCGCTGGGGGGCGCTCTACGATAGGCAATAGTTTCCAACACCTTCCCTACTATCCACAAGAACTGGAGTTGGAATAGTAAATTAAACTATTCACTATCCAGCGCCCCCCAAAGCAAGTCGTTGTAACGACTTGCGTTGTAAAACTTGCTTCGTAAAGGCATGCGTTGTAATAGCACGCGTTGTAACGTCATACATCCATCCCTTTAGCTTTGCCAATGTTTGTTTTGGCAAGGTTTTTGTAAAACTTAATTGTTGGGGAGATGCCGGGTTCCCGCCACTATAAAAAAAAATAGTGAAAGGCACTAATAGTTTTTGGTTTAAAAAACCACACATTGCTGTAGTAGTCCCTGGCACTGAAAGTAAATGCGTTGTGTCTGGATGTGTTCCTTGTGAAAAGGCAGAATACCGTCACTTACAGTGAAACTAGCTAAGTGGCTGAAGTGGGCTGTCCTATTGCCCATGCCATAGTGGGTAGAAGAAAATATTTGAATGGCTTTACAACAGACCAGTGGATGAAAATGGCTGACTGAAAGCACCTATAAATATGTTTAATATGTATGTATATTATATATATATATAATGTTAGTAAAATCAAAAGATCTCGGCTAACACCAGACCTAAAATAAATGTGATTTTGGCAAGGCATTTCAATGCACCTTGTAGCACATTGTAATGCCCCCAATGATTTGAGCACTTTGGACTTAAAACATGATTGTTTTCTATTTTATTTGTAAAGTGCAGCATTTGCCTACCTGTGTCTAGGATCTTCGAACCTACTTACCAAGATAGCCTTGAAAAATAGCCTTTGCTGTGTGCATCAACGCATGAAGACATCAAGCTGGAGAATTGGGATGGTAGGAAACTGTTAGCGATGCTGAGTGAGTGGGATGAATTTGGAGTAATGGGGTGAAACTAACGGGGTGTTTTGGACAGAATCTCTGAGGAAATTCCTGCTGCACATAAAACTCAAACCTGCAGTGATGTGTGCCGCAGAAACATTCTTAGGAAGGCCTTTGCTGGAACTCAAGAAGCATATCAATGGAATAACATTGACAAACACAAAATAATACATACCTGGTACTAACATAAACTTGGAAAAAGTGCCCTCCTTCCGTATTTGTTTCCAGTGGGTCTTATGTAAAGTGGCTATGCACTTTTAGGATAAGCATTTGAGAGTATTATTTTGTCCTAGACACTATGGCCTTCATAAGCGATGGGGTGGTTAGGATAGAGCCAACAGTTATATGACCATTAATAGTAAATACCCACCATTACTGAAGGAGGGAAAAACGCCAGTAGTAATACTACTCTGTTAGATTACCACCAGTGGGAAGGTATTGCCACCAAAGGTAATGGATTACTACTAGCAGTCCCCATTACAGAATGATAAACTGCAAAAAGATGGACTTTATTGCTGTGAGCTAATCTTAACGTGCTTAAAATACCTGACGAATTCTGCAGCCTGCTGCTTTGCTTATGTGTGGTAACTGTGTATAGGCATTTACTGTATGGCACCCATGGGGTGAAACAGATAAACTCCTTGGTAATGGCAAGGCTCGGCTAATATAATGTAGTATATACAGCACATCCTAAAAAAACTGACCAAGAATGCCACACCTATGTGGCTTCACTGTCGTTAAAGCCTGAATGCATCACTATGTGAAGCCAGCATTGACACCTCGTCTCTGGCTCCCTTCAGACGACAGAATGAAGAATTAAAGTTTCGTATGGTACATAGAACATGGTGGAAGCAATGCAGATGCATGAAACATGTTGCCCTCTACAACAGAAAATCTCCAGTAGGCTGGGTCATTCAGTAAACCTACAAAAGTCAAAACCATGGAGGCACCTCTATAGGGTTCCAAGGACTAAAGCTGTGGAACCAGACAGTGAGAGCAAACTCTGCACTTACAAAACTCCTAAAACCAAGCAAAAACCTAGAATGATCTTCGACTAAACCGCAGATGGTAGCGATTGAGGAGTATCTGCGACAGGTCCTGCCCTAAACAGGCTTAAACTCCTACCACTCCACAGTCCTACACTTTTAATTCAGACTCTGAAGTATCTGAGAGACAATGTGCATCACTATATAAAACGTACAAATAAATACATTTAAGAGTGACTAAACATTCCAAACGTAGTGCTTTGTAAGTTTCAATATCTTTTTTTTAAACTTCCCCAGCTTTGGACATCACAAACCTTGTGACGTTTAATGAAGAATCTGTTCAGTGGCACAGGAATGTTTCCTGTGCCATGCAGACAGTGCTTACTTTGAGCTGGTGGTTTCCAGTGCTCGGCCCCTGCACTTAGTTCTTAGCACCGGCGCGTATGACAGTCTGCCACATGGTGGCGATGTCTGCCAAATTTGGGTGTAAGCACAATTAGAGCGGTATTTATTAGTTTAATGTGCATTAACAATCAGTAATACATGCCACGCATGCCATTCTTTTAGATTTCGGGGCCTTGAATAGTATGATTTGTCACACTTGCAGGGGTGAGATGATTAGTAGTTGTGTTTGTACTGTAATTGGCAGAGCTGACGGGGCTATTAATAGTGCAAGCTGCCCTGCCCTCCTGACAAGAGCCCTGGCCCTTATTGTTTTAGAAATTAACCACTGCATGCAGGACCCATGACAGCCATGTGGTTCCCCTTCCCCTGTGATAAATGTCCCAGTCCTAGGCTTAAACAGTGAGGGGAGGGGAGGTATATAGCTACTCAGTTGTCTGCCATTGTGTTTCCCACTCTCACCCAAGGCTGACAGGATTGAATAAGCCATCAGTAAATGCTTTTGAAAGGTCAACTGATGCCAGTTTACAAAAAACATGATGTCATATCCTGAGACATCACCAGGACAAAGGCCATAAGATATTACTTCCTGCGCTTATCAAAAGGACACTGGTGTGTATAGCTCTCCCTCCACCTGGCATTATGCTGAATGAACGTCAGTACTGGAGTTTCCTATACCCAGAACTGCTGTCCTTGTTTATTGCTCAGGAGAGGCAGGAGGGGATACATTTTAAAGTTGCTTCATATGCATTAGAGAGATCTGTTTGATTTATGGGTAGATCAATGATCAGCCATCAGTTTGAGGCTTCTTTGGCTGCAGCGTAATGACTTTGTGCCAGCTGCAATATGTTTGCATGTGATGAATTTGTAGTTGCTCTTGTGTACGTGCGCCCTGTCGGTTTGGCGAGTCCTTTCCCCCTGTGGTTTTATCAACCACGCTGGCTCCCAGGCAGTGTCCCCAGACTCCATCTGTGAGTGCGATACAAATAAAGAAACTCGATATTTATTTTGAACTGAGATTGTGCTGCGGCGCTGGAGACCAGCCACCGAGGTTTGCATCCGAGCTCGTCCCGGCCGCGCGCTCTGCTGGCCACGGCGCCTGCGCGGATATTCCCGCGTTCCCTCTGAAGCCTGAGCCGGCGTCCCCGGGAGAATGTAAAATACTGCTGCGGGCGGCCTGGAGATGACTGTTTCACATTATCAGTCCTGCAGGAGCTGAGAAAAGCGGCCAATCAATAGCGGAGCGAGAGGCTATCAAGAAGCAGCCAGAGAGATGAGGAGGCGGGAGGGCGCCCGAGGGCGCGCGGGAAACACTCGCGGGGACACGGAGAATGCAGCAGAGGCGCCAAGGAAGCCGTTCACACGGAGGCACGCGCTCCCTGCAGAGAATGCACAGCTGCAAAGAGTCTCCTGTCGTGGCGCGCATCAACCAGACCCAGGCCTGGCGTTTAATCCAACAGCATTTAGCATTATTGGACTTGTGGGCAAGGCTTTAAATGGGCAGGTACTGTCCGGTACTAAATACCTGCACATCTTTAATTTGAAAGGGACAGTACCTGCACTTACTTCTAAGCACAGCTGCAAAACATTTAATGGGAGAGCACCAGCCTGTCTCAGGAGCAAACAGTACTCTGGGTTGTGAGTACAGCTCTTTTATATTAACATGTAAAGCACTGCCTGGGCCACATTGCCAGTCACGGCTGGTGTCGGGGCAAAGGGGCGGATGGGGGACAGGGTACAATATAAAACAAAAAAATACATACCGGAATCTCTCTGCATCGTTGCTCTTCTAGCTGCACTGCTGTCACGGGCTTCCAGACTGCCCTGAGGCCTATTCTGACAGTGCTCTCACAGCATGAGAGCAGCATCAGGGTTAGCAGGGGCGGCCTTAGACATGTGCAAGCTGTGCACTGCACAGGGTCACCCAACCCCAGGGGCCGCCATGCCAATATATATCCTTAACTAGCAGCCCGTCCCGCCCTTGTCCGGGAGCAATCAGGCTTCCCCGACCCCCGCCCGCCCCGACATTGTCCAGCAGCCCGGGCCCCCGCCCGCCCCGTCCCCCGCCTGCCCCGACCCCCACCTGCCCCGACATTGTCCGTGGGTCCTCCGGATCCTTACCTGAGCCGCCGCTCCTCCCCCCGCTCCTCAGTTCACCGCTCCTCGCCGCTCGTCACCGCTCCTCCCGCCTGTCCGCCGGTCCTCACCGCCTGTCTGTCCGCCGCTCGTCACCGCTCCTCCCCAGTGCCATGTCCGCCGCTCCTCCCCGCGCTTCTGACGTCAGCACGCAGGTCGTGGCCAGCGCTACTTCGAAGGGACTACTTTTTTTTTTTAGGTACATTTTTTTAAATAACGCATATTTTTATAGTTTATATAGCCTATGTCCATCTGCACACCCTGACGATTACAATGATGTATCGGGTGTGTGGATTGGCGCTGTGGTTCCCGAGTTTACCCGCCTCAAAGGTTCAAAGTTCTTGCTTTATAATAGTAGTATAGATATAATAATCCTCTGAGGATGGATACATATTTGTGTGGCGCCCCTGGCAAGGATTTGGTGACTCTGTTCCACTTCCAAACACCCTGCCCCCCCCCACCTCTTCACTGGCCACCGCGCTCAGTGCCCTCAATTTGCGCTCCCATGGAGTCCGGGAGTCTGTGCCTGCTCTTGTCAACGTGGCAACGGAGCTCAGTTTGGAAAGAGCTTAAGTGCGCCTGACCGTTTGAAAAATAAAAAGATAATAAACTTGCTTTATTATTATTTTTTTCTTGAAGTATTGCAACTGCCGCTGCTGCTGGCGGGGAGGGGGTGTGTGTCGGGGGATGACATTTCTCCGCCATAGCAGAGGAGCAGCCACTGCATATTGCGTGCTGGGTGGGGCATAGGCCAGTGGTCCCAGCAAGTGAATTACGAAGTTAACCCTTTCGATACGCTCGGCCCACGGCCGTCGCAAACACTACCTCCATAGAGCTGCGCACGTCCGTTGGCCGACGTGGCCCCGCCCACTGAATAAAACCGCTGCACTGCGGCGGAATTACCGCCGCGGTTAAGCTGTTAAAAACAGCTCCTCACTTAGAGGGAGTAAAAGGGAGATATCAAAATTGGTATACATATATTGGTATATAGGACTGTCATCATAAGCTCACTTAGAGGAAATATGTCGGAGCCACTGAAATCAAGAATCACAATAATTAAAAATCACTTAAAGAGAGGAGTTTAAGGGGGAAGTGAATGATGTCAGTGTTGGCCTTAATATCAAAGCATTGTACTGTATTTCACAGGTTTTTCAAGGTGATTTTTTAAATATTTGGTACTACAACTTCCAGGATGTTTTATTACGAGCAAAATAGAGTATAAAAAAACGAAGATGATGAAGGCCTACCAGCCGTGATCAAGAACTAAGAAAGTTGACATGCATAGGCTGTTGATGCTGTTACTGATTCAATATGCAAAATAAATAAACAAAAACTGCACCTCCTGAGTGCTGCTAATTCTTTTTGGATAGAAGTATTTGAAGGAGGCCTGACTTCTGGGAAGAGGGCCCCAGCATTTGAGCGCGCCACATTACAGACCATGTTTGTGAAGAAATAGTTTGTGAAGAAACAAAAATAATATATATATATATATATATCTATATATATTGCAATATATGAGCTGAGTGGTTACGTATACAGTGCAACTAAAGCTGCTAAGCTAACAGCATCAGAAAAGATATGAAGATAAGAAACAGATTAATTGTAAGAGCCTTTGTGCAGAGCAAAATGAAGTGCATTCCTAATGGAGGAAATAACAAAAGAGAAAGACTATGCCCGTGACACTTCTTCCCACCCCCACCGAGCCACTAAAATCAAGGGACTGATAGCAGGAGGGAAAAGCCAAAATGAAGGGATCACTTAGACTTACAAGCAAACCCATAAGCAACATGGTACCTGTTTTATAATGGTCTCGGTGGGCAAAGCGGAGTTCTTATAATTAAGGCTCCCTGTTTTCCATTTTTACAGATAAATACAGACAGAAAACATTTGTTTTCTTGTCTGTATTTATATTTAAATGTGATAAAAATGGAAATTGGGTTGCTTTTTGAGTTATTCTAAATACTGTCTGCCAGGCTAATAGCTGTGTGGATTGATAGGTGAAGGGGTTAAAAAAGAAAGAAATTTTAGCAAAGAGGATTTAACAGCAGTAGATATGCAAAAGGTTGGTACTGAAATTTGCATATTTTCATACAAGTGCATTGATTTATCTTCTGCGGGTGTTCACAGCATTGAAACCTGGCAGGCATTCAAGCATAAGTGCATAATTATTGGTTAAATAAATGTGGAAATATACTAGTCTGCTTCATTTCTCCACAAAACCCAAAATAAAAATGGATAAATACAGATAAAATTAGAAAAAATAAATATGGATAAATACAGACGGAAATATAACAAATAAATACCACAAACAGGGAGCCCTACTTATAATAGACCCCTCCAGATACAGGCAATCAGTGAAGCTTAAAGCAAGCCTTAAAGAATCTATCAGATTTCCTCAATTTCATGACAAGTCACGCTGTAAGACACCTGAATGCCTGGAAGCTTGTAAATAGATGACGCAGAAAGCCCTATGTAACAAGTAATGTTGTGTGGCTCAGTCTAGAAATTATGATAGCAATAACAAAAGAAGCTTTCAAATGCTATAGAATAAAAATCTTCTCATAAGGAGATATCAGGTCGACACCACTGCAACAGCATAATGTGGCAGGTGGAAATGCTGTCATTGTAATCTTGTCTGATACCTTTCAGTACAGTCACAGGGGCAGTCTCAGTGCTTTAATCAGGCCTTAATCGCAATTGGATAGCATCTTCTAAGTGATCCTGTTCAAGATATTTAGAAAGCCAGTGAGCCAGGAAATGTGACACATTTTAGTGACTGCTGGCAAAAGAAAGATGAACCTAGTCTTGCTCATGCCCTGTGGTCCAAGTCTGACTTCTTTAAAAGGAATTTGACAATCTCTTTTCTCTATCCACTAGTGACAGTGAAAGATGAAAACAGGTGTAAAGATAAAGGTAAAAGCAGGTTCAACAACTTCAGATAAATATTATAGAGTCTGGCCTGGATGTACATCATATAGGCTATTAAAGGCAATAACGTTGCAGCAGGTAGGTAAATGAGTAACTGAGGGGTGCTTGGTGACTTCAAACTGAGACAAATATATAGTAAGCTATGCACCTGTATGAATATCATCATCGCAGAAGCACACTGACATATTTGTAGACCAAGCCATGGTTCAAAGCTATGTAAAATTGAGGTGCTAATTAGTGCACCCAGTAGGTACTGCTACCAAAAGTGTGATTATTGAGTGGGTAATACAATTAACATCTGACTTCACTTCAGAATGAAGCCTCACATTTGGAATAAGCATTTACCAAACAATTGCTTCATGTTTTGCAGTTTTGCCTTAGCATTTCACCCTGAAAGATTTCCCCAGGCTTCCCCTGGTGAACTGTGTCACGAAAAAATTGCAGAATATTGCAGTTGATGCATGACTCATAATTCTGATCTGTTAGCAGACACTCTTTTGTGCATGGATCTGAATTTAAATAACACCTTGGTGTTGTCAGAGCCTAAGTGAATTCTGTATGTTTGTAGACGGCAGGGATAGGTTATGTCAATAATGAGTTGGCTAGCTCTGTTTTGCCATTATTATTGCCTCTCAGTGCTCTAGGATTTGAGAATCTTGTGTTATATAGTAGTTGTATTTATACAGTGCTTTATGCTCTTAACAATGCACCAAAGTTCATTTGCGGAGGGGTAAAACACTACTCCTATGTGCTATAGATGGAGCAGCGCATGCTTTTCATGCAGCACACATAAACTGTTTTTATTGGGATTTTCATAAGCAAACAAAGAAAGCATCACATGTCGTTTGTAATATTGTGAAACAGTATATAACTTCATTTCAAGTAGTTGCTAAGCAATTGCACACATGCAGGTCAGTGAATTAAGTGATACTGCCACTGGAACATATCTGTACTAGGCGATAATTATAAGCTTTCATAGCAGCTTTATGTCAATTTGCCTTTCAGGCTAACAAGGGTGACACCACTGAACTAGGAAAGGGAAATGGCGATTCAGACTCAGTGATAGGCAGGGCCATATTTGTAAAGGATGCTGCAATATGACCAGAGTGAAGTTCCAACTGTGGTATTGTTGGCATCATGAGTTAGGTTGAGGGTAGCTCAGGCTCTCAACAACCCTGGGCTAGAATGATGAGTGGCTACATATCGGAAGCGGGGGAAAGCTTGGGGCAGGGACAATCACAGGCCGCAACCTACGAGACAATTAGTATCGATAAGACCTGACTGTCTGAGGGAGGGACAGAAGGAATGGCATATGGAATGCATGCAGTGCTGCTGTTCATACATGGGTTCACGGGGGCAAATCATCGTTTCGGGTGAGTTGCTGGAATTGGTCGAAGAGGGCATCCCAGGTCTCAGAAATTGTTAGTTTATGAAGGTGTCGGACTTCTTCGTAATGCAAGGCCTCTCCCCCGGCCTTCCCCATTTCCACCTCGCTCCATGCCATGCAGCCACTGGTGGGGCCTGTTCTGCTCTCCACTGCAGGGTTAGGACTCTTTTAAACAGCAGGACGACCATAACAGCAAAGCTTGTTCCCACCCCATGACACCTCCTATGCTTGAAGATTCCATGTGCGCAGGCCTCCCACATTTTACTGTCAGTAAGCTCAGTGACCTCCTGCTACACGTTATATACAGAATGCCAACAAAAGGATAGGTCCGGGCAGGACTGTAACATATTCTGCAAATTGGCTGAAGCCAAATGGCAATGGAGGTAGCAAAGTTGTGCATTAGAAAAGTAGAAGTTGAGCTGCTCTGGCGTCATGTAGACCTGGTATTCCTAGACACTCCTTGGGGAAATTCCAGAGCCTGATCCCACTTGGTGTCATGTAGCCCCCTCCTAAATCACCCCTGCCCCCATTTGCCCCACAGAGCCAACAACGCAAACCCAATGTGTTACCATACAGCTTTATATATCCACTTTATCAGTTGACGCACTGTCCCCATTTGCAGCAGAGTCTGTATAACAGAGTGTGTTTGGGAGTTCTTTGTCATGTGTGGACCAGAGGGTCCGGCATGTATTTAGCAGCTGTGTGTTTGTAAAGATATGGCACCTGCAAAAAGGTCTGCTACGGTAGTCAGGGGTTTTTGCTCATGCCAGCGCCTCAAATTTGAGTAAGATCCTAGAAATCGTGGCGGAATGTGGCTTGTGAGGAGATACAGCCTCGTGAGACATTTAGGGACATTTACGGGCAATTGTGACTTGCAGTGACCATGTGGTCTGGTGCATGGATGGTGTAAGGGGACCTGATAGGTTACATGTCTCTCTCATGAGCCGCCCCGCTAACCACCACGAAACCCACTGTAATTGCACTGCTAAGTATTAAGCCTCAAATGAGTCGACTGGTAGTTGCAGCTTTTTCAGTACAATTCAATGATGCTGTCTCCCCAGATAAGCTCCACTAACATGGTATTGAGTTCCTTAAAAAAGCGGCCCTGGGATTTAACGTGGACATTTACAAAATACCTGGATCAGATTATCATTTTGGAAAGGCCTATTTTCCAGGTTGTAGCTAAGGGAAACTGTTTCCAGAACTGCACTTGAGATTTTAGTGCAGAAAGGGCTCTCCTTAGGTTACCTTGATATAAATCAGCTGGGAAGTTGTAGAGGTGAAGATAATGGACTGTGTCACCTTCCCAGTTCAGTAGGGTCCCAACGAGTCGCACCTCAAGTGGGGTTGCACTGCAACTGAGTGGGTACAGACAAGATTTGGCCCAATGTGCTCAGAGGCCCGCATGGTATGCAAACGTGTGAAGTGTTGTGTGTATTAAGGAGAGGTCTGAGCGGACTTCACAGAGGTAGAGGAGCAGGTGGTCCTCATACGAAGACACTATGTGGGTTGCATCATATAAGATTATCCCCCAAGACCCACCTCCAGTCGGAGCCGAGCAGCAAGGGGCTTCATAGCTATTGCCCTGCCTGGTACCTTTGCCCACGGAAAATGGCAGTGAGATAAGCCTGCCCAGGCGAATTCATGTGGTGGGTTTGGTGTATAACAGTTTTGTGTATGCTAAGAGGCATTTTCCCACCCCAAGTCTGACCAACAGCTATTTCAAGATCCAGTATCAGGCCGGCTGCATGTGGGAACCGCCAGGGGGCCTGGTCCATCTCATGAAAAAGATGTCGGACGTTTTGAGATGTGCTCCGTACTCGAACAAAACCGTTTTGGTCTGGGTGAATTAGGTCAGGTAATATCTTCCCCAAAATATTATAATCTGCACTAAGGATGGCGATCGGCCTGTATAATGATAGTTCGGTCAGATCCCTGTCAGGCTTATGGGGCGACACCAGGAGAGATTCTTGGAGAGGCAGAAGCAATTCTGCAACCATAAGTGCTTCATTAAACATCTCTGCCAATCTAGGCATGAGGCTCACGGCAAAGGAGCTATAGTATTTTATCTGTAGCCCATCTAGGCGTGGGGTTTTATTTCTAACTAAGTTCTGAATAGCTTGCTTGATTCCAGGAATCATAATACAGGCGTCTATGTTCTTTCTGGCATCGGTGATGCGGGGAGAGTGAGCCCTGCCAACAAACTATCAGTGTCTGGGAAAGGGGACACCTTGCATATAGAGGAGTAATCCATGAAGAATGCATTCAAGATGTTGTGCTGTGCATATAAGCTAGTGTTGCAGGGATTTTGCTCAGTCACAGAACTGTGCACAGAGACTCAGGACCTTAGTGAATTAGCGTGTACCAAAACTCACCTTAGTACCCAAAATCCCCTACCAGACTAGCCTCAGTGTCTCATTAGCTCTTTGTCCTATAACAATGTCACCAATAATTAGACAACCCAGAACATGCGACTTAGGATACCTCAGGTAAGGTGGGAAACATGAACACTCTTTAGTTATACTCTCATTCCAGTCCAGAACAGGGAGTAAAGGGAGACATGAACAAGTTTAAAATGTTCTTAGCTAATACAAGCAGACATATGATAAGAAATAAGATTATCAGCATAGTTACTATTCCATAAAATACAAAGGAAGAAAACATGTTAAAATGCTAAATGGAAACAGGTTAAATATATACCTATATTTCACCCTCCCTTGCTAGCAGGTTCTTTTATAACTAAAGAAGGTCTCTTAGGCTTGCATAGGCGACCCCATACCTCAGAGTTTAGCAGGAGTGAATCACATCGAGTTCTGCACAAGCTCTCGGCATACGAATGTTCTCCAAGTGTGTTCAGTCATGCCTACACAGTGTAGTATTAAAGGGGCCAGTATCTGATCTGTCCACAGCTGCATATATGTTATGTCTAGAACGTGCGCTGATCAGTTCGAACAAAAGCAACAGATATAACCTTGAAGGCCTCGGCACTCACTGTTCAAACTACGCTTACAAAGCAAGTCTAGCAATGTGGAAAAACAAGTTATTCTCATGTGAAGCAAAACTCGCAGCTTAACGTGAAACAATAACTAACGTGTGTGTCGTGTGCAAAAGAAAGCAAAAGGTAAAATGGCGTTTAAACTTCTAATAATCTCATGCTAACTTAACACTGTAGAAATGCAAGGCTCAGCCCCACTACACCCTCCCTTGATCGGATCACAGATAAGAACTGTGGGCAAAGCAGGAACGCAGAGTTCAAGTTCGAGAGATAGAATCAAAGTTCAAATTTGCCATAATGGAAAAATGGGAGCAAAACTCAGAATTTTGAGAAGAAAAAAGAAAAAAAAACTCCAAATTAGTAATTACATTTGGACATAGTAAAGCCAATAGGCCTAAAAAAAATAGCAAAAAAAAATCTGATGTTTAACATGTGAATCCAGTCGTGAATAAGAGAGAACAGGAAATGCACCTCCCTCCAATAGTGTATATGCACAGTACGCTGCAACAGACTCCAACAGGAAGTCATTGTTCTCATCTGAAAACATTTCAGCCATCCAATTTAGTAACGGGAATGAACATACATGTTCCTCAAGAACCGAAGCCTCTAGTACCATCAGAGGACAACTCGGATTTACTTCAATGTAACTGCGTGCCAAGAAATCATGCACCACTGCAAAAATATTCCAACGTCCCAGGACTCCATGCATCGCTGCAAAGGCCATAATCCCGCCGCCAGAACAAAGCAATTCATGAGCAACTAAGGGGCTCATCAGTTGATCATAATCTGCGTTGGGAGACACCGTACTGCAGAGACACAAATCCAGAGCCCATTCGAAATCACAGCTCAGGCAATGAAAGACAGGCTGGATGCAGATGAAAAAGGAAAATCGAAACGATAATCCATAAGCTGCACTCAATGTAGCAAAAGGCAGCGCTCCATAGAAATCAAACATTTGGTTGCGGAGCAGCAACAGCCGGGGCAAATTGTCTCGTGGCACAGGATGTGCATCCATTCTGAAATAAACAAAGTAACAGAAGCACTCCACCAACCAGAGCAAGCATCAAGGAAAATCCACCAAAGAGGCTGGAGAAAATCGAATGGAAAAATGCCGGGAACATACCGTATATATTTTGGAAAGAAGTCACAAGGCCACTACTAACAACTTCAAAAAAGTGAGCCAGCCCTTGAGGTACTGGGTTTTTAAGAACCGGTACAGAACCGGTAACCCAGCGGTGCCAGGGGATCAACACACCAGAGACCTCGGGTTCTCCTGAGTCAGACCGACAGAAACTTCAGAGTCTTTCAGGTGAAGTCAAAGATTCGTTTTATTGGCTGCAACCAAGGTGACAGGGTCCTAGAAGTACGATACAAGTATATTCAGGAGACTGCACACTTTCATGAAGTCAGGCTTCTCTTCTTATACCTAATATTCAGCCTGGAGCAATACATTCCTTGGATTCGTGGTATTTCATTTATGGTTACTGATTACAAAAGAAAAGCAGAGTCATGGTGACATGTACATATTTCACGTCGTGCTGCCCATAACAAATCATCCGGCAAGACCCAACATTTCATCAGATATCGCTGGACCCCTAATAAAAACGGTCACCTCCCCATCATAAAGCAAGTGAAGAAAAGGAGTGGAGAAAGATGTGAGCGAGATATGGCAGGTGTGCGCGCTCAAATGGTTTTATGGCTGGTTGGGCCTAGATGCTATCTTGCTCGGCCACTGGGAGGGAACTGACCTAACGAGCTCGGCCTGGGGCAATGGTTCTAACTTGTACTGGGGTCAGGGAGAAGTCGATTAAGGAGTATGTGTCCTTGTGGAATCAAATTCAACTGGATTAAGGCCTATGTAGAGGGCAACATGCAACTAAGGGCTTAGAAGGTAAATGACGATTTCGAGGTGAAATCGTCACTCGAATATGCCGAAAATACATGTACTTGATGTACTCGTCATTCTCGGTCTTTTGATACCAAATTCGTCCTATTTCGACGAAGTTTTTATTCTCGAGTCCGGTACTATTATATGAATCCAGATTTTTCAGAACCACAGACCCTCCTTTTGCCCTTACATAGGCAATTAATCTATCCTCATGTTCATCTGAGTCCAGGTCTATGTTCCTAAAGTCATTGAGATGTTGCTGCAACATCATTCTAGTGCTGAGCTCATGTCTTGACACAGGCTTCCTTACACATGATGTAGCACAGAGGCCACATATTGCAGGAGCACACTGTATGCATAGACAGAACAGGAAAAGAATGGCTAAGACCATCCCAATGACCATCAGAATTTTCCATCCCCAGGCAGATATCAGTCCCCAGAACCATCCCATTAATGACCAATCTCCTTTATCCACATGGATAGATTCGGAAATTTTATGTAGTTTGGAGATGGCCCCGTATACTGTTGGAGCATTATCTGGAATAAAAATGCAACAACTGGACTGGATCAATTTGCATACTCCACCTCGGTCCGCAAGTATTACATCCAAAGCGACCCGGTTCTGAAGGGTCATCAGTCGATCCGACTGGAGCTCAGCAGTCAGGTTACTAAGGGCACCAGCAGTTTCGATCACGGTGGACTCAACTACCCTCGTCAATTGCCTTATGTTTCGGCTGTTAATCATGGCTCCCCAGAACGGCAGAACACCCATTGCAAAGTCACCAAATTCTTGACCCGCAGTGTCTTCTTTACTCAAAACACCTCTAACTACCCTTGTCCGATGGTAATCCGCCGCTGCTGTGTAGGTGGGAGGTAACAGGAATGAAACAAAACATGAGCCCGAGAAGTCAGGGGGCAACCATGTATAGGCTCTATCATGGCAGAAAAAATAAGTACCCTTAGCGGCTAAAAAGGCAGGGGAAGTCTGAGATCCAAAAACGTACGTTTCTGTACAGACACTCTTCCCTAGCTGAGCTCTGGGATTCTTACCAATGCCTTGCAGACACAGGTGACCTTGATGGGGTACGATCCAGATAGGGGACGGTCTCTTGGCTTGCTGTTTCTCACTTACTGTAGTGCCATATCCGGTCACATTCCAACCTACATATGCAAGTATCTCATCATCCGGGGTATCTTCGTAAGAAGTTACTTCCTTGATCATGTCAACTATACCCTTGACTAAGGCGCTAGTCTTGAGGTTGTCTTTTACCGAGCGTAGGGGTTGGATTTCTCGTGCATATATGAACATTGTCCTATATGCCCATACTGACCCATTGCGACTAAATGGTAGGACCAAATAGGGGATACCTCTATCCGTGGTGTGGGGCATGAGACCACACACCCAACAGTTGGTTGTGTTCATTACAAGTTGGTGTTGGTGTAATAGCTGAACGAAGGAGTTATTAATGAACTCTAATCTCCTATTTGATTCGTGGTCAGGCAAAGGGTGGAAAGAATGAGAGGAAACAGTAGGGGGAGGTATGGGTGATGTAGTAGGCGTGAATGTCACATGTAAAGAGAATAAAACATAGCTTATCAAAAAGACCATTACGCTAAATAGCATAAAAATACACATTATTATAAAAATTCTCTTCCTCATTGCTTTCAAAAGTCTCTGCTTAAAGTTCATTTGTTTGGCAGTTCTCTCCACATCAGGAAACTCCATCCTCTCTAAGGTGCTGCCCGCGGCGGTAGGTTGTTTCTGCTAAAGGATGCTTCCGTCAGTCTAGGGTGGCTCCCTTGGACCAACTGGAACCAGCGACCTATTGTCGTCAGCTGCACCCAAAAGTCTTTAATCAACCGCGACCCTAGCAGCGGAACCCGGATGGCGGTTCCGGAAAAAAAGAACAAAAATAAGCAAGTTACCTAGATGGGAGAATCTGCACTTTCAAAAATAGGATTTGGGAAAAAAAACGTATTTTATTAGTCCACAGGTTTTTCTCTCGGTTCATAAAAATAAATCACTTTTACTTTAGTCTGTTTTTCTTGGTCGTAAATTATAGCGTCTTTTCCCGGGTACTGTCTGGTCCAGAAATAGTAGCTCAGGTTCCACAGAGTTCAATTGTTCTGATGGCGGCGTAGTTTCTGGAAAAATGTTCCCACTCTTACAATCACGTTTAGCTTCTTTTACACGTTCATCAGTTGTGCGCTCGGAGTCAGTGCCTCCTTTTCGGACCCATTGGTCATGTGGCAGAGGGAAGGGTATCTTCTTACAATGGATCCCGTGGACCCAATTGGCCTTCCCCTCCACTTTAACAGTCGACCTTGTAGACAGGAGGACGAGGTGAGGCCCGGTCCATCTGGGCTGGTCGTTTCTTGTTCTCTGGAAATTGCGGATCAAAACCCAGGAGCCGGGGTCAATGGAGTGACCCGGTGTCTCAGAGACCGGAGGCAAGGTGTTGTGGACCTGTTGATATAAAACACGCAATTTAGCCGTCAATTCATACAAATAGTCAAGCAAAATGGGGTGTTGCAGCTCGCTAAACTTCATGGGCCTAGGCACTCCCCATATGTTGGCTGGCCGACCAAAGATTATTTCATAGGGGCTGAGTTTCATTCGCGAATGCACAATCATTCTGGTGGATAGGAGTACTAAGGGTAGAGCGTCAGGCCATTTAAGACCTGTGCTCGCTTGGATTTTGGCCAATTTAAGTTTAAGCGTGCCATTATAACATTCCACTAATCCAGCTGATTGGGGGTGATTTGCAGCGTGGAACTTTTGCCTAATGCCTAGCCCTTCACACAGTCTTTTCATCACACAACCCACAAATTCACTTCCGTTGTCCGACCAGACCATTCTAGGCATTCCGAACCTGGGGAAGAACTCTTTCACAAGGGCTTTCGCTGTGGACAAGGCAGTATTGTCCCTTAGGGGATAGGCTTCTACCCATCTTGAGAAGGCACAAACAACCACGAGCACATATTTTAAGTTGTTGCACCTCTCCATGTGTATGAAATCTAGCTGCAAAACCTCGAACGGATACGTAGGAGGTGCAAAATGACCAGCTGGAGTTGGGGTTCCCCTACCAGGATTGTGCTTCAGACATACCATGCAATTCTTGACAACATTCTCTGCACACTTGGGAATCCCTGAATTCTTCCACACTGGGGCCAACAACTCGCAAATCCCTTTCGCGCTGATATGGGCCATCCCATGAGCCATTGTAACCACTGCAGGCACATATGCATCGGGTAACAACCATCTCTGTTGCTCTGTCGATTCAATCCAACAACCATTTGCATCCATTCTCCCTGTACTTTCTTTCCACATGCTTAACTCTTTCTCCGTGGCCTCAGCTTGGATGGACTTCACACTTTCTATCGTGTCTTCACATATTCCAACATCACCAGTCCATCTTTCTGGGCTCGCAACATACATTCGGCTCATCATATTCTTTGCAGTTTCCTTTGCAGTTTCATCAGCAAATGCATTTCCACGACCCACATCATCAATCACTTTCTTGTGTGCACTACATTTTACGATCGCTACTTTCAGGGGCAACGTCAGTGATTCAAGAAGCTCATTCACCAACTGACCATGCTGAATCTTAGCTCCATGCGAAGTCAGGAACCCACGTTCTCTCCACAATCGTCCAAAACTGTGAGCCACTCCAAAAGCATACTGACTGTCGGTATAGACAGTCACTTTCATTCCTTTGGATAACACACATGCTCTTGTTAATGCCACGAGTTCAGCGGCTTGAGCTGAACCATGTGGTATTCGCGCGGTTTCAACGATTGTGTGCAAAGTTGTGACAGCATATGCTGTAGTCACGTTACCATTTGGGAGTTTAAAGCATGAACCATCCACCCATAATGTACCATCACATTCAGCAAGAGGAGTGTTGAATAAATCAACTCTCCCTTTAGTCTCTTCCTCCGTTCTGAGGAAACAATCGTGCTGTTCTGAAGCATCCGATTCCTCAGCAATTGGTAACAATGTGGCTATGTTCAGGGTGCTGCACCTTTTGATGTGCACATGGCTCGCTAGTAGCGTCAATTCATAACTGGACAGTCGAGCACTAGTTAAGTGCTGTGTCTTGGTCCTATTTAACAACGTGTCTACTGCATGCGGGACCATCACGATTAGTGTATTATTCATTACTAGACCTGCAGACTGTCGAATAGAAACAGCTGCTGCTGCTGTGGCCCTTAGACAACTTGGCAATGCTCGTGCTACCGGATCTAAAGTTGACAAAAAATAGGCGCATGGCCGCTGTTTATCTCCGTATAACTGAGTCAGCACGGACAATGCACAACCCTCCTTCTCGTGGACATATAATGTGAAAGGCTTACTGTAGTTGGGGTTACCTAACACAGGGGCCGAACATAATGCTGTGCGTAATTCGAGAAAACTTTTCTGACACTCATCAGACCAAGGAATGGGATTGGGTGTATTCGTACACGTTAGTGCCAATAAGGGTTTGGCTAATAACGAAAAATTTGGAATCCACTGTCTACAGTACGATGTAATGCCCAAGAAAGCGCGTACTTCTCTCTGCGTTCTTGGCACATTCAATTTAGCTATTGCCTGAATTCTTTCTGGGGTCAGTTTCCTTCCCTCCTTCGATAAGAGATGACCTAAGTAGGTCACTTCTTGTCGGCAATATTGGAGCTTGGAAAGTGACACCTTGTGATGCAGATCACATAGATGACGCAGTAATTCCAACGTGGCCATTTTACATATTTTCTCAGTATCCGCAGCTATGAGCAAATCGTCCACGTACTGTACGAGAGTGGAACCTTTGGGCAAAACCATTGCGTCAAGCTGACTTTTCAGAGCTTGACTGTATATTGAGGGGCTTTCACAGTAGCCTTGAGGAGCGCGTTTAAAACGGAAACTGCGACCACCTAGACTAAAGGAAAAAATATCCCTGCTTTCCTCAGCAATCGGGATACTGAAGAAAGCATTCTTCAGGTCAATCACCGAAAACCAGGATGCAGAGGCTGGAATCATAGTCAATAATGTTGTAATGTCGGGGACAACTGGGAATTGTGGCACCACTATCTTATTCACTTCTCTAAGATCAATCACGAATCTATACACAGGTGGCTGAGAAGGGTCAGTTCGTTTTAAAACAGGCAGAACAGGACTATTGCAAACATTGCCTCGTGTTTCTTCAATTACGTCTTTCTCAATCAACTCGTAAACAATCGCTAGCAAAGCTTTTTCGCCCTCATTGGATATTCTGTATTGGGGAATTCGTGGCATTTTGACATTTGACTTTAATGTTACAACATATGGTGGAATTTCTAAAAGACCTACATCATTCGGACCAGTAGCCCAAAGAATATCTGGTAGAAGTGCCAATTCTGCTGGAAGTGTATTTCTCGACAAATACATGGGAGAAACCACTTTCTTACCTAAAGTCAGTTGTACTCCTGAAGGAGAACAGTACAAAGTTGCATACAATCTTTTTAGCAAATCTAATCCTAGCAAATTTTCACCACAACCTGTTGTCAAAATAAGGGGTGCTTCGAATTCACAAGGACCAACAGAAAGAGATAAAGGGTCAGAAATCGGATTTCTAACCGGGGCGCCAGAAAAACCTACGGAAACGTTCATTTCGCCAGACAAAGGTGCGCCAGGGAGTTTGGAGTACATAATAGAACTCTTTGTAGCACCAGTATCCAACAGAAAAGGTTCTGACACACCCGATGTAATCACCTCAACGTAAGGTCCACTCTGATCTACTGGAACTGAAACAACTCCCTCTCCTTGTCTAAGGCTGTCCTAGCAATCATTATTCTCCCACTGCTCATTTTCTGTGTAATACTCGTCAACGTAGTATTGAGCTGTCCTGTCAGATACGTTATTTTGCTGGTCAAACCTGTTCATAGAGTTTTGTGGTGGAAGGGAACGTGCGTCCTGAGGGGCGTTTCCACGCCCTCTACCTCTAGGCGCTTGCTGACTACCACGACCTCTTACGCCAGAAAATCCATTTGTACGTTGTGGCAGGGCAGGACAGTCATATTTGTAATGACCCTCTTGTTTGCAGTATACACACTGGTTGGGACCTACGCGGTTTTGATCGTAATCGAATCTCTGCAAGTTTCTCTGAGGCTGCTGAAAAGTGTTCCGGTAGTGATTCGGACCATTATTATTTTTATTACCACCACCACGTGGAGGATAGGCTTGCTGTAGCAAAACCTTCGTTTTGAGTTCTCTAGTTTTCTTCTCTACTTTATCTTTCTCATCCTTGTCTCTATTCTCGTAGTACTGTGCGGTAGCTAATATCTGGGCTGAAGATGAGACTGCCCAAGAACTTTCCGAATCTTTTAATTTTCTACACAAGTCTGGAAGTAGATTGTGCACAAATTTATCGACGAACAATCTCTGACCACCTTCTGTGGTCATATCTTGACCGCTGTGGTCAATGAATGTTTCTTCAAATCTGGTGAAGAAATCTGACACAGTTTCGTCTTTCTTTTGCTTGCATGCAGATAACTTATCCCAATTTACGCGTACCGCAGGCATTATCGTTTTCATGTAATCTACTATTCTACCAGGTAGTTCCGCTATCAGAGGCTCAGGCTTGGCACCACCAACTTGTCGTGCATCTGCAGCAGTAATATTAGCCCACGTGTCACCTAATTCCTGGTCATGATCTACATGACGAATTTTTCCCCATAAGGGCTGTGGAACAACGTTCCCGAATAACATATCGATATCGGCCAAATTCATTATACATGACCCAGCAGTTTGCGACAATTCTTTATAGTACCCTGCAGGATTTTTACGCGGATCTGGTAGTGTTTGTTTGAGTGCTAAAACTTCAGCTCGCTTCCATGGAACATGTACCCATACGCGGTGAAAGTGGGGCAGGACAGGTGGGACAGCTGTCGCGTCACCCTCTCTCCATTGTGGGGGAACTTCTCTCATAGGGTATTGTCGTGCCTTTTTCCTACTAGATGTACTAGATTCCGATGGTGACCCAGAACTACTTCCCTTACTTCGATATGATAATAGCATTTCAACTGCTTTTTCCACATCGGGACCTACAATCATACCCTCTCCAAACTTAAATCGCACACGACACATCTCTAACGGGATGCATTCTTGATCATTGTCTTCTAAATCCTCGCCAAGAAAGACACACATCTGTTCGAATACATATCTCTGTGTCGCTGTTTCCCATTGATGGAAAACTTCCATGACAGACTGTAAATCATATTTTGCAGTGTCCAAGACCCATTTCCGAGCTAAACTATTCAGGGAATCTCTCTCTTGATAATCAGGCAGTTGACTTCGCAACTGTCTTCTACTTATGTTAGGGGTCGTAGCAGGCGACCCGAAAAGGGGTAAAAGAAGATTAGTAACAGTGCTAGCCATTTTCTGCCGAAGGGAAGGTGAAACGGAAGGACAAACAGATGAAAAAACGGGGTGAGATAAGGCGGGGGTAGAGATGGCAGAAGAGGTATGAGGAATAATAGAGGGGGCACTAGGCAGAATCGTAGAGGGAGCATTAGGAGACGTAAAAAGTACAGTAGGCAACATCGTAGAAAACACAGGTGAAACAGAAGTTGTCGGTGGGCCTGAAGGAGGCTGCACCGAAGAAGTAGGAGCCAGCTGAAGAACAGCTGGTGAGTGCTGTGGAAGAGCCAGAGGCGCAGTTTGTGCAACTAAAGGTTGCGGGGGTGCTGTAGCATTCTGCGCATAGGGGGGTGGCGAAGTTAATAATTGCGACATTAATTGGTCTTTTTCACGCTCTTTTGCTGTCCCTTGCTGAAGAGACGGCAAAACTGGATAACACTTATCTATTGCCATTTTACGTTGCCTGTGCAACTGCTCATTTATCTGCTCTTCCTCATTATCTTTAAACTGCACGGCAGCTTGCATTACTGAAAGTCCCCCTTCTCTCTTATTTTTCTTAGCTAATTTAATTTCTTTTTGTTTGGCTTCTTTGCGCCATATGCGGAAAGAGTCAAACATCGCCGGCCGGGCTTTCTTTTTGAAGAGTTTAACTTCAAGGTTGTCTAAGATTTCAGAATCAAAGCTACCATACTGGGGCCATTTTAAAACACCGTCTTTCCTAGTGTATTTAATCCATACCTCGTTGTAAACGATGGGGCCTACCCCATGTTTAACGTACAGCTCGTAAGTCGGAGTTCCAACTGGAGGAACCGGACATGAGTCCTCCAATCGGGAGTCCCTATTATTACTACCAAGACAAAACCAATTCCCGAGTCTAAGACTAGGCATCCTCGCTCTCTAGTCTAGTTCCAAAACTTCAAAGGATTTATCGATTACGATATTTCTCGTGAATACACGAGTCCTTCGGTTATGGTGCTTGCAAGAACCAATAAAAACCTTTATGTATCTCCAAGATACCACAAAGTAAGTCCAACTAAGGACTGGGAGACGCTCCACTTATACTTAACTGAAAAATATCGATGGCTTCACCAGAAGACTCGTCTCAGCGTTTCGCTCTACCGAAAATTTCAAGGGTCCAACATCAGGGCGATAGCCAGGGCAGCAGACCTTGTAGCCGTCGGGAAGCGGGGAACCTCGCAGTAAAGACCTTCGGACCACGTCGACATGCAGGGGTCGATGAGGTGGTGGGCCCTCCTCCGGAATTTTCACACGAAGCTCCTCACGATCTTCAGGCTGATTGGTACCACTGGAATCGCCCCACGTTGGGCGCCAATTGAGGTACTGGGTTTTTAAGAACTGGTACAGAACCGGTAACCCAGCGGTGCCAGGGGATCAACACACCAGAGACCTCGGGTTCTCCTGAGTCAGACCGACAGAAACTTCAGAGTCTTTCAGGTGAAGTCAAAGATTCGTTTTATTGGCTGCAACCAAGGTGACAGGGTCCTAGAAGTACGATACAAGTATATTCAGGAGACTGCACACTTTCATGAAGTCAGGCTTCTCTTCTTATACCTAATATTCAGCCTGGAGCAATACATTCCTTGGATTCGTGGTATTTCATTTATGGTTACTGATTACAAAAGAAAAGCAGAATCATGATGACATGTACATATTTCACGTTGTGCTGCCCATAACAAATCATCCGGCAAGACCCAACATTTCATCAGATATCGCTGGACCCCTAATAAAAACGGTCACCTCCCCATCATAAAGCAAGTGAAGAAAAGGAGTGGAGAAAGATGTGAGCGAGATATGGCAGGTGTGCGCGCTCAAATGGTTTTATGGCTGGTTGGGCCTAGATGCTATCTTGCTCGGCCACTGGGAGGGAACTGACCTAACGAGCTCGGCCTGGGGCAATGGTTCTAACTTGTACTGGGGTCAGGGAGAAGTCGATTAAGGAGTATGTGTCCTTGTGGAATCAAATTCAACTGGATTAAGGCCTATGTAGAGGGCAACATGCAACTAAGGGCTTAGAAGGTAAATGACGATTTCGAGGTGAAATCGTCACTCGAATATGCCGAAAATACATGTACTTGATGTACTCGCCATTCTCGGTCTTTTGATACCAAATTCGTCCTATTTCGACGAAGTTTTTATTCTCGAGTCCGGTACTATTATATGAATCCAGATTTTTCAGAACCACACCCTGTTGTCGAGGAGGCATTAAAGATAGCGTGAATTAACTCCCTGAAATGCAGGGGCAGATTGGTATTAAATAAGGCATGCACTTCTATGCGGGTGTTTGCCACGTGAAGGACAAATGTTTCACTGGTAGAAGTAATGGCGACTTCCTTTTGGGACAAAAGAGCTCTTATTCGACTCATCTTGTTGAACTCTGCATTCAACGTCGGAATCGACAGCCAGATGGAAACATCCAGCTTCCCATGTGGATGAGGAAACATTATCTTTTTACAACAAACTACACATTGGGAGACCGTAACGATGTAAAGAATTCTTGCCAGCAACCCACAACAATCTTCATTATTTAAAAGTAAATAACTACCGTTTGCTAGTAATGTGAATGTAGGTGTGATAGCAGGTGTCGATGTACCTTTCAAGACACAGGCCAAATTAGGCACATTCGGATTACACGATCCATGTAATTGAATATTCCTACACACTAATGAGTGATCAGGTGTTGCTGTGCAATTGTCACCATTCAAATAAACCTCTTTTCCCTACCTCAGGCACCTATAGGTAAATGGGAGTGACCAAGCTTCATGGAGATAAGCGGTACCCAGAGGTTCATACCTGCCAATAGCATAGTACTTCATGCAAGCTTCGAACTTGAACAGAGGGAAAGGTAATGTTATTAGCCCATGTACGAGCCACACAGCAGAATTTGTCTTGGCCACAGAAAACCGCAAAGGTTCTAACTTTTCAATATATAACATAGAAAAAGTTGCATCTTTCATAGACATAAATTGCTGTTTGTCGGTCAAATTAAAAGGGGCAAATATTGAGAACGTGTTCATGTAGTTCCAAGGCACTCTACCAGCCTTTAACGTTTGTAAAGTCCATGCAAATTGCATAATGGAACGCAATTGATTTTGGCCATGCTACAAAACAGAGACATCTTCTTGCACAATATCAACAACAGACTAAACAATATTATCTAATGTGTAAATGCGGAAGTAAGTGTGTTAATGCTGTTATCTACAACTGCTAGGACTTTTCTAAATTTGCTTGACCAATAACCCTTAAACGGGAAGCAGCCTCAATCTGGGACGGTTTCCAAACTTTGTTGTAAATAGCATATAGCCACCTTTTGGATCTGCCAGAAGCAGGGCCCTTAACAAAGTCATTCAGATCTACATCGTCATTCAATTTAGACAATTGAAGCTTAACTGACGCTAAAGTGGAGTGTTTGCGCCAATTCTGACACAGCTTGCCTACTGAATAGGTAGTCACAGAATGGTCACTCTCAAAACAGGGATCCACCCTAACCTGTGTGCAACCAGGGTCTAAACCCAGAAAATGATGTTGGCGAGAATCAGCACTTCTGTGCCACAACAGCCAAACTTTAGGATCCAAACTGGATATGTTAAAAGTAGAATTCAGCAACAGGGTCTGTCAATTCTCTGATAGAAATACTGGTATTATTATCCCAACCGGGGTACTCTTCCAATTCTGGAAAAGAAGGAGTTTTTTTTTTTTTAGTTGTAGCCAATCCAAAGCAGGTGGTTTGTGAAATAGTCGAATTCAAAAACAACATATGGTTCGGGATGAGACATGCACGATGCAAAGCCTCGGTGCCTTGCACTTGCCAACTTTTAGAACCCCAAACAGATTTAAGATCAATAGTATCCTTCCACAGTTCATAGCCCCCAACCGCCAATTGGTCAAGAAAAGACTTGGAATATAATAATTTTGTGTGGGTAAGTCTAACTTTGGAAGAGGACTTCTCGATCATCTTAAAATAAAATGCATTAGGGTTTGACTGATTGAAATCAGTGAAATAAGTGAATCTCTTTAAAAGAGAATTTGAGTTGCCTTCCACTGGAGCGGGGCAATGTTCCCATTGCGTATAATTAACCATATTACTCCTTGTGTTTGCCTTATGCAGGTAGTGATTTCCATAGTGTTGATAACACAACAAATCACCATAATTAGCAGAATCTAAATATAAATCCTCAGCATCAAAAGCAGCATAATATTTCAAATCTGAAAACAAAGCTTCTACGGCTTTAACATCCCAATCATCAGAGCGTATATTTTGTTTTATCACATCCCCCATAGAAACTCTTAGTACATTCGGGACATTTATAACCTCTGTGGGGACATGTTATTGAAATTTAACAGCATCCCATACAATCCCATCTAAAACGGGCCAAGCAGTAATGTTTACGAAACTCAGTCAATCTGTGTGATGAGGAATGGGGTGCCAATGTTCCATTATTATGTCGAATAGCAGTCCTCTCTTCAACGTAGTGTCCATTCACAAAACAGAAAAAATACACCACAAATCCAATTGACATAAACAAAAAAATTGAAAAAAGCACCAACCAAATGTAAGTCCAAGGGGGAATCAAAAAATGTTTTTTAAAACATGTTGCAAAAACAGAAAGTTTTGAAGGGGACTTCGATGTGGTACAGCTAGTGTCAAATGAAAATCTGGACTCAGTGGCCAAGCATGTTTGTAAAACGGGCATCGATAAGTCTGTGGGGTAAGTTTACTCAGTCTCATCAAGATGAGCATCAGGTGGGGTATTCAGTAAAGGACTGGAAATTGCAGGCATCTCGAAGGCAACATCAGGCCTGTTGTTAGGAGCCGGAGCCAAAACAGACTTTCTCAGTATGGATGGACAGGAGACTGCAGGTGTCATACTAAGAAGAATTGGCCACTCTGTGTAATTTGACATTGTTAATGGCGATGTACCTTTTTTCCTTTCGACCTGGAAGTGGAGGTAAAATGACTGTTCTTGTGCCCCGCACGTCAAGTACAGGAACTGGAGCTCGATATGAGGGACCAAATTCTTTCTTGTTCTCGATCTTCTCTCGAATCAATTCACCAACCCGGGGTAGTCAGCCAACTAACGGAATCAGCAATGCAGCATCAGATGTGGAGGGCAAGTGTCCCTTTGCAAGACTGTCTCTCGTCTCTTGTAGATTCTGTAAAACTTTACAATGTTCATCTACGTCAAAGGGGGCAGCAGCCGCCACCTGGTCTAGACCTTCTAGGTCCGGGACAAACATTTTGATACCAAAGAGCATCTCGTATGGGGTCCGCCCACCCAGAGACCTTCTAGGGAGATTATTAAGTGCACGCTGTACGCTATTGAGATGGGCCAGCCAGTTCCTGCCGGTACCTATAACCCTAGCTGTCAATGATTGCTTTAAGTCACGGTTCATCCGCTCCACAACACTATTACCCTCAGGTCGGTATGGAGACGAAAATTTGACTTGGACCCCCAATGAACTCATGGCATCCTTGTACTACTTAGAGGAGAACGCTGGACCCTGGTCCGAATGGAAGGTGCCACACCCAAAAATTCCCACAAAGACACGCAAATCTCATATGACAGTTCGTGAATCAGCACTTCGGTGGGGCCACACCCATACAAAGCGCGTGCAAGAATCAACTGCAACTAAGATGTACTTATACGCTGTATCAGAAGAAAAGGGATCAAAGTGATCCAAATAAACACAACCAAGTGGTTTATTGAAAATGTCCAACAGCGTTTGGGGCGGACACGCAGCAGACGAAGGCTTGATCTGCTGACATTGAAGGACATAATCACACGTCTGTTTATACAGTCCCCGCCACCAAAAACGATGTAACTGAGATACAGTGGCCGAAACGCCCGCATGAGCACACGCAACACCCTCGTGGGCTGCTGTAATCAGCGCTGACCTGCGGTCCACGTTGGGAATCAATCTGTCACCAACGTCTGGTATTTTCACATAAGGAACTTTATCAGGACTTAAATGATAAGAATACTTTGAAGGAAATCCAGTAGTATATTTACTACCCTTCTCAGTAGCTGCAATTGCTGCCAAGATGTCATCATCAATCTTACTTTTGGAACATGTAACTGCTGCAACCAAATATGTCAAAACTGCTGTCTTCGCTGCCTCATCTGCCAAACTATTGCCAACAGCGTGATCTCCCACAAGCTGATGACCAAGAGTATGAATTACATAAACGAGTGGCAGTTGCTCTTTAAGTTCAGCCACTCGAACCCAGATCATTTTGTGTTTTATTGTGCTACCTTTGGAGTCACGATAGTTGTTCTGAGTCCAAAAGAACAGATTGTCATTGTAAGACTGGACACAGTAGTAAGAGTCACTCACAATAAGTGTTGTCACACCAGGGTCAGCGTACTCCAATGCAAGCATCAGAGCACGGAGCTCCACTAATTGGGCGGTACAGTCCCCTAATGTCTGTGTATGCATGACATCAGACTTGAATTCTCCATCCACCATGGTACCAACCACAATAGCGCAAGCTGAGACGTATGCGTGCTTAGATCCATGCGCAACTTGCGCAGAACCATCAGTGTAAATGATACAATGGAAATCCTCCAAAGTGCGCATAGTCAAAGGCGCAGGATGAACAAATTCATACTGCAAATACTCCTGTAACCGTAAGGAGGCATCAAAAATGAACGTGACATCCGTAGACGTCAATGATGTTGCCCATTGTATCCACCATGGATGCAAAGCTTTAGAATTAGGTACACTAGCTTTCATCACTGCCTCCAAGGCAGGATACGGGGTAACAACCAGCATGCACTTTCCCTGCGACAGTGCGCGTTCCTTCAGAATCTCCTTTTGCACTGCTGTCAAAACTTTTTCCACAGTGGAAAACCGCATTTCAGCCGAAGTGTACAAGAGTGACTTGTAAGCGATAGGTACTGTGTCTCCTTCGTTAAAAGTAAGGTACGTGAAACCCACCGCCCCAGGGACGATTCTTATCACCAGGTTGGTGTGGTTATCACGAGTCAGTAAGAATTTAGATTCAAGCAGATCAGCCTGCAAGGACTGCAAAATGGCTGAATGTTCAGGCAGCGAGCACGATTTGGTAAAAGTAGGTTGTATCAAAGCATATAAAGGCTTGGTACGCTGAGCATATTCGGGAATGTAAGTACGCCCGAAATTCAAAAATCCCAGCAAGGATTGCAACTTTTTCAGCGTTGTAGGAGCGCGCAATTGTGCGCATTTCTCCAGGAAGTGAGGAGCCAATCCTCGACCTTCATTGTTGAGCTCATAGCCCAGGAACAACACTGTGTACTCTGCAATGTGAGACTTTGCAAAGTTAAATTTGTAACCGAAGTCCGCAAAATTGCAAATTATGCAGTCACAGATGCGCCCATATCTCGTCGTCTGTGAGATAAATGTCATCCACATACGTACACGCATCTGGGTCGATTCTCTCCAAAAGAGAAACTATACAGGCAGCAAACACACCTGGACTATTCTTATAGCCCATAGCCAAACGTTTGAATTTTCTGTGTGCTGCCACTGGTGAAAGCAGTCCATTGACTACTTAAATCGGAAAGATTGTGGGCAAAAAAAAAAAATGTTAGATATGTCAAGTGTGGTTTTAAACCTTTTACGCACAAGACCATCCACTAGGGCAGAGCCGTGGGTATTCTGTACTGCACAGGTACGGCAATGCAAGTTTAGATGCTGGTAATCCAATACCAAACAGTAAGAACCATCAGGTTTGGTCACAGTAAAAAGAGGGTTATTTATCGGAGACACACAAGTGTCAATCACACCTTGATATTCCAATTGTTCAAGGATTTCTGCGACTGAAGCTTTCGCCTTATGCCGCTTGGGATATTGAGGTTGAGGCTGTGGCATAGACCGCAAGGGAATCTCATGTTGGGGGGGAGAATTTATCCCAACCACAGTGAGTACAGTACAATGCAGGCGCAAGGGCCTTAGCCCACTTTTCTGAAAAATTCAACGCATGCTCCTTTGACACTGTGTGCGCGAAACTAGGAAGGATTACCTCCTCCCCTCTCGGAGCTGCAAGAACAAAAGGTGGGAGCCAGTCATATGTAGTTGGAAGATTTTCCCCAAATACCCCTTTTATGGTACATTGTATGTCACCTTCAGTAGTGGACGCAGGGCCTCTCACACTATGGTAATCTCCACCGCGCTGTCCAACAGCGTCAGCGCCCACGTCTGATTCCGAAGCTGCAGTCTCACTATCTGTGGCATATCTTGCTGTTAAAGCGGCAACTTTCTTTTTCTGAAACTGGGGTTTTTTCTGTGAAGAATGGTCCTGCTTGCCTTTTCCGTCTTTCGGGCGGGGCTGGCGCGACTCTGCTGGCCACCCCTTCCTCTGCTGTCGCCTCCACCACCGGACGATGAGGCCGATGTGTCCTGTAAAGAACAAGGAGAACGTTCATCAGGAACGTGAAATCGATCAGGTGACTTGATCGTAGTGCGGTCGCGCAAGTCATAAGAGCGCTCAGTAGACGCAGGCACTAGTGACGCAGGACGAGACTCCTGTTTCTGTTGTTGTTTACCCTGTTTCTTGTTTTTATTCCAAATTTGCTTTGGAGCTTTGGGCTGATCGTCTTTTTCAGACTTCGATCCATGAGTTTTTTTTAATCTTTTGCAGAAAAGGGCTTGATACCTAAACTATTACGGCCTATGGTCTTATAAGCCGCGGTAATGATTCTCGGTAACTGACGGGGTTTATCGACATCGGGGACCTCGCGCAAGGCATTAGACACTTGGAAGTTCACCGCATCTCCCTTTATATTAGAGAGGACGAGATCGGAAACCACATCAAATGAGCCAACAAATCTCATTCCCAATTCAACTGTAGCCTCAGGTCCGTGTTCATCTTGAATGCGTTTAATGACCATTGGCAGGACAGCCATTGACGGAGTGCCGAAGCACCTCATGTACACTGCCGCAAAGATTCTACCCCATGACTCGCAGTCACCGGCTTCAGGTACCCAGTCCTTGGGTAAACTTATTGTAAGAATTCTGTGTTTTTCTACAGGACTCGAATTAGGAAAAACTGCTTCCATCTGGTCAAATTTCTCAGCAAGCCAGAAAGGCATATCATCCTTATCCTGGGGACGGTTGCCCTTAACCGCATTAACCATGACGGGACTAAGCTTCATCCCGCAAGGTCCAGCTGGGAGTGCCGCAACAACAGGGGCCCGCCCTGGAAATTGAGGGTAATATATTGAACTAAGGCCCTAATAACTCCAATTGTGGAGGTGTATAGGGGCCTCAACTCAGCAACGGGGACTGTCTCCGCACGAGGATGCGGGGTAAATCCAGCCAAAACAGGCCAAGAAGCGCCTGGAATGGACAAAGGACCTAATCTAATCGCTGTTAAACTGTGGGGAAGGGCACCATTATACCAAACACGGTGCTGCCATGCAGAAATCGGAATTTCCTGTGTCCTATAGGGAACATATTCCCCGGGCACGACTTTGTGAGTGTAAGTGTGAAACACCTAAGTAGCCACATCCACTGCTGGAAATGTCACCCATTAGTAGAAGATCTTTAACCAGTAAGCTACCTCAGCACGCACCACTAAAATAACTGCCATGCCCTCTAAGCCAACGTTATAAGCCTGCAAATGATTGCGGACCGCAATGCGACTATGCTGCGGTATGTCAACATCAGCCATAACGACACAGTTAAGAAAGGTACAATGCAAACAATGTAGCACAACTGGGTAGTAATTTAAAAGGAAACCGTTTTGAAAGATTCAAGCTTGAAAAGACCTATGTAACTATAGGTAGGTTTATCCGTCACCACTGTTGACCGGGAACAATAGTGAGGGGGTTAAGGACTGATATAAGCACTACTCAAGCGTCATGAAATAAGGCCACCAACGTATGGGCGCGATGTTGCAGGGATTCTGCTCAGTCACAGAACTGTGCACAGAGACTCGGGACCTCAGTGAATTAGGGTGTACCAAACTCACCTTAGTACCCAAAATCCCCAACCAGACTAGCCTCAGTGTCTCATTAGCTCTTTGTCCTATAGCAAAGTGACCAATGATTAGACAACCCAGAACATGCGACTTAGGATACCATGAACACTCTTTCGTTATACTCTCATACCAGTCCAGAACAGGGAGTAAAGGGAGACATGAGCAAGTTTAAAATGTTTATTTTAACGCCGTGATCTCAGGTGCAGCATCTTAGCTAATACAAGCAGATATATGATAAGAAATAAGATTGTCAGCATAGTTACTATTCCATAAAATACAAAGGGAGAAAGCATGTTATAATACTAAATGGAAACAGGTTAAATATATACCTATATTTCACTCTCCCTTGCTAGCAGGTTATTTTATAACTAAAGAAGGTCTCTTAGGCTTGCATAGGCGACCCCATACCTCAGAGTTTAGCAGGAGTGAACACCTCGAGTTCTGCACAAGCTCTCAGCATACAAATGTTCTCCAAGTGTGTTCAATTATGCCTACACAGTGTATTATTAAAGGCGCCGGTATCTGAGCTATCCACAGCTGCATATATGTTATGTCTAGAACGTGCGCTGATCAGTTTGAACAACAGCAACAGTGTTGATATAACCTTGAAGGCCTCGGCACTCACTGTTCAGACTACGCTTACAAAGCAAGTCTAGCAATGTGGAAAACAAGCTATTCTCATGTGAAGCAAAACTCGCAGCCTAACGTGAAACAATAACTAACATGAGTGCCGTGTGCAAAGGAAAGCAAAAGGTAAAATGACGTTTAAACTTCTAATAAGCTCATGCTAACTTAACACTGTAGAAATGCAAGGCTCAGCACCAATACACTAGGAGAAAACAACAGGAGTATAACCCATAGACCAGATTGAGATCTGGGAATATATGTGTTTTAAGCACCAGTATCTCAATCGGATTCAATGAGAAAGGCAAATATACGTGCATGTACAAGACATGACAAGGTCGCAAAAGAAGGAGAGACTCTTGGTATCAATTTTGGAAAGTCCATGTAGCGTCATATATTAAAATCACATCTTATACAGGACAGTTGTAAAAGCACTGTTGGCATAAAATGCGATGGCAACCCAAGGGGGCTTTGTGCACTTGGTGCTCGTGAAACAAAGAGTGACAGCGCGAATGACAGGTGAGAAAACTGAGCGAAGAACGCAAGGTGACAGAGTGAAAAACAATATGTACAAAAGCAATGATTCGTCATCAATGTATGGATAACAAATATTCGTTTGGGAACCAAGGTTGCGAGTGCGCCGTGAGTCGCGCTGTTCGTTGGGTCGACGGCATTTCGATCCTATCTAGTCAGGATCTTCATCAGGACCGGGTTGCCAGTTTGGGAAGTGATGTGGGCAATGAACAGTACACTCAGTTCTGTCCAGGAACTATCCGGTGCTGCTTGGGAAGGCTATGTTGCGGGTTCTTAACGATTGAGAGAATCTACTCGGTGCGCTCGGAGTTATCCAGGTACTGTTCGTTAACACTCGAAAAATCTTGAAATGGTGTTTGTTTAGTTGGCACGAATGGAGAACGAAGGTAGGCGGAGGTGCAGTGTCGGAGCCCCGAACTGCAGTGTGCCTCCAGCCTGGACAACGCGGACTTAGGGGGCAGGATCGGACCACCGATCCACTGCCGGAGTGCCGTAGTGGTTACCTAATTAAAGAGTTGAGATTGCCGCCGAATGAATCCAGGGCCATCAGGTGGCTGTAGAGTCTCGTTACTTGACTGCAGTCACGCCCGGTATCCAAGGGCGTGACTGCAGTTTGATGTGCCCACTATGGCTGCATCAGAGTGGTTGATAAGAGAAGGCAAGGGCTGCCAGCCAGTTTGAAGTATTGTCCTGATTGCCAATAGCAATGCCTCTGCATACAGTTTAGGGGGAAAATGGGCTCTAATGGTCTATATCAGTGTTTCCCAAACTGTGGTCCCAGGCCCCCCTAGGGATCCGTGACACATTCCCAGGTTGTCCCCAGGCAGTAATTTTAAATGCACAACAAAGTTCCTTGTAGAATTAGCAGTTTTCCAGCAACAATAAAAGTGTCAAGATAACGTCAGTGATTAATGTACCTGCTGGAGAGAGATGAGAGTTTTGTCAAGTGGCAGCTTTGAATTATCTAATGTAGCACAGAGGGTTAATATGCCTACTGCAAAGAACATGTACAATGCATTTTAGAAAACAGTTGTTTGTGTGCTTAGGGTAGTGAGTTACTGCTTTTGTCACAGAGATTCTTTTGTTACTGTGCAGTTCATAAGTGACAATCTTAATCTAGCACGGTGACCGTTAAACTGTTATCAAAGAGCTGCTTGCAAATTGTATGGTACAAGTTAGAAACATATGTTTTTTCCAAGTCTTTCATTATCCTGATGCTGCAAAAAAGATTTATATGGATGGAAATACATTTTTATTGGTAAAGTCAATACTAACCACTGTTTTATGTTCTGAATCCTGAGTTTGTGCTTCTCCAGACCAAACACTCTTTAAAAATGCCTACCAGTATGAATGACATGTGAATCCTACACCTTTTAGTCGCATTTGCCTTATGTAACATTTTCTATTCCCTGATTTCCACGTATGAATCATTGTCTCTATGGGGCAGATTTACAAGGAAAGTGACTCAGTGTGTGCCACAAGCCATTTGGCTGCGCTGCACTGAGTCCCTTTCAAAGCACAGGGATGTGGAATATTTACAACAATATGTTGCATCTCTTGCTTCCCCCTGCGCTGGTGCACAAACTACTGCCATGCGCCTGCACAGGTACATTTGCACCATGGTGCAAGGATGCATGCGTCGTGGGGAGATTGTTTAAATGCAGGAAGGATTCCTTTCCTGCACATAAACAATCAGAAATTGTGTTTTTCAACTTCTCAGTGTGCTGCATTAGCACACATAGAACTTGCAAAACGTCATTGTTTTACTGATTGTTTATGTGCAGGAAGGGACACCTTCCTGTACATAAACAATCACTAGAGGTGATATCCTCTTTCTATGCGTGCTGCAGAATGCAACACGCATAGAAAGAGGAAAAAGTGAGGAGAAATCAATACATTTCTCCTCGTTGCGCCTCCCTACGCCTCCCCTGGGGAGGCATAGCATTCAGACACATTTCCAGCTTTACGATTTCTAGTAAATCTGGAAATGTGTCTGATTTCATGGGTGTTGCGTGGGAACATCCACAGCAACACCCATGGAACGCCCCTTTCACACAAAGTGCTGTGTGCAAATGGGCCATATTTACAAGACTAGGAAAAGTCACGCAGGGAGGCTTTTCCTTCCTTGGAAATATGGGGCACTAAAATGCGCCACCGGTGCGTCACTTTTTGTGACGCATCCGTGGCGCAAGGGGCTTGTAAATCTGCCCCTATATATGTGTGATATAAAGTGCTCTGATATCCTTCAATGGTATGAGAGATGCTTTAAAACAAATGAAATACATGTGACAGAGGGGCTATGTAGAGATGAGAGGCACTGTTGGAGGGTGACAATAAGGGAATCATTGAAGAACCCCAACAAAGATTGTCGTATCATGGTGCAAAGCCCCCTTTGTAGTGGTCAGGCTCACTCACTGCACTTGGTGTGCACTGTATGGGGACTGGTCTGAAAACATTTGGCAGGGCTGCTTTGGGTTTCCAGTCTGGCACTGGGACTGGAAACCCAATAAAACCAACCATTTAAAAGTTAGTTTCGGAGATGCAGCATTAACCTTCCTGTTTTTTGCAAATTCTTTCAATATAAAATACTAAAATCCTTAGTAATTTGAGTGTTTGTTTTGTGTGCACACATGTGTTTATTGTTTTCTAATTACTGTTTTAATGTTTGAAATTTAAATCATACAAATTGCTTGGGGTCCCCGGCTTCCAGTGGTGACTCAATGGGGGTCCTCAGGAGTCAAAAGTTTGGGAACCACTGGTCTATATTATTAGAGTCTGCCAGATGGAAGGGTGGGACAGGATCCTCCCTACTCTGAGTTATGCCACAACGGCTTGTGGCCCACTGTGCAGGCGCCAGTGGCCGCTTACCTCCAGCCAGCCCTCAAGTGTGAGTCACAGTCCAATGCAGCTAATGTTAGGGTGGGCCCTCACACCGCTCCCCACCTGCTACCGCCGCAAGTGTTGGATGCTCCGTATAGTCTCAGTCAAGCTGTGAAGTGGGGGCTTTGCCGGGCAGTCCCTCACAGTTTCAGGAGTCTTCTGTTGCCCATTTGCTGGGTAGGGCAAGCTGCCTTGTGCCTCCCAATCACTGCTGCCACTGTCAGCACTGCTCCAGAGGGCACAATCCCCAGTCAGATCAGCACCATCCCCCAGGTGGGGGACCCACAATGGCTTCTGATGCCCAGCAGTTCTAGGTCAGGCACGGCAGGCCGCCTACTCAGTCTTCACGTCCCCCTGCCTCCCCACTTCACACCTCCGTATGCATCGTGAGTCCAGGTTTTGGAGGGAGAGTAGGCTCCACCACGCTTCCACGCAGGAGGTCGTCCAGTTTTCGTGTGGGGCCACATTCAGACGGGAGAGTTTCGCCGCTATGTCCCACGTGCTAGGTACCCTGTGGGCTGGCCACAGCCATCACCCAGCAATTAACTCTCTGGTGTGGCTACTCACCTCCTCAGCTTGCGGCCTTTCCGCTCCTCGCCGCTCCCCTCTGTAAGTGTCGCCGGCTCGGGAGTAAGTAGGAAAGTGACTCTGTCGTGCCCCGGCTCCACCACTCATCTTGTCCCCTTGATAAGGTCAGTCCGTGGTTGGGCGAAGTAGCCTGTCACCAGGCCTCACTGGGTTTGGGATCCTAAATGCAGGCCACTGACATGCTGGGCCCCGCCGGCCTGGATGGGCCCCACCAAAAGTACCGGGGAGGGGACAGAGGCTCCCCACCTTCAAGGATGCTACAGGCAGCTGGATTAAATGCAAATGCTGAGCCCTTACATGTAATTTGTATGGATTTTAGTGCCGGTGGCATGGAGCTCCCTCTAACAAAGAGCGACCGCCATCAAGCCTGTGTTGTGCGGTGCACATGGGGATTTTTTTCATCTCTGTCGTTAGACCAGAGTTGTGCACTTCATCTCATCTGTTTTGTTGCTATGTGTCTGTGCAAAATTGAAGAGAAAATGTGTGAATTAGACTTCTTAACCATTCAATTCTAATTGATGGACAGAAGTGTATGAGTGCAGTCTGTCCTATGGTTGAAGTGTTTCGGTGAGCGTGTGGTTGAAACTGTCATGAACAAGCATGAGGCTGTGCTTACACATGAGTGTAAGAGAGGCATGTGAAGGTTGACGCGGATGCACAAATTAATACCTGCTATCTATGGGGGTTGTCTTTGTATATACACTTTGAACCACATAAAATGCAGGGCAAAGAACATGGACAGAGTTGACAGCGGCTATCTTTCTGTGGTATAAACTTAGGGATTCAGGCAGTTACGCTGAGAGTGTTTCCTATTAACCCCAAAACAGTCGCTGTGGAAGGAAAAGGCCATATGACCATTTCAGTACACCAGGGCCTACAGAACACACAATACACTTTGCTTAAGGTAACATAAAGCCAGGATCAAGAAAGCATACATGCTTTGGGAGGCGGAGGCATTAATTAGAATCATTGCAACAAAAAATATAATTTGTTCTTCCATTTTTTGTTTGAATAGTGCTTGATGTGGTGAAAGGATTCAAAGCATTAAGAAATAAAACATACAATCTTTCTGCCAAATATGCCATTTGGGTAGAACTCTCTAGGGATAAAAAGGTGCTAGACAAATGGCAATACAATATAGTATCGCTGCCTCTTTCTTTTACACTTTGATTGCATCTTGCATTCTGTATATTTTGATGAAGTTAAAGTGTGGTGAAGTACCCATGCTCTGTATTTGTAGATGTGGTGGCATGTGGTAACTGGACCTTTGACCCCTGGTAATCTATTCCAACACACTTTGTGGAAACTTTGCACCTGTAATTACCAGCACTGTGCGGTAACAACCCACCAGTTCTGCACAATTGTGAGTTAAATTCCATGAAATGGGGAATTACTGTGCGTAGCCGGATTTACCAGACAGTATTCCGGATGGTATTGCCTTTTTCATCGAATTTCACACAGATTTACCACCTGCTTTTAGTAGGTGGTAAAACTGTGCAGAGAGCTGTGGTAAAACTGTGCAGGGGGCTGCTGTGAAACAGGGTTGGGGGAGGGCATGAAGAGGGTGAAGGAAGTAATGGAGAATGTTGACTAGCAGGGGGGACCATAAAATGCTGCCCCTGTGCCTTGAGTGAGGTTTGAGCAGGGATCCTGGAAGGGCTCAGGCTACAATGCAGCCTTTTCCCTCAATGATTTTACCTGCTGTATGTTTGGGTTTGTTGCTTCTACACCTAGTAAATCCAGGTTCAAGAATGCTGGACCTCTTATAATTGTGCAGAATGGAATTCCACTGGGGATTCCTGCTCTGTACAGCTCTCAAATATGCCCCATGTCTTTTATGGGTACCCTGCAAGTTTACAGATTAGGTAGACAGCACAACACCATGGGGCAGGAGACGCAAAGAGAAAACAAATGCCACCTCTTCTACCTGTGAAGTGCATTTGGATTCCCACAGTGGTTAACGTTTGTGTAATTAATTGGGAACAACATTACCCGTATTTTTGAAATGTTACAATAATAACAGTTCAGATACTTGTTTGTTAAAAACAGCCAGGTCTTCCAGTGCTTTTGGCTGAAAGAGAAGAGAGAGGGTCTTCAATTCTGTGAAGCCAAGGTAGAGACAGACAGCGAAAGAGGAAACAAGCATTTTCCCCAGGGTGCCTGCTATCCGAAAGAAATGTAAAGATGTGCATTTGGCAGGTGTAAAGGTTGCTTGGGAACCAATAGGTCTTCATGTCAGCACCTCTGCTACAGTTCTTCTGTCTAGAATGCCTGCAGCCCGATATCCTCTGCTGCCTGTCTACCTGCTGCCTTCTGTTTGTGCCTCCCCTGTTCTTTTCTTGCCTGCTTTACCTTATCTGCTTGTTTTTCTGCACTCTGTTTTGCCCTTTCTGCTCTGTTCCCATACCTTTTCTATACACTTTAGCCTATGGATTACCTTCAAAATACTCAGCACAAGGCTGTCATTCAGGCCCCATCTCCAGGGCAGTCCAGCACACACCAGTTGAAGAACTTTGTGTGTCCTGGAAGGTGCAGCAGCTCAGGCTAAGAAACACAACAGAGGGGTATTATTTGGCTGAAGCCCTGTTATCACACTGGGCGTTGTGAGCTTTAGACAGACATACACTCATGCACAACACACACACATCGAATAGCACAGGCAGCAGAAGCTTCCATCCAACACAGAACAGGTACAGTGCAGCCTACAGATCAGCCTGTTTGAAAGATAATCTGCCATCCTCCTAAGGTTGCAGCCTAGGGCCTCTCCATGAGGTCTGTCACTAGCCATCTTCCCAAGGCCACCCTGCATAGCCACTCCATAAGATCTGAAACCAGCCACCCTTCCAAGGCCATTCACAGGAACCACTCTGTAAGACCTGAAATCAGCCATCCTCCCGAGGCTCCTCGCCAGAGCCATTCCATAAGGTGGGAATCCAGCCATCCCTGGAGGCCACCACTGAAGCTGCTCTGTAAGATCTGAAACAGCACTTAGTCTAAAAGTGGAGAGAGTGAATCCTGCCTTCATACACCTCCACTGCTGCACAGACACCTTGACCAGCATGTACAAAGTATAGCATTTCTACCACCCGGTCTTATGAGGATGCAAGTTATAACACACTGGTTATGCTGAGGCGCTATTAATGCCTGACACAAACACTTTTTTGTGACAACTATTTTGTTGCAAGTTTATGGATCCGACAGTTTGATCCAGGGGTCAGTGACAAGTTCAGTGAACAGCTTGCACCCAGCCTCAGAAAGCGTGTTCTACCAGCTACAAACATCTTCCATTTATTAATTCACATTTCAGGGTAATTAAATATAAAAGGCTCAAACCTTTCTAACATGTATCTTAGTACAGCTCCCAAAAAGTCAGAATGATCCAAGGCCAATATCCACAGGTGCTCAGGATGCCAGCACCCCATTGAAGGATTAAGGAGTGCCATCATGTTTATCTCAGGCCCTTCTGTAATGACTCCCAGTAACATGAGGCATGCCTTTGCACCTCCCAGATCCACTATCTGAAGGCACTTGTTGTTCCATACAGGGTTAGATTTGCACTGTGATTCCACCAAGGGTACAGGGAATGACATCTGGCAATAAACAAGGTTTTCAATCGTGCTTTCCTAAAACTAACACTAGGTATATGTTCCACCCTGCAATGCCTCCTGGATAATAAGCACAAAGTCTTCTGTTCCTATATACCTTGATTTGGTTAGCAGTTCACATTCTATTGTCCTCTCAATAGATATGTTTAATGAAACCAAAGACAGATTTTGTTGTGAATTTTTGCATTATGAGGTTGATCCTCCTTCATGACAACGCATTTCTTGCTGCGGTCCTAACTCCACGCCAATCTGAGGTGGATGATCTCTGACCCGATTATTCCACAAAGCTCCAGTAAGACTGCCATGTTGGAGAGTAGCTCCTGCATGGAATGCAGTGGCGGACAGGATTGAATGCATAGTGGACAGAATGTGAGGGCATTCCCACCCAGATGGATTAGTATAATGCTGGTTTTCATACTCCTGTTCTTATTGACACTGAATCTTTGGTTCCAGGATGGCCCACTTCATCACTGTGTTGCACATGCAGAACAGTGCACTGTTAGAGAACTAGTGGTTTTAATTCTTCGTCAAGATCTGCTGTGCTGCCCTGGCTACAATTATTGTATGTTTTTACACACGAGTTCAGAAGTACAGTCCTGACTCTGCACTGGCCTCTGACTCAGAGGATAACTTTTAACATTCTTTTTAATTGACTGTAACCAAAACACACTACACACAGTAACTTTGGACAGTACATGATTGGCAATGTGAACAAAATGAAAATTTAGCAATTCCAGTATTACCCAATTCCTGCCCGAGGATGGGATGGCAGCAATCTTTTGAGATTCAGGTTTGAACATTCATTTGATTATGTTTGGATTGCCATTTTCTTATTTTCATAAAAACACCCGTTCGGAGGCTCTCTTTAAAAGCTGCTGTGGCAGCCCATTTGTAAAAAGAGTGGGTCAATAACTTTCTCCTCTGGTACCAAGTCTTCTGATCATGCTCAGTGCATGGTCTGTCTGAGCTGGAACTGACGTACTGGCTTTTCATCCTAGTTGAGAAGAAAGTACCCCAGAAAATTGGTGAGGTAGGACAAGCGACAGCAGACCATGTAGGTCTCTTGGAGTGTAAACGGACAGTATTCAGGGTTACCCATTCATTTTAATGGAACTTTTGTCTCTTTTCCCATCTAAAAAGTTTTAGATTGCCTCGCTTTTAGTTCTTTGAAATCCTGCCACAAAATGAGTTCATCCAGTTGCATTGCCATGAACATGGTGTTGTCGTTTGACATAGTCACTAATTCACAGGGCCCGAAAGCACGTAAGAGAACCAGAGAAACGTACTGGAGGTCTGTAATTCCTCATTCCAAGACTCAAACACCCCTTTCAGTGCACCCAACAATCATTTATGGTAACAATTAGGTGATCTCTGATCAGAATCCTTCTTCTCTTGTCTAACCCAGCCATTCAGGGCTGTACTTATTGGGAAACTGGCAGTGGTAACCACTTCCCCTTTTAGTTTTGGGAAATGGGCCACTGCTGATAGGTATCTTGTAACCCATGTATGAGGTTTCCCATGATTCCTGGCCCAAGCAAAAGCTTGTGCATCTTCTCTGGGTGGCCCTTTTTCCTAGCAAGAGAATCAATCACTTTTGAGGACGTGTTGTGGAAACCCCTGTATCTAACTCTGTATCCAGGAACCTGTGATTGCTCCTCTAAAGGCGCTACCTCGAGTCTACTTCGCTGTACACCACAACGTAGTCAGAAAAGGCATAATCTCTTCCATTCATTAAGCCACCAGGAATTGTGTCCACTGAAAATGGGAGCACATCAGAGGCTACGCCTTTTACATGACATTATCAACCACAATGCTCCCTATTAGGCAACCTTTGACCAGCTCTGGACCCTTTGCAGACTACACATTTATTACCTGCACAGTTGCCTTGTTGTTTGACAATAATTTGTTTCTTTTGTTTGCCTTGTGATTAGCGATAAAGGACCAGAACTTTGGAGAACAATTTCAGGACAGCAATATTGGCCATCAACCTATGTTTCCGCCAAGTGTTTAGCCACTACACTGGTGGTTGTGAAGGGCGGAGGGCACTTCGCAGAACCATGCACCTAACCTACAGACAGATAGTATGAGGGCAAACTGACTGTGGGGATTAATTGCCCATGGAGATGTTGGCAACAACATTAGAGGACAGAGAGCGTGAAATGGTGTCTTGACTATGCCACGCAGCAAGATGTGACAGTGAATCCAGAGAGCCACTCTGCAGCAGCGCACTGCCTCCTTGGGACAGGTGAAATATTCCTCTCAGGGAAGACTGGATCTCAATAACCCTACACTGGCCTTTCAAAACAGACCCAGATGCCAGCTGACTCTGTTGCCACTTGCTGCACCTTTGAAACAATCAAAGCAGACCGTCAAACAAACACTGCACGAAAAAAGAGCCCAGTCCACTTGTGCTTTCACCTTCCGTAGCCTTTGGCTTTATCCTTCCTCTCCCCAGTGATGCCCTCCATGGGTTGGGCACACTCTCTCTGGTGCTTCCATGGCACTTGTGGAGGAACAGAATATCTCCTATAGCAGGGGAGCAACACAAGTTGCTGCCCCCTCTATTGTCACCCTGTATGTGACATGGCAAGCTGCATTCTGGACATCAGCCCCTTTAGTCTTAGACAGTAATGGCCTGTGACAATTCTAGGTGAATCCCGAGAGCGGATGATTCTTGCAAAGCTACCCAGTTAAAGAAATATTTATTTCGGGGTGATCACCCATAAAACATACAAAAAACATGTTAAAACAAAAAACAGTACTATGTATATATAAACACACACACACACATATATATATATACACATATATAACCACTAAATACAGTAAATACCTATACAAAATAAAAAATTGATATTCAAGAGTTTTATAAGCACTCAGAATATAAGCATAGCAGCCCATTACCTAGAAACATCCCAGAAGTTAAAGCTCCTTCCACACATGCACATTACACAAAAGCATCCTAAAAGTCAAGACCCAACCGCCTTCTAATTATCCAAGCACAGTGCAAGAACCTACTTAAGCAAAATGCAATAGGAGGGGAAGTCTCCGATTTAGACACTCTCAGGGGAGACAGATAATGCCGGAATCCCAAACTAAGACATAATGTGCAAATGTAACTTCTTTTTTGCTATATTGTATGTTGGAGAAAAGAAAAACATATGCACTATTTTTTTCTGTTTCCTGGCTTTTGCACAGAGAGTAAAAGCTCTTATTGACAGGTTTTCTGCATCGATGTAAAGCTTTTAATATGGAGAGTTCCATTAAGAAATTTCTCAAGAAGAGTCTTTTGGATAGTGGAGGTTGCGTATTTTCCAGGAATGTTTCAAAAGAAAGAAAAGGTTGTAGGATTATGATATTATAAGGTCCTGACGAATTGCCACAGATCATTCTGACTACCTTTCTGGCAAGAAACATGTCGACCAATCATTGAACCCAACTTTATAGGAACAAGAAGGACCATTATTTCCTTTATAGCTTCTCTGTGTTTTTAACCATTAACAAGGACCACCACTACAATAAAGAAGTGACGTGGAGGCCCTTAGTTTATGTTATCCTTAGCATTTCACTCACTTTCACTCCAATCTACACCTCTTGAGCACCTTCACCATAGGTTTGCTACGGCAAATAAAATTAAAAGATCTCTGGCAAAGAGTCCCCCTTCGAGGGGCCCTTTGGGCATTGCCGCGCCGGCTCAACCATGTAAACTATGGGTCAGTGTCAACAGGCGAGTTGTGAAGCCCCAACGGTGCAGGGTGTAAACTAAGCAGAATCAAGCAATGGAATACCTCTTATTTCAACCTCGTTTTCGCTTTCTAAATACATACATTCCAATGGCTCAGAAGTGACATTAAAGTCACCTCTAATTAAGATCAGGATTTTGGGTTTAGACTAGACAAATGATGAGCCAAGATATTAAGGGTCTGTGACATCGGACAGTATACACACACTACATGTTTAGCAATAGCCCATTTTCCACTGTTAAATTCAATTCTAGAATATCTGGGAAGCCAACAGACAAGGTTTTAATGTTAGAGTTCAGACTTATTCTTACCCGCATAATTAATCCTCCATATGACCGCACAGCAGATGGTCAGGCACTAATAATTATACATTTCAAACTGGCCCTATGAACTGGTTCAGACAACTAGGTTTCCTGAAACATTAAAACAAGGTACATATCAATACATTCCAGGGCAAGAACAGCAAGGGATGCATACCACCCTATTCCTTTGAACGGATATGATTAGGAACATCATAGGCATCTATAGTTCAGATTATGGCTTCTCCCTCTCCCTGCTCACCTCCCAGAATATCAACCAGCCACTCTATCAAGGTATAATTAGGGAACAGTTGGTAATAGCTCTGAAAAAGAATCGTCTGTCGTGGAAAGCATTGAATTTGGTGTTCAAGAGGGCAGTCAATCAGTATTTCCTAATGTTAAGCGCCATAGTGCTTACCTAGGGGCGGATGCTTATTGCCCTAAGACCACTGGTGGGTGGTGCAGTCACATGGGGGGCCAACAATTCTGTGAAGAAGGGGAATTCGTCTTAAACTTAATCCTGAGGGAATTTGGAGGAAAAGTCCATGCTTCCACAGACACAAGGCCATCTACCAATTTCGACGCTCTACAGGTCTGGTTAATCATATATTGGGTTTCCCAATTCCTTGATATTCGTTGAGCCCCTCATATATCAGAGCGAACGATGGAAAGATGATTATGTTGGGACCTAATTCAGTAAATCACCTTGTTTTTTTAATGAGTCATTGTCTTCCCTCATTTCCGCCCGAAGTCTTGGGGTTTATGCCATGAAGACTTAGCTCCCCTCTATGTGGTTTCCCCTTCCAACTTCACTTCTATTCTTGTTAGGATGAAAGTGTGAAGAGTGATTAATCTCAGCCTGTGCATGCATAAACCTCCACCCACCTCTTGTCTCGTGAGATTATTATTCCGTTTGGACACAGTGTGGTACAGGTGGTGTTCCAGGCGATGTATCAGTATTCCTACTGGGTATACATTCTTTTGTAATTAAGAGCACGTGGGAGATACTGCACAGGTATTCCTATGGTGCCCAGTTCTGTTATCCTTAAGGGTATGAAAATTACAATTACTGAAGGAAGTCTGCTTTTAGCTCTGGGCGAAGATAGTGATGCATAGTCTTCTTCAGGCTGTCCATTGGCTCTTTTGGAACGGATTGGGGTTTTTAGAATGTATACTAGTCAGAACTTCCTGCATCCTTGAAGCAAGCTTCTGCACCAGACCTTTGAGTTCATGCTCTAACAAATCAAACCCAGAAATTAAGTGAAGTAGGTCAAACCTCTCCGTCCTGGTCTATATTTTCTACCAAATAGGTAAATTGTGATCATCCGATGTGAGTGTCAATAAAGATAGATCATAACAGGTAATACTTGGTTTGATATGTGCACAAGGAGTAGGGCATATCAATGATTTGCATGAGATTTTCCATTAGGTATAGCAGGTTTTGAGGAGCTGGCAGCCGCCCAGATCTCATATAGCCACAGTGGGGGTAGCACCTGAACCTCTAGTAATACTTTTACCAGGGCTATTAGTACCACTTCTAGGAATACTTAAATGACCTTTCCTCTTCTAGGTTCATTGAAAAAAGCTTGGTATTTTGGTTTGGTATTTCTCTTTTTTTGCAGGATTGTTATCTTGACTAAGTAGTGATTCTTCAATTAGATCATTAATCTCATTAAAAGTACAATTCCCTGCTGCATACCTCTGGGCCTTGGTTGTGCTACCTGCTCCTAGTAGCGGCTCAATCGCTTGCCCATTATATATAACTAAAATATGAATACTGCTTACTTAATGTAGGGCCAGTATGTTTCTAAATAAACACCAGCTAAGGAGGAATGGGGAGCAAGTTAGCCATAAACATCAGTTTCAGTCTCTAAACATCCAGGATGGTTCTATAGGACAGATGTATATGAACAATATCGCTAATGTGAAAAATTTGCTGTCAAGTTATGAAAACAAAAGTCACCTTTTAAAACGAGATCAAGGGGGTGGTCCAGCCTGGCCTCTTCCATGCGATGACGGGCAAAGACGAGTCTGCCCTTGACATGGACTCATGTCGCGCTGCGGGAGTCCAAAAGCACTTTTGTAGCACAAGTCCCGGGTTTTCCTTCTTCGTCAATGCAGTGTGGAGCAGGTGGGTCCTGAGACTGAGTCCATTTGACAATCCGAGCATCCCGCGCTGTGGGAGCGCTTTTGGAGCAAGAGCCCAAGGCTCTTCCCCACCTAAGGCAGCTTAGAGAAGGTGGATCCTGAGACCAAGAGTCCCTTTTGCAATCAGATTGTCCCAATCTACCGGAGTCCAACAATGCTTTTGCGGTACGAGTCGCGGGTCTCCACCTCCAGTATAGGTGGATCCTGGAACCAAGAGTTCCTTTTGTAATCAGAGGTAAACGGAGTGATCTTAAATGAACCATCATCGGAGGCTCAGCGTCACAAGCCACCCATCAAGAGGGCATGAACTTCTGCAATCTACCAAAGAGGAGCCTGGCCTCCCTCAGGTCTTTATTGAGACCCCTGAGATGTGCACTTCAGCTCGGCTGTAGATGCACAGAGCAGGGATTCAAATGGTTTAGTTCTCATGCACTCAGCTGTCCTACTTATAGTACTTTTTGTCTTTTAAAATTGCATTAGGGAGAGAAAAGAGTTGTGCATAGGATGCTTGGCTTGGCTCGCAAGTCCCTATGGAACAAGGGTGAAGTCAGAGCCAATCATTCCGCCCGAGCCAGGCCTCAGTTTAACTTGACTTGCCCTCTATGTGTTCTACACAAACACAAACAACAGAAGCTCCCTGTTTAGCCTCGGTGGCTGATTCCTGGGTAAAAGATTGAGGGAGTGTGTTGGGGTTGTGGGATGTGGGGGGGAGGGTGAGTCAGAGTTAGATAAGTGGAGGTGGCACAGCTCCACCCTCCCCCCCTTCCCCAGCAGCGCCGGATGAGCGCCTCTCTCGCTTGTTAAGACTCCTTCCGAGCAGGCTGATGCGGTGTGTGGGAGTCTTGCCTAGGCAGGCCTCATTACCATTCTGCATTTAACAGCTCGGCAGAAGATAATACCTTTCAGGTTTGACCCAATTCTCGCTTTTTGTTGTCAGAAGCATTGGGAAGCCGACCTTCAGAGACCCTGAGCTGCAGGGCTGAATGGGAAAAAGGCTGCAGGCTGTGAGCTTGGGGAATACATTATAGGGGCAGAGGCGGACTGACCCTGAGAGGCTGGAGCGTCTGTAGGGCAGTATGGTTGGGGCAGCATTCAGTGATTTTTTTTATCTTGCGCATGTCTTTTCCCCAGCCATACCGAGCCGGTTGAAGGCATCAACTTATCCGGGTGTCTTCCATTTTTTGGGCTACCTTCTTCGTCACAACCGATCTCCCTTATTAGAGCGCTCCCAACTGGGGTCTCCCCAGGTACAAGTATATGATGCTGGGCAGGGTTTGGAGGCCCACATTGATGGAAACTCTCCAGTGGGAAGATGTGTAGATTCACCCCCAGAGAGCAAGGGATGGGTGGTGCAGACCCTGGCCCTATGGGATGCATTTATCCACCAGTGTGGCACGCCCCCGATAAAGGATGTATAATCAGCTCATCCACAGCGTCCCCACTCATTTGGGGTGAATAAAAGCAGGGTGCCCTTAAAAGGAGCTGCTTCACTCCGGCCATGCATCCCTAAGATTCCCTCCAGCCATGCATCCCTGAGATTCACTCCAGCCATGCATCCCTGAGATCCTGAAGAGGCTTTAGAAGTTCTTTGAATACTGTTTGGGACTGTCCTTCTATTGTATGCTTATCCACCACTGCGTCTGGTCGTTTTCTTCATTTTTGCTATCCACTGCCCTGTAGCCAAAGATTTGGCTCTGCAACCTCTCAGTCAAGACGGTTTCTGACAACTCCAATAGACAAGTGTCCTTAATGTGTTTTACAAAAAGGTGGTAAAGATGTCCACAGGGGTTTTCATTCATTTCCCTTCTCCCTTTCATTCCAGTTCTTAGTGGCACAATATACCCAAGAAACCCACACTCCCAAGGTTGCCTGCAAGGTGATTCGGAGAGGTAAACAATGTAAATGTAAATGTAAATGTACAGGAATTTATATAGCGCAAATCACCGAGCGGTTTCTAAGCGCTTGCTTAGGGAACCCGTCCTGGTATTCCCCTGTGAGATAACCCCAGCAGGGTATCCGCAAGGTGAAAGCCAGGCATCCCGCCGCGAGGGGCCGTTGTGGAGATTAAGCAAGCTATTGCCCAGAGTCGCAGAGTGTGAACCCGTGAATCGAGTAGGCACCGGAGCGAGAATTGTCGAGTCCATGGACATTTTAGGACTCAAGACCCCGCTGAGCCGTGAATTGAACCCTGGTCCCGGGCTGACCTCTGCTTCCAGGTCTGCCTCCTCTAACCAGTGAGCCACACTTCTCCACAACAACTGACATGAAATATGTATTCTAGTGATCCCTTTCAATTACTGCACTTAGATACTGCAGAGTTGTCGTACGAAGTGCTGTATGAAACATATTATTATCATTATCGTTATTATTATTATAACTATTTTGTTGTTTCTTACCAGGGTTCTCAGGTCTCGCCTGGCGAAAGCAGCGCATGCGCTGTCTCGCCATGGAGAGGACCTTTTGGAATCGATTCAGCCAAAGTTGAATGAACATGCGTCCACATGGACAAAGATGACTGCTCTCGCCATCCGCTAAGCTAAACATGCACGCGAAGGGGCCAAAAAAATGTACGTGCATGTGGTTAGCCCGACACCATCTTTGTTTACTTTCATTAGTGTAGGGATGTGCACACGCGCGCATTTTTTTGTCCCTATGTGTGCATGGTGGCGTGCTTTTGCTTTCCCAGACAGGCTGAAGGGCCCGGCAGCAGTGTGTAATAATTAACGAAGGGAGGCAAACGTGGAAGTAAGTGTTTATTCAAAAGATCAACACTAACAGATGTCGTCAGCTGTCATTGCTTGTGCCGGGCTGCTATGTCAACATTCCATAGCGAGCGCCGGCTGTCACCAGGGCTGTACCATGTGCCAGGATGTTAGGAGGGGGTTAACAGGGGATATGGGAAATACCATTTGCAGGTTACAACACATCATCCTCCCTATGAAAACTGACAACCTCAGGATGAATGAAGCATGAGGAAAGAACAGCAATCCCCGGGGAGGGAAAGGATAGACAAGAAATAAACTGGTTACCTCCCTGTCCTGGCTATGTGGTTACATCAGGGGATGCACCCGGCTGGCGGGCCTGTCCAACAAGTTTCTACCTCATTTGGTAATGCCTATGCCACCGGGGGGTGTTCCTCTGCCTGTCGCTCCTCCTGCCAGGCCCTGCATCTCCCCTGGAGCCCACGCCCTCAGACCTGGCTGGGTGATACCTGGTTTCTTCCCCACCCGCTGGTACTATCCTGTCATCGCTCCACAGTCTGCCATCCTCCATGACCACAGAGTTCTTGTTACGTATCCTAATGGTACTAGGGGCATAATACTTGTCTCCTCCCACTCTCAGTCTCTCTGGTTTCTTTACGCATACTCTTTGTCCTTGTTGGAATCCTCTCTCCTTAACTCCCCACTTCTTATCGTACCACTCCTTGTATTTGAGTTGATTGGTTTCAATTCTTCTTTTGATCTCCTGGGGATTGGTCCCCTCATCCTGTCTACGTCCCATCCAACTTGGTGTAAGTTTTGTGCCGGCCTTTCTTCCCCTCAGTAATTCAAAGGGCGTGCATCCGGTGGTAGACTTGGGCGTGGTATGATATGCCCACAGCATGTCTCTTATCGCTTCCTCCACGTTCTGTCCCGCTTGTTTGGCTAGTTGTATGCACTCCTTCAACATGCGGTTAACTCTCTCTACTTTGCCATTGGCTTTGGGGCAGTACAGAGGAGTGCGAATATGTGAAATTGAGCAGTCCTTGAGAAATTCCTTCATCTCCTCCGAGATTAATTGTACTCCATTATCGGTCACAAGTATCTCGGGCACCCCTTCGCTAGCGAACACTTCCTTCATGAATTCGATGATTGTCCTGGTGTTCACATTGTGTACGATTTTACAAGTCACCCAGCTGGAGAAGTAGTCCACCATGACTAAGAGATACCAGTCTTGGGGCCCTTTGCCATGGATGGGTCCAGCTATGTCAAAGCCCAATTTGTTCCACGGGACATCGGGTACTTCTACAGGTGACAGTGGTGCCCTTCTCACGATCTTGGATTTGTCACTTAAACTGCACGCATAGCAGTCGCGCACCTTGTCCTCCATCTCACTATCCATAGTGGGGAACCAGTAGTCAGTTCGAAGTCTAGCCTTGCACAGGCTCCTTCCCAAGTGTCCTTCGTGAGCTAGTTCTACTATCTGGTTCCTTAAGGCTTCCGGAGGAACAAGTTTTCCCGATTTCAGTATGAAGTTTCCTTCCAATGACAAGTCCTCTCTTACATTCCAGTATGGTTGGATCTCCGTCTCCATGGCCTTGCATTTCATCGGCCATCCCTTGAGTATATATTCTTTCACTTTCTTGAGTGTTTTGTCTTGCTCCATTTGCGTTTCCCACATGGTTTTCTCCACTGCTGCTAAACGCAACTCCAGGACAGATTCTCCTGGCTGTTCCTCTTCTGTTTCTTCCACTGTTGGAGCTCTTGACAGGAAATCAGCTACCTTGTTTTGTTGACCCGGTATGTAGGTTACTTTGAAATTGTAGGCTTGCAGACCCACTGCCCACTTAGCTATACGCGGTGTCATGCTCTCCATGTCTTTCTTCGTAAACAGTGAGACCAATGGCTTGTGGTCCGTCTGTATTTCAAATGGAGTACCCCAGATGAAGAATTTGTAGTGGCAAATTGCCCAATATACTGCCAGGGCCTCTTTTTCAATAGTAGAATAATTTTTCTCTGAGGCGGAGAGAGTTCTAGACGCGAAAGCGACCACATTAGTTTTACTCCCTTCTCTTTGCGACAGAGTGGCCCCGATACCTCTATTGCTTGCATCTGTCGAGATGATTGTCACACCATTTGGGTCAAATTTTCCAATATATGGGGCCTCCATTATTGCCTTCTTTATGTCTTTCATGGCCGCCTCTTGCTCGCTGCCCCATTTGAAAACACTGTCCTTCTTGATCAACTCTCTCAAAGGCTGTGATACCATGGCAAAATCCTTTATGAACTTGGCCATATATTCCGCTAGCCCTAGAAAAGACAGAATGTCCTCTTTGTTCATGGGAGTGGGGGCATCTCTTACCGCCCTGACCAAATCATGTTTAGGCTTGATGCCCTCTTCTGATAGCGTATGCCCTAAGTAATCTACCGAATTTACTCCCAGCTTACATTTTGACGGTTTGGTGGTGAATCCTACTTCCCTCAGTTTTTCCAAAACCACCTTCGTTTTCTCATTGTGTTCTTTTTCACCCTCTCCATATATCAGTATGTCATCTTGAAAGCAGAGCGTGTTTTCACAGTCTTTCAATACATGTTGCATGACTCTCTGGAAGGCCGCAGCCGCTGACGCCAACCCAAAAGGCATTCGCAGGAACTTGAAATTTCCAAACGGTGTGGTGAAGGCAGTGAGTAACTGAGACTCCGGATGGAGTTTGATCTGATAATAGGCGGAGGACAAATCCAGTACACTGAAGTACTTCGCTCCCTTGATGGTGCTCAGCATCTCGCCTATCCTGGGAAGTGGAAACCTGTCCACCAGAATGTTCGCGTTGAGGTCTCTCAGGTCCACACATAGCCTTATACTGTTCCCTCCATCTTTTGCCGCGATTACAATTGGAGCCAACCATGCTGAGCTTTCAATCTCCCTGATGACTCCCTGTTTGACCAGTCTCTTGAGTTCCTGCTGAAGAGGTTCTCTCATGCGCAAAGGTATGGATCGGGTTTTGTGCACTACAGGTTCCGCACCCTCCTTGAGAATGATCCGGTGCATATAGTTCTTGAAAACCCCTAAGTTGTCACTGAAAACCTCTTTGAACTCCTCCGTGAGACTGCCTGCTATGCCCACGGGGTCAATCAAAAGCACCTGTTCTTTGTTGTTTGGGTCTAATGTGATCCCTAATTGCTTCTGGTGCCTCCAACCCAGTAGTGTGGAGCCCCTAGAGGATACATACACCTTCCCCACAGTATGCCTATCCTTGAAGGATATTCTCATAGTCAACATGCCCTCAAGTGGGATTTTTCCCTTGTTGTACCCCCTGGGATTGATATCGGGGGGCATTAACTCCACGGGATGATTGGCAAATTTTTCTTCAAAGACATTTTTATCTACCAGGGTGTAAGGGGAGCATGAATCTGCATACATACTAAACATCACACCATCTAGAAACACATCACATTTAGGGTACGTGACCTCTTCATCATTTTCCTCATCTTTGACTTGGAATATGTAAGCTTTCTCTCCTTCTGCCCCTTGCGTGGACTCTTCCACAACATGTACAGCTTTGCCTGGAGTTTTACACACTTTGGAATAATGTCCCCATCTGTTGCACTTTCTGCATTGTACATTTCTAGCAGGACATTTCCAATTACTTGCTAAATGGTTAGGACTGCCACATTTAAAACACACCATTGCACCCTCCTTACTGCGAACTGCCTCTTTGTGCTTGTCCCCCAATTTACAAACAGTTTCTTGCTCTGTACTAGACTTGTTCTCTACCCTCTCTTTGTTTGTTCCCTCGTGAGACTTAATTTCCCTAATGCACCTCGCCGTATGTTCTAGACCCTTGGCTATATTAATGGCCTCCTCCAGATTGGGGTTCTTGGTTAGCAATTCTTCTTGTGTCTTAGTGTCATTGGTGCATCTCACCAATTGGTCCCTGATAAGTGAGTCAGTGAGTTGCCCAAATTCGCATGTGGCAGACAACCCTCTCAGAGCTGCTATGTAATTACTCACTTTCTCCTCCCTTTTCTGCACCCTCTTGAAGAACTTGTGCCTCTCCATTACTACATTGATTTTTTCCTTGAAGTGAGCCCCCAGTTCCCTCAGAGTGCTCTCATATACATTTACACCTTCCTCTACTTCTTCCACCTCATCCTCCACTAATCTACCTGTTATGTCTTCATATATCTTCCTCCCATGTGTACCTAAGTTGTGGAGAAGTATATGCTGCTTGCGAAGGTTGGTGTAATTGCTCCCTCCAATAGCAATCAGATAAGATTTAAAAATGCCTTCCCACCTCCTCCATGGAATAACTGGTTCTCCTAGCTCATTGAGGAATGGTGGGGGTTGGCTCATACCAGCTCCAGCCATGGCCATACAGTAACCTTAATTCGCTTAGAGTAGGCTAAGTCTCAGATCACATACAAAAATATGCAGGAAATACACAGAATTGTGGAAAGACCAAAATTGTAAAACACTCTTGGGCCCCCTTCCTCTGCTTCCAACGTTATGTATGAAGCGAAAGTTTATAATTCGAAGTGCTGGCAGTCCCCTTTTTACTTCCTCAGTTCAAGTCTCAACTACCAATGAGTCATAGAGACTCCTCCTTTAGGCGGGAACTTCCTGTGTAAGCAGTTTCCCCTCACGAACAGTGCAGACCAAACTGCCAGGCACCCTCAGCGCCGGCATACAGTCGAACCTGCACACGATGGAGTTCTTAATCAAACAGCTTGCTGTTCCTGACGTGAGGAGAACAGGCGTGAAATTCGTCAAAGAGCCCCCAGGTAACGCCTGCAATCACTGCGCGCGCGCCGCCTTCAGCGCGCCCCTCACTCAGACGACAATGTAAGTCGCTCCAGCTTCCATGCGTGAAGAGATCCAGCGAGGCTGATCACGTCGCGCTCCAAAGAGCTTCTCCCTGGGCAATCCCCGTATACAGGTTTAACTTAATCTCGCCACAGACTCCTTCACACCTAAACTAGCGCTCACCGATATGAGCCTCTGCGCCCTCAGTGCCCGACCAGACACCCGACAAGTAGCAGCGCCGCTGGTGTCCACAACCAAGTCTAACTTTCACCAAGCACAAGCGAGGGTGGAATGCCCGGCACGGCACCCGACAGGAGTGAACTCACCCTGGCTGTCTTTCTTCGTGTGCAGCGCAGCCCTGTTCTCAAAGCGCTTCTTACTTGGTATAATTTCGCCGCTTCAGTGTAGACTCGTCAGAAGGTTCTGTCCCCTCTCTCCTCACCAGCTCCGTTAGAGGTTCCTTTTCATCCTCACAGTAGACAGCAATCAAGTCATACCAGGGAGACGACATCCACTGTCCCTGGCACAGTGCTCCCCGTCCTCGTCGCCAGAAAATGTAATAATTAACGAAGGGAGGCAAACGTGGAAGTAAGTGTTTATTCAAAAGATCAACACTAACAGATGTCGTCAGCTGTCATTGCTTGTGCCGGGCTGCTATGTCAACATTCCATAGCGAGCGCCGGCTGTCACCAGGGCTGTACCATGTGCCAGGATGTTAGGAGGGGGTTAACAGGGGATATGGGAAATACCATTTGCAGGTTACAACACAGTGCTTGTTGTTGTTTTTGCAATTGCCGCCCTAAGTGCGCTGGGGATGCCCAGACGTGGGTCCCAGGCACTCCACACCACTTGGAGTCAAGCTAACCGGGCTGAAGAGAGGTGTTACCTCGAAACCGGTCCGGTCCTCGGATGCTTGATTCCGTTCTGGGAAGGACATGGCTTTTGTAGTTCGGACTGGACTGTTCCCATGGGGCAACAGGGTCAGAGCTGATTTGCATATCGCCATTGTCTAACCCAGGGTGGTGTGGAGTGCAAAAAAACGATGGATTTGGGCCCAGATCTTTTGACTGGGGGAGTGTGTGACATTGATCCACATTCAGTCCATCACTTGTTGTTTTTGCAATTGCCGCCCTAAGTGCGCTGGGGATGCCCAGACGTGGGTCCCAGGCACTCCACACCACTTGGAGTCAAGCTAGCCGGGCTGAAGAGAGGTGTTACCTCGAAACCGGTCCGGTCCTCGGATGCTTGATTCCGTTCTGGGAAGGACATGGCTTTTGTAGTTCGGACTGGACTGTTCCCATGGGGTAACAGGGTCAGAGCTGATTTGCATATCGCCATTGTCTAACCCAGGGTGGTGTGGAGTGCAAAAAAACGATGGATTTGGGCCCAGATCTTTTGACTGGGGGAGTGTGTGACATTGATCCACATTCAGTCCATCACTTGTTGTTTTTGCAATTGCCGCCCTAAGTGCGCTGGGGATGCCCAGACGTGGGTCCCAGGCACTCCACACCACTTGGAGTCAAGCTAGCCGGGCTGAAGAGAGGTGTTACCTCGAAACCGGTCCGGTCCTCGGATGCTTGATTCCGTTCTGGGAAGGACATGGCTTTTGTAGTTCGGACTGGACTGTTCCCATGGGGCAACAGGGTCAGAGCTGATTTGCATATCGCCATTGTCTAACCCAGGGTGGTGTGGAGTGCAAAAAAACGATGGATTTGGGCCCAGATCTTTTGACTGGGGGAGTGTGTGACATTGATCCACATTCAGTCCATCACTTGTTGTTTTTGCAATTGCCGCCCTAAGTGCGCTGGGGATGCCCAGACGTGGGTCCCAGGCACTCCACACCACTTGGAGTCAAGCTAGCCGGGCTGAAGAGAGGTGTTACCTCGAAACCGGTCCGGTCCTCGGATGCTTGATTCCGTTCTGGGAAGGACATGGCTTTTGTAGTTCGGACTGGACTGTTCCCATGGGGCAACAGGGTCAGAGCTGATTTGCATATCGCCATTGTCTAACCCAGGGTGGTGTGGAGTGCAAAAAAACGATGGATTTGGGCCCAGATCTTTTGACTGGGGGAGTGTGTGACATTGATCCACATTCAGTCCATCACTTGTTGTTTTTGCAATTGCCGCCCTAAGTGCGCTGGGGATGCCCAGACGTGGGTCCCAGGCACTCCACACCACTTGGAGTCAAGCTAGCCGGGCTGAAGAGAGGTGTTACCTCGAAACCGGTCCGGTCCTCGGATGCTTGATTCCGTTCTGGGAAGGACATGGCTTTTGTAGTTCGGACTGGACTGTTCCCATGGGGCAACAGGGTCAGAGCTGATTTGCATATCGCCATTGTCTAACCCAGGGTGGTGTGGAGTGCAAAAAAACGATGGATTTGGGCCCAGATCTTTTGACTGGGGGAGTGTGTGACATTGATCCACATTCAGTCCATCACTTGTTGTTTTTGAGGAATCCGCTGCGGCGCGCGCATCCACCGCTCGACCCCAGGAGCTGGCGCAAGGCTTCCCTTGAGCATTAAAGTCACTTGCCCATTAAAAAGGTAGTAATACAAAATATTACCAAACTTGTTTTTTTTGTTTTAATTGCACCACATACTGCAGCCAACACGTTTTTTCACGAGATACATACACCGCAATATTCAAGACTGTAAAAGGACAGTTCCATACCAGAGCTTCACTTAAATGCGGAACCAATTCCATTCTCAGACTAATTACTGATGCCATCTCGAATGACATCGATTTGCACCAGTCGCTTCGCACCAGCACAACCCAGGCGACTTACCACAGAAATTCAGTGGGAACATGCCTTCACGTCGGGCGGCACTAGCGTGGAACTCTCTTCCGATGGAAATCCGTCTGCTGGAGGATCTTTTGGTTTTCCGGAAAGCCTTGAAAACTTTCCTGTTTTAGTTGCCTCTTTTCAGTCCCCAGCTTATTTTTGATGAGCTTTTCATTTAGTGTGGTCTCCTCTTAGTAGCCCGCTTCCTTCTGTTGTGTTATGTTCCTCCTTGTCAAATGCGCCAGGACGCTCCTTAGCTGGAGTAGCTGTGCGCACAACAAAAAACAATAACATAACATAACATAACGTCCATGTTTGCCCATCGGTGCACTATGATATTGAAAACACTTGGCCTCAGATGCTTGTGATGTGAGCCTTCTACTATAGAACGCTGGGGCACGCTTGTGTGTCTGCGCGATTCCAGGGGGTGTTTCCTGCAGCGCCTCAAAACTCTTCCAAAGCTGGTATTTTCAGTTTGGATCTAGATAGCTGCCCTGCCGACTCCTTGCATCTCCTGGTTTGTTCATTCCTCTATAGGACCTCTAACTGGGGTGCAGTCCTGCTCCCCGTTTTCATGGTCAGCGGTTTGCTCCTCCCCGTCCACACAATGGCCATACACCTTCCTCTTCTTCCAGATGCGGGCATACTGCACAGTATGAGGATTCCATTCCACCACAGAACAACTCTTAACCTGGAGAAATACAGAAACTTTCAGAGTTGTGCTGCTAATAAAACGTTCCTCTTTGCTGGTTCAGCAGACCTTCTTCAGAAATCCTGATGAATGCATGGAAACCGAATGCTGGAGCAAAGCCAGAGACAACCAAGCTAGGGTGCCAGGTTCAAACCCCATACCCCACACAAAGAGGCACACATTGTTGAAGGTAGAAGGCTTTCTTCCTCGTCTTTCACAAAACTCTTTAAGAACAGATTTAAAAGAAGGTAGAACCAACCCCTTGAGTGGCACCTCTGTAATCTCCACAGAGTCCTTGGCAACGTGTTCATAAAAGGGAAGTCCTAAAATGGCCACAACATGTGAATTGGCCCGCACACAGATCAGGCAGCCTGGGTGGGAGGTCACCCATTTCTAGAAAGATCTGGTAGTATACCTGTTGAGGCAATCATAATAGTTTTGGTCAGTCTTCTGTGTTCAAGTAAGAGCCTCTGCTGAATGTATCCAGACTGCTTTGTTTCTAAGGCACAGTGTTGGGGTTTGATCCTACTACAATGTATTTATTCATGTGATTTGTAGAGTGCATGGTTACCTAAACAAGCATTGAAAATGCAATAGGTCTCCCATTTGATTAAGTTAAAGCCATTTGCTTTGCTAATGGTATTGTATAGAAAATCAAATGGCCTTAACTTAATAAAAGGCGAGACCTATTGCATTTCCAATGCTTGTTTAATGTGTTACTCAATTTGGTGGTCTGTCCAAACCTTACCATGCCCTCTTCCTTATTGAGATTTTTGCTGTTAATATGCATCCATTTCAGTTTTCATCAGAGTGCCACTGAGTGGCAGTCAACCAGCTGTCTTCCTTTTGTGTATGCATTTACACTCGTATAGCACAAACCTAGCTGGGTAGCAATAGAGCATTCTACTTTAATGGTGCCTGTTTGAGGGATGATACAATATTGCAAACTTCAATGTGAAACTTACACCTATGGATAACACAATTATATTCCATGTAATACATTTACAATTAGCTAGATTACACACATATTTACAATTTAGGGCATACTAAGAGTATGTAAAATATCCAGAATCAAATCACATGATTTGTGTGTCCCAGGGCCCCAGTTTCCAAGTTTGCAGGTTAGTCACTAGACAACATTACTTTCTTCTCAGGTTCTGCGTCTCACATGTAATTTGAATGAAGCAGCCATGGCAGCACATCGATGCTTACAGAGTTATCCCTGTCATCTCCTTGGAAGGGTGAGGGAGCTCTAGAGGAAGTCCCGGGGGCTGGAGATGCTGGTGCTTGGGTATAGCGTCTCTGGAAGTTGGGAGTGCACCTAGTTGGGAAGGAGAGCTAGTGCTTGGACAGCTGAATCTGATCTCTCATGGTGAGTAACTCGCCTCTCTTTCTTGCCCGATAGTCTCGCCAGGTGATAAGCAGGTTTACTTTGAGTGTTGTCGCCATTAGTTGCATGATTTTACAATGCACTTTTAGTTGCTATAGACTCAATTTCCTCAACACAGACTCAATTTGCACAATTTGTTTACATTTTAGAGTCTTAGGAGTTTAAAGTGAGCTTTAGTGGAATAACAAGATTCTCCCTGAGATCTGGACTTATATCTCTCTATAAGCAGCCAATATAAGTGGCCGATGAGATTTTCTCCAGATCCTTGTAACTGTATGTGCCACACGGCTGTGTCAAAGGGGGGACTGCATGTGCACCATTTACCACGATTTTGGGTACCAGACCTGATATGGTGGTGCAGAGGAACATGTTCACCAGGCAGAATCAATACTTCCAGCCATCTCACCTACATATTGTCATTCTTGCCGTCACCTTCCACGACCTCTGGTGAGGGGGTCATTGGATGGCTGCAGGGCACTCTGAGGCACCTCCTCCTTCCTCCTACGGTGTCTGGGGCCTCCTCACAGTCAGGATTTCTTGTCCCAAAAGCACAGACAGCAACACACTAGGTATAGAGCTTTGGGCCCTATACCAGCTATTGGAAGACAGGCAACGCAGGGCCTCAGTCCACCTATTTAGAGACTGGCAGCACAAAGCTGTGTATCAGGTCAACCAACACCCAATGTGCGTCCAGGTCTGTGTACTTTCGTGACTTACTGTAGTGTGGCACCATCTGATATCCTAGATTTGAGGCAGTGAAACCACCATGGGCCATTCATGTTCAGTGTAGGGCCGAACATTTAATACTAGCCGGTCTGGCTGACCGCTTCCCAATACTCTTTCCCTAGATATGGAGAGGTCAGGTGTGTTTGGTGCAGTTGCAGTATATGCATTCTGAAAGCTTTGATAGAGTAAGACACACTCTAGTCCCAGCCTGCTCTTTTGGTTGCAACAGGCATGCAGGGCGGCGGGTTTCGTAGTTGCCTTTTCAGGAAAGTTGTCTGAGAGCGTGATTTGTGGATTCCTCAAATGCAGTGCAGAGGAAGACAGAAGGGGTGGGACTTCCTCCATTATTCAGGCGGTGGTACATCTCTTGACTGACATAGACAGACAGCAGGCTGACCGACACACACAGTCACCCATGAAATAAGAGAGAACATCAGTTAAAAAATATACATTGGGTGCCAGTGCTTTTGTTGACAGGAGGAAAATTGCCTAACTTACAGGGTCTTATGAGGTGTTTGATCGTAGTAATTTCAAGGAAATTCCCCAGGAATTGTTCCCTCAAATAAAGTTTCCTTAATTTTTTTCTTCCTTTCTCTTTCCATCTTTCAATTTTTGTTTTATCCCTTACAACCTAATTGCCCTCCTGCTTTTTTTCTTAAATGTTTTCTTCCTGCCTTGCTCCTTTCTTTGGCGCTCTCACTTTATTTGCCCATCACTTATGTTTTCTTTGCGATTTTCATCATTCCTGTCTCTGTAACCATGCTTGGTTACTTTGCCACCCCCTACCCCAACTCATAACTGTCATTTTATCTTCTTTCTGTTATTTATTAGCTTATGCTTATGTCTTGAAACCCTGTCACAGTTCAATGTGAAGAAGATCCAATCTTGGATAAAATCCAAGTTAATATGTCAAAGTGACTAACAAGTCTAGATGCCTGATTGATTAGTCTAGTGCCTGGTGGCCTTTGGAACTGGGTGCTTCTCCGTCTCCAGTGTTACAGGCCAGGAATTCGGGAGTCTGATTTGATACCAAACTCTCCTTCACCCCACAGGTGAAGGCTGTCTGTGGTATCCGCTTTGCGGTTTTAAAAAGCTTAAAAAGGTTTTGAGCCTGGTCCCTGAAGCGCCAGTACACACTTTGATTACCTCCACCTTGATTATGCAAACATTCTCTATCTAGGCCTTCCAGAGTACCTTCTCCAGTGTCTCCAGCTGGTTCAGAATGCTGCTGCTTGGTTACTCCTCAATATCTTGAGATGGGGCCCTATCTCAGGGCACCTAAGGTCTCCACATTGGCTGCCGGTTCGCAATTGTATTTCTATTAAATGCTTTCTGCTTACCTTCCCTGCCTTTCATAACAAAGGTCCTGTTTATCTCAGAAGGAGAATTCAGTTCTATGTCCATTCCAGATCCTTAAGATCCTCCAATCAATTGTTACTCATGGTTTCCCCGGGTCGGTGCGCCTGTTTAGGAAGCTGTTCCTTGACTCATTAGGACCCTAAAAAGTGGAGAGCTCTGCCACTATCTATTCTGGCTTCTCTTGATCAACCTTCTTTTAAGAAAGTACTTAAAACGTGACTCTTCCAGTCGTGTTGATCCCCATCATGTTCGTATTCTGCAGGAAGGCTGGGGTGTCTTTGACAGCTGTGTGCTTTACTTGTGGCCTATTCATTCACTGTTCACCAAGCTAGAGCTGGCATAGCAGGTGCTTCACTACACCATTGTGTAGGGATGTTCCATGGGGAATGCTTTCAAATTTGGTCCTCTTTTTCCAGCTCCAGCCCAGGATGCTGCAGAGGCACATTGAAGTGGAGTCGATGAATTTTGTTCTTACACCATCACTGGAGGACTCATTGACCAAGGCTTATTCTTCAAAGCATTTTCTTAAAGCAAGACACTGGCCATATATTAAACCTTGCATGCTGGGGTCTCCTTCCTCCTGCAGGGGTCAGGGTTCTCGATCCTTCCATCAGCAGTGTGCAGAAATATTTACACCCTGGAAATGTTCAGCATTTAATTTGTAAAATATTATTAGGTCAGCTTGCTCCATGGAATCTTGGATTGTGGATTTCATGGGACGCGCCTGCAGAGAAGGCGGGTGGGCAGGATGGTGGAGCTGGCACCCTCCACCTCTGTGCTTGAATAAGAGGATCCTCTACTCACCCAACGCTGTGACTTCTTTGCAATGAAGACGAGCGGGGATCAGTACCTGCATTTACCATTTGCCTGAGGCGCGCCTACTAGTGAGAGCGGCCCTCACTCACTGAACCGACATATGCTGGCAATCCGATGGGCGTGTTACTAGATCCTGCCAACCATGGCACCGAGACGAAAAGCGAGGCAGGCGCCTTAAAGTGAAGCACTGGGGCACGAAGTTTCCCCACTAGTGGCAGTTACATTTTGGATCAACGCACATGTGCGATCATGCGCATCACAACCACTATTTTTAAAGTAAGGCTGAATCCGTGACACTCCTACCCACAACCATTTAAAGCCATGGGGTTAAAATTTCACAAGCCTCCAACTTTTATGTCAGGTGCTCTGTGAACCTGTTTATTGCAATTGCATTAATATGAAAAGGCACTTTGATACTAAGAAATATTAACTTATCCTGAGGCTATTTGGTCTTTGCTTTACATTAAGTAGCTTGGAAGGTGTTTCTCCTCGACTACCAATCCTGGCAACTCCTGGTATACTACCTTTAGAGCAGACACGATGGAAGGAGTCAATTGAAGCTTATCTGGATTCAGTGAATGGTGATACGTTCAACAATAAGAAAAAAAAACTTTTGCGACGCACAGTGGACCCATGAGAGTTGGAAAGTGTGAGCTTCTTCCTCATCAGGTTGACAATTGGTAAATTGATTCTGCTCCGAGCATTGAAAGATCATAGCCTCTCCTCAGGCAAACACTGAGTGAAAGAACTCCAACACGTCTATGCCCTTGAAACATTGGGCCATAAAAAGGATAGAAGGTCACAAGGGAACACGAAAATGAGTACCCTTTAAAAAACTTGCAAGAGTTAATTGTGATTATTTGTAAATTTGTATACTCCTCTTGCTGACAAACTAAACCAATGCACTGTAAAACACAAAGACCACAATTTCAGACCTTCATTATCATGTATCTATATTATCTAGTATCTATTATGTATTGTGCATTAGTTCTTTTTTGCCCTAATCCTCAACATCCCTGTCGGGCTTAAGCGTGATTTTCTCCCTGAGGAAAAAAATGCATGATCCAAACATTGGAGTTACACTTGCCGTAGCGTTCGTGCTATGTTGCCTGATTTGTAAAGTGCAGATTTGCTATCTCTGAGTATTGTTGGAGTTTAGCGAGCACGGTCACCAGCAGGACCAGTGGAATGATGAGTTCACGCATGTCCAAATTATATGTCAGGATTAACTGCGTTATTCACTAACAAGTCGTAATTGGCCATTGCCTGGAATACCATTTTATTAATACTTCCCCTGTAGTGTAGGGCTCAGTGGCCTGTGTAATCTAAGTGTACAGCATGGCGATAGCTCTTTCTCACAAGGAAAAGCCCTGTTGAGCACTCTTGTGCATTGCATAGTTATTACCTAAGTGTCTTTAAAGGAACCATGGTAATAGATCAGACATTTTAAATCAAATGTAAAGTGCCATGGACATTTCTAAATGCAGAGCTACCCACCGATTTATAACGGCTTTTTCTGATAATGGTGCAATGTAAACTTGAAAGGGCTAAAACTGTGAAGCATTTTCCTGACAAACGGTATTTATTTTCCCTTTCTGTCCTGCTGAAGTACATCTAAATGTGTAGGGTTTCCTAATGTTTACTAATACACTGGTCTATTACATCGATTATGGATAATAATACAATCTGGCTGCAATGCACCACCTTTAAGAACATGAATACAGCAATTAGCTGTTGCAAGATGACCAGTTAACATTTTACTTTTTACCTTTGTGAGAAACACTTGTTTATAAGTGAAAATGGCAGCTCGTGTAGCAGTTGTTGCATTCTGTGACACATTCAGCAAATCCTTGTGTGGAAAAAACAGTACACACAGAACCACATCATTCCAGTGGTCCTGTATATATATCTACAGAAAGAAATATCTTACTTTGAGAGATGAATCTATGGAACATAATATTCCTGTCAGATGTACAGGCTTTTATTAAGACTCAGACTCTTATGAGTATGTCATACTTGAGTGAAGTTAGTAAGACAGCTTAGCTGGCTATTTTGTTTGCCTCACAGGTCTGTGTGACACCTTAGAGTCACAAATAAAGAACTTAGATGAGGTTGACCAACACCTTTACCATTCCAATGCCTATAAAAGGTTATCAGTTTATCTGGTATGTTTTTAAAGTGGTAGGGGGAAATACAAGAGGGATCATCTGGCATATGTATAACACCCTCAGAAGGATATTCATTTTACTACTGCTATGCGGCCGAACCAAGATATTTCCTGCTTACCCCAGAGATAGAGGTCTATAAAGAGAACATCTAACTGTAGGGGGAGGATGGCATTATAAAGCTGGGGCAGAGAAGGAGTAATCTTGATCCCTTTATAGTGGAAGGGGGTAGGTGTCCAAGCTGCAGTACAAATTTTATCCAAAGCCATTGGGATATATAAAACAATAGATTATTAGTACTTGAGGTGGAATGCTGAAGCCCTACCAACATTTTGAAGTCCTTCAATTAGAGAATATCACCCACGAAGAGTGCAAATGTGTAAGTAGGCAGTCTCACTTTTACACCTCGACTGTGAGGGTTATGGTTCATTTTTTGGACTAAAGACTCCATAACCAGAGTGAGTAGGGATGGTGATCGGGGAGATCCCTGAAGTGTGCCTCTGTAGAAAGCTAAAGGTGGGGGTTTAGTGTTAGGGTCGTGGAAGTTTGCTGGTACCTAAGAGGTGATGCTGTGGTCCAATTTCATTTTGTTTAAGAGCAGGGATGAACATTTCCAATTGACTCTATAGAAATGCCTCGTCCACATCAAGTGAGAAAAGGAGTATCTGGGAGTTTGTTTTGGTCACAACCTCTATCAAATCTTAGGGCAATCAAGCCGTGTCCAAAGCGTGTCTGCCCATAACGAAGCCACACTGGACTGAGTGAATCTGAATATTCCAAATATCTTCAAGGCAGTAAGTCAGAATTTTAGTATGAAGTTTAACATCGCTATTAAGTAATGCTATGGACTGCTATGAGTAGAAATTCGTGGGGTTCATATTAAGTTTCAGTATAAATATTGTCTTGCCAAAGACTTTGTGGGAAGACAAAAAATAGTTAAAGACCTTGGCTAGGGTTTCGCTGTTTGCTTAGTATATTTTTAATGCCTTGTTAAGTGCGTCCGTGAAGCTTCCTGGTCCTTATGCCTTGTTGTTGGGAGGTTCCTTATAGCTGGAATGACGTCACCAGGAGTCATATATTCACTGAGAGCGTCATCCAGCTCCCGTTGACACAGGGGAGGGGATAGTATAATGTCCCATAGGTGCCTGTTCTGATACTTGCTCCCAGTTGTAAAGGTCTGTATTGGTCTGAAAAAAATATGAGAATTCTGAGCAGTTTCCTCTGGGGGTGCCACCAAATTCCCGGAATGGTGTATTATCTGTTTGATAACGTCATATGATGTTTGAATTTTCAATTTGTGAGCCAGAAGGTGATCTGCTTTGTCGCCCCTAGAGTAATAGCGCTGATTCATACACAACATTTGATCAGTTGATTTGCCTTGAAAGAATTGTTTTAACTCACTTCTAGCTTTCTGGAGCTCTCTTTATGTGTGTCTATATCCCGCACATTCATGATGTAATTTGATGTCCCTTGTCCTCTGTTCTAGTTCCATATTTTTTGCCTTATTCAGGTGGAAGAAAGTGGTAGTATAAGAGATGAGTTCTATGCGGATGACCTTGATGGCGGCGTCACATCTAGTATCCCCCAAAAACTCACCGTCTGTGCTCTCTTGGAAGTAATGTTCTATAGTTTCTCTAATTGAGTGGCGAACTGCTGGGTCACAAAATTCTGTCTCATTCATAAGCCAGTGTCTGGTGAAAGACCGCATGAGGAATAATGTGTCATCAATTATCAGGAAAACAGGGGCATGATCTGAGACAACTTGTTATCCGGGGCCACAAGATAGGCTCAAGTGGGTATATTCTTGCTCAATAAATAAGTAATCTATCCTGAAGAATGTCTTCTGAGCCTGGGGAGGAGTGGCGCTGTATGTCTACTAAGTGTAAGTCTGTCAATGCTTGTGTCAAGGAGTGTGGGGTGACTGTGTGTCCTCCAAGCGAGCCTGATTGAGCCTAGTTAGGGTGCAATGTGGCATTGAAATCTCCACCTATTACCATCAAGCCTTAGGCTAAATCCGAAACTTGGAAGAACACATCCTGAAAAATGCCTCCCTAATTTTGTTCAGAGCACTAACATCAGGGTGTTTAGAAACCACCCCTTGTAATAAATACCTGTCAATTCAGTTTTAGAATGTAATGTACTAAAGTGAAACTCTTCTGCTTATTACAGAAATACTCTGTTGGATTTTGAGCAATTTGTATCACAGTCCCCATCAAAGGTTCTACACCTTAAAGAAGATGGAGCCTCAATCCTAGCCCAAACGTAATGCCGGCAGCCCTCGCAGGGCAGCACGTGCACTGCGTGCTGCACGTTTTCAAGACAGGGCACATCATAGTGGTGCTGTAAGAGCTTCACCTAAATCACACCAGGCTGAAAGTCAGGAAATACACTTTATTTGGCATTTCACAACTCTGTCAAATGGCACAATGACATATAATACTATCAGCCATTCTTGGCATTTCAGCCAACAGCTTGTTCGCTTATGTAACGCGTAGATTTGATTTTAACGGTTTCCCTGCACTTAAATGCCAGTATGCAAAGTGCTGTCAGCTAAAATACCAGAATTGTTTGAAGGTGATATACATGACAGGAAGCCACTTGTCAGATATGCTTTAAATCTTTATGACGCCTATTTAAAAAAATGCTTGTCTCACATGTAAAATTAAAAGTAAACGTTACATGCATATTTTGTGAGGATTCACTCTTTCTGTGACATCATGAATTAAAATCAACATTGGCTATTCAAATTGTTTTGTCTTTGGTGTAATTGAAAGTTTTAAATCGAGCTTCACAGCACAATAAAGGTACAACAAGGACAGCAGCAGCAGGCAACCTTCTCTAACATGAAGAATAAATAAAGGATGGGTGACAGAGCAGGAGGGACAGCGCATGTTTCTCTCACACATATGGGACTGGTGCAATACGTGTCTAAGACACTAAAGAGGAGTTAAAGGACTCTTGTCTATGATCTGTAAACAGACATAAACATATAAGTGAATAAACTCCCAGAAGAAATATTGAAACCACTCATTGGAATTACCTTACATTCCTGTTCTTATATAGGATGATGAGGCTTCACCTATATAGTGCTGTGTGCTTCATCAGTGGGATGTATGACGTTACAACGCATACTTTTACAACGCATACCTTTACAACACATCTTTTACAACGCAACATCCATTACAACGCATTCCATTACAATGCATGCCTTTACAACAAATTTTTAAAAGCTACCTTTACAACGCATTCCATTACAACGCATACTACCTTTACAACGCATACCATTACAACGCATAACATTACATTGCATGTATGGTAAGTGTTGGATAGTGTAGGGGTAAAAATTACTATTCTAACTCCAGGGGGGTGCAACAGTAGGGTAATTGTTGGATAGTGTAGGGGTAAAAATTACTATTCTAACTCCAGGGGGTGCAACAGTAGGGCAAGTGTTGGAAAGTGTAAGGGTACTATGCATTGTAATGTTATGCGTTGTAATGGTATGCGTTGTAATGACATGCGTTGTAGTGGTATGCGTTGTAGTGTCATGCATTGTAATGGTTGCGTTGTAATGGCATGCGATGTAATGGATGTTGCGTTGTAAAAGCTTCGTTGTAATGGTAGTGCGTGGTAAAAGTTGCGTTGTAAAGGTTGTTTCCCTCATCAGTGGGTTCCACATATAGTGTTCGGAGGCATCCAAAAGTACTACTGTTCACTGGCTGTATAGTCTGTTAGTTATAGGTTCTAACATCATGTGCAGTTATGTCACTTATATTGACTTTTATGTTCCCCCTTTTTCATGCCTATAATAACAAGCATTTACAACGCAATAGGTCTCGTCTTCGCAAAAGTTAGAGCTATTGGCATTGTAAATGACAAACTTTTTATTTATGTTTTGGTTTTGAAAACAGATAAATAAATGGCATTGTCATTTACAATGCCAATAGCTTAATCTCTCGAAATGCGAGACCTATTGCATTTGCAGTACAATAGGTCGCGTATTTACGCGAGTTTGAGCTATTGACATTGCAAATAACAATGCGTTTTATTTATGTTTCAAAAACCAGAACATAAATAAAAGGTCTTTCCCACTGCTGTCTCTCTCACACTGCTGTCTCTCTCACACTGCTGTCTCTCCCTAGAACACACACACAGCTGTCTCTCACACTGCTGTCTCTCTCACACACACTGCTGTTTCTCACACACTGCTGTCTGCTCTCTCACACTGCTGTCTCTCTCACACACACTGCTGTTTCTCACACACTGCTGTCTTTCTTACACACAATGCTTTCTCTCACACTGCTGTCTCTTATACAGACTGCTGTCTCTCACACTGCAGCTGTGGGTTGTGGGCAGCCACGGCCGGTAGTAGGTGTAACTGCAGGGCGGTGACGTGGGGAGGGGGAGGGGCAGGGTGGGAGGTAGTAATGTATGGATTACGGACATTAACAGGTAAGTAAACATATAAATAAATAAAACGAATTTCGTTGTGTGCACTGCATCACCAAATTCGATGCAGTGCGCGCAACTAAATTTGTTTTATTTATTTATATGTTTACTTACCTGTTAAAGTCCGTAATCCATACATTAGTACCCCCCTCCCCACGTCACCGCCCTGCAGTTACACCTACTACCGGCCGCGGCTGGTTGTGGGTTGTGGGATGTGGGTTTCCAGCTCATATCTGGAGGGTGGGCGCTGCTGCGTTTCATGGGTATTTTTTTTTTAGATACTCCCCAGGGCATTAGTGGTAGCTTCAGAAGCTTTTGTTTTGGGGGGAGGGATGTTGGGGGTCAGATCTCAGCCCAAAGCCCCGACCCCTCTTCATGACCTTGTGCCCTCATGCCTCGTAAACGCAATTGACTTATGATTTTGTCCCTTCATAGACACATCCCCTATAAGATCCTCCCCCCAAATGCCCTCCCCCCATTGTGAAATGTATCTGCAAGTTGGCATACCTGGGCAGTAATTTTGTGGCAGTCAATGGATCACTCCAAAAATGCAGCGTACAATTCATTCATTTTCTAGTCCGCTGCAGGCAGAAAGCGGATCATGCAAAAACTGAGATTTTGCACCTGATTCACATTTGCATACTATGGCTAAGAAAAAGAAAATAATTGCCCACACAAACTGAGCCACACACACAGACACACACACAGAGCCACACACACACACACACACAGAGCCACACAGACACACACACAAAGAGCCACACACACACACAGAACCACACACACACACACAAAGCCACACACAGTTAAGAGAATATGATGTCTCCTGGTAATTCCTTTTGGAACTTAGGTACCAATGTCAACAATAGTGATGTAGATTGCAGAGTTCTTTGTACATAATTGGGAAATGTACCAAAGCAGAGGGGAAATAAGACAAGCGCTCGCCAGGCAACCGCGGTACCCGCGCTTTACTTATAACATTAAAAGTAAAGCGCGGGTTACGCGAATATACCAAAAGTAAAGAAATAGATGTTTGTTTCTGTTTGTTTACTTTTGGTAGAATCGCGGCACCCGCGCTTTACTTATAATGCTAAAAGTAAAGCGCAGGTGCCACGATTATAAAAAAAGTAAAGAAATAGAAACAAACATCAATTTCTTTACTTTTGGTATAATCGCGGCACCGCGCTTTACAAGCGATGGCCACGATGTACGCATTTCTCTATTTCTGCTGTCCCACTTGGACGGGCTCGTCCGGACTTCCTGCTGGCGTAAAAGGTTTAGTATCTTCTTTATGCGGCCATCTGTTTGGACCCATAAAGAAGATAAAAAACCTTTTACGCCAGCAGGAAGTCAGGGCAGTCCGTCCAAGTGTGACGGACGAAAAAGGGAAAAGAGTACATCACTGGAAGCTCTTTTCCAATGGCTGGCCACCTTTTAGCCTAAACGGTGACGTCGGCCAATGGAAAAGAGAGGCGGGGCTTAAAGCCCGCTATTGAAAGCTACCCAAAAACGTAAGATCTCGCCAGCGAGACTGCGCATGCGCAGCCTACGCTAGCCGAGACCTAAAAATATGTGTGGTGGGCTAAAAATATTTTTACTGGTGTCTCCCTATCACAAGACTAAAATGAGAAGGTTGGAACATCGGACCCCGGTTATCTTTTCCATCCACATGTTTTGGTGCACAGAGTTTGCCCCTAATGGTCAGGCACCTTCCTCAAGACTATAGATATCTTACATCAAATATTGGGAAACAGTCTGTGGTTCATCGGGCATGTTATTCAAGTGCATTTAATATATTCTTTGTTTTTCATAACATAGGGCAACAGGAGTGAAAACACCCCTTCTTCATAGAACAGGTACATCTTTGGCAATAATAGTGCAAGTGTCCCTCTTTTAGGGGACATGTAGAGCTAGGCCAGCAGCCACATAAGTTTTCCCCATATACAAGACAGGTAAAAATTGGGCAATGCAGTGCAAGCTTTGTTTAATCACAGAACAGGTACAGCATAGTAGTAACCAAAATGAATAGTGATCAACCTCAATCTGATCAAAAAGAATCCAAATTGAGTGTTCGAAAAAAGTACAAGACATATCTGTTACTTTTGTATCAAGGCCCTAGATGGTTCCAAATCTAAGTATGTTCTTACTGTAGGCATGTAAGCTTACCTAAGTCTTTTTGTAGAGATAAAATCATAATTTCAAGATTTAATTAATTTCTGACTATGAGGGGGTATCATCATGGGTTTATCATAAAAATCTTCAAGACCCAGTTTTCCTAGACACTGTTTCAGATAAGCCAACCAGGCATTCAATCCGCCCTCTCCAATGCCAGGCAGTCCTCCATAATTCATCTTGAGAATGCTGTTTCTGGGGGGTACCAAACCTTAACCCACAAGAGTAAAGGGGCAAGATGGACCGTATTTTCCAAACAGTTTAGACCTAACTCAAGGTTGGCCAATAAGTGAGGATAATGAGGTGGGGTGGAAAGCAGGTGGTGTGCAAATCTGTTTTCCAGTGTCTGAAGAGATTCCACCTCAACATGGCCCCATACGCTCACACGATAAAGCCCCAATGACATATACTTATTTTTATGCAAAAGCAAAATTTCATTTATAATTTTTGCAATGAACATTGTGGAAAATCGAAACATTGCCTCAATGGCACCCTGAAATTGATGTGCTTTGATTCTGAGTAAATGCATCCAGTTTAAAGATGTGTCAAAAGGTATACCTAGATATTTAAATAATGTGACTCTCAGAATGGTAACCCCCTCTACCACATGTGACCTGGATTTCACTTTCTGGGTCTCATAGCATCATGAAAGATTTTGCAAGATTTAATTTTAAATTGAAATTGCCCGTAAAGGCCATAAAAGATTCCAAGAGCTGCTGTAAACTATTTGCTGTTTGCACAATAAACACAGCATCGTTGATGTAAAGGAGACAGGGAACCAGCCGTACACCTGCTACTGGCAAGTCTTTTTCAGCCTTGGTCAAGTATAGTTCCAAACAATTAATCTATAAAGAGGCTTATCGCAGTTAGGCCACTCACATCAATGGGAGGCTCAAGGGCTCACCACCACTAGTTTCTGAAAAAAGTCTGTGGGTAAAACTTTTGAAATAGTGAGCAACCCAGGAGTGAGATGGTATTACGCAGTCAATCTTAGCTAACTTACGCTCTGAAAAAAAGGGACGGTTCACAATTTCCCAGAAGCTAGCATGATCCTCAGACTGAATTGCTACTTCTAATTCATCTCATGCTGTTTTTTTGTATGTTAACTCTTCCAGAAGCTAAGTTATCCTTATATAAATTCCTGGCTGACATGTATGTCAGCAACATGTGCACCCATGCACAATTGAGGGGTGCAACAGGGTGTCAAAGTGACACCCTGTCCCCCTTTCAAATTCGGTAATTTTACCGAATCGGTATTTACCGATTTGGTAATTGGCATTGATTCCTATGCGCCTCCAGGCCCATAGGAATCAATGGCAATTACCGAATCGGTAAATACCGATTTGGTAATTACGAATCATTCCGATTCGGTAATTTCAAAAGTGAAATTACCTACATCCCATTTACCTACTCTTAAATACCGAATCGGTATGATTCGGTATTTAAGAGTAGGTAAATCGAGATTAACTACATCGGGCCCTATATGCCTTGTTAAACCAACCCCGTGCCAGGTTAATTTGCCTAGGTTTTTTTTAGCAATTAATAAAGTGGATACCCTCAAACAAAGTGTCACAAACCCCGTCATAATCACGTTTAGATCAGCATCTGAGGACAGACAGCTAGTTATTGCTGACTGCTCTGCCTGTATTAGGTCCTGCATAAACTGTGTGACATTCACTTTGTCCCATTTTAATCTGCAGCCAGAATTGAGCGAGAACGTCTATTCACCTCAGTCTTTCTTTGTGCCCTCTCAAAATCCAATTTAAAAACAAGCATTTGCAATGCAATAGGTCTCGCATTGGGAAAGTGTGAGCTATTGGTATTGTAAACGACAATTTTTTTAAATATGTGTTGTCTTTGAAAATATATAAATTAATAGCATTGTTATTCACAAAGCCAATAGCTTACACTTTCCTAATGCGAGTCCTATTGGCAATGGCAATGCTTGTTTGGTAGCAAGCAAGGACAGTGCTGTTGTGGTGCTGAGTGATGCTGTTGTGGTGCTGAGTGATGCTGTTGTGGTTGGGCTGAGTGATATGGTGGTGTCCCAGAGTGATGTGGTGGTGTCCCAGAGTGATGTGGTGGTGGTGTCCCAGAGTGATATGGTGGGGGTGTCCCAGAGTGATGTGGTGGTGGTGTCCCAGAGTGATGTGGTGGTGGTGTCCCAGAGTGATGTGGTGGTGGTGTCCATGAGTGATGTGGTGGTGTTCCGTGAGTGATGTGGTGGTGTCCCCTGAGTGATGTGGTGGTGTCCCCTGAGTGATGTGGTGGTGTCCCCGAGTGACGTGGTGGTGTTCCATGAGTGATGTGGTGGTGTTCCGTGAGTGGTGTGGTGGTGTTCCGTGAGTGATGTGGTGGTGTTCCGTGAGTGATGTGGTGGTGTCCCGTGAGTGATGTGGTGGTGTCCCTGAGTGAAGTGGTGGTGTCCCTGAGTGAAGTGGTGGTGTCCCAGAGTGATGTGGTGGTGTCCCCGAGTGATGTGGTGGTGTCCCCGTGATGTGGTGGTGTCCCTGAGTGATGTGGTGGTGTCCCCGGGTGATGTGGTGGTGCCCCTGAGTGATGTGGTGGTGTCCCCGAGTGATGTGGTGGTGTCCCCGAGTGATGTGTAATTCAGCCCCTGATAGCAACAAATGTGATGACACACTGAGACCGACCGACCGCACAGGCACGTGTGTGTATGGGTGTATGTACCGGTGGACGACCTCAAGAAATATACAACAAAAAAAATACAAAATTGGTTTAGCTCCAACACTGGAACAAGGAAATAAGGTTTGAGTCCAGCATCAGCACAGCATCGTATGATTTTGAATAAAATCCCTCAAGCTCCTGTGCCTTTAAAAAAAAAATGATACCTTGTGTAATTGTATCTGGTGCTTGTGTAAATCGCTCTAATTCCTAGGGCCAAGATCTCACTATATACAACTGAGAACAAATTGATAACCGGGATGAGATTATCTTAACCACACCGCTACCTGGCAACCCCTGATCAAAACACGTGGGCGAAGTCCAGCGTTTAATAGTGTAATCCACTAGGTGAATGACGAATGAACACGAAAAAGCGGGTGAGTGGTCAAGTATGCACAAACAACCCATGGACATTACCAGTGTAAATTTCCCTTGCACACACAGAACCAATACCATAGGAACAACTTGATTTCAAAATCCCCTCTAACAAAAAATGTGAGCTGTATCAGGAACGCAAGCGTCACCCGCACACACAAAACAGAGACTTCATACTAGGAATTGTATGCGGAGACATACTTCTATCATTTATCAAGAGCCCAAGATTTCTTTTTTTAACAAATACCCTTTGGATTTCAGGATCCATTGCTCTAAACAAGTGACTAAGACTAAGGATGCGAAATCAAAATGTAAGATTAAAGCGAAAAGCGAAGACTCACAGATATGCGCGATCAAAATTAATGTTATAACGATGCCCCACTGAAACTCGCAGAGCTGAAGACTGTTCTATGACGAGCTTCATTCAAAGTGCGAGACTCGAGCATCATACGTGCAGTTTCCGCAATAAATTATGAGTTTATACAAATACAGCCCCTGCACCAAGTTTAACGGAGCACAATACTTTCCGAACCAGTAATCAGAACGTCCAGATGATTTATGACCATTAATAACGTCCTTAGAATTCTTGGACTACTCATTATAGAAACCAGAGCATTTTCGCCACTTTAGAGACAGGCTGATACTGAATGCACTGTCTTCGTTCCTTGATTATGAGTCTCTCCTTTCAAGTTCTGGGGGCATTTGCAAAGTTACCTGAACGACCCTGCTGGCAGCAGCCATCTTGCTGCCCATGGTGACCCAACGTCTCCAAGGTTTCCGGGTCAGCAAATAAAACTAGAAGAGGTTGGGATAAAGAAAGAACACAGTGACAGGACGCGTCACCTGTACGTCAGGCGATTATTAATTCTGCAGTCAGAGCTCCTGCCCACTGACTACAAGCCCGTCTATGGGCGAGCACGTCGGCCATCTTACAATTCGTAGCATGGATCCCAACAATTAGAAAAAGCCTTGGTTATCAGCCAGAAAACGAGTTTAAAAATAAAAAGGACAAGCACAAAATCACCGTTGCGGCGGGGGCGAAACCAGGAAGTCAGGCATCCTTGCCCATGACATGGGCGGGGCCTGTGACACGGCCAGAAGAGGCCAGTGTTGCTTGTTGATGTGGGGCTCCCATGGAGGAGGGAGAGCCCCGCAATAGCGGTGTTAATCCAGAGAAATCCCGGGTCCCAGGAGGGGGCCCCGGTGAAGTGGAGAGGCAGGGTGTGTTTCGCCGTCGCACTGCCCAGCAGCCCGGTGAGTGGGGCGCGCCAGTGCGCTAACACATCTTGGGCATGGAAAGTAAAAGCGCCTCAAGGAGACAGGAGATGCGCACGGCGCGCTCGTGCCCCAGTCCGGCCTGCAGCCTGCGCGTGCCCATCTCCTGTCTCCTGGGAAGCAGAGCCGGTGACTATAGGTCTCGCAGGCGAGGCAGCGCTTTCGCGGTATAATCGCCAGGTGCGAGACCTATTTAATAGACTATGATCGCTCGCACAATTATTCCTGATTGAGAAATCACCAATTAGAGGTATGAGATCATTCATGAATAAAGTCAATTGCTCTAGTCTTGCTATTTCCATGAAAGGTAGGCAGAAGTGAGGATAAGTTAGGAAAAAGATCCAAGACACAGAGCAAATGATGTTTAGTAATAATCTTATTTAGGCCGCTCCTTGGGCGTATGTAAGTGAGTAATCATATATCCATTTGGAACATTTAAGCCAAAGACAGTAGAATTACTGAAATGAAAACGCTCTAGGTTAAAACCAACTGCCCAGACATGCAATATGATGGTTTGCTTCCGAAAGTATTTTGGAGAGACGCCTGCCTAGAGCTTCCTCTCCTCAGTGAGCCTGTTCTCGAAAATATTGTAATAGTAGTTTACTAGCAACAGGTTTCTGTGACCCCCCAAACGAAAAATGTAAAATCTGGAGTCATGCTGAGTTATGTAACTACCTTATCTTACGTGAGGGGAATTTTACTGAAACCAAAACTGCTGAACACCTTTTTGTTCAAACTGCCGGTGAGGAAACCGCAGGGGAACATTATGTGTGGAAATCAAGATGAAAAGGAGATACCATCAATGTTTCCTCTTAGAGAACTACACCATATGCCCCAGTTAGAGCTAACTAATCTGGGTTGTTAAGTTTGCCCCGCACTCCTGCTGTGTTCCAGGGATGAATTCTAATATAGGAAAGCGCACTGGGGGCTTACTAGCAGCTATTTTATTGCCTGAACCTCTACGTTTAGCAAAAGCTGGTTTACCCTTCTCATTTATCTGGCTATTTAGAGATGACCCCTGAGCAACTCCCTGCCCTAATCGGGGTGGGACTTCCTCTCATCACATAATGTCAGTCTAGAGCCTCTGAATCTGTGAGCGGTGCAAAACGGTTGCATGTGTCTATGTTAGTTGGCCTCAAATGTCCCCCGAGTCTAAGCCAATTTTGTACCGAAGGCCTGTGAGCTGTTCTCAGTGCCTTGTAAAAGAACTCCAAGGGAAGAGCCTCGATACCCATGTTACATGTATGTGTGTGAGTGAGGCGGTTGAAAAGTATCGCCGCAAGCTTTGGTACCTTCAGATTTACCACTATGAAACTGTCAGAGGTTTTTTCAAAGGTATCCAATTTTCTTAACTCTTCTTACAAAAATGATCTCAACATGTAGATTGTCCCGCCACCCTGAGATTTGCAAAAGCCAATGCACCACTTTAGATTTAACTTCAAACACATTTTCAGACATCCCAGATGTCAAAGGCGGAACATTCATTAAAATTATCAAAAAAGGAGTGCAAGAGGAGGAGCTTAGTGCGCACTCAAGATGGTCGCGTGAGCTCAGGGCTCCCAGACCTTCGCCACCTCCACCGACTATCCTGTACCTTATCCTGACTTAGAGGACGGGTTATTACTGGCACGACCCTGCTGATCGTTTATCCGTTTTCGGACTTCGATTCGGACCTCGGGAGCCGAAGATATGGACTCTTGAACTTTTCCGACCTGCTCCATGGTACTGCCCCGGGCCCGATTTCTCTGCCAGCCGGACAGTAATTGAACAACAACGGATCATACGAGCTTCCCTTGCCCGGTCGTCTACTTTCAGTTTCGTTTCTCGCGCTTAGACCTATTTGACTTTGTCACGATCGCCCTGGCTTGCTGCTTTCAACCTCACCACGGTTCAACAACTGGCGACTCAGGCCTCCTGCTACTAATCACCTGGTGATAGGTTCCCATCTTATTTTCCAAATTGAAGCGGGCGCATCGAGTTTAGCCATTTTTACTAGGTCTCAGACTACCCTTCGGGGCGCACGGACTAAGATGGCCGCCAAGCCTGAGGGAGAGAAACGCAAGACCAGACCGGCAATGCGAGGAGGCTCCGTGCAATCAAATGTTATGGACAGATACACCCTCGCCAAGGGCTCTCCGGGCGGGTCGACTAAATCCCTGGCCAATGTTGGAGAAGAATCCCCGATGGATGAAGATCTATCGTTGAGGGACGTCATGGGCGCCATTGCCGGGATGAAGGCCACACTGGGTCAACAGTATGATGCCCTGGCCCACAAGTTGGATACGGTCGCTATCGATGTTACCCTGATCAGGGCTGACCTTGCGAAAACCAATGAAAAGGTCAAATCCCTCGATCTAAAGACATCTAGTCTTGTTACTGACGTCTCCGATCTACAGGCAGAGGTCGGTAACCTGCGAGCCGCCCGTGACTATCTCATTTGACGCCTGGACGATTTTGAGGGCCGTGCACGACGGAACAACGTCCGTCTGGTCGGTGTCCCGGAAACATCGGAAGCATCCTCGGTGGACCTGCTGGTGGAAGACCTGGTCCTGAATCATCTAGCACCCAAGGGCCTTAGCAAGTTTTTTGCTGTAGAACGTGCATACAGGATCCCGGGTGGCCCGCCTAAGCAGGGGGCCACTCCGCGACCCATAATTGCTCGGATCTTTAGCTTTCGGGATAGGGATGCGATCCTGCAAGCGTCATGCCTATCTGGTCCTACGGCTTATGAGAACACTACAGTCAGTTTCTACCCGGACTTCACCCAGCAGGTTCAGAAACAGCGGCTTGGATTCCAGGGGGTGAAAAAGAGACTAAGGAAAAGAGACATGAAATATGCTATGCTTTTCCCGGCCCGGCTACGTGTGGTGTACAATGACCGAACATTTTTCTTTGATCATCCAGGGGCGGCAAATGACTGGCTGGACACGCTGCCCCCGGGACCAGATCATTCTGAACACTCTGGACACTCCGGTGGAGCGGAGGGAGGCCCGGTGGAGCAGGAATAGGGGGCGGACTCGGCTCCCGGTCCATCGTATTGACTTTCGGCTGTGGTTTGGTGCTATACCACTATTGCTTGCTAACATGCTATCTTATTGGGGTGTGGGCGGGGTGGGGGTGGGTGAGTCTTCCTCCTCTGGGGTTCTTTTCGTAGACTAGTTATATGATAGGGCGACAGGCACACTGCAAGTTAGGGTGGCTTTTGAGTCTTACGCAGGGGTGCGGGGAGGGGGGTGTGTTGTACGGGGTCTTTTGGGGGTTGGGGGGTTGCAGTTCACATTTCATTGTTTTCTTCAAGGCATAGTATTGATGATCTCCTGCTGTATAGTGTCGCATCCGGTGTGGGGTGGGGATGGGGTTGATCTTTGAGATGGGGGTAGGGGACTTAATTTACTGTGTTGGAACGTTAATGGGTTGGGGGATAGGATAAAGCGGGGCGTGGTGTTGCAGATGTTGCGACGTTTGTCCCCTGATGTGGTTCTGCTTCAGGAGACGCACTTGCTTGGCAATACGTGCCATGCCATGAATAGGCGTGGCTATCGTCTCTTGGCGCACTCTGGTTGCACTTCTGGTTCCAGGGGGGTGGGCATTCTGGTTCGGAGCTCCCTCCCTCTTGCTGTTGACGAAATCATCCTTGATGATAGGGGACGGTACGCCGCCATTGTGGGGCACTGGGAGGGGAGGGTTATTACCTTGCTCTCCGTATATGTACCGCCGGGTCTCCAGACTACTACTTATGCGAATCTGGGAAGAGTGATCTTGGGAGTCCCCGAGGGTCTGCTTGTAGTGGGCGGGGATTTCAACTCTGTAGTGTCGGGGATGTGTGATCGCTACCCCCCCCCCCCGGGAAATTGCAAAGTCACAATCCTGGTTGGGGGACTTACTGGAGGCTCTAGGGCTCACCGACTGCTGGCGCCTGCTTCATCCTGGGCAATTGCAATATACCTTTCACTCTGGGGCCCACGGCAGTCTTTCGAGACTTGATTATGTGCTGATGCCCTCCTCCCAGGTCTCCTCCGTAAGGGAGGTGAAACATCTAGCTAGGGGCATCTCGGACCATTCCCCACTTTGGTTGGTAGTGGACGCTCACTTGGGGTCGGAGGGTAGAGTGGCCCCGATAAACCCCTGGTATCTCCGCGATCCCAAGGTTAGGGCGGAACTAATTAAAACAATTGATCAATACTTTGCTGAAAATGTGGGTTCTGTGTCCTCCTCTGTCACGCTATGGGAAGCGTACAAAACTGTTATTCGGGGCCAGGCCCTCTCCTTGATTGGCAATGTTAAGAGACGTCGGCGGGAGGAGGTTGTCCGTCTTGAGAATGACATCACCGTTCTTGAGGGGGAATTGGAGTCCGAGGTCACCCCAGAGAGGCTGCACCTTTTGGGTCTAAAACAACTCGAGTATAGGGCGATGGTGACTGATGCGGCGAAAGAGATGAGCAGAGAACAGCAGGGACGTCTGTATGATGTGGGGGATAAGGCGGGGAAATTGTTTGCTTGGCTGGATAAGAGGGAATGTGCGAGTCGAGTGGTCCCTGTGATTGTGGATGTGAACGACGTGAGTATCACCGACCCTGCTGATATTGTTGAATGTTTCGCTGACTATTTCCGGGAAGTGTACTCCCCGGTATCTGATAGGCCTGAGCAGGACTCCCATTTGCTCCTGCGCGATATCTCGCTGTCATGTTTGTCCGACCCTGAAAGGGATCTCTTAGAGGCTCCGCCTACAGTTGATGAGGTCGCGACTGCCATCCGCTCGTTTCGCTCGGGGAAGGCCTCGGGCCCTAATGGGCTCCCTATAGAGCTTTACAAGCTCCGTCCGGATGTGATAGCACCGTATCTACGGTCGATGTTTTTGGAATCGCTGGAGGCAAGCTCCCTCCCTCCTGATCAAAGATTGGCTTCCATAGTGGTGATTCACAAGGACGGCAAGCCACGTGACCGCTGCGCCTCCTTTAGGCCCATATCATTGATTAACGCTGAACTGAAGATTCTGGCCAAAGTGCTTGCCAACCGCTTGGTCACTGTCATAGGCGATCTGGTTCATCCGGACCAATCCGGATTCATACCCCATCGCAACACGGCACTGAATCTCCGGCGCTTGCATGGAGTCCTTGCGCGGGCGGCAACTCTGCGTGAACCGGCCATCTTGGCGTCACTGGACGCCACCATGGCGTTTGATACGCTGGAGTGGCCATATCTTTGGGCGGTTCTCTCTAAATTCGGCTTTGGCCCTACCTTCATTGACTGGGTGAAATTGCTATACACCGACCCCTTGGCCCAAGTGGTGGTAAACGGTCGTGTCTCAGCCGCCTTTGCTCTCGGTAGGGGGACACGCCAGGGCTGCCCTTTGTCTCCTCTCTTGTTTGCCCTCGCTTTGGAGCCCTTGGCGGCATGGCTGAGATGGGAACCGTCCTTGAAGGGCATTAGATGGACTCCGGAGTTTGAAGATCGGATATCCTTATACGCAGACGATATACTCCTGTATCTTACGTCGCCTCGGAGGTCGTTGATTGTCCTTTTTGACGTCTTGACTTCTTTCCGTAAAAAATTCCGGTCTTGTCATCAACTGGTCGAAGTCTTGCGTCTATGTTCTTTATGGCGAGGCTCCTCTCCTGCCTCGTGGATGTCCTATCGCGGTGGTGCGGGAGGGATTCAAGTACTTGGGGATTTTTATCACCTTGGACCCTGTGCTTCGTTATGAACGCAATTTGTTGCCCCCTCTCCAGCGCCTCCGTGCTGATGTGACTGCATGGGGTAGGCTCCCTCTCTCTCCTCTGGGACGGGCGGCGTTGTTTAAGATGATGTCGCTCCCCCGGTTCCTTTACGCGCTGCAAAATACACTTGATATTGTGCCTGCCCGCTACTTCCGTGAGATTGAAAGTCTACAGAGACAATTGATATGGGGGGGCCGTTCTCGTATCGCTCTTGCAAAGCTGACGCTCCCGTGGTATGACGGGGGTATTGTGCTCCCGGACATCCGCCGCTACTATTGGGCCTCTCAGTTGGGGGCCATCAACCACTGCATTTACGGTCCTTTGCCGAGCCTGGCGTTTGCGATGGATAGATGGCTGCTGCCCGGTGGAGACTACAATAGGGCTCTGTACGCGAGATCTGCCGGCAAATTTCTCACGGGCCCCACTGGGACAGCAGTGCAGGTGTGGTATCGTGCAACAGCGGCCCTGGGCTGGGCTGATAAGCCGACTCGTGCTACCCCGCTTTATGCGTCGGAAAAACTTGGATCCCTCTGGAAGTCGAAGGGTTTCGATAAGTGGGATGTGATCGGTATCAGCAGGGTGAATGATGTGTGGATCAAGGGTAGAATCAAGACGTTTGAGGAGCTGAAGGTTGAGTATGAATTGGCTGATAGAGAATCCTTTCGATATGCGCAAATCCGACATGCGGTTTTGTCTGTCTTTCCCCTGGGCTCAGATATTCCGGAGGCGTCCCCGCTTGAAGATCGGATACTAGATGGGCATGTCCCTGATAGCACGATCTCGCTCATTTACAAAAAGTTGATCAATGCCAGAACCGACCTACTGTGTAACCTTCGAGAGGTATGGACTAGTGATGGTCTGGAACTCGATGACGAGGATTGGCAGGCTGCGATCTCTTCCCCCAAGGAAGTGGCTATCCCGGCACGCCTCCGGTTTGTCCAGCTCAAAATTCTTCATAGGGTATACGTGACTGGTCCCCGTCTGGTGCGCATGGGATTCTCTGTGGATGGACTGTGCAGGCGTGGCTGTGGTTTGGTAGGCACGTTTCTCCATATCCTTTGGGAATGTCCTGCTGTGATGCGCTATTGGACTCGCGTGCATGTAGTTATGAGTGAGGTCACGGGTGTGCAATCGATGCCTGAGGCGAGACGGTGTCTGTTGAATGTCTGGGAGCCGAATGATTATGACCTGGCGCAGCTTCGATGGGTGACCTTGGGTGATATGATCGCCAAGAGGGACATAGCTCAGTTATGGGGTGCCCAGAGGCCACCGACAGTTCTGGTGTGGCAACAAAACATGGACTGGTGCATGTTTAGGGAAAAGACAGTGTATGTTTCCCGTGGCACGCCCCGCAAATGGGGGAAAATCTGGAATCAATGGAACGCATACCGTGGTGATATATGTAACCCCCGCCATTCAGAATTGGACACTGACCCGTCATCCTCAGCCTGATGTTTCCTCCACGGGAATCTAGATATCTTGCTTTTTCCTGGTCTCCTACCCCCTCCTCAATCTCATCGCATACTTCTGACATCTGATTTGAAAATGTACCCCCCCGCGCCGAAATGACACATTTGTAATGTACTGCCTTGTTTTTTGTTTTCTTTTCTATGTTTTCTGTTATTTGAATTCAATAAAAAGATTTAAAAAAAAAAAAAGGAGTGCAAGCAAATGCATATCAAGGTTAGAGTCAATTAGTAATTCTCTTGGTTCAGAGTTCTGTATATCTGGGGCCCTGACAGTATGATCATGTCTGTTTGTTTGTCAAGGGTGATCCAAAATTGCCCTTGGTTGGATAGATGTGGGCTGCTCCTCAATAGAGTGGTGCAATTTGTCGAGCTCCTATCGTATGACCCACCTGGTCCACCCGAGGCTGGTCCTTTGTAGGGGGGAGCTTTTCCTCTATTAGTTCGAAATGGTCACATATTGCATTACAACATTCCTGCAATTTAGTGCCCATATTTTATTTAAATGTGGTACACAGCTTATTAAAAGTAGTGCACGCCAAATGTTCTCCCTTGGACACGTGTTCATCACCCCCCAATAAGTCAATGGGGCCTATCAGGCTGAAAGCATGGATTCGTCTGATGGAGGGCACTGTTCAAGGCGGGACCCCCTTTTAATGATATTGCCTCTCTCGTGAGGATCCTTTCTCTTTCTTTTGGATGGAGGGGGATTTACAGGCCCAGGACACGAATCAATAATTTCCAACGGCAGGTTAGAGCTGATACAAGGATTTTGCTCTGCCGACTGTTTAGCATAAAAACCGGACATAGCCCTGGTAACTTTTTGGGGAACAGCCCCAGTGTCATTCTCAGCAACTGTGTTTACCTCTGGTGCCAGGAATGGGGGTGATGATTGGTGTTGCACTCGATCTATATGTTCTTCAACTAGATCTACTTCAGAGTTAATTGCCCTAATTCCCTTAGTTAGGTTTGATGTGATGGACGGAGGTGTTTGGAGAGATTTTGAAGGTATGTTTTCAGCGGATCCTACTTTACATTTTCCTATACTTTCTCAAAGGCTAACCCGGGTATTAGAGCCCTTTATTGTGGGGCCAACGGGGGGTGGGGGGGCAGTCCACCTTCATACTGGCTCTGATGGAAATGGACAGACCTGTCCTCGGCCCGGGCTTCGACCGGGTGCGGCCTGCACGGGTTCCGCGCTGCGTGGAGCATTGATGAGCTATTTAGCGCTAAGTAAGCACAGGTGGACACAGTTGCCAGGGACTTTCTCCTGTGATCCTGGGGAGGATGGTCTTTGAAGTTTGTCTCCCATCAACAACACCAAACGGCAGCTTAGTCTTCCATGCTGCGTGGAGCAGTGATGCGCTTCATAGCGCTAAGTAAGCACAAGTGGACATATTGCCCAAGACCCGCCCCCTGGGGCCCTGGGAAAGATGGTCTTTGAAGTCTGTCACCCACCAACAACACCAAACGGCAGCTTGCCAATCAATTTGGGTGGGAAACCAATCCATTGTACTGCCTGAAACATAAAATCCCAACCAATGTTATGAAAGGCTTTTTCTGAATCCAAAGCAATATCAATAGGATGATCTAATGTAGAGGCCTTGCGTAGGACATTGAAAAAGGCTCGAGCATTGTCAGTGGCTAATCGTCCCTTAACAAAACTGGACTGAGAGATTGGGTAGAATAGGGTCAATGCACAGTTTTGCAAAAAGTTTGTAATCAGTATTAACTAAAGAAATGGGACCGTAATTTTTGCACTGAAAGAGATCTTTATTATCTTTTGTAATTAAGCAAATCATTGCATTCTGGAAGGGGCCTTGAGACGTACCTTTAGCAACGAATGAGTTAAATAAAAGTAAAAGGTTGGGTGAGACTGGCAACAGGACGAACCCACTGGCATTGTTGGCAGTCACACTTAATGATTTGTGTACCCCCCCTACTGCCTCTAACAGAGATGCGGAGAGGGGGACGGTGTCAAGGTTTCACCCCTGAAGCAAGTCACTGGCAAAAGATGTGGAAATCTACCTCAGGACCAGAGAGAAACACAAATCACCAGATGTGGGTAGCACACTTTTCTGGGAACCATACCCTAAAACTTTGAATACCCTCATGTTACAAGCTAACCACTGTCAGTATATGTGGGCAGTGGCACCAGGTGCTGTGATCTGATGATCTACCGGTCAAGCAGAACTGAAGCCAATAAAAAAATTCTGTTAAACATTAAGCACACTGTTGCCCCCGAAGTGCAGTTAATATCGCTTAACAATACCCCCAAATGCAAAATAAAAATACATAACTATATATATGCATTTAGGGGTCACATCTATCTCCTTGATAACGGACAAGGGGCCAGATGTACTAAAAAACGTTTTGTGATTCCCTAATTGTGAATCCTTGTGATTTGCAATTAGGAAATCGCAAACGGGCATGCACGAAAGCGTGTTGAATACTTTTTGGGATTCCCAGTGGTTCGCAAATGAGCTATCTCATGAATATTAATGAGGTAGGTCGCAATTTGTGACCCATTAGGAATCGCAAAATTCACAGGGATAGTGGCCTGCTGAGGTCAGCAGACCACCATGTCTGTGATCACTTTTAAATAAAGCAAACTTTTTTTAAAAGGAAAACGATATGCGTTACTAAAAGAAACATTTTAAGTTTTCTTTTCAATATTTAAGAGCAGGCAGTGGTCCTAAGGACCACTGCCTGCTCTTAAAAAAAGTTTTTGCATGGACTCAAAAAGGGGAAGGGGTCCCTAGGAGACCCCTTCCCATTTGCCTATGAGTTACGACTGATTTGAACTCGGCGGTAAATTGTGAATGCTTTGCTACTTCATTTGGGTTGCAAAACATTTGTACATACCACTGTGATTTGGTATTAGGAAGGGACGCCCTAAACACCCCCTTCCTAACGCTGAATTGTAAACCCATTTTGTGAATCTGTAATAGGTTACTGAATCTCAAAATGGGTATTGTACATCTTAAAAGGCTTTTTTGCTGTTGCAAACGGCCCGCTCTAGTGAATCAGGCCATTTACGAACATGAATAAGCTTTGTATATGTGGCCCAAGATTTCATATGCTCCAGCTGTTTGCACACAAAAGATGTATCAGCGGTATGTACATCTCCTTTGAGGCGCTTTATCTTAAAACTTTGAAACTGTCCCCAGTCTCAAATTTGACTGCATGCCAGCCCTACTTAAAAGCAGGATTGGGAAGGCAGGCTCTACAAAGTGCTATGATGACGAGGCTTTTAAGTTTGCCAATCCACGACTATCGAGCTCACTGGAAAAATTGGCTGTCAAGTGGGTCTGGATTCTGTTTGTGCCATTACCATACAGAATCTGCAGAGCATGTCATTTGTTGTTGTTCAGATCTGCGGTCCCCAAGGCGCTTTGTATCTAAGAACCATGTTCATTCAACATGGCGTAAGAACATGCAAGGAGGCCTTAAGGCACATATACACCACCATAGTCTCGATGGAGCTCGCACGAATTGGGAAGTTTTATGCGGTGGCTGGATTGTCCTTACGATCAGCCCGAGAACTGACAAAAAAAATAACTTTTGATTCATGGAACACCTGCACTCGCTCTTGCTAAGTACCGTCCTCTCAACACTACTATTGTCCATATTAACTTTTACTAGCCATATTAACTTTTGCTAGTTACAGGGTATTTACTAAGACCTTGGTGACGCAGCTTTGCACACTCTTTGCATGTAATTCCAAACACCTGCTTTAATTCTAAATGTACCTTTTCTGGCACAAAGTTACGTGATTTCTGGTGACAATGAAATTTGACTGAAGAAATTGGGAAAAGCTAAAGCTCAACCCCCTGCTGAATGCTCTATATTTATTCAGCCTAACACAGCTTCTAGAAGCAATTGAATTATGCAGCAGAAGCTTCATTATCACACCGAACATGAAGCAATACATGAAAGAGAACAGCGCCCCTCAGAGGTAGATCATTTCCTGGTACAAGCTTGTAGTAAATTTCCAAACTTGTGGAATATCTGGGCTGCAATACTTTGGCAAACCTTTCACCAATAGTGCAAGTGTGGAAGAGGATGGCGCAGAAATATAAAACGAATTAGAGGATACAGGCTTGCTAGTTCAAACACTTCTTACGAGTGACCAACACGCAGAGGTGGACTGGTCAAGGAAGGGTCAGCCTGTCTCGAGACAAAATTCTGGCTCCGGCTTGTCTCTGAGTCTTGTCCCAGGAGACTGGCTCTAGAACAGAACCAATATAAACGTCCATGCACTCTCCAGGTTTAAAAACAAAGTTGTTAAAGTCAGGGCTGCCGAGCTAATACATAAAATCTGCTTTTATGCTTGAACTGAAAACAGATTATTTAATCAAAAGTATCTTTGTGGCCTGCTGCAGTTCACATGTCTTATGAACACCCATACCCCTGAGCGCCATCTTGGATTTATTGAACATATCATACTTTTTGGGCTGATGAGGAACTGAATACTTTATTGTTAAATAGAAGACTGAATGAGAAGACCATCCAGCAGCTGAATTGTAGAATGTGCAACTAGGAACCATGGGCTCAAATTACAGCTTCCTCGCTTGACCAACTTGTGTAATCCTCGGCAAATCTTTTTACTTCTTAGTACATTACTTTCCTTGAGAGAGCAAATTGAGTTGGAGTAATTCAGTTTACGATGTGCGCAATGGAAAACCATAATTTCCGTATAGCGTAGTAGGCAATAGTGTTGCTTCAAATGCCACAACACCGGTGCAGCCGACAAACTGATATCTTTCCAGGGTGCCTCATGACAACACCCTAAAGGCACAGGGTTCTTATTGAATGGGTCTAAGTGGCATTTGAAGCACCAATAATGCCTACCAAAAGGTTCTAAGTTTATGTTTAGAAACTCTTATTTTCAATACGTCACTCAATGCGCTGATAAAATCGAATGCAATTAATTTAAACACAGATGTTAAACTAATAATCTTTTTCCAAATTTTAAAAACTTTTATTGTATTTTTGCACGAAATTCATTGCATAATTTACATGCCACATCTTGTGATGGCGTGACTTGTGATTTGGCTCTTATAGACAAACCAGATCGCTAGCTCGACGCGCTCCCTGACTTTGCTGGCTTCTCACCTCTGCCAACACAAAAAGGTTGCATTATCTGTGTGACAGACATGCTGTGCTTTGGATCTTGACAGCTCATGCCCAAAAAGTGGGTGTGGTGATCAAATGGAAGTGTACAGGAGTGCTGACTGTGTATATTTCACGGTCACTTACTCTCTCCTGTAATGGCTGTCAGACGGAAACCGTGCTCTGTCCTCTGGTGAACCCTGCAGGGAGAGGATATGAACAGTGGCATAACATAGACCCTCAAGTTTCTTTACGCCGCTGGATATGAATCTACCACCACATTTGCAGGCACCAAGCTAGTAAAAGGATCATTGTAGGGTGTGGACCTTCCGCGCTACAGACATTCTACTCCTCAATAGAAAGTAAGTACAACCAACCCAAATCTTGAAGACAACTTTGAACTGTAGCTACTCGAAGACATATCATGAAGCATTACAAATTCATCACCAAACATTCATGAAAATCAACTCAATTTAGAAAAAAATATTTTCATAATTTACACATCTTATTCATATGAAATGTACCTGCTGAGTCAGTATTTCTTCATCACGGAACCATGCCCCAAAACTTTACTCCAGGTACAACTGCCTGATGCGCTCATTCCATCTGCAAAGAACTAAAATTCATGTCACCCTTCAGCATGCGTCACTCTGGGTGACGTTACAAGTCACCTGTTACTATATGCTCCAGCCTCGACCCAGCCCATGCATACACGTGACCCCTATCCTGCATTCAAACATTTAACGCCCCCCACCCGATGGCCCATGCTGAGGGCAAAAACCATTCAACCCAGACCTTGGTGGTTTCCAAATCACCCAGAACGAGGCTGTAAAGGAGGTTACAAGTGCCCCTTTCGAGATCACTTTACTCATGCTCGAAGACCATTGCATGAGTTGCCAGTGCATGGCAGGATGCCGTTTAAGGCTTACTTTAATGAACAAGGCTCTCTGAGGAAATTTGCTAGGATTGTTAAAACTGTATCACTTTGTACCAACCAAACCAGACTATTTGCTCAAGTAGGAGTCAGCTCCTGCTTTCCGCCTGAGTGCGACCATCTTAGAACGGGCAGGTGCTCCTCCTCCATACACACAAGCGTACTATGGAAAAACCTCCCGGAACATTTGAGAATAAAAGAGTAGCTTGTGCCATTCAGATAGGGTTGTATGTCAAAATATGGACTCCAGAATATTACTACTAGATTGTTACGGTAAGAATAGATAAGTCTAGATTTACTATTCGTATCTGTATGTGCCTTAATGATATCGTCTGCATATTTAGATGTGGAGTATAGAATAGTAAGTCTATACTTACCGTATGTATGCTTTCCCTGGTCATATTGTGTTAATCGATGATATATGCCATATAATGGTAATAGATTTTCTGAAGAAGACATTTTTGTAGATCGATGTACAAAAACGCGATAAAGTGTTAATCCACCCTCTAAAAGGAACTCTGTTTTGACTGGTTAGAAGTTACCTCCCTTCCTTTGCACTAATGGTGTGCATGCGCCTGGGCTTTAAGGACTATATAGATTTGGTGGTGGTGGTAGTTTGTGAGATGCGAGCCTCCCGAAAAACAACTCTTCTAACCTGCCACAAGGGCGACACTTTCCCTTTTGAGAAGAAGTTACAGGGCGTTTCCATAAATGCCAAGCCAACAGGTTTCCTGCCAATCTCAATCAGTAACGAAGACTGTTTCTTAAATTTACACCTTCACAGCCCTTACAAACACACCAAGACCTTGTTTAATCTGGGTAACAAATATAGCGCTAATACACAGCTGCAGTAATGACATTCCTGTGCGGGTCTACTCTACTGCAGTATTAAGTCTCATGGCTTTGAACTTGGGGAATAGCACAGACACAGCTGATTTATTCCACAACTACCTGATTTTGGCTGCCTAAAATCACTGGCATTTTATCACGTCTGCCGTTCCTGTATCTCACTGCAGTACTCTAAACCCGATCTTGCTGTGTCCCGCCGAAAACACTTTCTGGTTTGCAAAGACCTTACCATTTTCTTCTTCTCACATCAAGATTCTCAGCTTCCTCTCCTGGTCAGTAACAGGACACCTTGTTTCTGGGTGATAGTGTACTTTACAAAATCATATCATATCTCATGTCATATCATATTTCTCATGTCATATATCATATCATGTCACATGTCATGTCATATATCATATATCATATCATATCTCATGCAATATTATATCATATCTCATGTCTCATGTCTTATCATATATCCGAAGGGGATCAAGTGCAGGGCCACTCTCTTGGAAATTCATTACAGATCTGAGTGATGCCTTTGCCTCTGAGAGAATTGCACCTTCACACATCATTACAGATATAACCACCTCAAAGTTAGACATCCAACATATTGCAACTTTTTCTAGTATTGTCCTAACCATTCCATCCCGTCCTATCACTCCACTCTCTGAGGCTCACTGACATGCACAAAGGACCCACGGCTGCCAGCGGCTGGAGGCTTCCAGCATAACAGATCCTCTAAGAATGAAGGCCAATGAGCAACCATGCACCCATTCCCAGATGCAGAAGGGCACACAGCACCCTGTGGATCAAACAGAGGGTTTAAATATCCATCATGAACCAGGAGCACCCGCAGCGGAAGTGGATATGTGTTGCCTTCAGGACCTTATTATGCAGTCACTGTGCACCGCCCTTTCTAAGTGAGACCTCACAGGCGTAGACTGTCCAGTTAGAGTCTAGCTCAAGAACGGCAGCTGTTGAAAAGAAGAAAACCAGGAAATTGCCAAGGGGGCATTAATGTTGGCTCTGGAACCAATTATATGATAATGTATGTTAAGATACACAGGCTTACATGGTACTCAGTCTACCATTCGTATGGTCTTGCTGCATCAGTCCTTTCTGTAACTTCCCAGAGTCAGGGGTCTGTGTTGTGAAGTTTGTGCACAGTGCGATCTGATGTGTCCTGTCGAAGATTGAGCTTGTGTTGGGGCCCAGTGATAGGCAATCAGGGCACGTCTGGCCGCTTATGGATGCTCTGGAAACACAGCCTTCCCAGGCTGCACCCATGGGAGACTGCCCTGTGAAGCAAAGCCTGGACTCTGACCTGGTCCCTCAACACATGAAAAATAGAGAGTTGCGCTAAGTGAGTGGCTCAAGACAGGAGGTCTGCATCTCACCCGATCCAATGTTAGGATCGCATAAGCAGTAAAACTGGTTGTTTTTATGTTTCTTTGGGCCATACTTTAACTGCAGGCAAGTGCTCCTACCCAGTCTCCTTGTTTGAACCCATCTTCAATCCTTGTGGGTCGCGGTAGCTGCCAGTCTGGCGCGTCTTGGTTGAGAGGCAAATCAAATGTGTCTGAGGTTAATTTCTGGAGAAAAACTTCAGACTTTTTATTTTTTTTGTTCTTGTTGCCGTTACTTTGAAATGCCTCCAAGGCATATACAGAGAGAACAAGACGAGAAGCGGGAGGTGATTAAAGGCTCTTTGGGGAGACGGCTTTAGTTTTTCATCCCTGCCTGTTTGGGGGATTTTTTTAAAGTATCAAAAATCTCCTTTTTTAGATTTGTTGCTGTGTAGATTTGACTTGAAAGATGACTGCCGAAAGAGGTGAGCTAGAGACAACTCGCGCAGTGGAGGTGGTGGGGAGTACCTCGGTGAGGAGGCGAAAAGCCTGCTGGCAGCCCTACCTTGCATTTTGATGAGGACGCCTCAGCTTAGTAGACAGTAGTGTTAGAAATTTGAGTGAATGCAAATGACTGCCCTCCCCCCCCCCCCACCGCTTCTTTCTGTATTTCAATACAGCTTCGTTCTGGAGCTGCTAGTAAAAACTAGGCATGAACTGAGTTGTACTGACTGTCAAGGAAATTTCACGCAAGGGCAGGGCTTCTGAAGTGTTAGTAGGGTTGGGAAAGAGGCAGATACATTCCAGGCGAGTGATGGGCTCTCTGCTACAGTGGAATTTCCCTTCAGGCCAGTCCATCTGTAGACTTAAACCGAACAAAAATACTGCTCCTATATCTCATGGCATGCAGCTTTTATTAAAAAGCATCAACTTGACACTATCAGGTCGCTAAATTATCCAAGATGGTGGATTTTTGTCGACCTGTGCAATTATAGGACTGGCCTGACTAGGTTAGCCGAAATAGATGTTTTCAGTATCACTTGTGTGCAAAATGGTGTATCTTCTGCTTTTTGTGCTGTAAGTCTTTGGAGATCCTATTTTTTTTAAGCGATATCAAAGAAAGCTGCTTTGCCAGCTACACTACTTAGCATCCACGTGAAGAGCTCTCTCCCAGGGTTCTCTACGAGCCGTGACATAGATGACATTGTTACTGCTGAATATTGTCATCTCTCTGTGTAACACATCTGTAATAAATGGAATCTTGCAATCCCTGTACCAAAAGTCTCTTTTTTTCTGACGACACTTGAGCTGCTCATCGCCAGTAATAAGAAAATCACATTATTGCTCTATTTGAGTTGTGACATGTTTTAAAGGGTAGAAGGGGCTAATGACGGAGATGCCATTGGTTACTTATTGAACATTAGCTACTGTTTTTCGTTTCCCTTGGAGTGGCACACTGCGTTCTGACACTTTATGAAGGAAGGAGGTTTGGGGGTCCATCTATGCAAGGCAATCACCTTTATTCTTTCCTAAAAATCTACAGTCATCAGCTGACAAGAAGGTATTTCTGGTAAATGTTTACTTCTTGCCTTGGTATAGTTCAATATAAGAGAGTAGGAATCTGCTCCTTACCAGAGATTCTAAACATTTGCAGCAGGGTCTCTTTAATCAGAAAGGGAAGAGACCAAGAACTGAAAAGAAGGCTGGAGTAGAGGGTGTTAGGTGAACATACATTCAAGAATAAAAAATCCTACTGTACTTGAAAAGAGTATTTTAAGACACCTCTAAGTTATGTTGCTTTTAAAGAATTCAGATTTCAACCTTGTTTCTTGTACTCCTTGCATTTTCAATATCCATTTGGCGTGTGGTGGGAGGGCTTTATCTTGTGTATATTTGCTCTCTGGGCAAGTTGTACACAATGAATTTACTTAAGAAACAGAGCTGAATTGGTTAATACGGTGCACAGTTAACATATGTTTAGTTTGAATGTATGGTCTTTGCAGCATAGTGAGTAATATTCAGGGTAGGTACACATATCGAGTTTCAGTGATTAAGTTTTCCACCTTTGAGCTTCCCAGCTGTCGTGAGTTGGTGGGTACAAGTGGTGCAAATGGTGATCACACTGAATATTGCTTTTAACTGAAGCGACAGATCTACTGCTTCATGTGTAACTGAACATCCTCTTTGTAGCCTATGATTTTTGTGACACGGCTGAAATTTGGATAGTAGTAATTGGAAGGAGGATGCAGAATTAAAACACTTTTGAGTGATTTGTTTTCCTTTTCAGACTGCAAGTAAAAGTTTAGTTTTTGCCTCCTAACCGGCTGACCATTGCTGAAAATAATATGGTTTAGTGATGTGGACCAGTGGTAAAGATATGGTGTAGTGGAGATTAATTTTTCTGGTGGTGGAGAGTATGTGGTCAAGTGGTGTTAGTGTGGGAGAATCGTTGATGTGCAGTCTTTTGGTGGAGCTATGAACCAGTGAGATGTAGTATAGTGATGAGAGATATATATATATATATATATATATATATATATATATATATATATATATATATATATAATATATATATATATATATATATATATATATATATGCAGTCAGTTTCTCCTTCCCAACGGGTGAAGAAAACAAAGAACGCAGCGGGGTTTCAGGGAATGCATTTATTGAAACCTTTTGCATAACCAGGTTTCGGCGTGTGCCTTCATCAGATGCTGGGTTTCAAAGGCGTGCACTCCGGTTCTTGGATCTTTATGGGCTCCTCCTCTCCATCATTAAAGGAGCCTCACCTGCTTCGAATTGCCCGTAGTGCCAATTCGGGGGACTACCAGTCCCACAGTGCAACAGTCAGGTTATTTCGAGGTAGACCGGGGCTGCTGCGATCTTTTGCCATAATTGTCTCCTGCCCCCTTCTCTCTGCCACGCAAACACAGGCACCAGGGTCGTTGACGCTAGCAAGTTGTTCGCATCACACCAAGCAGTCTTGGTCCACCGAATATCAGTGGCTTTCTGGTGTTAGGTTCGTGGATGGCGGGTCACTGTCATATTCCGATACCTCAGATTACATCAGTTTTCCTGTTACTTCAGTGACTCACTTGTACGAGAGGGTCCTTTGTGCGCCTTAACAGGTCGGCGTTAAACATGCAGTCAGTTTCTCCTTCCCAACGGGTGAAGAAAACAAAGAACGCAGCGGGGTTTCAGGGAATGCATTTATTGAAACCTTTTGCATAACCAGGTTTCGGCGTGTGCCTTCATCAGATGCTGGGTTTCAAAGGCGTGCTCTCCGGTTCTTGGATCTTTATGGGCTCCTCCTCTCCATCGTTAAAGGAGCCTCACCTGCTTCGAATTGCCCGTAGTACCAATTCGGGGGACTACCAGTATATATATATATATATATAAATCAATATCTCACCACTATACTATTATATATACATATATACAATGCTGTCCATCTCATATATGCTGTATCCTAGCAAAAGTTTTCACTCTATGCAGCACTGTTTTTGTTCTTATCTGCAAAACACAAGCAACTTGATGTAACATATATTCATAGAAATGCTACGTACAGCATATGCTCGAAACTTTTTGTTGCAAGTCTGTTCAGTCACTCATTCATTCAGTATCACTAAGAAAAGTGCTATTGGATATGGGTTCTCTGCTGATCTTTAGAATGGCATTAGTGGAATCCAAGACTAAGCAAATGATGATGAAAGGTATTCACATACGTACTGCAAAAATAACAGTAAAAGTGAAGATGCCAAAAGTGCTCTTTAGATAAAATGCTTGGAATGTGATGAGAAATGAAGTGTTTGAAGTAGACTTGCTGAAATGGAATATCCCGTAAACTGCTTGTATTTCTAATGCTGTTATATTCATCCATTCATTCATTTATTCACTCATATCAGGAAGGTAAAATCCACGAATCACTACTTGTTTTCATGATGGGATTCATCTAAAGCTAGATAACACTAGAAGAGGGGAGTGGGGTGATGAATAAAGATCTGGACTTAGCCATGACCCCATCTACAGCAAGCATGTCTACTTTTTTACTTTGTTGAACAATATGTCCCTCTGGCTTACAATCACCAAAGAGCAGAGCAAGGAGAACTGAAGGATGAATGTGGCTGCACTCACAATCCCATATTAATTTGGTAATGCAAATAATTGGCCTGACACCACGCTACCTTGTATTCTCGGTTGTTAAGAGAAACCATATCATTGTTTAGGAAGGAATTAAAGAATGAACATGCCTGAAAGTTACTGCTGCATCCTATAGTATGAAAATCTTTATGGGCTGATCAAAGTTAGCCAATAGGTCCAAAAGCACAACAACCAATCAATCCAATGATCAGACACACTCTTAAAGTTGTAAGAAGGTAAGTGTGGTAGTCCGTCCTAGTCAAAATCCCGTTTAATTATCAAAGAATGTAGGACCCCTATGGGACAAAACCAAACAGATACATTAGTGACTCTGACTATACAAATTAGACAGATGTTGTAGGCTCTTCGTCATGCTCTGCAATCAACTTCTGGATGATTGATTGGGTTGTACTGTTATTCTCTTCTGTGTAGTGGATTGCGGAAGCACCAACTCTTGTGACTGTGATGTATAAGCATCTTCTTTTGCTACTGTGAGAAGGGATATAAAAAGTGCTCCCGGTTTTATGATCTGTCATTTTTTGCCATTATCCATATTTATTTTGTGCTATTTTTTTCTGTATTTATCATTTTATTTTAGGTTTTGCGAAAAAAATTAAACTTAAACTAGTATATTACCACTTTTTTTTAACAGATACATATATGTTCTTACTTGAAAGCCTGGCTGGTTTTAACGATAGGAACACCCACAGATGTTAAATCAATAAACATATGAAAACATGAACATTTTATCATCAACCTTGTGCATATCTGCTTCTGTTAAAACCTCATTACTAAAAATGTATTTCTGTGTTTATCCCCTTATCCTGCCAATCTGCACAGCTATTGGCATAACAGTCATTTAGAATCACTCAAAAAACAACCTCATTTCCGTGTTTGCCCACATTTAAAGATAAATACAGACAGGACAATACAATGTTTTCTGTCTATTTATCTGTAAAAATCAGGAAAATCGGAAAACAGGGAGCCTTTGATTTAATGTATGTTACTTCATACATGAATGAGAAAATGTAAAATAAAATGTAGAGCACTCAAGATGTGTCCGGTTTCCATGAAGGCCTGTGACTGCCACAGTAGTGTCATTTCCAGCTGCTGCACATGAGGGAACCATGGAGGGCATCCTCTAGCAGCGCGAGGCGAGCTCGTCTCCACAGGGTAAATCAGAAGCTGAGATCTTCTCAGTCTTTTGAGTGGGACTGGTGCATCAACCCCACCAAAAAAAGTATTGATAAATCAGATGTTGAGGTCTGTGCTCAACTTGGTGTACTTTTTAGGTCACACCTACTAGTCACTGCATGTGCTGTCTGTTGGGAGACGTATTGTTAGCTTACAGTGGGCTTAGAGCCCACCGATTGCTTACCATTGTTTGGCTTCATTGTCACTCTCATTTCCTTGCTTCTTATTCGTTAGGGTGTGTGGGCTTTCATTCCTCCTATTGTTTTTCCCTCCCGGGAAAATTGATGTATTACTGTATCTTACACTGCTCGCCTTTTGAGGTGTTACATTTTTTAAGCACTCTATGGAAGTGCATTTATTTTCAAGCAGGCTCCCTAGTGTGCTTCCTCTTAGCCTCTTCGCACTGCTCTCTCTAGCCCATGTGCTTCCTCCCTGCCCCTCCATGATACACTTGCCTTTGTGTGCTCTCTCTCCTGGATTGCATTCTCACCTGCGTGCTTCTACCCCCTCCAAGCTCCAAATGCTCTCTCATGCCTGTTTGTTTTTTTCCCCACTCCTCCGTGGTCCTGATTATTCTCTGTCTAGCCTGGTTGACCCCTCCCATGCCCTCAGTGTTCCTTCATGTACCCATTGCCTTTGTGTTGCTTTAGCCCCTCCTAGCCCCCTGTGTTGCTTCCTCACCCTTGTTTAGCCTTTTTCTTTTTTATTTACTGATCCAAGTTGGACCAGTAAATAAAAAGAAAAAAAGCAGCCTGTCATTTTTGTAGGCACTAAAAAAGTGACACAAAAGGCTTTTTTAAATGTAGCCATGCTGCAAAGCATCGGGAATGCTCACAGAATAGCTATAAACATTAACAACCTAATAGGTCACAAAGGCAAGACCTATTGACTACGCCACTTCGTGTTTACAAGGAGGAGCAGCAAATGTCACAAGCACAATGAGTTGTGTTAATGCCTAAAATAATGTTAAGAGTATATTCCATGAAACTAAAGTAAGGGGTGAGTTAAATTAATAAGGGACTCAACTATTTTTCTCTTTGTATAACAATTTGTTTATGAAGTTAGAAAGTAAATAATGCAACAAGCAGTACAAGGCTGATGAATAAACGTTACCATGCCAATTATTGCCTGTATCCAGTCAGGTAAAAGTGGTTCTCATAATCCTATAGTGTTATCCAAGAGGGAAGTTGTGTCATTAGTATGTAAAATAATCCTGTATGTTAATTATCCAGCACTTCAAACCTCAGTGCAAATTCATTTCCATTAGCTCACTGCCAGAATTCTGCTCTATCATCTTCACTTAGCCTGATTTAGAGTTTGGGGGAGACGGTACTCATTTGTGAAAGTGACGGAATACTTCTCTCCATCAAACTAAAGTTCTGCACACCTCATTTAGAGCTGGGCAGAACTTAAATATGTCAGGGACGGGGACTACTTCTTCTCCAATGCTTAAATACTCCTCTGATGGTCCAGTGGAGTAGGAGCCAATAGAAATGTGGTCATAGAGTGCGCTGACAAATGGCCAGTTTTTACTTTCACACACTGCCATCCAAAACGTGGTGGTAAGTGAAAATGAAAACATACCATGGGAGAAAACTCCAGCTTTAGGATTTTGTTTTAGAAAATAAAAAAAGGGATATGCCAGAAACTTCTAGAATTCTATAGTTTCAGTGCATTTTAGCTTATCTTGTGTGCATTTAGCAAGGTTAGAAGGTCAAGTTTTTGTGCCTAGTCAGCAAACTTAGCCCATAGAGAATGCAGTTGTGCTTCGTGTCGCTATAAGATCTGCAAGTGATTCATGCTATTGAGCTACTGAAGATGGCACTTACCTTGCATATTGTTTAACGCCACTCTCTTTCAACATGAGGGCAACTAGACAAAGATACAGCAGATGACACCCTGAGATGAGCCTTGAGGGCTCTTATCTGGGTCAAATCTTTGTGGCAGGGGAGTAGTTCTATACCATCTGTATAGATATGTTAGGTGAGATCATTCTATATATAGTATATATGCAGATATGCACAGTATAATATATTATTTTTCATTATTGCTGAGCGTGGGGGGGGCACAGTTCACAAGAGATGAAACCTTGATTGGGTCATGTTGTGTTCCTTGAACAATGAAAATATTCGTATAGTACACTCTGCACATCTACACGTATGGTTCATGCCATGCTGTTTATTAAGATATTTAAATCTTATCAGAACACACGTAGTTAAATCCATGCAGTTTGATACAATAACAACAACCAGGGCTCGTGGGCATGGGCCAATTTGGTTTCTATTAAAAGCAGATTCTAGAATGGAAACTTTGAGACCGTAGGCATTGGTTTTTCAAGTCAGTTAACCTATATCATGGTAATTTCATGGAAATTGACCTTTGTACAGTGGTAAAAATTGTCTGAATCTGTGTTTATTAGTCCGGTTGCTCCAAAAAACGTTATTGGGTCATATACCTTTCTATCTATCAACCGATCAATCTATCTACCTATCTACCTATCGATCTATCTATCTATCTATCTATCTATCTATCTATCTATCTATCTATCTATCTATCTATCTATCTATCTATCTATTCAACAGGCCCTCTATCCACCCAACGACTGGTACCCAAACCAAAAGCAGGGCAGTGCTAGGGTTGGCCACATGCTTGGGCCAACCCTTCCTAGACAGCCTACTCCCACTGTGCATGTCTTTTGGCTGTGCTCAAAGGGTTTCCTCTAATATATTTTGTCTTTCTTGCTTTTAAAAAAAATGGGAAAAAAATACAATTGTCAATGCAAAAGAGTGTCTCTTTTATAGGCATGAAATGGTAGCAGCAAAATAGTGAATATTATTTTTAAAAGTCATGATTTTAACACTGAGAACTTAAAGGCCAATTTCCACATGGTGCTGCCTAGTGCTGTGGATTTTTTTAAGCAATTAAAAAATTGTATTTTTAGAGATGGCAATAAAATCCCCCTTCATCAGCTAACTAGAGAAAATTAAAATGTGATTTATTGGATTCACGATTTTCTGGATTGTGATTTTAAATGGCACAGATCTAAAAATGTGTTATTATGTCAAGCCCACCCTGTAACTTTTCAGAAATGCTTATATATCCAAAACAACTAAATTGGTTTGCACCAAACCAACAAAAGCATGCTTTCTTCTACTTTCATGATAAGTTTAGTGCAAATTCACCCACCGATGATTGATGTTGGCATTAGCAAATATTCCTTTGTGAGCTAACATGAGAAAACACACCTTTTTCACCCATCCTTACCTTTCTTGTCCCTGAATGGAAGTGCATGCAATTTGGCATGCTAGGCCCTGTTGGGCCCCTGAGTGTGGGTGGTAGGGCATGGACACAAGCAAGGCCCTATGGCCACTCCCTGCTGCACTCAGCCAAAGATGTATGCAGCGGGTTTTGGCTCCCAGCAGTAGGTTGGGCACAGGACTTTGAATCAGGCCAGGCGCAGTGGCCAGTACCTGCAATGCAAGGATGCAGATGTGTGCAGCAAGGTTTGGCCTCCCTACACGGCCATGCAGCCAACCCATTCTGCAGTGCCGTCATTGCCAAAAAGCTGTGCTCAATGGAGATTGTTAAATAAGTCATCATTAAAATAAAACAATAAAATTCATTGAAAAAACACAATTGAAAACTGAGTTATGGTTCTAGCTCAAATCGTAACACCACTGAAACTCCCCAGTTCTGGTTTCCAGCATACACAACACATATTGCATCTTGAGTCGACTGCCATGCTTAAAACACAAATTAGCCAATGACAAGAAAACAAAACAATAGACATCAAGAAATCAACATGGTGGTCTCTTCCAATTATGGCATATATTGTGGGAGCTAAAAACGAATGCTTTTAAGTGGTTTTGCTATTTTTTTACTAGAACAATACCTATATATATAAAATATGTGTTCTTTCTCTCCCCTCTTTCTCTCCTCTTTACCCTCATATACAGGGAGTATGGGGAGAGAGAGATAGAGAATATGCATGCACATATTACACAGAGGAGGTCACTACTGTGTGGTTATAGTTAGTTCAGAGTCTCCTTAGAAGAGCATTTTTTGTTTTGCTTCGAACTTTTGAGCTGTTTGACAAATCTTCATGAAATTTTATTTAAAAAGTTCATCCACCTCAGCTACTTCCTGGAACGTTTTGGGTGATATGTCAAGCAGGGGACAAGAAAAAAGGGAGGTCCTAATACACATTTATCCCATGTAATTTCCGATAGGAATTTTAGGAAGCAATACAGAACAATTGTCTGAACAGAATTACTCCAATTTTAGCAGAAAGCTAGATCTTTCATACATTTCTGTAATTTGGTGTAAATCTAGTCAGCCGAAAATTTTAGAAATTAAAGGTCAGAAGATAGTGATAACTGGATGGTTTATAGCACGTTTCTTTTTCAGTACTGTAGATGAAAAAAATGAACCACTCTGATGGGCCAAGATGACTTTTTGGTCTGTTGTGCACTTCTATCTCACTGGACCTGTAACAATCTGATTGGCTGACCTCAACATCAGGCGAAATGTTGCACCCACTATTTCCAGACTTGCAAACTCAATCCCAATATCCTGCGCTTGCTAAAAAAAATTAATATACAATGGGGCAGTGTGGGAGGAACTCCCCTGTGACCAAAATGTTAGACATTTCTTTTCGGTCCTGTAGTACTCCCAGTGACTCAGCAAGGCCTCCTAAAAGGTTGCATGGGACACAGCATGGTCCTCCAGTGTTATCCAGCAGGACTTTGAGAGTGTTAAAAAGTTACGCTTTCTCTCTTCCGCTGGACCTTGTAGCGCCAGTTATGCGGCGGTAGCATGGCAGTACCGTGGTACTGAAAAAAAAAAAAAGAAAAAATGTTGGGTAGGTGTCTGTGGGGGTTGTGCAACCATGGTGGGGGGAGCAGAGAAATGGGGCATTGAATACTTGTGGGGGTTTAGGTGCAGAGCCTGTCCCCAAGCCCTGTGCCAATACTCTACTGCACACCACTTAAGACTATGTGCAGCTGGAGGGTTGTTCCCTCATGAAGGGGGTATAGGCGCAACACCTTGCCTCTGGCCAAGCCTACAGTCAATCCCATGCCGGTCCCAATCAAATTTGATATGTCATCACTGATGTCATCAATTATGTCATTTAACCTCTCATGAGTCACAGAAAATCTGAGGTCATAAGCTGTGCATGGTAAGTGACCAAGTTAAATTAAAGTTAGCTCACTAAACTATAATTGGTGACTTTCAGATGTTTTCGTTTTTTTAAGCATTAGTTTTTACGTTATTTCAACATCGAACTATAACGTCCCTTTCATCTTTGGTTTTTTTTGTCCAATATTGTATCGAGGGGATCGAGTGACATCATAAACTATGAGGCCAAAGGACGAGTCATTTGTAAATGTCTCCAGAACCCCAAAATGGCAGTATGGAACCATATTATACACTTTACTTTTTACTTTTACAGTTTGTACATTAGAATATAAGACTGACAATGTTTACCAGAGAGAGGTGAGGGTGGAGCTAGGTCCTGTTTCTCAGAGGCATCTACATTCTTGAGCTGAAAGACAATTCAACCCCCCCAGAATTGTAAGGGTGGCAACTGCCTGATAGTGCGGTAGGTTGAGTATGACCCAGATCGATGTTGATGGCCTGGCTGAACCTGCAGCACCTCTCAGCCAAAGTAGGCCAGCCCAGTGAGGCAGAGAGGGTCTGAGGCAACCAGGGTTGCTCTGTGCAGTGGCACCTACAGCAGAAGAAACTGAGTACACCACATGCCAAATGATGGAAAAGCTGTAGAGGTAGCATTTTGGTAGTGGAGTAGTGTGGCTCACTGGTTAGAGGCAGCAGACCCGAGAGCAGAAGTCGGCCTGGGACCAGGGTTCGATTCCCGACGCGGCAGGGTCGTGGACCTTGGTCAGCGGACTCGATAATTCTCGCTTCGGTGCTTACTCTAATCAGGGATCACACTCGGCAACTCTGGGCATTAGCTTGCCTAATCTCCACAACGGCCCCACCAATTCCGGGGATGCCTGGCTCCACCTTGGGGACTCCCAGCAGGGACCATCCCACAGGGAAAGCCAGGACGGGTTCCCCAGAGTTATACAGCGCCGGGACGCCCCGTTGCTGGGGCAGCTGTGCGCTTTACAAGTATACTACATTTACATTTACATTTACATTTACATTTTGGGGGTTGCATAGAGCCAGAGTGGGAAATGCGATTTACTGGATGGAAATGATCCAGTAGAGTGACAGTAAAAGTCGGGAGGAAGATTGTGAAGGGTCATGCATTGAGAATTAAGGCAAGAGTCATGCTGGGAAAGAGAGGTAGGACAGCCTTGATTAAATCTTTGATAGGAAGTGATGGATGAGGCTGAGAATTGAGCTAAGTTGCTGCAACAGATTTGAGGCAAGAGAATGGATGATCAGACTGTGACTTACATCCATGTAAGGAGGGTGAGTATGGAATGAAAGTTTCCTATGACCAAAATGAGCTTATGGGAGGGTACAGGATAACAGTCTTCTCTGTATTTCTCATCAAATCCTTAACATACTGGACTATTCACAATGTAATAGTATATAGGAGTGAAATTTGCCTTGCAACTTACCCATCCTACAGAACTGTGTAATCACCCTCATGTGAAATCTTCCAACATTACACGCACATATATAAACAAATCTTGGCTTGGAGAATAATTAATTTCTCTCCTAAAGCCTTCATCACCCAAAACCGTAACCCAACTCCCTGAAACAGCACATTATAGGAAGCCCGTACAACATGCATCCAATACACTAACCATAACTCATAGTTAGGATTCCTCGGACATTCAGGAGCTCTATATACCCAACAATAACACCACACACCAATGCTCCATTGTCACCTACAAATTGTCATACTGAAACATTAAACTCAAGGCAGAACAGTCTTACCATGATGTGCGCAACATTGCTTCCAAGCCTTATAGTTGTACAATCAAGTCAATGACATTGATGCTGGCATACACCACAACAACATACAGTCTAGAAACACACCACTAAAACTAGAATTAACATTACACACTCAAATGCACACATCGAATCACAAGATACCGATCTGTTTTGCGTGCATATATAGAAAGCACTAATCACATGGGGATCAATCGCCATTAACCCCCATGCAGGAAAAGCAGAAACATCCTTTAGCACACGTTCTTATATACAGAGAACACTCAAAGATCTCCCTAGATCAAGCTTGATTTGCATTCACATTAGCTCACACAAGCCAGTTATAAAGTGTACACTGATCAACACTGTCTACTAACAGTACTCAACCAAACACACACATACAGTTGTTTCTCAGTTTCCAAATGGAAAGTGCTATGATGCCATAACAATAGTTGACAGCCCTATCAAAGTGCCAATAATAAATAATTTAGAAATATTAAGAGAGGGAATAGCAATAATTTGTCTTGACAGCACTTACAAATAGCAAAACTGTAGTATTAAGTGCCATATGAAAACAAGTTTTAATTGTCAATAATTTATTAAGACTGATGTTAATGCTGATGGCACAATCTAGTTTGTGACCCTAATTTGTTTGGCAGATGTACATTTTTTGATTAAAATCAGTATTAAGTTGAGGCATTGGATTATTTGCCGGAAGGGTATCTGTTGCCACCCTAAATGCAAGGTATCCAGGTGGCTCTTATCATAACGCACGCCCCACTTCTGACGTTCATTTAAGAAACACATGCAATGTTGCCCCGGTTGAATTGGCTCTTTGGTTTGACTCACAAAGTGGTTTTAAAATTACTAGATTCTAGTGGGTTATGAAAGGAATGCCCCAAAGTAGAAATACAGTTTCTCCTGCGGGATTGGGAAATTGGGCCACCCTAAGCTAATGTGATTTTAGTTTCAGATTGCCCGAAGTAGAGTACAAAGTTCTGAATATTCTGAAGCAAAGTCTATTTGAGAATCAAAGTCCTTGTGAGAATTAAAAAAGTTTCAAGAGTTTGATTAAATGTTACGCGGTTTTAATGGGACATTTTAGAGCTTGCTTAAAGACCAGGACCACCATTCCAGCTGTCTCAAACAGATGAGTAACATGACTTCAGTAGGTATTTGGAAGACAAGACATTGACACAGGGCCACCACAGTCCATGCTGCTATGAATGGTAAAAGGCCTATGGTTGCGTCTAGAATAAACACAAAGAGGCATGGGGCATGAAGGAGCAGAAAAAGGTCAGAATAAAACTTAGAATCAACAAGAAGCAGCCCTCATCAGTGTAAATGTATGAACACCTGCACACCCACAAGGTAAATGCCATTCAAAGAAAGTAAAGTGAAATAAAATGATTAATTTTCATTTTGTCATGAAAGGTTAAATATAATAGCATTTCATTATACAAAGTAGCAGCAAGAAAAATGGGTCAAAGATCATTCTGCTTGATGTTTTGTTGTATAGGAATGTCACTATGTAGGAAGCTGGGTGTCTGTTGCGGTAACCCCTCCGCCCCACACTTTTTGTCAGACTACTGATGCACTTTGACTTGATGTGCCCTGTGTCCCTGCCAATCAGGTTCCCAGGGTCTGTGTTCTTTAACAAAACTGTACCTTGTACCCTCAATTGGTGCCTCTCTGGCCACATATCAGTCACTTGTAAAAGGTACCATGTGTACCAAGGGAAATGTGGGAGGTAAGGCCTCTAAGTGCTGCAGCACTTATTGTGCCACCCTTAGAGGCCCTGTACCTTTATACACACACACAATGCCATTGCAGGCTGTGTGTTTTGGTGCAGAACAATCCCTGTGTGCCATGCCTACAACCCATTGCCCTGGCATAGGTCAGCCACCCCTCTAGCTGGGTGCACTATACCAGTGGTGAGGGTACAGGTGCACGAGCCCTGTGCCCCTACAGTGTCTAGACAAATTCTTAGATATTGTAAGTGCAGTAATGCCATTAAGAGCATGATATCTGCATATCGAAATAAAGCTATCAACCAACCAGCCATTAAGAGTATATGGTGCTGGGAGTTTGTCATTACGAACTCCACAGCACCATAATGACTTTCCTGAAAACTGAGGAGTTTGGTATAAAACTTCTCAGCACCTTAAACCTACACTGATCCCAGTGTGGGATTTAATATGCACCAGCCTCTGGTGGGTTCCCTGACTTGTGCACACCAGCGTACCACCACAAGACATGTTTCTGGACCCCTTGGGTGGGAGCCTTTGCCCCATGATCCCAGAAACAAACTTTTCCTGGAAGGAGGTGGTCACACCTCTCCCAGGCCAGGAAGAGTCATCTGTGGCAGGGGAGCTTCAAATGACTTGCCTCCTTTGTAATGTGATCCCCAGCCTCTCATTCTATCAGGAGCAGGCCCCCTTCCTGTCTCCTGGAAGACAGGCAGGAAAAAATTAGCACAGCCCAGAAGGTGTGCCCATCTCTGCCAACCCCACCTCTCAGGTGAGGGAGGCGAGGTGAAGCCCACTCTTCAGTGCCCACCATCTTGCAGATGGCAGGCACTCCCCAATCAGAATTAGGGATTGCGCCCACTCCCCCACGTGGGGTGAGCACACCAAGGATGTAGTCATCCTAAGGTCGGTAGCCCATTGGCTACTAACCTCGAGACCCCCTAAAACTTCCCCTAAATACAATATTTAGGGGGTAGCCCTGAACCAAGAAGACAAGGATCGACAAGAAGACCAAAGAACCTGTGCTGAACTAAGAAGAGGAGAATGCCCACTGACTTGGCCCCAGTCATACTGGCTTGTCCCCACTTCGAACCTGATCCAGTGAAATCCTGGTGTGTCCTGCAGTCAGCAACCTTGAGAACCCGGAAGGCCTGCCCTGCCTTCAAAACCAAAGACTTTGTCTCCCGTGAGCACCAGATTTTCTCACCCACAGACTCTGGCCCCAGCCAAAATCGTGAGTCTGCAACACTCTACACTCGATGCCTACGGCCCGAGTTTGAGTGGCCCAACACCATGAGGAGGTCTCCCCCAGTGATCTCTGACCTGCCTCGACCCTCCAAACACGCCTTCTGGAGGATCCCCACGACTGCGACTGGAGCTGGTAAGAAAATCTGATGCCTAAAGACACCCCTGCACTTGAAGTCCAACGGTCTAGGGTGGCCTAACCGACGGTGTCCGAGTATCCCCAGGCATCGCAATTTCCTTTGCAGCTGGTGGTCACCTCCAGAAGATCTTTGTTCCTGAGCCTGCAGTCTTTGCAGCACCTGGAGAATCCCCATTGAAAACAACAGGGCACCCGACGCCAAACCAGCACCCTGCATCCAGCCGCCCCTGTACCGCTGCAGGTGTACTTTGGGTGCTAACCCGGATCCCCCTTTGCCCTGAGCCTAACACCAGGATCTTGGTTACCATAACCTTGTGGCCTGCTCGAGAGCAGCCACCAACCAGTGACCTCCTATCGTCCATTGGATAACATTGGGCCTCAGTACTCTGCACTCGGCTGCCCTAGTGCCGCCAAGGGTGCTTTGAGAGTGCATCCTTGAACCTGGGGAACCCTTGTTCTAACCTCAGAATAACAACTCCCACAAACTTGTACTTACCTGCAAACCGATAACTTCATTTTTCTCCATAGGAATCCATTTACTGATTTTTCTTGAAAATTGTTTTGAGTTTGAAGTTGGTTTGTATGGGACATTCAAAAACTATCTATGTACTAAAAGTTAATTACTTACCTTTTATCTAGGAAATGTCTCAGGGTGATATCTAGGCATATCACACTAATTAGCCAAAGTAATCTGAAAAGTAAACTAAAAAGTAACATACATGGTAATCTAAAAATTAACTGAAAAGAAATTTAGAAACAGTGACTTACCTGTAATTCATTCAACTGCATTTGAACCTGCATTCAATTGTAAAACATTGCATAAGATTTTGCAAAGCATTTATTTCACTTACCTGCACCAGGCTTGGCTTGGTTCTAAGAAATAAAATAACTTAATAATATTTTTGATACAAACAAATTGGTCAGTCTTTGAGTTGTGACATCATTTGCTGCCTGAGTGTGTACAACAAACGCTTAACACTACCCTCTGATAAAGCCTTACTGCTCGCTCACACTACAACAAAAAGAGAGTAAGGTGCTATCTACTTTTACCTCTGCCTATCTTTGGGGTTCCACTGGACTCAGTGCTCACTATAACTCATTTTGGTATAGTACATACAGAGCCAGCTTCCTACACACTAAAATATTGTTTTGTCTTCCTTTTGTTTCCTCCAGATTTGTGCACTTAGATTAAAGGTCGGGGGGGGGGTAGAAGAATATTTTAGGTCTGTTTAATTGTTTTATACACTGTAGAGAATCTGGGAATAATTAAATCATATTTGATCCTTGCAGTGTGAAATTACCCACAGGCACAGAATGAGTAAAATCCTTTGGTAGGCCAGCCTTTAAATTCTAACAAGCCAGTTTTGATAGCGGGTCACCTGCCAAACACCCCAGGCAATTCTAACAAGCCAGTTTTGATAGCGGGTCAACTGCCAAACACCCCAGGCAATTATAACAAGCCAGTTTTGATAACGGGTCAACTGCAAGACACCCCAGGCTCTAAACATTCAGTGAAAGGTGTAGTGGCAGGTACTTGTGAAAAGAGTCCTGTCACGCTCCACATGGGATAGTAGTGAAAACATGAGAGAAGACTTTCCACATGCCAACAAAATTCTTAGCTTGAAGGTGTCCAATTGTTATGTGTGATACCTTCAGCTATGTGCCTTTTTACCCAACTGCACTTTATTACTAGGGGGTTTGAGCCCATAATTAAAATGTTAACAGAACAACTTTCAGGTCACAAACAAACTGTCTGCGAAAAGGTCAGGGCTGTCTTGAAGTCAGACGTTTGCAATGGGAACAACTGCTCCACCTTAATGTAGTCAGGAAAAGAGTGCAGAAAAGCAGTGGTGAGCATGCTTAAATCAGCAAATTGCAAATGCCTTAGAATGCTCTGTTACACATTAATCTAGAGTAATTCAACAGTTTTAAAGGTTTCACAAGGTACTATGCTGTTGGCAAGGTTGACAACCCCTATACTGTACCCCAACTGTGTCCAGAAATGTGTTTGTTAAAATATTTCACTATAGCACTTTTACTTTCTATGCCTAAAACAGTCCAAGATAAGTTCAATATACACATTGACAATGGAATGACACTACATGCCCTGCATTACTTCTCCTTTGAATTAAATATGTGTCTTATAATAATCATCTAAAAAAACAATCTGTTTGTCAAACACTGAAAAAGCATGTTTATGTCTGTGTTTGGGAGTTATGCACCTGACTAAACACTGGTAACCACTGATATCAAGAACGAAAGCAACCCCAGAAACGTTTTAGCATATTGGGGGGGAGGTAGAAAGAATCAGCTGACCAGGGAACCCAGGAACTGAGACGGGTGACCTAAGAGGGAGAAACTAAAGAAGCAGAGTGAGAAAAGGCTAAGTGAACGTAGATGGGAAAGGAAAAGGAGCACATTGGATGGAGAAGAGCACGTGGCTAAGGATAACTCATGTGACTGGAGGAAAGGGAATGAGGAAGATAACTACAGAGGAAGCAGGACATAAGTAACCCTGGGCGTGTAACTCCGCTCCGCCAGAGGAGTTTCCGGAGATTTGCCTACTCCGCGCTCCGTGGCGAACGCGGAGTAGGCAAAAACTTTGCCTCCGTGGGGGAGCGGAGTTAACCGCTCCCTCCCCCCTCCCAATTGCCTTAAAAATATATAAAGAAGGCAATTTCGTGTATTTCTGTAACCTCCCCTGCTTGGCCGCTCTCCTTCCTGCTCCTCTCGCGTCCTCGACAATGTCCTTCATAAAAAATCACTACGTTGTAAGTCTTGTGCGTGCGCATGTGCACACGCAAGACTTACAACATAGCATTTTGTTGTTTTATGAAGGACGTCGTTGGGGGCGCAAGAGGAGTAGGAAGGAGCGCAGCCAAGCAGGGGAGGCAGCAGAAATACAGGTAAGGGCCTTCATATATTTTTTAAGCATTTGGAAGTGGGGAGGGTGTGGGGAGGTAGAGGAGCGGAGCTATGCGGAGCTCCACAGAGTTTTTTTCTACTTCCGTGGAGCTAAGTGTAGAGGCACTACTCCAGCTCTGCTCAGGCTTAGACATAAGCCACATGCTTGGATCTTAAGAAGGGGGGGGGAGTTGCCTCGCTGTCGAGGAAAGAGGAGCAAAAATAGTAAGCAAATGAAAATCTTGCTGCACGAAGAGGAAGAGCGAGGGGTGCCTTCTAATAGAGTTAACAGGTTGTAAGAGTGTTGGGCTGGGTTGTAGGGGTGGAAGTCGACATACGACGGGATAGTGAAACTAAAATGAATACATACATAAAACCACTTACCTTGCGCTCACCGCATCGCCAACATGGCACACACACATCCTGAACTCACATTTTTGAGGGTTCTCTTTTATGTGATAATGAAGAAAAAAGGGCTGGCTGAAATAAAATATTTGCCTGGAATCATGCAGTTTGAAACTGGGATTGATCTGTAGATGGGCATCTCATCCTCTCTTAATTTTTACAGCAAAGGTTAATGCTTTATTTTTAATTGTTGGTGCATGAGATTTGAGTGTGGGTGGCAGGCAGAAGTCACATGAAAGCTTGGCTCCATTTGGACTCAAGGGTCCATGAGGACGTCGAGCTAAGCCAGAGGCAGGCATCTGGCTCAAGCCTTTCTCAAGCTTTCAGTGGCTCCCCCACCAGGGTTGGATTGGGATCACAAATCGGCCTGGGCTCACCAAAAAAAAGTGGACCACATTTGCGTATTGCCTTTCCGCAAAACACTGCTTCAACGCAGTTTTATGAAAAGAAAAGGGGTGGGGGCATATTTTAACTTCACTTAGATAAAAAAAAATGCACTGATTAGTTCACACTGGTGAGCCACACTTGAATGCAAGTGAGACCACTTCTACTCAGGTCCCCTTCTCCCGCTCAATCAGCATAAATTAATGGGCCGGCCCAGCGAGAGAAAGGGAGTGACACCTCTGCCCATCTGCCTCTAGAAAGGCCACTCAGGCACCCGCTGGGCCGCTGGCGGCATCCTAACAGCACAGACAGCTCCAGGCTGCCCAAAAAATGCAGCCCACAGCTAGAACTCGGCTACTGGCCCTTCGGCTATTTCCCAAGTGCCCGCGCTACCAATCCGACCCTGTCCCCCACCTTTAGTGGGGGTGCCTCTGTTACTTCCTTCTGCTCCCCGAGAAGCAGGCAGAGGAGAGAGGTCAGAGGCAGAAAAGAAAAGAAAAGCAGGGAAAGAGAGAGAGGGGATGCATTAAAAAAAATGGAGAGGTGGTGGAAGGAAGCAGAACTGGTTTGCACATTTTTGACAGGACTGCTATTGACTTCCAATCCGGCCCAGAGACGCCTGAAGAAGAGGTCTTGGGATGGTCCTCTGTCAGCATGACTGGCACGGATGTGAAGAGCGCCTTTTTTTCTCCATCTCCTGGACCATCTGTTTGAAGAAAGCGCCACCGTCCTCGCTTCCTCTAGGCCGGATGCTAGTCTTCGGCTCATTGAGCGAGATGCAACCTCTATAAGATGGAAGCTCGGCCGGGTCCACCTCCGCGGCCTCTGCCTCTCCTCCCTCCGCCGGCCGGGAGTCGATGATTAAAAGAGTTCGGTGCGGAGCCCAGTAGACTGCGCCGGGCACCCGCCTCATTTGCAGCAGGGCGTGCGAGGCGGACGCATCTGAGGGCGCGGAGATGAGGCGAGCTTCCTGTGTGGAATGCATCACGGTGCGCAGGTGGCGCGCGCGCGGGGAGGCTCTACAATGGCGCACCTGGTGATTAATTCATTTATTTGTTCCTCCCACCTGCACAGCACGTTCTGAAGCTTCAGTTGGAGAGAAAGACGGCGCATGGCGATGTCTTCACATTTACCCCGGGGGCTGCGCCTCTGAAAGGGTGCCAGGTGTGACGGGCTCTTTTCTTTTCCAGACGGAACTGGCATGTGGCTCACTGCCTTTGTCTCAGGCCGCTTCGGCTTCGGTGTCGGGCACCGTCTTCTGACACACCGGGTTTAAATGAGGAAGGGCTCGGTGCGCGAGGGAGCCTCGCATCTTCACCACTGATCAGCGAAGTCCATTCTGCCGTGTTCGGCGACAGGTGAAAGGGTATACATTAACATTAAGCGAACCCTCTCGCGATTAATTGGCGAACATGCGTGAAAATAGAGGTTTGTAGAAAGGAAGTGGAGACGATCGTCAGCTTTCTTCAAAGAGCTTTTTCACATATTGTCTTTTATGCTCCCGGGTGGGGTGTTTTGGAATTTGGGTTAGAAAACAAAATCGAAACTCCTTGGTGAATAGAGGAGCGCATTTGGTCTGGATATATATAGGTCACTAATGCGAGACAGATCAAATCTTCTTGGAAATTCAGAAAGCATCTCTGGAACAGCTCACGGTGACGGGTTAGTTCTATTGAAACATATTGCCCGTGGATCGTAAAAGATTGCATTGTTACAAAATGCAGCAAGCATAGGCCAAGCCAATAGGTCTGCCGCTGGCTGCCAGCCTTATGGCTTTGTCAATGCTTGCTTAGCTTGGACATTGCTTTTGTAAAACATTATCGTTGGGGGAGCTGCCCAATACAATAAAAAAAAAACATTAGCTAAAACCAAAATTATGTTTATAGATTTCAAAAAGCACATGTTGCCATTGTAGACCATGGCACTAAAGGAACTTCTTTGTGTATGGATGTGCTCCTTGTGAAAGGGCAGAATGCCGTTACTCAAAGTGAAGCTAGTCAGTGTCTGACCCATTGACCCATGCTGCATGCCGTGGTGGGTGGAATTACAATGTGATTGACACAACTACAGATCAATGGATGAAGAAGGCTGGTTGAAAGCCCATAAAGGTATACTACATTTATTTTAGCAAAATCAAAAGGTCTTAGTTAAAGCTAGGCCTAAAACTTTTTGTGTCAGAGTCTCCAACTCATTCTAAAGGAACATGAATGGTTTTTAACACTTTTACGTTCCTAGGGTTCTCGTAAACAGCTGACAGTGTATGGGGTCGCACTACACCTACGCCTGGCACTAATCCAACTCACCCTGGGAAGACTACTTTATCATATACGGGGCCTGGATGTCCAATGCCATAGCTGACACTCAACACTCTGTAGACATTATTAGTGACGTATTACAACAACAAATACAGTGCTGGCTTACAGCACTAAACTGTGATGGCTTCACGCCATAACTCCCTGGTAGTGCCAGATACTTGAGATTCTCTGTTGATGCTAGCCTTGCTTAACAAAAAGTACCAAAATTACTTAGTATTGACTCTTCCCGACCCGTGCTTCAGAATGAAAGCTTAGCTTTCTGAATACAATTTCCTACCTGCCTTTCAACCACTCTTCTAAGCAGCCTATCAGGCATCGCCAATGCTGTGGCCAACCCTGTCAAAGGATTTAGGAACCCTGACAGGATCACCCTATTATCAGGAAATTCCTTTGGCTCCTCCTTTCCACCAATTCAGCTTCAAGATCCGCTGTCTCAGTTTCAGGGCACTGCACTCAAGCTCCGCACTGTGCCGGGTGAGAGAAATCATGCTCTTGGCAGGGTAACACAACGCCCGCAGCAGCCTCTCGAGGCGGGAACAAAGGACAACATGACTGACCTTCTCCTGATATTCTCCAAAGATCTGGAAGTCTGTCCCTGTTCAGATCCGGGGCACTCCCTGTTTTTACTGCTTCCGGAGTGTAAGTTACGACCCCGCACTTCAAGTTATATTTTCTTGATTTGTCCCCTCCAAGATGAAGGTAGGGTGGTCACCACCAAGTCTGCTCTTTCTTGCCCTCACTGTATCCTACAGGCGCTATGTGGAATCCCTGTTTCCATTGGTAAGTCCAACCTGTAATTTACTTCTTTTGTACCACCTTAGGATCTACAGATCTCCAATGCCTGTAACTAGGTTTGTGTACTAAGCTATCCCTTGCCACATGCACCAGGTGACTGCAAGGCTACCTCATTTTTACCTGCCAAGGGTCAGGAGTTACTGACAGCTCTTGATTTTGTTGAAGAAAAACACTGTTTTCAGTAAAATGTAAAGCGAATGCTGCTGTGACTCACCGTCACAATAGTAAAAGAGTTTGGTGCTGCTCACTGTTGGAAGGAAAGGGCATGGTAAGAGGAGCATGCATTTGATGGGAATGTACGCCAGGTCAAACTACTTTTGCATTTTTGCGTTGCATATCAATTTTCTGTCTTGTCTCGGCTCCAATTGATTGAAAATGCTGTTTTCCATTTCACTGTGTGTCTTAAAAAGCAGCATTTCATCGAACAAACTTGACCTTCTTCTCTAGAAAGCTTTCTCTCCAAGTGCTGATGTAAGCCGAAATATAGCAGTCCGTCGGCCATGCTCTGGTTGATTTGGTTCTGTGATAAGCCCCGGATCTTACAATAGCCGCCGTAAAGCAAGGAAGGAAATGTCTGTCTTATCACAGTGCTGTAAGGTCAAATTCCTTGTAATTGGCAGGCACACGGATACACTGGATCATGGATGCCTTATTTAATGATACTCAGTATATCAACCTCAGGGGGTTGAAAGGATGAGCTATCCCGCTCTGGATTCAGTCACTAACCACTTGTTTGTGTATAGGGACTGCTCCCACCGACTTGTAGTCATATGGTGCGGTAAATAACAAGTGTTATTACGACCCAACTCAATGCTACTCTCTATTGGTCTAAGGAGGTGAACCCTTGTGACCTGCATTGTGGGGTAAGGAAACCTTAGGGGGCCCCTTGCAAGGAATAGCCATACCGTAAAGCTGACGAGGTGAGGGACCCCCGCTTTATGTCTAGATGACTGGCGCCCCTTACACCGTGGGGGATGCCTGTTATGCCCTTGGACCTGAACATACTCACACATCTGTACAGCAGGTGTTTGAACCAGCTGGAACATCTTGACAGCTGTTATGAAAAACATAACGCAGCTTTTAAACTCTTTTCCAGGCACTTACATTATTCTCTTGAACACAGTTATCAGCGTGTTTTCTGTTTACCTCCCTACATGTTTACTGTGCTTCTAATCTAGGGGTCTGGAACATAGCATTTAGATGTGAAGATTTTGAGTGGATTATTTACTGCCTCGAATACCATATAGAAGCCACACAAGTCCAGTTAATTGTCTACCCCCTACATGGTGTCCTGGCGTTCCCCCTCCTCTTGTCAACTGCACTCTTCTCATAATGGTGGAGTATGCATGAGAGAGGATGCAAGATCTCAGACGTATCCAGCAGTATATGAAATTATCCAGGGTCGCCTTACCTGTAAGCAGGACACATGTAAACGTGGACCCAGAAATCGAGTGCGTAATATCTGTAAGCCGCGTCGATGTTTTAGGGTATCAAATAAGTTTAATCGCCCACCATCACTACCGGAAAAAAACTGCCATGGCTGCCTTCTGCCTAGCACATGACCTTTTACTGCTTGCTTACACATGAGGGCTTGCTTCAGCATCTCGGTATCTCAAATATTTTTGCCCGTCAACACTGCTGTATTGTAATGAATATAATAGTGGTACCTGCAGGGTGAACCTGATGGGTCTTATTCACAGCTGGGCAGCATTGTGAACTTCTCGACAATGGCAGGTAAACTCGAAACAGAGTATACAGCAACAGAGAGAGGAGATCAGGAGCGAATAAGACAGAAACTGGAAACATGGTGGGGCATTTCACTGGCTTGCCTTGGGCACCTCGGGCATGACGCTGCCCTGCAGCCTTGCACATTGTGATCATGAGATTTGTTCTTGCAAGTAGGCAGCATTTTTAGGTCAGACTTGAGATCGCATATGCACTGTCGCTTGCAAGATCTTTTGTTTCTTAAAAAAAGCCTAAAAAACACGGCTTAGAGCCCCACGATTACTTATCATTATTTGGCTTCATTATCACTCTCATTTCCTTGCTTCTTATTGGTCAGCACATGCTGCTTTCACTTTCTTCTTCATGTGTTTACCGTTTCGATGGAGCATGCCAGGCCATGCCATCCCAGCGCCAGGAAGCCGCTTGGCCGCAGTGCGCTTAATCAAGTTCTTTTTCAAATTTCAAATTTCAAGTACTGATTAATTTATTGACTAGTATCCTTCTACTTTGTGTGCTCAGATTCAGGTACTTTCTTTCATGCTTTCCCAGTTGTCGCAGGAAAAGGAAGTTTAGGGAGAAAATAGGACCTTCAAAATCAGAAAGTTTAATTTCCAGAAGAGGCAATGTTGTGCTAAGAAACCAGATGTAGTACAATAGCCAAATAATTCACAATGGAGACCAGTGGAAAGGTAAAGCTTGCCTCTGGAAACGCGGAGGTCAGGTGAGTTTGTAATCATGATGACCACACCACACACAAGTGAAGACACTTGGTGCTTATTAGCGTTATACAGTTTGTCTGTGTGAAAATCATTACTGTTCTCTGGTACCACATCTTGTATTCTTACTGTTGGTGCACATGAGTGTAAGCCAGTAGGTACAGGCGATATATGCCACACACAATACATAACCCCATCTTCCAGCCTCCCTGACATGCCTCATTTCCAGACAACCCTCAATCATTGTTTGTGGAGTGCACCTCTCTCCTACAGGTACCTATGTGCTATAAACATAAGCAGAACTGGAAACTTCAGCTTTTGAAAAAGGAAAAACACTAGAACATGCATTCCCAGGAAGTGACCGAAAATCTGGAACTCCATCCCAAGAGCCACCAGAACAGTCCCATCCTATGAACCCTTCAGGCCTTCAAATAAGAACTAAAGTGCACGCCGTCTCCCTGGGACTGTGGTAGTTCATCCTGTAAATGCTTTTTCACGGCTGAATTTGAACTTATCCCAATGAACTATTCAAGCTAAATTGTTGTGCATTTGTTAATAAAATAGAGTTTCTCAATGTCACAGTACTCATGTTACCCATCTTGATAGGAAGATGAAGATAAATGACCCATCAGGAGCGGCCTTGGGCTCAGCGAACTGAACCGTGGCCAGCAGTGGTGTAGCGAGTCCACTGAACCACCAAACCCGGGTTGCTCAGTATACTTTGGGGATGGATTGGGGAGTGAGATAGGTCAAGCTATTGAAACTGAGCACATATGGGCAGACCTCTTTGGCAGTGTGTAACAGGACTAAACAATACCGGTTTGAAGACTAATTGGCCAAGATATGGGTGATCAGATTGCAGCCAGGCTGAGGTTCTTCCATTCACCCATCTTTACTTCTGTTCCTGGACTCTCACTGCTGCCTAGACTCTGGGCTGTTGACAGGTATGGACATATGCAGACTCATTAAAAAGCATTGCTAATGCTTGGGAAGTCTTAAAACAATTCTCACTTTAACCAAATTGTTTAGGCATCACCTCGGATCTTATGCATGCCCGTGACTGGACAGAGAGGCCTAAGTGTAAGGCAATAGTAGCAGGTGCTACTGGGCGCTATGTTGCCAATAAATTGCATATTTGAGCTGTTTTGGATGCATGGTCTGTCCTGTTGGAGAGTGGTGTTCTAAGCACAGTGATTACACACATTTATGCTGCTGTATTGAATGTGTGTGAAATGTTCTGTTGAAAGTGTTCTGCTGGACTTTATGCATGCAACATTTGGTAAGAGATGTGTGCTGTTGTTGGGGCAGTGATGTCTAACTAGAAAGCACATCTGTGTTGAGAGTTGTAGAGTGTTATTCATGCCTAGATTTATTCTTTAAAAGGCAGTGACAGATCAGGTCTAACTATGCAACGAAAGGGGTGATGGGAGGAGAGCCCCTGGACAGACCCTGCAATAGAAAGGCTGTCAAGGAGAAAGAGGGTAGCCCTGAGCCAAGACAGAGGGTAAGGTGTACGCTGAGAATTGGAAGAGGCAGGCAAATATGGAAAGTGCTGAGAGGGGAACAGAGCCAACCTGAAGACAATGGATTTCAAGCGTTGGGAAAGAAGGGATGCTTAGACAGATGCCATAAACAGAAATGTCGTGGGACAAAATATTGTGTCAAGATTATCGAGGACAAAACTATTGTGAAGATAGGTTTCCATAGGTGAGAAAAGTTTTACTATATATAACTCCACATATATGTACCTTGGATAGTAAATCTATACTTACCTTTTCACACTTACCTTCTTGATATTTTGGTCTTCCATATTTTTGACACAATAGTATGTCCAAAGATATTTCTGTTTCTGATATTCTGTCAGTGATCTGATTATGGCTGACTGAGTGGTAGGAAGCAGGGAAGGCCTGTGTAAAAGGAGGCTTGGAAATGCCTGGAACAGAGGGATGCAGGATTTTCAGGGAAGAGAGGAGACTTGAGTCCAGTGGTTCTTCGCAACCATATGCCGTACTGGGGTTCCCATTGCCAATTTATTAATTTATTGTTAATGCTTTGCAGAGCACTAATCTTAAACTTGTGGTCTCTTCAGAGCACTAACCACTGAGATGGGTGCTAAGCCGGTAGTACTGTGGGTTGAAGAGTGGGGTATTATTAACCGCATCCGCGCTAGCGGTTTTCCCGCTGTGCGCTGAAGTTTTGTAAATACCGCGTTACATGACGAGCTGGGCTCGTCATGAGCGTACGAGAGGTGTACCTCATGACGAGCTGAGCTCATCATCAGCGTGGAAGGGGTTAAGTGGCGGCCCCAGTCCCTCAAGGGGGGGCTGATTCCAATCCATTTGTCTAAAGAGTTAAGGGAGGTGTCTGTTCTGCTTTCTTGAGTAGGTGAGTGTGCTCATGAGTTAGCTACACTGCCAGTATCAGGTGTTAAAGGATTCTAGGCCAGTGTCCACGTTTATCAGGCAGACATACAGCGTGTCAGGCCTCTCATCTCGACCCCTTCTTTGGCGAGTTGTAAAGAAGCTTGGCGGGGCTGATCATAGGGATTGAGAGATGGGTTCTAGGCACACCCCAGTTCTTAGCCTTAAAGCACCTTATCAGTGGTGTGTTGGACGAGAGAGGAGCACTCCTATAAGACATCAGCATCAGTCTGTGGGTCCTTTGAGTGAAAAGCCTTGACCCCCCTGCAGCTTCTGGACCCTGCTGGGGTCTCTGCGGGCTGGGTTCATTCTTGCAGACATCGGTGGACTTTTCAGGCCGGAAATTACCTAGCCTCGTTCACTATCCTTTCATTTTGCTGCAGGTGTCTTGTGAGAGGGAAAGTGGGCAGCGATGTGTGCCCAAGGCCATAAAGTGGCTCTATCTAGGCTTGCTGGACTCAGCTGAGCTTGTTAGTGATTAATTTGAGCCGGAGCTTTGCGGTGCTAAGCTCCGGCACTTAATTAGTTTCCAGTGGTCCGCACCGGCACCTAAATGGCAACACCTTACTTAGAACAGTCCACCACATGGTGGCGCTGCTCATCTAACTTAAAGATGAGCAGAACAACAATATTTTAGGAATACAATATGCATTAAAATTGCTAGTACCTGCTTACCCAGCCATTCCTTTAGCTTTGGGGACCTGGAATAATCAGAACTGTCGCATTTACATGCGAGAGAGATGGTTAGTAGCTGGTTTGGCAGCGATGACAAGGGCGATTGGTGGTGCAAGCTGCAGTGGCCTCCTGGTCAGAGCCCTGGCACTTATTATTTTACAAATTAAGCACTGGAGCTTGTGTGTTTAGGGTTGAGCGAGTGACTGCCAGAGTCATGAACATCGGCTGCCGGGCATATCGGGGAGATGGCAGATTTCATATCTGCTGGTGCCCCGAAAGGTAGGTGGGGACGGACTGGGGCAGTGCCCATCAGAGTCAGGAGAACAACGTATGAAAGGCCAGCAGGGCACCACCAATCTTCTGTAAAGCCTAGCATGTCCACCCCTGGCAGCAGAGTGAGCGACACAAGGGATACAGAAATAAAGACATTGCACTGTTAGAATAAACTTCTGCACGGTCAGGTTATGTTTCAACATTGTTTTTAATCTTTCGTTGCACAGATTCGCAATTGAGAAAGGATGATGGGGACAATAACTGAGAGCCTGTGATCGCCCGCAGGGAGAGGAGAGCACGTGGGATCCGGGACCACAGGGAGCTGGCGGATCCAAAGGCATCCAGGTATGGAACGAGTTCGGTGCCAGGGCTGTGCTTTCAGGGACACTGGCCCCATGGGAGGCAATCGCCTTAAATGTGCTTGAATGATTGCATCTGTTGAACCGCAGCGCAGTCATACCACTCTGTCTGCCTTTTGTTGAAATCTTGTCTTGCTTGCAGCATTTTGCAGAGGGAGTAACAGCATTTTCTTGTGGTCAGTTAGAGGTGAATGCATGTCAAGCACCGACATTTAAAAATATCTCAGGGACCGATTCACAAAGGGACTTTGGCAGTGGCGTAACATTAACCCGCACAGTTACCGTGGTGCGGGGGTTCGGGGCTGAATTTAAGGGGGCCCTCTCCAGCAGCGTGCATGGGCGGCGGGCCCCTGGCCTGCAGGCCCGGCTCCAGGAATTTTTATTTGGGTGGGCCAAGGGAGCATTTGAGTGGGCAACTGCGGGCTCGATTTGTCACATATATGTCTGGGCAGGCCTGCTTCAGGGCCCTTCTTTATCTCTTCTTAGTCTTACAAGGCCCAGTAAAATGCACTCTTTTCCAAATCGCTTTCTAAATATTGTCACTCTCAAAAAGTGTTTTTTCCATGTAATGTTTCTTTGATGGGAAGAGGAGGTTTCTGAGGTGGGAGTATCGGGCAAGTGACACTTCTCAGGCTCCCTCTGTACAAGCCTTCAGGGAGAATCCCTCTTCATTACTACCTCCACCTGACCCCAGACTCTGCAACACACTCCCTTACAGGCTTGATTATCCACTACTTGTCTGCAGTGCACCTTATCTCACATCTGACCTTGGGCCCCAACCCCGTATCAGGCACCATCGGGCTCCACTTTCATTTTTCCCAGTAAAAACATTAGTAAAATCACCTTCAAACTTAAAACATTGAATATAGCAGTAAATATAATTAGCACACACTTTAAAGTATGTCCACAGTAGCCCTTGTGACCTCACTGCTAATTAAATAAACAAAAACAGAAAGGCCATGACAGGTCTGGCTTTAACTCTGATGCGAAAGTCTTTTTTGGCGGCACACCAATAACCTCTTTCTCCGTAAATACCTTTACTACCACCTTCCAACAGTGCCCCTCATCCCTCCATGGCCCCCTCTATTAACCTCCTCCTCGGACTCCCTCACTGTCACACACCACTAGTGCCCCTCATCTCCCCATAACCCCTCCCCCTCATGACCTCCTCCTCAGACTCCCTCACTACCAACCTCCACCAGTGCCCCTCATCTCTCTGTAGCTCCTCCCCCTCATGACCTCCTCCTCAGACTCCCGCACTACCACCCTCCACCAGTGCCCCTCACCTCTCCCTAGCTCCCCCTCCACCCCATGACCTCTTCCTCGGATTCCCTCACTGTCACCCTCCAACAGTGCCCCTCATCGCTCCATAGCCCCTCCCACTACCTTCTCCTCGGATTCCCTCACTGTGACCCTCTAACAGTGCTCCTCATCTTTACGTAGCCCCTCTCTCTTATGCATTTCCTTTGTTGTATAGCGCTACTCATATCAGTGTAGCGTGTGTCAGTACTTTACACCACACACACATTAAACAGAGACAATCAATCATATAAGTATGTAAATCAGTCTACAGGGAATGTCACATTAGCCAATGAGAATTACAAGGTGTAAGAATCACAAGTCATCCATACTGGTTGTCAGTGTATTTTAAGAGGGTTTGGTCTGGGGAAAAGCAACCTTAGGATTTAAAGAGTATTTCATGGAGGTCAGCTTTACTGATAAAAATGTATATCTGCCCAAACATACTCATTTTAGCAATATTAGAATAATGAAAGACTGGGGAAGTTCTAACTATATCACAAAACAAAAAAAACGAAGTTCTAACTATACCATTCATGTTTGTATGCAGCTCTTTGGAGACAGTTTATTGGTCATTGTCCTATGTTAGGATTGTAACTTCTGAACTGCAAGTAACACAAGGATCTCTGTTACAAAAGGAGTGACCCACTGAGCTTCCACATAAAATACAGTTCATATGCATTTAAAAACTACTAACAGACAAATTATTGCTCTCCAGCAGGATCATTAATCGCCAGTGTTATCTGGGCATTTTGTATTGTCTTATTGTTGTCCTGCATCAGCCATGATAATGATAAAAACTGTTTAAATGAAGCACACACAAAGTATGTGCCCTGCTGGGCCTGTGCAGATTTAAAAAAAAAAAAACAAATAGTAACACATTCTCTTACCTACTACTCCATTAGTCAAACTTTGTGTCACAGCCTGATGTGATAACCAGCTGCAGGGGTCAGGAAAGGTGAATAGGAATAAACAAACTTCTTTTCTCCTGCACTGCATAGAAAAAGAAATATCCACGCAGCAGAACAGTAGGCAAAGGTTACCGTTGTCAAAGAAAGCAGGATTTGTCACCTTTAGCCATGTGGTGATGAAGGGGTGAAATAATAAACAAAGCCTTGTTAACAGGTAAATGATCTTTGAAAGACCTGTGAAGTACTCGCGTGCGGCTGCGTTAAGCTCAAAAAATGTCTGTGTGTGTGTGCCCGGGAAGCTGTCTTTGCCCGGGTGCCCACAACCACACAGACAGCCCTTTGAGCCCAATGCTGTTACGCGCCGCCTTCAAGTCCTCACTGCGAGGGCCAAGGCTCCTGTTTGGGTGGGCCAGGCTCATGTTTGGGTGGACACAACACAAGTCACCTGACCCTGCTATCAGAATAGATAGACTTGGACCTCATGTATGTCTGTAGTCACCACAACTTTGCGTACTACACAGGCAATTGTTTGCATCCTAATGTTCCACCATGGATCCCTGTTCCCTTATTAATTATGTTCCCCACATGTACTCATCCTGATGTACAGTGCAACACAAGTCCTCTTAAAATAATGTGAGGAAAGATAAACAAACATGAAAAAAAAGTGTGCACAGGTATGGAGTGCCTCATGGAAGTAACCCCATGGGAGTCCGCTGGCTGGTTCTCACCAGTGGGCTTTGGTTCTCATCATTAGCACTACCATACCAAACAAAAAAGTGTATAAACACAAAATGTATAAACAGAGTGTGCAGGTGTAGTGAACAAACAGTGAACCAGTCAGAGAATTGTTATTTACTGGTCATATAAGCGCTAGGACGTGTCTCCCTATTGCTTAACTCCTGACCCAAAATAAAGTGAGACCTGAAACTTTAGGACCACATTATTTGTAATAAAAACGAGCTAAACCTACACTGGCTATTGTCCTTTATTCTGTGCCGTGGGCTTGCTCACCTTAAAAGACACTCAGTTGCCTTCTATCTGCATAGAGGACCTGGCCCACCCGCTAGAACCGGGCCTGCTGGCCTGACAGATCCTGACTGTGTCTAGAGCGTGGCGGACCCCCTGCAGGGGGGCCCACTCAAGTATCTACGGCACTGGCCTTAGGACTCGAAAAGTTACGAGTGAAGAGTTTCCATACTTGGGGCGAAATCTTCGCATTGAGCACTGCAGTGAGGAGATTCCGCCCCGAAAGCGGAGATTGCATCAGAAGTGTAGAGACTTGGCACGGGCGAATTTACAAGTCGAAAGTCTCATTGTGAAACGGGCACTCAATGTCTTGAGCTGCTCTGATGTGCCCAGAAGCTCTTCACAAACTGGACCTGCGTATCTTAGGACCATAATCCATTTGTACAAACCTCCCCACCATGTCAGATCAGAATCCAAACATCTTTGATGAGCATTCCTACCATCAAGTTTGTCCTGCTGGGAGGCAGATCAGACTGCTACCTCACAGTCAAACTATGGAATTCACTCTCTCCACCCCTGAGATCTCAACATGATCATACTTCAAAAAAAATCTTGAAACTTGGCTTTTCGTTTATCAATTACATGTGTGTGTTTCCTCTCCAGTGGCATTTCTCCTAGCTCTTAGATGCCTTCATGTAGCTGTGTGCTTCACATGCCATATTCATTCCTTCTCGTGTGACTAGTGCATTGCCGGGATGTGGGAGCTGTGGTTCTGTAGCTCACCATAACTGATACATTTCAGTTGTTCAACTCTGGATTATATTTATATCACCTCTTCTGTTTCTTAAGGCATGACCTATCTTTAGCAGGGCTTTTTTCCCCTGAATGTGTTTGGTTGTGTTGTGATACACATGGGACCCCATGGCATTATCCACTAAGCACAGTATGATGGGCATGACATTCTGCTGTGGACTGTGCCCATTTCACTTCCCTTCTGAGTCCTCAAGGGACAGCCTTCACCATACTCAGCAGGACCCAGCGGCAGGATGGGTCCTCTAACTACGTCTTGCATGCAGAACCATAATTTACACAGCGCCCACTACACACAACCTTTGGTTGAACCCTGCAGACACTGTTCCTCTGCGACCAGTCCCTGTGCCCTTCCAACCTTCAGTGCACAGCCAAACCGCGTGGGCCTTGGGGACAAGACCTGGCTTTTGGCATAGCCCTGGATCCACTCTCCTGCCCCACAGCCTGTGGAGCTGCAAGGGACAGTTTATGAACATCTTTCATGAATTAAACAGACCCTAATTAGCAAAGACTTTTGATGATGGAAGCTCTGTTTGCAAACCTGTAGTCGTATTTATGGAGGGCATAGTGCCCCAGTGGTGTACAAATCCCCACCCAATGGACTCGGTGAACCGTTTTTGTGTGCAGTAGGAAACAAAACCTATACAACGTGGATTTTATTTAAATATGGTGGTAAGAAAGTTTTTTTCTTTGTGATGAAAATGTTTTTTTTACTGGTCATGCAAATTCATGATTACACGAAAAACAATGTTCTCAAAGCAATGGCTACCCCAGGCGCGGTTCTCAAAGCACCAGTCATTTCAAGAAGGCAGACAGAATGTGGAAGAATCACAAAAAGATTTCATCAGTTTTAATGTCCTATGTTTTGAATCCTAATTTGGCTCATAGTGAGACACCTATTTAATACAGTTGAAACGTAGTGCACTTTATGGAATGGAGTGCGTCAAGGGGCCACATAATGTGAGCACAAGCAAAGCCCAAAACTGAAACAAGTTGTGATTTGGGCTCCCAGTCTTATGGTATTTATGTTTTTTGCCATTTCCGTCTGTATTTATCTATATTTATTTTTTGCTAAATTAACTGTGTTTATTGGTATTTATTTGAAGTTCTGTAAAAAAGTGAAGCTGAAACTAGTAGATTTCCACTTTTTTAACCAATAAATGTACTCCCATACTTGAATGCCTGACACGTTTCAACGATATGAATGCACACAGCTGATGAATCAATACACTGTTGTGATAGCCTGCATGTTTGAGCATCAGTCTTGTGTACATCTACAACTGTTCAAGCCTCATTGGGAAGCTTTTTCTCTTGTAACTCCCTTATCAATCAATCTGCGCAGCCTTTAGCTGTCACGGACAACACTCAGAATCACAAAAAAAAACAATTTAAATTATGTTTTATCCATATTTAAAAGACTGATCAAAATAGATACTTGTATTTATCTGCAAATATCAGTAAAAACGGAAACTGGGATCCTTAGCGGTAATATACCATTGATGCACAGTATAAAATGGGTGCAACTTTTATTATAAGCAGTTTCTGCTAGGTCAAAACTGCTTTACACACATTGTTTTACTCTCGGAGGTAGAAAATGAATGTGTTGTGCTGAATGTTTCTTTGTTAAGAAATGTACTTTAAAGCATAGGCGTCCCTTTCCTATCAATGTGTATGGATATGCCAAAATAGCTAGATAATAATGCCACAGAATGTGCCACAATTGCAATGAGCATATATTCTCATAGACACTGCACAGAGATAAAACGCCAGGGTACCACTGTCAGCAACAAGCTTTCCTCACAAATAAATATATAGACACGAGAGTGGTGTATGCACAGACCAGATGTCCTTCCTTGTAAAAGCTGCATTGAGACAGAAGACTGCAGGCTATCGGCAAGTAGATGTCCTCACAGAAAGTAACTAGAGAAGAAAGACTGCATGTGCACCGGGTAGAATTCCTCATTGAGACTGAATGGGTTTTACACTGTCACAGATTGCCGCTAGACGCCTTCACACAGATTATGCAGTGTTGGAATTATACATTGGCAAGTTTCTTTAATTAGAACCTGTGTAATATAACAATTGTTCTGTAGTTCCCTATAGCTTGTAAACGGCATTGTGAGAATAGTTTCTTATACATAATAATTTACCAGTTTAACGTATGCCGTTGAACAGTTTCTAATCAATTACTAGATTAATTAGAAAGTAATCTAATTACATTCATTCAAACCTTTCATTGCACAAATTAATGTTATGATACACTTCATTATTGGTTTTGTCACTTTCATTATAAATTGATTATATCAATTAAAGTATTTTTCATAAAACAGCTTAATTTAATAGGCTAGCGGCCTGAATCACGTTATAATTTTGGTTTATAGGATGTGGGTATAAGAAAACACCCACAATGTCCTTTGCGTGTTTATGTTTGAATGTGCATTTATATTTTTGCCAGGTCTGATAAATAAATGTGGCCCAATAAATAGGGGAGAGGATGTTTCCTAAGGGCTAGGGCGGTAGACCTTGAAACTGGGGAACCGAGTTGAGTCTTGGCTATGACGCTCAACAGCCTATAATTCTGGGAAAATCACTTTACCTCCTCGTGCCTAACAAAAAAATTAATGTGTCTGTCTGTAATGCAATTGGTGCTCATGTAAAGCGCTCTGATACCTAGTTTGCGCTGTTTAAAACTCCCCCAAAAAGACCTGTTAATAGGAGCAAGTAGCAGACAAAGTCATTCTTTACTGCAAAGGTCAAACCCCATGTTTTTCCACTGTAGAGCTGGGTGTTCTGAGCCTCGGTCATACCCTCGTTCATCATGGCTTCAATGTGTGGGCCTATGCATTGGCATTACATGTACAACTGTTTTGTATTGGATTTATGCATGTGTGCATTTGTAGAATGTCACACATTCTACAAATGATGGTGAGTAATTAAAGAAGAGCAAGCTGTACTTTTGAATTTGGAGTCCTAGAGTATAACCCCAGTATCAACGAAGGCCTGGCAGTTACATAATATATGAAGTTTTTTTTACACATTAATATAATGTAACATCATTTGTTGCAAAGCCTGTGACCCTCACTACATGATATTAGTTATTTCCTGTATGGACCGGCAATATTTAGGCATTGTTTGCAAAAACGCACACTGAAAAGTACTCACTGTGATATGTACTACTCTACGACTCACTTAACATCCAAGAGTATCATATACAAGGGAACCCTAGGATGTGACAGGGACCATGGGTATGGTTATATGTAGAGGAACATAAGGTCCCTTCCGGAGAAATATTTCTAACAATACATATAGAAAATAAATAATGTCCATGGCAGCATAGAATAGGATCATATACTCAGTAATTTAATCTATATTCTGAAAAAAACACAAAGCTGTGACGGCTTGAGAGGAAGACAGGAAAACTGAACAAAATATATAACCAGAAAACTCAGACATTAACAGCGTGATTCCATAAGTATTGAATTAACACCACGTATTTTCCATGCTATTTATATCACAATAAAACACATTTGAAATAGTCATTGTACATTTTGGTCGACGACGTTTCAATCCCTCATTGAAATATGGGGACCTTCATCAGGACTTAAAATATATGCCAGAGAGAAGAAATGCCTGTCACAAAAAGAGAATACAAGAATAAGAAAAGTAAAGAAAAATAATACAAGAGAAAGAAAGTAAGAAAGGATGTGCATCTAATAACCGTGAGAATCAAAATGCTGTCATAGTAACATGAGTCATGCTCAAAAGTGAAACCTCTGTGCATAATCTGGCAGTATTACATAGTGCAATGTTTGCAATAATAAGGTGCTAACCTATGCAGTGGGGAACCAGATTAGTATTTGCTTGTAGAGTAATGCCATAAGTGCGTCAGGGGTCAACATTGCAGCCTGAAAAAACAGATGGAACTAGGCAAGACGACCATGTAAGGCCTCTAGTGATAACAATATTGGGCATAACAGAGCATCCTTACCAGTTCAATAATGTAGAATCACATCATGAGGATTTGCGAACCAAGGTGGTTGGTCTTGTATAATATGGGCGTCTAGGAAAAAATTGGAGGACTAAAATGATGAAGATACCAGTGCAAAATTAAAAAAAACAAGAAAGTGCGATAATTGCGGTTACCTGCTAGAATAGTGATACAGCACCAACCGGTGCTTGTGCCGAGTATATCCCGCAGTGTGAGATGCTGTGACCCGTAGTGCGGGTCAATTTCCTCCAGGTCCGAAAGATGCGGATTCGCGGGTCAGGGGCAGCAGCAAAGTGATGCTCTTGCAGCGAAGTGAGGGCTCACAGTTGGGAATCAGCAGCGGTGTGCAGTTCTTGGTAGTAACAAGTTATTTCTGTCAAGCATCTTGCACTCCGATAATTAGCAGACCAGAATTGGGCCTGCTCATGAAATAAAAAAGAACCATGGTCCCAGATGGGAAAGATGGTGGCCATCTTGGAGAGGGTAACCATGTTAAAGAGAGGAAATGAGAATAAAGATTAGAGGAGGCGAGGAATAAAACAAGGAGGGGGATTGCGAACAGAATAGAAGGAAAGACACAGAGGGACAGATCCAACAAATGTAGCACGTTGTAGCAGCACATAGGATAACATGTATCCAATAAATTGGATTTCGACAATAAAAACAATATATTCAACCATGTATGTTACATATAATTACATCTCTTCTTGTACTTTACATGTGTATGAATATTCAAATCTGAGAGAATCAACTCTGCGTGTTGTATGGAACCGCTGATAATAAAGAAGACTTAGGGACCTATTATGATGGCAGGCGGACCGACTGCCAGAGGTGCGGCGGTCCTGCCAGATGCATTAGGATGCGCCCGCCACACTGGCGGGCGCATTCCTGCCTTCAGCATTGCGGCGGGCGGTGCAGTAAACAGCACCCACCGCAATGCGGAAAGCTCATGTTGTGCATTGCCATGCACAGCGTGACAGGCATCGTGCGATGCCTGGCACCTTGTGCATGGCAACCATAGGTACCCCCCCCAGTGCAGCCACCTACCCCCCACCCCCACAGGGGCCCGCAAAGGTCTCTCACTGTGATTTCCCGCATGCCGTTCCATGGCCGAGTCTCCACCATGGAATGGCATTCTACCGCAGGCATCGTAACATGGATAGCGGTGCCTGCAAGCCACCGCCACCATATTGCGTGCCTTTTCTGCCCGGCCGGCAATCCGACCGGCGGTAAAGCAACGGACATTCTTTCCGTCCGCCGCAGTGCCTCTCGCCATACTAATATGGCGGGGGTGAAACAGGGACATCTGGTGGGCGGATCGCCACCGCCTGCCCAGCGGTCGTGATCTGCCCGCAATCCTAATAGGCCCCTAAATGTTGAAAGGCACAAGTCTCAGGACAACTGGATAAGTAAAAAGGAAACTTCAAAAAACAGCGGAAAGTCAAATTGATAAGAAGAGGAATGGGCTAATTATAACAGATTTGTCCAGTCCTCTGACCTGAATATTTATTAAATTACTGAAAATATGATCCTATTCTAGTGTATCACTTAACAGCCAAAGCAATGTGACCAATCACAATGCATGTGACATGTATCTACTAGGCAGCGGTACCACTTACCGTTACTAGACATCTTCTTAAAAATGTTATATAAAAGACAAAGGAGGCTATTGCGTAGAGTTACTGCATCTCATCACAGTTCTTTTATCTATTTGAAAAAGCTTCAGTGGCGGCTCCTCCACGAAGGCGGAGAAGCGTCGTATCACTGCTCGCAAAGCACAAAAAAATAAAAATAAAATTATAATAACCTCGTTATTATCATTTCATTTTTCTTTGCTACCGGGCTAAGTTAGGGCGGGGTGGGGCTGGGTTCACATGGGGAGGAGAGGTTTGCACACTCCAAGTGTGCATGACTGCTTGGCCGGCCGTCTCGTGCTGGCCAAACAGTCATTCACACTTTGCATCTCTCCCCACCAGGTTGCACTGCACAGCCTGGAGAGGAACACGTACAGGCTCTTGTCCCTGTCTGAGTGCCAAACCGGCACTCAGACCAATCATAACGCTGCATTGCAGCATTATGATTGGCTATCTGGAGCTTGGTTGCTTCCTTGTTCGGACCTCGTCTAGAAGCGCGGCAACACGAGGTAGAGACTGCGGCTGTTTAAAAGGTAAGTGTTTTTTTATTGCTTTTAAAACCCCACCACCCCGGTTTCCTGCCAGCTGCCACTGAAAAGCTGTACTGTGATAGCATTAATTATATAACTGTAAATACAATAATCATCAGCAGTGACTGCTTAGGTGTAACATTATAATAATAAAGTAGGATGGCACATCCAGGGTAGACAATGGACTAATGGGGTCATACATTGAAATACTTGAAGCTACTGTGCCACTTTTAACAAATATGCTGTACACCGTGTACATATGGCACCAGCATTTCAGCATATAGGACACATCTGAAGGATGAGGCTACTTCCCATTAATAATAATAATAGTGTTCCTAATAATAATAATAGTACTACTGAAGTTACTATCAATATTAATTATAGCTATGAATATAAAATCACTAAGCATTGTAAATAGCAGCTGTTAAAGTTACCCATTTTTATGGTTCACCTTTTTAATACATATGCAATTTAGATCATTTCCTATTAACATTTGCAAGGATTGCTAGTCACTTTCATTCGTACTGTGGCGTTACTTCTCTTTCTCTCTAAAAGTCATGGTTACCAATCACAATCGGTGATGGTGCACCCATGCTTCACTATGTGAAATATATGTGTGGCGTGCATTAATGGTCACTAAGAAGCAAGGAATTGGATGTATAACAATACATACCACACATGCCTTTACTACACACACATTTAAAATGCATCCCTTACCATGCATGCTTTTGCTACAAATGGTAGGCATACTTAAGGTAAGTAAGTAAGTAAAATTCATATAAATTCATTCTGAATTTGATGTTGTTCTTTTTTAGGGCAATCTCTCAAGCCCCCCTTTTTTTAATAATCCTTACTATCCTTTACCTCTGCCAACCCCTAAGCCCTAAAATTACCCGTACCACCCTTTACCACTACCCACCTATAACGCTAAAATGATTCTTACTACCCTTTACCACTACCCACCCCAAACTCTAAAATTACCCTTACCACTCTTTACCCATTCCACCCCTAAATCCTAACATTATCCTTACAACCCTTTGCCACTACCCGCTCCTAAATATTAAATGTATCCTTACCACCATATACCACTCCCACCACTAATTCCTAAAATTACCCTTTATCACTACCCACCCTTAACCTTAAATTTATTCTTATCGCCCTATACCACTACCCACCCCTAAAAACCCTAAAGTTATTTTTACCACTACCTGCCCCTAAACATTAAATTTACCCTTACCAGCTATACCAGCGATACCAATATATATATATATATATATATTTATATATATATATATAAATATATAAATATATATATATGTATATATATATATATATTGATATATATATATATATATATTCTGAGCAAACGCTGTGAAGCTTGGAAGAGCACACATCCACTCTCTGCCATCCAGCATTTCAAAAGTGCAGCCCTCCGTTTTTGCTTCGTGTTTTTGGTTAGATCTGCCAACACGTTTCAGGGCTCAAGGCCCCTTCTTCATGGGCTAAGAAGTCACACATGAGGCCAGCATGCGCAGTAAGTTGCTTTTATTATAAACCATCCTTCTGGCGATGGGCGTGTTTACATCCACTTGCCCTCGTGCATTCTGCGGGATGGAGTTTTTGCATACTGGAAACGTCTTCTTCTTTGAGTAAGTTCACGTGTGTTTTCCCAAATGGTTCTGATTAAAGTTTGTTACTCTAAGTGAGCCACGAATTGTGCAATAATAGGAAGGTTTCATCAGCACATTGAGAGCGGCGCTGCGATGTCAAGTTCTTTCCCGACTGCAGTCTCCTCTCAGCTGTCGGTTAGAGTATCCTTCAGCTGACGGTGGTGCCTCTCCCCACGGTCACGCACCGTGTAATATAGTCTGAGCAAACGCTGTGAAGCTTGGAAGAGCACACATCCACTCTCTGCCATCCAGCATTTCAAAAGTGCAGCCCTCCGTTTTTGCTTCGTGTTTTTGGTTAGATCTGCCAACGCGTTTCAGGGCTCAAGGCCCCTTCTTCATGGGCTAAGAAGTCACACATGAGGCCAGCATGCGCAGTAAGTTGCTTTTATTATAAACCATCCTTCTGGCGATGGGCGTGTTTACATCCACTTGCCCTCGTGCATTCTGGGGGATGGAGTTTTTGCATACTGGAAACGTCTTCTTCTTTGAGTAAGTTCCCCCAGAATGCACGAGGGCAAGTGGATGTAAACACGCCCATCGCCAGAAGGATGGTTTATAATAAAAGCAACTTACTGCGCATGCTGGCCTCATGTGTGACTTCTTAGCCCATGAAGAAGGGGCCTTGAGCCCTGAAACGCGTTGGCAGATCTAACCAAAAACACGAAGCAAAAACGGAGGGCTGCACTTTTGAAATGCTGGATGGCAGAGAGTGGATGTGTGCTCTTCCAAGCTTCACAGCGTTTGCTCAGACTATATTACACGGTGCGTGACCGTGGGGAGAGGCACCACCGTCAGCTGAAGGATACTCTAACCGACAGCTGAGAGGAGACTGCAGTCGGGAAAGAACTTGACATCGCAGCGCCGCTCTCAATGTGCTGATGAAACCTTCCTATTATTGCACAATTCGTGGCTCACTTAGAGTAACAAACTTTAATCAGAACCATTTGGGAAAACACACATGAACTTACTCAAAGAAGAAGACGTTTCCAGTATGCAAAAACTCCATCCCCCAGAATGCACGAGGGCAAGTGGATGTAAACACGCCCATCGCCAGAAGGATGGTTTATAATAAAAGCAACTTACTGCGCATGCTGGCCTCATGTGTGACTTCTTAGCCCATGAAGAAGGGGCCTTGAGCCCTGAAACGCGTTGGCAGATCTAACCAAAAACACGAAGCAAAAACGGAGGGCTGCACTTTTGAAATGCTGGATGGCAGAGAGTGGATGTGTGCTCTTCCAAGCTTCACAGCGTTTGCTCAGACTATATTACACGGTGCGTGACCGTGGGGAGAGGCACCACCGTCAGCTGAAGGATACTCTAACCGACAGCTGAGAGGAGACTGCAGTCGGGAAAGAACTTGACATCGCAGCGCCGCTCTCAATGTGCTGATGAAATCTTCCTATTATTGCACAATTCGTGGCTCACTTAGAGTAACAAACTTTAATCAGAACCATTTGGGAAAACACACATGAACTTACTCAAAGAAGAAGACGTTTCCAGTATGCAAAAACTCCATCCCCCAGAATGCACGAGGGCAAGTGGATGTAAACACGCCCATCGCCAGAAGGATGGTTTATAATAAAAGCAACTTACTGCGCATGCTGGCCTCATGTGTGACTTCTTAGCCCATGAAGAAGGGGCCTTGAGCCCTGAAACGCGTTGGCAGATCTAACCAAAAACACGAAGCAAAAACGGAGGGCTGCACTTTTGAAATGCTGGATGGCAGAGAGTGGATGTGTGCTCTTCCAAGCTTCACAGCGTTTGCTCAGACTATATTACACGGTGCGTGACCGTGGGGAGAGGCACCACCGTCAGCTGAAGGATACTCTAACCGACAGCTGAGAGGAGACTGCAGTCGGGAAAGAACTTGACATCGCAGCGCCGCTCTCAATGTGCTGATGAAACCTTCCTATTATTGCACAATTCGTGGCTCACTTAGAGTAACAAACTTTAATCAGAACCATTTGGGAAAACACACATGAACTTACTCAAAGAAGAAGACGTTTCCAGTATGCAAAAACTCCATCCCCCAGAATGCACGAGGGCAAGTGGATGTAAACACGCCCATCGCCAGAAGGATGGTTTATAATAAAAGCAACTTACTGCGCATGCTGGCCTCATGTGTGACTTCTTAGCCCATGAAGAAGGGGCCTTGAGCCCTGAAACGCGTTGGCAGATCTAACCAAAAACACGAAGCAAAAACGGAGGGCTGCACTTTTGAAATGCTGGATGGCAGAGAGTGGATGTGTGCTCTTCCAAGCTTCACAGCGTTTGCTCAGACTATATTACACGGTGCGTGACCGTGGGGAGAGGCACCACCGTCAGCTGAAGGATACTCTAACCGACAGCTGAGAGGAGACTGCAGTCGGGAAAGAACTTGACATCGCAGCGCCGCTCTCAATGTGCTGATGAAACCTTCCTATTATTGCACAATTCGTGGCTCACTTAGAGTAACAAACTTTAATCAGAACCATTTGGGAAAACACACATGAACTTACTCAAAGAAGAAGACGTTTCCAGTATGCAAAAACTCCATCCCCCAGAATGCACGAGGGCAAGTGGATGTAAACACGCCCATCGCCAGAAGGATGGTTTATAATAAAAGCAACTTACTGCGCATGCTGGCCTCATGTGTGACTTCTTAGCCCATGAAGAAGGGGCCTTGAGCCCTGAAACGCGTTGGCAGATCTAACCAAAAACACGAAGCAAAAACGGAGGGCTGCACTTTTGAAATGCTGGATGGCAGAGAGTGGATGTGTGCTCTTCCAAGCTTCACAGCGTTTGCTCAGACTATATTACACGGTGCGTGACCGTGGGGAGAGGCACCACCGTCAGCTGAAGGATACTCTAACCGACAGCTGAGAGGAGACTGCAGTCGGGAAAGAACTTGACATCGCAGCGCCGCTCTCAATGTGCTGATGAAACCTTCCTATTATTGCACAATTCGTGGCTCACTTAGAGTAACAAACTTTAATCAGAACCATTTGGGAAAACACACATGAACTTACTCAAAGAAGAAGACGTTTCCAGTATGCAAAAACTCCATCCCCCAGAATGCACGAGGGCAAGTGGATGTAAACACGCCCATCGCCAGAAGGATGGTTTATAATAAAAGCAACTTACTGCGCATGCTGGCCTCATGTGTGACTTCTTAGCCCATGAAGAAGGGGCCTTGAGCCCTGAAACGCGTTGGCAGATCTAACCAAAAACACGAAGCAAAAACGGAGGGCTGCACTTTTGAAATGCTGGATGGCAGAGAGTGGATGTGTGCTCTTCCAAGCTTCACAGCGTTTGCTCAGAATATATATATATATATATAGAGGTATATTTGACTAAAAAAAAGAGTGTCTTTTGGCTGCCACATATGTGATGAATAAAGGTCAACACGATCGTAAGTCTGAGTTGTGATCAAGGGCTTTCTAGGCCTGAAACGCGTCATGGCGGTGCGCAGCACACTTATGGAATAGAATTTGGGCAACTTACTTGATTGGGTCCGTTTCGTCTGTCCTGTAAGCTGGATGCTGCGACGAAGTTCCTGCCATATATATATATATATATATATATATATATATATATATATATATATATATATATATATATATATATGTATATATGTATATAAAAACCAAGTCCTCAGCACTGCAAACATTCAGCGACAGAAGACACGGACCCCAGGCTGCAGTCAGGTAGATTTTATTTTCCTCTCAGGCGACGCGTTTCGAGCAACTCGTGCTCTTGATCACACACCAGACACCTGGTCAGCATTTTTTTAAATACATTTTCTCTTTGCAGTGCTCCACCTCCAAACTGAGTCACATGGTGCATGAACATAAATAAAATACTTCACGACACCCACCTTCCTTACCATTGATAAACAGGAGAAAAGGAAAAAAGGAAATATATAACTGCATAAATGCAATAAGCCAAAATGCTCTCATAAGACACTCATTGTCCAATCCATCATATAAGGGTTAAAATATCAACTCCTACAGACCCAATCAGAACAACAACCCCACAATATAAACAAACTCTTTGTACAAATACAAAAATATATATATATATAAAAAAATATATATATGTGATTCCTATATATACACAATTACATAACATATACAATATCTACAAATATGTACAATAGAAAAGTTGTTGACTGTTGGTCTTTATCTATTGGATATAAGAGAACAAAAACTATTTATCATAAATTGGCTTTTTTCACATTTCCCCTATAGTCCATACTCAAACCCTAAGTGATAATACATATATTAGTGATTGAGACACTTAAAAAAACAACAAAGTACAAAAAAATCTTTGTGTTTGGTAATTGACAAAAAATTTGACTTTTTACTTTTTTTAAATATGTATATAGTCGTTTGAAGAGAATTTAACCGTATTTTCAGCTTGTTATCAGTTCATTATCTCGAAAGATATGGTTGAATCATTACTTCCCCATATGTACAACTTCTTGCCTTAATTTTTCTTATATTGGATATAGTGATCTTGAATCCATACCGGCCCTTGAAGAACAAAGAAAATAAAAAATCCTCATCAGGATTTATTTTATATTTTCTATATACGTCACTATGTACATACTGCGCACAATTCATAAAAGATGATGCAAATCTTCAGTTGTATTAAGCCCATTGGGATATTTACTATCCAGCTCCACTATGTACTCTGTCTCCCTTCTTCTTAGAAGTCCCTCTCTATCACCTCCACGGTTGAGAGGGGCCACTACATCTATAACGAAATAAGTCAACTGTGACAGATCATTATTATGTGTTGATTTGAAGTGGCGTGCCACGGGGTATGTATTGTCGTTGTTCACTATTGCACGCAAGTGTTGCAAAATCCTGACATGCACCTGTAGCTTAGTGCTGCCCACATATCGCAGACCACAGGTGCAAGTCAGGACGTATATAGCAAACTCGCTGTGACAATTAAAATTGCCCCGAATGGCCTTCCTAATGGGACAGAAAGGAGTGCTGTAGTGAGTGGTGTTAACTCCAAATTTGCACGCCCTACACGTGGAGCATTTAAAAAATCCTTTATATTTGAGCCAGGTGCTGCCACCACCTGATTCTGGGCTAGTTTTCACTAGGCTGTTGTGCATACTGTGTGATTTTTTATAGGTTATCATAGGAGTACCTTGTAGTATCTCACCATAAAAACCATCTGTCATCAAAATAGGCCAATGTTTTCTGACAATGGACCTTATTTGTTTTTCATGCTTGCTGTAGGTTAGAATCAAGCGAGGAGTATTATTTTCTGGAGTGGGTTCTCGTGCATCAGATCTTAATAAAGATTCTCTAGATTTTTCACGACTTTTCTTTAGGGCACTATTTAAAACCTTATCACTGTACCCTCTGACTTTGAGTCTATTAATTGTATTCCTAGCTTCTTGTTCAAATATTTCAGGGGTACTACTGATTCGCTTGACCCGCACTAATTCTCCATATGGGACATTATTAATCACATGCTTTGGATGATTACTACTGGCATGTAATATGCTGTTCCCAGCTGTTGGTTTACGGAAAAGAGAGGTAGATACAGTATTGTTTTCAATCATTAGATGAACATCTAAAAAATCTGCTTGTACCTTACTGATATTAGAGGTGATGTGGTAAATAAATAAATAATACCTCTATTTTTGAATGGATAAATTAATAACAGATAGCTCAATAAATAAGAGTCAAGATTCGAGGTAGTAGGAGTTTGCAGGTTTATTACAACATAAAGGACAGGAACAGGACAACCTGCACAGGAATAGGATGGCAGCGCTGCCGGGGGCAGGATCGGAATCGGCATAACATTTAATAACAGTGCACGATCATATATACTAAAACAGTTGCATTACAATACATACGATAGGCGGAGCAGTGGGTGGAGAAAAGGGTGTGACGCGTAGCAGTCGCGAAAGATAAGGGTGAAAGTAGGTGTAACAGGGCGTATACATAGACATGTGATGCAAACGTAACAGAATATGTCATGAATGGGGCGGAAACATGGAGGGGGCTACCTAAGGAGACGGGACCTCTAACCTGATGGTGCGCGCAAACTGGCAATGACGTATTACTAGGAGAAGCTGGGGGCTACGAACTCTGTGCTAGGAGCAGAGACTGAAGTCTGGAGAGTCAGGGCGACATGTACCTAAACAGTATCTAGTATCTGATGTTTAGAGAACATGTTGATAGAATCCAAAAGTTATCGGGGTAAAGGCTAACAGACTCTAAGACTGGAGCATGCATTATTCTACATGTTGCGTGATGAAGAATATTAAATGACCATTAATACAGTATTTCTCTTACATGGAGACGTAAAGGCTAGACAATGACGGAAACTATTGATGCAGTTCAGTAGCTTTAGGAATGCAGAGAAGGAGGGCTGGACTGATAACTAGAATCATAACATACTCTTGGCAGACTCAGAGGCAGAGCCAGGCTGAACCGGGCACTGCAAGGCAGGAAATAAGTGAAGGGTCAGGGATACAGGTGGGGGCTGTATCGCTCCTCAGCGAGGCTCAGGAGACAGGAGCTGAATCTGGTGTCCAGGCCCTTTTGAGGCCTAGAAACGGGGATTTTACAATGAAATAACGTGCACACTGAAAAACGTGGCAACGTAACTTTACATAGGCCTGATATTCGTAGTATTCACGAGAACTGGAAATTGACATACTAGAGATGGACACAACTGTAATTGCGTCATTAATCGAACATGGGGAATACATATGCATATTAATCATGCACAGATAACATATGATGGAGGACGCGTAGGGACACAGAACATGGCAAAATTTACTTTTCCACATTCCCTCCTTGTCACTACGTTTCCATCAGGAAACATCAATATTCATGATACCATCTATCATTTCATACAGTATCATTTGCTCGTCTCGAATTTTCTTGGAACGGGTTTTAGAACGGGGCTTGGGACTAGGAATACAAGAGGTAGCACAAATGCCGCAAATCGCAGGGCCACATTGTATACAGAGGCAGCAGCTGAATATGATCGCTACTGCAATACCTAGAAAGGACAATACTTTCCATCCCCAGGCAGAAATTATATTCCAGAACCAAGCGGACCATGTCCAGGTGCCTGGATCTTGGTGTAACAGATGGGCAATTTTATGGAGTCTGGTTATAGCTGAATAAACAGACGGCGCGTTATTTGGAATGAAAATGCAGCAACTAGATCCGATGACTCTACAGGCCCCGCCCCTATCGGCCAGTATGACGTCAAGGACGAGACGATTTTGCAAAACGACAAATCTCATAGCAGATTGCTCTTCAGTTAAGTTACCTAGAGCAGAGGCAGTCTCATTAACTACTGCTTCAAGGGTTCTTGTTAACCTACGGATTAGCTTACTATTCTGGATAGGTCCTATAAAGAAGAAGAAACCTCTATTGAAATCTGTATACTGTTCTAGAGCAGTTTCAGTATAATTGACAATTGGGGACTCGATCTCCCTTCTATGTCTAATGTGTACTAGATGTGTATTTCTATGATAATCAGATGGGGCTAGGAAAACTGGTGGCAGTAGGAAGGCAATGTAACAGGTTCCCTCCCAATCGAGGGGCAGACGAACATATGCGGTTTGGCCACAAATAAAATAAGAATGACGTGAAGCTTTGAAAATAGATTTCCCACTGTCACTATACTTGACAATAGTAGTACAATCGCTATGTCCTACATGTACGGAACCATTATTTCGGACACATAATTCGCCTTTGACTGGTAGTACTGAAATAGCAGGTAAGTCTGGAGTGGAATCAGACTGAACATTCAAGACCATAAAATTCGAAGAATAATTACCTAAATTGTAAACTTCGTTTTCTAGATCTAACCCTGTTCTGTGGGGAAGACCTTGCTTGTCTGGGAAACATGTACTGTTAAGAAAAGACATATCTGTTGAGGATGACGTTAACGTGGACCACGCTCGACACGAACCATTATGTGAAAATGGATAAGGAAAGAGTGGCAGAACTCCCTTCGGTGTCTGGAAAGGGGGGAGTCGACCACACACCCAACAATTAGTGGCATTGCTGGTCTGGTGTGAATAATGTAACATGCGGATAAAGGAATTGTTACGCATAGCGAGGCGGTAAGAGAGTTCATGAGGCGGCAGATCACTAAACGTGTGCTCTACTGTAGCATTAGAGGACTTATTTACATGAGAAACTGGAAAATACAGATAAAACGCATAACTGGTGCAGGAAATCATAATACTGAGAAATAATATGAAACATAGAAAAACGATACATCGGATTGAGTTTTGACTAACTCTCTCACTATGGGGGTCTATTTTATACATGTCAGAAACCGGTCTAACCGTTTCACCTAGGGGAGGACTTAGACAATCAAACTGGCTGACTTATTTTACTAGACCTTAATTTGAGCTTATACTCCTGTTGCGGAGTTGTCTCTAACTGGGAGGGTGCAGTAACATTGTCTTTTGCGGGACAGTCCTTAAGAATGGTACTTTGGCAGTCCTTTAAATCCTGGGAAATGTTCTTTGAGACTGGCTTCAATCCATAAAACTTCTTGATGTGCGAAAGATGCACCCAGCCTTTGCGTCCCTCCAACTTCACGGCTGTACGGGTGGCGAGGAGGACCTGTCGGGGCTCCTTCCAGCGAGGCTCCAGCGGACTTGAGCGATCGAAATTTCGCACTAGGACCATGGATCCGGGTATGATTTCATGCGGTGCCACCTCGGTATTGTCTGGAAATGCGGCGGCGACCTGTGAACGACAAGAGTTGAGGGCAGACATCAAGGAAGCTAGGTAATCTGTCAGCATATTACTTGAAACATCGGTAATACTTCGAGGTCTAGGTGTACCCCACATGTTAGGGGGGCGGCCGAAAACGACCTCATACGGGGACAGACCTGATCTGGAATGTGCGACCATGCGCATATAGAACAAAGCAACTGGTAGAGCTATTAGCCAGTCCACACCTTTCTCTTGACATACTTTTGCAATGCGGATTTTCAGGGTCTGGTTATGTCTCTCTACGAGACCGGCTGCTTCAGGATGGCGTACACAATGGAACTTCCACTGGTACCCTAACAACAGGGAAACATGCTTCATGAGTTCAGATGAGAACGGCTGGCCGTTGTCAGAATACACGACTCTAGGGAGTCCATAACGGGGGAAGAACTCACGAACCAACTGCTTGGCAGTGGTCGCGGCTGTGTAATCTGGAACTGGATATGCTTCTGTCCACCTGGACAAAGCGCATACAACTACGAGGACATACTTGAAACCTCGACATCGCTCCATCTGAATGTAATCCATCTGGAGGACTTCAAAAGGGTGGTCAGGGGGCTGGAATCCACCTTGTTCCACCGGGACACTTTTACCTGGATTAAACTGACAACATATCATACAGGTACGGACTTTCTGCTTGGCTGCAGCTCGTAAATGCTTGTTGAACCAAATGTTCTGGATACTGTCTAACATAGCTTTCTCTCCTAGATGTGCTGGACTATGTGCGGTATTGATAATGACTTGAACCATAGAGTCGGGGAGAAACCATGTGGCTCTACCCTTCGTTACCCATCCCTGATCTGTCTGGACCCCTCCTTGTTCGGACCATTTCTTGATTTCATCGGGAGTAGCGTGTAACTGGATATCTATGACATCTTGAGTAGGGTCCTTAACTGTCATACAGGTAGTCAGATCTGGAGTGTATGTCTGTGTCGGATTAACTGAAATGTCTGGAGTCTGAGCTGTAAGCTTGGCTGTGCGATCTGCTAGATCATTACCTTGGGAAATAGTGTCAGTAACTTTCGTATGTGCTTTGCACTTCATGATAGCAATGGATGTCGGTAAGTGTATTGCATCTAACAGAGCTTGAATAAGGAGACCATGCTGAATCTTGGTTCCATGAGAAGTCATGAAACCTCTCTCCTGCCAGAGCACTCCAAAGTCGTGTACGACTCCAAATGCATAACGTGAATCTGTGTAAACATTAACTTTCCGGTTCTTAGCGTGTATGCAGGCTTGAGTCAGAGCAACTAGCTCTGCTGCTTGAGCAGACAGGGTGTCAATACGGTGTGTTTCAATAACTTCAGTGTCAGTAGTCACTGCATACGCAGCTACTAGTTCTCCTGTACTAGTTCTCATGCATGAACCATCCACATAAAGTGTCAGGTCGGGATCTGGTAATGGAATATCTGTCAGATCTTGTCTTGGCTTGGTCATGATGTTAACTACTTCCACACAATCATGTGTGGCAGAATTCGAAGTAACTGACGGTAACAGTGTAGCAGGATTTAAAACGTTGCAGCGTCTGATTTCTATGTGTGGCTGAAACAGTGTCAATTCATAACCTGTTAAACGTGCAATTGTCAAGTGCTGAGTTTGTGTTCGGTTTAAAAGAACTTCCACGGAGTGTGGAACTTGTACTGTCAGGGAGTGTCCTAAGACTATGGAATCACTTTGTCTGATAGCTAGTGCTGTGGCTGCAACTGACTTGAGGCACGCAGGCAGAGCCTGGGCTACAGGATCTAATGTGCTCGAAAAATAAGCACAAGGCTTGTATTGTCCTGCTTGATCTTGCGTGAGAACAGATAATGCTGTACCTTCGCGTTCAGTGACAAAAAGTGTAAAAGGCTTACTGTAGTTCGGTGTAGCTAGAACTGGAGCTTGGCATAGGGCTTTCTTTAACTCATTGAAACTAAGTGTATGTTCAGATGTCCAAGGGAGGACAGTCGATACGGCTGCCTCCTGTGTCGTTAACTGTATCAGTGGCTTGGCTAGAAATGCATACTGGGGAATCCATTGTCTGCAATAAGAAGTAAGGCCGATAAAAGCACGTACCTCCTTCTGGGTCTTGGGCTGAGGAAGACTCGCTATTAACTGGATACGGTCAGGTGTCAACTGCCTACCCCTCTTGGACAGTAAGTGTCCTAAGTAGACCACTTGCTGGACACGGAATTGAAGCTTAGAAGGGGACACCTTGTGCCCCATCTCGGCTAGGAAATACAAGACTGTAAGGGATGCTCGCTCGCAAGCATGTTCAGAACGGGCTGTGATCAGTAGATCATCGACATACTGGAGCAGGGCAGTGTCAGTTGGCATGTGAATGTTGTCTAGTTGTCTCTTGAGTGCTTGACTGTAAATACTAGGACTTTCTGTGAAACCTTGAGGAGCTCGTGTGAACATATAGCTCCTTCCATTTAAACAAAATCCGAAAAGAAACTGGCTGTCTGGATGAATGGGGACACTGAAAAATGCGTTCTTGAGGTCTATGACAGTGAAAAATGTGGCTTCGGAATCAATGGCTGTCAATAGGGAAGAAATATCTGGGACAACTGGGTACTGGGGAATAATACATTTATTAAGTTCTCGGAGATCAATCACTAATCGATATACTGGAGGTGCATTCGGATCAGTACGTTTCATGACAGGAATGATCGGAGAATTACATACATTGGAGTCAGTTTCTACAACTACTCCTTGAGCCATGAGCTCGTCAATAATTTTGGATAAGGCTGTTACAGCCTCAGGTGGCAATCTGTACTGTCTGATTCGTGGCAGAACTACACCTGGCTTGAGAGTCACACGATGGGGTGTGATTTGCATAAAACCAACATCAGTTGGACCTTGCGCCCATAGATGCTGCGGGACATTAGACAATCTTGGATCAAAATCTCGTAACACATAGTGACCCTTAAAGTCACGTAGGAACAATCGTATTCCCTCTGGGGAACAGCATATAACTGCACCTAATTCTTTCAGTGTCTTAATGCCTAATAGATTTTCTGGACATGACTTAGTAAGTAACAGATCAGTAGTGCGGGACAATGGACCTACTTCTAGAGTAACTGGCTTTGATATTTCATTTACGATAGGCTTTCCTGAAAATCCAAGGGAAACATTTCTAGAGCCTGAGAGCGGAGCCCCTGGAACTTCGGCGTGACTTATAGTGGTCCTACTTGCCCCTGTATCAATCAGAAACTTTCTGTCTTTCCCTAGTACTTGACTGTGAACATAGGGACCTTCTTGATCTACAGGTATCTCGATGAGAGGCAAGCCTACCTCCCTCTCTAGGCTGTTTCATGAATATGGCTGATACTCTGGATACTCGGACTGTGCATACTGATACATCTGCTGTGTAACATGCTGTGTTGCAGCGATGGGCTGCGGTACAGTAACTGTCTGTGGTGCATTCTGTGGCTGAGAAGTCTGTGAAACTTGTTCTTGTCTAGGCGGACGTGGTCTTTCTTTAGTCTTACCGGTAGCTATGTTGTGTTTCAGAACTGCACACTCGTTTATAAAATGACCTGGCTGTTTACAATAATTGCAGTTCCCTTTAACGGGAGCTGCAGGATGACTGGCTTGATTCGGACCCCTCTTCTGACTATCTTGTGGAACAGATTGTGCAACTAGTACTTTCATTTTCGTGTCTTTCATACGTTTCCTTTCATGTTCTTGCTCTTCTCTGATTCTATTCTGGTGATATTGAAGCATCTGTAACATCTGGGACGGGGTATTAGCTTGCCAGGTACTTTCAACTTTCAAAACTCGATTCTTAACTTGTGGACTTGAATTCTCGACTAATTTAGTAACAAAAAGATGAGGGTATGACTCACTACTTGTCTTGAGGCCACTGTTTATAATAAAACATTTTTCAAATCTAGAGTAAAAATCGCTAGTGTCTTCGTCTTGTTTCTGTTTACAGGCTGAGATTGCATCCCAGTCTTCCTTTTTAGTTGCTAATAGTCTGGGCAAAACTTGTATTAATAGTTCAGGTAATTCTTTACATTTATCTCCAAGACCGGTACCTGGTACTCGTATCTTATCTTCAGCTTCTAGAACTGCCCAATCGATCTTTTTCTCACCTACCTCCCATTCTTTTTCTTTGAGTTTCTCATATACCCCTGCGGGCAACAGGACCTTTAACATTTTAATAATATCTGGATACGTGTATTCTCCCATACGGAGCATGTCTTTTAATTCTCGGTGGAACCCTGCTGGATCTTTATCATGACAGGGAATTAATTTTTTCATCTCTAAGAGTTCCATCTTTGTGATAGGGGTGTAAACAAACACTCGTTGCATCTCACCACCCTCTGTCTTAACTGGATGCACTTCTCGTAACGGATTCTGTCTGTCTATGTAAAAGGGTTTACTTTCTGGGGGTGAGACATGAACAAAATGCGGGTTCAAAAACATACTATATTTGTGGCGCTGTTCTAGAATGACACTAATTAAATCGGTACCTAAACCTTTCCATTTATACTGGAGTAACTCGTTCAGGACATCGTGTAACGGACCTGGATCAGAATGTTGACCCTCATACAATGTAATGAGGTGCTGGATCATATACATACCCGCCAGTCGTTGCTCGGCTGGGGGCATTTTCAGAAACATTTGTGCCACTATTTCGTCTGGAAAAGTGGTAGAATCAGTAATCCATCGGACTGCTGATCGGACTAGTTCTTGTTCATGCATGGTACTTAACTCGCTATAACCGATTCGTGATTTCAGAATGTGATCGGTAGCTTGAAATACTTGTTCTAGAGAACCTTGTTCTGGTGCTGGATGGTGAAAAACTGGCTTGTGTTCTAGACGTAAATGGCGATCTGGGAATCTAGATTTTCCTACATACGCTATTCTGTCGGGATTCTCGTCCTCTACCTCTTCTGTAGAAGAGTCATTTTCTTTCTCGCTTACTTGTGCTGCTTTACGTTGATCGTGTAACCTTATTATTTCTTTACGAATTTTCTTGTACATACTCTCTATACTACCGATAGTCTTATGCTTACCCTCGGCTATATTATCACTCCACTTTGTCAGGACTTTCATTTCGGCTCGATCTTTGGTCGGATAATCTTGTTCTCGTATTAAACAATTAATCAGAAACTTTAATAGCATGAGCTGGACTTCAACTTTTCTTTGGCACATGACGTCACTAATACTTTCTGGATCATTCCCTGTACGGATGAAACGATATATTCTGTCTAGATCCTCTTTCATATCTGGTAGGGTGACTAGATACTCGGTCACCTTTCTCACGCGTAATGAATATAATACCATATTATCCTCGCCTGGGACTGGATCATAGCCACATTCGTTAAGGGCTTTTCTTATCTCTGCAACAGACTGATATCTGGGCGTACGCTGTGACGCTTGTACATGTAATTCGGCTAACGTTAAACGTTTGTGTGGCGGCGGGGTCTGAGGAGGACCTCCTCCTGCGGCCCCTAAACTAGAGTCGTCTACTGATGCTCTTCGTCCTGGCAGAGTGGGAAATGGAAATGCAGGCTGGACTTGTATGGCGGGCTGGACCGGGGGTACCGTAACAGGTACTCCGGTGTCTGGAGGAGCGGGAAGTGCCTGTTTTACAGGGACTGGCGGAGCGGGATTCGCATATTCTGGGACTGTGTCGTCCAAATAGGACGAGATGAAAATATCAGCTGCGGTCGGTTTGTGACGTAGCTTGGTCGGAACTAATGGTGGCGGAAAATTACTAGATGCCTCCGGGGTCGCTTTTGGCAAGCCCTCGGCAAGAAGAGGATACATACCCTTAATAAGGGCATGCCTCTGTCTGTCTGACTGTTCGGTTTTAACTCGTTCACCTATCTCGATTAATTCTTTTTCTTGTGCTCGTTCTAAGGATTCTCTACTTAGTTCAGACTTTCTGATTTCTTTTTCGGTTCTTTTATGAGATTCTTTGCGCCATAACTCGATGGCATCTTTCTGTGACTGTCTGGCTTTCTTTTTCCATAATGCTTCTTCTACTCGCATGATGCACTCGGCATCCCATGTGCCTGATACGGGCCATCTATACTTTTCCTCTAACTGTTTGGTATACTCTACCCATAAATCTAGATATAATATGGCGCTTATGCCATGCTTCTGATACATAAAATGACCTGGACTGTCCCTAGGCGGGACAGGAACTGCTGCTTCTAGCAGACCTTTTCTAGTTTTTAACTGACGCAGTTTTGAAAAGAGCGGCATGACTGAACTATAATCTGGACACAATACAATACACAATAAACACGATAACTACTTCACACTCATACCACGACATTAAAGTACATGAAGAACATTTAAAATAACAGTTCGAACAGAATACTACCTGGAATACGAAACACAGAATACATGAATTTTCTCGAGAACAGAACTGACTGGAACAGAAACTAGATGCACTGCTGAAACAGTACGAAACTCACCGGTCTCATAAAGAGACACGTCAGGACCCGCATCCACCGAAGTGGACACTTCGTTTGTGGGTCTGTGTACCACCAACCCACAGACCAGAGTCAATTAGATTGACCCTGTCTAGATACTACCCCAGTAATGGTACTCACCGGGCAGTAAGAACGGAAGGCCTCAGACTGGACGGGACTGCTTCGACGCCGGACGGACTAACTTCGGACTTCTGTTACGGGTGGGCCTCCGGATACCTCGGACCTTGGACTCTCGGCTTGGGCTCTGGTCGGGACTCGCCGCGTTCCTCCACCGTCTCGTCTGGATGCTGGACCGCCTCCTCCGTCTCCTCCGTGTGCCTGAGGGATACTTAAAAGCAGAAATATCTGCCGGTGCGCAGAAGAGTTCCGTCACGACTGCAGAGGGTCAGGGGGTCGGCGTGGCTTCACCGACGCGTGGGGAAAGGGCAAGTCCCTATTCGGGCGCCATTATGTGGTAAATAAATAAATAATACCTCTATTTTTGAATGGATAAATTAATAACAGATAGCTCAATAAATAAGAGTCAAGATTCGAGGTAGTAGGAGTTTGCAGGTTTATTACAACATAAAGGACAGGAACAGGACAACCTGCACAGGAATAGGATGGCAGCGCTGCCGGGGGCAGGATCGGAATCGGCATAACATTTAATAACAGTGCACGATCATATATACTAAAACAGTTGCATTACAATACATACGATAGGCGGAGCAGTGGGTGGAGAAAAGGGTGTGACGCGTAGCAGTCGCGAAAGATAAGGGTGAAAGTAGGTGTAACAGGGCGTATACATAGACATGTGATGCAAACGTAACAGAATATGTCATGAATGGGGCGGAAACATGGAGGGGGCTACCTAAGGAGCCGGGACCTCTAACCTGATGGTGCGCGCAAACTGGCAATGACGTATTACTAGGAGAAGCTGGGGGCTACGAACTCTGTGCTAGGAGCAGAGACTGAAGTCTGGAGAGTCAGGGCGACATGTACCTAAACAGTATCTAGTATCTGATGTTTAGAGAACATGTTGATAGAATCCAAAAGTTATCGGGGTAAAGGCTAACAGACTCTAAGACTGGAGCATGCATTATTCTACATGTTGCGTGATGAAGAATATTAAATGACCATTAATACAGTATTTCTCTTACATGGAGACGTAAAGGCTAGACAATGACGGAAACTATTGATGCAGTTCAGTAGCTTTAGGAATGCAGAGAAGGAGGGCTGGACTGATAACTAGAATCATAACATACTCTTGGCAGACTCAGAGGCAGAGCCAGGCTGAACCGGGCACTGCAAGGCAGGAAATAAGTGAAGGGTCAGGGATACAGGTGGGGGCTGTATCGCTCCTCAGCGAGGCTCAGGAGACAGGAGCTGAATCTGGTGTCCAGGCCCTTTTGAGGCCTAGAAACGGGGATTTTACAATGAAATAACGTGCACACTGAAAAACGTGGCAACGTAACTTTACATAGGCCTGATATTCGTAGTATTCACGAGAACTGGAAATTGACATACTAGAGATGGACACAACTGTAATTGCGTCATTAATCGAACATGGGGAATACATATGCATATTAATCATGCACAGATAACATATGATGGAGGACGCGTAGGGACACAGAACATGGCAAAATTTACTTTTCCACAGTGAAGAAAAGATTTTCTTGGTTATCATTGAGTGCATCAATAAAAACCTGTGCACTCGTCTCATCCCCCTCCCATATACAAAAAACATCATCTATAAACCGTTTCCAGTATTGCACATGTTGAAATCCTGGTGTGGCAGTGAGACCGCGCTCCTCCCACCAGCCCACGTGAAGACACGCGTAGCTGGGGGAGAAGCACGATCCCATCGCCACACCCCGCACCTGTCTCCATATATTTTTTGCAAACATGAAATAATTGTTATGCAAACACCAGTGTATTAATTCACATAACATCTTGTTGTGCGCATAGTATTCACATGACCGTAGACCAAGATAATGCTTGATTGCCTCCAAACCTTTTACGTGATCTATAGACGTATACAATGACTCTATATCAAGAGTTATTAGACACCAATTTTCTTGCCATTCAATGGAGGATAATTTCATTAAAAAGTCCCCTGTGTCTTTGATATAACTCGGTAAGTTTTTCACAATGTCTTGTAAAAAGAAATCAATATAACTGGAAATGTTTTCTCCTACACTATTGATAGCCGCAATAATCGGACGGCCGGGTGTTGGAACTCTCTGTTTATGTATTTTTGGAATCAGATACAGTATAGGTATCACTGGGTGCTCTACATTCAAAAAGTCATACTCAATTTGTGAGATCAAATTGTTCCTTTTGAATGACATTAACATCTTTTTCACCTCATCCTTTGCCCTTTTGTATGCCATTCCATTTGATCTATCATAACAAGAGGTGTCATTCAATTGTCTCATGGCCTCAGCAATGTATTCCTCCTCATTCCACAACACAATATTTCCACCTTTATCTGACTTGTTGATCACCACTTCATGATTCTGACTTAGTTTTTTCATTAACATGTTATATTGATTTACTTTGGCATTGTTTTTATAAGTTTGAGTCTGCACTGTGCGGTTTAGTTTTTTAAGATCCTCAATGACACAGTCATGGTAGATGTCTACCGCATCTTTTGGCATTACAGGCAAAAACATGCTTACCGGTTTAAATGGACTGTCACCAGCTCCTTTTTGGCAGATGTCTACATTGTAAAGTTCACATTGTGTTGATGGAACTTCCCCGGTGGTTGGTATCCCCGAACCACCGGAATCCTCCAAATTACACAGGTTCAGAAGCAATCTAGCATCTCGTGCTGCTGGTACTACGGTACTGCCAGTAGTTTTTGTCAATCGTTTGGTGGTTTTGTCTTTATCTTTGGTTGCCGGTTTTGATGCGAAGAATTTCCTCAGCTTTAATTTGCGAATGAACTTAAAAACATCCGCTCTGGTGTTCGTGTAATTAAAGGAACTCTCAGGGCAAAAGTTCAGTCCTAAAGCTAAAAGCTGTTCTTCTGCCGTTGATAGGGTAACACTCGTGAGATTTGTAATAGTACAGTCCTTTAATATTTCTTCTTGTTGTACCATTGCTTCTTTTTCTTTTGTGGCTGCTGCTGAGGCTTTTCGCTTTTTTCGCCTTGCGTGCCGCTTTGCGTTGCATCTCTTGCGTTTTGATTCTTTTTCGTCCTGGGTCGTAAAGTTTGCAGCCGGTCCTCCACTAAAAAATCAATCTCTTCCGCAAGGTTGAGGACTCTACTAGAATTACCACCTTCTGCCCCATGTATATATGTATATGTATGTATGTATGTGTATATATATATATATATATATATATATATATATATATATATATATATATATGGCAGGAACTTCGTCGCAGCATCCAGCTTACAGGACAGACGAAACGGACACCCAATCCAGGAAACCTCGAACTCCCACATACACCGGAGCGCTTCAATACATTGATTTCTTTTTGCAGGATATGGTGAAAGTGTTACCTAGGTTTGTAAAAGATACTAGCGATTCCCTGCAGAAGTTAGAGGGATTAGAATGGAATGACGACATGCTTTTAATTACTCTTGACGTAGAGTCGCTCTACACGAGTATTGCACATAGCAGTGGCTTGCATGCTATTCAACACTTTTTGAATAAACGTCCTGTAGACCTCTACGAACACAATAAGGTAATTATCAGCCTCATCTCAATAACAATTTCTTTCTTTACGGTAAGGATGTGTGGAGACAATTACGGGGTGTGGCTATGGGAGCCTGTTTCTCCCCCAGCTATGCATGTTTACACGTTGGCTGGTGGGAGGAACAGGTCCTCAACACACAACACCATGCATGGGTCAGAGAGAAAATTGTCAAATACTTACACTACATTGACGACATTTTTATTTTGTGGCAGGGAGATGAGGAGGAAGTTTTGTTGTTTGTGGAAGAAATCAATAGAAATTCCCTCAATCTCAATTTCACGGCCAAATTAAGTAAACAAGAAATAGAATTTCTTGACGTGAAATTTTATGTCAAAAATGGCAGACTTGAAACTACTCTCTTTAGAAAGCCCACGGCTGGGAATACCACTCTGCACGCCACCAGCCTCCATCCCAAACACACCATCAAAAGTATTCCGTATGGCGAGATCTTACGTTTAAAACGGATCTGTAGTACGCCAGATGATTTTGATAAATGTATTATGATATGAAAATTAGGCTTAAGGTACGTGGCTATTCTGACATCATTTTAAACAAAGCGTTATTGAAGGCAGAAACACGCCCTAGAGACAGCCTTTTTTCAATGACCTCAGTTAGTGATATGGCGGAAGAGAATAATGTCATGACTATATCATCTGAATGCCCCAGATTGATCACGGCTTTCAGTAACGAAGAGAACAAGATCAGAACAATTGTTAAGAGAAACTGGCTCATTCTATTAACTGACTCCATATTGGGTTTACAGTTACCTGAAAAGCCATTGATCACTTTCCGTAGGGCCAAAAACATGGGGTCTTTGTTAGACAAAAGCAGCCCGGAAACTATACAAAAAAACAGGTGGTTAAAACCGACAGCGGGGTTTTACAAATGCCCTAGCTGTCGAGCGTGTAAATTTGGCAAAAATACTACGCACTACCGAACACCTTTTTGCAGGAAGGACATTCCGATTGTTGGTAGCTTCAGCTGCAAGACAGATTTTGCAGTGTACGTCCTGACATGCACCTGTGGCCTTAATTATATAGGCAGTACCAAGTTACAGGTGCATGTCAGGATCCTCCAGCACCTTAGAGCCATCCTACACAATGATCCCACTTGAATTTGAATTTAAAATTATTTATAAGAGCGCACATACACCAGCGGCTTCTTGGCGCTACCACTAACAGACTACTGAGAGAAGAAAGAAACAGGGGGCCGGGAGGGGTTATTCAAAGGATTTCTTAAATAGATGGGCCTTGAGTTGTTTCCGAAAGTGTGGGTAGACAGTGAGGGATCGAATTCCCAAAGGGAGAGAGTTCCACAGGGACGGGGCCAGGGTGGCGAATTTAGAGCCTCCCCACTTCTTCCTCCGGAACCGTGGAACCGTAAGAAGGGCCTGGGAGGACGAGCGGAGCTCTCTACCCGGAACATACTGGGTAATCTCTGAAGAAATAAAGGCTGGGGCTAAGCCTAGACGAGCGAGAAAGGTGATGGAGGCGATCTTAAATTGGACTCGGGCCTGTACGGGCAGCCAGTGTAGAGACTTCAGGAGGGGGGTGGAGTGATGAAATTTCGGGAGATTAAAGACCAGGCGGGCCGCCTGGTTCTGGATGAGTTGGAGACGCCGTAAACTATATGCAGGGATACCCGCATATAGGGCGTTCCCGTAGTCCAGGCGGGACACCACCATGGCCAAAATGATAAGCTTGAGGGCAGAAAATGAGAAAAAACGGGACACCCTGCGTATAGTACGCAGTGCAAGAAAAGAGGCAGAAACCACAGAACTAACCTGGGAGTGAAGGGACAGTTGAGAATTAATTTTAATGCCAAGGGTTTTAACTGAGGTAGCAGGAGTGGGAGAGGGACCAAGAGAAGGGGGCCAAAACAAAGGGGTCCAGGGGCTGGATGAACCACCTGTCAACACCAACTCGGTCTTATCGGGGTTGAGTTTAAGGTGGTTGTGGTTCATCCAGTCCCTGATGTGAAGCATGATAGATTGAAAGTTAAGAGCAGAGGAGGAAGAAGAAGACAGGTCAAAAACAAGCTGGAGGTCGTCCGCGTAATTAAACACGGCGACCTCCATTTGTTGCAGAGAAAAAATAAGGGGGGCAATGTAAAGATTAAATAAAAGGGGGGAGAGGGAGGAGCCCTGTGGGACCCCGCACTGAACTTTCCGGACGTCCGCTGTAAAATCACCCAGGCGGACAGCCTGGGTGCGGTCCCTCAGGAAGGAGGAAAGCCAGACCAAGGCCGTCCCCCCGACCCCCGCCGCCCTGACACGGGAAAGTAAGATGGTATGATCCACCGTGTCAAAAGCGGCTGAGAGGTCGAGGAGCACCAAGGCCTGGCGTTGGTTGGTATCCATACCCTCCCTGAGGCTGTCCAAGACAGAAATGACCACGGACTCCGTAGAGTGTGCGGGGCGAAAGCCGGCCTGACGGGGGGCAAGGGCTCCATGCATCTCCACAAAGGTACTCAGTGCGCAGGTGACATGGCGCTCGAGCACCTTTGCCAGAAATGGCAAAAGGGAGATGGGACAAAAATTGGCAGGCACAGAGGGGTCCAAGCCGGGTTTTTTCAGGATGGGCACAATCACCGCCGATTTCAGAGGGTCAGGTACCACACCCTGGGCAAGTGAACTGTTTAAGAAATGAAGTGGAGGGTCAGGACATGAGGTAAAAATGTGACGAAGAACATGAGCGGGGCAAGGATCACGTGGGGAACCAAACTTAACCAGGGGAACTAAGGTGGACAAGGTTTCTCTAGTCATAAGAGGAAACGAAGTGAATTCAGCCTTAGGAGGGGGACACTGGGGGTCAACAAAAGAGGGAGAAGGAGGGGGAATGTTGGCCTTAATGGTCACAATTTTATGAATGAAATAATTGTTAAGGGAACAGCAGAGTTCCTCAGATGGGGCAGGCTTAAGAGTGGACCTGTCCGAGAACGCCAGGTTGTGGACAATGGCAAATATTTCTTTGGACTGATTTTCAGCAGCCAATATTTTGGAGGAGAAATAGATGGTTTTGGCCTCCAAGATGTCTTTTTGTACTTGGCCAGGATGGTGACATACTCCAAACGTACAGTGGGGCTATAATTTCTCCTCCAGGCTCGCTCGGCGCGTCGTACCGCTAACTTGGTGGCCTTAAGCTCTTTACTGAACCAACGGTTAGCGTCTTTGTCGCGCTTAGAGGTAATACGTTTGAGCGGTGCCACAGCGTCACAACCTGAAGACAGCCACTGTTCTATGGCCTTGACCTGTGAAAAGGTGGGTAAGCCCTTTAGTGAGGGGGGGGAGGCAGCGAGTGAGGCAGAGAGATCATCCAGATTGGCTCGACCCCAAGCTCGAACCCAGATGTTTTTAGGGCGGGGGTTCGTGCGCATGCGCGACAGCAGATCTAGTATTAAGGTAAAGTGCTTTGAGGGGTTTGGGAGCTGTCGATGAGTTTGTGTCATCAGCAGAACATGAGGAGTCAGCTGTAGATGGGGAAATCAAAGGAGCAGTAACAGAACAGAGGCCAAGACGGGAAATATGAGAGTAGATAGGGGCTGGGATAGGCCATGGTCCCTGGAGGTGGTAGAGCTGGTCAGGGGTATAGGCAATGTGGGGGGCAGAGTGACGTGCCCCTGGCCCCAGACTGTCGCGGACGGGCGCAGACGGGCTTGCCTTTGGCGCGCCTTCGGCGCGCCATCGTCGCGCCCGCTGCGCCCGTCCGCTGCGCCTCCGGCCTAAACACATATTTTTATACCGGGATCCAAGGGAAAAAAAGGGGAGGAAGAGGGGGCGTGGCCTACAAGATGGGCGGGGCTTACTCGCCCGCGAAGGATGTCAACAGCGAGGGAGGACTCCCCAAGGCAGCGCCCAAGTCGGCTGTCAGGGAGCTCCCGAGGAGGCAGGGGGGAATGCCAAGATGCCTGTCAAATTTAAAATCACACAGGTACAGAGAAACAATACAATGTTAAAAACAAGTTCAATCAGCGCTCCTGGCTTTCCGCCTCAGGAGTAGTTAGGAGGGCGCGCTAGTGATCAGCGCGCGCTTTTAAGCCGGTAGGAGGGGGCGTGGCCTACAAGATGGGCGGGGCTTACTCGCCCGCGAAGGATGTCAACAGCGAGGGAGGACTCCCCAAGGCAGCGCCCAAGTCGGCTGTCAGGGAGCTCCCGAGGAGGCAGGGGGGAATGCCAAGATGCCTGTCAAATTTAAAATCACACAGGTACAGAGAAACAATACAATGTTAAAAACAAGTTCAATCAGCGCTCCTGGCTTTCCGCCTCAGGAGTAGTTAGGAGGGCGCGCTAGTGATCAGCGCGCGCTTTTAAGCCGGTAGGAGGGGGCGTGGCCTACAAGATGGGCGGGGCTTACTCGCCCGCGAAGGATGTCAACAGCGAGGGAGGACTCCCCAAGGCAGCGCCCAAGTCGGCTGTCAGGGAGCTCCCGAGGCGGCAGGGGGGAATGCCAAGATGCCTGTCAAATTTAAAATCACACAGGTACAGAGAAACAATACAATGTTAAAAACAAGTTCAATCAGCGCTCCTGGCTTTCCGCCTCAGGAGTAGTTAGGAGGGCGCGCTAGTGATCAGCGCGCGCTTTTAAGCCGGTAGGAGGGGGCGTGGCCTACAAGATGGGCGGGGCTTACTTGCCCGCGAAGGATGTCAACAGCGAGGGAGGACTCCCCAAGGCAGCGCCCGAGTCGGCTGTCAGGGAGCTCCCGAGGAGGCAGGGGGGAATGCCAAGATGCCTGTCAAATTTAAAATCACACAGGTCAGAGAAACAATACAATGTTAAAAACAAGTTCAATCAGCGATCCTGGCTTTCCGCCTCAGGAGTAGTTAGGAGCGCGTCATTTTAAGAGTAAACACAACAATGACGTAGCTTGCTTTTCTTACTTTGTAGTGGGATCTATTCCCAAATTTCGAAGGGGTGGCAATAGGGAACAGAGATTAAGGCAGTTAGCCCGATCTCCTCCCCCCTTGTTGTGGCACAAACTCTGGACGTTGCCCTCACCAGCCAACCTGTCACTTCCTCGTGAACAACTGAACTGTCACCTGACATATCCTTTTCTTGAATGCCTGTGATGATGCGCGACGTCTAGAAGCCTAGACTGATCTACTAGATAATTGTAAGCGCCAGCCAGCGATAGATATTTCTCCTACTAGAGCCCGACCCGCGCACAGGCCCAGCGTAGACACATGCTGCCACCCCCGCAAACTACTGTTGAATTTCTCCCCTAGTGGGACACTAGTTTGGATATGCCACCCCCAGTGACGTATCCTCAGTATTGGGACAGTTACCCACCCGAAGTTCTAGTTACTGTTCACCTCCCCAGTCCCCCCCCACGTTTCAGGAAGCTTGGCGTGCAGGAACATACACGACACGCACACATAGGCGGCACACGGGAACTGTAGAGGGGCCCCTCCCCCAACCACGTCACCCTAGCAATGGCTGTCCCCCACTCTGACGTTAGTATCCTTACACTAAATGTACGGGGCCTACACACACCCAGCAAGCGCTACTCTGTATACTCCTACATACGGCGCATGGCGGCCAACATAACGTTCTTACAAGAGACACACATTAACGCTACTGAACTCATTCGCCTACAAGCCAAATGGCGAGGGACCATCTGCGCCACACAATATTCAGCATTCGCACGCGGCGCATTAATCTGGGTGAGACCTGGTACTCCCTTCCGGGCGCTCCGGCGAGTAGTAGATAGAGAGGGCAGATACGCGCTTCTGGAAGGAATTCTTGATGGGCAAGGGGTACTACTTGGCAGCATATACGCCCCTAATACGGATCAGGACCGGTTCTGGGATCACCTTACGGGCGTTCTGGCCCAGTTCACCACAGTCCCATGGGTGCTGGGAGGCGACTTTAACTGCACACTAGACCCCTCACTGGACCGCTCACATCCTCCCCCCACGCACTCCCCGGCCCCTCGGCAGGCGGCCCTCTTCAGGGCATGGACCACACACTGGGCGCTCACTGATGCATGGCGACACCTACACCCACTGGCTCGCATCTACTCCTTCCACTCGATTCCACACAACCTTCGGGTCCGCCTAGACCGTTTCCTCTGCTCTGTTCCGATCCTCCCTAAGGTTACATCTGCAGATTACCTGGGACGGATCCTCTCAGATCATGATGCCCACATAATACGGCTCACCTGGCGCCCCCCGCATCCACCGGTCCCCACCTGGCGCCTCCCCAGAGACTGCCTAACGGACCCGGTCTTCAGGGACACGCACAAAACCAGCATAAGCGACTACTTTATGCACAATGAGAACACAGCGTCATCGATACTAGTGGAGTGGGACGCGTATAAAGTGGTGGCAAGGGGAGAATGCATCAAACAGATAGTGGGGGTCCGCCGCACCTTAGAACGGTCGCTCTTAAAGACGGAACAAGCTCTAGCTGCTCTCACCAAACGGCCTGATGACTCGGAGGAACACGCCGTGCTCACGGCAGAGGCCAAAACGGAATACCAAACTGCCTGCGCTGACCTCCGTAAGTATAACTTCAGGGCATACGCCTCTCGGGTGCACAAAGACAGAGACAAAACCGGGGCTCTTCTGGCCTGGATGGCGAAGCAGGACACCGAAACTAAGCCGATCACGGACATTCTCAACCCGGAGGGTGTACTGGTGCAATCACAAGCGGAGATTCTCCTAGCATTCCAACGCCATTATACACGAGTATACGAAGCCCCGACATGCTGTACCCCGTTCACCGCAGATCAGTTTTTAGACCCTCTGACGCTGCCCACGATATCGGATTCCGACAAGCGCACACTAGACGCCAAGATACTCCCCTCTGACATTACCCAAGCAATACGCGCCATGTCCCGAAATAAAGCACCAGGACTGGACGGCTTCCCACTAGAATACTACGCAACATTCTCTCCCCTGGTGGTTCCCCGTCTGTCACGGGTGTTCGGGGCGTCACTTCACCTGGGGAAACTACCCCAGTCGCTACGGGAATCCGTGATTGTCACCTTTCTTAAGCCCCACAGAGATCCGCTTCACATGGGGTCGTACCGACCTATCACACTCCTGTCGGCTGATTGTAAGATCCTGGGGAAGATCCTAGCTGATCGTTATGCGCAGGTCATACGCCTGCTGGTCCACCCCGACCAATGCGGCTTCGTCCCCGGGAGGAATACCTCCCAGAACCTCCGCCGAGTCTTCCATATCCAAGATCAGGTACGCGACAGATTTCCCCGCGCTGCCTGCCTCATTATGGACCTAGAGAAGGCGTTTGACACCCTCACCTGGCCCTACCTATTTTCGGTCCTGCGGCGCCTTAATCTCGGCCCGACGCTCCTGGCATACACCCGCCTCCTATACACCGACCTCACTACTCGAGTTCGTATCGGGAAACGTATCTCACCGGCGTTTGCAGTCCGACGAGGCACAAGACAAGGTTGCCCCCTGTCGCCCCTCCTGTTCGCGCTAGCGGTCGAACCGCTGGCGGTTCGGCTGCGTCGGGAGGGGATGGACTGGGGAGTACCGCTTGCAGACGGGACCCATTGTGTGTCCATGTACGCGGATGATCTCCTCATATATGTCCGAGACATTGAAATGGACCTAACCCCCATAGGGGCCACATTGGCGGACTTTGCAACTGCCTCGGGCCTACAAGTCAACTGGGACAAGTCCACGGTTTACCCCCTACACCCGGACCTACCCCCCCGAGACATCGACCTTGGACCACATAGGCTTTCATGGTCCACGGAAGCTCCCCGATACCTCGGCGTCCGCTTATACCATTCTCCGACGGACATCTTTGAGGGCAATCACCGCAAGGTACTCGAGAGTCTGCGCCCGACGGTCGCCTTCTGGAATAAGTTACCACTGGCCCCGATTGGACGGATAGCCCTTGCTAAAATGGTGATGCTCCCCCGGCTCCTCTACCATTTCACAAACCTGCCGGTGATACCACCCAGATCCTTCTTTCGCGACGTTGATTCCCTCTTAGGAACTCTCATCTGGGGAGCAGGCCGCCACAGAGTCGCCCTGAAAACGCTTCAACTCCCCACAACACAGGGGGGACTCGGAGCTCCATCCTTCGAGGCATATTTCCTCGCAGCACAGCTCCAGTGGCTGTCCTACTGGATAGCGGATCGTTATCCTCAGGAGACGGTTACCCCTACTGGTAGAATCATGACTCCGGAACTCACCCGTCTGCTCCTCCCGGGCACCAAGCCACGGCGCACTTACCCCCTCCAGGTGACGATAGCGCGCCGATGTATGCTACGGATTCACCGGCTGTCTCCCGCTAGACCCCCATACTCACCGCTGCTGCCGCTAATAGGCGGCCCCAAGCAGGATTCCTACTTTGCGGCCCCACTACTCGCCGACTGGTCCTGCTGTGGCATAACAGATCTAGAATCACTCTTCGAGGAGGGTCAGCTGAAACCGCTGGACCGCCTGGTCGCAGAATACGGGCTCCCCCCAGGCCAATTCCTCAGGTATAGGCAACTGCTCGACGGATACCGACCCCATTTCAATCTCCAAACTGGCGAGCCTGACACGCATCCAGTAATACATACTATCCTACATATGGGGGTGGGTCGCCACCTGGTCACATGGCTATACAAATCCATCCGGGAACTCTCATACACCCCCCTGACGACCCTACGAGCCACTTGGGAAGAGGACATAGGCCGTGTTCTACACGACTCGGAGTGGACTAAAGCTCTTGAGGCCCCTAAACGTGTTTCTAGAAATGCCCGCTTCAAAAATATTCAATATTATATATTACACAGGGCATATCTCACCCCAGCGCGATTACAGAAGTTCTACCCCTCCACGCCATTCCTGTGTCCCAGATGCTGTTCTCCAGCTGCGAACTTCCGTCACATGTTTTGGGACTGTCCCAAACTCCAACCCTTCTGGCAGGGGGTGCACAACACACTACTGGAACTCACGGGTCTCACTACACTAGCCACCTGGGAGTCCAGTGCATTAGGCATCCTCCACATCTCTAAACGTGAGCCGGTGCATAGGCGCTTCGTGTCCTTAGCGCTCCTACTAGCCAATAGATGTATAACCATGCGCTGGCAATCCCCAGAGGGTCCCCCCATAGCACACTGGCAGGGGGCGGTTAACAAATGGGCGGCAGCGGAGGAAGACGCTTTAAGGGAAGAAGAAGCCAAGGGCGCGCGCAAGCTTCCCATCTCCATGGAATGGGCCATGCTCCTTCACAGCTTCCGCCAGTCCACGCAAGCTGGAGACCCGCCTGACCCTTCCCCTCCCCCCACCCGGGAAGACCGGTAGCCTTCACCTGAAGTGAGCCACCCCAGAGTCGGACCCCGATAACCCCCTATATCCTAGGCAACCTCTCGCATGTCCGGCCACCCATGGGTTTCTCCCCCCCCCCCTCGACACCCGCCGCCATTATCTCCCTACTTAGACCCTGCTAGCGCCTACACGCTTCCCTCCCACAGTTCCGTTACCCCCCTGTTCACTGGTACCACTGTTGTGTGCACAGTACAGATCTAGATCCGGCGCTGTAACGGCATGAAAGTACCCATCTGATCTTATTCATCGCCCCTATGGCGATACCGTCCCATCACCTTTCAGCCTGCAGGAGCCTTTGCATGATTATAATGCACTGATTCACCGAAGTCATGTTTATGTGTACCAGTTCTATATAGCAAGAAAACGTTGCACACATAGCTGTTCGTGGCTGAATGTTGAGGCCACGTCGGCGATCTGTTTATTCTGTACTGAAATACTTTACTGCAACAATAAAAACAAATTTAAATCTGAAATCAGAGATTAAGGCAGTTGGAGACGACAATGATTTTAGAATTTGACAGTAAGTGGCTGAACGGTCTGAACAATTCGGAAGATATGTACACCTTCCTCTGATTTGTCATATTTTGAGTATGATCATTTTTACTGTCATTCATTGACCATCTTTATTCATTTGTTTTGTTTTGTGGTCTTCCTGCATGAGCTTGTCGTTTCTTTTCTTCCATGTGCCTTGCATTGATGTCTGTCCCTAGGTAGTCAGGTTCCCTGTTACCTAGTTTACATTGAATCTCAATTGTTTTTCTTATGAAACTCTCAAAATCCATTGTTGGTATCTTCCCAGGAGGTAAACAGGTTCCCTGTTGCCTCCCATGATGTCTTCATTTCTATGTAAATATTATGAAATGTTGTCTTCTAATCTTTACTCAGTTATTTATATATAGAGTGCAGACGTTTTTCTATTTATGATGTTGTATGATATTTTAAGACTTGTGTAAACTATGAGATTTTAGCAATGTTTTTAGGCAATGACAGTCTATTCTATTGTTATTTAATCCTTGCACATGTTCCATATCGGCACATCATGCACGTGGCACTTTATTCATTAATATATCTACTTTATTGCACATGTATTTTTGCACAGCGTTTTTTTTGCACAGGCGATACTAGTATTACGGGTTTTTAATAGAATGATTTTTGTAAATACATTGATGTTTGAATTATTTCATGCACTTATTTTGTGTCCAAATTCCCCTTGACCAGTTATTTTGGTATGTCCTTTTAAATGAACATGCAATGCTTTTAATGGATTGAATTTTAAGGATTTAGCCTGAAAGATAAGCATTTACGCATTTTATTTTGCAAAAAACATGTGTTTCAAAACAATAGTCACAATGCTAATGTGTCTACTATGTTTATGGTCATGTGACCAAGGAGGTCTGGTCAAACAGGGGGAGTGGCCATTTACTTCACAGCATATAAAAATCTAAAAAGCAGGTAACTACTTTGTATGTGATCAAGGGCCTACGGACCCGAAACGAGTCATTGCTGTTGCTGCTCACCTGCGCCATTAAATACATCTGTGGCCAGATCCTGTGGTCCGTCTCCTTTGTTTGCTTCGCCGATCAACTGGATTGGAGGTGGCGTGGGGAGTTTCTTTCTGCATATATATATATATATATATATATATATTTGACTCAAAGAGTGTCTTTTGGCTGCCACATATGTGATGAATAAAGTTCAACATGATCGTAAATCTGAGTTGGGCGTCTGCAATTTCTTTTCGCATGGGATTCTCTGTTCCTGATGGCAGAGGCTGCCCTACAGGGCCGGGAGCCCCCGGTAAAATGGAGATCTTTGTACACATACATATATATATGAATTGTAAATCTGAAGTGGCATTGAAAAGAACGGAATGAATGAAGTAATGCTTTTTTAACTATTTATGCACTGACACTTTTAAAAATCCTTTTAATGTGCTATATGAGTGGATTGTTTACATATAGAGTTCGGAGTACTATTGTTGTTGTTTAAGCATTAGCACTTTTGGATATGTAGCATATCTAAGCACTAGCACTTTATTCGTTTGGGTTTTGTGAAATTTAGAGAGTAGTTGTTTACAGTAAGAGAGTATTATTGTTTACAAACAAGCACTTGCACTTTATGATGAAATAATAAGGTTGTTTTTAACAGAATAGCATTACAAGTAACTGATTTCTCATTCCAACTGAATTTGTTTGATTTAGCCACGAGGTAAATTAAGATAAATGAATAAATTTGTTGTCTGAGGTCTAATGAAAACAATTAATTGGGAAAGAAGGTTGTACAGTTTGTGATATGAAATTGTAAATAATCCTTTTAATATCTTTCTCTAAGGTGTGAATGATTTAGGAGCACTTGCCCAGAGAATTGTGGAACCCTTATTGCTTGAACTGCTGAAAATGATGTTCTTGATGCACTTGCATATTTTACAAACAAAAATGTTTTTATGCATTTGTTTCGAAATGATACAAAACATGATAATAGGATGGAATACTTACATTTGATACTCTGTTATTGAGGTTTGTCCGAAACAGATAGTATCTTTGAACTGTTACTGCACAAGAGTTCCCTTAAATTGAAAGTGTTAAAATGGCTGCCATGTTAGCAGATAACTTGCTCAGATTTTAATTGTCCTTCTACACTGTTTGCTACAATGCCTGTGTATTTGTAGAAGCGTTTAATGGCAGCACAAACATCGTGATCAAGGGAGCTTGACTCCCGAAACGCGTTGATGGATGTAACAAGAACAAATAAAAGCCTGAACTAATGATACCCGCGTACGAGTGCCGGATGATTTCATTCGAAATGCAAATGAAAATCCTATCTTGAATACATATATATATATATGCACATACATATATATATAGTTATAAATTAATATATACAGACACAAATATGTATACATATATATGTATGTATAAATATATATATATACATAATATTTACCTTATATGCTTTCCTTGCGTGGTAAAGGCACTTGTGTGGTAAAGGCATGTATGGTAAAGGCTGTTTCCCAAGGAAATGAGTGTGACAATGACCAATGGGCTGCCTTTAAGCTCACTGCTAGAAAACAAACTTTCTCAAAGAGATCGAGCATGCGCTGTCTAGGCGAGACCTAAACGTTACAATATAATGAGATAATACTGTCACAAAATGTGCTGCAGTACATCGTATAATTTTCTTTTCTTGCCGCATAATTTATTCAACATTGCTATATAATTATTTTGCCTTCCCCTGCCACATTATTCCAGCGGCCCAGCAGTTGAATGCCAATTAACGGTACAGTAGTTCAGTGAGCTAATGCTCATGGTGCACACACAGAACAATAACACAAAAAGAGGGAAAAGATAAATGAATACCATTTGCAGAAAAAATAAACCTAGGAGATAGTAAAACAGCATGTAATAGCTATCATTACAAAATTAACAGAAACACAATGGTTCTCATTTTCACCTTGCACTCAACTGAGAGGTAAAATCTACAAAAAGAAAAACTTTTCATCTAGACTTTATCTTTCAATTTACCATTTAGCTGATAAAAGTGAGGCATGATATGCCATAACACATGCTGTAATGTGAACTGCATTAAGAACCAGCATTGTGATAATTGTTTGATGGTGGTTATGTAGCATAAGAGTTATTCTCAGTTACCACCACCCGCCGCCCCAAACGAGCACAGATTACTTCTCCTGGCTCGAGGCAATTATCATGCCCGCCCACATGCGCTATTCAGAGATGACTTCTTTTCTGGCAGAAGAATCTGCTAATAAAAGGGCTTTTAATGTTAATCCTGGAGATTTTTATTCCATCGGTATGGACCAATTGGTGAATGGCACTACACACTTAGCTGGTCACACCCTGGATAATATTTTTTTTTTAACCCCAAATTTATCACATGTTAATCCTCTTTAGAACTCTCTTAGACTGATAATTTTTGGTAACTTTCCAAATAAAGGGGATTTTGATTGTGCAAAGAAGCATACTGGCTAAGTGCTAATGGCAAGTTATTTCAACTGAAATCTTCAATAGTACATGTAACAGCAGTAATCCCTTAACACAAGAAATCTGCAATGACCATACTGAGCCTGAGAGGCTATTTGAGCTTTTCCAAAATGTTAGAAGGGGCACGCTTGATCAGATTGCCCCAATGGAAACGAAAACCAAATATCTGACAAATCCCTGGCTTTCTGAATCTATCAAAGCAGAAATGAAAATTCTCAGAAAATATGAAAAAGCCTGGTGCAAAACCTAGACCCTTCAGGATAAATTGGCATACACCTAGCAAATGCGCAAATATAACAATTTAATGCACAAAGAAACTAAAGGATACTATTCTCAAAGGATTTCCTTTGAACTAAACAAAGGATTTCCTTTGAACTAAATACTAATAAATCCCTTTTTAAAACAGTTGAAACATTATTCAGCCCTATTACAGCCAGAGGCAACTTGGTGCTTTCCCAAGATACGCGACCTAGCTTCTATGTGAATATGTGAATACGATTAAGAAAATCAGAGAGGAAGAGAAGTTGATGACAGAGCTTGAATCAGAGCATCATTTTGAAATGATTTCTTCAGAGAAAATTCACTCCTATATCTGAAGGCATACGCCTCAAACTAATTAACTCCAGTAAACCCTGCTGGATCACTGCTGGGCATATCTCCTGCATCTTATCTGAACTCCTTTAGTTCCACCTGTAATAATAGAACTGAATGGTAATGACTATCATTAATGCATCACTTAAGTAAGGGGTAATCCCATACAATATGAAAAGGGCTATTGTCAGACCACTATTACAAAAAAAAACAGTCTCTTTCCTGACCACCCTTCTAACTTAACGTCTAGAAAAGGTATTAACTGTTCAATTACAAGCATATGTTGAGCCCCACAAACTTCTGGCACCCACACAGGCAGGTTTTAGAGGACGTTGCTCAGATGACTGAGTATGTCATCACCTCATCGATTGAGGATTTTCAAATAGTGGTTGACCGTGGTGGTTCAGGAGTAATTTTACTCCTGCCTGGTCCTCGCTGCAATGTTCGATCCAATTAGTCACAATATGCTTGAGCAAGTTATTGCAGCATATCCATGGCCGGGAGTAGGCCTGGGATTGGATTGGGTCCTTTCTTTTCCAACCCAAGACGTGTAAATGGGCCCTTTCTCTTCAACCCCTGTTACTTTAGCCTGGCGGAAGGGAGCAGGTTCACCAGGGCTCTTAACTTTCCCTTCTATTATTGAATCTATACACGCTCCCCCTTACAAACCTGCTGATAATAAATGTGTAGGATGATCCCTACGACTAGCACTGGAGTGCATGACGTAATGAACACCACTGTAAACTGGGTGGGTATTAATTACCTCAGATTATTCCGACCCACTCTGAAACTTCAGAATACGATAACGTGAATCTTTGGAATTATTCATTATGGCCACCCGATCCCAGTGTTTGATGCTAAGTACCTGAGTATTTGCCTAGATGACAAGATGGAGCTTAGAAAACAGATTTCCAATGTAACCAAATAGTGTTTCTATCAAACCAGAATGTTAAATTGCATTATGTCTTTCCTGACATTCTCTCATAAGATTATGGCTTCTAATGCTTTTGTTGAGGCGAGATTAGATTACAGTTTTACGTATCTGGCCCTTATCGAAACCGGCATTTATCGACTCCAGAAAATACAAAATGCTCTAGTAAGAGCCATTTTCAATTTCAAAATGTTTGATTCTATTACCCATTCCTATGCCACTCTAACTCCATTGGCTTCCAGTTCAAAAACGCACTCTGTTTAAATCTTCCTGCATCCTGTTTAAAAATCTTCCATGGGGCAGCTCCCTATTTCCTTCGTAATACGTTTCTGAAATAAACACCTGGCTGCCTCCTCAGGTTATGTAAGAAAAATGACCTATTCCCGCCCAAAGTTGGCTAGTCAGGGTGGCAGTGCCTTTATTGTACAGGAAGCGCCCATAGAGAACTCCATCCCTGTGAAAATCTACACTATTCCGAAATTTCTCAACTTTAGGAAAGCACTAAAGACTTGCCTCTTCTAAGGCTAACTGCTCTCACTTTACATCCATCTTTTTCTTACAGTTATTTATACACCAATTTTCTTATCATTAGAATAATAGTGCGCTCTATAAAAAGCCAATAAATAAATACATTTTTGCTTGGCGTGATTCAGTTTTACCTTGATGGTGTAAAACCACACAGATAAGGGGAATAATCACTAAACTTAAAATTCATGCACCAAATGGTAATATAAGCAGAAAAAACAGGTTAATGAACATTTGTAATTTGCATAGCACTCTGAATAAATGTCAGTATGTAAAGTGCGAGATAAATGAAATTGTATGCCAAAAATAAATTGTGTTTGCCTTTTAAGTCACAAAGTGTAGTCATATCAGGATTTGCAATTGTCAGATTGAAATAAAAGTAGGATATATTGAAAACTAAGAACTATTGAATCCTAGTAGTGTTAACTTTGTAAGCAACGCGTTTAAAATAATGTGTCATTGTTTCACTAATGACACATGAGGGTTAAGAGAGAATCTGCCACATTTATTATCTCATACTGCTGACATATTTTGAACCAAGTGTAAAGTTTGCAAAGTAAAACAAATATGTATTTTATGTGCCGTAGTGCATGTAGCCTTCTCATTATGCAATCTGGCATAAAGTTACAACATCTCCTCAACTTTGCAGGTTAACATAGACTTTCATGTCAAAATCAAGTTTGTCAGATGAAGATGCTCGACATTTGTCCCTGTGGTTTCAAAATTAAACAAATAGTGCAAAAACCAGAAAGGCCTCTAACTGGCTGCTTCTCCCCACTAACTCCTCAGCGATTATCTGGGGGTGCGGCAGCTAGCACCACTGGCAGCACGCAGAACCTTCCATGAAAATGTCATTGAAGGACGACGAAATAAGGCAGACATGCAATAGAAAACGAGAAATTTCCATAAGAGAAGTATTTAGGATTTTAGCAGAAAGTTCCTTGTTCCAGCGAATTTACAGTGTTAGCTTTCAGAGACTTGGGAGTCTTGAAAAGGACTGGCTGTCAGTCCTAGATGGGCTGCATCTGAACAGTCTAATTGGCAGATAACAGGTTTTCCGTGGTACTAATAACACAGCCAAGTTAATCTGCCATGACAGGGAATGGCAACTCAAAACACAGCTCTACCACAAAGCTGTCATTCAACTGCAGTGGGGCCGCTGATTCATCGTTCACCAAAGGAGGGCAGTTGCCACATATGTGGTAAATTGCCAACCAGCAGACTTAATAATTCTTTTCAAATAACTATGGGTCTGAATGACAAAGCTTTTGTATGAGTAGTTTTGTCTAGTTCCTGTCTTAGATGTGGATTACCCTCAAAAGCTAAGCTTTTTCCCTAAGGGTTTGTATTTTACTCCATGACAGGTTGTGAATTACATGTGCAATACTCAGGCCTGATTCACGAATACTGTGTTGTGAATTAAAGGTTCAATTTCCTGGCCTGATTGGCAAAGCCTTTTTAGGTCTCGCGACCTATCGATGCGCGCAAGCGCATCGAGCGGAGCGAGAATTCATGTCCTCAAAACGCTCGTGCAACCAAGGGCTTCTTGCGCTGCAGTTTTCATTAAGTTCACGTGAACCACGTGACCAAACAAGCACGCGCATTCACGGCCATACAGCACATCAAAGGGCTTCGCCCAGCGTGCGCTCTGCGGCTTCTCCTCCCCTAATTAATCATGGCTGGCCGGCCGCACTTTCAGTTTCCCGGCCGCTCTTGTTTTTTATTGATTCTATTGCTAATGCACATACTTTTATAAACGCATGAATTTTGCACGCACTCGACCCGAACTCACACATTAAAGAAAAACGGCTAGATTGTAATAATGAGTTACCAACAGGCATCTGCCTTCTCTCGGGAGTAGAGGCTTTAAATTCCGATTTCTTGCTGAAATCGCAAAGGTAAAATTGGACCCCAGCCTGTTTTAACAGCTTTTTCATCCAAGCCCACGTCTTCAATGAGAGACATATCGTGCATTCCCGAGTCAGCAGCGCCCTTTGGCTCTCTGCGGAACAAAAACAAGCTGTCTTAGTACGTATAAGGAACTTGAAATATTTAGGTGCTGTAACACTTCCCATCGCACCAGCAGCAACAATATTACTCAGTATGCAAAAGTATGCTAATTTATTTTGCATGCACCTAGGTTCCTACGTTGTAAGTAAATAGCTCGGCATCGCCGTGCTCCACTCGCTTCACCCCATGGCCAGCAAACTGGTACTTCAACTGGAGAGGAAGGCTTCGTAAACAAACCCCCACCCCACACCATGACGTCAGGGGTCGCTGAAAATAAACTGCCCACCTCTGATGCACGGAGCCCTGCTTCCGTACGGCTCTTCGTTCACTTCACCTGCTGCTGGGCCCCATAACTTCATTTTGCACTCGGGCCACTCGAGGGATCCGAGCAGGACTCGCGAGACAGCCTGCAAAGCCGACAGTCACTCTCGGTCTCTGCCCCCTGCAGCGCCCCCTGGGACTTTTGCATAAACATTGGCCCTAAGTGGAGGCAAGCTGCAGCCCTGCGGGGAGCCTCAACAAATGGTGAGTGAGTGCCAATTACCCCTCATCATCCATCAGAAACCCATCCATCCAACACCCATCAGACTCCACCTCCACTGCAGCCTCTCTTATCAAGGTGCCGACATCAAAACGGGGCCAATTGTTCTGCAAACTACAGGCGGGGAGTTTTGCATCTGCAGACACAGCTCTGCTTTGATGGCACCCAGACACATTCACCGATGCCCATGCAGCCAGGCCTGCCTTGTTCAGTCCGAGGCTTAAGTGGGGTGAATGGCGGTGAGAGTGCTCAGTCTGCCCTGTCCCACAGTCGGTGTCCACCTCTGGAATTGGACCATTTAAATATTATCACCACTTCTGAAAGGCTTCCCCATCTGTTTCTGGCCACAGTTATCCCAACATCCTTCTTAATGGTGGAACAGACATACGTCACCTTCTTTGTTTCAAGGTGCAGCGTTGATGGCCACTGATAACATCACAAAGCATATTCACTGATAGACAACCAAACCAGCAGACAGATTTGAGAAAAACACACACCCACCTCCCCCGCCCCCCAACACACACACTCTCTCTCTCGATGCAGTGGGCACAATTTCTCTTGTAAATATGCAATTAAATGCTGGTGTAAAATTACACCTACAAAGAACCGACTCAAATAATACATTGTGCCTACGTCAATGACAAATACACACCTTGGACATTCCACTGCGATTCGACGTCAATGCGCACCGTGGGAACTGAACTGTTTAACCTTTCTTTAACCCTTTCTTTCCTACTACGAGAGGACGTTTATAAACACTGTCATTTCACTACTAAGCAACATAAGGCACAGGGACATCATCTTATCTCATGGTTTGAAACTGTTATGCCAGTGCTGAAACCAGAAGTGTTTTTTCACAAACATTCAAATCATGATTTTAAACGGAAATTCACCTCACACACACACACCGTCACCATAACACCCTCTACATCATACAAAGGCACACGCACCCACCTTCATCCTCACAACACCACATACCATCGGAATACACACACCCTCCCCCTCACACCACCTCACACACACTCACCCTCACACACAATTCACTCAAAGACCCTTACACACCCTCAATAACATTCTCAAAAATCACACACACTAACACACTCACACACCCTATCAGCATCACACATCATATCACAATCAATCACCCTTTTCAAACTCACTCACTCTCTCACATTACACAAATGTCACAAAAAGACGTTAATATTTCACTTCTGTTCTTTTATTTTCCTCACAATAAAATACACTGAACATAATCTTCACAAAAGGTATTTACAACAGTTTAAGCTATTGACATTGTAAATTACAATAACTTTTATTTAAGTATTAATTATTAATTGTAATATCAATACATCCAAGTCACGTAAATACAAAACATTTGCATTACAAATACTATGAGTGTCACATTTGCAAAAGTTAAAAGTATTGCCATTGTAAATGACAAAACTATTAATTTCGCGATTTTCAAAACCAACACATAAATATAAAATGTGTCATTTACAAAACCAATAGCTCCAACTTTCCTACTGCGAGACCTATTGGCAACGCCAGTGCTTGTTTGTAGGTAGTTGTATTTTAATTCATTCTAGGTTGTAAAATAAAAGTTCAATAGCCATGCCTGATTAAATGCTTTTTTGTGAGTAGTTATGCCTTAGGTGTGACCAGTGGCATAGCGGTGGGGGCGGAACGCCCCAGGCGGCACAAGTTTTGGGGGCGGTGGCCGGGCCCCTCTCTTACCAGCAGCCATCACAGCCGCAAGAATCGTCAGCACCCCTCCCCCACCCCTTGCTCCTACCTGCGGCCGCAACACCGCAAGACTCGCATGCACACGACACCCCCACCCCTACCCCAGCTCTTCTATCAGGCCGCCGTGGGCGGCTAATGCAGGGTCCGCCACAGGCAGCTTAAGGCCTAGCTATGCCACTAGGTGTGGCTTACTCATATCTTCCAGTAGAAAAACATGCTTACCGAGTCCTCCTTGTACGCTCAGAACGTAATTTTCTGAATCGGACCTATTCTTTTTAAATGGTAAATGGTAGTGTTTACTCACAATTTCAAAATCTAAGCACTGCAACTAACTTGTGTTACTATTTTGTGATGTTCAGTTTATCAACCTCAGAAAGACAAAATACTGCATTCACCGTGCCAAGATTGAAACTCATAATTTATAGACCATTCCAGATTGTCAGCAGTAAAAGTTAGCTGGCTGAGAGATCTTACTGGCATAACATTATGGAAAAGGCACTTTCATAGTTAGTCTTTCCAGGAAATGGCATGCCTGCCTCCAGTGGCTGCCGGCATGGATCAAGGGTGGTGGGGCGGGAGGCGAGTGGGTAAGGGAGTGTAAAAAAAAAAAAATACACTTACCTCCTGGCCGTTCTGTCCCACGTCGTCTCTCCTCTGTCGCCCAAACAGAAAGGAGCCAGGGTCCCCTAAGCCAATCACAATGCTGCAATGCAGCATTGTGATCGGTCTAAATGCCATAGTTCGGTGCTCGGACGGGGACTAGGCATGATCTCCACCCAGACTGTAATGTAGCCTGGGTGGGGAACATGCTAGCGCGCATGACTGTTTGGCCGGCCCAAGACAGCCGGCCAAAGCGTAATGCGCACTTCAGTGTACCCATCACTCCTCCCCTGTCCTGCTCGGTGAGCAGAGCATCCCCGCCCCCATGCTGCCGCAGCAGGAACAAATTAAATGATAATAGCATCATGTTATTATCATTTTATTTTTCCTTTCCTTCACTGCTGTTATATGGTGGGGCGATTCTCCTCTGCCTTAGCAGTGGAGCTGCCACTACCAGCTTCTCCAGCAGTATAATTATTTGCACATCTTGACCAAGACAGCTGCAAAACCAGTATTGGCTTCAATCCCTGAAGAGTGGTGGGGTAGGGGGCGACATACGACAAACAGCCAATCAGACATACAAAAAAAATAACTTACCTGCTTATCACTGCATCTCCGCTCTTCTGCTCTGTCCTCACCAGTACAGCCTCCCAGAATCCCCCGCGGCAAATCCCAACACTGCTCTCATGCTGCTACTGGCAGTATGAAAGCAGCATCAGGACTGCCTGAGCGCCGATGAATTGCACTCCTAGTAAGACTTGGAGCCTGTTCTTGCTGTCTCCAACCTGGCAATGCAGCTCGGGTTGGAGGCCGCTTCAGTTTGCATGTCGGTTTGACCGTCCTGAGCCGGCTGACCAATCCCACATGCGTATTGTCAACAGTGCCCTATCCACTACTCCCCCTCCATGACGTCCCCCAAATAAGCCCCTCCCCCAAGACTCTGCTATTGAAAGAAAAATACAATAATAATAAACTTTTATTATCGTTTTATTTTGTTTTAAGGCTGATGGGGGGGGGGGAGCGATGCTCCTCTGCCATAGTGGAGGAGCCGCTGCTGTGCAAAACATGTTTGTTTTGCATCTTCTCACTTTCTCCTTCATTGTTGTATTGAGCAATTCCACAACTTTTTCCCTGGTAAGAAGAGGCTCATTGCACTATGCTATAAATAAACTGAAAAGATATGAGTAAAATAAAACAGACTATCTTATTTGTTGGCCTACAGAGCAAATATGATATTTTGCTATTTGCATATAATTATATTTCCTAATGGCGGTTGCCACTAGGTAGTTATAGTTGGGTTAGCTGTTCCATAGGAAAAATATTTTTGTGTTGCTAATCACTTTGAGACCGTTTGGCGAATCCCCACGAACACTTTCCAAAAAGGTGCCACTTTTTGACTAGTTTGAGTATGGAAGGTTTTGGGGTGATCCGTTGAGCAGGGGAAAGGAAAACAGGGGTGTCCCAATATACAGAATCCCCATGCATTTTCCACAGACGTGTTTATACTGATAAAATTGCTGAACGGAATTACACCGCATTTGGTAAGAAGCTAGATCTTGGTCCTTTTGATTTGGTCTGAAATGCGTTCAGTCGTTTTTGAGAAATTAAGGGTAAAAAAAAATAGTATATGTGGATGGTTAGGTCCGCTAGAGGTTCTAGAAGCTCTCACCAGAGTGCCAATTTAAAAATGGAGCATTCCAAATGGCCCACTGTGCTCTTATTGGCTGCCAGCAACATGAGAAAAATGTTGCTGTCACATATTACAGGACTCTGTGACTTATTTGCGTGTTCTGAAGTAAAAAAAATAACATTTGAATAAGAGGTAGGAATACCCTGGCCCCCTAGACCGCATGAGGTGGCGACCCAGAGAGAATACCCCTGGGGCCAAAAACAGTTTAAGCACAGGGGAGCCCACCCTTGGTCTGTATTCATAAAGGGGAGGGAGCTATGAGCCATTAAAGGCCAACGGAGCCCGCCCCTGAGGATGAAATTAGTTTATATGGGAGGGGGCTGCCCTGCTCCACTTCCCAAACTACTAAAGGCCCTGGGGAGCCTAGTCCCAGGGCTAACACTTTAATAAATGGGGAGGGGGAGCAGATTCCCTCCCCAAGCCTCTAAAGGCCTCAGGGAGGCCTCAGGAAGCCCACCCCCAGGCCGAATTTACTTCAAATGTGGAGGGGCTGTGTGGCCCCCCTCCTCAAGCCATTTAAGTCTCTCGGGCCGGCTTACATGCTATGTCCTGGGGAACCACCCCCGGTACATAGCAGTTTTTGTTTCCACACTGGCACCGGCAGGGAAACCTGTGTTTCACTTGGTGGTAGCATTTTCAAAAGTCCCGCCAAGCAGAACGAAACACCACGTCCACTGGGAGTGGAATTTTGATCTGTTTCCCTGCTTTGATGCAGGCAGGGAAACTGATCGAAATATTGCTCTTCCCACAGGGAGCAACATTAGGAGCTGCGCCCTGTGGGTGGGAGTAATGACGGCTCCCACTGCATGCGGGGAGCTGGCTGGGGCTGCAGGGGCCTTGGGGCTCCCCTTGCGATCCCCAACAAATGTATGGTATGTGCCCTGGGTGGGCATCAGAGCACCCACCTTTAATAGTATGGGCCACGAGGGATGGAGCTCACGGGCCTGATAATGGGTCAGGGAGGAGCCGCACAGCCCCTCCCCATTTAATATAATCCTGGGGTGGTGGGGTCTCCAGGGCCTAAAGAGGCTCGGGAGGGGGGCTGGATGCCCCCCTTTTTTTTTTACATATTTGTACAACACTCCCATTAAAAAAACATAGCCCTTGAGAATAGAGTCCCTAGGGCCTAATAAGGCTTGAGGACAGAGTCCACATGGCCCCCCTCCCCTTAAACAAAAGGACATGGAGGTTGGGGTCTCCAGGGCCAGTCCCTGTGGCCAATCCCCCATAATGCACAACCAAAGGCACTGTGCAGTGTGGAGTCGGTTGCCTTTACCAGGGTAGGCCACAGGGCCCGGCTATAGGCCAGATCTTGTGGTCAATCCCCTACTGTGCAAAGTCAAAGGCCACGCGCAGTGGGAATTAGCTGCATGCTGGGAGTTGGACGCAGGCAGAGGGTTGGATTTCCCTATGGTAAATAAATAGTTCTTTCAGTTTTAGAAATAATAATAGAAATTCACTGAAAAAAACAAAGGTTAAAGTAACGTTATAGTTAGGTAGAATGTTCACTAACAACGTAATGTTTTAAATTCTAAAAAACACAGAAATTCACCAATTAAAATTACAGTTATCTCAAGAAGCTATAACTCGTGCTCTAAGGTTACTATATCTTGCACCCTCGCCATGCATGCTAATTACCCCACATACATCACTCATGAATTCTTCTATGATATCATTGATAATATCACTGCAACATTTGCAGTGAAATTATTGATGAAAAAAACTGTGCTTGGCAGAGGAGCAAATTATAGTTAGTTACCTTAGAGCACGAGTTATAGTTACTTCAGATAGCTATAACTGGGGAATTTCTGTGATTTTTAGAGCTTAAAACTTTCCGTTGTTACTGAACATTTCACCTAACTATAATGCTACTTTAACTTTGGTTTTCTGAGTAAAAGTATATATATATGTACTATAGATACTAAAATGTGATGATTGGGCCATGGCATTTTTTATGAATTGAAATCTTGCGTACATTTTTGACTATTGTATTAAATTTATTTTCCATAATTTTTGTTGTTTTTACACATATGTTTTTTCTTTTGGGTTTAGCCCATTTGAGCCTGGCTTGAACAGAAAACGTTTTGCAGAAGCTATGGGACGTGCCGAACACCACATTTTCCTTGCTAGCAGCGTTCACCACATGGCTTTAGCAACTGGAAAATACAATCTCCTGTGACTCTTCACATTGTTCAGACATCCGCACCATGCACATAATTTGCAAAACATTTTTACTTTGAAAAAAATGTGAATTTCACCCACTCCCAAATATGAACAGCACACATGTATGTAAAGTAATTTTCAGTATTGGAGCACTAATGAATGGATTTGGATCCCATCTAATCTAATTGTAATCCTTTCATACGTTGACCATTGTTTTGGTGGATTTGAGGTATGCAGGGCAGGTATCAGCAGTCAGTTCTGGTGCACAAAATGCAAATCATGATATTTGCAGGAGCTGAAGTGTGAAGATTAAGACAGCCAGGGAGTCTGCTGCACGCTTAGCAATTGACAACTTTGCGTTTGGGAGAATTCACCCGTAAACAGCCAATGTTTTGCATGTGCTCATGAGGAAAACTTCAGAAAGTCCTGCATATCTGGGAAAGACTCAATATTTAGTGGTTATTTTAGGTCTGGGCTAGGGACAGTGTTAGCTGCCTCTCCAGACGTATATGATAAAACAAGTATTTGCAATGCACTAGGTCTCGCATTTATGGTGTTGAAAATGACAAGTTTTTTACTTTTGTTTATTGTATGCAGTGGAGCGATGATATTTGCATAGCGTGAATGCAATCCGTATGACCTTATGGCACTGGAGAACCACGAAATGGGAAATAGGTTATGAGGGAGGGAAGACAAGGGTAATATGCTAGCTGGGAAATACGTATCAACATACTGTAAATAGCAAACACTCATAGGAATGGAAGATAAAGTAAAGCATGAAATGTAAGCAGAAACAACACATAGTTACATTAATGCTTGTACACTTACTATTGAGAAATCATTGAGTACTTGTGCCTGAAAAGTTAAGAATATAACTACAGGCCTGGAAAGGATCTGCTTCAATGTCCACTACTGCTTATATCCTTATTAAACATAAGCCGTGTGGTTTAAAAAGACCACATCCCTGAAAAGAGAGCCACAGGATACATTTTTTAAAGTAAAATAAGGAAAACTGCTGATAAATCTCTTGCTTACTCCCATAAAGAGCAGAAAGCCTAACACATGAAATATCACCAATGCACTCCATGTTAACAGAGCAGTGCCTATTCATTGTGCATTCCAGAGCGTGGTGCTTATATACAGGCATGCCAATATTCTCCATTGTGCTCACATAGACAAGGCAATAAAAGCAAACCTGCTCAAATACCAAATATCTGCTTTCAAGCTTATAGTAGTACCTTTGTTGCATCCTCAATTCAGTATTAAAAACAACCTACACTTTGCAGGATTGAAGAGATATCAACAATATCTATTATACACTGCCTTTCGTGGCTGGCTGTACTTAAACTGAGTAGTTTTAGGCAATGTTGGTGAAAATAAATGTGGCAGAATGATATTGGTTATTTGGAACGTGTACACATGGTGTGGTACCGGTTGGACCCTGGTTTTACGCTTACTACCATTTTAAAAACTGGCAGCTGCGACTCAGGGCCCGCATACACCTGAGCAGGTGACATGTGTCTGAGGGGGCAAATAGATGCCACATAACGGAAGAAATGAGGAACAGCAGTCACCCGAGTTATGACAAACCAGGAACCCTTTGCCTTCTACACCTGTCTACTCACTGAAGCATTGTTGTGCACTTGGTCAGCGTGGTGTGAAGAAATGTGCATTTAGCCCACCGACTGCTTGTTTATTCCCCAATGCTCCTTGTGTTGCACAGATCATGTTCACAATAATTGTAACTTACAAAAGATTCACATCTCCGCTCTAGTTCGAAGTTCTTGCTGTCCCAGCCTAGAGTCCGGACGTCCAGGAATGGATGTCGGTCCTTTTCATATGTGGCCCCTCAACTTTGGAATAAGTTACCTATTCATCTCCTGTCCCTCTCCAATCATTTGGAGTTTCGCAGGGGTTTGAAAACGTGGCTCTTTCCCTAATAAAGACAATGCTGTCCGTTGCCCTTAATGGAATATGTTACAGAGGCGAGATGCTACTTTTGAACTGGAGAACTGGTGCTCACGTAAAGCGCTCCGATACCTTCCATTCGGGTTTGCGTTACAACTGCAAAACAAGCAGTTGCTGGAGAGCATGTCCGAAGACAACATTTGCAGCCAAAATGTTTCTTTCTTTTTTGGATCCATTTCACTGAGGAACACATTGAGGAAAGAAAGGGTAAGAGTTGTTTATTGAAGCTACGGTTTTTAGCAAGTGAGCCAAGGAGCAAAACTAATGCCATCCCATGTCCTTGCTGGAAAATGTTATCGCTGTAAGCTGCTACTTTGGAGCTGGAGAACTGGTGCTTCTGTTAAGCACTCCAATACCTTACGGTCAGGTTTGCGCTACAACTGCAAAACAAGCAGTTGCGGGAGAGTGTGTCCTGCCTGCAACAGCTGGTAGGAGAAAGTCCTTTAAGAAAATAATGCTCACAGACTGTAAATAAACATACTGTGTAACAACACATGATGTGTTGTTACACAGTATTACACATGTAACAGGGGCTGCCCTACTGGGAGGCTACAACAGGAAAATGTAGATACTAAGAAGGTACTACTAAGCCTATTCACAAATCAAAAGCCACCATTTACAAAGGACAGTAACAGTAGCTAATTAAAAAGAGAAGTCCTGGGGTATGCGTCTGCCACCAGTGATTTTGACCAAGTGAGCATCCGGGCAGCAACGCAAAAATACTAGGTTTGCCAATGGAACAGAGGAAAATATATCAATGTAGTCAGTAGCTTAATTGCACAATGTGTAACCAGGAAACCTAGTTAAAATCCCGGTATCCCCACATGACCAAACTGTCCTATACATGGTCAAATCACTTTACTTCACTGTGTCCCGTTTACTTGAACATCACTTTTCAGAGCACCTTCAATTAATTCAGTTTCTTAGGAACCCTGAATAAAAAACTCTCTTGTATATGCTTTATAAGCCTGTAATGTAGCTCCATCTATAACAGCAACCGTGCCCCTGATGTAAGTGGCATCTAGCATTCGGTTCGCGTGGTTCCCTCATGGTACCGTAGTCGAGGCAGGGGTCCATAAATGCTCATGTTGAGCTAATGTACTAAACTTAAAGACTTCCTGTGTTAAAGAAACACTTTCTTTAAAAAAAGAAGAGTCTTTAGCATGTTTTAACATTATATGTGTTTTTATTCATCATCTTTGGCCTAGCTGCAGAGCTGTTTTATGGCATGGGTGAAGAGGGCAGTAGTCAAGGCCCAGCCTTCCTGTGATCCCAGCCCTGCCAGCCCTCTACAAGTACCACCAGCAGGCGAGTTCGCTGCTCGAGATTTCCTGCTTCTGTTGCTGACTGTATCTTTTCTGTTCTTCTCGTCTCTTCCGATGCTAGTCTCCAGTTAGGCAATACTTTCTGATACTGTGGGCCCAGCTTCTTTGATTTTAGACATTGCTCCTCCTTCTTTTCCTTGTGTTTCGAATTTCCTAGCGATAACTCATCATCAGGTGATGCAGATCGCTGATCTGATCTTAACTTCATCCTGCTCTTTAATTCTCTAATCTGGTGGTCCAGGTCTCAGTTTTGAGATAAATGGAATGCCACACTCCTATGCAGCAGCCAGACCTTCTTGGTATACCGCATTTAAGTTGTGAATATCTCACATTCAGACATGAGGTGTGAGACTGTTGCCCATACCATATGCTCTGCTTTTGTTCTGAAAATGCAATTATTGCACAGGTGGTCTAGTGTCACAGGCTGTCACAATAAATCTGGTCCTTTCAGACTTTAATGCTTTCTCAGAGACCCTCATGGATGAATACTCTGCATATTGGACACTTGGGGCATTTTTCAGTCAACACAATGTTATGTTATGGGAGGAAGCACAATCAGCAATTTGCGGGCAAGCAAACGATTTACGAAATGAAAATTTTGGGTGAATAATTAGTACCAGGCAAGGTTTAGGTAAGAGATCTCGGTGCACCACCAGCGGTACTGGGGCGGTCGGGTGCAGAGGTCAAACTCTGTATCTGGTGCCAATTTTAACCAATGAAGAAAGGGGGCAATTGAAGTGGTATTACTTGCAGGTGAGTAGCACGATTTAGGAACCCAGTCATAGGGGGTTACGGTAAGCACATCGGGGGCCACAAGACAGCACCAAACTTATACCTCTAGAAGCACAGGGGTGGCTGGGTGCAGACTGCCAACACAACCTCAGGCGCCCAATGCAAACCAATGGGGAATCTCAGACTTGGAAAAAGGCTGCAGGCTCAGGCCAGGAGGATGATTGATGGAAACCTACATCAGCACAGTAAGTTGGGATGTGCTGGAGCATTTGAACACCATCGGTAGATCTCCCCAAGGCCCAGAGGCTCCAGCTGCAGGGGTGTCTTTTGGTGTCGGAAGTCAGCTTACCAGTGTGGTTGCAGTTGGGGGTGTCATCGTACAGAGGCTGAAGGTGTCGACGTGGAGTCCATCAGGTGTCAACGTGGAGTCCGTCAGGGGTCAACCCCTGCTCAGGATCACTGAGGTGCCTTTCCTGGACCAGTGGACCTCTTGCACTCAGACCGTGGGAGTCAGGTGCACAGATGTTCGACTTTGCGGTTCCACAGGCAGAGCTTTAGGATTTTCTTGGTTTTCTTCTGGACCGGTCCATTGTCCACAGGAGATCAGAGCATTACAGGTGTTTGCATGCCCTCTCCCCCTGGGGAGGGGGCATACCCCCTAAACCTATTGGCTTGAATTCTCCAAACCAATATGGAGGATTTTCAAAGGAGGAGGTCACTTCAGCTAGGGACACCCGTCGGGGTTGTCCTGGCTGAGAGGGGATACACATATTTTGTTTACTAGTTTTCCCCTTTATCATGCCGCTAAAAGTGGGCTTTGTCAGGGGAGCAGGCATCTTCACTAGCTGGAGAGGCCCTGGTCAGCATAACAAAGGATGGGAAGCCTTTGAGGCTCACCATGTTTCTATGCTGTTCCTGCTTGGGGGGTTATGTGTGAAGCACCGCCACCAAGCAGGCTTTGTTTCTGACCCACAAGAGCAAAAGGCTCTCACCTCTGGAGGTCAGAAGCATGTCTAGAGGTGGCGGCTCGTGCAGAGCAGTCAAACACACTAGTGGTTTGGTAGGTTTTCAGGGGCACCTCTGAGATGCCCTCTGAGTGATTTTATTAATGAATCCAAAACTGGCATCAGTGTGGGCTCATTAGTCTGAGATATTTGGTATAAAACATATTGGAATTCGGTGCAGCCATCCTTGAGCTGTGGAACTTGTAGTAACAAGCTCCCAGCCCATGTACTCAGTATGGCATCACTGTGCATTTATAATGTCTTCGAATGGACTTAGACACTAAAAGGGCATATCTGCTCATGGAGTTAGGCCCTCACATGAGGTATAGTCCACCCGCCTTAGGGCTGTAAGGCCTGCTGTAGGGGTGACTTTCCTATGCCTCTCGCAGTGCTCGTAGGCCTGGTACACAGGGATGTGTACCAGGTCGACTCTTCACTTTTACCTGCAGCAAAACATGCAGGCTGCTGTGGCAGTGTGCATGTGTTTGGTGAGGGGTCTCTTAGGGTGGCACTTAGAGACCCTCTCTAGTCACAATGCCCTTGTTATCACGGATACCTTTTTACAAGGGAGTTATATGAGTGCCAGAGGTGTGCCAATTGTGGAAACAAAGGTACAGTTTTGAGAAAGAACACTGGCACTAGGAACCTAATTAGCACGAACCCAGTGCACATTCAGTCAAAGATGCATCAGAGAAAGCCAAAAAGTGGGGGGTAACCATGCCGAAAGCTCTGGCGGCTGCAAAACATGCATACTCTCAAGTGCTGGCTGCTGTAGGACAGGCAAACCCTCAAGCGCTGGATGATGTAAGACATGCATACCCTGAAGCGCTGGCAGCTGTCAGACATGCATGGCCTTAAGTGCTGCCTGCAACAAGACATGCATACCCTCCAGCGCGGGCTGCTGTAAGACTTAAAATTTGGATAATAAGATATCTTATGCCCTTGGTAAAGTTAGGAAAACAGCCACCCATGAGATTAAAACACTAATGAACACCTTCAGGTTGTGCATTTTAAGTATTAGGTCAGCCTGGAATACAGCGCAGATTATACCCAATTTAAAAGAAAAATAATTTAGATCCCTCTACTCTTTCAAATTACAGACCCATGTCACTACTTCCGTGCTTGGGCAAGCTGCTGGAAGGTCAAATTAATAAACAACTGACTGATTATCTTGTAGTGAATAAAATCTTACATCCTTCTCAATCAGGTTTTAGAGCAGAGCATGGCACTGAAGTAGCCTTGGTGGCCGAGACTGATTCAATCAGGTGCTCACTGAACGTTGGCACACCCGCCATGCTCGTGCTCTTACATCTCTCTGCCGCATTTTATACTGTGTCCCGTAATTACAAAGATTACAAGAGATCTGGATTCATGTGTCTGCCCTGGCGTGGTTTCAGGTTTTCTTGAAGGATAGCGTGTAGGGTGTTGCGCTAGGAGGGTAAAAAAAACAGGTCCAGGGTGGTCGACATGGGAGTCTTGCAAGGGCCATGTCTGAGCCCTACTGTATTTAACATTTATGAGGCACCCCTGGTGAAAGTCCTAAAAGAATTTGGATTAGATATTCTATCATATGTAGTCTATACTCAGGTAGTCCTGTCTTTAGTTGAAGATCTTGATAAAGCAAAGTATCTCTTTTCCATGGGTATGAAGAAGATTCTCAAATGAATGGCAGATAACTTATTGCAGTTAAACCTAGAGAAATTAGATGTTGTTCTGAATGGGAAGGCCCAAACCCTGTGGTCCCCAGATTGCTAGCCACCTGAATTGGGCACGGCCCCTATCCCTAGCAAAGTAGCTAAAAATCTGAGGGTCAAGTTAGATCAGGAACTTAAAATGAAAGAGCAAGTTCTGTCTGCCACCTGTTTTCGCATACTGTGTTTACTCATGAAGGCGTTTCCATTTCTTCCGCTGTTGGCCAGTAAGACCTTAGTGCAAGCTCTGGTTGTGAGCGGACTGGATTACGGGAATGCGCTATTGGTGTCTGCCTTTGAGTCGCTATTGTCGAAATTGCAAGTTGTGTAAAACACAGCTGCCCGGCAGATTTGCATTCAGACTCTTAGAACGGCCTCAGCTCCCCTCTTAAAATCTCGTCATTGGTTGCCACTAAAGAAAAGGCTAACTTTCAAATCGTGCTGTCATACTTACAAAGCCCGGTTGGGCAAAGGCCCTGAATGTCAGAAGCTCAAATGCTATTATCCCGCTAGAAATCTACGTTGCAGTGAGAAAGAGTTACTGTCAGTCCCACACATTCGTCGATCTAGATGTGGTGGCAGGCCTTTTTCTTATTTGTCCCCCACCCTTTAGAACAAGTTGCCACTCTCTGTTAGGACCTGTCCAGACTATTGCACATTCAGGAAAGAACTAAATACGGCATTGTTTTAGATCTGGTCTCTTTTGGGATTTACTATACTGTCGCTGCGCCGAGATACTTTGGTTAGGGTGTTTTGTGCGCGTTATCAAGCTAAATCATTCATTCGTTCATTCATTCGATAAAACACAACATAGTATGCCTGTCAAGCAGAAAATAAATAGCCTAGAGCTTTCAAACTGGTTCAGTGGCCCAAACTCCCTCCGTCAAGTCTCTGTTGAGCCGCTCTGTTCCTCAAGTGCCGTAGGGCTTTTCCAGTCCTTCTAATAGCAGTCCCTGCTCAGTGTTGCACAAAAGAGGTCATAGAAAGAATTGCAGCTTTACTAAAATGTATTCCTGTTTAGTCGTTGGAGCAAAGCGAGTTATTTGTTTCTTTAATGGGTTCTTACGTAAGAGTGTGGATGACTTTGCATTTTTCCATAGACATAGAAAAGGTAAAACTCTTTGATACATCTGGCCCTCAGTTCATTGTCAGGACCCTTTAGAACTGTCACATGACTGCATGAAATAAAAACAACTGTATTTTTTTAAACATGTATGGTTTCGCTGGCTGGCCCTGCAGTGCAGGCATGGCATTGCTGGTGTACACTGGTGCATAGAAATGGGAAACAGGTCCCTATCTGGCCAGAATCTGGACAAAAGGTTACAAAATAGGAACTCCCAGACCCAATGAAAACATAACCACGTATTCAATAAATCACAATAATAAGGAAAATGAGATCAAACCAATTTAAAATGATGTATAGAAATCTGTACAATTTATTCAATGCAAAGATACATACTTTAAAAAATATACAGTGCCATTATTAAAACAAAGTAAAAAATGTGTCAATAGACATAATGAGCAGATTAAAATTCCACACAGTTTACATATAGTACACTGGTGCACACACCTCTCCTGCGTCACACTGGGGTAAGACAGTGGTGCTGCTCTTGGGCATCTCTTGCTTTGGCCTGCAGTGCAACTACAGCATTACTGGTCCCTGCTTGCACAGTTCCCAGTCCTCTTCCATGGTTGCAGCAGGATCCTGCAGTGCAGAGGTGGCATCATTCCTGCACACCCAGCTCCCTGCATGCAGGGCTGATAGCAGAAGTTGGGTAGTGATGTAGCTTCTGGCCACAGCATGCACAGCTCTTCTCCTCAAGCATCAGTGTATGACGTTCACAGCTAATTCCTTCTCCTGTGATCGCAGCTGCTCTCTGCTCCTCTAATGCCCCGCAGGTCACAGGGATGTAAATCCCACTCCTGCTTCAGCGCCCATCTTTGAGACATGGTGAGTATCATTGCACGACTTCCATGTGTAAAAATCGATATTCCCCCCAAAATTGTGCTATTTATCCGTTTACTTCTCTCCCCACCCTTTAGTCAACACCAGTGGGGGTGGCATCTATGAGGAGTGGTGAGACAGGCAAATGGTTGGTGGGTGGCGGGTAGAAATAAAAACAACTGCGACACAGCTGACTCCTACCTTTTCTTTGCTGCACGTCTTCCTCCAGCAGTGTGAGCCCTTGAGAAGTGCCTTAACCAATCCTGGCACTGCTCTCGTGCTGTGAGAGCAGCGCCCTCACTGGAAGGAGTGGCCTCATTCGTCACTCCCAAGGACACTGGAGGCCCTGCACTTACTCTAACTCAGCTGTCTTAAGACAATTGGGTTAGAGGTTTCAAACTGCGCATGTCTGGCTGGCCCTAGCAAGACTGCTGGCCAAAAAGACATACACACTTTGAAAAGTGCAGAGGCAGCCCACCCTCCTCCCTGCTGCTGTCACTCTGCATCAGCCCCACCCCCGGCATGGTGCGAGCATCTGCACAGGGTTATATTGAAGAATAAAATAGTAATATACCAACTTTATTACCATTTTATTTGTCAATTCTGGGACATGGAGGGGCATTTCAACCCGTGGGGCAACGCTCCTCCTCTCAAACGAAGGACCCGCCCCTGGTCAACACCCCTTTCAGTCTCTGTCAGGTTCAGTCTCCTCCTTGTCAAGCCTGGTGTTTTCTGCCACCCTTGTGCCCCCTCAGGCACAGCACTTGCAGGACAGGCCTTTAATTCCTCCAGGGATTTCCCCGGTGGGCTGGAGCCCTTGGGTCGGTTTTGAAAGCCCAGGGCTGCTCCTGGTGCCTCTGTCACTTTCCCAGCTCCCCGAGGTTAATTGCAGGAGGCAGGGAGGCTTTAAGAGTGACAGACATAGAGGGAAGAAGGGAGGGAGGGACGGAGAGAGGGAGGGAGGGCAAGGAGAAAAAAAACAATCACAGTGAGAGGAAAGGAGACAAGGAGAGAAAGAGAGAATGGCTGCATGGATGGAAAGAGCGAGATGGAGCAGGCCAGTTTGAGGAGTTTTGCCAGAGTTGAATTTGGTTCTCTAGTCCAGCCTTGATCACTTGCTCTGGATTTCAGTTCATCCGGCTCCCAAGCCGTGACTACTTGGATGTCACAGTTCTTGCCTGCGGCTCCCCTGTTATCACTAGCTGTATCCTAGTGTTCTCTTCCAGATCCAGTCCCTATTACCGCATCTGTCAGCTACACTGTTCCTGTCTTCCCTACATCTTAATACCTGTAATTTGCTGCCTGCTGGTGTTATCTGTCTTCCCTCTGACTCACCCAGTCCTTTCCTCTAGCTGATCTCTGCACAGCACTATTACCGTACACACTACAAGTGCAAAGGCAAACACATAACACTACTGATACATACTCACAGTATGAACTGCAACTACAATAAAAAGAAAATGCACTCAAAACAGCCAGAACCTATTGGGTTTGCCAATGCTTGTTTTATATGGAGCTGGGTGTCTACCTCTGGTTATTTCAAAGTGCTAGGTGGAAAAGGGGGAAGCTCGTGTCCACAGAGACACACTCGTTTATATTCCAGACCACGTCTCTGTCAATCCGCTGAGCACATACAATTCTAATGAAATGACAAGTGCTGTCGTGTAGATTCCAGCTGGCTCGTGTGCCTTGTCTCATCTGGTGACACACACAGGCATATTTGAAGCCTCCCAGCTCTTTCGCCCATCTCGAGGCATGGTTTTTCACCTAATATTTTTTACAGGGAGCCTTAGAGTCGCCAGACAATGCTGCACAATGTAGATGACCATGGCCGTCGGTCTTTACTTTCCAAGTTACACCACTGGCATATCCTGGCCCCTGCTGAGGCCTGGCTCAGCCTCACCAGATTTGCATTGGGAATCAGTTTCTGTGGTTTAATTCGAGTACAGGGTTTCGATTTCCTATATTTTCTGATGCGTGACTCTCCGTGAATGGTGGAAGGACTCTGTGGCCTGGCGTGCTCTTGGAAAAGGCCCCTCTTGTGCTAGCTAGCTCCCCATGGTTGGACTTTGGAGCGCTATGGAGGACTGCCATGAACATCAAAGACTGTACGTGGAGTGGCCACTACAGTCAAGGATAGCACAGCACTTCCACCACACTCTCTATGTGGTAATAATAATCCACATTTGTAATAATAATCCACATTTGTAAAGCGCGAACAATCACCCATAAGGGTCTCCAGGCACTGGGGGCCGTCGGGAAGATTAAGCAAGCTATTGCCCAGAGTCACATGGTGCTGGGCTTATCTGCCGCCTGCGCTCGGGATCGAACCGTGATCCCCAGATTCCAGCATCAGTCGCCCTGGCCGTGGCGCCACACCTCTACCCATTGGTACTGGCAGTCTGCACACTACTCTAATGTATCAACTGTCCCTGCCGATCTGCCCTACTCCACATGCGCAGCTTTATGCGTTGCCGGGAGACCCTTCTTGCTCTTGGGTTCACTCCATTGTATCCAGAGCACCACAGCCTCTTTTGCTGTTCAGCAGGGGAAATGTAGTGCGTCAATCGGGTTGTGTGGAATCATTACTACTATTCTAGTGATGGCGTTTGATACAAATCCAGATTTGGCACCACGTAGGCGAACACTTTCTTGGAAAAAGGGATCCCAGTTAATTGATCACTTTCCTGTAATTTTGGAGATAATGCTTGAATCTTGCTTAGGTAGAAAGTCTCTTGAAATTGTTACTTTGAATTATTAAAATCCTATTTCAAGGGTCTTTGGCTTTTTGAAGGAGAGTTTAACAAAGTGTCTTAAGAGGCCCCTCCTGAAGAAACGTCTCTGGCTTCACATCCAAGCTTCAAAATCAACCGCCTCATTTCCAAAGTCCTTCATCTACACTGAGCCCCTTATCTGGCGCACATTCTAACAGTGTCGGTGTCCAAAGACGCCTCCGGAGCATGCATTTGCCAGACCTTGAAAAATCCAGTATAAAAGCTCTCCAGCATCAAACCAATCCTTCCCAGGTGCCCCAGCGCCCGCCGTTCTATAACTCTCGTCTCCCAACTGACCTATCAGCTGCTTCCGCCCTTTGTCGTGCAGGAGATTGAAAAACACCCCTTCCGCCTCTAGCGGAACGACCACGCCACACTGAACCCCGTTAGTGTAGACTCCACAACGCCTGAATGTCCCTGTCACTCTTACCACTGCCGCCGTTACCCGTGTCTCCTCTGTCTTCCTGGTTTATTGCAACGCACAAATAAAAGTAAATATAGTCTCGTCTGTGACTGCACTGGGGTTTACATCACCAGTATAAGTTCCCACCAATCAGTACTGAGGCGGGGTGGCTGCCTGCGTCGAACACTGGGCGGCGTCGGATGGAGAAGGAACACAACACAAGGGTTGTGCCCCATGCCCGCCTATGTGAGGCGCATTGTCACCGATTCTGAAGCCGTCTGAGCAGGGAGAGGTCTTGGAAAGCTTCAAACCGAAGGGGGGTTCTGCAGGGGATCAGGTCACGTGGCTCTCAGCCTGCATTCTTATCTGTTTATCCTTATTTCACCGGTCTTGTCTGATTATGAGCGCGCTATATACTCATTAGCCAGGCCTGTATGCCCTCACTCTTTTGTTTGTATACTAATTCTCCACGAACTGTCTCCCTTGCTGGTTGCTGTCTTCTGGTTGCAGATTACCCCAGAGATGTCTCCATGGATGGGGTTGGTCTTGTGGCTCTGGCTTGTCCTTGGTGAGTTTGAAGTGATGTGTCCCTCTCTGTGGATACCTCAAGGTTAGTAGCCAGGAGTGACCCCGCCTTGTTGTGGGCCCTCCATGGAGGGCATCTTAGCTAGGCTGCTGGTCCGTATTTCTTACTGCTCTTGTTCGGTATTAAGAAGAGGCGGCAAATGTTGTTCATTGTAATCTGGTGGGGGGCATTGGTGCAGAGCAGACGTGAATTAAAGGACCGAACAGTGGTTCTCACCTGACCATAAGTGGACGCCACCAGTGTAGAGCAGGCGTGCACAACTTCACCCCTTGCATGTTAGGAAATATTGGTTTAAAAGGCAGGCCCATGCTCCATGGCAGGGGTCTGGAGGTCTAAGACACCAGTGTGCAGCCAAGACCCCGGGGGCTCCCCAGCTCGAAGGTTCGGTCAGAGATGCTAATGTCAGAAGGGGATATCTCTGTCGGGCTCAGTGCTGGAGGTTTCTTTGAAAACGCGGCTTTCATGAGAGGATAAGTCCCCGCGTCCCCCTCTGCAAGAACTCTCCTTGCCTGCCCATGTTTCCCTGTGTTTGATTGCCGATGTCTCTGGCCGGTGCAGAGGGGTTTCTGGTGCAGAGGAGTGGCCAGTGCAGAGAGGTGGTTGGTGCAGAGGGGTGGCCGGTGCAGAGGCGCGGCAGGTGCAGAGGGGTGGCCGGTAGAGAAGGGTTTGACGGTGCAGAGGGGCGGCAGGTGCAGAGGGGTGGCCGGCGCAGAGGGGTGGCAGTTGCAGAGGGGTGGCAGTTGCAGAGGGGTGGCCGGTGCAGAGGGATGGCCGGTGCAGAGGGATGGCCGGTGCAATGGGGTGGCAGTTGCAGAGGGGTGGCAGGTGCAGAGGGGTGGCCGGTGCAGAGGGATGGCCGGTGCAATGGGGTGGCCGGTGCAGAGGGATGGCCGGTGCAATGGGGTGGCCAGTGCAGAAGGGTGGCCGGTGCAGAGGGGTGGCCGGTGCAGAGGGGTGGCCTGTGCAGAGGAGTGGCCGGTGCAGAGGGATGGCCGGTGCAGAGGGATGGCCGGTGCACAGGGATGGCTGGTGCAATGAGGTGGCCGGTGCAGATGGGTGGCCGGTGCAGAGGAGTTGCCGCTGCAATGGGGTGGCCGGTGCTGAGGTGTGGCTGGTGCAGAGGGGTGGCCGGTGCAGAGGGGTGGCTGGTGCAGAGGAATTACCGGTGCAGATGAATTACCGTGCAGAGGGGTGGCTGGTGCAGAAGGGTGGCTGGTGCAGAGGGGTGGCCGGTGCAGTAGGGTGTACACAATCCGAGCAGAGGGGTGGCCGGTGCTGAGGGGTGGCTGGTGCAGAAGGGTGGCCAGTGCAGAAGAGTGGCCGGTGCAGAGAGGTGGTTGGTGCAGAGGGGTGGCCGGTGCAGCAGGGTGTACACAACCCGTGCAGTGGGAGGCTCTTTGTAACGGAATGGTTGGTGTAGAGATTGGCCTGTGGAGCACAGTGATTAGTGCAGAGGCGCGGCCAGTGCAGAGGGGTGTTCGGTGCAGAGGGGTGGCCGGTGCACAGGGGTGGCCGGTGCAGGGGTGTGGCCGGTGCAGAGGGGTTTCCGGTGCAAAGGGGTGGCCAGTGCAGAGAGGTGGTTTTTGCAGAGGGGTTGCCGGTGCAGAGGGGCGGCCGGTGCAGAGGGGCAGCAGGTGCAGAGGGGTGGGCGAAAGAGAGGGGTGGCCGGTACAGAGGGGCGGCAGGTGCAGAGGGGTGTAGGGTGACCAACCGTCCGTAAATTTCACGGACAGTCCGTAAATTAGGCTGTTTGTCCGTTGTCAGTGAAGGATTCTTTAACGGATGCCATTTGTCCGTAATTTTCACTTCTTTTGGGTGACACCTATTCATATGGTGCTTTTGAATGACCAAAAGTTGCTGAGAACAAGCAAAGCTATCTAGGATTGGCTTGAAAGCCATCAGCCAATCCTAGAGCTCACTGGTCCACTGCAGGACTGTTCTTATTGGACCTGATGCTTCAGGGCCAGTGAAAACAGCTTTAGGGTACCCAGCCACTATTCTGCTGGACCGTGATGTGCAGAGCACGTTTCGAGCCTTTCGTTTTCGGCACATAATAAAATTAGTGTTGCTTACGACGAGTTGACTCATATGAAATTGTAACATTTAACGTTATTTACAAATACAAATATACATAACGTTAAATGTTACAATTTCATATGAGTCAACTCGTAAGCAACACTAATTGTATTATGTGCCGAAAACGAAAGGCTCGATACGTGCTCTGCACATCACTGTCCAGCAGAATAGTGGCTGGGTACCCTAAAGCTGTTTTCATTGGCCCTGAAGCATCAGGTCCAATAAGAACAGTCCCATCTTCTTGACAAGAAAAGGAGAACTGTATTTTCCTCACAAGCAGACGGAAGGTACTAGCATTTTTGTAATCGATAAGTAAGAAGCATATTTCTGATTCCTCTCATGTTTAGTAGCAAAGAGGAAATTCAGCAAAGGTCAGAGAACTTGCGACACCACCCAAATAAATCTGCTTTCCAACAAAACCTGTGAAGTCCTAAAACCCTACAGGAAGCTTTTGTGGGAGGAAAGATGGCTGTCAGAACAGGCTACCTTAGCAAAGTCTTTATATCTCAGCAGGAATGCAAACTCAATGGATGTTTAGAAACGGGTGAATTACCAAAATAATATAAACAATTCAAACATTACCGAATCAAGATGGGCACACTACTTAGGTGTGCATTTCAGCCAAACAGCAGGAGGACACTGCCGATCCTATAACTCTGGGGCAGGAGTAGCACCGAGACTGCGCACCAAAATACAACTAGTCCCTAATAAGATAGCAAGAGAAAAACAAGATCAGGTGCAACTAAGAGCGGTTAATAAAGGGCACCCACGCAATATACCTGAAGCAAAAAAACTTCAGAAGATCTCCTGGCATATAAAGCATCACTTGTCAGCTTCTGAGGTGTAACTGTGTAAAGAGTGTACATTGTGAACGACCCTTTCACTCCTGCTGCTGAACCACCACAGGATGCAGAAGAAAATGCAAATCCTGAGGTTGGGCTAGTGAGTGTAACTCGACAACCAATTTGAGGCGATCCAATGGGGATGAAACTCTAATTTTCACTCAAGGGCAAATACACAAGGTGACACTGGAGAGTCGATGCAATAGAACTCCAAGGCCACATGACATCCACCAGGCACTGTAGCATAACACATGTATTTGGAAAGTGCACGTACACCCAAGGGTATCTTTGCACTGAATAACAGATTTTTTTTGTTACCCAACTCAGTGACATTTATTTGATCTATTTCAGAAGGATGAATGGACCCTCCAGGATTAGAACCTGTGACCATGAGGTCACACACCAGCCCCTGCAGTGGATGTATTAGTCCACTAAGCCACCAGAACAGGCCTGTATAAAATTAATCTCACTTTAACCCTAATATCTGGGCTAATAAAATGATGAGGGTTTTAAACAGTGCCCTGCAATCTTGGAAGGGTTCTATAAACAGCCCGCTTTTTGAAAGGAGAGGACCAGCAACAACCCAAAAATGACCGGCTCATCACCCTCCTAAAGAATGGCTTTCCACAAAATACAGACACATCCACAAATATCTTGGCACTCTATTATAATCGACAAGATGACAACAAGTAACCAACAGATCTGTGCTTTGTGGATTTCAAGTACACAATCGACTGTGTGCAACGCAACCTTCTTTGGAATGTTATTTTTGGGCATACCTCCATGCTTTTTAAAAGCAATACCTCCATGCCTTTTAAAAGCAATACAGATGCTCTACACTGAAACATGGATATGAATATAAATCAGTGATGGCATTTCTCTATCGAAGAAAATATATACCAATCAGGGCCTAAATCAAAGGTTGTGCTGGCACCGCACATAGTTCATTTGTTTTTGACCAACATATCCCAAGCTCTGAATGAGGTAAATTCTTGTGCCCCTACGTTAGGATGTTTACACATTTCTAATTTGTTGTATGTGGACAATGTTGGCCAACAACATCTTATTGACAAACTCTTCAGCTACCCGATAAACAACTGCAAGACAATAAATAAAAAAAAACTAAAGTCATGGCTGTAAGAAATTGAATACAGAAAAAGTTAAGTGTGTTTCCAACAAGTTCAATAACTGAAATGTGTAAAGGACTAGAAATATCTTGGTGTCCTATTTGATGACAAGGGCTCTTTTTGGCCATATAAGCACGAGCTTCTATTCAAGGGCAACTCACCAGCATGCACTGCTAAAAGCCAACAAAAGCGAATCATGTCAAGTACGAGAAGTGAGTGTGAAAACAGCATTCTAGTCCAGCACTGCAGGTACCAATTAGCTACATTCTAAGTGTGCTGCTTTACATCTGACAATGGCACTCAGATATGAGATGCTAGTAACAAAGTCTATCCGAGCAGATCATCCCGACCACTTCTGTCACCAAACATGCCTTCTCAGGACCATGAACTGTAAACGAAATATCAGACTGGACCACCCAGTGCAGTAACCATATAAATAGATCACGATACAAAAAGACCTGTACAGTTGCTCAAAGCTGCGCAAAAAACTGTGAAGTGCACAATTGTCTCAACCTAATATAAACTTATTTTGACTTGTACTTATGTTGGTTGTCTATTTACTTATATACTATTGTGCTACCTCCTCTGATGTGTCTGTAAAACGTACCTTTTTTTCCCAAAGTTTTGTCCAGAATTTTGACCTCCTGTCCTGAATTTTTGTCCTGAATTTGAACCCTTTGTCCTGAATTTTTACACTCACCGTCTTGAATTTGCTCCCATGCCAGTTGGTCACCCTAGAGGGGTAGCCGGCGCAGAGGGGTGGCAGGTGCAGAGGGGTGGCAGGTGCCGACGCATGTTTGGTGCAGAGGGTTGACAGTGCAGACTGATGATTGGCAGAGCGCTGCTCGTTTCCTCTCTCTCCTTCCTGGCTGTGCAGTTGCTGCTGAACAGTGACACGCCATTCCACATAAATCATAGTCACATGCTGTGCACAAATGTGGTGATCCATCAATCATCTCTGCCCCGGCTTCTTTTAACAGCATTCAAATCAAATACATTACCCAGTCTGTGTGAGTGTGTGTGTGTGTGTGTGTGTGTGTGTGTGTGTCCCCGTAACTGCATGTATTATTGTCTCCTGCGGTGTGAGTGTGTGTGTAGTGTGACCAACTCACATGAATGCAAAAAGAAACAATTCCCAACTGGAGGCAAATTCTTGACATGAGTGTAAGATATTCAGGACAAAGGGTCAAAATTCAGTACAAAAACTCAAGACAAAAGGTCAGTGTTACAGACACATCGAAGGGGAGGCCATACCCTTCTATTCTATCAATGCGTTTATTTACTATTTGTTACATAGTAATATACATTCACTATGGTGTAATCAACTCCATGTCTTCGTCAGTGCACTCAATAACCAGTCAGTCGAGCCATCTCAGTGATTAAATAGCAGGGCTGTCTTGCAGGCTTCCTCTCAGGTGTTGTAACCCCGCAGTCCTGGCCATTAGGAGCTAATAAAGAAATGGTCGCTTAAGCAAAAAACAGCGTGAGAAGGTTAAGCAAAGGTGACGATTACATACACAAATAACTGGCGGAACGTCTGTTACCGAGAGTCAATTCAAAGAAATGTATTTCCGTTTTAGTGTCACTGGGCCGGTGTGTCTGGGCATTTCACACATAATGTAGCGAACCTTGCAGTGATAATCCATAACTTTTCAAAACGCCTTCTCTTATTGTCTATCAGAGAGTGAATGGCTGGCACTGCTGAGGATAGGGAGAAGACAAGCAGCGCGGTCTTGTTGAAAATCTGTATCTGTTTTACCTGTGAACATTTCACCAATATTAAGCATTGGATACAGGGCCCACTGCAATTCAAAGCCATTTTAAAGTTATAGGCAGATAATGTCTGTTATCCGGAGGTTTCAAGTGACTCCATCAATTCAAGAAAATACCGGCTCCAAAACAGCCTTAACATTTGCTAAATGCACAAATTTGCATTTCTTTGGGGAAGCAGACACTCTGGCTAGAAGGCTCCTTTCTTTTTAGCCTTCTGCCCCTCTCCAGAATGCAGCATCGGAAACTCCCTCTCTTCAGCTGGGGAAATCACAAGTGGGGGGAATGATCTATTGTTTTTTAGGGGAGAGGCTAACATTACGGACATATGGCGTCCGTTAACACGCCTATCACGGATATTAGGGCTAATTTACGTGCAGTCCGTGGAAAATTACTGACGGTTGGTCACCCTAAGCGGGTGTATGTCACTATAACCATGCAGGAGTCCATAATTAAGTGTGTCTACCATGAGGTGCATGTCTCCAGCATAGTGTGCATGTCTGTGTGTCTAGATCAGTACGGCTATTTGTCCGTCGTTAGCTGTGCATGTGTGTCTATCATTGTATGTCTCAGTCCATCACAATGTGTATTTGTCTGGCCTGGTTATGTAATGATTCTCTTTATTACTCAGACTCCAGGTCTTTCTCGTACGAGTCCATACTCTGTGAGAGTGAGTCTCTTCCTGTAGACAGGCAACTACTTGCAACCCCAATTTGTTTTTAAAATGTTTGTAGCTCCCCCTCTTTAAGACTATGTAAGGACTCCCCCCACCTCTTCCACACCCTGCACCATAACAAATCAAGCAAGGCATGTAAGGTGGGCACCCAGTATATGGGCAGGAGGGTAGCAGGACTACGACAGGGAATACCTGATACCATTACCTCTTCCTGCGCCTTCCTTTTCACAGTGCTTACTCTATGAGAGTGTTCCAAATATGCCCTCTGATATGTCCTCAGAGACCAGAAGGGGTACAGAAGAAGACAGCTTGATTCAGAAGCTGAACACTTAGACCAACTTCTTGCCTGCATTTCCGAAATCGCCATATACATGAAAAACAACTGCATCAAGCTCAACACAGACAAGATGGAAATAGTCATCTTCGGCAAAGCACCTCACTATCGGACTACATCTGGTGGCCTGCTGATTTCAGACCCCATCACAGCCAACCTTCTGGAGGACTAAGAAACCTCAAATTCACCCGAGTGGAAGTTCGCACCCCTGCTATCGGACACCTTTGGGTTCCCATCTTCACCAGCTTCAGAGAAATCATTGTGGATAACCCCACAATCATCACCTGGTCTGACAATGTCCTCATCCATTTCATCATGCCCACCCTCACCACAGCGGAAGCACCATTGGCATACTCTCACAACTGGACTGTAACAAGGTTCCTCAAAAATCTTGTACCTCAGAACTGCTACACCACCCACAAAACATCACAATGACCTCCCCAGATCCATCTCAAACTTCAACGCTAGGATCACCTGCTGCGCAGACACTATGACCCCACTCAAGATCCACCAAGGCTGTCAGAACCAGACCACAAGAAATTTGGTACACGGAGGAGCTCACACTCACCAAGTGCCACTGCAAGCAGCTGGAACACAGATGGAGACAAAGCTAGGGTGATACCGACAAGAGAAACTAGAAATCAGTCCTCAGAAGATACCCCCAAGAAATCAGAGCCACCAAATGCTAAACCTTCACCAAGCACATCAAAAGCAGCTCCAACAGTTCCAAGAAGATCTTTGCCATGGTGAAAGATTTGACATCTTCAGCACCATTCTCTGCTAGTGTTACTCTCTCACAAGACCTCTACACCCATCTGTCCTCTTCCTCAGCAGCATGTACAACAACCTTGAGCCCCAACTGGACCCCTCCACCCTTGTAGCCACCCTACTTGTCACTTCCAATGCCTAGAGGCACACTGAAAACCTGTTCCACCATCACCATTCAAGAACCCGCAGTGACTATGCATTCCATACGCTCCTGAGCATCTTCTGGCAACTGCACTCATCAGGTATTCCCTAACTGATTGGCCCCCATCAGCTCAGCTCTCACCCTGATCTCGAATGACTCAATCTACACTGCCACCTTTCCGGACACTGGAAACATGCCACAGTTCTCTCTTTCCTAAAGACACCTTCGGGGAACCCTAAAACACTAGCTAACTACCAAGTTATCTCCTCCTTGCTACCCTTCCAGTGAAAATCTTGGAGAAGATGATGAACAACCATCTAGCTGCCCACCCCAATGACAACAACCTTCTCAACATCACCCAATCTGACTTTAGACCCAACCACCACCTCACTGAAACTGCCCTCATAGCAGCCATGCATGGCATCTAACTGATCATGGACAGAGGAGACACTGCTGCCCTCATCATCTGGATCTGTCAATTGTCTTCGATACTGTCTCCCACACCATACTCATTCAATGCCTACACAATGCCAGCATTCATGGACTAGCATTCCACTGAATCTTCTCTTTCCTCACAGGCCGCACCCAGTTGAACAATCTGACTCCTTTCACCTCGGCTGTCACCAAACTCATCTGTTGTGCCACAAGTATTCTCGCTCAGTCCCATGCTGTTCAATGCCTATATAGCCCCACTCACCAGCATCATTCGTGCCCATCTAATCAACGTTATATCCTATGCAGACGACACCCATCTCATTCTGTCCTTCTCCGACAAAACACCAAACACCAGGACCAAATTCTCCCACGACATGCCCAAAGTCGCCAGACAGAGGAAAACCAACTGCCAAACAGACAGTATGGAAGTAGTCTGCTTCGGCAAAGACACCTTGCTATGGGACTCCACCGGGGGGCCTACTGTTCCACCCTTGTGAAGAACCTTGAAATAGTAGTTGACAGACAGCTTTCTACGACAGGCCAAGTGAACCCAGTTATCCCCTCTTGTTTCCGCACGCTCAAGATATTTACGAACATTTTCAAATGCTTTCCCTTCCACATCGGAGGAAGAACCACTCAGGCCCTCATCACCAGCAAGTTGGACTTTGGCAATGAACTTTACATAGGTATAAACATGCAACTGACCAGAAAACACCAGACAATTCAGAACTCAGCTGCCAAACTCACAAACAGACTTCCCCTCACACCCACATCACTCCACAATGCCACTGGCTCCCCATACACAAACGGACACTCTCCAAACTCCTCAAGTGCACATACAAAACCTTGCACAACTTCGATCCCACCACCTCAACAACTGCATTGACTTCCATACACCCAACTGACACCTGTGCTCAGCTAAACTCCTACTAACACACATTCCCAGCATACGTAGAACCAGATCTGGATCCCATGCATTCTTCTACCAACTCACCTGGAGTAACCTACTTCTTCACACCAAAGCCCCCTCCTAAGTTCTTGAATTTCAAAAAAAACTGAAGATATGGATCTTCACCTAGTCTCAGCCCAGGGTCCTGCTTTTTAGCGCCAGGATACCTTCCTGGGTGATTCGTACACTCTACAAATACCCATAACATAACAGAAGGAAAAGAATGACCAGTTTCCCAACTGCAACGGCAGAAAAACAAACTTCAAGGAGCCCACAAAAGAACACTGCCTAATCAGTCTAAAAAGTACCCTCAATCACAACAGGGACTGATGATCCAGACTAAAAATTCACAACCTTTAAATCAGAACAGAAGTTAAAGGAAGGAAAGCCATCCATCCTATGAACAGATGCTGCATTTCAAAAGCAAAAGCCTAGAAAGGAACTGCATAAAAATGGAGCAGCGCCATCTCAAAAGGACAGAAAGGGACCTTGCTAACTTGAATCAGACCTAGGCTCTTATGTGCCCCAAACAAAAGCCCATAAAAGGACCCCAAAGAGATTAGCTATGGTAAACTCTGGCCACCACAGGGTTAATGGGCCGAGCCACAAACCCCACCCAGGAAGTGTATCAAAATAAGCTAATAGACTGTGGTCCCCACCAAAACAAAATATCTGAAAACATAGCCAAGACAGCGTGTCTGTCACAAGGATGCAACAGAGGACTCACCGGAGGAGCCAGGGCAAAACAGTGATGCCCACTCAAATCCAGGATGAACCTCAGGCCAAAATGGAGAAGAAAACATGCAATATTACATCTGTAAATGTAAATGTAGTTGAGCTTATATAGCGCACAGCTACCCGCAGTGGGTTTCCCGGCGCTTGCTTAGGGAACTCTTCCTGGTATTCCCCTGTGAGATAGCAGGGTATCCACAAGGTGAAAGTCAGGAATCCAGCCGCGAGGGGCCGTTGTGGAGATTAAGCAAGCTATTGCCCAGAGTCGCAGAGTGTGAACCCGTGAGTCGAGGAGGCACCAGGGCGAGAATTATCTAGTCCGTGGAATTTTTAGCCCAAGACCCCGCCAAGGCATGGAATTGAACCCTGGTCCAGGACCGATCTCAGCTTCCGGGTCTGCTGCCTCTAACCCCTGAGCCACACTTCTCCATCTGTGAAGCTGAGACCACAAAAGAATACAGAAGGATCCAACTGTTACCAGGGTGACACATGCAAGGTGTGTAGCTACCAGTGATGTAGCCAGTGCAGTGCACCAGGACCCAAAGATGGGAGGGAGCCAAACTATAGTGGCCCCTTGAGCCCCTACTAGCATGGGCCCCGGGAGTAGGGACTGGTGGTGCTGCATCATCCCCAAATTAACAATGCTGGAGTTCCAAACGTGAATGAGCATTAAAGATTACCTTGAATTTTGTTTTTATCTAGTCACATTTACTGTGCATTCAAAGACAGGTGAAATGTCAGTCTAGCCTTCTGACAAACTGCTGCTTATTCTTTTAACCTGGAGACTAGTGTTTACTTTTCTGTCTATACTGTAAAGTGTGACGTATTTGTAAACTGATATTGTTGGTCAGAAAGGAAAGGCTGTAGGATACCGTGTTCTTCTGACACATAAGAATGTGTAAATACCTATTAACAAATTGTACAAATATTTCAAAACGAACAATTAGGAAAGCACAAATAAAGCACTTTTTTCTAGTTCTGATGTGTGATGAAAACAGAGATTTTAATAGGATCAAGATTTGGTGATGCGCAAATGACATATATTCGCTGAAACACAATTTCCACACATTATCGTTTATGCACTATAGATTTTTATCAGCCAAAATGTACTTATGTGCAGATTTTGTGGTTATTTCAATGGAAAATGTGCTGTCTATAAATGGCAGTGAGCTACCACACCATGCTTTAATAATATAGTTGTGACAGTGCACTCCTAAACCCGACACTAGCTGCATACTTTACCCTTACGCTCTCTTGCTGAATGGGAGTGGCTCATTTGTAACACTAGTTCTTTGGACTTTTCAGAATCCCTGTGAGTTCAGTGATGTAACGTTGATGGCAGTACCCCAGTCTGAAGATTGTTCCAGCACCACTGATTACGTGGGCCACAGGAGCTCTTAACCCCTTCCGCGCTCATGATGAGCTGAGCTCGTCATGTAAAGCGGCTTTTTAAAAAACGCAGCGCGCAGTGGGAAAACCGCTAGCGCGCATGCAGTTAAACCAATGGAAGCTTGCTGTTAGCTCCGTCCGATTCCCTCAGCTGCAGGAGTCGGACTCTGAGAAGCAAAATCCACTGAAGCACCTGCGGGGGCTCTGCTAAGGCCTCATTACACTCTCAAGGAGTGGTCTAACACTGCACATACTCACTTTTGTAAATGTAGAGTGCCATTCAGCACTGGTTACCTGCTGCAAGTGGAGGTCAAAGAAGAAGTTATACCCATGTTGCTGCATGCCCTCTAAAGCCAAGGCAGTCACAGTAATCACTGTGTTCAACCAGACAGGTGGAGGGAAGACTATGGTGGTTAATAAAAGAACATAGGCTCACTTAGGACAGAGCGATGAAACTGAGAAAATGATTTATTTGAGCTTTGCTTGCTTAACAAAAATGCACTGATAACTTTAAAACGAGGTTGTGAGGTCACTAATGCATAATTCATCCTTATTAAAGTCAGAAGTAGAACTAGTTAGCCTTATGAGACCTGTGGAAATCAGTCAGAATCTTGGAAAGCAAGATGGTGCTCCAAAGAGCGAGATACTGAGAGAGGGGGAAACGGAGTACCTGGTATATATACACAGTACTGTAGTAGAGGTGGGCGAGCCAACAAATTAACAGGGAGAGCAGAGTCAAGGGTCTGTCTTGGCTCTAACAGCCTGTCTTGGTTCTAAGAGCCAATGATTGAGCTGAGCCATGGGAACATTTGGCATAGAAAAGTGTGATAAAGTGTCTTCAAAATTCTCAAAAGTATATTTCTTTAACAAGCATTTCACCTTAGTACATCAGATTATATCACTGCTTTGAGAGGCATTTATCAAAAGGGATAGTTTTCAAATATGAACTTGGAAACATTCATGCCTTCAGCCTGATGACAACTGACATGTCTTAGTTCACTAATGGTATTGTCATGTGTACCCTACATGTAGGCTATATTGTTATTTTACACAGAGCAACATTATAGTCCATTAAGTCAAATACAAATACAAAAGATATTTTTGTACAGCACACATCCTTACGTATTTCAAAGTTTTCTCAAATGGAGTAATGGAAAAACTAGAGGGCACAATAAAATAAAATGATTGCCTAGAATGCTACACAACTTGGTCAAGTGGCCAGGCTAAGAAGGATCCCAGGTTCTCTGGCTTTACATTGTGTAATTCAGCCACTAGATTAGTACTGCATTCTCGCTCCTTTTTGACATCACAGTTTAACTTTGTCTTTCATTCTTGGTGCACGAAATTAGAGCTTGGGTAGCAGGCAGAAGCCAAATAACCCCCCCTCTCATTTTGGCATTGAGGGCTCAAGAGGACCTCGAGCTAAAATAGAGCAAGACACTTGGCTCGAGCTTACAGTGGGTCTGTTGCCCCTATACTTTACTCTGTGTATTCTGTGTCTGAAATAAGCTTAGATGCTGCTGCCAGTGTGATACCTGTTTTGTATGTGAGGATATGATAGCTTGTACTGCTGCAGACCATCTTGCACTTGTGCTGTGTGTGAGGGGAACTTACACTGCTGCCAAATGCTGCTCATTGTATGTGTGTTTACACTCAAGCTTGTACTGCTGCTTCAGGTGCTGTCCATGTTCTGTACATGTGAGGGAAGCTTGCATTGTTTCTGACCAGATCGCTATGCGTTCTGTGGGTGTGAAGGAAGCCTGTACTCCTGCCCAGAGCTGTACCTGTTTTGAGTGTGAAAATCTTGCCATGCATGTGAGTCAAGCTTGCACTCATACACATCAGTGCTGTTCCTCACAATTGTTCCAAATCTGAAATGCTGCTTATTTGATGTATTTAAGAGCGTTATTAAATGATACTGACCAGTTCACACTTGTTCTTTGAATGAAGCTTGCATTGGCTCTACAGTACAACACTTGTTTAATGTTTTTGAAGGAACTTTGCAGTAGCCCTGCAATACCTCACTTGTTCCATGTCTTTAAAGGCAGCTTGCAGTGACCCAGGAGATTCACACTTGTTTTATGTTTTTAAAGGAAACTTGCACTGGCTGGCCCTGCAGTATAACACTTTATACGTAATATAATGAGTATTTGTAAAGCACATGTTCACTCAGAATGGTATCGGGAGTGGCTAACAAAGTTTTGTTACCAATCTCAATGGTACTCATTTTATCAACCTCAGAAGGATTAAAGGCTCAGTGGACCAACCAGGATTTGAACCTGCGGCCAGGAGATCAAGCGCAGGCCCCTACAGTGGGCGCAATAGTCCACTAAGACACCAGGCCTGGCCTCCATGTCTCTAAAGGAAGCTTGCACTGACCCAGCAGTTCCACTCTTGTTCCATGTTGTTGAAAGAAGCTTGCCCTGGCCCAGCGGTGCCCACTTGTTCCATGTCTTTGAATAAACCTTGCACTGGCCCTACAGGTTGCTTATGCATTGTATTTAAGGGAGCTGTTAAATGGTACTGCCCAGTGCCACACTTGTTCCTTGTCTTTGAAGGACCCTTGCAGTGGGGCCTGCAGTACCACACGTTCCATGTTTCTGAAGGAAGCTTGCATAGGCCCTGTAGTACCACTCTTGCTCAATGTCATTGCAGGAAGTGTTCACTGGCCCAACGGTGCCACACTTGTTGTATGTCCTTGAATAAAGCTTGCCCTGGCTCTACAGTACCACACTTGTTTCATATCTTTGAATGACACCTGCACTAACTGGCCATGCAGAAACACACTTGTTTCATATCTTTGACAGAAGCTTGCACTACTTGGCACTACAGGACCACACTTGTTCTTGCCTTTGAAGGAAATGTGCACTGTTCCTGCAGTACCACACTTGACAGTGTCGGTCAGGGCTGATTGTGATACTCTTTATCGATGCTGTAAGTCCTATGTATGTGAGCCAAGGCCCGCTGTGCTCCTGCTCGCTGCCTGGTCAAGGTGTAGGAGCAAAAGACCCTCATTACAGGTCAGGCGAAATAGGATAGTGTGTTTACCACAAATGGTAAATATCATTATCACACAACTCCTAAATCTCGTCACTGTAGAATCTCCTATTTGAAGAGGGATTGGAATGTAACCCTGAACTCATATTGATGGCAACAGTGTCAAAGAGGAAAGGGACCCTGAGATTCTCACGAGCCTCCCCCAAAAGTTAGCTCCATGTTTGTTTATCTTAAGAAATAGGCCTAACTCAGGATCAAGTCAAACCAAATTATATAAACTAAGTTAAAAGCTTATAATGACAGTTCCTAGTAAATGAGTCAAATTTGTATGGTTCTCCACAAGGGTGGAACTGAAGATAAAGGACTGAGTGGCATTGCTGGACCACTATACTGCCCCCGTGGTCATTAGGGCCCCGAATGAGCTTAGGGGCTGTCTTCACAACCCGGGCCCAAGGCAGGCGTAGGCCTGTGTGTTCTTCTTGCCATAGGATGGCAGTTGTGTAGGGGATGCTTACTTTAAAGTGCCCTCTGTGGTGCAAAGCAGAGGCGTAGTGTGGGGAGGGGGGCCACAGGGGCAGTTGCCCCGGGCGCAAAACTCTTAGGGGCCGCAAAATTCTAAAAGAAAATGTACTACTCATTTTTTTTCTTTTAAACTTTTGCGCCAGGAAGTGTTAACGGTCCACAGGTTAGGGGGTGCAGTACTTGCCTTGCCTCTGGTGCTGGCAAGTGGCAACCCATGCTGTGCCACTGGTGCAAAGTATGAAGCTCACTCTGCTTAAAGTCACTCATTTTACCATACCTGAAGTCGCTCTACTGACTCTGCATTGGGGCATGTTTTTGGTCGATCTGAACCCTCCTCTTGACTCCTTGAGCTGGCTCCATGCATCCACTCTGGGAACATTTTCAGGCAGCAAGCAAGCAAGAAGCAAGGCCACTGGTAGAACTTTACCCTTGGACTCTTCTCTGAGGGTACCGGAAGTAAGTAGCATGGTTCTAGGAAGCACCAACAGCTCTTCTAGACTTATTTAGGTGCAGCTTGTCAACAGTGGCGGCTTCTCCACTATGGCGGAGGAGTGTCACCTACTGCTTTTAAGTAGTGCGAAGAAGAAACATAAAATGATAAGAACTTTTTAGTTAATATTAATTTATGCTTCGTGCTGCTTTGCAGGCGAGCTGGTGGGCGGGGCTCCTCTGTTCTCAGAGCAGGGCATGGGAGGAGTGATTTGCCCACTCCTAACTGCGCAGTGACTGTTTGGTCGGACCTCTCGGGCCGCCGAAACCAGTCATGAGCTCTTTCCCTGTTCTCCATGAAGGCTGCATTACAGCCTACATGGAGAACAAGCCCATTCCCCATTCCCTAGGTGAGCGCCAAACCAGGATGCTCAAAGCCAATCACAACCCTGCACTGCTGCATTGTGATTGGTCAGGGGAGCCTGGGTGCTGGCCAAACACAACACAGCATTGCAGCGTTGTGGTTGGTCAGTGGAGCATGCATCCTGTCCCTCAAATTCCTTGAGGAGAGCAGGAGCAGAGACGCAGGACCCGGCACCAAGGTACGTTTATTTTTTTAATGTTTTTTTTTTAATGCGCAATCCCCCACCCCAAGGGACCCGGCCGCCCCGCCACCCCCGCGCCATGATACCCAACACTGCTTTTCAATCTGCTTGAACTCAGCCTCTGTTACTAGTTCATGGCAGTTGAGCAACATCGCACTGCCGAACAGGACGGCTAAACTGTTCAAAAGATTTGGTGCTAAGAAGTCTGACTGGTTGCATATGCACAGGCTTTCTCCCACTCTTGGGGCTGTATCATTAGGGCTTTAAGTCAATCATGGAATTGTGAAGCGCGCTACTCACCTGTGAGGGTCTCAAGGTAATGGGGGGAGGGGGTGCAGTTCCAAGTCTGCCGAAGAGCCAGGTCTTGAGGCTCATCCTGAAGGTGTGCAGAGTGGGGGAGCATCTGATGTCGATTGGGAGCTTGTGTAGGAGAAGGTTCTTCCCCCTACTCTGGCTCTGCAGATGCACGGGGTTTACAACAGGGCGAGTTCGGCAGAGCTGAGGTTTCTCTTGAGTACGTGGAAGGAGACTCTTTTGTTGAAATATTGGGGTTCGGTGTTATGGAGGGATTTGTATGCGTGGGTGAGTAGCTTCAATGTAATTCTCTTCTCGACGGGAAGCCAGTGGAGTTTTCGTAGGTGTTGGGTGATGTGTTCATGTCGTGGGATGACGAGGACAAGTCTGGCTGTGGTGTTCTGGATGGCCTGGAGATTGCAGAGTAGGGATTTGTTGATTCTGGTGTAGAGGGCATTTCTATAGTCCAGTCTGCTAGCTATTAGTGAGTGGGTGACAGTCTTTTTGGATTTGGGGGGATGCATTTGAAGGTCTTGCGAAGGATGCAGAGGGTGTTGAAGCAGGTGGAGGTAACAGCGTTGATCTGTCAGGTCACGGTGAGGGAAGAGTTGTGTATGATGCCGAGGTTTCAGGTGTGGTCCTTGGGAGTGGGGGCTTGCCGAGGGCGGTGGGCCACCAGGTGTTGTCCCATGCTGAATGGATGAGTCTGAGAAGGAGGACTTCTGTCTTCTCTGAGTTGAGCTTCAGGCAGCTGCTGCTCATCCAGGATGCAAGTCTTTCATTCTTTCCTGGAAGCTGAGTCTGGTGGTGTGGGGGTCTTTTGTGAGGGAGAGCAGGAGCTGGGATAAGTGGGATGACAAAACTGAGCGGGTCTCTCAAAGGGGCGTGGCCGATATAAGTAAGGGCGTGGCCTAAAAACACATAAACGGAAAATCTGTGCTGAGCATAATGTGCTGCCTGACTGGTATTTGGCTGCTTCTGTCACTGCATCCAGATATATAATACAACATGTAACATTAACACCTACGACAAGCCAGGGCGATTGGTTTTGTCAATGGTTGTTGCATAAGATAAATAGTACTAAGAGGGAAGGGGTACCAGGGTGATTAATGTTGGATACTATATCCTGGTTGTGTCTACTCTGTGAATAAAACATTGTAGACTCATTAAGTGCAGTATTATTATTATTTAATTTGTGATAATTAGTTTAACTTTACACTGGGACCCCTTCCCTCTTAGTACTCAATATGACCCAGGTCCCAGTGACTTCTCTTGGGTAACCCCCCCCACCCCCCTCCCCTGATTCATGATCATCTGTGCATTTCAATTGATGTGTAAATGTGTCAGATTTTTTTCTGATTTTATTGTCACTTTTCCCTACCTGCACCATCCTCACCTTATCACTTTTCCCCACTTCTTGGGCACTATTCAACCGTTTCAAAATGATTAATGTTGGATACTATATCCTGGTTGTGTCTACTCTGTGAATAAAACATTGTAGCCTCATTAAGTGCAGTATTATTATTATTTAATTTGTGATAATTAGTTTAACTTTACACTGGGACACCTTCCCTCTTAGTACTCAATATGACCCAGGTCCCAGTGACTTCTCTTGGGTAAACACCCCCCTTCCATACCCCGCATAAGATAAATAAGCAACAACTATGGCTTTATTGCATAGAATATTGAAAATGTTTCAGTTCTGAAATTAAGAGACTGTAAAAGAACTATAACAAGTTTCATTGAAGTTACATCAAAGGCAGCAAAGGGTGGTACTGCTGCAGAGTTAATATATATATATTTTTTTGGCGAGGGCAAAATTGGAGAGCCCGATAGGGACCCGTCTCAGTATCTGCTTTTTAGAACTGTACACCGGCAGAACCCGGCCCACCTAAAGCCCTGCTTATCATGAATCGCTGCGCTGACTCAGTGCAGAACTGGGATTTCCTGCAGTTGCTTTGACTAAACCACAGACATTTATGTCTCCGAGCTTTCCTTGAGCTGCAGACAGCAAAGCATAAAAACAGAGGGCCAGATATATCAAGGGTTTTACCGGTCGCAAACGGGCCAATTTGCAGAATATGCCCGTTTGCAAACGGTAAAAATCCTTTTACGATATATCAACCCAAAAGACATTCGCAAAATAGGTAATCGCAATTTTTGCGATTGCCTATTTTGGGAATGCAGTTACAGAATCACAATTTGCGATTCTCTAAATGCAATGCAAGAAGCATTCTCCGAATGCAACTTTTCTTTAAGAAATCACAAATTATCTCCCACTTCAAATTTGGGGAAATTTGCAAATCCTTAGTAAAATGCACAAAATTGCATTTTTCTAAGTGCCATGTGGCGCAAACACATGCCCCTTAATGGAATGTGTGTGCGCCACATGTGCATACAAATTGCTCTTAGGGCATGTGTGTTCGCCACATGTGCACACTTACCTTTTTTGGGGGTGCATCGGGGGGGACATATGGCCCTCTGGCACCCTTGCAATTGCATTCGCATTTTATGAATACCTGTTTGGTAATCGCAAATTGTGAATGCCTTCTAATTAATTCCTATGAGCCCATAGGAATGAATGGGAATGCATTCCTTAATGGCGAATCGCAATTTGCGATTCGCTATTAAGGAATATGTGGGAATCGCTATTTTGTTTGCGAAACCTACATACATCTCATTTTGCGATTCTAAAATAGTAAATTGCTAAAATTCGCTATTTTAGAATCGCAAAATGCAATGTTGATTTATCTGGCCCATATAGAGACTGTCACTCTTTCATGTTTCCAAGCTGCGCTTTCTGCAGTTCGCAGTTCATGCACCAACAGGGCGCAATTCTGAGTTAACCACTGGAAACGTAAAAACATGCCAGTGCTATCTCTGCCGCTGGCCGCGCGACGCGAAGGGGAGCTAAGCGAGACAGCATCTTAGTCCCACATTCCGCGCGACAAACGGTGCTGCCAGCTCGTTACCGCCCCCTTTCATGATCGCCCTATGGGCGCGGGCCAGCAGGGGTGAGGGGCGGCCCTTAAGGGGTTTAAGTTGAGCGCGGCAGCGAGGCTCGGCCTTTTCTGCCGTCGCGTTCCTGGTTGCTCTGCGCTGTTGCTTCATGGTGCCCCCGCCGGCCTCTGTGCCGGGCGTCCTGCGCCTGCATGGAGCGTGGTCTTGCGTCGGGTTTCTTTCCTGCGACGTGTTTTGCGGTGAGTGCCGGTGTTTGAGAGCGGTGGGGACAAAGAGAGGAAGTTTTTGGTACGTTTGTTGTCCCCTGATGCCGAGCAGCGGTTTGTGTTGCCGGGGGCGCCGAGGGTGAGCGTGCACGGGATGGATGGTCAGGCCGTGTTCTTCGGGGGGCTGCATGTTTGGGTGTGCCTGGGTCGTGGAGGTGCTTTGCCGTGGCTCGGGAGGCTCTGCTGTTGTGAACTTGGATGCGCCAAAAAATTTAGAGTGCGGAGCGTTTGTTGGCGGTTGTGGTGCTGCAGACTCGACGCGGCTGGGTAGCACTGTTGGAGTCTGTTTGATGTCTGGACGAATTTCGGGGTCGTGTAAAGGGGCAGCGTTGGTCTTGTCTCCCGCGGAATGGTTGGCAGCGGCGCGCACGTTCCTCCTCTGCCCGAGGTTTGCTGGGCCAGGCTGTTGGCCCGAGTGCCCCTGGTCCGCGGGTCATCGACACGGTTTGCAGCCGAGTCGGCCAGTCTGCTCGGAGGTCGGTTGCTGTGGGCAATTTCAGGATGATGGACTCGGTCTCCTTGTCGTGAGCAGGAGTCCGCCGGTGTGGTTGGCTATGATGGGCAGGAGAGCTTTGTTTGATTTTAGGTGTGGCATCGCTGTGTATCTTTGGCGGTCGTGAGCATGACACGGAGTGCCCCTTAGCATGTGCAATGTTTATCTCCGGGTGTGCTGGGTTTCAGGGAGAGGGGGGTCTAGCAGTTGGGACGGTCGACCGCGGAGCTGGGGATCCGAGTTCGGGTCTCGGTGAGGACGCGCAACATTGCGTGATTGATTTCCCCGTGCCTGACTAGAGTGAGGGTAGCCATCTGCAATATAACTGGGGCTCATTAGAAGTGCCCTGACACCTTCAGGCCTGGTTCCTGATTAAAAGTGAATGTAGCCGTAACTGGGCTCATCCCCTTCTGCCGTTTTAGCCAGTTGAGCCGTGTTTCTCTCAGGCTTTCTTGTATAGGTTCCTTCTCAGCGAAAAAAATGCTGCCTGGCCTGGATCATCGTTTGCCAGACGGCGTGCAGTGGTGCATGCGGTTTCTTGTACAACATGTGGATCATTCAGGGGGAACGGATGTTTGCGCCGAGGTAATGCCGTTAGTTATTTTACCCGAGTGTTGCAGATCTTATAGCCAGGTCGTCTATAGTAATACTCCTCCCCCCGTATGAAACTGGTTAAAATTGCCGTTCATGTGTTGGTTCTCGAGCTTCCAAGGGCAATACTACGTGGGAATAGTGAGCAGTCTGAAAGCGCCTCGATTGTGCAGAGGATTAGTTCAAATGGTAGAGCGCTCGCTTAACATGCAGGAGGTAGCGGGATCGATGCCCGCATTCGACATGAGTGTTAAAAAACAAGGCAAACGGATCGCTGCCTTTTCCAAATTAGGATAGCTCAGCATTCCTACTACATTCTTGCCATTAGCACATGTGTTCGTAGCATGTCATAGATTAACTTTCAATCCGAAATGAATTTCTCTCGTTTGTAGATGATTAGCAGGGTGTGACAAATGTAGTGCAATTTCAATTTCAAAAATACAATTTTAGCCCTGTGTCTTGGAGCGAGGCTATTTTTAGGAAGCCGGGTCCCAGTTAAATAATATGAGCTTTGTTTTAAAGTGGACCTCCGGCTCATGGTCTCCATTCGTCTTCTCTCTTTCTTCCCCACCTGCCGTCATATTACGTTCATTTTGTTGGCCACGCTTTTGTTCAGTAAGAGCAATGTTTTACGACAAAGAAAGGGTTGTTTATTGTGTGCCTTTAAACTTTTCACAGAGCGCAAACTCTGCCACATGTGCAGCTGTTTCGCTTTTGGAAATGTATTCACTCGTGCTTCACAAAAGTTAGGCGTTATGAATTTTAACGCTGCGCCACAGTTAATCTGCAGAAACAGCGACACGAGGCAGGAAACGGGTCGCTACCAATGTTCCAATTTCTATTGCGAAGCGAAATTCTATGTTTTGAATGAAGCGGCAGTGTGGCCCCCTTTAAGAGCCTGCAGAATAATTTTGAGGTGATCTGAATATATTAAAAACATTTCAATACAACTGCATCTCGTATCCCGTTCGGGAGATCGGCGCCTGCGAGTTCGCTTTCCATTGCAATGTGGGGGTGGCGGCTCGCTTTCAGTACAAATGGTGACCGTGGGGAGGAAACGTACATATAGTAAGGTACCCAGGCGAGCGAGCGCTAAGGATAGGTGCTGGTTTCGGTTATGGGAGCGCCGTGACAATGGCAGAGCTCCGTGTCAGAGAGGTGGCACGGCGTGATAAGGCACAGGCCGCGCGGCCGTGCTGGGTTGGGGTCGGATCCCGCCGCCATGGCTGGCCACGTGTTGGTCATAGCCGGCCGCCATGGCCGGCCATCATACCCGGCCGCCATTGCCGGCCACGCGGACAATGGCCGCGCGTTTAGTGCAGGGTTCTAGCAGCGGGTAATACGATACGGGTTTAGTGAGAGCAGAACGGTAGCATGCATATGGCATGCACAAATCCTATACAAGTGTGCCTGTGCGGTTTAAAAGTTTACGTTTCGGGTGTTCCGTGCTGATGCACTTTGGTGAGAGCAGAAAGGTAGCATGCATATGTCATGCACAAGCCCTGTAAAAGTGTTCCTATGCGGTTGAAAAGTATTTACGTTCCTGGTGCTCCATACAGGAGGTAGGACACAGGAACCCTGTGTATCGGGGGGTTATGCCAGCCAGGTAGATAGGGTCTGGGATACATACTGGTCATGACGGGGAATAGATTTACCATTGTTAGTGTCGTGAGGTATGCGAGTTCAGGGGTAAAGGCATGGAAGTCTAGAGTATTGAGTAACTTTACACTTGTAAAAGCCGAAAGTAGTGAAGTTACCCAAAAGGGGAGGAGTAAACTGACACATGTAAATGTATTACTTATAGGTTTACCTTTGTGAATGGGCCTCTAGGAAAAAAAATAAAAAAAAATAAAAAAAAAAAATTTCGGATTAACCTTGCACACGTAAATTTACCTTTGTGATAGGCTCCCCAGTGAAGAGTGGTTCGCTTGTTAGAACAGCTTCAGCTCTTGTGTGTCATATTTAGAAAGTTTCCGTGATCTTGGGGTATACCATGGTGCAAGCGTATTTTACTCGGTGAATGTACCCGATGGGCTAGTGTGCACTTAAAACGGACTACAATATATCTGACTGAGATATTACTACCACTTGCCTCCGAAATTCCGAACTTGCTCACACAGTGTCTGAAATTCGTTAAGGGTCCAATTTTGTGCTGTGCTTGATGTATCAATCGTAAATAGCACAGACTCGCAGTAAGGGTTCGTAGAAATGCTGCCTCCTCCATCTGCTATCAGGGGGCAGGATTCCTTCTATGGACTTAGTGGTGAGCTATAAACGTTTAGATATGAAACTGCAAATGTCCCTCTGCTTCAGAAACGTACAGCGGATGCAAGCCCTGTCCCCTGATTAAATGGAAGCCCTGTATCCTGATTAAATGGTGTTTGGGCCTCACATGTGGGTGCATGTAGGGCTGGGCGGGATACAGTAAGGTAGACAGGCACACTCCGATGTTGTGTATGGAACTGACCCGAAGCGTTTTACATCCCCTATATTTATAACTTAAGGGCACGCACGCCATAGGGTTGCAGGAGATTAAAATGTTATTGCACCGAAACTAGGGGCACATCTAATGTCAGTACATAGCAGCCTTCTCCATACCGCTCCATGGCACACTGATAGTATAAAAGGAGCCGGCTGGGAACAGGCTTTTGGCGCCGGTCATATATCCGACTCTACGTTCCTCAGGCGCTTTCTAGGGCTCCTGGATGGTTCCAGTGGCCGGTGTTCCAGGCAGCGGGCAGCATTGACAGGGGCTGTCGTGGTAATTGTCGGGGCTCCTATTGTGGATGCTTGTGGATATTCAACTCATTGCTACACATGTTATAGTGGACGTTTGTGATATTCGACTCATTGCTACCAATGTTATCGGCCTCATGAGGATGAAAGTCTGTGTGAATGAACTAGGGCCTCCAGATCAGAGAGCAGGTGGGGCCCACACTTATTCCGAGCGCTCGACAGTTGGGTCCGCTGGGCGGCCCTGGCCACGCGTTGCGCCCAGCAGTTGAGTCCGCTAGGCGTTTCTGGGTGGGGTATGATCCCGCCGCCATTGCCGGCCACGTGTTTGCCTTAGCCGGCTTCAACATTAAGTAGGGCCTGATGGGTAGCAGGGGTAAAGTGACAAACTTCAGATGGCTGTAAGTGCATGAGGTAGAATAGGTCAGGTTACGCGGGAACAAAAGGACGGGCATCCAATACGCCTGATTATAAATATTATGGAACATTATACATTGGTATTAGGAGCACATCTATGTGTGTCATGTTTAGGTAGGGATATTACATCCACTAAATAGACAGCTCCATCCGGGATTGTGCAAAAATTTACGCCACCCGAGGTAAATATTCTGGAATATGATACATCGGTATTAGGAGCACATCTGTGTGTGTCATGTTTAGGAAGGGGTAATCGATCCACGGAAGAAACAGCTCCATGTGCAGAAGCATCGCCACCTGAGGTGTTGCCCTGGGTGTATATACCTTTGTGTATTAACTGGTCGAGGCCATTCGAGTTATACCTTTGTCAAGAAACAAACACTGGGTGGTGTTAGGATAGGTGCAGAGGCGGGACTACAGTATATGCAGGATTAGCATAGTAAATCTCCCGTGTCGACAGTGTGGAGACACTGTGAAATTAAGTCTCGCACCCCACCATGCTTGAAACAAATGTGTTTGACATGAGAGGGAACACAAGTCACCTGTACTATTTCGATACTGACTTGAAAAAGCGGCACTATCTACCAAATAAACACGTTCATTGTACCCATATATTAAATAAAAGGATAAATATACAAAGGGTTGTTGCTCTGAAAGTCACCGACTGCCCATAAAGCAACTGTGTAAAATGAATATACGTATGCTTGCTATATACTTCATTTAAGCAAATGTACATTAGTTGATGCTCCGTTGCGTGGATGCAACTGACAAAGCATTAACATGCCCTTATGCGGGAGCAGGGAGCACAGCGTTTGGTGTGTGGGCTATGTTCGCCGGTATCAGTCCCGCGTACAACACCCAGGAGCAATCAGTTGGGGTCTCGCCTTAGTGCACTTGGCTACGGGATCATTGGGGAGCATTGTTCAAAGGAGGCCTACACTGGAGCGGGCATAGCGCACATTCCGATATGACACGGGGGTATTCACAGGGAAGCTGGGGCATGTAGTTCTGCATAGATTGTGCTATGGGCACCTCAGGGGAAGAAAAGCCTCGTCCTCGTGCATTCATGTGACCACCTGCGGCGCAGTTGGGTATGCTAGAACACGGCGATAATTGGATATAACGATGCAGGAGCCTAATGAGAGCACCCAGAAATACAGCGCTCGTGATAGGGGCACTGACGTATCACTTAAAATTAGCAATGAGGCAGGTTGAAGCACTGCACAAGAATGCCCACGGGAAGGAATATGTTATGAGTGACAGCAGCAAGATGGTTGAGGTGCGCGCGTCAATGCCCGCGGTCCCCAATTCACGCCATATCACGGCCCGCGCGCAGCACCGTTTATCAGCTGTGGTGGCGCCGGCCCAGAAGCTTTCCCAGCGTAGTTTCAGGGCCACCGATATAGAAGGCATGAATATGTGATGCATGTGGCCAGAACGGTTTATCGTCAAAGGGCAGCATAGGGTCGGAGCGCAGGCGGGCATGTGTGTGATCGTTATTGGATAACGGTGAAGGATCGAAGTGCACAGGTTAACTTCTATACCTGTCAAGTTACGGGGCCAGCTCCTTAAAATGCCCTCAGGCTACATCTGTCAGTGCAGGTATGTTTAGCACTCCTGGTGGGTTGGATTTTGTAAATCCCAGGGAAAGGTTTTCCAGTGGTAGCCATAACGGATATTGGAGACAACAGACAGCTATGGATAGGGCACGGGAAACATAATTTGAAGGGCGATTGCAGGTTCCTTAAATCTGCAGGCATAAATACAAGGTGGGAACCCACACATGTAATCCAAAAGGCACTGCAGTATTGTGCAGTAGACCACACCACTGGCAGGAGGGTCCATCCGGTGCATATTCAAATAAGTACTATGCTGCAATAAATGGCAGTCACTCGGCTGGGACCCAAGTAGGCTTGCCTGCAACTTTTCACCCTTAGTCAGGTGCGGGCACTGTAAGAGTATCAGGAAATGACTCTTTAGGGTTGGTTGAAGGGGTACACACGGCATTCCCAGTACAAGCGATAACAGTAGCACTTGCACACAGAAATTTCATCAACGGTAAGATGCGTATGAAATGATAAAGTTAGCGTGAATTGGGCACGTGTAAATGTGCGGTAAATACGTACTTCCGTATATTGGTTCATTCACCTTTAAGCACATGGACCCCTGCCTAGTGCGGGAATTCCACTGCGACATACGTCCGAAGGACGGGAGTGCCAACAGGGAGGATTAAGTAGATCAGTAAGAAGGGTCATAATTGTGAACACCTTGCCTTACTGCGATGGGGCCAAACATATACCCGAACACTAGGAAACGAGTGCAAGGTCAGCCCGAAACCACTGTACAGCCGATGCCAATACGTGCATTACACATCGAAAATATGTACAGCAGCCTAGCTTGAGGTTAAAAGCGAAGCTGGTTGTTCGCCTAGAAGAATATTAGGAGTGTAGGCGTGCGGCAGGGGCACAAGGCTTGCCACAGACAGAGGGAGGTCAAACATTTTCAAAATATAGGGCTGGGCTGGGCAAGGGGTGTCAAGTGAGTGGGGAGGTGGACATCCTCTTGCTACCAGCTGACTGTTTCGTGTAGGTGATGGGCCATGCGTATGGTACCAGGAACAGTGGGCTTCATACAGGAAATGGGATCCGGCTTTAGCAAGGACACGAATTTCAGGGCTGGGTTCCCGGGTACGAGACGGGGCCAGCTGAGGCGCAGGATTGACCAATGTCTAGCAGCGCAGGGCGGGCCTCACAACATCATCATCATCTTTTCCCCGTAGGGCCTGGAAGGGAGCGCGATCAGCTGTTGCCTTAGAGCAAGGCAGGAAGAGGGTCAACAGGGCCATGCAAGAATGCATGGAAAGGAGAGGCCTGGGGTTCATCAGGCATGCGTGTTACAGGAAAGGACTGTGGGTCATTACGGAAAGGACGGGGTGCACTTGTCTGGGCTGGATGGACGTCTTTCCCCTAGACTTAAAAGAGTGCCTAACAGCAGCAGGGTGCCAGTGATCTGGTGACAGGTACGAAATGCGGCAATGCGAGACACAGAAAGATACAAGTGATGAAAATAGTAACAGAAAGTTATAGGTGGTGGGGGGCTCTGTCATCGACGGGGGCCTCCTCCAGAGCTGTGGCGGAGTACAGGGCGATCTGGAAGCAGATGGACAGTAGGGGTACCTCTGCGGCAGAAGGATACGGTCAATACCTCTGCCTGGCACAGTAGGGGTGCCTGAGCCAAGAACCTGGAGCCGAGGGGGTTCCAGGAAACAGCGTCGGCGCCCCGTTAGTCCTTCGGGCGGTCGGGGGGCCTGAACCGACCGGGGGTGTGCCTCATCGCTCCGCCCTGACAGGGGGGGCGGGAGTGAACGAAAGAAAGGGATAATGGACTGCACCGTCAGAGCATCGACTCGCCGTGCAAGAATGGCTTATTAGGCATGCGGGGCAGCGAGGGGCTGCCGCATTGGATCGCCCGTAAGATGACCCACCTTAATTCCACTTGTTGTGCTAAATAAACCTGCACCACGGTTTTCCCACAAAAATTTGTCTCATGAGTTTCCTTGGTATGTAAGTGGTATGTGGCGCAGAGTAAGGAAGCGCTGGGAGTGTGGGCACTATGCCGCTGGCCGCGCGACGCGAAGGGGAGCTAAGCGAGACAGCATCTTAGTCCCACATTCCGCGCGACAAACGGTGCTGCCAGCTCGTTACCGCCCCCTTTCATGATCGCCCTATGGGCGCGGGCCAGCAGGGGTGAGGGGCGGCCCTTAAGGGGTTTAAGTTGAGCGCGGCAGCGAGGCTCGGCCTTTTCTGCCGTCGCGTTCCTGGTTGCTCTGCGCTGTTCCCGCCCTGGCCCAAACCCAGCGGCAGAGCAGCAGGCATGTTTTGAACTGTTAACGGTCTGTTTTGTGTTGCAGGCGGAGTCACAGGGCGATCTGGAAGCAGATGGACAGTAGGGGTACCTCTGCGGCAGAAGGATACGGTCAATACCTCTGCCTGGCACAGTAGGGGTGCCTGAGCCAAGAACCTGGAGCCGAGGGGGTTCCAGGAAACAGCGTCGGCGCCCCGTTAGTCCTTCGGGCGGTCGGGGGGCCTGAACCGACCGGGGGTGTGCCTCATCGCTCCGCCCTGACAGGGGGGGCGGGAGTGAACGAAAGAAAGGGATAATGGACTGCACCGTCAGAGCATCGACTCGCCGTGCAAGAATGGCTTATTAGGCATGCGGGGCAGCGAGGGGCTGCCGCATTGGATCGCCCGTAAGATGACCCACCTTAATTCCACTTGTTGTGCTAAATAAACCTGCACCACGGTTTTCCCACAAAAATTTGTCTCATGAGTTTCCTTGGTATGTAAGTGGTATGTGGCGCAGAGTAAGGAAGCGCTGGGAGTGTGGGCACTATGCTCTGAGGCGCGCAGCTGTGATACGGCCTTGGAGGGACGGCTGCACATTGCAGAGTCACAGACCATACATACCGGAAAACCTTCTGCGGTGGGCCAGACAATTGCATGCGGATAGCCCCAGCCGCCGAGACCCTCTCCGGCACATCTGCTGATTAGATTTCACAGCCCTTTTGCTAGAAAGATGTCTGAGTGAGGATTCCCCGGGGTAGAAATGCAGAAGTAATAGGAGGGGGCTGCCTGGAGCGGGGTGTGCTGGCAGGCACCCACATACCATCTAATTCTTTCACACACACAGGCGCAAACACAGACACAGCAGACACACACTCAGACACATGCAACAACAGACATGCACACTGATTAAAAGAAGACACGCAGACACAAAAATAAACATACAAACACAGACACACACGCACATGTGCGCACCCCCGCCTCTGCTGTGCTTCGCGCATTAATCACAGATTCATCATTCATAGCTGATAGTACGCCCAGGCCCGTTTGACACTAAGGGGCTGCCAAAACGTATCACTACGGTAAAGCCACAGTGTAAACCTTCAACTGGCCAGTACCCTTGTAGGAAGACGGCTGGTGTGTCGGCTGCAGAATACCTTTCAACCGACTGTTTTTGTGCCCGGCTGACAACGGCTTTACGTGGAAACACTAGAGTGTGTGTCCTGTGGTAACTCCGACTAGGGCCTTCGCCTTTTATTTCTAGTCCCTGTGGTACCTTTGACCAGGACCTGCGCCTTTTACTTCTAGGGCCTGTGGTACCTCGGACTGGGACCTGCGCCTTTTACTTCTAGTCCCTGTGGTACCTCGGACTGGGACCTGCGCCTTTTACTTCTAGTCCCTGTGGTACCTCGGACTAGGACCTGCCCCTTTTACTTCCAATCCCTGTGGTACCTTGGACTTGGACCTGCGCCTTTTACTTCTGGTCCCTATGGTGACTTGGACCTGCGCCTTTTACTTCCAATCCCTGTGGTACTTTGGACTTGGACCTGCGCCTTTTACTTCTAGTCTCTGCGGTACCTTGGACTTGGACCTCCACCTTTTACTTCTAGTCCCTGTGGTAGCTCATACTAGGACCTCCGCCTTTGACTTCTAGTCCCTGTGGTATCTTGGACTAGGACTTGCCCCTTTTACTTCTGGTCCCTGTGGTACCTTGGACTTGGACCTGCGCCTTTTACTTCTGGTCCCTATGCTACCTCGGACTAGGACCTGCGCCTTTTACTTCTGGTCCCTCTAGTACCTTGAACTAGGACCTGCGCCTTTTACTTCCAATCCCTGTGGTACCTTGTACTTGGACCTGTGCCTTTTACTTCTGGTCCCTGTGGTACCTCGGACTGGGACCTGCTCCTTTAACTTCTAGTCCCTGTGGTACCTTAGACTTGGACCTGCGCCTTTTACTTCCAACCCCTGTGGTACCTTGGACTTGGACCTGCGCCTTTTACTTCTGGTCACTGTGGTACCTTGAACTAGGACCTGTGCCTTTTACTTCTAGTCCCTGTGGTACCCCGTATTAGGACCTGCGCCTTTTACTTTCCAATCCCTGTGGTACCTTGGACTTTGGACCTGCGCCTTTTACTTCTGGTCCTTGTGGTACCTCGTACTAGGACCTGCGCCTTTTACTTCTCGGGCCTGTGGTACCTTGGGCTTGGACCTGCGCCTTTTACTTCTAGTCCCGGTGGTACCTTGGACTAGGACCAGCGCCTTTTACTTCTAGTCCCTGTGGTACCTATGACTAGAACCTCCGCCTTTTACTTCTAGTCACTGTGGTACCTCGGACTAGGACCTGCCCCTTTTACTTCTGGTCCCTGTGGTACCTTGGACTTGGACCTGCCCCTTTTACTTCTGGTCCCTGTAGTACCTCGGACTAGGACCTGCGCCTTTTACTTCTGGTCCCTGTGGTACCACGGAAATAGAACTCTGCCTTTTACTTCCAATCCCTGTGGTACCTTGGACTTGGACCTGCCCCTTTTACTTCTGGTCCCTATGGTACCTCGGACAAGGACCTGCGCCTTTTACTTCTGGTCCCTGTGGTACCTCGGAATTGAAAGCCCGCCTTTTTCTTCTGGTCCCTGTGGTACCTTGAACTAGGACCTGCGCCTTTTACTTCTGGTCCTTGTGGTACCTCGTACTAGGAACTGCGCCTTTTACTTCTAGGGCCTGTGGTACCTTGGGCTTGGACCTGCGCCTTTTACTTCTAGTCCCGGTGGTACCTTGGACTAGGACCAGCGCCTTTTACTTCTAGTCCCTGTGGTACCTAAGACTAGAACCTCCGCCTTATACTTCTAGTCACTGTGGTACCTCGGACTAGGACCTGCCCCTTTTACTTCTGGTCCCTGTGGTACCTTGGACTTGGACCTGCCCCTTTTACTTCTGGTCCCTATAGTACCTCGGACTAGGACCTGCGCCTTTTACTTCTGGTCCCTGTGGTACCACGGAAATAGAGCTCTGCCTTTTACTTCCAATCCCTGTGGTACCTTGGACTTGGACCTGCCCCTTTTACTTCTGGTCCCTATGGTACCTCGGACAAGGACCTGCGCCTTTTACTTCTGGTCCCTGTGGTACCTCGGAATTGAAAGCCCGCCTTTTACTTCTGTCCCTGTGGTACCTTGAACTAGGACCTGCGCCTTTTACTTCCAATCCCTGTGGTACCTTGGACTTGGACCTGCCCCTTTTACTTCTGGTCCCTATGGTACCTCGGACAAGGACCTGCGCCTTTTACTTCTGGTCCCTGTGGTACCACGGAATTGAAAGCCCGCCTTTTACTTCTGGTCCCTGTGGTACCTTAGACTTGGACCTGTGCCGTTTACTTCTAATCCCAGTGGTACCTTGGACTTGGACCAGCGTCTTTTACTTCCAGTCCCTGTGGTACCTTGGACTAGGACCTACGCCTTTTACTTCTAGTCCCTGTGGTACCTCAGAGTAGGACCTGCACCTTTTTCTTCTGGTCCCTGTGATACCTTAGACTTGGACCTGTGCCGTTTACTTCTAATCCCAGTGGTACCTTGGACTTGGACCAGCGTCTTTTACTTCCAGTCCCTGTGGTACCTTGGACTAGGACCTGCGCCTTTTACTTCTAGTCCCTGTGGTACCTCAGAGTAGGACCTGCACCTTTTTCTTCTGGTCCCTGTGATACCTTAGACTAGGACCTGCGCCGTTTACTTCTAATCCCAGTGGTACCTTGGACTTGGACCAGCGTCTTTTACTTCCAGTCCCTGTGGTACCTTGGACTAGGACCTGCACCTTTTACTTCTAGTCCCTGTGGTACCTCAGAGTAGGACCTGCACCTTTTTCTTCTGGTCCCTGTGATACCTTAGACTTGGACCTGTGCCGTTTACTTCTAATCCCAGTGGTACCTTGGACTTGGACCAGCGTCTTTTACTTCCAGTCCCTGTGGTACCTTGGACTAGGACCTGCGCCTTTTACTTCTAGTCCCTGTGGTACCTCAGAGTAGGACCTGCACCTTTTTCTTCTGGTCCCTGTGATACCTTAGACTTGGACCTGTGCCGTTTACTTCTAATCCCAGTGGTACCTTGGACTTGGACCTGCGCCTTTTACTTCTAGTCCCTGTGGTACCTTGGACTGGGACCTGCGCCTTTTACTTCTAGTCCCTGTGGTACCTCGGACTAGGACCTCCGTATGCGTGAAAAGGAGGCATATTTGGCTGGAATATATGACTATTTTGGATCTTTTCTGGCTTTTTAGAAGTGTAGTTTATAAATAGCAATGAGCTTACTATTTTGTCAGTTTACATTTGCATGTCCTTCCCTTAACCCCTACTTTTCCCACCTTAAGCCTCTCTGCATCCCTCCCCAATGCCCTCCTATTTAGTAATAAGTAGTACCCATTTGCTACTAAATGATATGCCTACATGTGAGGAGATCTCCCCAAGCGAGGAAGAGAACTCCACGTAGAAAAGATAGGCGGGCAGCAACTTCTGCATTAAGGTTTGTGAATAACAATTTGTTATATGTGAGTAGTGCTTTTGTAGTAATGCTAAATGTTAATGTACTATAAAGTGCAGCTGGTGAATAGGCCCCATTGTGTAACCCCTCCATATTAGTCAAGACAAAGTCTTTGTCATCTAGCGTCAGCAGGAAGGAGGTGTAGGAGTGGGAATTCAAATGAAGGCACAAAAGAGAGAAAGGGTTCCTCACTGAGCTATCTAACAGTCTGTTGGGGGTAATAACACCTCTGGGCCCGGGGACATGTCGCATTGTAGAAGTAGGGCCTCTCCCTACACTTCAAAGAAGCATCTGGATCCCTCCTTCCGTTCTTAGATCCCTGGCCTAGTGAAGCTCCATGTAGAGTGGCTTGAGAGGTGCAACAGAACCTTTGAAGAAGCCGGCTATTGGCGCATTACGGTGTGATAACACTAAGGTTTAAAGGGCTGCTCTGGAGTCAGAGGGAGGGTAGTAGCTTTGGTTGTCCTAAGTAAGAAGAGTTGAAAAGAAGGGATTTTGACAATTTACTTTCTCCAGCAATAGCTTTAGTGGTGTTTTGTTTGATGGGCTGGACATTTTCAGGGACAGTTTGTTTTCATTAATGTGCTGATGAATGTTGATACCTTGCAGCTTGGCAATTCTGCTGAACGGTTCCACATAGGTATTGTATAGAGAGATAATGAATGATGCCCAAAGAGTTCCATATTTTAGCAGCATTGTTGACGATTCGAAAGAGTCCATTTGTTGGCTCTAGTCGACAGGAATGATGAGATCCATTTTAGCACTCTCCTCCTGTTGCTATTGTGGTGGACATAATGGTGAGAAGTGTTTCATGGTCGACAGTGTCAAATGCAGATGATAATTCCAGCCAGCATGGAGAGTAGTACTTGAGCTAAGTAACTGTACTGAGTATGTTCAACACTACAAAAGGCGACTCTGCGCTGAAGATTGCCAAATAGCATGAAACATGTCAGATGGCTCAGCGACAATGAATTGTGTAAACATTTGATTGAACTAGTGGGCCGTTGGGAGGTACAGAATCAGCATGCCAACAGTGTCCTCCGCTACCGAAATGATTTAAAACATTTCAAAATATGAAGTGATTTTCATTTGTGCTCCCACCATTGAAATGATTTAAATCATTTCTAATAATGACATTTTATGAACCATAAAATGTCAAGTTTTTTGAAGGATGACTATGTGCGGCACTTAATTTGAGCTGGGAGTTGCAGGTGGGGCCCGGTGGCACTCCTTTCATTCGGCACCACGGCTTATTCTATTTTCACACTTTGACACAGAGCAAGAGAGTGAAAGGCAGAAAAGGGAGGAAGATGGAGGAAGGGAACTGTAGGAAAACATTGACAGAGAGGGTAGAAGAGACGAAAAATAACTTGCAAGAAGCAAATACAGGGGCAAGGAGTTTATGATGGTGGATAAAAGAGGCACACAGTGGAATTACAATTAGACAGCCTTGGTATGAAGCCTGACATTTAGTAGCACCAGCGGCCACTTCTCAAAAAAACTTTGGCCCCTGACACTTGTTTTACAAATTAAGCTTAGCGGTATCAGCTGCACATCTTCCACTTTAGCGGAGGAGCGTACCCCTCAACAATGGCAGGAAAGGAAAAATATAACAATACTCATTTTATTTTTCCTTTCCTGCTGTGTCTTGCTAGGAGTATGTTTGTTTAGATTGCCGTAGCCAGGGGTGTAGCTTTAGTGGGGGATGTTTGAGGTGTGACACTCCCCATATACATGCATTCTTGGCTTAATAGTTGGGTCGGGAAACATTCTTTACAACGCAACCATTACATCACACTACACTTACAGCGCAGTCATTACATCACAACATCCCTTACAACGCATGTCACTACAACGCAGGCATTACAACGCATGACAGTACATCGCATGACACTACATCGCATGTCACTACAAAGCAGGCATTACAACGCAAACCATTACAACGCATACCATTACAACGCATAGTACCCCTACACTATCCAACACTTACCCTACTGTTGCACCCCCTGGAGTTAGAATAGTAATTTGTACCCCTACACTATCCAACACTTACCCTACTGTTGTACCCCCTGGAGTTAGAATAGTAATTTTTACCCCTATACTACCCAATACTTACCTTACATGCAATGTAATGGTATGCGTTGTAAAGGTATAATGCGATGCAATGGAATGCGTTGTATAGGTTGTTTCTAAAAATGCGATGTAGTGTCATGCGATGTAATGGAGTGCGTTGTAAAGGATGTTAATGTACAGGAATTTATATAGCGCAAATCACCGAGCGGTTTCTAAGCGCTTGCTTAGGGAACCCGTCCTGGTATTCCCCTGTGAGATAACCCCGGCAGGGTATCCACAAGGTGAAAGCCAGGCATCCGGCCCGAGGGGCCGTTGTGGAGATTAAGCAAGCTATTGCCCAGAGTCGCAGAGTGTGAACCCGTGAATCGAGTAGGCACCGGAGCAAGAATTGTCAAGTCCATGGACATTTTAGGACTCAAGACCCCGCCGAGCCGGGAATTGAACCCTGGTCCCGGGCTGACCTCTGCTTCCAGGTCTGCCTCCTCTAACCAGTGAGCCACACTTCTCCGATGCAAAAACTGTGTTGTAAAGGCATGCATTGTAAATGTATGCGTTGTAATGTCATACATTCAGTTGGGTCTGGTGGCTCTGATTCAGGTCTGTCATGTCTTTGTCAGTTTTTCTCGTCATGGCTCAAGAATGAAATGCAAAACAGTGACCTTTGACTTAAACAGGAGAGAGAGAGATAGCCATCTGATGGCTGATTTTCAAATTGTAAAACCAGATAACCTGCCATCAATAGCGGCTTCCCTTCTTGTCCAAATTATGTGATCCTCTAGAAATATTTTAGTTCACAGGGGCCATTTTTCTGTTTTATCACATATTTATTTATTTGAAAGGTTTATAAGTGCACGTTTAAGTAACAGAGGTCAGGATGTACTTTGTACAAGCACCTCTTGTTGCTCCCTCTATAATAAGAGTCCAGACAACGTTTAGCGTTTACATGATTACTGACTTGTCTCTTAGTTCACCAGTGGCATATTCTTGTAGGGGGCACCAGTCATTACTGTTTCTAAGTCCATGTTTTTAATTGTCTGTCTATGCAGTGATGTAATCTGAAGTACTAAGTTGAAACACTTCTGAAAGTTAAAGAAACACTTTTTTTTAATTTGAAGATATTGTATCAATTCAATTCAATTCAAAAGACCTTTATTCGAATTTCATAAAATTCATAAAACTACACAATAAAAACATTCATCTGTGCAGGAAAAACAAGTATCGAATCATAAATTAAAAACTGAAGCATTTCTCATGAGGCAAGTAAACAGTTTAAACAGGACTTTCCATAGTTTTACGTGCACATGTTATGGTTCTCAAGAAAGTGCTAGTGCGAAAAATTAATTCATCTGTATCAAGGGACAATAACATTGAGTAGGATTCCCCTAATGAAAGGGGTCTATGTTTTCTAAAATACGGAGTTAAAAACCAATTAATATATTTTAAATAAAATTTACAGAAGAATAGAAAATGCAAATCATTCTGTTTACTAATACCATCACACGGGCATGGGTTGTAATCATTTGTATGGTGATGGCCCAAGGGAAATCCCAATAAAGTTTTTATAGAGCCTGCCCTTAGTCGGAACAATAATGATCTTTCCCAATTCGTCATAGGTAAAGTGAGGTATTGTGCAAGATTGTTCCTAATTAAATAATTTTTCTGATAAAGCACAACAGTTGATTTGAGTGATTCTTTTTCTATTCGTTCTGAACTATAAAGTGCATACAGTGCTTGTTTGACCTCAATTTTGTCATTCGGTTCAATATTATTGGGATCGGAGAAAAGATGTTCCCTGTTCACATCGCTCAATGTTTTTGAAACATCCGCGAGCCAGTGAATTGACATGCCATGATCACATTTAAGACAGTCTTTTATTATATTTTGAGTTAAAGTTGCAAAATCATTTCTCCACATCCGTAACCAGAAAAGGGCTGGTCTAGACCTAATGAAGTCACATACGTAGGAGAGGTTAAGTTCCTCATGGCAGATCCATTCTGCAGAGGAGATTGGGGCACCCAGGATTTTCCTGCAGAATCGAGCTTCTTCACGCTGGATCCCGGGGCTTTTACCCGCTCCCCAGACCTCAGCCCCGTAGGTAGCTACTGGTAAACACTGTAGCTTAAAAAATTTTTAAATGGCTCTGGTGGCACCTATTTTCTTAGGTCGGGACAAACTCAAAATAGAATTGTTGGCTTTCGAGAACTTGCTCATGGCGTGGGCCTTATGCCCACTCCATGAGCCGTTCGCAGCGAAAACCAAACCAAGATAGGGAAATGAACTAACAGATTCTAGTTTATCTGCCCCTATATATATTGTATTGAGTTTACGTTTCCCGGTGCCACATGGCATGATAAAAGATTTTTAAAAATTGACGCGCAGGTCTAAGCCCTCCATGTATTGGACAAAACCTCTGACCAATAGACGGAGGGCGTTGGGTGTTCTTCCCATCAAGACCGCGTCGTCAGCATATAATAAAACTGGCAATGGAAGCCCCTGGATAAATGGTACGTCACTAGTCACATGTTTTAGTGCCTTGGCCAGGCCGTTGATGTAGATGATGAACAACAGGGGTGCTAAAACGCACCCCTGTCTCACCCCTCTACCTATTTTAATTGGTCTCGATACTTCTCCACCCTCCCCAATCCTGACTTGCGCTTTGAGGTCTGTATGGAGATATGCCAGGAAATTAACAAGAGCCTCATCCAGTCCATAATTTAAAAGAATTGCCCATAATTTAGTTCTATTTACGAAGTCGAAAGCGGATGAGAGATCCATAAAAGCAAGGTAAATAGGGGACGATCGGGCAATGCAATACTTGTCGATGATCAATTTCAAGTTCAAGCATTGCTCGACAGTCCCCACCCCGCTCCTGAACCCCATCTGGCACTGGTCCAGTATACCCGTGTCCTCAGTCCACTCTACCACCCTATTATATATTACTCGCCCCAAAATTTTTAGTGTGTTGTCCATAAGAGAAATCGGACGGTAGTTCACTGGATCCGATCTCTCCCCTTTCTTAAAGATTGGGACTATGATACTGGTGGCCCAAGTAGTGGGCATAGGGACTGTAGGGAGGCTATTAAAAACATTGAGGAGGATTGGTGCCCATAGATCTGGACTATGCTTCATCACGTCTATGGGCAAACCGTCAGGACCTGGTGCCTTGTTTCCAAGGCTCTCTTTAATGGCTAAAACCACCTCATGGAGTTCTATTTTTAAGCCGTAGAGCTGGCCTTGTGGTGAGCCGAATGTATCTTCAGGTGGGGCAGCGTATATTTTAGAGAAATGGGCCTCCCATGAGTTGCTAGTTATATTACAGCTAACTGGGGTAAGTTGTTTGCCCATTTCTCGGGTCTTTTTTACGGCTGACCAAAAGAGTCCGCTGTTTTTCAAGTTGGCGCTCCGAACCAACGACTCCCATTGTTCTGTTAATAATGTGGCCTTCCTCTCGGCTATTTTTAATTTATAAAATTTCCTGGCAATCTGAACCTCAGCTAGGTATCTTGGTTTAGTATTTAATGCCCTGCGCAACTCCCTATTTGCTAGTGAGCAGGCAGAGTCAAACCACCTAGGTTCTTTCAACACCTTGGGTAGCGGAACTGACAGAGATGCTTTTATTACTAGACACAGTTTGCCGAAGTCCTCAATTCTCTTGTGGCAATCCCCATCCATATTTAGGCAGGAAATTATCAAATTAGGGTGAGCTCTAGTTACGCTTTCTAGCACAACCCCACTATCAACTCCCCTCCATTTAAGGCGCAGGCCATCTCCTGTTGGCGTGATGTCTCTTGCCCCATTTATTTTTTCATAGACCTTATTACATCCTAGTTTTAGCATCACATTGAGGGGATTGTGGTCACCAAACGAGGTTTCTATCACAGTAGATTTTATCACACAATCCAATAATTGAGGTGACATAAAAATAAAATCAATTGTGGATGAACAATCCCGCCCTCTGTACGCTGGGGCATTGAGTTCGCTCGGGGTATGACATATATCCATAGCATTACATAAGTTATACTCAGTTAGAATGTTAGCTAGTTCAATACCCCTGCGTTCCGCCAAATCTAAGTGATTCCTACCGTCGGTGCCATATTTACTAACAATTTTTGCATTGAAGTCCCCTCCAATAAAAATCCGTATTTCCTCCCCAGTGGCAAAACTAGTTTCAAGATTTCGTAAAGTCTTAGAAAGTACTTCAAAGTTCTTATTAGGAACAGAGCAAAAATCATTGTTATAAAAATTAATTAAATAAATCCGGGTCTTTCGCTTGAACTCTAAAATCTGGATGTTCGGGTGTCCTTTTGAAAGGTCTGTGATTGAACCACCAGCCAATGTCTTGATGCCAATAAACAAACCTCCCACTGCACGTCCAAAGTCTGGTTTCGGTGCTGTCACGCTAAAGCATTGGTACCCTTAAATATATAAGTTCTCCACGGCCCAAGTCTCTTGGAACATGATAATGTCTTTGTCATCCAATATCTTGACCCATTCAGGGTTTATTAATCTTGTCTCTAGTCCTGCAACATTCCAGCTGAGAATAGATAAGTCACAGTGTTCAATATATTTAGCAGGTTTTCTTATGACATTATTGGCTATGCTCTGCGTAGGGATAGATAAAGTGGAAAGTGCAGCCTCTTCTATAGTTATCGATATTGTAGCATGACTTTGTACAGGTATTTCCCGAATAACGATGTCTGACACCAAGGGGGGAAATTCCTCAATATCGGCACTTAAGTCTAGCTGTTCATCACTGCTTCCCTTTGACCCCAGTCAATCCTGTTCATCTAGATTTGAGAAGGAATACTCAAATCGGTTGTAAGTTGGTATATTATATGTAGGCCTCAACTCATTATATCCTGGGTTAGGATTTACATTAGGACTGAAGTGTGGCATCTCACTATAGTTGTACCGGGGCGTAAAAGGAGGATGTGAGTAAGTCATCGGATATCCCATAGATTTTGTTTGGTAACACTGGGCTTGAATGTTCATGGGATTGAGATCTTGGTTTGGTTGATAAAATGGATACAAATTCCTAATTCCAAGATTTCGGTCCTGGGAATGTACAGCTGGTTTAAACATAGAATCAGAAGCTGGGGCTAGATGTCTGTAGAAATAACCCAAGGGGAGCAGGGTCGTATTAAATTCCCAGGGTGAAAGTAGTGGTGCATTAGCAAGTGTTTTTTGGGCCCATTGTGGGGACCTGAAATTGATAACGACACAGTCTCCCTCAAACTTCTTTCTCAATGGACCTACCCATCCAACTCTTTGTGTTTGGATAATCTCCCTTGCTCCTTCCATTGGGAAATTACAATTAGTGGATAGCCAGTGGAGAGTTCTATTATTGAGGGTTATATGACTTTCTTCTTGTTCATTCTTTAATTTAGGAACATTTACCAAAATCAGCACATACCCCCCGCATTCAGGGGGGAGATTGATGCGAGAAGGCATCTTCTTTCTAGGGTTCAATAAATTTGATTCAGATTCGGTTGTGGGGCGGTTTTGGGGGTTGCTCTTAGATTGATGGATTGGGGCCCCTACACTATTATCAGTGTTAGGGCCCGTCCTTGACACACTTACTGTTTTAGTTAAATTCTGATTTGAATCAAGGACCTGTTTTTTGGGGGGGGGGGGGTTGGTTATTACTAGTACTAGGTGTGGGCCCAGTTGGAGTGGGTTTATTGGGTTTATTGTGGCCCACCATTTTTAAGTTGGTATTAGTGTTGGTGTTAGTGTTGGTGTTAGGGCCACTAGTTTTGTCCTTAGAGAAGCCTAATATCCCATTAACAGCTTTATTAATGGGAGTCTGCCCTATACCCAGTTTTGATACACGATCGTCCAAAACTTTCAGCTTTTTGTCCAGGTTTAAGATTTGTTGACTAATTGGACCTAATAGTGTTGACAATAGTGTCTCCATCCTCCCCCAAAATGCCTCATTCCCTGGTACTACAGTAGCTTCTATTAGTGAAGGTTTAGTTGCCATAAGTTCATCTTTCCCCTTGATCTTTCCCTGTTCTACTGAGACAGGGGCCCTCCGGTTGCGCTTGCGTCCTCCTTTGTTTCTATGTGTTTTTAATGGGGACTCAGTATTTAAATGCTTCGTTTTCCTCTTGGCTTTTTGGCCCCTGGTTCGTGCAAAAATATTATCGCTTTTATCTACCTCAGTGATTGATATATCAAGGTCCACTTGTGATTCAATGTCGTTTACACAAGGTTGATCATCAACCAGTAATGCACAGGATTCTTGACTGATATTTATATCCGTCCTGAGCAGAGTAGGAGTAGAAGACAATCTACTACCGGGGGTGCGTTGTGACACTGAAGCAGTGTCCGTGATTATGCAGTTCTCATTTGAATCTATCCCTGGGAGTCCTGCATAGGAAGCAGCAAGTAGTGAGTCCATAGAATTATCATAATTCAATAAAGGGGGGGGCAAAGTAGATGGAAGTGAGAGGCGCCTTTCTGTATTCTGAATAGCGTTCGCGACAACATCAATTGTTTTTTGAAGCATTTTATCGATTGCAGTCAATGTTGGTCGCGGAGTGGTACTGACCAGTGGTTTGGCCGATTGTAAACAGTCTTTTGACCTGGTTGCAGGGGGGATTTTTTCCCCCATGGTTCAGACACAATTATAATCAGAATGTAAAATGCTTTGTCACTGACCTTACATATGGTCCACCGATTTGAAATAGGACAGCCAAAAGGGGGGTGGCCCAGCCCAGCCTCCTTCGGCCTCGGACGGCCTAAGACGGCCCCGCCCTTGTCCCGGGCTTCTCCCGCGCGCGACTCGCGGGTGCGAGGGGCGTTCCGTTCTTTATTGCGCCTCCGGGCGCTCCTGTGGCGTCACTCCCGCGCCTGCAGCCGCAGGGGCACCTGGGATGTGAAGTCCCAGCCCTCACGGCGTCCTCGGTATGGCGGTGTTGGCCGTTTCCCTCACGGCGTTATGGCAGTAGAGTGGATGCTGGGGCGCTGAAGTTGGCCCAAGGGTCGCTGGCCGTTCACCTCACGGCGTCTGGTAAGAGATTGTATCATATTTTTACATTGCATGGCAAAACATTTTCATGGCTCGGCTCATGTGTGGACTCTTCGTGGCAAGCCAAACCCATGGTTCGGCTCTGGCTTCTGTTCGCCCTATTGATTTGCCTGCACGCCCTCCTCTGCAACTTGGGCTTAGTACATGGGGCCTTCAGTCACTTAGTAAAATGATTTATAAAATGCAAGGACTGGAAACCTGGAGCCCTGCCACATGCACCAATTTGACAACTCTACCATCAAGGTTTCTTGTAGGAGAGATGAAGAATAGTGCATGCATTGAAAATGCACTTAAAATAAGTGATCCTAGGGCCGTTGCGTTGTACATGACTGTAGTCATGAGTTCCCAGGGAGAACTACTAAGCACATGTGGGACCGTTAGGGGTGTAGCTTCAGCTGGTGTGTTTGGGGGTATGACACTCCTCAAATGTATTTTTGACTTGGTAGTTGAGCCTGGGGACCCTGGGTCGGGTCTGTTATGTCTATGTTGTTTTTTTTTCTCTTCCTTTTTTCACTAAGATGTTTTAACTTGGTCAGTTTTTGGATCAGTATAATAAATATATACAATGACTGGTTTACAAAAAAGTAGTACATCTGAACCCGTAGAATTTCTCTTTGAATGGGTACAAATTCACTACTTTTTGGAATTCACGAACATTAGCAGTAGTAGATTTGCAAAGTTGCACCAGTCTCAGGTTTCCAGGCGTACTACTGGGATTCAAACAGCCAAAGGTTGACTAGATGAATGCTTGCAAATTGTCTCACTGGTGGCAGTCACTCAGTTTGCATTCAAACCCATTGTTTTTCACCCACTGTGTCCATCTAGACAGAGGTCTTCCCAATACAAATCAGTTCTCACCCTGTTTATTTTGGGAGCAGTTGCCTCCGAACCTTGCTCATCTCACCTCTTCATCCTCCGGCCAACTACTTTTCTATTTGGGAAATTTGAGAGTCACACCCCGAATCTCATTGACTAAGCAACGCCCCTGGCTGTAGCCATTTGGTAAGAGGATGTCAAACGAGAGTGGTGAGTAGTCAGAGAACTACGTTTCTGCGACTTATACAGCTGAGGTAAGTTTGTGCTCTAGTCTACCCAGGTATGGGCAGTGGCGTAGCTAGGCCTTTTACCGCCCATGGCGGTCCCAGCCTTTGTCGCCCCATAGCGGCCATAAGAGCAAGCGGGGAGGTTCTGGCGAACGAAGCCTGTGTTTGCTGCTCGGTGCGGCCACATGTAAGAACAGGGGGGAGTCGTTGCAATGCTGCTGGCCCGAAAACTCGTGCAGCCCAGGGAAGACTGCCCCGCCTCCCTCTTGCTACGCCACTGGGTATGCAGCTGCCTTAGAAGACCGATGATCAAATGTGAAAGATTGTGTTCCACAGCTGAGAGGTTGATTCATTCCAGAGTCAGCATGCTACAAAGCAGAAATGAAGGAATCCCAAGAGGCCAAAGGAGATGTCGGTAAAGCCATTGACACCCTCTCAGTAAAATGTGGCCAACAGTGTCGGTGAGCGGAGAAACCTGCAACAACAGGGTGATGCAATTTCGATGCCTCGCTGGCTCATTCATGGAGATTTCCTGGAGGAGGCCCTGTAGCAGCTGGATGGACCTTCATAGGAGGTTGTGGCTCCAAAGATTCTTTGTGGACTCACTAGACGAGTGAGGGTGCATGAACAGAGGGTGACAACAACAAGGGTTCTGCGGCTTAAGGAGGTCTCCACTCTGCACATAGCTAGGTGTGAATGGACAGCCACTGGCTACAGCTGTCAGAGTCTTTTAGACGAGCTGGTGACTGAGGTAAAGGACATTGGTAAGACAGGAGGGTAACTGGGAGTCTTGGTGCTTGGCAAGGTGCGAGACCAGACTTTAGAGAACACCGGCTCTAAACTCCCGGTGTTTCCTGACACGGCAGGTTGAAAATCACAGTTGGGCAGAGTCAGGGTGTTTGGCAGGGTGAGAAGCTCTCGTACACCTACTTCTCAGCTTTGAAGCCCTGTAGGTCTTCGTCTCAGAGGGTGTTCGGCTGCTGACACAGAGGACAGTTCCCCTTCCAGTTGAAGAATAATTTTGATTCAAACTTAGCCCAAGATGATCTCAGCATCCAAAGATTGTCATAACCAATGCATAGTTGTCAGAGTTTACTTGGTGTTTTATGTCTTACAGCCTGTGGCCGTGCAGATCCTAGGTGGCATGTGGCTCCTCACACGTCGGTCACCTTGGTATAGATGGGAGGGTGAATGGCTGGATAGAGTTCTATTGATGGGTGGATTTTGTATGTATAATGGATGAACAGACAACTAGATGGTGTGGATGGTGTGGGTGGGTCGATGAATGGCAGCAGCACTGAGAGCAGAGACATCATTGGACACATTGGTGGCAGGGTCGTGCAGGCCTATAAGGCAGTCAGGCAGTTTCTGACAGGGGTGTCAGCCGTTTTGTGGCTGTTTGTGGGCTTATTTTATGGTCTACTGGACCGTTTTTGCTGGACCAGTATTTTAATGTAGCGGCTGGTACAAAAAGTTGGAAAAGTTGGTATTTTTCCTTTTATCCATAAATACTTAAAACATAAATTATATGAATATATCACTTTAAAATGTGCTCTAAAGCTTCAGTAATGATCCAAGACTGGTAATTAAAGTAAACAAAGACCGAAAGGCCAGGTTAAAAATGAGTACAGACGATTTTCTATAAAGTCCTATTAATATAATTTCCGGGCCTTTGCAGAATCTTACGACGTGAACAAATGACCATTTTTTTTCTTCAGGAAAGGTGGCAAACCTATTCAGGGAGGTCGAAGGAGGCCACAGACAGCAATACCACACATCACTGACATAATTCAATCACAGAGATGCTAGGAGGCCATGATGAAAAAAAAGAGCAGAGGTAGCCCCAGCTGAAGTATTGTGTGTATATGTGTGTGGTATTTGGGTAATGCGAACCTACCAAAAACCAGCACAGAATTTAGAATTTAGAATTTAAAAACATTTATAGAGCGCTCATATACTAAAGCAGTTTCTTGGCGCTGGGAGCTAACAGTGGTAAAAACAAGCAAACGGGGGGCGCAGCTAACCAGTAAATGCTTGCTGGAACAAGAGGGTTTTTAAGGCCCTACGGTATTCCATATAGGATGGTAGGAGTCTTATTGAAGGGGGAAGGGCGTTCCAAAAAGTGGGGGCCAGAACTGAGAATTTCTGACCACCGACTCTTTTCTTCTTAAAGCGGGGTACTACTAGCAGGCCCAAAGAAGAGGAACGAAGGGCTCTCGGCGGGCAATAGTTTGTAACGGCGGAGTTGATAAATGCCGGAGCTGTGCCCGCTCGGGCTTGAAATGTAAGACATCCTAATTTAAACAGTGCCCGTTGCTTAAGAGGGAGCCAGTGAAGGTTTTTTAAAAGGGGGGTGGAGTGGTGTGACTTAGCCAGGCCATAAACCAGGCGGGCTGCCTGGTTCTGGACCAGCTGAAGACGGTGAAGGGCATATGCGGGGACACCATTGAAGACGATGTTCCCGTAATCAATTTTTGACAGTACCATGGCCATAACGATCAGTTTGAGTGCTGAAACAGAAAAAAAACGGGAAATTTTCCTAATAGTCCGTAGGGAAAAAAAACAAGAAGAAACAACTGAACTAATATGTGAATGTAAGGTGAGTTGGTGATTAAGAGTAATGCCCAGCGTTTTAACTGAAGGGGAAGGAATGGGAGGGGTGCCTAAGGATGGGGGCCAAAAAAGAGGTGACCATGGGTTTGCGACCCCGCCCGTCAGAACCAGCTCCGTTTTGTCCGGATTTAATTTGAGATGGTTTGTATTCATCCAATCACGGATGAATAGCATCACGGACTGGAAGCTGGTTTGACCTGGCGAGGTCGGGGATAAATCAAAAATGAGTTGGAGGTCGTCGGCGTAATTGTACACCGCGACCTCCATATGCTGTAAAGCAAAAATAAGGGGAAAAATATATAAATTAAAGAGTAAAGGGGAAAGGGAAGAGCCCTGAGGGACCCCGCACGTGATTTCACGAGAAGGGGCAGCAAATTCTGCCAGATGGACAGCCTGGGAGCGACCAGACAGGAAGGACTCCAGCCAAACCAAAGGAGGGCCCTCGATGCCCGCCGACCTGACACGGCGTAAGAGGATGGAGTGGTCCACCGTGTCAAAGGCGGCGGACAGGTCTAATAAAACGAGGGCCTGAGGTACGTTGGAGTCCAATCCCTCCCTGAGTCGGTCCAGAACTGAAATGACCACCTTCTCTGTGGAGTGGCGGGGGCGAAAACCCGCTTGGCAGGGAGCAAGATAATTGCTATCCTCGATAAAGGAGCTTAGGACCTGCGTGAGATGGGACTCGGCAATCTTCCCAAGGAAGGGGAGGAGGGAGATTGGACGGTAATTAGCCGGGACGCCAGGGTCCGCCCCAGGTTTCTTCAATATCGGGATGATTGTAGCGGCCTTAAAAGAAGGCGGGACAGCGCCCTGTTCAAATGATTTATTTAGCAGGGTAAGGGCAGGGGAGGGGCAGTCTAGAAAGATCTGGCTTAATATGTGAGCTGGGCAAACATCAGCGGGGGAACCAGATTTCACCCGTCTGAGAAGAGGGGGAAGTGAATCCAGAGTCAGGGGGGGAATATGAGCCAGGGACTGGCTATTGATAGGAATAAAGCCCTCACAAAAGGAAGGTGAGGGGGGGGGAATGTTTGCCTTAATGATGGCCACTTTTTCTATAAAAAATTCGTTGAGAGAGTTACATAAAATCCGTGAGGGGGGGACTTTAGTCTGAGTCCTGTCGGAGGCCGCAAGTTCATGGACCATCGCGAAAATCTCTCGAGGCTGATTCTCTGCCGCCAAGATGCGTCCAGTGTAATAGTCTTTTTTTGCGAATATAATGTCTAGTTTGTATTCAGACAGGACTAAAACATAGCGCTGCCTGGCTAGTGGGCAGTAGGCACGACGCCAGGCGCGTTCGGCTTGTCGCACTGTAAGTTTCTTGGCTTTTAGAGCTGGGCCAAACCACTTGTTAGCATTGTGAACACGGTTAATAGTTACCCGTTTGAGGGGGGCTATGTGATCACAAGTTGTACTATTCCAAAAGAGAAACTAGAAATGGCATCAAATCATCCACTATAATGTGCACTCCCTGAACTGCGACACCCTTATGTCATTGACGTTGTTGTGAGCCCTCAAGTTCCATTTGTTTGAAAACTTGACAACTAAACGTCACATATAGTAAAAACATATGTTTGGTTTGGGAACACCTTTCAGTGATGCATTTTAGAGTGCTCCCACTAGAAATCCCTGTCCTTTATTTATTTTGTGAGGGGGTGGGCAGCTAATTGCTGCCTGCACCTTCACTGTAAAAAAAACTATTTACCTATCCATCTCGGATTGGTGAATTAAATCAAATGGTGCGCTCGTCATTTTGAAGGAGCGTAGGCATTATGTGTGTCTACAAAATGACGCAGCTGTTTCCATTGTGTCATTGCACCTTTTTTTGTGCTTTTTTTTCACCTTTGGTCCGTGCTGCATCGCATCTTGCTCATGCTGTACAGCATCACCTAAACATTTGCGGATCCTCCGCTATGGCGGAGGAGCATTGCCCACCTACCTCAAAATGGCAACAAAGGAAAAATACAACAATAATAAACACATTTTATTATTATTTTTCCTTTCCTGTCGAGTAATGGGGTCAGGGCTCGGGGATGACAGGCACAGGGGGAGTGGTAGTCAGGGCCGGACTGGGACCCTAAATCGGCCCTGGCAAAGTGCTCAGCCGGCCCCCCCTCTACCCTGGGGGTGCGACCGCACTCTTTGCCAGGGCCGGTTTTCGGCCGATTTTGTTACAGGGCCGTTTTTGCAGCTATGCTGCAAAAAACGGCCCTGTAATAAAAACGGCCTCCTGGGGCCCAAAACCGGCCCCCACCCATGCGGCCGACCGGGGGATTGCCCGGTGCCTGCAACGGCCAGTCCGGGCCTGGTGGTAGTGTGCTGTGATTCAGTGCGCATGACGATTTGGCTGACCAAACTGTTATGCGTATTGAAGCTCTCTCCAAACCCAGCTGCATTGTTGGGTGGAAGAGAGCAGGCAAAGGCTCCCAGTCTCCCTGTGAGCGCAAATTCAGATTGTTCAGGCCAATGCTGATGCTGCTCTCTTGATGAGACCAGTGTCAGTATTGGCTGCAGGGGAGGCTGGGAGCCTGTACCCGCTAGGAGAGGAGCAGGTGAGCGCAATGCGGCTGGCTGCAGGTGAAAAAAAATTTAACGTAATAATATTTTTATGTTGCCCAGTGACATCCCTCCCCCTCCACACCGACACAACACCGGCTGCTACGGCACCTAAAGGTACTGGCAAAGCTATAGATCTCAAAGGTGAGTCCTACTGGATTGCCAATGCATTTTAATACTTTCTGAAGTCTACTCATTGGCCTTTGGCCATCTTAGCTTAGCTGGAAATTCACTGAGTGGCCGCAAGTATTGGGTGGGGGTCATTCCTGTGAAATCACAAGGTCCAGGGTCAAATGATTCCTGACACCACTCAAGTTACATCAATCAGTGTCTGAGGTGCAAATAATCACAGAGCATGCTTCCTTTCTACTGAAGAAGAGAAGATTTGGGCTACCTCTCACCATTTCCGAAGTGCAGCCTGCTGTGATTGAGTTCCAGCGTGCGGAATCCCTGCAGCGGAACAGCCAATGGCAGCGCTGCTGTCTGCTTCCCTGTCATCCATGTGAAAGTGTCCCAATTAGTCTGCATTAGTCGCTCAACGTGTTAGAGTATTAGGAACAATTAGGAGTGAGAAGGGCTCACAGATGTAACTGAGCCGTCTGAGGGCCTTTGGGAGCCAGGCAGAGCTCAAGTTGTTCCTGCGTCCATAGTACAGAAGAAGAGGGGCCGCAGCTGGTCCGGCGCGCGGTGTGAGGGCAAACCTGGTTGTGGCGGAACATCAGGCATCCCAGGAGGCGGGGCCTTAACAGACGCAGCTAAAGCCAGAAGCCTTCTTATTTGCCAGAAGTCTGCTAGTATTCTAACTTTCACTAGATAATCCCTCCCCTTCTAGAATTAGTCCTATTCTAATACTTTCCTTTAAAAGCAGAAGGAAGGTAGGGTACCAGAATATCATCTAACATTGATATTGCCTTCTAAATATTGTAGAAGATCCGCATGGAAGTTTCCCCTTTTGCCGTCAAGTTGGATCGAAACGTCGACGATATCCCCCAATTAGCCGTAGATCTTTATCCCCTGCTTCCCTTTTTTTGCCTATTACACGAGATACAGTTCCTTACACTCTGTGAATTATGCGAACTGAGTATATTCATATCATGTTTTGTTTGGCCAGGCTATGAAAACTATGTATTTGGTTGCAATCCTATGTACAATTTTGTAAATATATGCCCCTTAATCTTTCTTTGGGAACTCCTTTCCCCTTTGAATTTCCTTCCAAACTCCTTACACCTGAGCACTCCCCCTTGCAGGTTCCATCTGGAGCAACCCTTTTTATCCATTTGCCTTGACTTGGCTTTCTCATGTTCTTTCTGAATTCCCTGGTCAATTGAATATATTAAACACATACCCTTTTTTTAAATCAATTGGTTGTTGAACATCCTATATCTTTATATGAAAACGTGCTCATGCTACTGCGAGTTGACTATTTAGCTGCTTTAACAAAAAAATTTATGAATATTACAATGAGTGTTTATCCTTTAAGGATCGGTCCAGGACCATTGTTTTTCGTGCTAGCTGTGTGTACATCCCATCATTTTTCGTTACGAGACATCCTTCAACTTGTAACACATTAATAGGTATCATAATGAATTCAAGTAGTAACCCTGTAATAATTCATTTTTCATACGAAGTATAAGCCAGTAATTCCAATTCTTGTACTGAAATTACATTATAGATAGAATATCACTAAGCATTTATGGATGATTGCTCCTATTATATAGACAAAATATTTCAACATCCCTAACATGGTTTCATGGAACTCTATATGATTTCAGTTCTTGTCTGCAATTAAATATAGTTCTAAACTCTTTCTGTTAATATCTATAACTTTCTGATAAATTCTTTACAGTATCAAAAGTAATCTACGGTTTTTATGAATTTGAATATATTTTCATCTTTACCATTTGTAATAATTTTCTATTGTATTAAATGTTCCCTGAATATTTTTCTGCATCTCTTACCTTTTGAGGAGTTTCTCCAGCAGATTAATGTTTTAAATGCATATTAGCTGATGCACTTAAATTAAGTTTAATTATTTTCTGTTACTTTGATACTTTGCACTTTAAAAAAAAAATATTCACGTTTTCGTACAATGCATCTATGTATTGTTTTATGGTTTCTTCTAAAAAATCACTCACCCACTTTTGACAGAATTTTCAAATAATATAAGGGTTGTTGTGTATTCTGATATATTTGGGGTCTGCTATATTCACCATTGGTCCTGCTTCTTCTTTGCCAAATCTTGTATAACATTAATTTGTGGGCAAACCACAAACATAAGTTCCCAGATTCATGAGACACATTGTTGAAAGTACCATTAGCAATCAATGCTTTCATTTCATCTTCACTCAGTGCTGTCTCCCATTTGATAAGTGAGAATAATTTTCTTTCAGTGTTAAAGGCATTAACAGCTCATTAACAGTAGGGAAGGCTGCATGCATTACCTATTGAATAGTACAATTTACATATACAAAATATTCTGGAAAATAACACACTACAAGTAAAGTATCTGACCCTTGAATCTGCAAACTTTCTGTTCCCCATGCCAATTTTACTGCTATTGTTGATTCCAAACACAATAACTTTCTCTGCATACTCATCTAACAATCCTCTTGAATAATTCACCGTTTGTCTGGAAATAAACATACAAATGAAGCGTATTGTATTCTGGTTATTAAAATACATCTAGCATCATTTTTGCTTTTCAATGGAGATTTAAAACATGGGCATTTTTCTTCAATGAACCACCCACTGTACCCATTGCTGGTGCCAATATAACGTTCTTGATGATTATGAGATATATCGATCGACACCAGTCAGCATAAGGAATCTGCTTTAAACAGTGAGATGAGGATCTTTAAAACATGTGTCTGTAGATCTATGAACAGATGTTCAACAGTGTTTCTGTCCCATTCAGTGGTAACCATCTAAATGAAGATGAACCTTGTGTGGAACTTGGGGAGTTTCTTCTGATCTCAACATTTGATGATCGAATTTCTCCCAATAGAAACCATTTTGCAGCAACGTGGCTATTATTCTTCTCTAAAACATTTCTCAGTAACTCTTTGTATTTCATGTTGGTTGTTAGCATTATAAGTGCTGTAGCTGGGTTCTTTAAATCTGAAACTTATTCTCTATGTATCACCTTACAGGGAAAAACACTGTTGTTAACCAAATCACTAACAAGTGGATATCTGTGTGAGCTAGACATAAGTCTATTGTGGTCTTATATTTTCTTTCATACTGCCTTTAAATGTCTTCAATTTATCTTGCAGATAAGACTTAATTAGTTTCTTTATTTGACTGGGTAGACTCTTTAACATCACATCGTTTAGAGGAATTGTCTTGCATTCTGATTATTCTGCATTGCAATTTTGAGAGCTTCAGATATTCAAATTTTTCATTGGATGTTGCAGAGGTGGTCCAGTTGGTATTATTACTTTGTCAGCAGTTCTTAGAGTTCCTACTACTTGTTGATCTGTTCTTTATACTGACTGGTCTTCAGATCTATGAGGGGAATCTGACTGACACACACTCTGCATCAGAGTTGCTGGTTGCCAAGCCATGTGTGGCTTTAGGAAACGTCCACAGGACACAGTTTTACTGTGTCTACTCACACCAGTCTCATTCTCTTTCTCCCAGGCAACTGTCGTTGTATCACCTTTCTTGTTATTTTCGTTTCTAGCACTGGTACAGGATATCAAGAGGTTGAACTCTTCTGTCAATCCCGATACTTCTACCATTCACACAATCTTTGGTAATGAGCGGTCACTAGATATTGAATTGGGGCTGTAGTCTGGCTTAGACTATCCCAGATATGCTGCAACTCCTGCAACAGTTTAAGACATGATAGATCATTTGGATCCTCTCATCCTGGAAGGTTCAGTACATGCATTTTCACTCTGAATAGAATTTCGTAAGGTGAGCTGTTGAATTGTATGTCTCAGCATAATGCTTATTTCTTTTTGCAGAGGCTCTGAACCCATGACCCACCATTGTCTAAGACCCCGCGGCTAAGGGTTGTTTTAACATGGCATTAGCTCTCATGATGACCTTGTTTGAACTGGGCCTACGGGAATGTGGGTATTCGAGAATTAATTCCACATTAGCAAGTGCCTCTGCTAATGCCTTACAGATAAAAGCTTGCCCTTGATCAGAATGAAATGTATGGACTGTACCCTTTTTATTAAGCCCTTCAAGATTTTTATGACTGCATGAGCCATAGCCTGGTGTTGGGGCCATACTCAGATAAAGTTTGCATGAGTCCACCACAAATTGATACCTGTCTGCTAACAGTCTACTGACTGGAGCAGCCTGACATGGTCATGTACACAATATGAAAGGGATGCACTGCTTTCCCCAAAGTAGTTAGCAGAGGTCTCACAATTGTACGATGTTTATTTAGCAGCACATACCATTTAGTTTATGTTTGCATCTATACCCAGCAATAGCGCTCCTGTAGGAGGCCTACAGTTGCGGACACTCCAGCATATGCAAGCCTGTTTCTTCATCATTGGTTTTTATCAAGTTTAATGAGCTGGACTAATTTGGTATGTAGAATTCTGCTACTTTAGATATACTAACTGTAGATTCCAGGAAGTAATTATACTTTTCCAGAAAGACAGGAGATTGGCTTTGCTTTACTGTCTGATGATTTGACTGCTGAGAGTATGTCAGAAGTTGTCATTGGAGAGCAACTATCTGAGTCCTAAGCTTTTTTTTTTTTGGCTTTTATCGTCTTGCCCTATAAGTCTTTGTAATCATTGGCCCCCCTATGCTTAAGTCAACATTGTATCCCTGCACACAAACCAAAGACCTGGATTTAATAGAGGTAAGAATTAACCTGTTGATTTTCTGAAAAGCTTACAGGAGTGCCTTTTGCACTGCAGTTTGTTCAATTGAGCCCCAAAAGGGTTTCTACATGTATTTTTTTTATTTTAAATTCCGAACTCTCCACTCTCCCTTGTGTCACTGTCTCGTATCTGTTGCTGGCTTTACTGATCTATTAGTTAAAAAAAATACTTATGATACTCATGTAATTGTTTTGTAAACGGGGCTCCAGGAATCACCTGTCGATATTATAGAAATTCTTGTGTTTTCAATGTTGGATCATACTCAAATAATACATCAGTACTGGCTGGACTCAGGGCCCATTGCACCCAATGGAAGTTTAATGCACCTGATTTCAAGATGCTTGCTTTAGTTGACCCCTTCGAGGATAGCATTGGTGTTCTATAATGAATTTCATTTTTTGAACTGTGGGTTGCTCTTTAATAATTGCTGCCTTTAATGCAGTGAGTGTTTCTCTACCGGAGCAAATTGCTTATTCGCTGTGGTTTATAATTGTTATTTATCTATATATGCAATGCATGCTTACGGATTAACTGGGTAAATTTTCTGACACCAAATGTAGTTTGTTATTTGTAAATATGCTGTTTCAGGCATGTTTCCTTGTAAATCGCGAGTATTTTTGTATGTTTATTCTTCTAACCTTTTCTAGAAAATGTAGCTTTAATCAGCTGATTTAACCCCTTCACTGCGGCGGCTATTCCGCCGCAGTGCTAAGGGGGCGGGGCACCTGCGCGGCGGGCGCATGATGGTGACGGAACCGCTCCATCACCAGCCGCGGTTGCGCTGTGCTCATGACGGAGCGGTTCCGTCACGGCCCCGCCCGCTCAATAGAACGCTCAGCGCAGGCGCGGAATCTGCGCCGCGCAGGCGTGCCGAGCGGGCCGTGACAGAACCGCTCCGTCATCAACACAGCGCGACCGCAGCTGATGACGGAGTGGTTCCGTCACCAGCAGGGGAGGGGTTAAAGACCTTTTTGTATGAGCATGATGTGCCAAATATGTTCTGCTGAAGTTCGAAAATCCCATTAATGCTTGTAATTTACTAAGGAAAGTCGGAGTCTCAAGTGACCTACATTTCTCTTGGAACCCATGTGCGAGTCATTTGCCTTCACTGGATATTTCATATCCTAGAAAGATTACATTGAAAAGCATATTTTGGATTTTCTGAAATTTAATTTGTAACCTACTTTTGCAACCATGCAGTCTACATTTTTTCAAATTTTCTTCTAAACCATCATTTATTATGTGTATGTAATTAACATGAGAAACCACTTTGTAATAATGTAATTATTCTGCTAGAAAATACTCCAGGGCTATTTTATACCCCAGGGGGAGTTGTGTGAAACTAAATTGGATGACTACTAGTGTAAAGGAAGTTAAGTAATATGATTCTGGACAACCTTGTGTAAAAAAACATTTTCTATATCTTCAGCAGTTTTGTATTTTTGTGCCTGAGCAGCATCAATAATCATATGCTATATACATTCTGTACTGCGGATGTAAAGTCAAGTCATTATAGGACAGTACGATTCGACAGGACTTATCAGGCTTTAAGAGCTGGTATCCAGGAGTTTTAATTTTTTGATGGGCACAGGACTACTATTTCCTGACACTGTAGTTCACCTCTATATTGTTTCAGATCTTTTTGTGCTTCCGGTTTTAATGGATATTCCTTTTAATCCTTTGGTTCATCACTTAAGAGAATCACACGTGGTATTGTCTCTTTATACCAGGCTACTTGGTTATTTAACAGTGCGGGAGCCAATGTAACACATATATTTTGTGGCATATCAGACTGTAAGTAGCTGGAGCATTAATGAAGAAAAAGCTCCTATTATAACTTCATCTCCTAATGAAGACTCAGGTATAATAATCTTCTTCTTCTAGTATTATATGATAGGGATTAGTCAAGTGAGTCCAAAACCTAATTTTAATTATCCGTTCCTTATCTCCGTCAATATGTTTTTCAACTTTGTAAATTAAATCTGACTTAGCTAGATGTCCATCAGGCATTTCTATTTGTACATAATTATTAGCAACCTCCATGATCTGATGGTGTATTTAACATTTGGTGGGATATAGTTGTATCCATTGCACTGCCTAGCACTGACACCTCTCATGTTCTTTTCCTCATTAGAACTCTCATTCTATGAGGCATCCTGTTTTCTTGCTGCAGCTCCCTTTTCTTCTGCAGAGGTGATTTTAAGGGTTCTGGCCCTTGACTGTCTCCCCTTCGCTGCTGCAACTCTTGTCCCTTGTCAGGTCCTCAGGAAATGGGGACACCTTTGCTTGAATCCACCTTCTTACCGCCATGATCCAGTGAGAAATAACAATAACACTCATCAAAGGATTCATATCTCTTGGAGGCCCTTTATTCTATCCCATCGCTTAGGTTATATTCTTCTTGTTCTTCATATTTAATGTAATATTGTGAATTATCTTCAAATGATCAAAAAGAGGACCATTAGAAAGGCATTTTACATCACACATCCCTACAATCTTCAATCAATTAGTCTGATCTGTATCTAAGACACATACTTATGTGTGTATGGATTTTTAATACCAGCCTTGTGGTTATTCTATTGACTGAATGTTTAGTATTCCCCTAATCAAATTATGCCTAGCTATGTATTTATCTGCACATACATTGGGAAGCTGATGGGCCTGTGTTTTGAAAATGGTACTCCGACATCTTCCCTCAAGTAATCAGTCCTTGTGTCGTTACCCATCCAAAATCTCAGATCTCATTATACCCTTCTGCACCAATGATTCTGCATAGAATAGATAGGGGGAGTTGCGGTGCAGTCTTTTGCATTTGCATTGTACAGAACAAACAATGTCTCCGTCAGAGATGCATTTGGAATACAAACCAATGTATCCAGCCTTTAATCTGTCTTCCTTCCAAATGTGTTCTATTCCAGTGGCTCTGCAATGTGACCATGATCATGCACACTTTACCTATCATCATCATTCAAAGAATTAGTTTTCTAGACCCTAAGCCTTGCACATACGCACTCTATTTAGTTAGTGTGTCTAACGTTTGCCATACAATTAGAATTTAATTTGTATGTAACATGTATGTGTCATCAGGAACGTTTTACAACATTGATCAGATCCTGATTGCATAAAACTACTCAAAAGTTCAAAGCCTCATCTTTTGAGGCTTAACTTTCTGACTGTTCCACAAAGAGGTGTCTGAGTAAGAAACAACTCTTCCTCAGGTTCAAGAAAGGTAGATTATTGAGTAGGATAAGCAAAGATTAACATAAGTCATGGAATTGTGTTATGTATGGTAACTAGATATGAGATAGAGGATCCTTCTCACGACGACAACTTCATGAACTGTACGCAAGGATTTGAAAATAATCTGCTTGCAAATAGGAAGCCAGTGCAGAGTATGAAGATGAGATTTGATGTGTGAGCAAGGATGTAAATTCAGCAGCAGGTGGTATGCTGCAGTTTGATTTACATACAGCGATGCAATACATTTTTTGATAGTCCCGGGAGAGTTGTTTTGGCAGGATCAGTGTAAGATGAAATCACAGCTTGAACAGTGAGCTGTAGGGAAGAACTTTCTTCCGGCTCCCTTGGAGTGCAACATATGTGGTGGCAATCTCATTTATGTTGATAATAAACAACAGAGTGGTGTCACTCACTGACTCAACTGGAAGTGGAGTAGGACAGAGAATGGGACACTAACAGGTGGAATACAAAACCAAAGGCTGGTTGCCAATAAACAAAGCCTCAGAATTACCAATGTATAGGTTTAATATATTGATAGTCATCCAAGTGACCACAGTTGTAGGAGAGTTTATCCGAGTGCTAGGAGACAACAAGCTTACATCAAGACATTTGTATGTTCTTTCCATATGTAAAAAAACGAGAGACCAAATGATCTTAACAGGAATTCAAACGAAGCGATATAAGTATGAACCATTGTGAGCCTAAGTAAAAGAAGCTCAGGGAGATCCAGCACTACAAAAGCTAAAAGGACAATTAAAAGGGGATAAGAAGACACACTGATGGTGTCTGTCTCTTTTCCGATTTTCATCTTTAGAATCATTCATTTTCCTTTTGTCTGATTCATTAATTATAATAGGGAATATTGTCACAGCTTGCATTGCATCCTCTTGTCACACCTGTTTCTGTATACCCCACTTGGATTCTTACCACGGACTCATTGCATTTCTAAACGGCTTCAACATTTTCTTCCTTTCCTATGGCTACTCAATGACATTGCTTCAAATTGTGTATTCTAGGTTGCGGCTTTAAAGTATTGAAAGTACACTCTAAAGGAAATTGCACATTTTTGTAGCCAGAACTGAGCATGCCAGTCTTTTAACTACACAGATGTATGACGCATGATGCTCGTCATCATTTTAAATGAATGCAAAGCTTCGGGAGGAATCCTCTCACCTTCCAAAGCAGAAATGGCAGGGACTTTAGGTTTTTCTGTACAGCACCCATTACTGTTACTCAAAATAAATCCAAGAACTCACAAAATAAGGAAAGAGCCTAAAAATTCAACAACTTCTTTGACACATTGCAATTAAATTCATGAAAATACCATGACAAACAGAATGACGAATACCAATCCCCAAACATCAAAATCACAGTAATTGTACCCCTTATAGAAAGGCAAATTAGCAATGCATAGCCAAACATTTCACAGGCAGTATAATTCAGCACAAATGTGCACTCTCAGACTACAAATCCCATAATGGAGCAACAACATACCAAACTGTTCTCAGCCACTTAGAATTTATTCCAGTCATACTCGCCACTGCAAATAATCCAAATTACGGACACCTGGGTAATATAGCAAACATACATATCAGGGACAAAAATTATCTTGAAGGAGATATCTAATCCCTGATCCTGTTTCTGACACTAAAATTGAGGGAGCACTATCACTTAGATAATCAGTACAAAAGTGATGTGCCCTAACTTTCAGGGGGTCGGGCTGCATTAGCCTTAAAGTTTATATTGTAATGTGTCTTGCGAGACAAGATTGGAACAGCATTTCGGCCTACAGTCAATAAGAAAGTACTGACTCTGAAAAAGAGTTTGAGATCACAAATTGAAAACCATGAACACTTATTACAATTTTAAAGTGCAATACTGAAAATATGAAAAATGTAAATGCAACAGAATTAGTGAAGATGCATAGAAATCAAGTGCTATCATTTACAGAAATAAATCAATAATGAGCAAACATTAGGTAAAAAACCAAGTCTCTAACGTGCAGCTAAAAATCAGGCAGCATCCCTATTAGGAACACGAAAGATCCTGGCTCTCCCCATAATTCAAGGGTTTATGTAGAAATTTTCAGCACTGGAGATTATGGAAACTGCAAAGTCCGCATGGTGTGAGGAGTATTACAGAAAATCATATTTCATATTTTTTAAACGTCATATAACCCAACCATTTAATAACTAACACACTACATGAATGTTGATTTGTCTCTTCTGACCTAATGCTGTCCAGAGGTTTTAGAACAAACTAGTTAAATAAAAAACAGAAAAAACAGAAAACAATTGTGAATGAATGCAACACAGGGGGCTACCAGGAAGAGCCCAGGAAAGTAGCAAAAGACTTTTTCAAATTTTATTCGAGAACAATATGTCATACAAAAAAAGCTGTGCTCAACCTTCTGCATCCGGTGTCAAGCAAGAATTATAAGCACAGATTAACCATCATGATTCAGCAGCAATAATAATAAAGATGGAGAGGAGGCCTAACTGAGGGCTATTTGGACTTAGCCAAAAAAACACAGAAAAATGCATTATAATGATTTTGTTTCATTTGCAATACATCTAAAAGGGTATACATGTATAAGGAAAATAATATATTGAGCTATAAAGTTGTATAAAGTATCGTATGTGCATGTGTGGATACATAGTTAGAACTCAGACATTCAAGTGTTGCTGTCCGTGAAGCTAATTTTTTTGTGTTTTTTATAAAAGCAAATTGTAATTATTTTGCTTTTATATTTTCCGCACTATTTCAGTAGGGAAGCACTTATAAAGTCAATTGGTATGATCATATGTACATATTGTGATAGACAAAATGAAACAGAGACACTGGTATCTAATCAAATAACTTATATGAAAATTCCTGAATCAATCAATCAATCAGGCATATTTGTAAAGCGCGCTACTCACCCGCTAGGGTCTCAAGGCGTGGGAGGGGAGGGATCCGCTACTGCTCGAATAGCCAGGTCTTGAGTTGTTTCCTGAAGGAGAGATGGTCCTGGGTCAGTCGTAGGTGGATGGGGAGAGAGTTCCATGTCTTGGCCACCAGGTAGGAGAAGGATCTTCCTCCGGTGGTGGCTCTGCGAATACGTGGGACGGTGGCGAGGGCGAGGCTGGTCGAGCGGAGCTGGCGGGTGGGTGTGTAGAATGTGAGGCGGTTGTTGAGGTACTTCGGTCCCATGTCGTGGAGAGCCTTGTGTGCATGGGTGAGGAGTCTGAACGTGATTCTCTTCTTGATGGGGAGCCAGTGCAGGTCTCTCAGGTGGGAAGAGATGTGGTTGTGGCGGGGGATGTCCAGGATGAGGCGTTCTGTATGCGCTGGAGTCTTTTCTGTAGTTTGGCTGTGGTTCCCGCGTAGAGGGTGTTCCCATAGTCCAGTCGGCTGGTGACGAGGGCCTGGGTGACCGTCTTCCTGGTTTCGGTGGGGATCCATCGGAAGATCTTTCGGAGCATGCGCAGGGTGTTGAAGCAGGATGACGAGACGGCATTGACTTGTTTGGTCATCGTGAGGGAGGAGTTCAGGATGGAACCCAGGTTGCGTGCGTGGTCCGTTGGCTTGGGGGCGGTGCCCAGGGCGGGGGGCCACCAGGAGTTGTCCCAGGCGGAGGGGGATGATCCCAGGATGAGGACTTCCGTCTTGTCTGAGTTCAGTTTCAGGCGGCTGGTCTTCATCCTTTCTGCGATGTCTTTCATTCCTTCCTGGAGGCTGGCTCTGGCGGTGGCGGGGTGGTTGGTGAGGGAGAGGATCAGCTGGGTGTCGTCAGCATAGGAAATGATGTTTAGGTTGTGTTGGCGTGCGATGGCTGCGAGGGGGCTCATGTAGACGTTGAAGAGGGTGGGGCTGAGCGAGGATCCTTGAGGTACGCCGCAGATGACTTCGGTGACCGCAGATCGGAACGGGGGGAGGCGGACTCTCTGGGTTCTTCCGGCGAGGAACGAGATGATCCACTCCAGTGCCTTCCCTTGGATTCCGGTGTTGCTGAGGCGCTGTATTAGTGTGCGGTGGCATACTGTGTCGAACGCTGCTGAGAGATCCAGGAGGATGAGGGCAGCTTTTTCCCCGTTGTCAAGCAGGGATCTGATGTCGTCGGTGGCTGCGATGAGGGCGGTCTCGGTGCAGTGGTTAGCTCAGAAACCGGACTGTGAGGGGTTGAGGGATCCGTTTGTCTCGAGGAAGGTGGCGAGTTGTTTGTTGACGGTCTTCTCGATGACTTTGGCAGGAAAAGGGAGGAGCGAGATGGGGCGGAAGTTCTTGAGGTCCGTGGGGTCCGCAGTGGGTTTCTACAGCAGGGCGCTGAGCTCGGCATGTTTCCAGTTCTCCGGGAAGGTGGCGGTGGCGAAGGAGATGTTGATGATGTCCCGGAGTTGGGGTGCGATGATGGAGTCGGCCTTGTTGAAGACGTGGTGCGGGCAGGGGTCGGTAGGGGATCCGGAGTGGATGGTGTTCATCGTGCGGGTGGTGTCTTCTGTGCTGACCGGGGTCCAGTTGCAGAGGGTGGTGGTGGGGGGGTGCTGGTTCAGTGGTTGGGTACGTGGTCTGTGCGCCGAAGCTGTTGTGTATGTCGGCGATCTTGCGGTGGAAGAACGAGGCGAGTGAGTCGCAGAGGTCTTGCGAGGGTGTGATGTCGTTGTTGCAGGCGCTGGGGTTGGAGAGCTCTTTGACGATGCTGAAGAGTTTTTTGCAGTTGTGGGTGTTGTTGTCCAGTCGTTCTTTGAATGTTGCCCTTTTGGTGGTGCGGATCAGCTGGTGGTGTATGCGGGTGGCATTCTTGAGGGCTGTCATGTTTTCTGTAGTCTGGTCGTGGCGCCAGGGTGCGGCAGTTTTCTTGGAGGTTTTGAGTTCGTTGGTGAACCACGAGGCTTTCTTGCTGCCGGGTCTGCTGGGAGGGTTCTTCAGTGGTGCGAGGTCATTGGCGCTGTTGGTGAGCCACTGTGTGAAGTTGCGGGCTGCTTCGTTGGGGTCCGTTGTGTTGGTGGGAGGATTCTGGCTGAGGGAGGTGGTGAGCTGGTCGGCGGTGATTTGCTCCAGCTCCTGCGGGGAACCTGCTGCGGGTGGTGGTGGGTCGTGGTTCTCCTGAAGTTGAAGTGGACGCAGCTGTGATCAGTCCAGTGTAGTCCGGTGGAGTGGCTGAAGGAGATGTGCTTGCTGGAGGAGAAGACGGGGTCAAGCGTGTGGCTGGCGTAGTGGGTGGGGGTGTTCACAAATTGCTTGAGTCCGAGGTTGGTGAGGTTGTCCAGCAGGGCGGCGGTGTTGCTGTCATTGTTGTTCTCCAGGTGGAAGTTGAGGTCCCCTAGGAGGATGTAGTCTGAGGAGGTGAGGGCGTGCGGACTGATGAAGTCTGCGATGGCTTAGCTGAATTGTGTGCGTGGTCCCGGAGGTCTGTAGATGAGAGTGCGTCTGAGGGTGGTCTTGGGGTCGGTGTGTATCTGGAAGTGAAGGTGCTCGGCGGCGGTGAGGGTATCTTCGGAGTTGGTCGTGATGCGGATGGTGTTTCTGTGGACGATGGCGATGCCTCGGGTGATCTTGTAGCCTTCCGGGATGGCTATGGCGATGTCGAGGGCTGAGGAGGCGTTCATCCAGGTTTCTGTGAGGAAGGCGACGTCTGGAGATGTTGTGTCGAGGAGGTTCCAGAGTTCGACGGCTTGTCTGTGGACGGAGCGGGTGTTGAGCAGGATGCACTTGAGGTTATTGTTGCTGGTGCCTGGACTTGCGGGTGCGGTGCAGGTCCGGAGGCAGGTGAACTTGCAGGTTTGGCAGGTGAAGGGTCCGTGGGTGCGTTTCGGGGTTTGCTCGGTAGCAGGCGGGGTTCCGGCCGGCGTTGAGTGCGTGGAGGGTGGCAGCATTGTACGTCCGACCTGTGGGCTGGTATCGTCGAGAACCAGGGGTTCAGGCGCTGGGCGCGGTCCAGGCGCGGACGGGCGCAGACGGGCTTGCCTTAGGCGTGCCTTCGGCGCGCCTGCTGCGTGCGTCCGCTGCGCGGTCACTCCGTGGTCTGCATAAGAGTGCTGACGGGAGGGAGGAGCAGCTGGGTGGCGGGAGCGGGGTGGCTAATGGGGATGCAGGGTGGTCCGGGGGGCAGGGCCGCAGGGAGCAGCGGCGGGAAAAAACGAGCGGCAAGGAGGCAGCGGGCAACCAGGGAGAGCAGGCGGCAGCGGCGTGGGGGCGACCTAACCTGAAGTCAGGGTCAGAGGTCGCTCCCTGCGCTGCTGCGAGGACTCCTTAAGGGCGCTGACGGGAGGGAGGAGCAGCTGGGTGGCGGGAGCGGGGCGGCGAATGGGGATGCAGGGGGGGGTCCGGGGGCGGGGCCGCAGGGAGCAGCGGCGGGAAAAAACGAGTGGCAAGGAGGCAGCGGGCAACCAGGGAGAGCAGGCGGCAGCGGCATGGGGGCGACCTAACCTGAAGTCAGGGTCAGAGGTCGCTCCCTGCGCTGCTGAGAGGACTCCTTAAGAGCGCTGACCGGAGGGAGGAGCAGCTGGGTGGCGGGAGCGAGGTGGCGAATGGGGATGCAGGGGGGTCCGGGGGGCGGGGCCGCAGGGAGCAGCGGCGGGAAAAAACGAGCAGCAAGGAGGCAGCGGGCAACCAGGGAGAGCAGGCGGCAGCGGCGTGGGGGCGACCTAACCTGAAGTCAGGGTCAGAGGTCGCTCCCTGCGCTGCTGCGAGGACTCCTTAAGAGCGCTGACGGGAGGGAGGAGCAGCTGGGTGGCGGGAGCGGGGCGGCGAATGAGCGGCGAATGGGGATGCAGGGGGGGCCGGGGGCAGGGCCGCAGGGAGCAGCGGCGGGAAAAAACGAGCGGCAAGGAGGCAGAGGGCAACCAGGGAGAGCAGGCGGCAGCGGCGTGGGGGCGACCTAACCTGAAGTCAGGGTCAGAGGTCCTGAAGTGACCTATGTACATGTATGTTTATATATATAACATACTTTGAGGGTCCATTACATGTGGCGTCAAAAACCCTCCCTCGCAATGAACTTTCTCAGAGCTTGAATAATGCACTCTGGGACTTGCAGGCTTATCAAATGGAGCCGCATGAATACTCACCTGAGGGCGGGGCAAGTGACGAGCTACAGGTCAGAAGGGGATATTTGAATCCGTGAAATGCTGACCACGAACACCTCTGGCACTGAAGAAGGCTGTTGGAAGCCGAAATGCATTTGCCTTGTTGTTAACCTCGGACAATAAATGCCTCCAAGTTTCCCCGTTGTGGTCTCTTCTTCTTCCTCGAAGGAGCGGTGTGTTATATTATGCGTGGCTGCCAGCATCACGCTTCTGAGACCCCCACATCGTGAAGCTGACTACGGAACTGCTGGCTCACCTTTGCGGCAGATTTGCTTTTTCTCCAGGGTACTGGAATTGCCGTAGTCCCCCCTGGTCCTGGGAGATAATTGGGGCGGTGTTGCGGCTAATCAGCTGCCCGTCGGGAAAGGCGGATTTCCACCGAGTCCCCGTCGTAAAGGATCCCGTTGGACTAGGGGTGATGTGGTTTTGGGGACGCAAAGGGACAAGGATTGTCTGAGGCTACGAACATACTTTGAGGGTCCATTACATGTGGCGTCAAAAACCCCCCTCGCAATGAACTTTCACAGAGCATGAATAATGCGCTCTGGGACTTGCAGGCTTATCAAATGGAGCTGCATGAATACTCACCTGAGGGCGGGGCAAGCGACGAGCTACAGGTCAGAAGGGGATATTTGAATCCGTGAAATGCTGACCACGAACACCTCTGGCACTGAAGAAGGCTGTTGGAAGCCGAAATGCATTTGCCTTGTTGTTAACCTCGGACAATAAATGCCTCCAAGTTTCCCCGTTGTGGTCTCTTCTTCTTCCTCGAAGGAGTGGTGTGTTATATTATGCGTGGCTGCCAGCATCACGCTTCTGAGACCCCCACATCGTGAAGCTGACTACGGAACTGCTGACTCACCTTTGCGGCGGATTTGCTTTTTCTCCAGGGTACTGGAATTGCCGTAGTCCCCCCTGGTCCTGGGAGATAATTGGGGCGGTGTTGCGGCTAATCAGCTGCACGTCGGGCAAGGCGGATTTCCACCGAGTCCCCGTCGTAAAGGATCCCGTTGGACTAGGGGTGATGTGGTTTTGGGGACGCAAAGGGACAAGGATTGTCTGAGGCTACGAACATACTTTGAGGGTCCATTACATGTGGCGTCAAAAACCCCCCCTCGCAATGAACTTTCACAGAGCTTGAATAATGCGCTCTGGGACTTGCAGGCTTATCAAATGGAGCCGCATGAATACTCACCTGAGGGCGGGGCAAGCGACGAGCTACAGGTCAGAAGGGGATATTTGAATCCGTGAAATGCTGACCACGAACACCTCTGGCACTGAAGAAGGCTGTTGGAAGCCGAAATGCATTTGCCTTGTTGTTAACCTCGGACAATAAATGCCTCCAAGTTTCCCCGTTGTGGTCTCTTCTTCTTCCTCGAAGGAGTGGTGTGTGATATATATATATATATATATATATATATATATATATGCCGAGAACTTCGTCGCTGCTCCTGTTAAAATGACCCGGCATAAACATTTCTGGAGACCCACTGGAGGGTTTTAAAAAAGTTGAAATAATGGTTGTGACAACGCAGAACCCACTGAAGGGAAATATTGTGAACGGGAAACTACAGGCACCAGCCTGCATCAGTGCTTGGAATGACGCACAAAGCCCACCAGAGGGCATAAATCAAATGAACAAACTGAGTTTCCGTTTGATCTGCTAAACACATTCTTTGCCTGTGAACAAGGAGCGCGGCAGCTCCGAAACGCGTTAGGCTTGTTATTATCTAGATGTGAGTGCCGGTTGCCAAAAATAAAGAATTCAGGTGAATTAAACTGTTACTGAGTGCGTCTTCAAGTGTGGACACCTTTCTGATAAATATATATATATATATATAACCATATGTAATATATACCTTTGTTAAGCAGACCTAATGAATAGCTATATATGTTTAAACCATAAGTAGTATATATATCTGTACAAAGAAACATACATATCTAAATATTTACACATAATCAAATTGTAAATGTTTGCATACACAGGCATATGCTGTACATTTGTGTTTGAGTATGGGTTGGCCCCTGAAGACATCGCATCATTGAAGTTTTGGGGCAACAAACAAGACAACTTTCAAAGGATTTTGTGACACTTTTTCTGAAAGTTTAACATATAAAATTGGATATGGTTTACCGGAAATCATTGCAAATTGCAGCAGAAAATGAGGCACTATTTAGGGATGGCATATTATTCCCACTGCCGCCTCGGTAATTAATTTGTGCTGGTGATTACAGGTGGTGATTGCAGGTGGTGGACACCAGGCACTCATTTCTGTGGACCAGGACTTCTTTGTAATTTTCAGGCTTTGAGCCACGGCAAGAAAGGAAGGCCAAAAACTGGGAGAGGAAGGCAGAACATGGAGAAAGGAGGATGAAGAGGAAGATGGAGATGGAGATGGAGAAACCGTGACGAAGAGAGAAAGTAGGGAGGAAACAGCCTGCAAGATACAGAGACAGGAAGTGTATAGTGATGGAAGAAAGAGGCGTGAGGGGAAATCTGGTGGAGTGTATCTGGTATTCAGCAGCGCCTGGGGAAAGCTACTAAGCAAATCTATGATCACTGTACTTGTGGGTTTTTTTTTTAAGCTAACGCTGCAACACATGCATTTTTCCAAAATTCGACTGCCTGGTTGGTTTTGAAGCTCACAATTGTGAACATCGACCCCTTAGGATGTAGACATAGTTGAAGAAAGCCACAATGTAAACCACCAGTGGATTTTTCAGGTTACTTTTCAAGTAGTGAATTCGGCTCAAGTGGGTCTGAAGTTCCTTGCTAGTTTCTGAAGTTCTGTAATTCACAAATGTACTGCATGGCCAAGAGAAAGTAGCTCTCTTAAAGGATGAAAATGGCGCACCTTCACATTGCTTGCTAATTCTGTCAGGAAATGCGACCTAACAGTTGACTAGAGCTGCTAACTTTGGAACTGGGGAACTGGGTTCGAGGCCCAGCCTTGGCTCAACATCCTGTGGTCTTGGGCAAATCACTTACTCTCCCAAATACATAAAATCCCCCATTTATTGAAATCTGGTACTTTTCTAATCACATATCCTGTGGCCCTAGACTTCTGTAAAGAATGGGAATCAGAACTAAAATATTCTTTTCGTCGCAATTCACTGGTAAGCAAAGAACGGTTGTGCTTGCCATCTTGTGTGTATAAACTGATTACAACTGGTGTAAATTACGACTACAAATGATCATAAGGTATTCCTGTTCAGGGTATTCCTAACACCTTTCACCCCACAATACCTAAGTGGCACATACTCAGATTTTGAACAGACACCTTCGCTCCTCATGTTTGCGTAGATATAGAATATAGTTAGCTATAGGCGCCATATCCCAAACTGTCTGTGAGGCGCACTTCAATTAAGTCTGGTCGTTTTAGAGATAGTGAAGGATGAAGATGGCCATCAGGAGCCGACTTCCTGGTGGAATGTCCAGATGACCGCTTCCAAATGATTTCTAAGGGATCCATTTTTGGCAGATCGGTTCTTGGAACTCAAACTCTATATGTGCAGTGTACAAAAATATAAAAAGTACACGGCTTAAATAAAAATACCAACTGAAATCGAAAGATACCGTTAGACACCGGTAACCACTTTCAAGACACAATTGGAATGTATCCAATATCTTTCCATAGGGATCCAAAAGCCCATATGCCAGATAATGAATCCAACATGCACCTGTGCTCATTTTATTACCAACCTGTCTTCCGAAGGAGGCATAAGCACAAATATCTGGAGGCTTCCTGCATAACATGAGGTGGCAGAGCATCAATGTGGTCTATCTTGAGGTCTTAGAACCAGTCATGCAACACATACAAATGCACACACGCCATCACACACAATGTGTACATTTCCATTGTTATATAATAACGCAGCACTAGAATAGTGGAACTTTCAATCTCTGTAACCACCACTCAATTATACTAATTTTAGCAATCCCAGGAGATGAAAGGTTGAGTCCAGCCTGTCAGAATTCAGAGCTTTCTTTGGCGTGCTGGTTTCATGTGGTTCTCTGTGTAAAAACTCGTCAGTACGTTGCTATGGAGCCAGTACCAACACCTGCCTACTCTGGAGGGTTTTCATGGAAACATGGAGAGTAAGGCAGGAGGATCCAGGGTCAGTAGGGACGAGTGAGGGTGGCCTTTCCAAGCTGCTGGTGCCCCACTGCCATGGCACCAGGCCAGCACGCATCAGCCTGAAGCAACGCGCGCCACTGTCAGAGAAAACCTATATTTCAACATTCTGCATCCAAAACTGTTGAACATACTGTACAAACTGTGGAAGACTGCGGGCGCGCCGGCCATCTGTGTTTGCTGCTCCGTGCTATGGTTGAAACGTGGAGCTGTAAATACGATGCCTGCCTCTCCGCTGCCAAGCAGGTGCCATGGCAGGGCGGCCATGCCTGCAGGGTCTCAGCCAGGGACTGCCTGACCGGCGGGAGCATTAGGGGCTCCTCGCCAACCCAAGGCCAGCGGTCAGTCTCAGGCGTGTTCACAAAGTCTGGCCCCGGCGGTGTATAATTCATTCTCCGCAGAGTTCAATTATGTAAGATGCTGCAGAGTGACGGAAGTGCTCCTTTCAGATATTCTGTTCCCTACATTTTAAATTCCATTTCTATCCAAAATCCTCTCATCTGATCTTTGTTCCTCTTAGCAGAACATTGATGAATGAGTTTCTCCATTAAGTATGCTTTTGGGCCTCCCATAAGGCGCTCTTGCTGCTTTTGGTGCCTGCATTAGCTTCTAGGAAGCCTTTGATTCTCCACCAGTAATAAAATCTTGATGTTTCTTCTTAGTTAAAAGAGAAGTATTCATTCCCGCTCCTCCTCTTTCCCATGTTCGTCCCTACATTATATATGTTGAACAATGATGGTGCATGACCCATACCAACATTTCTCCAACAGTGCAGGTTAATTCAATGATGACACCAACACCACATTTAACAAAAACTTGGTCAATCTCTAGTTTTGGACTTTGACCATGGACTACGTGTTTCAAGATGGTGACGGGTTATATTGAGACGTGGGAGTGCCCTGTATTGTTTTGAATTAATGAAATGCCATCCTCACCAGAGCCTCGGCGTATCTGTCTTGTGACGGAAGAGACTATGTAGAAGCAAGGAAGGGATCATTAGATTTAAATAATTCCAGTGTTGGATGTAGTAGCATGGAGAGCCAGGTTTGTTGTCATTTTCTGGGAGAGGCAGATCAGGGAAGCATTAAAAGGCTTAAGGCCAGTTGCAGCTTCACGTGTTTGTACATTCTTGAGACTGTGAGGAGACTGGTGTTAGGCAGCATGAAGTTATTTTACTGACTGAGTTGAAAAGAGAATAGGAAAAAGTAACTCGAATTGTTGGATTCTAGGTCCTTCAAAATGTATTTAGGAATGTCACACAATTACATTAGGAGTCATCTTTCCTACCCGACTGAAGGGTTGGAAAACACGCATTATACTTTGCAGTGACATGGAAGAGGCAAGGCAACTCTTGGAGGAAAAGATGGCATTTAGAGAATACAAGCAACACAGTGCAATCAGAAATGAGGATGCGATTGACCCTAAATGCTTCGAAGTCTGAAAAGATAAAAATATCTAAAGAAGGAGAATTACTCTTAGGGTATGGTCTGGCCTGGAATACATACAATTTCCAATGCTGTTAGTTCTGACTCCAAAATTCTACAAGAACAGGAGTCTTGCTGTATTTAGGACAAGTGCTATTAAGCCAAACTCAGTGCTTCGCTTCTATTAGTTGACCATATAGGATTACTTGTGAAAGTAGTATTTTCTGAGTTATGTTTACTCTCCTCTTATCATCTGTTGTACTGAATATTTTTAAAATGTCAGCCTTAAAGAAGCAGTAACAAAAGTAACGAAAAAAGGGAATTCAGAAAAACGTATTTGTAGCTTACAGGACATTGCATGGGGTGGATAAACATACAAATTGTTCATATTGATATTGCCTAGGTAAGAGCACGGTTTGAGGTCTGTGCTATGCACCATTTTCCTGATGTGTTATTTATTTTATTTGTAAGACACCATCGAGGGCCTAAGGCCTTCTGGTGGCATGCACACCATAGGTATTGCTGAATATATTATCTGCTGCAGACAGAGGTGTAGCTATTAATAGTGTAGCAGATGCGTTGGAACTGGGACTCAGGGATGTGAGGGGCTCACTTCACCCCAATTAGTGGCTGTTTTTACTGCAAAACAAGGATATGGGGATCTAATTTCCTTCTCTGCATTAGTGCCCCTGGCACCCCTGCTATGCCACTAGCTGCAGGAGGGCTCTAGGCAAATCAAATCAGTAACAGCAAAGATGGAGACCAACGGTATGAGCACAATTTCTTTTTTCACACCAGAGAAAGTTTGTAAAGTTTTTTGTTGTTGTTGTACTTAGGGAAGTTTAAAAAAAATCCTTGATAAAATGTGCCTTCATCCATGCAAAGTTATTCTGCGCATTGTAAGATAACCTTCACTGCAGTGCAATATAATTTTGATCATAATCAAACTCAGCCAAAATGTAAAATGTAGGTAGACTTTTTCTATACAAGTGCAACTTTTGACGAGTTATCCTGTACAGAATGGGGTATGACATTTTGTGTCTCTGAAACTTTGTTTTCAGACATAAATTGCTGCAAAAATTATGAGCTGCATGCAAGAGCTGGTACGCATAAAACACTGCAACTTTGTGGAGGTTGAGAGAAAAATAAATGTGCACCTTCCCCCAGGGATTAGGGATCCTGTCTCCGTTTATAAAAAGCTAAAAGTGCAGCCGCTTCTATGGAAAGATTGGCTGGTGAAACAACAAAGCACACACACCAGTAGGAGTGATACCTTATCTCTCGGGACAGAGATGCCAGAGTTTTCATTTATTTACATATTTTTGTGAAGCAGGCCTCAATGGCGTCGTAGCGCTTCACAGCTGTACTAGACTCTAGGTATAAGGTATGCGGGTGATTTGCATAGTGCTGGGAAGAGTACAGCACTCAATCAGATTAGTGTTTATCAGCATGAGCTCAGCACAGCGAAATAGGTGCAACCCAAGAACGAATTTCACCCCAACAGGGTATCAGAACATATAAGGAGCGATGAGCAGCAGGGCATTAATGGGGCAGTAGTACAGTTTATGCAAATCCACCAGGAGCTGTGCTCCTTGCATGGCTGTAGTCACGCACTAACATTTTTTAGAGCATTCACACTGAAGACCTTCAGTTAAGAAGGCAGTACAGTGTATAGATGTACAGCATATTCTAAGGTTATGATGCATGAAATTAAACAATTGTAAACAATATGCTCATGGGGGGGCCTTTCAGGGTCCATATGCAGGGAGTGAGCAACAGGAGAAAGGGGGAGTGATCTTCCTGAGAAAACTGTTTGTGAGTTATCCTGGCAATATAACATTCGTTTAAGAGACTCTGTTACATAAGAAGGTCTTGAGCTCAGCCTTGATGAAGGTAATGGACGGGACCTTTCTAATGGCGAGCAGCAGGGTTTCAGAGTTCTGGGGAAGCCCCGGAAAGGTCAAGGTCTTGTGTTGCACGATCCTTAGAAGTTCTAGGTGTAATGCTCTCCTACTTCTTGGTACGCATGCATCTGCAGTGAGCCCACATTTCCATCCTAGATATTTTGGTGTGTTGAGATGGATTGCTGTGATACTCGTAATCCAAAAATCTTACATTGCTACAAGTGTAAGCCAGGAAAGATCTTTCGACACAGGGATGACGAGATCTTTGTGAATGGTACTGACACTAGTCATTGTCCCGTGTAAGAGATGAGTACTTCACAAAGTGTAGCACTCTCTGGTTGCCCCATTTCAGGTGTGGGCAGCACACCCATGTCAGATATATCAGGCTTTCCCTTAGTTGGTGTGTGCTCAATTAGTTTCGAGGTCTTAAATTGCCTTCTGTTAGATGTAAATCGCTCACCCAGCCAGCTTGAGTGCGGGTAGTTCACCCATTCTGGCTAGCTGAAGGTAGTTCACCCACTGAAGAGGTATGAAGGTGTCCCATTTTGAGTGTAAGTTGCCCTTCATCTTATGCTGTGCCATTGCAGATGTGGGTTTCCCATCTAGCCTCGAGATCTGAAAGTGTTACATTTGAGGCGTGAGTACGTAACCGAGAGCACAGATCTCTAGCGATTCCACGTCCATTGTGAGAACCTCCTTCCTACTAGAAACAGTAACCTCTGCCATGACGGGTAACAGTACCTCACCCATTCCAGAGATGTCACCTTGTCCTCTGGACAGTGAAAGGAACTCACGTAAATCAGTGGTGCCAACCTCTCTCATGATGGGTGTGAGTTGATCGCACAGTCCAGAGATGCCAGTCTGTCCCATGACAGGTGCAAACAGTGCATCCAGGGATGTAAAGCTAGAGTAGAGATGCCAACCTGTGCCGTGGTAGGCGCGAGCAGCTCATGCTACAACAGAAATGCCAATCTGACCCATGGAGGATGTGAGCAGCTAACCCAGACAAAAGAAGTCTGACGGTCCCATGCAAGTAATGGCGGCTCACTCAGTCCAGAGGGGTCTCTCGCTGTCTATAGACATGTGTAAGAAGATCACCTCAAGCGGAGATCCCAGGGTGTCTCGTGTTAATTTCAGTTTTTCAGAGCTGCCGAGTTTCCCTCACCCTTCTGGGGTGTTTTCCTTTCTCTAGAAAACTCCAGAAAGCTTCCAGGGAAAGGCTGTATTTCTTTTTGTATGCCAGTTCAAATGTGAGACTGACACCCTGGCGTGGACATGTTGAAGTGGAAGCATTCTGTTGTTCCCTCATACATTTTGTCTCATTCGTACAGTGCTTCTTTCAGTGTATGTGACTTGCTACATTATACTGGCGTGGTTACTCAAAGCTACAAGCACATATACAGTATTTGTGCTCTGAGGGTTAGTTGCACACAGTGCTTCATCCCTGATACTGGGACAACAATGCAAATCCATTCTTTATCGATGTTCGGGGTCGTAGGGTTCATTCTTGGATATGATGGCTTTTTTTCAGTCCATTAGTCATTTATTTCTTTATCAAGGCTGCAACAAACAGCTATACAATTTTAGAAAATAATGCATTGTTCAGAAATGTCCACTGATAATTGAACATTTATTTCCATTCATGCCTACTGATGAGAAATATAAATGGAAATGTATATGAAAAGCACGAGCTTAGTTCAATACATTCTTAATAACGAGATTATGTAATTAAGAGATCATCAGTATTTTTAGTAGGCGAGTTATTATAAGACACCTTTTTTTTCTCTTTCCAAGAATTAATCATATTTTTTCTGTTCCTCGAAACTATATGAAAACCTACGGCTAGAAGTGTTGGAAAACAGAAATCTAGCCTTCTGTCTTTTTTTATATTGGTTACAAAATATTTTAAATAATTTCGCCTTAACTATGTTGTTTTTTCTGATCGTCGTCATATTGCAATTGCAATGTTTTATGGACTGAGAGGTATCATAAACAGTTTTGAAAATAGAACAATAATGATACAACTAATTATATTTGCTAGTACCACAAGTAATGGTAAATGGAAGTTTGTAACTGAATAAGGTTGATTTTTATTTGAGATCTTGTCACTTTTTTTCAAACTGCAGAATATTAGAAAAACATTTTTCCAGTACAGATAGTACATTGAACAAGGACCATAATCATTGACGCAGAGCCAAAACCACTACACTAACATCAAAGGCACAGCACAGTGACTCCAACATACTAATGCAATTCCCTCCGAAACAACCAACATGGCACTTAAGGCTCATAATACACAACCAGGAGTAGACATATCATAACCTAGTCATTCACCAATGGTCCTTCCTGAAGCCAAAGTTAATCTTTATCACATAATAACCACATTCAATAAACATAATACAAGCTCCATGCTCAGCACATTTCACTCCCACTCCGTACTGCGCCGTTGCATTACAGGATGATGCAGCAATGTTCTGCTATCCTCCCCCGGACAGTGAGAAAGTCCAGAACCATGCAGAAAAGTGTTCTCTGGAAAACCCACGCAACTAAGAGACCATTTCAGTGGCTCCTACAACTGATTTGTTAATAACCCTAACTGTAGACCAATCAAAAGTTCCTATATTCATTGAGAAATATTCTTTTGTTATCTTAAGAGGAAATCCCAGCAAATCTTCCTCCACCACGAGGGACCTGTCCACTGCCCGTCTAGATCAACTCTGATAGGGCCTGTTATTTTCAACACCTGTTGTCGCCACTGCACAATCAGATCACACAATAGTAGACTAGGTAACTGTTCTATCCATACGATGAGTGACCGTCCACCAAGAAGTAGTCTAGCATTATAACCGTATCTTCTTGAGTAGAAAATGTACCCTCTGTTTAGTTCAGCTTTTCCCCTCCAAAGATCTCTTGAATTAAAGTCTCTATCCTTCAGTGCCTTCCTTGATGTCCCATTCTAGAGTTGGACCTATCTCACTCTTCGTCTGTTCTGCATCTGGCTGTTATGTAGAGTGGAAACTGAGCCATCTGGAAGACTAACTTTTCGAAGTATTGTCATCCATCTGTAGTGGGATTGAAGACCAAGACTAGGTAAAATGATTGACCTCGATGGATATGTGAACAGTCTCCCATCGGCTGCTGGGTCCTGAGATGACATCTGGTGGAAATGCATTCCTCGACCTTGCCTGCCTCCAATGGGCTTCCCCCTTGTGTCGGACTGCTTTGTAGAGAAAGTCACACATTCAAACCACCCTGCTGTCACATATTTCCTCTTCCCTGGAAAATAATTTTCTGGAGAAGAAGCATGTCATCACAATTACGTCACATAATAATAATCCACATTTGTAGCGCACAATCACCCGTTAGGGTCTCTAGGCGCTGGGGGCCGTCGGGAAGATTAAGCAAGCTATTGCCCAGAGTCGCATGGTGCTGGGCTAACCTGCCGCCGGACCCGGGGATCGAACCCTGATTCCTAGATTCCAGCGTCAGTCGCCCTGGCCGCGGCGCCACACCTCTAACCCAAAAGTCTTTCTCTTTCCCCACTTCTTAACCCATTCTTATTCCAGCGACCTTGTCTAACGGAGGGGCGTGGCTACTGCTGCTGTTCATTCCCTGCATGTCTGCTAAGACTCCTGGCTCTGCAATATGAAGAGCTTTCTTCTTTTTCAATCCCGCTGTATGCTCGCCCGGCTCCCATTCCTCACCCGCTCCCGACCCCCATCAGACCTGTCTGCAAGGGTAAGACGTTTAGCCTTCCTTACCTCCCCACAACACAAAAAGCTGAGTAAACCATACACTCTAAGACACATAAGCTTATGCAGTGCAGCCTGCCTTACCTTTGGCTTTACCATCCATAGAGCTTCTCTGTAAGCAAGAGAGACATTCTAATCTCTGCTCTGTATTGATTGGTGTACAGCATGGGATTCGTACAAACAGTGCTGAGAGCCAATATAAGATCTTACACAGTCAGAAGGAACAAAGACAGAAGGGAGAGTAAAGCTCACACGCAGGAGGAAAGAGATCAATTCAACAAAAATGCACTAATCTGGATAGTAGAGACAAGAATAACGGTAATCAGGAAAGACCCAAGGTAGGCTGTGTTATTGCTGAGAAAGTTGAATTTAGAGCTGTGTTGGACCAGGCAGTAAGCAGGAAATTAAAAGGATGTCTAAATGTAAAAACGCTGAATTTGGGGAGAAGGCAGGCACTACATTAGCATCGAACACTACAGCAAATTGTACATGTGACACGATTAAGTCAACAGTTTGAGAATACACAGGTAAAATAACAGCGGCTGAGGAGTAGTTCAAGGTCTCCCTCTGGTCCTTCTCTTTTTTCAGGTGTTGTATATAGAGGGTGTGTTACATGGAGGGCATATTCTTGGGTGGTTCCAGAAATTGAATTGACCCCCTCTTAATGCTCTTAAGATGCAAAACTAGTAATAGACATTTCAGAGCAAGAGTTGAGGAATGCTATCTAGAGCTTGAAAGCAAAGAAAGCAAAGAAAGTACCAGGCTCAGATACGGAAGCCCCCAGACTTCTACAAGACCTTTGCAAGAATTCTTATCTCTTACCTACTTACACTGATAAGTACATGTGGACACTCCAGAAATGTCTGTCTTCTTGACAAGAGGCAAATATCTACCTGATTGCAAAACTGGGCAAAGTCAGAGTAATGTGAGCGTTACAGACCGATTTCTCTCCTAAATTTAAATCATAAAATATTCCAGCCAGTTAAGTGATTCATAACTTAATTATAGAAATCAGAAGATCTCCTTCCCAGTCACATATATATGAGAACTAGACTGTTCACAATAATTGATATGGCATTACACTCCATGATACACCTTTGGCAGTACATATGGTTGAAGCAGCCAAAGCATTTGATTGAGTAAACTCCCAGCACTTATGTAGCACTGAAGTTTGAGTGTGGGTCAAATATGTGGGTGCTATTCAAGCTTGTTATTGTTAACCTAAGGTTTGAATCTTAGTCAATCGTGAATTTTCCAAGGAGTTTCCAATAGAAGGAGGTGCTAGCCAGGGATGTCCTCTCTCCCCTTGGATACTTGATATATGTATATTAAACCACTGGCATCTAAGATACGAGAAACACAAGAAATAAACCCATTCTCACCCCAGGATTATGAGAATAATAGTTCAATGTGCAATGATGATTTTACAGTATTTACTTGAAACCCTGAAACTAGCCACCCATCCCAGAAGAGGTCTTCAAGAGCTTGGCTTAGATCTCGGGCTACAAGATAAATAAAAGAAAATAGGAGAAAATGGTCCAGAATGCCATATAAAAAGCGCCCCAACAGTTAAAGAGAAGGACCATCACTTGGGCATTACTTTCATTGATGGGATTGACAAGACAGCACAGAGTGACCTAAAGAGGGTCACTGAAGAGGTTATAGCTCTTTTGAAATGTAGAAGGGGACCTCTATCACCCTAATAAAGAGGGCAAACATAATCGAGGTGATTAGCCTCCCAAAACATAGTTTCCTTTTGTGGTACATACATCTAGGTTTTGATGATTGTGAACTTAAAGTGGTACATTTTAAAGTCAATTATTTTGTCTTGATTGGAAAAGGACCTTACTTGGCCTAGAAGAAATTATCAATACGATCACTGAGAAAGGTAGGGCTCATTTCTTATGTTGGGTTTATCATATTAAGCAGTTTGGAGCTTTGATCCTGCGCAGCGGTGAAATGGAACCATGGGAATGGCGTCAATGTATGATCACGCCTGAGCCGTAGGGAAGCTTTCCCTATAAATTTACAACCTCCACGTTTTTCAAGAAACTTTAGCTCAAGTTGTTGTAAGTATTATTGAGAACATGGTGGAGAAAGAAGGGTTTCTTAGACTACTGTATTTTGCAACCAGTATGGGAGGTTCGGTAACTCTGGATTCCTTAAAGGATAGGCAATATATCCTTGTCTGAGAGACTCCTTTGGACAGGTTAGGGGTTGATTTGTCCTGATTTAAATCCTGTCAGATTGCCAGTTGATTTAAACATATCACATATAACATTAAGGCCACTGCATGAAGCGGTCTTCTGGTGCCACCACACTTGGCCACAAGATGGCACCGGATTGCAACAAAGGGCCTGAAGAAAGGTCTTGTTGCTATGGTAAAAGGTGCCTCAATTGCCAAATATTGTTTCGCCTCAGCTTATGAAAAGCTTTGCTCATGAGCTCTTACAAAGTTTTGGTTGTGACTCAAGCCTTCGAGGTGTGCCGTGTCTTTTTCTTAGATCTCCAAGCAGCTGTGGACAATGTTTCCCGCCAGGGAAAGACTTGTATTAAACCTCAGCTCACATCCTGCTGGCTCGATTGTTTATTCACAGGTCTGCACTTAAGCAAATCATGAAGTATTTTGAAACTGTTGGGTATGAGTCAACTGATTAGATGCTTGCCGTCAACAGCACACAAAAGACTATCTTTGCAATGAACATTTTTTGGCAGGAGGGGATTCATGTTCATTCCCAGGCAGCTCCTTCCCGCCCTGACATAGACTATCAGGAAGGTCTGAAAACTCATCTCCACCACCTAGTTTGTGGACTACCGCTTTCCGGACTGCAGAACTTCTCACTCACATTCCCTGCCTAATCCTCCTTGTTATATTGCTGAGGTACAGCTGACAAGTAATGTATTCCATATGCAGAACTTATATGTTATGTGACCATCAAGTTCCAAGGTCTCGTAGCGCATTTTCAAACTTAGTGCCTATTTGTGTGGTAGTGGGAAGGTCATCAACTGTTTCTGATGTTTTTTGGCATTGGGTTGTGAGAGATCAGAAAAGAGCATTTTTAAAGTTTATAAGTGGTTTGTGTAGGTTAATGTGAAGGTAACTTGTTTTCATTCTTGCTAATCTCTGGAGATTCTTATATGCATGGCTGTGTGTCCCAGAAGATTTTTTCTGAGAACAGTGAATGCCTGTCAATTACTCAGTCACAGTGACACACTTTATATCTGGTTTGTCCATGAGATTGGACAAATGTACATCACATGCTCTGAAATTGGGAAGGATGATCCTTTCAAACCTTCTCTATGCGGATGATCTAGTTCTTAATAAGCCACCCCCCAATATGACTGCAGCACTTACTGGATGCCACATATGAATATTCACAGGACAACACCCTGCAACTTAACCTAGGGAAAACTAAATCCATGGCAATAAACTACACCAAAAAGAAAAGACTGCAAGGCACCCGGATGTACATCGTCCGGATCCAGTGGCAGAATACAAATATCTTGGAATCATTTTAGATAATAACGGATCATATAAATCACCTAAAGAAGCGCTGAGATGAAGAGGCATCACTGTAACACTAGCCCTGAGATCCTTGAAGACGATAGTGGCTGGCCCCACATTATCCACTCTACTCCAGGTACTTCCAACAAACCTCCTCTCAACAATAACATACGGGAGTGAGCCAATGCGAGGGAGGGATGCAACCATCTTGGATAACATCATCGTTAGGGCATACAGAACGATCTTCTGCTTCCCAAATTACATTTTCCCAGCATATATAAGATTCGAATTTGGCCTTCAAAAACAGACCCTGGCTAGAAGGGGAGCATTCATAAAAAGCTGGCACAAGATTAAAGAAGCAGAGCAGAATACACTAAACTCGCATCTCTAGGCGGAACAGCCACACTGAGAAAGATCCCCAGCCAAAGTGTATCTTCATGATTCCTTAATACAGTTAGGCATAAATGCTCTTTGGGAAATTCTTGCCACTCATACCAGTTTCTAAAAGCTAGTCTCCAAAGCGATCTCTACAATAGAAGATAAGTCTGAGCTGACGAAAAGGTCACATGGCTGGTATGTACTTTATACAACTTGGGCATATTACCTACCCTTCTTCTGCTACCTCCCTGAAAGTAGAACTCAGCAGTAAATACTTGTCACCTAGAGAAGATTTTCCACATTTAATATGTATCTGCACAAGGGTATCGAAGGAGCAAGGTACAATGCTCTGCCCTCTTTTTAGCCAAAAAGGTATTCGAACTTGTAGACAGGCGGTGCTGGCCTACTTTGGCCCAACCGCCTTGCAATTAAACTGTAGCTTAACAAGATTTCTCAAAACAGTAGAAAAGAAAAGGGCTCAACTGTCCCCCTGCAATGGAAGAATAGGCGAACAAACTGATAAAGCGTACAAAATTGATTAAACACAACATCGGATCAACTGAGTAAGGACTTACTGCACCACAATTGAATTGTCTAGGCTGGTATAAATGCCCTAAAACCCTTGCCACTTCACTATGCCCTCAGCACTTTTAACCAGAAAGATATAAAAATGTTCTTATATTCGCCAAGTCTGCTTCAACGATGAGCACTCACCGCGCCTTTTTTACCCTTCATTTTTAAAACTCGATCATATCTGGAGAAATTGCACTACTTATGTTTACCTCTCGATGCACTGCCACTTTAACCAGATAATCCTTGTAGCTTCTACCGAACCAAAGAAAAGGCTGGGAGAGCATATATCAGCCCCGGTGACCATGGCAATGAGAACAAACCAAGCATTTATCATCTGACAATTTCTTACTTCTGAATCGAATATAATTGGTGCAGCACTTAGCTGGAAGGCTGTTTTCACATGTTTTATCTTGGCCTTATTTTATGTTGCTGGTTAATTTGAAAAAGTTTTTTAACTGTACAATAATTGTTATTATTGCAGTGGAAGAATCCAAACTAATGAAAGCAGCCGGCCAGATTGTGCGGGTACACTCACATTTAACACAACGGTCTGTTCTGAATAGCGCTAAGTATGACTCTGCGGTCTAAAACTGTCTAAGAATCCTAAATGTGATACTAAGAACTGCACAAAGCACTTTAATTGGCACTTTTCATATACATTGACAACTCCAGAGTACTTCGACTATAAACACTGATCACTTTGTGGGCATGATTGCCCTTGATCCTTAAAAAAAAAATTCGTGCGTTACGTACTCACATCAGTACTTGTTTTGTTTCTTCTTTTTAGGTTTCGCCTAAGTGAAAGCTTTGCACTGCGGCAGCTTTTTCAAGCAGGTGAAAACCTAATGAGAATAATATGTGGCTTTGGAATACGCCCTCTGTTCCATTGGCTAGCTCCATAAATGGAGGCTAGCCATTGGAACAGAGATCTGTCCGTCATGGCCGGACCAGATTCGTGGGCGTTCCGGCCATTTTTACTCATCCCGCCCCCTTGCGATCGTCATGCGGCGGTGGGCGGGTTTACTTTTTTTTTTTCAATGTTTGTTTTCGTCATTTCGGCGAAGATGGCGGCCGGGCAGTAGCTTGTTTAAGATGCTGCAAAGTGTATCCCGACCTTGCAGCGGCTGTGCCAGGGAGCAGGCCACCGTCTGTGCCAGGGTAACCCGATCCTTTCCCTGATTGCCCAAAGGTTCTGCGGCGGCGAGTTCACGAAGCTCCGAAAGCAGAGCGTTTATTCAATCCGCACGGTGGCTTGCCTTACCTATACTGCAGCGCACATTGGCCCGCTGGAGGACGGGCACGGGAGCGCTGAGCCGCGACGGGCCTGAGGCAAGATCAGTGGAGGCCATCGGTATCGCAGCCTGAGCGTTAATTGCGGCAGAAGGTGCCCAGCGAGCCACACCGTCTCGGCCGAACGAGCTATTAACGGGCGGGGGAGCAGGAATACGGCGCAGGACGCCCCCCTCCTCCCGCCTTCCTCCGAAGTATCGCGGCACTCGGCCGCCTTTGATGTCGCCCACATATGGTTGCTCTGAGCAGCCTTTATGAACCAAGAACTGTCTGGAAACAATTACACAACCTTGCGACTGGCGACGGATGCAGATTAGAACATTTCACGTATGTTAGAAAGCATGAAATCATTGGGCCCAGTTCTAACTTTGTTAGACAAATAGTAACGTCCAACTTAAAACAAAATGTGTAGCTTTTAATTTTAATTTTATGTTGCATTTATCAAGCACTGATCCGCTGCTACCGTGTAGTAAAATTGAGGTTGCTGTGTTTTGCTTTTGCATTGTTCCGGGTTACAAAGTATCAGAGTTACCGAGTAGTGACTTCACACCAGCCCTGGCGCTGTTGCAAACTACTGAGTGCCTAGATGGTATCCATGTGTTCCAAGTCACCTGCAGCTACTAGTGATGTAACAAACAATGCACAGCAGCAAACCCGACATCTCATTAAACTAAATATATAAAACATAACATAAACTCCTCCTGAGTCTCACGGTGCCCGGTGACCGACATCAGTTGCTAATCTACCTCTACTTGCATTCTGGTGCTTGTCGTGTTTGTGTCCATTCAAATATAGGACCACAAATACCAGAATGCAAAGCGGAAAGGTGTGCCAGCAAAGGTTCTTACGTCTGATCCAGCTGCAATACCTTCGGGTCGAGTTCACGCTATATAAACACTGCAACAAAAAAGTGTGATGTCACTAGTGAAGGCAGGTGTGCTGTTACTAGTGCAGACTGGACGTGCGGTCCCCGACTATGTTACCTTTTGGCTACGCTTTCACTAATGCGGCCAGATGGACTGCACTGCTGCAGCGTATGTTGTCACTCGTGGAAACCAAATATGCCTTTATCGGCACAGACAGTGCGCAAACAGGCAGTTGTCACTGGCGTTGGAGGACTGGGGTGTTAATGGCCCAGACAGTACTCAGCTACTCCATAAACTTTCCCACTACCTCTCCTTCCCCTTCCAATGTGCTCTTGTGATCCAGACGGGTCTTTGGAGGCAATCTTGGGCACTGACAGCAGTGATGCCGTGGTATTTTTTGTTTTAAAGTGCTTCAATACCTTCGGGTCGAGTTCACGCTATATAAAAACTGCAACAAAAAAAGTGTAATGTTACTAGTGCAGGCAGGTGTGCTGTTACTGGTGCAGACTGGACATGCGGTTTCCGACTCGGTTACCTTTTGGCTACGCTTTCACTAATGCAGCCAGATAGACTGCACTGCCGCAGTGTATGTTGTCACTCGTGGAAACCGGATATGCTGTTATCGGCACAGGCAGTGCGCGAAAAGGCTGTTGTCACTGGCGGTGGAGGACTGTGGTGTTAATGGCGCAGACAGGCAGCAGCTGCGCAATAAACTTTCCAATTACCGCTCCTTCCCCTGCCAGTGTGCTCTTGTGATCCAGGCCGGGTCTTTGGAGGGGATCTTGTGCACTGACAGCAGTGCTGCTGTGGTTTTTTTATTTTTAAAGTGCTTCAATACCTTTGGGTCGAGTTTGCACTATCACTCCATTGACCTAGATGGCGCAGGGGTGAATGTTTTGGGTAAGAGTGCAGCTGTGCTTAGCAGGTTTGGATCGCAGCACTGGCTGTCATATTTTTCCTTTGTATTATTATTGTTACACTGTTAGTGCATGTTCTCTTTTAGCCACATGATGCAGGAAACAAATACCACATGACAGTTTATCTGACACCTGAGCGGGTACTTTAATATACAGCTCTCTTAGGCACATGGATGCAAACTCTCTATGGATAGTACAATGCATATTGCTTTTCACATGATGTAACAGTAGATGCTATGGCACCCAGGATAATGTGCTGCATGGCTAAATACTTATATGTCCCAAAGGCCTTTGAAGCACAGACCCTCTCCTCGCCGTTTCTCGTCCAGTCCCCTCCTCCTGTCCCTCGTTCATATTATTGACCCTCCCGCATTTCGGCCGACAAACGTTCATTGCCATGAGCTGCCTCTATTCTTTAGCGCAGGCGCACATTGAGACCCACTCATCACTTTCTCGATTACCGGTCTAGTTGTTATCCTTTCCCTAATTAATACCCCCCATTGACCTATGCATCAACCGTATCACGGCAGTGCATATCTTGTATATACACACCCACTTTTACCCCATCCGCATCCATTACCCGGATGAGGACTTACGTTCGAGTGGAGCACATTACCCGTGCATTCCTTCACCTATTGTAAGGTAAGAGACCACACCCGCATACTCTGTTCGTACGATGGATACTTCCCTACATCACCCGTGGGATTCCTCTTTTTACTACACAGTCCGTGAACTGGTTCTCCGGTCCGGTAGCTGCTTTAACTCTTCCTCTCCGTTTTTGCAGCTCCACCTTTGGACCTACCCGTCCTGCCACGACCAGATATTTCACCCAGAGCTTTATTTTAATTTTAAAGATATCCTTCTCAGACCGTCTCTAGCTGTTACAGTTTGTCAAGGTACGCGACACCAGACTCACCAGTATTACATTCTTTCACCACCCGTCATTACATGTATGTGCATTTTAACAGCGCCGTTACGGTTTCCACACAATCTCTATTCCTTGCTCCGCTACTGTCTCCGTCATTCACGCTCCCTCTACCCTGGGTCATTCGTCATACTGCACCGCTGCATGTTTCCCTATCCGCATTCATGCCCATGTACTGTCTCTTTGCCATTTTCCAGATCGCACCCTACAGCCACGTGCCTTTTCTACGTGCCATTCGTTATACTGTACATGCATAATTATGTTTGTGCACACAGGAGTTTCCCCCTACCAGCGACTTTGTAGGAGTGGACGTACCCAGTGAGTGCCCATGCCCTAAGGCTCCGCATTATCTCCACAGTTGATAGGCGCCCATGAGCTCTTCAGCGCGCCATCTGCTATCACCTTTACTAATTGTAGTGCACATTTGTACATGTGTTCACACACAACCTTTCCCTAATAAGCACCTTTTTTTTAGTTTGTGTGCATCCCATTCTGCCTAGTCCTCTCTACACCGCATCTTAACCATTCAAATTTCCTCTACACACTGTGTTTTTCGACTATACACATTCATAGTAAAACAGTGATTTGTTGCCTTCTGTTACTTTTGACCCTAGAATTTGGGTTTGTTACCACTTACCAATGCCGAGTACCAGTGATGTTATAGACTTCTCTGGCATGTTTTGGTTTTCTCTTAGGAACGTACGGGGGCGGCGGGCTCTGTGTGTGTGTGTGGCTCTGTGTGCGTGTGGCTGTGTGTGTGTGGCTGTGTGTGTGTGTGGGTGCAAATGCAATAGGTCTCGCATTTGCGAAAGATTAAGCTATTGACATTGTAAATGACAATGCCATTTATTTATCTGTTTTCAAAACCAACACATAAATAAACAATTTGTCATTTACAATGCCAATAGCTCTAACTTTGTCAAAGGCGAAACCGTTGCATTGTAAATGCTTGTTTAAAGTCTGTAAGCATGTAATAGTTTTGAAGCGTAAGCTTTTGTGGCACACAATTCACCTCTGTTTTTACTTCTTTTTAACTCTTTGCTCAATTTATGTTTAAGACGTGTATAATGTCATGTATATGCAAAGGTTTTTTATTAACCATGCATGATAAATTTACGTTACCTTACTTACATTTACAGTGAAGGGTTCTCTATCCAGGCCTTATAGTCCAAGTAGTTAATTGTGATTTGATGCTGCCGTGGTGTATCTTACTACACTTCGTGGCAGCACTGTCGATTTCCCTACACTTTGCCAAATGTTTGGCTATGTTGGCCCGATTGTGTGCTTGAAGGTGAAAGGGTTCTATCTAACACGTGCTGTTTGGGGTGCCATTTAGGTGGTTTATGGAAAAATGGTACAAAATGATCTTCTTTTGGGATCTTCTGTTGGGAAAAAAAACCATAAAATCATAAACATGTATGTGACAGGATGGTTGTAGGCCCACAGGGTGGTGGTTTGCATTAAGGGATTGCATTCAGAGGGTTGAGTTTGCGCAGGGTGTTGTGTGCATGGAATATTCCTATGTGCACAATGTGTTCAACATATATAGGATTGGTGTGTACCGGTGAGGAGTTGTGTTGAACACTTGGTTACTGCAATTACCAGGACCGGACTGGGTCCGAAAACAGGCCCAGGTGCCAAAATAAAAGTGTCCCCATTTGTGAATTGCATAGCTAAAAATAGTGGCCCATGTTTCCAAATTGGGCCAGTTTTGAGCTTGAAAGGACACGTTGTGTAAGTGCGTGGATTTGTATTTGCTGTAGGCAATGTTGGTTTCAATATTAGGGAAATCGGCACAACAGACCATTGCGCAATAAGCAGTCCACACTGATGTTAAGCGTAAAAGGCCATTTATTAGGACCCGGCTGCATAACAAATTACATAACCAATGAACATCAAATAACCAATAACAAATCCCCCAACATCAACCTTTTCATCCACTCACTCCCTTCAAGCAACTCTTAACTCACCTCTCATTTCACTCCATGACCCGTTCAGTTCTTCATCCACTTCTTCACTTCTCTTCTAGCATCCTCCCCTGTATCACCTGGCATTACACTCACACCCCCCATCATTCACTCTTCCCCCCAAGGGATGGGTGCGCCCGTCAGTGACTCCCCCACCCCTCCCAAGTACCGCCGAACACCTGCAACCTGTCCTAAACTGGCACACTCTCCTTACCCAGCTCCTGAACCCTAGTAAACTGTAGGGTGGGTGGGTGACCTTTTAACTAAATCCTAATCCTCCCAATGGTGCCGGAATGCAGGAAGAGGAAGTTGACCTCCTCCCCTGCATTCTTATACCCCTCTCCAAACCCCAACCCTTGACCCCAGCCTGGTCCCTCCTGGATGAAAGACCCCGGGGGAAGACTAGTCTGCGACTTCGCTTCCCCCGGGGACCACCATCGCGCAATAACCAGTTCATGCAGATGTTAAGCGTAAAGGACCATTTATTAAGACCAGCCTGCACAACAAATTACATAACCAATGAACATCAAATAACCACTAACAAATCCCCCAACATCAACCTTTTCCTCCACTCACTCCCTTCACGCAACTCCCAACTCACCTCTCATTCCACTCTATGACCCGTTCAGTTCTTCATCCATTTCTTCACTTCTCTAGCATCCTCCCCTCTATCACCTGGCATTACACTCATGCCTCCGGACCCTCCATCATTCACTCTTCCCCCCGAGGGATGGGTGTGCCCATCAGTGACTCCACCACCCCTCTCAAGTACTGCCAACTAGGGAACCCCCTTTAGGGTGGTTACCCTCCCCTCCCGTGGCATACTGGGCACCTTTTGCCCTCCTACTCACACATTCCTCTTCCACCAAATAGCCTCATTCCACAACTTACTGACCACATACCTCATCTCCATCATATAATATGCGTTTCCCAGTCTCGAAAGGTGCACACCGTCATCCCTGAACAGTAGCGGTTCCTCCAGTCTCAGTCCTGTATGAGCAATCACTTCAATGTCTTTCTCCCCACAGAAAACCCTCATTGCTCTTTTATGTTTCCTCCGGGCTTTTGCCACAGCCCCATGTTTTACTGCCCCTCTCCATACTTTCCGGGGAACACATTCTGTCCATGCTATGCATGTCCCCACCATTCTCTGTTTCATGATCTCCAAGTCTCTTTGCATCAGCTGTAAGAGAGCCAAACCCGACAGCAGAATCAGATAGTTTTCTCCCAAATGCAGAATTAATAAGTCCGGTCATCCTTTCTGGGAAACCATCTTCGCGAGCCAGGGCAATAGCGCCCCCCGTAACACACCCCCTTTTCCCCACCAGTGCACCTCATGATGACTTCCTTTGAGCCCAGGGTACGGCCATATACCTGTTGCTCCGCATACTTTGATGCCCAATGCACGAATGAGTGCTTGACAATCCAGATGACCGTCTTGGTCCCCGGGCCCCCACACAACCTACGGCGAAAAAAAAGGATTAGTACCACACCCTTTTCACCCCATTTCCCCCCCCCCAGCCATACCCCGTCCTCCATCTGATTAATTTCCGCACATAGTGCTCGCAGCACATAGACTTCCACCTCCCAATCTGCCGCATTCTTCCTCGCATTCATTCCACTGCTTCCTGCCACACACGTCGCCGTTGCCTGCTCCCGCGCCGGAGGTAAGGCTGCGGCGGACCCCCCTGCTACTTCCAGCCGGCAACCAGGGGCCGTCTTGCACCCCGCCATGCCACCCAACACTCTGACGACCTCTGCCGGCTTGGATCCCCCCCAGGTCGCTCCAACCTGGGCAGGCCCCAGCACCATCGGGCCTCAGAGCCGTCCTGGCTGTCCCTACCCCTGACTGAAGGTGCCCGTCCTCCCCCACCCACACCCACTTGCCCCTGGCCTCCCTGTCCCGATCCTCCTGTTCAGCCCACCATCCGTCCACCCCATCGTCGCAATCCTCCTCACACTTGGCCGCACACATCGCTGCCCACCGCGCCTCAGTCTCCTGTATATGATATGTCGTTGTTCCCTGATCCTTTCTTCGAGGGACCTGCCTTCCCATCTGTAAAGGATAGGGGGGAAATGACCCACCTACCCTACCCCCCGTTCCTGATCCCCTTGCCCTGTCCCTGCCTAAGCCTGTCTCTGAAACCCCATCCCCCACCTGGCCAGTATCTCAGTGCCCCTTCTCTGAGCCCCCCCACCGGAATTAACGCTGCCCACCCTAGATCCATTGGAAAGGTTAATGGGAGCGTCCACCCATTGCTCTTCTGCACTGACCTGTTCCAGGCCCTCTATGTCCCGTGGCTGCACCTGTGTCCCACTCGCAGGACCTGCCCCTCCCCCCATGCTCACCACCTGCCTCCCACTGTTCACGGACCCAGCCACTGTCAGAGGAGACCCTGAACCCCTCCCCTCCCGCCCAACTGCGTCTCCCTGCTCTTGGAGCCCCTGCAGTCAGCCCAATCTTCCCCCTCCCCTGGGGGCCCTCCCGCTTCCCCCTTGCTGTCTCCCAAGCACGGAGGCAGGCTCCGGTGCCAGCCGATGCACCTTACCACCTCCTTCTTTACCCCGCCCCCTCCCAGATGTACTTTTCACGGCCGGTGGTGGCTCTTCCATACACACCATCACCGCAGCTGCCACAACGGCAGATGCTGCGCGCGGGGTCCGGGATAGCCCCACCTACGCCTCCTCAAGTACGCCGGGCCTAAGAAGGACATCTCGGCCTGCGCGGCCCAAAACTCGCAGGGCCTGCCTCACCTCATCTGCAGACACCTCTGCCATCACGTGACCCACCTACAGATGTGCCCACACCTCTGCTCAAAAACGCCACAAAACCACCGGCCAGTGGCTCCACAGCAAGTCGCAGACCTCCTACACTCCCTACACTGCCTGAATATAAATTCCCTTTTAACTAAATGCTAACCCTCCCAATGGTGCTGTAATGCAGGAAGAGGAAGTTGCCCTCCTCCCCTGCATTCTTATACCCCTCCCCAAACCCCTCACCTTGACTCCAGCCTGGTCCCTCCTGCGTGAAAGACCCCGGGGGAAGACTAGTCTGTGACTTCGCTTCCCCCGGGGCCCACCATAAAACAAGCCCACAAACAGCCAATCGATCAATCAATCAATCAACAATTTGTATAGCGCGCTACTTACCCAGTAGGGTCTCAAGGCGCTGGGGGGAGGGGTTCGTTACTGCTCAAAAAGCCAGGTCTTGAGTTGTTTCCTGAAGGAGAGGTGGTCCTGGGTCAGCCGTAGGTGGATGGGGAGGGAGTTCCATGTCTTGGCCGCCAGGTAGGAGAAGGATCTTCCTCCAGCGGTGGCTCTGCGAATGCGTGGTACGGCGGCGAGGGCGAGGCTGGCCGATCGTAGCTGGCGGGTAGGTGTGTAGAAAGTGAGGCGGCTGTTGAGGTACTTCGGGCCCGTGTCGTGGAGAGCCTTGTGTGCGTGGGTGAGGAGTCTGAACGTGATCCTCTTGTTGACGGGGAGCCAGTGCAGGTCTTTCAGGTGGGTAGAGATGTGGCTGCGGCGAGGGATGTCCAGGATGAGTCGTGCTGAAGCGTTCTGTATGCGCTGGAGTCTTTTCTGTAGTTTGGCAGTGGTTCCCGCATAGAGGGTGTTCCCGTAGTCCAGTTGGCTGGTGACGAGTGCCTGGGTGACTGTCTTCCTGGTTTCGGTGGGGATCCATCGGAAGATCTTACGGAGCATGCGCAGGGTGTTGAAGCACGATGACGATACGGCGTTGACTTGTCTGGTCATCGAGAGGGAGGAGTCCAGGATGAAGCCCAGGTTTCGTGCGTGATCCGTTGGCTTGGGGGTGGTGCCCAGGGCAGGGGGCCACCAGGTGTCATCCCAGGCGGAGGGGATGATCCTAGGATGAGGACTTCCGTCTTGTCTGAGTTCAGTTTCAGGCGGCTGTTCTTCATCCACTCGGCGACATCTTTCATCCCTTCGTGTAGGCTGGCTCTGGCGGTGGCGGGGTCGTTGGTGAGGGAGAGGATCAGCTGGGTGTCATTGACGTAGATGATGTTAAGGTTGTGTTGGCGTGCGATGGCTGCAAGGGGGCTCATGTAGACGTTGAAGAGGGTGGGGCTGAGTGAGGATCCTTGTGGTACACCGCAAATGACTTTGGTGGCCTCGGATCTGAACGGGGGAGGCGGACTCTCCGGGTTCTTCCGGCGAGGAACGAGATGATCCACTCCAGTGCCTTCTCTTGGATTCCGATGTTGCTGAGACACTGTGCTAGGGTGCAGTGGCAGACAGTGTTGAATGCTGCAGAGAGGTCCAGGAGGATGAGGGCCGCTGTTTCCCCGTTGTCGAGCAGGGATCTGATATCGTCGGTGGCTGCGATTAGGGTGGTCTCGGTGCTGTGGTTGGCTCGGAAGCCGGACTGCGAAGGGTCGAGGGATCCGTTTGTCTCGAGGAAGGCGGCGAGCTGTTTGTTGACGGTCTTCTCGATGACTTTGGCAGGAAAAGGGAGGAGCGAGATGGGGCGGAAGTTCTTGAGGTCGGTGGGGTCCGCTGTTGGTTTCTTCAGGAGGGCGCTGAGCTCGGTGTGCTTCCAGCTCTCCGGGAAGGTGGCGGTGTTGAAGGAGATGTTGATGATGTCCCGGAGTTGGGGTGCGATGACGGAGTCGGCCTTGTTGAAGACGTGGTGGGGGCAGGGGTCGGTTGGTGATCCGGAGTGGATGGTGATCATCGTGCGGGTGGTGTCTTCGGTGCTGACCGGGGTCCAGTTGCAGAGGGTGGTGGTGGGGGGCGTTGGTTTGGTGGTTGTGTGCGTGGTCTGTGCGCCGAAGCTGTTGTGTATGTCGGCGATCTTGCGGTGGAAGAAGGTGGCGAGTGAGTCGCAGAGGTCCTGCGAGGGTGTGATGTTGTTGTTTCCGGCGTTGGGGTTGGAGAACTCTTTGACGATGCTGAAGAGTTCCTTGCTGTTGTGGGTGTTGTTGTCCAGTCGTTTTTTTAATGTTGTCCTTTTGGTGGTGCGGATCAGCTGGTGGTGTTTGCGGGTGGCGTTCTTGAGGGCAGTCATGTTTTCTGTGGTCTGGTCGTGGCGCCAGGCTTTTTCGAGGGTGCGGCAGTTTTTCTTGGATGTTTTGAGTTCATCAGTGAATTAGGAGGCTTTCTTGCTGCCGGGTCTGCTGGGAGGGTTCTTCAGTGGTGCGAGGTCGTCGGCGCAGTTGGTGAGCCAATGTGTGAAGGTGCGGGCTGCTTCATTGGGGTCCATTACGCTGGCGGGAGGGTTCTGGCTGAGGGAGGTGGTGAGCTGGTCGACGGTGATCTTGCTCCAGCTCCTGCGAGGAACCTGTTGCGGGTGGTGGTGAGTCGTGGTTCTTTTGAAGCTGAAGTGGACGCAGCTGTGATCCGTCCAATGAAGTCCGGTGGAGTGGCTGAAGGAGATGTGCTTGCTGGAGGAGAAGACGGGGTCAAGTGTGTGGCCGGCGTAGCCAGAAAAACGTCCGTGCGCTGACCAGTCGGGCCAGACCTTTGGGCGCTGCTTGGTTACCCTCTAGGCCAGTCTCACCCTGCTAGTTACACAGGGCTACGTTAGTTGGGTTGGGATGCGTGTGTGCGCAAGAGCGCGCGGCTGTGCCATAGTTTAGTCTGGCAGGCTGGGATGGCCCCTCCTCCCGCCTTTAAAATAGCCTCCTGGCGCTACGCAGTTTACTATGCACGACTTGTCGCACTCGGAAAGATTTAGACACAATTACATTTTTCGCCTCTTTTTCTTGTAACTGTGGGAAGGTGCTGTCCTTGGTGATGGCAATTAGCATTTTCTAACGGTAACAGATGCTGGCAATGCCAGGAGGCTGGTACCTACCGCCCGCACTGCCATCTGCTGCACCGGGCACTGCCTGCGGAGTCCTCTCCCATACTGCGAGCCCCCGCCCCCTTCTCCCCAGCCCCCTGGCCTTCTGCAGTCTTCCGGATTGTGTGATATTTCCTGCAGAAAACAGGGGCTGGGAATCAGAGGGGTTTTCAGGTTTATTAATAGTTTGTGTTGTGCTGTTTATTGTGGGGTTCGGTCTAGAATGCGGAGACAGGAGATTGGAAAATGTACAGCGTCAGTCAGAGAGGGTGGGGAGGAGGGGCAGCGGGGAAGGGAGGGCGGCAGTGGCGGAGATGAGGAGAGCAAGGGAAGGGAACAGAGCGTTGAGGGTGGCGAGGAGATAAAGGGGGGATATTGAGGGGATGTCTAGGGAATGGAGGGGGCACCGGGAGAAGGAGAGTGGAAGGAGAGAGGTACGCAGCAGTGGAGAGGGATAAAGAGTCAACGAGGAGGGAAAGGCTGAGAAGAAGAGAGGTGGCGAGAGGGGAAGTGAGGAGAAAGGGACAGAGTCTAATAGGGAAGAAAGCGATAGCAGAGGAGAAAGAGTGAGACAGGGGCTAGAGGAAAGAAGGAAATTAGGAACTGGTGGTCGTAGAAGTGAACTGATGTTTATGAGAGTGGGTGAGGGGTGGGGGCAGGGTAGGGCGCAGCTGGGCGTGCCAAGGGAAAGAATCTGGGGGTGATTAGGAGATCAGCAAACTAGAGAGATCAGGTGGGGCGGAGAATTGAGGAGAGAGCACAGCAGGACCTGGAAGAGAGCAAGGACAGAGCAGTACTTAATTTGTGAAAACATAAGCACTGGGTCCCTCGTCAGCAGTCGATTGCAGCTTGCACCAACTTATTGACTGTGCCAGCATTGCCAGGGCCAGTGCCAACACAACTACTAAGCATCACATGTGTTCAAGAGTGACAATTCTGACTATTCCAGGTCCCCAAAGATATAAGAATGGCTTGAACGGTAGGTATTAGCCAATTCTAAGGAATAATGAATTAGTAAACTGTTGTTTTGCTCTTCTCTATATTAGACATGCAGGGCTACCATGTGGCAGACTATCATAGGGGTCGGTGATGACAATTAAGTGTTGGTGCGGAGCACCGGAAACCACCGGCTCAAATTAAGCACTGGGACAGAGGATGGAAAAGCAGGGATGGGTAGAAGAAGGGGCGGTTGAGGTGAAAGCGTGCTTGCCCTCTTGCAGGGCCCAACACACTAGGTTTGTGAATGTGCTCAAGCCCCCAGCCCCCCCTGGTTCTGATAAAGATGTCTAATTAAATCTGGATTGCTCCTAGGCTGTCCTCATTTTCCTTTGGTTGGTACAGGCGCTATTACACAACCAGAACATCATTATGTCAAAAACACATTCTCTCACACTGAGCCATCAGAAACACTGTGAATTTACACAGCTTCAGAACTGATTTCTGTAGAAAAAAAATCGATGGGTAGAGTGCTTGAATTAAAATCAGTCACTGGTGATCACCCTGGTCTGGAATCCACCACATCGTTTTTTCTTGCCCACCTTGACACCTCAGATAGAAACCAGACACACATTAGCACCGGTCCGGCTTCAGTAAAAGCAGGCCATCATGAACTGCCAGGCCAGGTCCCCACTGAATGGGAGCACAAACAAACCCAGATCAGTTTTGGCTTTTTTGTCTGGGCATGCATTTAAGGCATCACACTCAGGACAACAAAAAGTGAGAGGTGGACTGCTTGAATTATTCTCAGGTGCGGTCAATCACTCTGGGGAGCAGTCCAGTCCATCATTTGTGTACTCTCAGTATAACACCCAATAGGAACCTGCCATATGCAAATCAGCTTTAGTGCGGACAGTAAGAACAGTTCATCCCGAACTGCCATACCAAATCCTCTCGGAATATGAACACTCGAGATTCCAGGCAGGATATTTTGGCCTCGGCCATATTTTGCAGCTTGAGTCCTATGGCACAGTGAGCTCAAGATCCACATGTGGGCACACCCGTCACACTTCCGGTGTCGCACTGACAACAAAAAAAAATCAGCCTGTGGATTGCTTGAATTAATCTCAGCCACTGATAGACAGGATGGCCCAGAGTGATTATCGTTTGTTTATCCTCCATGCCACCTCAGGCAGGAATAAGCAACATGTAAATCGGCCCGACCCTGCTCCACTGTACTGGTATATGGGCTTTGTAATTACCAGTGGCTGAAATGAATGCAGGCATTCCACCCATCACTTTTGGGTTTTCCTCCATGTGATGACCGAAGTGTGACAGGTATCCCCAAACATGAGCCCTATGATTAATGTGCCACTGGAATCAAGATGCACCCTGCTGTCAACACACAAATAGGACAAAACAAGTCCTGGGTTGCTTTTGTTCCACTTCAGAGTGGACCTGGCTTTGTGATGTACTGTTCCTATTGGACCAAGACCAAGGCTGATTTGCCTATGGCTGGTTACTGTCTCAGATGGCATAATGACAAAAAACACAGACTGGAATGCAGCCTTAGTAATTACCATTGGCTGAGTTTAATTCAACCATAACCTTTTTGTTTTCCACAAAAGTGATTCCAAAAACACTTTGAAAATGTATTTTATAAAAGCATTGTTGCTTTAGTGTCTACTAGAACTTCCTACATTTGCCATTGAACAGGGAGGATGGATCAGCCCCAGTAGAGGATCTGGTGTCAGTCAGATGGAAGCAAACAGTGAGTTGCTGCCTTCTGTAAACAACAGAGAGAGCCACTGTGCAGATCTAGTCCTTGTGAGTGACAGGCAGCAATTAAAGTAAACAGCCTATTTGTGATGAGCCACATTTCCCATGAAAGGTGCGTTATTTAGGCTAGGTGGGGAGGGAGGTGGTACACTCATGCTTCTGTCAGAGCGGTAAGGGGATGGCAGTGGTTATGTTGGTGGTGGTAGTGACAGACGCTGTGGTAGTCATGGTGGTTGTCTAGTTTTTGCCTGTTGTTGTGTCCATAACAACCATTAGTATCTCAATCCTCCTCCATGGAGTGCCTTCTCTAGCACGATGGCACCTACCTCTGCTGTAATGATGGCCTTTCATTACACATTGTGGGCACTTCTGGCATGATTTTTCAACACATTGTATAATTGTGACCATTCTTGGCATTTAGTACACATCTTTGGATTGCTGGTACCAACCTATAACATAACGCAAGCTCTGGTACAATGATGATCACTTTTGGCATATTGTGGACATCATTGGCATGGCTAGACCTATGCCAATGGTACAATGCGAACCCCAAAATAATAGTGGCTATTATAGGTATATTGTGGTCATTTTTGCATAGTGATTCCCACTGGCCATTTTTGTCTTATTGAGTGCATCCTGGGCATGACGGAGACCATCACTGGCACAATGAAGTTCCTTGCATAATAGTTGCCATTTTTGTAATTGTATGAGTTCTTCTGGCATGACTGTCCCTATTCGCTATAATGTTGGACCTGACATAATGGCACACACCATCTCCATACTAAGGGCATGTCTGATATGATGATGCCCATTACTGACATACTGATGACCAGTCATGGTATGTGGTGGGCTGGCTTAGCCTTATGAAGTCCACCACTGGAATAATAGTGGCCTAGGAAAAATGCCCATTGTTGACATATTGTGGGTTTCCTTAACATAGTTGTTGCTGATTGGTAGTGGAAACCGCAGTATTTTCTCTTGACACGTTGGAGTGTAGGGCAGTCTTTCCCCATGTCAAAATATAAAATGTGAATGATTGAAAACAATGATGCGTTGATATTCAGGCACTAAAATGTATTTATTAAAATAAACAGTTGGCATTGTAGGACAAACCATAATATTTATTTCATTAAAATGGCTAATTGAGTTTAATCATTCAAAAAAAGAAAAATGTGTATTTGATTCGAAAATGTATGCATTCCCCCAAACTGCCAAGCTGAAGTTTGTTGACATTATCTTTGAAAACTGATATTTAAATAATAATTCATGCTCAGTTAGGAAGACATTGCTGATGTTGATTCCTTGGTATCAGAGGGCACGAACTACTATTGCTATAATTTCATGTCTTTTGTGGACTGTGTTGTAGCAAGAGTGCTATATGCCTTAATGCATATAGCACTCCTTTGTGTGGAATCATTTCATAATCATTGTATAAAAAACCTTTTTTTGTAATGGGATTTAGGCTTCGCAGCAGGCATGGAAAGTGCCATATAAATACAAGTTCAATACAGTAAAGTACAATAATACTACTAGTATCTGAGGCCTGAGCTCACAAGATCTGAGTCAGCTGTCATCTATGTGAACCTACAGGGTCTCATTAGCCAAAGAGGTAGAAATGTTGCAAGATCTGTATAGCTCTGCTGTTTGCAGCCCAGAGAGGGAGATTTTTTCCAGCTTGTTCTGTCTAAGAAGTCTTTCCACCAGTTTGTGAATCTACTTGAAACGGCAGAGTGGAAGAAAGTGGAATGCACATGTGAAAAGACAATCAAAGGGGCACATGCATCAATGGAAATTGCATTCGCAAATGGTGCGAATCGCAAAATTCGGCCGTTTGCGAATGCAATTCCATGTTTTGGGATGCATTAACATTTTTGTAATTTTCGCAATTTAAGAAATCGCAAAATTGCGATTTCTTAAATTGCAATTGCATTTAAGGAATCTCAAATTGAGATTCCTTAAATGCAATGCATCAAACTTTAAAAATTTGCGAATTCGCAAATAAGGGGAGCAAATTACCATGAAGTTGACCTTCATGGTAATTTGCGAAAACTTTGAAAAATGCACTAAAGTGCATTTTTCAAAGTTCCATTTTACACACACACATGCCTTTGGGGCATGTGAGTGTGCAAAATGTACTTCTAAGGAGATTTCAGGGGTGCAACAGGGTGTCCTTTGGACACCCCTGCACCCTTGAAATTGCATTCCTAATTTGCGAATTTCTAATGGTGAATTGCAAATTAAGAATGTCTTTCCATTCATTCCTATGGGCCTCTAGGCCCATAGGAATGGATGGGGAGGTATTCCTTAATTGCGATTCTCAATTAGAGAATCGCAATTAAGGAATTTTAAGAAATCGCTATTTTTATAGTGATTTCTTGATGCATTGCAGTTTGCAATTCCTTAATTGCGATTCCTTATTTTTCGCAATTAAGGGATCACAAAATGCAATATTGATGCATGTGCCCCAAAATGTATTAATTTAGCTAACAGAAAAACGTACTGCTTTTAAGCCATTTTTGGGGACAGTGCGCTGCAAATGCATATTTGCTTGCCTTGCATGACGTGAAAGATATTGCTATATTTCATCCACACCTCTTCAGAGCCTTTGACTGTTTAGCCAACTTCTGTAAAATAAAAAAATTGGTACTCTAAAATGCAGCTTTGTGGCCGTTTTTTAGGTCTTGCCTACTAGACAGTGACTGGTGCAAGACATATTGTTAGCTTACAGTGGGCCCATTGCTGACAATGAGTTGGCTTGATTTTTCTCTAATTTTCTTGCTTCTTCCTTGTTAGCTTTTGTGATATTTCCTTCCTCTTCTTGTGTTTGTCTTTCTCCTGAAGCATGGACACATTACTTGTGTCCTTCCATTGCTCATTTTTCAGGTGTTCCTTTTTCCTTTTTGTTTAAGCATTCCATGAGAGTGCATGTTTTCCAGTTATCTCCCAAGGGTGCTTCTCTTCCCCCCTCCGTGTTGCGATCTCTCTCCCTTGCGTGTGTGCTTCTCTCCTGCCCACTCCTCTTGCTCTCTCTCCCATTTATTTCCCTCCCTTGCTCTTGGTCACTTTTGTTTGCTTCCTTCTCTCACTGTTCATGTTGCTTCCCCACCCATGCCCCTAATGTTGCTCCCACCACCCTCCTGTTGCTTTCCCCCACCCATTCTCTATGATTTCATCCCCTGCCCTCTGTATTGCTTCGGCCGCTGTGCTCCACATTGCTGTGTCTTGCCTGTGTTTCTCTCTTTGTGCTTTACTCTCCGAGAAACTGAGTATATTTGGTTCTATTTTGTCAGGAACAAATGACCTGCATGGTGTTTGAATCAACCTCACGGGGAACAACAACTACAGTTCCACTTCTAAAGGAGTGAGGTGGCTCCAAGGGATCCAAGACCTACAACCACAGCCTGGAGTGTCACACTGAAGGAGGTGAGGACCTCAGCTTTCTTTCACTGAGTTGCACGACTCCCCATCTGTCACCCTAGCATCAGCTGTGCTCCTCCACCCCTGGAGAGGGGGCACAGAGCAGCAAAGTGGTTACTTCTTATTTCTGCTCTACAAGTTTTAGATTCAACTCCAAGGACTCCGACTCCAGTTTTACGACATCATCACTTGTATTTCTCGTCCATGAGGCAGCTTCTGTCTGTAGGCAAAAGTCTATTGTGCACCACAGTGCTTTAAGTGACGAATGTGGTGGTGGAGCGTGGGAGGGGTGGAGCTTAAGTAATTAATGGAATGGCTTTAAAAGTGTAAAGTACAATCCTGTGCTTTATACAGCGTGCGACCTGACCAGCATCCTGGTTCCTTGTTGTTAATTTTCTGCTATCCAGACATATCACCCAACTACAAATATATGGCTAACACAAGCCAGGCTTATTGGCTTTTTGAGTACTTAGAAGAAGTTATATATAAACGAGTAATAAAAATATTTCTTTTGTAAATAATTAGTATAGGTAATTACAAATAGTACATATCTGACCATCACTATATATATGCACACTGGAGAGACGAGAAGGATTGAATTTGCATGTATTCTGAACACAGTTCTGGCCCACTGACTCACATTGCCTTCAGCCTCACCTCCAGAGTTCTCAGTCTTGCCCCACTATGACATCCCTCTCACAATCAGAACACACCCAGACCAGACACCTAAATGCGACCAGGCTCACATGTACCATACAAGTGACTTTAGTGCATCCCGCCATATATATATATATATATTTTTTTTTTTATGGTCTCCTTCTATACCAACGACCCGGACCCGCCATTTTGTCTGACCTTTGTCCCATTCCTTTTTCCCTCACGACTCCTCCTGATGACCCTTGATCGTTTTTCTCTTTTTGCTGGACTGCCTTAAATATATATATATGTAAATATGTATATAATTGTCCAAGCCTAATTGCTGTTAAAATGTAATCCTGTGTGAATTTACTATTTGTATATATAGAACTCTAACCACTAGTATATGTAGTAGACCTTTGTACTTACTACCATTCCTATGTGACTTTAGAGTTTTTCTGTTTGTATCTCTTCCTTGAGTGACTTTACAAGTTGTACATGTGCAATTTTTTCCTGTTTTTATCTCTGCCTTGAGTGACTTTACACCTTGTACATTTGCAATTTTTTTCTGTTTGTATCTCTCATGCAACTCATGTAATCCAAAGTCCTTATGTAACGCAACTGGTTCTTTTGTAAAGCGCTCTGACACTTTCGGGTAATGTTCGCGCTATATAAAATCGCAATAAAAACCTCTAGTTTGCCAATGCTTAGTAAGGTCAATACCAATTACAAATCAAAAATGCACTAAAGAGAAGAGAGTTCACAAATGGTAATACATTTAAAGTCTTTACTTAATTTAAAAGATGCCATGTTTATACAGTAGCCTGTTGTTAACACCATTGTTAAAGCCAATAGGTCGTAAAGGCTTGATATTTTGGCTTTGCTAATGTTGGTTTTAAAAATGGTCACGGTGGCAGAACCCCTCATCACAGGAAACAGTGAGGATACAATTTCAGCCAGTAGCCTTTTAGAATTATTTATAGCACAAGCAACAGGATAGTACTCTGAGCGCCCACAGGTGCAACATGTGGTCTGAATGGGAGTCAGCCATGTATTGGTTTCAGAATGCCAGGTCAGCACTTTTGGTGGCCCCAAGACTTTTTTTTTAACATCTTTATTGGAATTTTATTATAGACAGTACAGCGGGCGTATCATTTAATGCAACCAGTTTGACCACGTCATTACGAGCATTAGGTAGCAAGCGCCTCGTGTCCTTGTTCACATAGATGTAGTGATCAGGAAAAACATGTTCCCCAAAGTCAACACATTTTTCAAACTTTGAGCCAATCCGATTGCAAACGCTAAGAGAAGAGAAACATACAGCATGCAGTCTAGCGCACAGGCTGCCTCTGTGATCCACAAGGGTGTATGGTTGGTCCTTTGTCGGCCTAAAACCCATGGCATAAAGTATGTCACTGCTACGCCCCAACTATGTAGGGAATGGGGGGGTGAGAGAAGACGGGGAGGTAAAGGGGGTCTATATACCCGGACTGGTTCCAATGAGCTATTATAGGATGTAATTGATCAGTCCGATGGGGTGGAACTGCCCTGTGGTCCCTGTGCAGCATGTCCGCTCTGGCCTTGCGGCAGCACGGGCATTCGACGAAGCCTCAGGTAAGATTTTGTGGAGTTTGGTCAGAGTGAGGTATGCCCTGTCTAGGATGTTTTGTTATATGTTACACATGCATTATGGGAGACCATCCGCGGGTATAAAACAATTCTGTTGCACTCCTTCCGGGTCAACCTGTGGCCTGTGTCCCCTTCCCAGGTCATCCTGAGTGACTCCCAGGGATCTTGCAATGCGTGGGAAAGGGATTTAGTCAGACGGCCAATTAGTCAGTGTCCGTCCCCCATTGTGTGCATTGTTTGTAGCAGCGGGTGTGGGTCGGGCTTCATATCTACTATATTCCACAGCCTCTCTAATTCTACTACCTGTGGAAAAGTAAATTTTGCCATGTTGTATGTGCCTACGTGTTCCCCATATTATGCTATATGTGCATGATCGATATGCATGTATATCCCCCTATGAGCGATTAAAGACGCAATTACAGTTGTGTCCATCTCTAGTATGCCAGTTTCCAGTTCTCGTGAAAACAACGAATATTAGGCTTATGTAAACCTACGTTGCTACATTTTACGGTGTGCACGTTAACTCATTGAATTGTCCCCGTTTCTAGGCCTCAAAAGGGCCCGGACACCAGATTCAGCTCCTGTCTCCTCAACCCTCTCCGAGGAGCGATACAGCCCCACCTGCATCCCTGACCCTTCGCTTACTTTCTGCCTCACAGTGCCCGGCTCGGCCTGGCTCTGCCTGCCAGTCTGCCAAGAGTATGTTATGATTCTAGTTATCAGTCCAGCCCTCCTTCTCTGCATTCCTAAGCTACTGCACCGCATCAATAGTTTCCATCATGGTCTAGCCTTTATGTCTCCATGTAAGAGAAATACTGTATTAATATTCATAGAATATTCCTCGTACACGCAATACATGTAGAATTATACACGCACCAGTCTTAGTGTCTAGTAGCCTTTGCCCTGATAACTTTTGGATTCTATCAATATGTACTCCAAACACCAGATACCAGATATGTCTTAGGTACATGTCGCTCTGACACTCCAGACTTTAGTCTCCTCTTCTAGCGCAGAAGTCATAGCCCCCAGTTCTCCCTGGTAACACGTCATTGCCCGTTTGCGCGCACCACTAGGTTAAAGGTCCCAGCTGCTCAGGTAGCCCCCTCCATGTTTCCGCCCCATTTATGACACTTCTGTTACGTTTACATCACATGTCTATGTATACGCCCTGTACACGCCTTCTTGTTACATCATTTTACCCTTATCTTTCGCGACTGCTACAAGAAACGCCTACTGCTACGCCTACTGAAATGAAATGAAATTAAATTAAATGAAATGAAAAAGAAACTTATAAAGCGCTCTGTGGCCAAGCGGCTTCCTGGCGCTGAGGAACACATCAATATCTGCCTACCATGTGCGGGAGAGATTTAGCCCGGGAATGCCTGAAGAAAGAAGAAAGTTTTGAGGGCTTTCCGAAAATGAGAAAAAATGGGAATGGAGCGGATAGAGAGGGGAAGGGAATTCCAGATCTGCGGATCGCGCACAGAAAAGCGGGTGCCCCCTGTGCGGGACGTACGGTAGCGGGGGACGTGAAGGAGAGAAAGGGAGGAAGAACGGAGGGTGCGGGGAGGGGCATGAGAGGAGATCAAAGAGTTGATGAAGAGAGGAGCGGACCGGGCCTGCGCCCGAAAGGCCAGGCAGGCAAGTTTGAACTGAGACCTGAACTGGACGGGGAGCCAGTGAAGGGTTTTAAGGGCGGGAGTGATGTGGGAAAACTTCGGAAGACGGAGGACAAGACGGGCCGCCTGGTTCTGGATGGCCTGGAGACGACGGGTCTCGTAGGCAGGAATGCCTACATACAGGCCATTACCGTAATCCAGGCGAGATGTAATGAGGGCAGTGATGATAATTTTAAGGGCATCAACAGAAAAAAACCGGGAAATCTTACGAATGAGGCGGAGGGAAAGAAAGCAAGAGGATACAACAGAGCTAATGTGCGCATGCATCGAGAGATCATTGCTGACCTTGATGCCCAAGGTACGAACAGAGGGAGCCGGGGAAGGTGGAGGACCAAAAGAAAGGGGCCAATGGACTGGGGACCAGGGGTTGGAGGGGCCACCAGTGAGGACAAGCTCAGTCTTGTCAGGGTTGAGCTTCAAATGATTGAAGCTCATCCACTGGGAAATAAAGGCAAGAGTCGACGTGAGCTTGAGAAGAGAATGAGTGGGGGAAGATAGATCGAAGACGAGCTGGAGGTCATCAGCGTAGTTATACACCGAGACCCCCAGCTCAAGAAGCGATAGAATGAGGGGACGGATATAGAGGTTGAAGAGAAGGGGGGAAAGGGAAGAACCTTGGGGTACCCCACACGTGACCGGAAGGGGAGGAGCAGAGAAGGTAGAGAGGTGGACTGCCTGTGATCGTCCCTGCAGAAAGGACGCGATCCAAGAGAGGGCAACGCCCTGGATGCCCGCTGCGCTGACACGGTCAAGAAGAATAGCATGATCGACCGTGTCAAACGCAGCGGACAGATCCAGAAGGACTAAGGCCTGAGGAAGGTTGCCATCGGCCTTGTCCTTCAGTTCATCAAGGACCGCAAGGACCACGCCCTCAGTGGAGTGGCCCGGTTGAAAGCCAGCCTGGTGGGAGGCCAAGATGTTATTCTCCTCGATGTAGGATGAGAGACAAGATGTTACGTGGCTCTCAAGAATCTTCCCTAGATAGGGGAGGAGGGAAATCGGCCTAAAATTCGATGGAAGGGAGGGGTCCAGGCCAGCTTTTTTCAGGATAGGAAGCACAATGGCAGACTTAAAGAAAGAGGGGACAGAACCCAGAGCCAGGCAGGAGTTAAGGAAGGTTAGGGGGGGGGGTAGGACAGCTAGTGAATAAAGTTCTAAGGATGCGAGCAGGTGCACAGTCCACCGGGGATCCAGACTTGACCTTAACAAGGAGGCCGAGAAAAAGCTCAGGTGAGATGGGTGTGAAGTGATCAAAAACAGGGGCAGAGAGAGGGGGGTGGTCCGGTAGATCGAGGTAAGGCACAGTCGGAATGTTGGCCTTAATGGTGATTATTTTGTTAATAAAATAGGTATTCAACGAGTGGCAGAGAGATTGCGAAGGAGCAGGGGAAAGACCCGCACGGTCAGAAGTGGCAAGGCTACGGACCAGAGAAAAGATCTCACGAGTTTTGTTAGCTGAAAGGGCAACGCGGTCGGAGAAGTATTTGGATTTGGCCGCTAAGATGGCCGATTTATAATTGTTGAGAAGAGCCCTATATTTCAGGCGGAGAGCGGGGCAATAGGTGCGACGCCAGCGACGTTCCGACCGTCTAAGCTCGAGCTTCAGGGATCTGAGGTCATTGGAGAACCACCTGTGGGCGTCGTGAAGTCGGGCCGATCTAATCTTTTTAAGAGGAGCGGCCTGATCACAAGCCGAAAAAAGCCAAGTGTGAATGGCATCCGCCTGATTTTCCACAGAGAGGTCGGTCAGAACGGGTGCCGATAGAGATAGAGAGGAGGAGAGATCGTTGAGATCAGCCTTATTCCAGCACCGAGCCCAGATGTTCTTGGGCAAGGTAGCTTTCTCGGGCTGACCTAAGGGGATGGAGAAGGAGATCAAACAATGATCGGACCAGCCACAGGGGGAGATGGAAGACACCAGGGGGTTGCAACGGAGAGACCAGATCTGGTCAAGAATATGACCATGGGTATGGGTAGGGGTCAAAACGTGGGACGAGAAATTGAGACAGCGGAGAGTAGCGGAAAAGTCTTTCGAGAGGGGGTCCTCCTGCGGATCGCCCGGCCAAAAATTAAAATCCCCCAGCAGAATTAGCGAAGAATTATCTACAGCCAGGGTGGCCAAGAGATCCTGCAGAGAGGACACAAAAGAAGACATGTACTGAGGGGGGCGGTACAGAAGAATCACCGTGAGGGGAATCGGGAGGTTGAGAGAGCGGGCCACCAAGAAATCTACATTGGTGATGCCAGGGTGCGAGAGGAGCTGGAATTGCAGGGATCGGCGGACTATCATCGCCACGCCACCCCCTGGACGGTCGGCGCGGAGGGCGTAGTGAGTTGCAGGAAGAATCGCGAGAAGGTCAGGAAGAGAATGGGAGGAAAACCAAGTCTCAGTGAGGAAAAGAAAGTCCGGGGGGTCAGTGTCCAGTAGGTTGAAAAGAGCGGTTTGATTTTTTACGGCCGAGCGTGTATTCAAGAGAATAGCAGAGGCGTCAAGGGAAGCAGGGGAAGCACGCGGAAGGGAGGGCGGAGAGGGAATTGGGGAAGGAGAAGGCAAGACGACACCGGGAAGAGGGGGGGCATAGATGCCATGCGAGGATAAATGTAGAGCTACAGATGGGGAGAGAGGGGTTGAAGCAGAGAGAGATGAGAGTTGGGCCGAGGAGTGCGCCAGACGAGGGGCAGAGTCTGTGGCCCCTGGTCCCGGTCGGTCGCGGACGGGCGCAGACGGGCTTGCCTTAGGCGCGCCTTCGGCGCGCAAACGGCGCGCCCGCTGCGCCCGTCCGCTGCTCGAACGGTAAAGGCACATGTTAAATAGTGAGGCTAGGAGGCGAGATCAGGGGGCGTGGCCAAAAAGTGGGCGTGGCCGGGAAGGCGCCCGCTGAAGGCGGGAAGCGAGTGCAAGAGATCCCGCTGCAGCGTCCAACTCGGCTGCGCGGAAGGGAGGGAACGAGGGCAAGGTCCCTGAACAGGTGAGGAGAGGGTGGGTTTAAAAGGCGCACTCAAGCGCTGTAAAATCTAGACAAAGAATGAGGGCTGAACTGAAAATACAACTAAAAGCTCCCGCGGATGGCAGGGAGTGATCCTGGTGTCAGTCAGCTTGTATTCAGCTGCTAAATAGCGTCCTGGGGGGCGTGGCCAAAAAGTGGGCGTGGCCGGGAAGGCGCCCGCTGAAGGCGGGAAGCGAGTGCAAGAGATCCCGCTGCAGCGTCCAACTCGGCTGCGCGGAAGGGAGGGAACGAGGGCAAGGTCCCTGAACAGGTGAGGAGAGGGTGGGCCTACTGTATTGAATGTAATGCAATTGTTTTGATATATATACTGTGAACTGTTACTGAAAGTTGTCCAAGCCCCGATTTCCATTCTCCGGCAGCTGCCTTCATTCTATTCCCGTACAGGCTGTCCTGTTCCTGTCCTTTATGCCTGATTAAAGCCTGTAGACTCAAGATACCTCGAATCCTGACTCTTATTTATTGAGCTATCTGTTTCATTCACTGTATTAAAAAATAGAACCGGTAATTAATTATTTATTTACCACATAATGGCGCCCGAATAGGTACTTTCCCTTTCCCCACGCGCCGGTGAAGCCACGCAGGCCCCCTGATCCTCTGCAGCCGTGACGGAACCATACCGTGCACGTGCAGATATTTCTGCTTCAAGTATCCCTCAGGCCCACGGAGGAGACGGAGGTTGCGGTCCAGCATCCAGACGAGGCGGTGAGGAACGCGGCGAGTCCCGACCAGAGCCCAAGCCGAGAGTCCAAGGTCCGAGGTATCCGGAGGCCCACCTGTAACTGAAGTCCGAAGTTCGTAGTCCGTCGTCGTAGCAGTCCAGTCCAGTCCGAGGCCTTCCGTTCTTGCTGCCCGGTGAGTACCGTTGCTGGGGTAGTATCTAGACAGGGTCAATTAATTTGTCTCTGGTCCGTGGGTTTGGGTACACAGATCCAACACGAAGTGTCCACCTAGGTGGATGCGGGTCCTGACGTGTCTCTTTATGGGACCGGTAAGTTTCGTACTGTTTAGCAGTGCATCTAGTAATTCTAGTAAGTTCCGTTCTCGAGAAATTCATGTGTTCTGTTCTCAGTATATCAGGTAATATTCTGTCCGAACTGTTATTTTAAATGTCGTTTAATATGTTTTCAATGTCGTGGTATGAATGATTTTTTTTTCCAGTCATTATTGTGTTTATCGTGTATTGTATTGTGTCCAGATTCCAGCCTAGACAATGCCTCTATTCTCCAAGTTACGTCAGTTAAAAACCAGAAAAGGGTTATTAGAGGAAGCAGTTCCTGTCCCGCCTAGGGACAGTCCAGGTCATTTTATGTATCATAAGCATGGCTTAAGTGCCATATTATATCTAGACTTATGGGTGGACTACACCAAGGAATTAGAAGAGAAATATAGATGGCCCGTATCAGGTACGTGGGATGCCGAGTGCATCATGCGAGTAGAAGAAGCATTATGGAAAAAGAAATCCAGACAGTCCCAGAAAGATGCCATCGAGTTAGGGCGCAAAGAATCTCATAGAAGAACCGAAAAAGAAATCAGAAAAACAGAATTAAGTAGGGAATCCTCAGAAAAAGCCCAAGAAAGGGAATTAATCGAAGTAGGTGAACGAGTTAAAACCGAACAGTCAGACAGACAGAGAAATGCCCTTATTAAGGGTATGTATCCTCTTCTTGCCGAGGGCTTGCCAAAAGCAACCCCGGAAGCACCATGTAATTTTCCGCCGCCCTTGGTTCCGATTAAGCTACGTCACAAACCGACCGCAGCTGATATTTTTCTCTCGTCCTATTTGGACGACACAGTCCCAGCGTATGCAAATCCTGTTCCGCCAGCTCCCGTAAATAATGTAATTCCTGTTCCTCCTGCCACCGGGGCACCCGTTGCAGCATCTGTTACGGCACCCCCGGTCCAGCCTACAGTACATGTACCCGCTACATCAGTCACTCTACCAGCACGTACAGTACACACCGACGATTCTAGTCTAGGGGCCACGGGGGGAAGTCCTCCTGGAACCCCGCCTCAACCCAGACGTATCACACTACTCGAGCTACATGCACGAGCGTTACAGCGTTCGCCCAAACTTCAGTCAGTTGCAGATATCAAGCGAGCACTTACCGAATGCCGTTATGATCCGGTCCCAGGCGATGATGATATGGTCCTGTATTCATTGCGTGTAAGACGGGTGACCGAATATTTGGACACCCTGCCCAATATGAAAGGATATCTAGACAGAATATATCGTTTTATCCGTACAGGAGTAGATCCAGAAAGTATTGGCGATGCCATGATTCAAAGAAAAGTCGAGATTCAACTCATGCTTTTAAAGTTTCTAGTTAATTGCTTAATAAGAGAACAAGATTATCCGGATAAAGATCCAGAAGAAATGAAAGTTCTGACCAGGTGGAGTGACCATATAGCCGAGGGAAGACACAAGACACAGAACTGTATAGAGAGTATGTACAAGAAAATCCGTAGGGAAATAATAAAGTTACACGAGAAACGAGAAGCAGCACAAGTAACCGAGAAAGAAGACAACTCTGATAATGAAGAGGTAGACGACGAGAATCCTTCCAGAATAGCGTATGTAGGTAGAACTAGACTTCCCGACCGACATTCATGCCTAGAATACAAGAAAGTTTTCCCTCCTCCAGCACCAGAACAAGGTTCTCTTGAGCAAGTATTCCAAGCTACCGATCACATTCTGAAATCACGAATAGGTTATAGTGAGCTTAGTACCATGCATGAACAAGAATTAGCCCGATCAGCAGTCCGGTGGACTACTGATTCTACCACTTTTCCAGACGAAATAGTGGCACAAATGTTTCTGAAACTGCCCCCAGCCGAGCAGCGACTGGTGGGTATGTATATGATTCAGCACCTCATTACACTATATGAGGGACAGCATTCTGATCCAGGTCCGTTACATGATGTATTGAACGAGTTACTCCAGTATAGATGGAGAGGTTTAGGTACTGATTTAATTAGTATCATTCTAGAACAGCGCCACAAATATCGAACGTTTTTAAATCCACATTTTGTTCATGTCTCACCTCCAGAAAGTAAATCATTTTGCATAGATAGACAGCATCCGTTACGAGAAGTACACCCAGTTAGGACAGCGGGTGGTGAACTAGAACGAGTATTTGTTTACACCCCTATCACAAAGATGGAACTCTTAGAGATGAAAAAGTTAATTCCCTGTCACGATAAAGACCCAGCAGGGTTCCACCGTGAATTAAAAGACATGCTCCGTATGGGAGAATACACGTATCCTGATATCATTAAAATGTTAAAAGTTCTGTTGCCCGCAGGGGTATATGAAAAACTCAAGGAAAAAGAATGGGAGGTGGGAGAGAAAAAGATTGATTGGGCAGCTCTAGAAGCTGAAGAAAATTCACGAGTACCAGGTACCGGTCTTGGGGGTAAAGTTAAAGAATTACCCGAGTTATTGATACAAGTTTTGCCAAGATTACTAGCCACGAAAAAGGAAGACTGGGATGCAATCTCAGCCTGTAAACAGAAACAGGATGAAGACACTAGTGATTTTTATTCTAGATTCGAAAAATGTTTTATTATTAACAGTGGTCTGAAAACAAGTAGTGAATCGTACCCTCATCTTTTTGTTACCAAACTAGTCGAGAATTCAAGTCCACAAGTTAAAAATCGAGTATTGAAAGTCGAAAGTACCTGGCAAGCTAATACTCCGTCACAGATGCTTCAAATGCTCCAGTATCACCAGAACAGAATCAGGGAAGAGCAAGAACACGAAAGAAGACGTATGAAAGACACGAAAATGAAAGTATTAGTTGCACAATCTGTTCCACAAGACAGTCAGAAGAGGGGTCCGCATCAAGCCAGTCATCCTACAGCTCCCGTTAAAGGGACCTGCAATTACTGTAAACAGCCAGGTCATTTTATAAACGAGTGTGCAGTTCTGAAACACAACATAGCTACTGGTAAGACTAAAGAGAGACCACGTCCGCCTAGACAAGAACAAGTTTCACAGACTTCTCAGTCACCACAGAATGCACAACAGACAGTTACAGCACCGCAGCCTATAGCTGCCACACAGCACGTTACACAGCAGATGTACCAGTATGCTCAGACAGAGTATCCAGATTATCAGCCGTATTCATGAAACAGCCTAGAGAGGGAGGTAGGCTTGCCTCTCATCGAGATACCTGTAGATCAAGAGGGTCCCTATGTATACAGTCAAGTATTAGGGAAAGACAGAAAGTTTTTGATTGATACAGGGGCAAGTAGGACTACTATCAGTCATGACGAGGTTCCAGGGGCTCCGCTCTCAGGCTCTAAAAATGTTTCCCTTGGATTTTCAGGAAAGCCAATTGTTAATGAAATTTCGAAACCAATTACTCTAGAAGTTGGTCCCTTGTCCCGAACCACTGATTTGTTACTCACGAAATCATGTCCAGAAAATTTGTTAGGCATCAAGACATTAAAAGAATTAGGAGCAGTTATTTGCTGTTCCCCAGAAGGGGTCCGTTTGTTTTTGAGAGACTTTAAAGGTCATTATGTATTGCGTGATTTTGATCCAAGATTATTGAATGTACCACAGCATTTATGGGCGCAAGGTCCAACTGATGTAGGTTGTATGCATATCACACCCCATCGAGTGACTCTCAAGCAAGGTATAGTTTTGCCACGAATCAGACAGTACAGATTGCCACCTGAGGCTGTAGCAGCCTTATCCAGAATTATTGATGAACTTATTGCTCAAGGAGTGGTTGTAGAAACTGACTCCAGTGTATGTAATTCTCCTATCATTCCAGTCCTGAAACGTACTGATCCAAATGCACCTCCAGTATATCGATTAGTGATTGACCTTCGAGAGCTTAATAAATGTATCATTCCCCAGTATCCAGTAGTCCCAGATATTTCATCCCTTTTGACAGTCATTGATTCCGAAGCTACATTTTTCACAGTTATCGATCTCAAGAATGCATTTTTCAGTGTTCCCATTCATCCAGACAGCCAGTACCTTTTCGGTTTCTGTTTAAATGGAAGAAGCTATAAATTCACACGAGCTCCTCAAGGTTTTACAGAAACTCCTAGTATTTACAGTCAAGCACTTAAGAGACAACTAGACAATATCCGCATGCCAACTGACACTGCCCTGCTCCAGTATGTCGATGATCTACTGATCACAGCCCGTTCTGAACGTGACTGCGAGCGTGCGTCACTTACAGTTCTGTATTTTCTGGCCGAGCAGGGGCACAAGGTGTCCCCTTCCAAATTACAATTCTGTGTCCAGCAAGTGGTATACTTGGGACACTTGCTGTCCAAGTGGGGTAGGCAGTTGACACCTGGCCGTATCCAGTTAATAGCGAGTCTTCCACAGCCCAAGACACAGAAGGAGGTACGAGCTTTTATCGGCCTCACTTCTTACTGCAGACAATGGATTCCTCAGTATGCATGTCTAGCCAAGCCACTGATACAGTTAACGACACAGGAGGCAGCCGTATCGACTGTCCTCCCTTGGACCCAGGAACATACACTTGTTTTCAATGAATTAAAGAAAGCCTTATGTCAAGCACCTGTTCTAGCAACACCCAACTACAGTAAGCCTTTTACACTTTTTGTTACAGAACGTGATGGTACTGCATTATCTGTTCTCACGCAAGATCAAGCAGGACAGTACAAGCCCTGTGCTTATTTTTCGAGCACATTAGATCCAGTAGCCCAGGCTCTGCCTGCGTGCCTCAAGTCAGTTGCAGCCACAGCTCTAGCTATCAGACAAAGTGATTCCATAGTGTTAGGACACTCCCTGACAGTACAAGTTCCACACTCCGTGGAAGTTCTTTTAAACCGAACACAGACTCAGCACTTGACAATTGCACGTTTAACAGGTTATGAACTTACACTGTTCCAGCCACACATAGAAATCAGACGCTGCAACATTCTAAATCCTGCTACACTGTTACCGTCAGTTACTTCAAATCCTGCCACACATGACTGTGTGGAAGTTGTTAACACTATGACAAAGCCAAGACAAGACTTGAAAGATATTGCATTACCTGATCCTGACCTGACACTTTATGTGGATGGTTCATGTATGAGAACGAGTACAGGAGAACTAGTAGCCGCGTATGCAGTGACTACTGACACCGAAGTCATAGAAACACATCGTATTGACACCCTGTCTGCTCAAGCAGCAGAGCTGGTAGCTCTGACCCAAGCCTGCATACGTGCCAAGAACCTGAAAGTAAACATATATACAGATTCACGTTATGCATTCGGAGTCGTACACGACTTTGGAGTGCTCTGGCAAGAACGAGGTTTCATGACTTCTCATGGAACCAAGATTCAGCATGGTCTCCTCATTCAAGCTCTGTTAGATGCAATACATTTACCGACAGCTATCGCTATCATGAAGTGCAAGGCACATACGAAAGTCACTGACATCATTTCCCAAGGTAACGATTTAGCAGATCGCACAGCCAAGCTTACAGCTCAGATTCCAGACATTCCAGTTAACACGACACCGACACTTACTCCAGATCAGACTACTTGTATGACAGTTAAGGACCCTACACAAGATGTCATAGACATACAGTTACATGCTACTCCTGAAGAAATCAAGAAATGGTCCGAACAAGGAGGGGTCCAGACAGATCAAGGATGGTTGACGAAGGGAAAAGCCACATGGTTTCTCCCCGACTCTATGGTTCAAGTCATTATTAATACCGCACATAGTCCAGCACATCTAGGAGAAAAAGCTATGTTAGACAGTATTCAGAACCTTTGGTTCAACAAACATTTACGAGCTGCAGCCAAGCAGAAAGTCCGTACCTGTATGATATGTTGTCAGTTCAACCCAGGTAAAAGTGTCCCGGTGGAACAAGGTGGATTCCAACCTCCTGACCACCCTTTTGAAGTCCTCCAGATGGATTATATTCAGATGGAGCGATGTCGAGGTTTCAAGTATGTTCTCGTAGTTGTATGTGCTTTGTCCAGGTGGACAGAAGCATATCCAGTTCCAGATTACACAGCCGCGACCACTGCCAGGCAGTTGGTTCGTGAGTTCTTTCCCCGCTATGGACTCCCTAGGGTCGTGTATTCAGATAACGGCCAGCCATTCTCATCCGAGCTTATGAAACATGTTTCCCTTCTGTTAGGGTACCAGTGGAAGTTCCATTGTGTGCGCCATCCTGAAGCAGCCGGTCTCGTAGAGAGACATAATCAAACTTTGAAAATCCGCATTGCTAAAATTTGTAGAGAAAAAGGTGTAGACTGGCTAGTAGCTCTGCCAGTTGCTTTATTTTATATGAGGATGGTTGCACATTCCAGATCAGGTCTGTCCCCGTATGAGGTCGTATTCGGCCGCCCCCCAAACATGTGGGGTACACCTAGACCCCGCAGTATTACAGATGTTTCCAGTAATATGCTGACAGATTACCTAGCTTCCTTGATGTCTGCCCTACACTCTTGTCATTCACAGGTTGCCGCCGCATTTCCAGACAACACCGAGGTGAAACCGCATGAGGTCGTTCCCGGTGATCTTGTATTCGTCCGAAATTTTGATCGTTCAAGTCCGCTGGAGCCCCGCTGGAAGGAGCCTCGCATGATCTTACTAACAACAAGGACCGCGGTGAAACTCGAGGGCAGGAAGGGGTGGGTCCACCTGAGCCACATAAAGAAATTCCATGGATTCCGAGAAAAGACTTTTGCTAAGGACTGCCTTATTCCTAAAGACTGCCTAAAAACAGACTCTGAACTCAAGCCTCCCCTGTTAGAGAAAACTCCGCAACAGGAGTATAAAGATAAACTCAGGTCTAGTAAAATAAGTCAGCCAGTTTAATTGTCTAAGTCCCTCTCGGGTGAAACGGTTAGACAGGTTCCTGACATGTATGAGATAGACCCCCACAGTGAGAGAGTTAGTCGAAACTCTAAAAGATGTATTATTGTTCTATGTTTTCTATTATTTTTGAGTCTTATGGTTACCTGCACAAGTTATGCATTACATTTATGTTTCCCAATTTCAAATGTACATATGTTTTCTAATGCTACAGTAGAGCACACATTTAGTGATCTGCCTCCTCACGAGCTATCCTATCGTCTCGCTATGCGTAATAACACATTCATCCGAATGTTACATTATTCACACCAGACCAGCAATGCCACTAATTGTTGGGTGTGTGGTCGACTCCCCCCTTTCCAGACACCGAAGGGAGTTCTGCCACTCTTTCCTTATCCGTTTTCACATAATGGTTCGTGTGGAGCATGGTCCACGTTAACGTCATCCTCTAATGATATGTCCCTTCTGAATAGAACATGTTTTCCAGACAAGCAGGGTCTTTCCCATAGAACAGGGTTAGATCTAGAATATGAAGTGTATGATTTAGGTAATTATTCTTCGAATTTCATGGTCCTGAATGTTCAGTCCGATACTACTCCAGATTTGCCTGCTATTTCAGTACTACCAGTCAAAGGCGAATTATGTGTCAGAAAGAATGGTTCCGCACATGTAGGACATAGTGATTGTACTACTATTGTCGAGTATAGTGACAGTGGGAAATCTATTTTCAAAGCCTCACGTCATTCTTATTTTGTTTGTGGTCAGACCGCATATGTTCGTCTGCCCCTCGATTGGGATGGAACATGTTACATTGCCTTCCTACTGCCACCAGTTTTTCTAGCCCCATCCGATTATCACAGAAACACACATCTAGTGCACACCAGACATAGAAGGGAGATCGAGTCCCCGATTGTCGATCAAACTGAAACTACTCTAGAACAGTATCAAGACTTCAATAAAGGTTTCTTCTTCTTTATAGGACCTATCCAGAATAGTAAGTTAATACGTAGGTTAACCAGAACCCTTGAAGCTGTAGTAAATGAGACTACTTCTGCTCTAGGTAACTTAACTGAAGAGCAATCTGCTATGAGATTTGTCGTGCTCCAAAATCGTCTCGTTCTTGATGTCATACTGGCAGATAGAGGAGGAGCATGTAGAGTCATCGGATCTAGTTGCTGCATTTTCATTCCTAATAACGCGCCGTCTGTTTATTCAGCTATAACCAGACTTCATAAAATTGCCCATCAGTTACACCAGAATCCAGGCACCTGGACATGGTCCGGTTGGCTTTGGAGTATCATATCTGCCTGGGGATGGAAAGTATTGTCATTCCTAGGTATTGCAGTAATGATCATATTCAGTTGCTGCCTCTGTATACAATGTGGCCCTGCGATTTGCGGCATGTGTGCTACCTCTTGTATTCCTAGTCCTAAATCCCGTTCCAAGACAAATCGAGACGAGCAAATGATGCTATATGAAATGATAGATGGTATCATGAATATTGGTGTTTCCTGATGGAAACGTAGGGCACAAGGAGGGAATGTGGAAAAGTAAATTTTGCCATGTTGTATGTGCCTACGTGTTCCCCATATTATGCTATATGTGCATGATCGATATGCATGTATATCCCCCTATGAGCGATTAAAGACGCAATTACAGTTGTGTCCATCTCTAGTATGCCAGTTTCCAGTTCTCGTGAAAACAACGAATATTAGGCTTATGTAAACCTACGTTGCTACATTTTACGGTGTGCACGTTAACTCATTGAATTGTCCCCGTTTCTAGGCCTCAAAAGGGCCCGGACACCAGATTCAGCTCCTGTCTCCTCAACCCTCTCCGAGGAGCGATACAGCCCCACCTGCATCCCTGACCCTTCGCTTACTTTCTGCCTCACAGTGCCCGGCTCTGCCTGGCTCTGCCTGCCAGTCTGCCAAGAGTATGTTATGATTCTAGTTATCAGTCCAGCCCTCCTTCTCTGCATTCCTAAGCTACTGCACCGCATCAATAGTTTCCGTCATGGTCTAGCCTTTATGTCTCCATGTAAGAGAAATACTGTATTAATATTCATAGAATATTCCTCGTACACGCAATACATGTAGAATTATGCACGCACCAGTCTTAGTGTCTAGTAGCCTTTGCCCTGATAACTTTTGGATTCTATCAATATGTACTCCAAACACCAGATACCAGATATGTCTTAGGTACATGTCGCTCTGACACTCCAGACTTTAGTCTCCTCTTCTAGCGCAGAAGTCATAGCCCCCAGTTCTCCCTGGTAACACGTCATTGCCCGTTTGCGCGCACCACTAGGTTAAAGGTCCCAGCTGCTCAGGTAGCCCCCTCCATGTTTCTGCCCCATTTATGACACTTCTGTTACGTTTACATCACATGTCTATGTATACGCCCTGTACACGCCTTCTTGTTACATCATTTTACCCTTATCTTTCGCGACTGCTACAAGAAACGCCTACTGCTACGCCTACTGTATTGAATGTAATGCAATTGTTTTGATATATATACTGTGAACTGTTACTGAAAGTTGTCCAAGCCCCGATTTCCATTCCCCGGCAGCTGCCTTCATTCTATTCCCGTACAGGCTGTCCTGTTCCTGTCCTTTATGCCTGATTAAAGCCTGTAGACTCAAGATACCTCGAATCCTGACTCTTATTTATTGAGCTATCTGTTTCATTCACTGTATTAAAAAATAGAACCGGTAATTAATTATTTATTTACCACAGGTTGGAATGTTCAGAGTGCTGGACGCCAAGAACACCTTTCTCCACGGGAGCTGTAATTTGGGCAGGGCTACCCTGCACCTACCCTTCTTCCAAAGAAAGCCTCCAAGCATAGCGTGCAGTGCACAGAAGGTACAGCAGAGGATATTCACCGTCTTTGAGAAGGATACTGTGCCCTGTGCCAAAAGTGAGAACGAGCACCAGAATGCAATTTTAGGACGGAGGGAAGCGATCACCTTCATGAAGTTTCTATCTATGAGAACTTGAGTTGCGTGGTAAACATGAATGCCCATATAGTGGAAAGTACAGGGCTCCCAGCAAAGGGTATGTGAGCCCACCACGACTTGCTGCGGGGGACAATCCAGATAAATCTGGAACAAACAGGTCTTTGATCAATTTATTCCCAGTCCCAAAGCTGATCAGAATGCCTGGGCTTATATCCCTGACTCAGTTTAGGACGTCATTGGCATATAATGAGACTACATGAGTCGTTTCTCCTATCAGTATGTCCTATTCTTGACATGCCTGTCTGAGCCTCTGTGCTAGTGGCTCCATTGCCAGAGCCAATGGCAGGAGAGATAGGGGACGGCCCTGTTGCATGCCCTTACTGATCGGGAAGGGGGTCAAGATATGTTGCCCTATTTTCACTCTTGCCATGAGTTCCATGTACAGGAGTCTTATGAGACCCTGTAACCTACCTCTAATGCCCAGCACATCTCGCGACACAAATACGTACCTCCAGTCTACTGTGTCAAATACTTTTTCTAGGTCTGATATCACACATGCCGCAAAAAGGCAACAACTTCTCCAGTATGCTGTGTAGCCCGCGGATGTTAAGCGTTGGGGACCTATTCAGTATAAACCTGTTTTCATCTGAATGGACTAAGTTCAGAGAGATCCTCAAGGAGCCGTGCGGCTATGGTGTTACTAAATATTTTGTAGTCGCTGCCCAACATTGACAGTGGCCTGTACGAAGGTATCTCTAGGGAACCACATCTAGGCTTTGGGAGTGAGACAATAGCGCAACTTGTGAAGAATTGAGGGCAGCCGCCCTGAAGTAAGGGAAGTGGTGTACAGCTCTAATACTTTGGGGGTCAATTGCGTCTCATAAGCTTCATTAAACTTGATAGGCAGCCCATCTAATGTCAGGGTTTTGTACGTGGGGGTGTTTTGATTCGCTCCTCCAAGTCCCTGTTCTTTTAAGGTTGCACTGAGACCTTCTTGTTCTTCTGGCTTGACAGCAGTTAGCATGATTGAGTCTATGAATTCTCGGATTTGGACCAGGCACTCTTCATGCGGTGAGTTGTAGAGTGAGAGGTGCTAAACACTTCATGTATGTTGTCCTGGCTAGTGGCAAGTATTGTCTGGGATATGCAGACCGCAGTCACTGGTATGGCCAGCATGCATCCTCGTTTGACATGCACTATAGTCGAGACACCGTAGTCGCTCTATCGGGTGGGCATGCTGCTCTCTCTGTCGAGATAAAGTGGCCCTCGCAGAGGTACCAATCCATGTAGTATTCTCAAGCAGAACACCTTGCCACCAATAGATTTTTATGTAATTACACAATAAAGGCCATGTATGAACATGAAGGTAGTGATATTTATATATTTTTTATTTATTCGTTTTTCATTTCGGGGGAAGATCAATTACATCCTTTAAAAGACTATCTATCATATACATATTCTTATCAATGAAAAAAGAAAATCCACAACACATCTTATATAACTGATACATTCACAATATATAATGAAACTCTAGAATCAGCACTTCAATATGTGAGACAATGACTAAACACTTAATATATCAACAAAGTACTAACACAGAACATCTCATACAATACATTTAAAATTCATAAAGTATATTCAGGTTAAAATCTCAATGTAGAATAAATTAATAGATCCCAAGTAATTGCTATTCATCTGTTTCTTAATACACCAAAAATTGTAAACACTCTTTTACACGTGTTTCGGCGTGAAACCACGCCTTCTTCAGGAAGAGAAAAAGATGAAAATGTTGTGAAAAACTTGTAAACATATCACATGTTCAGACTTGGCCAAACAAATATTCAATTATGCTATATACATATTGAGGAATATCTCAATTCTCAGGCATACTCGGCGATGTCTCTACTTGTGTCAGTTGATGATAGAGGGCATCTCTTGCACCTACCATAGTGTGTAGGCAGTGTCCCCGTATAACCACCTTAAATGCTTCCCCTTCCACCAGCGGAGTAGTAGTTGTTTGCCAGTTGGCCGCCATGTAGTTTGTCAGAGCGTTGCTAGTCGACTCACAAAATACTGGGTCTTCTAATGTCGCGGGCTATAGGCACCAAGTTGGTACTGGAGGAAGTGGCACCTCCCAAGCTATGTGGATGAGCAGTGGGTTATGGTCCAACAAGGTTTTCGGCACGGTCTAGGCATGCATGCAGCTCATGTGGCTACGAATAGTAGGAATATTCCTGTGCAATGTCACGAGCTGTCGACCAAGGGCCAGTGTACAACTAATTGGGACAGGTAAGATGCAGTGCCTACTACGGGGGAGGTGGGCAATGGGGGATGTAAGCGGTCCATCTGTGGGTCTAGAATGCAATAGAAATCCTCCACCTCCATGAGCCAAAGTAGATGGGCATATCTAGTCAACAGAGTGCATGCTAGAAACTGCTTCTGCATCACATTCGGGGCATAAACACTCCAGAGCAAGACATTTCTGCCATCCAGTTGTCCCCTGGGAAGAAATAGCGTTCTTTTGGGTCTATTTCAACCATCATGCTCTTGAAGTGCGTTGAGGTTCTAGCCTATTTACTTGTCCCCTTGGCATATCCTGAGTATGTTGTACGGGAACCCTGGCCTCTCCATTATTTTTGGAGATGTAGATCCTCACCCTTGGCAATGTGTGTCTCTTGGTTAAGTACTATATGGACTCCTCTCCTCCTAACATACTGATGTACTATGTATCTCTTACACGCTGTTCCCATCCCACGGACATCTCAAGTCAATAACCATAACCTAGCCAGACAGAGGGTGCCATGGCTGCAAGGTGCACAAATGTGGGGGCAGTCCATGTACATAATAAATTCTAGGCGTGTTGTCATGTTTTCAGTGAGCACAAATAACAAAACCCCAAACTCCCAGTCCCAGGGTGGCAGAGTAATGTTTAACTAATGTTTAACTTCCCAAACAAGTAACTTGCAGTCCCATTCACAGGGAGTTCCAGTCCTCTTGCTACAATGTGTCTAAAGAGTCACAGGGGAGGTCAACCAGTAAAGACTAGTATGCATGTCGGTAGGTGTCAGGTGAAGGAGGGGTTATGACCCTTTTAAACTCTGCTAAATCTGTTTGTGTCAAGGCAGCCTGGCTCTCCTCTGCGAGCCCTCCACCTATGTATGACTTATTAATGTTTTGCGGGCAAATCCGGACATTCGAGGGGAGGTCAGGCGTCCTCAAACACTGTCTGTGACCGTGTGCATCTCCTGTCCAGTCTGCAATCATAGGTACCCGACTCATGCTCAGTTTTAGGTAGTATCATCTGCCATTTGCAGTGTGACAATGGGGAGATTGGTCTATGTATCACTCTGATCTGCGGCACTCGACCCTGTCTCTGATGTTGCTCCATTTATATCATCCAGGGGATGGAAGAGTCGGGATGGGAGAGTCTCTTCACCTGCATGTTGGTGGCCACCAAAAGCACCTGCCTCTGCACTTTGCGGCCCTGGGCAGGGGTGGGTGTCCCAGCCTTCATGAATCCTCTGCTCTCATGTTGGCGGTGTGTCCGTTCTCTTTGAGAGGTCGCTGGACACCTGTTTGGCTATAGTGTTCCCAGCTCTGAGGTCTTATAAGCGCGGGTCCGGCAATTATAAAATCATTAGACTGAGGTAAACACTCGGTTTATGAACGGAAGTGAGTGATAGGGTAGAGCTTCAAGATACTTAAATGACATTATTGAGGAGAAATGGGTTAGGAAGCACTTTTTAAGATGGCTACCATTGAATAATGGATTGGCAATCGCAACTCAGGGTAGTCTTAGGTTAATAACAAGAAACCCGTTATAAGATTGCGGCCACTCTTAAGTTTATTGAATTAGCCATTACAAGATGACGACCACTTACATGTATCGGAAGTGTGGGTTCCAGCATTTATAAAATACAGCAAATATCTAAACACCCAGTATAGGCTTGAGAAACACGCTCAGTTTATGAAAGAAGAGGAACGATTGAGTGAAGCGTCAGGATACTTGAATGTGATTATGGAGGATGAATACAGCAGGAAGAAATTTCAAGATGGCTGCCAGAGAATAATGGATTGGCATTCGAGACTCGGACAGGGCACAGCTGAAACCGGTTACTGAAATTGGAGGGATATTTAAGAGGGGGGACGAGTGCACATAAGACAGATCGCTCAGACAGGACTGCATGGGGAGGGACAAAGATCAGAAGGAGGAATATGGGGTCTGAAGGAACTGTATATGACGATGATGGTATAGTTTAATGATATGTTGGAGAAATGACTCAGGATATTAGGTTGGAAGTTAATCAGGGGATGGCTAACACTGCATCAAGCAGGTTAGAAAGAAACAAGGAGAAACATAATTTAATGAACAAGGAGAAGACACATGAAACTGATTTTTTGACAATAGGAGCCCAGACATTTAAAAAGGGAATTAATGGAGAAGAAGAATTTTGAGAAGGAGGATAAATCAAATTGTAAGTAAAGTAGTGATCTTCTTGTATGTGCATTTGAGGAGTACTAGAGGTGTTAGTTCAGGAGTACGCACTTGATAACTGCAATCACTCTTAAAAAAGTTGGTGTCTTCTGGTTTAAGGAATACACAGATTAATTTAGTTTTTGGGATGGAGTGTATATATTAGTCTGTATACCTGACCGAGGTTGGTACAAACATTTTGATCGATACAGTCCTTGAAATGACAGTGGTTCATGTTAGATTAAAAAGTACACACAAAAAAAGAAAAAGAAAAATTTAGAAAATGTAATGTAAAAATAAGAACCGGAGTTGTTGATTTTAATAACTGAAAAGTAATAATTCATGTTTTTTAAAAAACCATTTGATTAGCCCCTGATGAAGTATCTTATAAGGGATGAAACGCGTTGGCTGCGTCAGTTTTAAATGTGGTAGAATTGGATACTTAATAAAAAGAACTTATGGAAAAAGATACCAACGTCTGGAAATTATTTGAAAAATGAAATATGGAAAGCAATTTACAATAAGAGTGATTACCTTTTAATTGAATGATAAACTCAATATTTTCCTATACACTCGCTTAGTGTTTGTTTTTCTATGTTTGTTTTATGTTGTACAACAGTGTGTATTTTTTATATAATCAATAGAAAGTTTTATCTGGGATTGAATCCACTAGAGGACCATTGAATTGTCCTTTTAAAGTCCTTTTGAATTATTAAAAAAAAAATTCTGTGAAAATAAATTCCCTTGAAGGCACTCCTTACCGTTCCTTTGATTATATCAGGCCCCTTTGTTGGTGAGACAAGTCCTGCCGTGCGCGGGTAATAATCTATGTCCACAGGGGTCGGTTAGTGCCTGGGACCGTATTGAGTGTCCAGGTGCAGGGAAGGAGGTTATCAAAGGGGGCTTGCCCGTGCGTGGAGGATGATAGCGAGGTCGGGGTGACTCGCAGGTGACCAGCAGAGTATGAAATGGCCGCGATGTTTAAAATGGTTGCTGCTTACGCGCACGTAAAGGCCCTCACTAAACAAGATGGCGCCGGCAATGTTCATATTTGTCTTTTTATTTTCTACATACCGTCGGTGACCGCCTGGCCGGCATCTGGATGGCCCGTTCCACCAAGAAGAAAGGTGACAGACCCACAGGCGATATGGTTGTGGACAGCCAGGTCTTGAAGAAAGCAATGGGGCCCGCTCCCTCCGGGAGCATATGTTGTAACAGCGAGGCCTGCCCTTCGAGCCTTTCACTCTCTTTTCCAACACGTGGACTCTGGCCATGAGGTCTCAGGCCTCTCCTTCAAGGTCTGCCCCGACTGGCTAGAGTATTTGAGTGTATTTTCGGTTTATATGACTCCTGCAGAGAGCTTCTGCTGTTCGTTGTGCAGTAGGCTTGGCTCAACCGCCACTGCGCCCACTCTGCCTCCCAAGTCCTGTCTGGTGGCTGAGATGGCCGCTAGAATTTTGTCAAGCTTGGCATCAGCAGGGTCCATCATAGCGCCGGCCGGCAAAATGTCAGCTCAAAGTGACCCCCGGCTGTTTCCCCATGTGCCTAGACGCCCGGAGGGTGTGTGGGGGGGGGGGATGGGCGCGTGCCACTGGTCCCCCCTTCAATCCACGCAGCACACATGGTCCTTCTTTCTCCTTTTAACTCTGACCCCAGCCACAGGGGATGTGGACGTCCAGAGAAGGGCTTCACCCTCCTGTTAGCAAGCGTTTGTACATGAACTCATATGGACCCGCCGTACCCTCGGGCGCCAGGACGCTCCTTAGCTGGAGCATCTGTGCGCCAAATAAAAATCACATAACATAACATAACATAACATATGCTTGTTCGCCCGGGGAGGCATGTGCAGTCCAAGTGCCACAGGGGTTATCAATCTCATGTTGGTCTTCAAGTCTCAGTGCTACCAGTCTCTCTGGATCCACCTCGCCCCCAAAGCCACTATACACAAATCCCTCTCTGCCTGGGGGCAGAACAGTCCCACTGAGTGAGGAATGAGTGTGGGTGCTGGAGAGGGTGCTCTTTCCAAGTGAAAGTAACTCCTTCAACGTCCCTGTACCTCGCCTCCCTCTGCACCACAGTTGTTCCCAGTGTGACGTGTTGGGGAACACAGTACTTTCCTTCGTTACCTCCAGTGCTATCCAGTTGTGGGTGAGGGGAGGAAAAAAAACAGAGGGGGTATGGCTAAGGCCACAAGATCCCGTCGATGTTCTCTGCCAAATCAGGCAGCGCAGGCAAAAGTCAGGCCGGGAGCCTGGCATGCCCAGTCCCCTCTCTTTTGTGCCTCTGCTTTCGGTACATTCGCTATGCCAAGCAGCTCCTTGCCAACGGCACACCGCAATCTCTGACTGGGTCCGAGTGATTCTCACCGCTTCCTCCACCTGCTGGCTGTTCTTAGGAGCAGGCCTTGTAATTTTTAGCCTCTTGGGGGCTGGAGCTCTCCTCCAGGGCGACCAGACTCCCGGCCTGACTTTTGCCTGCGCTGCCTGATCTGGCAGCGAACATCGGCGGGAGCTTGTGGCCTTAGGCACCCCCCACCCCCAGTTTTTAGGTCTTGCCTAGGCAGCGTGCATGCGCTGCACTAAGAAAAAGGACCTCTTGGAATCGCTCCGGACTGACTTCCGGACTATATTTTGCTGTTACGAGCAGCGGCTCGTGAGCGCGCGCACACCACTCATGGGAAGCTGCAGTTGCATTCGGAGCCGCGCTTGTTCAAGTTTGTATTTCATTATTCGCAAAAGGGCAGCAAGAACTGGACAGGCGCCTGAGGAGGAAGGCAAACTCTGCAGCTAGCGGGGTCACAGGCTGCATCCTTTGCCAATTTCAATGAGAAAAAAAACACGCGTGCCCAAGTTGGGCAAATGAACTCAACAGCCCAACTCGGGCAAATGAACACCTCAACAGTGGCAGACTGCAGCCCCACTTCCTATCCAATGTTCTAGGTGGAAAAAAAATAATCTTGCCTGCCCTGAGCAGCCGCACCTCAGCTCGAAACCCAATGAGAGGGCGCTGCACATGCATTTCCCCACCCAGTCTATTCCCTCTACTTCTGCACCATCGCCAAAAACAACATGATAAGGAAAGAAATATATTACTGTTGAGCGTTTAAATACTGCAGCACGTCCCGTGATTGTGCTTGGAACTATTCAACCTCTAAAAGATGTTCTGGATGCGCCGCATATTTCCACTCGTAAACAACTTCAGTGAGAGTGCGCTTTGAGGGCAGCGCTTAAAAAAATCCAAAAATACATGTTTTCTATCAACCTGGAAATAAAGAAGGAAAGCCTGGTGGCTGCCTAGAAGAAAATGCCTTTATTGTGTTCAATTTACATTAATATATGCCAGAACTGAGCTGAGGGGCCAATAAAAGCACCAAATGCTCACACTGGGCGCCACCCTGGTACCAGCACAGAGCTCAAGAAGGGATGGCAACCATAGACTGCCACCAGAAACTCAATACTCCTCGATCACATCCCTCGGTATCTTTCCTAGCTGACGCCAGAACACGGCAATCATTTAACATCATCACTACCTATAATTGTAATATTTCCCCTCAGATGCAAATTGCCTCAGATTCAAATGTATAAGTTAAAGCTTATTAGTAAAGGTGAGGGAGGAGTGGGCAGATCATTTAAGACGTTGCATTTAAAAGGTTTCTTTATGTGAGGAAAAGGGCGTGGGTGGGGTGAATAACGTGCCCGAGGGCATCAGAAGCTCAGTAAATACATTTAATAAATAAAAAAGCAACCCATTTTCGGGTTGCATTTCAACCAAGAAGCACATTTAGTGGCACCACCTGAGCACCAAACATCATTCACCACCACCATTTTGCCGAATTATTTTGAGTTTCAGGCCTTGCAGCTTATTCTGGTCCGAGTGCAACCCCAATAGTTAAAAGTGTGAATTGGGCTACTTTATGTGAGAGTTCAATTAAGCTTCCCAAAGTGGTTATTTATACCACAAAGTAAGCAATTTCTTTTAAAATCTATGCAGGTGAGAAAGGAGTTGCGTTGGAGAGTGCAAACTTAACATATGGTTAACAGGCATGAAGATGCTAGCAGAGGACCATGCTTGCAGAAGTGGTTTGGGGTTGTCTCGCTTGGAGCTGGGTTGTCGCTGCTGTTGACAAGGCCCTGTGTCTTGAGGGTGCTTTGCCATGATCCACCAGGGGTATCCAATGCATTTCAGGATTTTGAAAGGTCCCTTTATCGTACTGTGCATGAGTGACTGTTACAAAAAATGCTTAGTTAGAACTGGTGATCCATCTGAAGCCTGTCGAGGTGGTTTACGACACCTAAAAAAGCGCAGAATGGGATTTTTATTAGACATTCTGCTATCCATGCCTTTCTAATTTAATATGTATAGTGTTGGTGAACATATTGTGTATATTGGGAGTGAGGAAGGGGGTCAATCTTGCAGTGCTGCAGGAGCCGACCACGGCGGTGCGAGTGCGTTGCATTTCAAGACATTTTGGCTGCACTTGTGTCAGTGTGTGGGCAACTAAATGGCAGCGCAGGTCCTCCTCACACCACAGCTGTGTGGATAAGGATCGATTACCGGACCCAGCGCTGACCACAGCTGACTTTTCATTTTGTGACGCTGCTCAGCATTGCCATATAATGCTCACTGACAATTACATTGTTAACCTATACTAAATGTTTTTCAACTTGCTACTAAGTCATGAGGATTTCTTTTAGTAACTCCTCGAGTGCTAAGTACAGATTTCCACCCTAAGTGTTTTAAGCCACACCCTTAATTACATCAAATTACATCAGCCACAACCGTATGAGAGACCACCCTCTGTTTTTCATCCTACTGAAAGATCCCAAAGGCAAGACCTATTGGCTATGCCAATGCTTGTTGTTTTTTGGAAGCCCTCTGAACCATGACACTCCTGGTAAGCAGGAGCTGGAGAAATAAAACCAACTTCAATATGGCCATCAGATAGTCTTGCCTCTTGGTGATCTATGCAGCAATCTTCCAAGCAGACGTGGAGGTACAAGCTCTTGCAGGCTGGTGGGATGGGACACTAGATGTCCATGATGGCTGAAGAGGTTGGCATTCTGACTTGATTCCACTCAAGATAGTCCACAGTCGCCCTTTCATATCCTTACTGACTTCTATTATACATGATGTCAAGGCTGGGTACTGAAGAGACACCAGGGAAAAACCTAGGTTGGCATGGTGGAAAGCTTCCAATGGCCATTGTCACATTTCAACATTTGTACAGTTATTATACTCACATCTCCCGAACAAACTTCCAAGAACCACAAATAACTGGCAGGGCTGTCTCTCCCTACATGCTTATTTGAGAAACAGGCATTTATGAAAAGCGTAGGAGTACATGCAGGGTATGGTGTAGTGTTGAAGTATCAACGTGGAGCCCAGCCTCAGTGACTATTGGATGGGGTTGAGAGACCACCTGAGGGGAACTATCCAAACACTGATGTTACCTAGTAAACCACTCCAGACATCTACAGTATTTGACAGGCACATTACAGCTGGGAAATATGGGTTTATTCTGTGGAAGTTTCCTTGCAGTACAAAGTAACAAGTATGTCACCATGGCATATACTTTACATTCCAATTTCCATTACTGTATGGGAGGCATATTGTACAAGGCCAAACCCTGTGTCTCACATATAGGTAAAACCATGCACAATTGAAATAAAATATTTACCGATATACAGATCTACCAAAGGGGCCAATTCCGATGTCGTTAGGAAACTGTTCCGAATGAATCAGTTCCAGACTAGTTTCCAACGAATCGGATCCTGTAAATCCGGACGACTGATTACGATGCCTCCCAGCATCGTTCAGTCGGACTCGCATTAACTTCAATGGGAGCCTGTGTCCCGAAAGCAAACACAGGCTCCCATTGTATAAAGGGGTGGTTGGGGAAAACCATGCACCCTGTAGCGGACACCCCATGGTGCCTACCACATTGTGATGGTTGGGAAAGGGGGTCCCTTAGGCATCCCTACGGGCCACATTCTGATGCCTTTGTGTGAAGGGGGGCCCGCAATGGGCCCCCAAAGACAGATTATGGCACCGGCTTCATCTTGGGCAAACCGAATCTGAATGGTTATCTGAATCGGTCATCGGAATCGCTCGTCCGTAAGACTTGTCCATAGAGCTGTACGAATCCGCTCTGAAAGACTTGAGCTGTCTCGATGCCTTTCGGAACTGATTCGGTCTGCTCGAACAGTTTCTGAGCATCGTAATCGGTCGTTGGGAACATTGTACGATTCGGTAGAATGCAAGGGTTGCGAATTGGATTCGGCAATACCGAATCCCATCTGGAGCCCTTCCTAACAACATTGGAATCAGCCCAGAAAACTGTCAAAGAGTGACAACTCTGACAGGCCAAGTGCATCAAGAGAGCATAACAGAGAATACAATTTTGCCATCAGAGCATTGAACAATCAAGCTAGAACAATACCAACCTAGCACTAAATAGAGAGGCTAAATGTGACCGGGACAATGGACTGTGAAGAAAACAGGTGCAAATGTTTCTAAGCAAGAAGGCTCCAAAGAACATTCAGGGAATACATATTGCTTCCTGCAAACCACTAGTGCTAATCAGTCACCTGAGAAAACAAGGACAGTTAAAAAAAAAACTATCAGAACTGCGACTCACTTTTTAGAATGACACATGTTCACGACTCACCTAGTTTTAACCTCATCGCTGCTAGAGTTTCCCCTGCTGTGCTGGACAGCAATAAAACGGGTGTGGTCATGACGAGCTCAGCTCGTCATAAGCACACGAGCACTGTGCTGCATGACGAGCTGAGCTCGTCATGAGCTTGGAAGGGGTTAATGGACATGAGGCCGCTGATTTTTTAATGTAACTAAAGTGGCGTATAGCAGAGCACTGCCATTTACACACAGTACATTTTCCACCAAAATGGCCTCTAAATTTGCACAGATATGCAGTTTTAATGATAAACATAAGTTACACACAAATGATAATGTGTGGAAAGTGGGTTTAAGTAAATATTTATAAGGTGTTCATCACAAAATAAAGAGAGAGTCTTGATTTGTTTTGAACCTATTAAAATCTTTGTTTCCACACACTTCAGAATTACAAAAAAGTACTTCATTTTTGCTTTCCTAACTGCTGAATGTGTACAGTTCATCTACAGTTATTTACAATTTGTTGAGTATTAAAAAAAATGACATCCTGCACTGCAACCTTTCTTGTGACACTCTGTACCCCATCAAGATTGTCACATAATTCACTTTACTTTTCTTTCTCTGACTGAAAAGTTAGAGGAGTTTGTAAACACCAAGCCCCATGTTCAAAGAAATAAGCAGCAATTTATCAGAAGACATAGCCTGACATTTGACCTCTGCCTTTGAAGCACAGCAAATGTGTCAAGATAAATACAGATTTTTGTTTCTTTATTTATTGCTTGAACTTTCACAACTCCTCAAAAATCGGCTAATGACCCACAGTTTGGGAGAGACTCACCCAGAGGGACAGCAGGGATTGTGAAGTGAAAACCACGGCATTAAGCTGTGCAGTTTCAGAAGTAGGAAAGCAGGCATCCGAGTTACTGCACGGGGAACTGAGGGTGAGAACCCAGAAGGAAACCTCGCAGCAGGTTGGAGCAGGGGTAAAAGCTCACGCCTACCAACTGCCTTCTGAACTTACTAGGAAGGCAGGAGCCACTTGGCGGCAGAGACTGAACACTGCAATCATGCCATTTTAGGATTAAAGCAGGCTGTATCCTGTATCTCGTTGCTTTGGTCCGGGAACAAGCACCCTGTGCGACTGGCACAGATTACAAGAAATTGTTCGAACAAAGACAGAAAGCACCATGGAGTTCTTGCAGAGGGTCAGCACGTTACATCGTACAGCGCTGTCTATGCAAATTCCAAAGAATACATTCGCAGCATTACTTTTAAGCGCGCGCCATAAGCAAGTCAAATGAAAGCAGCTGGGCTCCCAGAGCAAGGCCCGACCTTTCATGTGTCCGATTGGCTGTTGTCTTCGCCTGCCTGGGAAAGGCTTTGAGGGGGCAGCTCTCAGCACAACACATATTGAGAGCAGCCATTCCTGCTTGCAGACTCACACGAAGTCTAAGGTAACAGGGTGCAGGTTTGCCTTCATTGTTGCTAGCAGCAGAGTGGAATGTGCTGTGGGAGCTCTTGCTGCTGCTAATTGGTCCTACCATATACAATCCAGCTGCATTGTATTCAGGGTCACAGCACCAGCAGTATATTCTGGTACAAGGTCTTCTAATAGACCATAGCAATGTATTTCAGGAGATGTAGTGCTTTTGTCTTAAACATATTGAATTACTCTACACCTTCCAAAGGTGTATTTCTCTGACTTACTATGTTTGAATCCGGGGACCACTGCGTGGCAACCCACGTAGATCCGGGTCGTTGATATCCCATGGCATCTATTTCTCGTCAAGAATTCTGGCTGAGAACTGTACTCCTGACTAAGTCCACTGCATTTTTCTACATGCCACTAAGCACTGACTGGAAAATGCCTTCTGCGCATACTTTATTGGTTACTGAGACTAGTCAAATTTCTTTTTTTAATCTTTTTTTATTGGTAGTATGCATGTGAGGATCAATGTACAGACATCATATTACAAGCATCAATACGGTATATTGTTACCCAGCTGTAAACAGTAGCTTGGCGCCGTTCCCAGCTCATAGAGTGCTAGCCTTAGAAGATGCCACAAAGGAGTACATTTTACAATGTAACCTAGGCCATATTGCTAGTACAATTTTCTAGGGACCTTAAATATCCCACTATCACAATAGTACATTTGTAATTGTGTCCTGTAATCACATTACTACTTTTTTGATTTATGTTTTTCTAAAACAAAAACAAACAAAACAAACAAACTTCTATCGCTATTTGACAGCTTCTGCCGGAATGGGCGATCCTCCCCCGGTTGCAGTAGTGTGTCTTTCTCCAGTATTTAGGCATGGTTCTAGTGTGGTGCAGTATCTTGTGTCTCTGAGCCTTATGCACAGTAGTGGGTACAACCGTGCGGGGGGATCGGTGGCTCGTGTGGGGGTTTACACTCCTAAGGTGGACTGGCAGTGAGGGCCTAGCTTATCTGTGGAGCCATCCAGGCAGGAGCCCGAGGGCTCATTGGAGCAGGGCGTGGGCGTATATGTGTCGCTAGGGTACCTCCCCTACGTGGGTGAAGTCCTGGTGTTATTGCCACTATAAGTTTACAGGGAGAGGGGGAGGCGGGGCGCAAGCGAGTAGGGGGGTCTCTAACAGAGAGCCATGTTGTGTAGGTGGCCCCGCATCATCCCCAGAGGAGTGAGTGCTGGTCGCATCTTCGTGGTTTGCCCCCTGCAAGAGGTCCATCATAATACTCCAGGTCTCCAAGTCCCTCTCCGTGTTCTCATCCGTGCGAACTGATCGGAGTCAACGCTCCTCCCCTACCCCCCACTCCCGGAAGTCTGCCTTCCATTTCTCCGGGGGGAGGCGTATCCACCTTCCAATGAATAGCTGTGCGGCGTTTCGCTAGTACCAGCCCAAGCATAGCGAATTTATGCTGCATCGAGTTGTGGCCCTGGGGGTTGGGAGTACTCCCAAGAGGCATCGCTTGATTGCGGCTTAAATTGAGAGCTTTGTTGCTGTATGCAGAGTGTCCAGAACTATGCTCCAGTAGGGGCTGGGCCTGAGGCACTCCCAGGTTACATGGATTAAATGAGGCAGGGAGAAGCCAAATCTTGAGCACTTAGGTGCATGCGTTGGGTCACAACTTGCCAGGCGTGCGGAGTGCGGTGCAGATATTTGAACTGCGTGAGCTTGAACTGGGTGTTGCTCAAGACGTCCTGAGCCAGCGCCACAGCACATTTCCACTTCCCGTCTGTTAAGGGCATGGGCAGGTCTTCCTCCCACCTCCTCTGTGTCGGGGTCATGTCCAGTCTGCGGTCCGTTTTTAGGGCCTTGTACAGCTTGAATTTTAAACCTCGGAAGGAGCCCGGGTCCAAGATCTTGAACAGTGTGCTCGATTCCTCTGGCTCCATCATGAAAGTAGTCCATATTTCCCAAAACGTGCAGGTTATCTTTGCATATTGGAGGAAGTGGCCCTCTGGGACCCCGTAGTGCTCCCTGGCATCCTCAAAAGATAGAAAGGAGTCGATAAGATAAAGATCTCCAGCCATGGTGCCGCCTCCTGCCTTCCAGCTGGCCACATCCATTACGGATTGTATCTGGCTGTATCCCGGAAGCCATTCCAGTGGGAGTGCGCACGCACGCATAGGGGGCTTTTCGCAGCACCAGAGTCACTGCCCATTCCCGAATTTCCCGGGCCACCTGTTTCACTATGAATGGGCAGTTCGAGGGGGTCCTGGCTTCCATCACCAGATACTTAGGGAGCTCTGCTTCCAAACACCAACCGGCCAGCAGTCTTTTTTCAGTGTTTGAGCCCTCCGTGCACCACTGTGCTGCATATTGGAGGAGCTCTGCAACGTAAAATAGACGCAACGTAAAATAGACGCAAGTCAGGGAGCCCAGGCCACCCTGATCCATGTCCAGCTTGAGAAGGCCAAGCTTAACTCTGCTCCGCTTGCCCGCCCAAACCAGCAGGACAAGTAGGCCATTCAGAGTGGTGAAGGTGTCGTTCGGGATGCGGCAGAATGAGTTTAGGAGGATGTATAATCATCTGGGAAGCAGGACCATCTTTGCCAGTGCTACCCGCCCCATGACGGACAGCGGCAACCGGTTCCCAAAAAATATGGACTCCTTCAAGTTGTCGAGTATTCTCCCTATGTTCAGGGCATATTGGGCTTTGGGGGAGCGGGCTATTTGCATTCCCAGATAGCGAAAATGGTCACTCTTCCATGTTAGCGCTATCAGTGGGAATGCGGTCACTACAAGCCCCGCCATACCCGCCAGTGGGAGCACGATCGATTTTGGGGGGTTAATTACCAGTCCGGACACTACACCGAAATCATCCAGGATGGTTAGTAGGGCCTGGATAGCCTCCGACCCGCTGACGCATGTACAGCAGCGTGTCATCCACATATAGGGCATAACGTGGGTCCGTCCGTCAATCTCCAGTCCCCAGCACTCCATGTCTCTTCGGGGACGGATGGCGAGTGGCTCCTTAGCGATTGCAAATAGAAGCGGGGATAGGGAGCACCCCTGTCTCGTACCTCATTCGATGGTGATCGATTCAGAGACCAGCCCACCTGTACACACCCTAGCAGTGGGTCTCTGGTACATAAGTTGCACCCATGCCACGAATTCCTGGTCCAGCCCCATTCTAAGCAGAACTTGCCACTGATGGTCCCATTGCAGGGTGTTGAAGGCTTTTTCGATGTTCAATGAAATTACTGCTGCTGGTGTCTCCAAGCCCGTGATGGAGTGCATCACGTGGGCTAACCTACGCAGGTTCATGTGAGTGCCTCTGCACGTCATGAACCCGCACTGGTCCTCATGGACCAGGTGGGTCACTCCCCTATTGAGTCTAGAATCCAGCACCTTAGCCAGAATTTTGATATCCAATTCGAGCATAGAGAGGGGGCTGTAGGAACCAGGCAAGGTGGGGTCCCTATCAGGTTTAGGGAGGAATACTATTTGAGCTTCTCTCATGGAATTTGGGAGTATCCCTGTCTGCCTAGCTACCCGCAGTGCCTCCAGCAGTATCAGGAGAAGTTGATCAGCATAGGCCCTGTAGTACTCCACAGGAAGACCATCTGGCCTGGGGCTTTCCCCCTTGTCATGTCCCGCACAACCTCCTGGAGGTCCTCGAGGTTGATCTCTGCCCCCAGCATCTCACCTTGCTCGTCAGTGAGCTGCGGCAGGGGTATACTGTCGAGAAATTGTGCTATTGACGAATCTCCAGCCCTTAGTCCCCAGCGATATACGCCTACTAAGTGGGCGCAAAGCTGTAGATTGATGGTCGATTGGGTGTGAGTGAGGGTCCCATCTGGCTGTCTAATGGCTAAAAAGGTCAGGAGTGGGCGTTCCCTCTTGATAAGCCATGCTAGCAGGTTCCCAGTTATATTGGCTTCTCTGTGAAGGAGCTGCCGGTATTCTTGCCTGACCTAACTGTCCAACCTATCCCATAGTTCCCTAATTCGTCGATGAGACTGCAGCCGATCTTTGTCTAGCGCCCTTAAATTAGGATTTGTACTCTGAAGCACGTTCAGGTCTTTCTCAGCGGTTGCTAGATCCGCCTCGAGCTGTTGCCTCATCCCCCCCACTTTATACAAGCATTCCCCCCGCACCACTACCTTCAATGTATCCCACTCCATACCCCTTGTGTCTGTAGACAGCCAGTTACTATCAAAGAAGTTGGTGATTGAGTCACTGAGCTCTAGGCTAAATTATTCGTCCTTCAGTGCTCTTGGCTGTAGTCTCCAGAGCCCGACGGCAGGCCTAACTCTCCCCACACCCCATTGCAGTAAGACTGGGGCATGGTCGGACAGAAATCTCCTAAGTATGTGTATGTTATGAGCGTGCTCAGCCACCCCTTCAGAGAGCAGGAAGTGATCAAGGCGGCTGTAGACCACATGTGTCGGGGCATAGCACGTGTACTCACTCCTCGTTGGGTGTAGCATCCTCCACCAGCCCACAGACCCAAGTCTCTGCATTACCCCCCTCCGTAGTGCCCTGACCATATTGGGTTTTGTATGCAGTTTTGGGGGGAGTCTGTCAATTGCCCCTTCAAGTACACCGTTGAATTCGCCTGCCCAAAGGAGTGGAATGCCCGTGTGGGCTGCTACTAGTTCTTCAATGCTTAAATATAATGGCATCATCGTCGGTGTTGGGGCCATGGATATTTAAAAGGCATAACTCGGACCCACCCAGTACCCCATGGACCATTATGTACCTCCCCTGTATGTCTGCAGAGTAACTCAACATCCGAAATGGAGTTGCGGAGCTATCCAGATCGCCACCCCATGCGCGTACCAAGAGTATGTTGCATAGAACATCTGACCCCTCCATTTCTTATGTCATTTTAGGGCCTCATTCTCAGTTAAGAGGGTTTCTTGTAGGATTGAGGGGTCTCCTCCACTATGTCCCCGATTTGAGTCTCTGTGTCTGCTGCAGTGACTACCTCAACTAGTGCCCTAGTCTCTTCGCGTTCCACCAATAGTAGCTCATCACTGATGCGGATCAGCTGATTTCCCTCACTGTCCGAACTGTTGCGCATCAGTTCTAAAGACCCATCCTGCAGTACAAGTGCCCTTTGGGTGGACCAGGCAAGCTGTTTATTCCGCTGACCTCGTTTCCATGTCCAGTGCAGTGACCAGGGTTCTGCGGGGACTCTGCCAGCGCCTCCCGGAGCCGGTATATGTTCATCCCCTCTAACCTCCAACCAATCCCAGGCTGTTTCGGGAGTGGGGAAGTAGTGAGCCTTGTCCTGGTGTATTACTCTGAGCTTAGCCGGATATAATACCATGTATTTTAGGTTCATGGTTCGGAGCTTCTGTTTCACCCCACCAAAAGACATTCTCAGCTGCTGGACTGTTCGTGTGTAGTCAGGTAAGATGCGAATAGTGTGGTTTTCATATGCAGGAATGCTGCTGCGGCGGGCCTCCCGAAGTATGTGGTCCCGATCCCTGTAGTTGAGGATCTTGGCTATTATGGTGCGGGTGACAGCCCCCACTGGGGGAGGGGGAGCCAGCGCCCTGTGTGCCCACTCAATCACAAAACAGGAGGAGAGGGTGATCGCAAGGAAAGACATCTTGATCCAGTTCTCCAGAAATAGGTTGGGGTCACGTCCTTCGCCCCCTCTGGGAAGCCCACGAAGCGGAGGTTGCATCTGCGGGAGCGCCCTTCCGCATCCTCCGCTTGACGCTCCAGTATGTCTGGCTTTTCTGCCAGTTCCTTTAAGTCTCAGGGAGGAGACCTCCGTCTCCCTCGTTGACACTTTCTGGTCCGTCGCCAGGGACCTCTCTGCCACTGTTCGCAGGTCAACCCTTAGCAGGCCCACATCCAGCGAGACAGCATCAATCCTGGCTTGTACCATCTGGCTAGAGGCCTCTATGGCTGCGAGTATCCATGCACCTGTGGGGTCAGGCCCTGCCGGGGCCTGTGAAATGGCCCCCTGTGGCTCTGATCACGTTGCCACATCCTGGGCGGTGAATTGGTCCATCTTTGTTTGTTGGACCCCCCTCTGGTGTCTGTCCTTGCCCATGTCTGCAGTCCCCTGTTTGAGATGCACTTACTCCCATCTAGCGGGCCTGGTTCGGTTCCACATCCTCAGCTCTGGGCCTTTGGGGTCTCGCAAGGGGACTTAATGGGGGCCCAACTCATAGATGAGGCCTAGAGCAGTCAGCCACGCCAGGCGGATCCCGTTGCCCAAGCGCCACCAAGCCCCAGTATAGTTCGTGCCCCACCACACAGTTATACACTGAAGAAGAAACTAACACCATATGAATTATAAGTTTCAAGTAAGTAACAATAGCGTGATAAGAGAAAGTAATTCAAGAACGATAAGGCAAATCCAGTATTGCCTGCACCCAACACCAATAAAAAACGTGCTACCAAAGAGGAAGATAAAGACTCCAAGAAAACCAGAAATAATCAACCTCATATTAACAGAACCAAAGTCCAAGTGTTATGATATTCAAAACGTGTAATAACTTGCGTCTAGAGTGAAAATAGAAATTGAAGAGAACAATTATAGCAAGGCCAACAACTCACCTATTGCTAGACCAACAATTTGCTATTGATAGGTGAGTGATATCGACCAGTAATGGAACGAGTAATCAGGATCTATAAAAAAAGTCAGCCAAGGTTAAATGTATCAAGTTAACAGTCAGGAATTAGAGCTATATAATCACAAGTAAAATCAAATCCACTCACTAAGGGTCTGGAGACTCATAATTCAGTAATCGTGATTCAGGAGTAAGCTGCAAATTCACAGAAGAGCCCCATATGACCTAATATCCGTGAAGTGGGGGAAGAGAAAAAAATATATACACACCCTCAATATGGATATAGCAAATCGGGTCATATTAAACATCCTTAGTAAAACGCAAAAAAAAATCTTCCCAATACCCATCAAGTCAAGGTAAAAATAAAGGTCAGAGACTGCCAGTGACTACATCTAATATGTCCAGAGGCTGAAAAATATCTCTGATCTAGAACATCAAGAGCTGCACCTTGCGAACACTCCTATAGTCACCCGTAATGTTGTTGATCATTGGTAACAGATGCATAGATACAGTCATCTTCCAACTGTATAGAGATTAATAAAGACGCTCACTCAAAATAAACCAACCCAGTGTATTGTCATTGGCATATATATGCGCACCAGTGACACGATAAATTACGGGCCGGATTGAACTAAATATTATCCAACCCCATATTGCATATTAGGCATCTAATGTCAGTAAAGTAAAAGGTAAATAAATACCAAAACCCTCAAACTGATAACACCATAAGTCTCTATTATATAGTGCCCTGATTATAATATCTACATTGCTAAAAAGTAATATGTTTCGGACGCGGTGTAATCCGACACAACAACGAGGAACCGGCGTGTAGCACAGGTGCCATATTGGAAATCCCATATGTAGAGCCTGTTTACCAGTAAACAAGGAAAAAGGACTAAAAAAAAGAGAGACATCACGGCTCAGCAAAAAACGGTCAGAGCAGCGTCAAAAGGTGTACGCCATCTTATAATAGGACGGTAGTGTCTGTCCATCTATGAAGATTGTTGTTAAAATAGTGAAATAGCGTCATGTCGTAAAATCGGCATTTAGAAATAACACTATTACCTGAAAGAATATTTATATTGGCACATCCAGTCGCAAAATTCACTGATCTCGATCTAAACGAATCAATGTGTAAGTCGTCAATATGGTCCAAAGTAAACCGTCGAAAACATGTCCATTGTAGCGCGCTTATGTAACGCGCATACAGGTGCAACCAAGAAAAGTGGCAGAAATGGAAGGAGACGTATTCACAAGTTGAGGCTGTATCCCTAAAGTCGTTCTAATCTCTGCCCAAGTAAACACAAAGAGAACAAACGAATGAGAAATTAGTGAAAAAAATAAAAAAAGAAACCCAAGTGTAAATCCCAAGTGATAGTGACTATTATTACACACATAATTTATACATTTTAAAGACACTAAATTCATTTTAGCAACATCATGTTCTACGGTATAAAGACATTTACGAATATCATATTAAAATCCAATAATACTTAGTCACAAGATAAATTCACAAAACAATAGTCAGCAAATCTCCATAACAGAGTCATCATGGACTCACAATCTTCATATATAATTTATCCATATTATGATATTTGAACGATATTCAGTCAAAAGAGTTATATACTAGAGAATTGATGAGAGTAACTATCAAAAGAGCAAAGAAGTTCAAACATTTAACCAATATTAGGAATCGTATGAGGAATGCGTTGCACTACTAGGATGTCAAGAATTAACTGGGTTTTCATCCCAGAACCAGCATGCAAAAAACATACAACACAGGTTACATTTATACAAGATTATTATGAATCATCAAGCATAATGGATTCATTAAAACAAGCTCATGTCAAGGAATCATCAAATCAATTTAATTTCAGGTAAAATATAGTAACTACCTCTGTCTAAATAATACATGAAACAGAGCACATATTCTAACAACCAAGAAAGTATTGCAATTCATCATCAAAATTAAGACCCCTTTCAACCGCACGCACTTGCATGATCCAACGTGCTTCCTTCTGTCTTAATTTAAGTTCGCGGTTCCCCCCTGACATCTGAGGGCATGGTTCCAATGCCATGAAATGATAGTGACAAATGTTCTGTTTGAGAACCACACACAAGTGCATGTGCTGCTATTGGATACCTTGTATCTCTATTCTTCAGGGCCCTGAAGTGTTCAGCAACACGATCTTTAAGCTTCCTGATGGTGCTTCCTATATATACTTTGTTGCACCTGCACAATACTGCATAAATAACAAAGGTAGTGTTACAGTCAATGTGTGTCTTGATATTAAATGTTTTAGAGCCATTGTAGCTAAAGTGACGTATTCTATGCAGCGACAGTCTACACATACTGCAATTGCCACATCGAAACGACCCTTTGTTGAGTAAGTGTAGCCAGGAAGGAGTATGGTCTTTCAATCTAGGGTAACTATGACTTATCATATTTCTGATTGTCATATCCGTACGGTAAGTATTTGATGGGTGAGAGTCCACATGGTGTCTCAAAATAGGGTCAGAACTTAGCATGAACCAGTATTTCTTCAGAATTTGGTAAATCTTAGTAGATCAGGGATTGTAGCCCGTGATTAATCTGACCGGATTTTTAAATTCACGACTGTTCGTTTTCTTTGACTGAAGCGTATCTTTTCTTGCTAATTTCAATGCCCTCATTTTGGCTCTAGGCACTACCTCATGACCATATCCTCTTGACAGAAATCTGTTCTCTATATCAGATACACATTGTCTAAAATCAGAATCCTCACTACAATTGTGGCGTGCTCTGTAAAGTTCCCCATAGGGGATAGCATTTACCTGTGTTCTTGGATGTGCACTGTTACCGTGTAATACTGAATTACACGATGTCTCTTTTCTGAACAATTTGCTACAAAGTTTAGCATTGTTAACATACAGTAACAAATCCAGAAACGTGATCTTGTCATGACTAAAATTGATTGTAAACTTCATGTTGTATGTATTGTGGTCATGTATGCATAGAAATCCAGCAATTCAGTTTCACCACCTGTCCAAATAAAAAGTAGGTTGTCAATGTACCTTCCATAATAGTTGATAAAAAAATGCCAGCGGGCCCCACCTGGGCCCCAGATGTGCACAAACAGTTTTTTAATTCCTTTTTTAGAGTTTTATATAGCGCAAACTTGACCCGAAATATCGGGTATCAGAGCGCTTTACATGAGCACCAGTTTTGTTACAGACAGACACATTCATTTTTGTTAGGCACGGGGAGATTAACAGCCTGATTCATCAAGCTGATTTGCGCTCGCAAAGGGCCAGATTCTGAGAATCTGGCCCTTTGCGAGTGCGATTTTTGCATTTGGGATTCATCATCCCAAATGCAAAAATCACTATTACCGAAATCGCATATTTGCAAGGAATTGGATTTAAGGAATCTCTAATAGAGATTCCTTAAATGCAATTCATCAACCAATTAGAAATTGCGAAATCGCAATATTTGGTCGCAATTTACCACCAAGTCTGACTTGGTGGTAAATTGCGAAAATAGTGTAAAAAGCACTTTAGTGCATTTTTTTCTTTTGCATGTTACACACACACATGTCCTTTGGACATGTGTGTGCGCAACACCTGTTCAAATGTGCATTTAAGGGGTGCTACAGGGTGTCCTTTGGACACCCCTGGCACCCTTTAAATCGCTATCTTATTTGCGAGTAGCAAATTGCTACTCGCAAATAAGGGATACTCCCCATTCATTCCTATGGGCCTTTTGGCCCATAGGAATGAATGGGGAGTTATTCCTTATTTGAGAGTAGCAAATTGCTACTCGCAAATAAGGAATATGTAGGAATCGCTATTTATTTAGCAATTCCTACATGAATACCGTTTTGCAAGTCCTTAATAGCGATTCGCTATGAATCGCTATTAGGGGCTCGCAAAACGGGCCGTTGATGAATAAGGCTGTTAGTGATTTGCCCAGAATCACAGGATGTTAAGTGTCCTTACCAAGACTCAAACCCGGTTCCCTCGCTTCGAAGTCGACCGCTCTAGCTGTGAAGCTACATCCTCTCTCCAATAATTCCTTTTAACTAAATCATTGTTCCATTTAACTTGTACACCTAACAACCTTTGGCAAAACCAATAATCCTGTGTTGTAAGAAAGCTCAAAGAGGCCCCAAAATATGGTTGGGTGGTACACAGTGAGAATCATAATGGTATAGACACTATAGACACAAGATGAAAGGTGATGCAAATTATAGCATGTGTTGTGTGCATTGGCAGCTATAACTGTTTCATTGATTTTGTGTCGCTTGAGCCCTAACCGTAGCCCAATTTTAACTGTTTTTACAGACTCTCTCTCTCTATGTATGTATGTGTGTATATATATATGTGTGTATACATGTATTCAATCAAAAAACCAAAGGGTACAGGGACGTTATAGTTAGGCAATAGAGTAAAAAAAACTTAGAAATTCACTGTAAAAACCAAACGTCACAGGGATGTTATAGTTAGCCTCAAATTTCACTCGTACCAAACTAGTGAAATTTATCAGTTATAGTTAGCTGAGCTAATGATATAACTTAAGTCCCGCAATGCACTGCTTATGACCTCACCTATTACATCACCCATAGCATACTGAGAGTTTTTTCAATGTTTTCTTCTGGGTCTCAGCTGAAGCAGAGTCCTAAGATGGCTGCCAACACTTCCTGGTTGAATTGTTGGCAGCCAATCAGATCTCAGCACGAGATCAGGAGGGTTTGCGGAACCTTCACGTCGCTAGATATACTAATTTGGATTTCTTGTAATAACTCTAAAACTACTGGATGGATTTACACCAAATAAAAAAACACTCTTTCTGGACCAAGAGCTAGCTAGCTTTCTGCCAAATTTGGGTTTCATTCCATCCAGCGGTTCAGCCTGTAGTCTTGTTCAAAATCTCTACGGAGATTAACATGAGAAACACACTTTTTTGACCCCCCCCCCCCTTTTTCTTAGCCCCCGCTTCACCGATCACCTGGAAACTTTCCATGTACAGCAAAGGTATCTTTCATCACCAATGAAAAAGGAGGCCTACTACTGTAAAACACAATGTGGCAATTGTACCTTAAGGCAAGACCACAGTCTCTAAAAACGTCTAAGAGTTAAAGGTGAAGTGCTTAGCTCAAAGTGGCATGCGGGTATCAGTCAGACTGGTTCGTTCAACAGGGCTACTTTTTTGCTTTCATTCTGGCCGACATTTCCTTCCATCTTGTGTGGGTTTTAAATTTTGCAATTGCTTGAAACTGACTCTGCACACCTTGGCTGTGACCAAGGTAGCTACAGTTTGGGTCAAAGGAGCATAGTCTTCTCTTTCTTAAGGGCATGTAGACCTCCTCAACCTTTTCTGCTCCTCAGGAGCTTCAAATTCTAAAACATCAGACACCGTAGACAAATCATTACTAAGATATCGTATCACTCACAAGCTGCACTAGTAGAGTTTTTGTTTCTTGCACAGAGATCCCACTGGGGGCTTGTACGATTCGAGAAAGAAAGGGATGAGCATGTTGAAGGTGGCTTTGCATAGTAAGGTGTAATGTGGATGTTGTGTTGAAAGGATATCCTGCCATAAGCTCGAACTCCCTGCTGTGGTGGTTACAGAGAGCACAGTGGTGAGGACATGCAGGAATGGCCGGGTAAACAGGTGCAGAGGACAAGCTGCTAGACACCTTTAAAGTACTTAGTAGCAAAAACAAAGGAGGGGACGAGAGGGTCAGACCAGGGCCTGACAGTGACAAGGAAATTGCACTGACTGTTCCCTCTCTTGCTTTTGCTCTCTCAAATTGATACGTTTTTCGTGGGTAGGCTTGCTGTGTCCCTCTATGTAGGCGAATACTATGGGCCTGGAGCATACATGTCAATAGACCCGATTCAGGCGGGAGACTACTGATTTTTCAAGCCAAAAATGGCTTTATTTTAGCTGTCTCCTGCCTGAAATTGCATTTTCTACAATAGAAATCAATGGGAAATTTTCATTCTCCCGATTTTTTATTTCAAATCTCCCACGTCCCTGTCCTAAAATGTTGGCATGTATGCTGGAGTACTCTTCTCGTTAACACACTACAGATGTGCAATGTATTCATTAACATGCCTGCGAATGGGTGTGGAATTTGTGATGGGACCTAGGTACCAATAGGCTGCATCCCACATTGTATATTTGCAGGGGTCACAAAATGACCTTCCTAATGAATATTAATTAGGCCGGTTGCAGTTTGTTCCCTCCAGTGATTGGCTGTATATACTGGGATGGAGTCCTGCAAGGGCCAGCAGACCTACATCCCTGGGTTTGCATTCCAAAAAGGGATTTTTTTTTCCAAAGAAGCCTGTATCCTTTAAGGCTTTTCCGACTTGTAAAAAGGCTTTTGTAAACCCAATGATTTAGTGAACACCTGTCTCTCAGCAAGTAGTCTCTACCCCTTATCTCTTATTATCTCTCTCAGTGTCACCTTTTCTCTTCTTTCCCTGTGGCGTGAAATCTCCCTCTCTGTTGTACAGCATCAGCCAGTACGGCTCGGAGGGTAGGGGCGGGAGGACGAAGGGGAAGTAGGTATTAAAAAATAAAATAAAAAATGTGGCTTCTCGCCGCTTCCTCACAGCGTATCTCCTCTGTAGTCCTCCCTCGCTGGCCTGTGCAGCAAGCACACCCAGGCTCCCAGTCAGCCAATCACAATGCGACCTTAGCAACGTTGTGATTGGTCTGAGCGCCGTATTCACGGCCCTCAGACACAGACTGGGATCCTGGGCATGCTCTCCATGCAGACTGTAATGCAGCCTTCATGGAGAATATGCGAAGTGCGCAAGACTGTTTGGCCGGCCCGATAGGGTCGATCAAGCACTCATTGTGCACTTAGGAGGGTGCTACCACTCCTCCCCTCACGCAAAGCTGCGATGTAGGAGAAACAAAATGCTAATAACGCAAGTTATTATCATTTTATTTTCCCTTTATTTCACTGCTAAAAAGCAGTGGGATGAATCGCCACCACTGCTGTTGTCTGTGTTCACTCAATACTGATTTTTTTTTGTTTGAATATGTTTATTGCATTTTTGTTTTATCAGATCATACATGCCATCACAATGTTACAAGGCGAAGCAATGATAAATAGTTAGTAATGCTCAATTATAAACCACAGAGCAGTAGCCACCATAGTCAATCACGTACAGTATTCAGTAGGGCCGTGTAGGCCTGCATATAATCAAGGTAGCAAAGCAGCATTTCAATCCCACAAATTATTAGCATAGTAACAGAAGGCATGAAGTAACATGGGCGGCAGTGGAGCAAGCGTCGCTTCTCGGCATCCTCTCAGATCGTTATTCAGTCCGGATCATAGGATGTACAATGAAAATAGCCCTAGGTGGGACAAGACCGCCTGGTATGCAAAAGACATTCAAATCTTTCATACGAAACAGGTAAACATAAGGAACAACCTGAAAAAGAGGGGTGGTAGAACCAGAAATCGGGTGGGTGCTTGTCATGGCGTGTGTGCGTCGATGTGAAGTGTGTGGGTTAGGCGAACGGATGCGGGCACGCGCCCCGCATCAATGGCAGTGGCGATTGGAATATAATGTTCGGCATATGTACAGCTGGGCGGGAGGGGGAAGCGGGGGGGGGGAGGGTAAAGGGGGGGGACGGGGGGAGGCAAGGAGGGCAGGGGGCCATCGAGCCGGGCAAAAAGAGGGGGAGAGTGGGGAAGGTAGCAACAGGGACACGCAGCGACAGGCAGTTGGGACTAAACAATGCCGCTATGCAAGCACTCTTGGTGAAAGGCCACTAATAGTTCATCCCAGTCTTGCGCTATGGGGTACTTGCGGAGCCCCGCCGTTTCTTCGCTGCGTAGTGCTATGCTTTCCGCTCGTGCCCAGTTGTCAAAGGACGTACGCCAGTGTAGCGCCTGTGGGGGGTGTCACTTTTCCATCGTCTGGTAATGAGGCGCTTCGCTGTTATCAGTCCCAGATCCCAAAAACGTTCTCTGACCTTCGTCCGTTTCGTCCGCCTGTACAAACCCAATAAGCCCGCCTCCCATGTATATGGCAATTGTCCTCCCGTCGCCCTCGACAGGGTACCTATCACCACCCGCCAGTAGGTGTGCAGGGAGGGACATGTCCAGAAGGCATGTAGGAATGGAGCGTCGACTAATTTGCATCTGGGGCATGCTGACGTGGACAGCCCAAAATATCTATTAATTTTGTCAGGCGATAAATAGGCGCGATGGATAATAAAGTATTGTATAATTCTAAAACGGGCATTGCGAGGCACGTGTAACATCCCAGCCAGTATCCTTGTCTATTCCCTATCCGTCCAGTCTCGGCCTCGATCAGCCGTCCACTTATCATGCAGCCGTTGCGACGGGAACTGTGTATGGAAGTGTAGCGCTTGAGCAAGCCAGTGTACCACGTGGGTGCCGTTCCCCATCACATGCAGATATTGAATCAACAGATGGGTCGGGGGCTCCTCCGCCAGCGGTCCCCAAGCCCGTGTCAGGATGTGTAGGAGTGCCGCGTGTGTCAAGAACTGACCAGCCGGTAGGCTCGCGTCTCTCACCAAACTCGCAAAAGGGAGGAGGGCACCATCTTCAAACAGATCGCCTAGGCTCTCCAGATCAGATGTCGTCCAAGTAGTCAACGCAGGTCCCGTAAGAGTCCCTCCGTTCCAAGGCGTCCCCAGTAGTGGCAGATTAGGTGCATAAGGCCTGGTGGTGTTTGTGAGTTTCAGGGACCTAACGTAGCATTTTCTGGCCACCGCGAGGTGGAGCTGGGCAGGACAGCGGGACTTAGACAGGGGGTGAAATAGAGCGTGGATTTGCGGGGCCGTCATGTTCTCATCCAGTGTTGCAGTGTCCCCCAAATTCTTGCCGGCCAGCCAATACGTGACCCACTGGAGCTGCGCCGCGAGATAATAGAGCTCGTGGTTAGGAACCGACAACCCCCCACTCTCCGTTGCAGCATACATGGTTTTCAAGGCCACTCTAGGGCGTCCCTTGTTCCAGATCAGACGCCTGATCAGAACTTCCAGGTCTCGGAAAATACGAGTAGGGGCGTATATAGGTAAGTTCGCATAGAAATACAGTAGCATGGGCAGGGCAATCATCTTTGCTAGTGTAATGCGGCTAGGGACGCTCAGCGGCAGGGAGTTCCAAAAGGACACCTGGGCCGAGAGTGACGAGATCGTCCTTGTGATGTTTCCGTCCAGTAGATCTGCGGGATCGCGATAAACCCGAATGCCCAAATATCTGAAGACAGTCGGGTACCAGAGCAGTCGCTCCCCTGCCACAGTGATGTCACACTCCGGCATGTTCGCAGCGAAAGAATACACCCCCGATTTCGCCCAGTTGACTCACAGCCCCGAGACTTCGCCGAATGTGTTAAAGATGGTAGTGAGTGCTCGAGGAAAACAGGACAAGTCTCTGACATAAATCAGCAGATCGTCTGCATACAAGGACACGGAGTGTATCCCGTCAGCCAGGGGGATGCCCCAATCCACCCCAGAGGCGCGTAACTGCGCAGCTAAGGGTTCCATGAGGAGTGCAAAAATCAGAGGGGAGAGGGGGCACCCCTGTCTGGTTCCTCTACGTACTTGGATCGGGTCCGAAAAGAGCCCACCAGTGCGCACTCGTGCCACTGGGCGAGAGTAGAGAAGCTCTTCTATCCGGGTGTAGTCGGCTCTGAGGTCATATTTTTCCAGGACCAGTACAAGGAAGGGCCACTCCACCGAATCGAAGGCTTTTTCAAGATCCAGTACGACACAACCTGAACGTGGCCAGCGGGACACAGCCAGACTCTGTACACGGAACAGTCGCCTGATATTATAGGACGTGCTGCGAGTAGGCACAAAGCCGTTTTGGTCCGCGTGTACCAGTGTGGGGACCAGAGGGGCCAACCTCTGTGCTAGGGCGGACGCCAAGATCTTATAATCCGTGTTGAGGAGGGCCAGTGGCCTGTAGGAGTCCAAATGAAGCCCGTCTCTACCAGGTTTTTGAAGGGAGATCACGTTCGCCTCATTAAGGGTGGGCGGGAGCATGGCATCAGTCACCGCCGCTCGGTACATCCGTAGGAGCTCGGGAATGAGGATCGCTGAGTAGGCCTTGTAAAACTCCGCAGGCAATCCGTCTGGGCCTGGGGCCTTACCGTTCGATAGGGAGAATATAACTGTTCGGAGCTCTTCCTCCGAGAGGGGCGCGCCCAGCTCGTCGCGTTGGGCCGCAGTGGCTGCCGGCAATGGCAGGTCGGACAGGTACTCCGCAATGTCTTCCCCTGTGGCTCGGATGCGGGAACGATACAGGGCTGAATAATGAGTAGTAAAAGCGTCATGTATGGCCCCCTGTGTGTACACCACTGTTCCCTGCGCATCGCGGATCGACATTATCGGCAGTGATTGAGTGTCTTGCCTAATCAGCCAGGCCAATAGTTTGCCCGGCTTGTCGCCAGCGTGGTGTGTGCGCGCTGAGTGTGCAGCATAATTCAGATGTTTGAGCCTTTCCATAAGCTGGGTGTGATGTGCGCGCGCGGTTATAAGTCTTGTGTCGTCGCCTTGCGCAGCTTCCTGTTCGCATTTCAACAGGGTAGCCTCCACCCTCGTCAGTTCTCCGTCTACCTGTCGCCTCTGCCCCGCCTGCGTGCCCAAACAACAACCCTGTGCAACTACTTTGAATGCATCCCATTCAACCTGTGGGGAGGACGCTGTGCCTGTATTATCATCGAAATATTGAAGTATGCGAGACGAGAGTGTTTCACGGAATGGAGCATCCAGCAATACGTCTGGCTGCAGTCTCCAAGTGGGAATCGGTGGGTGTGGGCGTTCCCAGGCAAAGTCAAGTATGTGGGGATTGTGGTCAGAGTGAGTGCGGCCCAAATAGTTGGTGTCAGTGACATGGGGCAACAGATCTCTGGTCAGCATATATCGGTCTAGCCTGACGTGTAGCGTGTGTGCACCTGAATAATAGGAGTACATTCGCACGGTAGGGTTGCGAATGCGCCAAGCATCATGTAGATCCCACTGAACCGCCCAGTCAGCGAATGTGCGCGATGCACTGGTTACCGGTGCACTCGCTAGTGGAGGGAATGAGCGGTCAAGGTGGACGTCCAGCACGCAATTATAGTCGCCCCCGAGTAAGAGTGGAACACCCGGCCAGGTCGCCAGCACCGTCGATAACTGCGTCAGAAAGCGCCCCTGTTAAGTGTTGGGGGCGTACACAGAGGCTATGATGATCTGTTGACCGTCCAGTCTACCCTGTAATATTACATATCGGCCCTCAGGGTCCAGTGTGCTATGTGTAAGAGCAAAGGGGACTCCCGGCCGAACCCATATCAAAGTCCCGCGCGCATAGGCCGAGTAATCTGTGGCGTGAAGCTGTCCCCTCCACCTGCGCCGCAAGGCGCGCGTCTCATGTTCCGTCAAGTGCGTCTCCTGCAGTAGAGCTATCTGTACCTGATGTCGTTTTAGATATGAAAATACCTGGTAACGCCGCGAGGGGGTATGCATGCCCTGCACGTTCCAGGTGCAAAATTTAACAGGAGACATTACTTCAACATTTACATTCCCTCCCTCCCCGCCCCCATCACCCAACCCCACCACCCCACCCAACCGCAGAAAAGATCAACGTATCATACCACGGCTCCCACCGCACATGCACCGCCCCGTCGCTCCGCCCACACACATCATTAGAAAAGGGAAAAAGCACCAATTTCAGAAACATGTAAAACTTAAACTGAATACCAAAAGGACAACAGTCAAACATTCCGTCGTCCAAACGCTCTAGTGAGCACTAGCAGTTCGTGTCTTCAGGGGGGAGGGTACTGAGGTTACAGTGGTAAGTGTACTATGGATTCATGTAATCAGGGTGAGGTTGTAGACTCCCCCACACAGGCAGGTAGTGTTTCAATGACTACAAACAGTAGAAGACCGCTACACATGTTGAAGGAACTTCAAAGGGGTCGGGCATCTAAGAAGTATCAGCAGGAGCTGGCAGGACGCACATAGGCACTCACCTCTGGGGGGGGGGTGTGCCCTCCTCGTCATGTGTGTCCAGGAGGTGACACTGTCCGAGGCGGACAGGGAGTCTCAGCGGCACCTGCGAGCCTCGCATAAGTGTCCAGGAGGCATCAGCAGTACGGGCACTTCCCCCAGAGGGACCTCTGCCTGATCAGTATCGTGTGGGTCGGCCTCTGGAGAAATGAGACCACTCCATCGTGGTGGCCCTCCAGTGGGGAACGCCTTTCAGTGCAGCAAATCAGCAGTTTGCGGTGTAACGTCTGGAAGATCTCCCGACACCTGAGAGTCTGACAGTCCGTATAGATATTCATCATCACTAGGTTGATGTTCGGGGCTGGTTCCCAGGGCAGGGTCTCCCGGAGGCGATCTGCTGATTTCCGCCACCATGCGAAGAGCCTCTTTTTGTTCAGTCTGCTGATGTTCCGGGGTAGGGCCCACTTCTATGTCCGTGAGTGTCGAGGTCGTCATCGATGGTCTCCTACGTCGACGTCGACGGGCACCTCTGTCACGACGCATCCTCGAGGGCATTTCGCCAGGGTCGGTATCAACACCCGAGTCGAGCCAGGTCTCAACCTCCTCAGGGGTATTGAAAAAATGCGTCTTGTCCTGAGCCACAACCCGTAGGCGAGCAGGGAATAGCAAGGAATATTTGAGAGCTAGATGGCAGAGGTGCTGCTTCACTCCCAGGAATGAGTGCCGCTGTCGCTGTACTTGTATCGTGTAATCTGGGAAGAACATGATTTTCGCATTCTCAACTCTGACTTCGGTAAGTTTCCTTACTTCACGGAGGATAGCGTCGCGGGACGGTACACGATGGGCACGTTCCACAACAAGGTGCTGCGAGAGGGCACCGTCCGGGAGGATAGTTCTCAGCCAACGCTCCATATATTCGGGTACCGCTCTAGGCTCCCATCTCTCCGGAAGGCCCACAATGCGAATGTTGTTCCTTCGGGCCCGTCCTTCCGCATCTTCCGCGCGGTCCTCCAAAAATTCCACCCTATGGTTGCGGACATGGGTATCCATCTGGGTGACCTTGGGCGCCAGGTCTGTCACCGTGGACTCCAGGGTGGTCGTGCGTTCAGCGAGCTTCTTATGGTCAGCGCGGAGGTGGGTCAGGTCTATAGCCACACCATCAATTTTGGTTTCAAGAGAGGTGCGGGTCAACTGCAGTGACTCCTCCAAGCGCTCCATCGCCGCCAACATAGTGTCCAGCTTGGAGGCCGTTTGATCCTGTTCGGTCGGCTTCATCGTCTTGCCTCTCACCTGTACGCCACTAGCCACAGCTCTCGTCTTGGGTCCAGTAGACATGGAAGGTGCCGCTCCGTGCAACTAAACAAATGGAGGAAGTGCGTAAATATGACTGGGATCAACGTTCAGCAGGAGAGCAACGTCGCTTGGCCGCAAGAAGAAGGGGCCACTAGCGCTCGCACCGCCAACAGGCCCACAGGAGGAGCATGATCTGTCGCGGAATGGTGCAAGCACCAGGGAAATGTATGCAGGGATGAAGAAACGTGGTTGTGAGGTGGAGGGACTACCTCTCAAATGCCCATCCGTCTGTTCCCAAGGGCGGTAGCAATCAAGGACAAGGCCGCAGTCACCTGTAGGTCTCTCCGCGTCGCCGGGTGTTCACCAGTCTTCCCATGCGTCACAGCTGCCCACCTTCGCCCAAAGCACCGCCAGTTTCGTTTTCAGCGGGGCGTATAGCATAGATGTGCGAGCAGCAGGACAGATCTAGGGCGCAGTGTCAGCACCCCAATGTAGAGTGAGGGGGGGATGAAGGAGACCCCGTGCAGTTCAGGGCCACAGCAACAAACTGGGCCAGCGCTGTGTGAGGCAGTGTTCAGGGCCCGCACGGCGATTCCTTAATGGCGTCCGCCACCGCGCCAGCACTCAAGGGGGGAGCCGCTCACTAGTTGCAGCTGGGGGGGGAGGGGAGCCACCAGGCGCAACTCACCGCGTTCCCCGTCGCCTCTCGGCCAAGCACCAGGCGAGTTCAAGCTGCAGTTGGACGGGGAACGGAGCTCCAAGCAGGTTTGCCGCCAAGATGTCACAGGTTCCCTCATCCGCCTACTCCCCCAGCACCTCAGCAGGAAGAAGACAGGGCCCGTTTCCTCAGTTGGGTATGCGTGAGCGCCAGTCGGATATGCACGCAGGCGGGTGCTCCGTGTAAAGTCACTGGGCCGTAGGGTGCTGCGCAGGAGCAGATGCGGTCCCCGGCAATCAGGTAAGTGCTACTACCAGGTCCGCCGCGGCAGCCCACAGTTGAAAGCCTTCTCGGCGGCAGGGGGGGTCTCGCGATTCCAGCACTCCCCGCAGCAGAGCACCGGGTGGGGGCGATCTCGACCTGCCGCCAACCCACACCACCAGTGCACATGAACAGGATCGCTGACCGTGGTCGATCCTCCGCACAAGGCCCAGTCAGCTAGATGGATCCCCGGCCTCAAGTGACGCTCCACTCCGAGCGGGACCACTCGCAGGGTGGGCAGGCAGCAATGACCTCCGCAGGAGCAGTTCCGTAGGGACCAGCTGCTCCAAACTTCGTCAGGGGCTAGAAGGGTGGTTAATGGAGACTCGCTGTCAGTTTCCAAGCATTGCGGGGAATATTTGCGGAGAAATGGCCTGTGGTAGGGGAGCCTCTCACGGAGCTCTACCCAGGCACGTCGTCCACCATTGCGTGCTCAGCCACGCCCCCCTGTGTTCACTCAATACTGATGTGTTACATTCAATATATCTCCATGCCTTTCTCTTTTGCGTCCTCCTGGCCACTTCTCCCTCTCTTTTGGCCATGGGACCGCTGTGCCACCCGACAGTGTGATATTTTATTTGAGGCAGCAGCACTTTCTTTGCTACCATATCTCCCCCAATGTTGTTTAAACTAGCTATGGTTACCCTAACGAGTAATTAATTAGTCTGCCGCCTTCCCGTGGATGTGAATGTGTTGACCTTGCAGCGCTGGGAGCTGGCTCAGTATCCAGGGCTCAGAGAGGTTGCAGACGACTGCCCGGGTCCACAGGTTGTGATCATTGACTGGGAGAGGCTACATCTCACTGTACTCGCCGAGGCTGGAGCTCATTGCACCTGGCGCACAGGGTATCCTTGACTGGGAGAGGCTACATCTCACTGTACTCGCCGAGGCTGGAACTCATTGCACCTGGCGCACAGGGTATCCTTGACTGGGAGAGGCTACAGATAACTGTACTGGGCAAGGATCTAACTGACTGCACTAGTGCACAGGGTATCCTTGACTGGTAGAGGCTACAGATCACTCTACTCGGTGAGGCTGTAACTCATTGCATAGGGTGACCAGGCGTCCCCGTTTTGCCAAGACGGTCCCCGTTTTTAACCAGCTGTCCCGGCAAATTTCAAGAAATGTAACTCATGTCCCGGTTTTTAGGGAGGGTCGACTGAAAACGGTGGGAGGTGTTTTATATGTTTTACTAAGCAGGAAAAGTTAGCAGTTGTTTCAAGAAAGTAATTTAATTAACAGGCATGCTACTGGGTTAAAAAATTACATTTTATGTATGTTCTTACTGCCTGTTCTGTAATTCTCTGCTGAGGAGCGCTCTCATCGCTTGAAGTAAAATTGTAGTCCTTCTTCTATTTTTGTGAAATGTCCCGGTTTTTGGCTTTAAAATTCTGGTCACCATGACATTGCACCCAGTGCCAGGGGTGTCCTTTACTGGGAGAGGCTACAGCAAGCTGTACTCAGCGAGGCTGCAACTCATTGCACCCCGTGCAAAGATCATCCTGAACTGGGAGAGTCAGAGACGTTTTAAGCTGTGGGCAAAGTGGGCTCTGGCCCAGGGCCCCAGCCTTTCAGGACCTCCCCTGATAGAGCCAGCTCTGTTCTGCAGAGAGACTTGCCCTGATGACCTTGAATGCTTCTTAAACAGATTGTTTTAAATACGTTTCCCTTTAATGTATCTTTAATGTGAGTGATGTATGATAGTCTATTGCATTTTGAGAAATGTTGTATTTACGTATCATGGAACATCCACAAAAAGTTTGTTTTCAATCAAAACAGGACCTCACATATGCAAATATTGGAGGGTGTCATAGCGATTATTTGTAGAAATATTAGTGAGCTGCTGTTGTATTAAATATTGAAAACACAAGGCACGATCCCCAAATATTAGATGTAAGAACTTTAGATGTTGTACGAGTGTGTCTGTGCACTGTCAGTGAGGGGCCTGGCCAGAGTAGGCATGAAAGACCTCAAATTGGACGATACATTGAAAGCTGTTCCAAACAGGACCCCCCAAAATACGTTCGGCCCAGGGCTCCCAAAATCCTTAAGTTGTCCCTGGTAAGAGTCTGAAACACATTGCACCCCGTGCACAGGGTGCCATGCTGGGAGAGTCCAAAGTTTATTGTATCTGGTGCAGAGAGTCTTGGATTGGGGAGGGCACAACTAAGTGCACCCGGTAGACAAAGTAGCCTGAACTGGTAGAGACAGTCCCACAGACACACCGCCGTCCGCCCCCACCTTTCCACGCCCTGAAACATTTACAGTCTTGCACCTTAGAACATCTGCCCTCGAGTAACAAGGGACTCGCCCGCCAGCCTGTTCCTGACGCAAGCAGTGTTTCCCTATAATAACGTGGCACGCAGACTATTTACAACTGTAGCATTACAGCTCCAACTATCCCCGGGTGTTATCACACCTTCTAACGTGCTCTGTGTTTTATTTCAGCTCAGGCCTCCTTCTCTCCTGCAGGTTGCCTATTCGGTGTTCATGCAGTTAAGCAAATCGTTCGGGCACCGAAGGACTTGTCAGCGCTTGAAATGTAAAACTAGAAGTGCAGGTACGTGCTTGTTTCTAAGTGCAGGTACTCTGCACCAGAGTACCTGCTTGTTTCTAAGTGCAGGTACTCTGGCCCATTTGAAGCACTGAAACCTGTCTTTTAATTACTATACCCTGCTGAGGGGCATCTCATAAAGCGCCTCCTGGACGAGTGAACACTCAATACGGGCCCTAAGCACTGACACACACTCCTTGGGTGAGGGTGCAAAGGTGAGACGTTCTCGTGGCTGTGGCTACCAGGACCATTCTCTACCATACATTCTCAGCTTCCAGGGATTGAAACTAATTACAAGAGGAGGGGTGGAGGATTGAACACCTCTCCGTAGGGTTTTCAGACGACTCCATGGCACCAAGGAATCTGTGCTCTTGTCCTGGACTTTTAATGCATATATTGTTTTCGGTTGTCTTATGTTCCTTGAATCAACCAAACTGGGCCAGGCCTGCAACTCAATGTTTTGGGTTGTTAAATGGAAAGCCATGACTGGAGCTCTGCAACCCTGGTGAAATGAGGCCATCTGGGAACTTTTGAGACTTCCTGGGGACACCAGAGGTTAGTGGGCTAAGTCTAAGGCTTAATGCTACTATTCACCCACAACCGAGCTCTGAGCACATCCCTTTAGCACCTGACCTTTAGGGTAACAAAGTCAAGTGGTCCACGGCTTACTCATGGAGATATTGTGGGGTAAACACTCAGAATTAAATATTTAAGAGTAGTTAATCATTCATTGTCTAGGCAGTACTTTTATGTAAAAGAAAATTCATTTTCCTTCTAATTCGAAATGCAATACAATACACAAAAAGTCAGAGGGCAATTTAACACTATGCAACTGGTAAGGTAATTTCTTATGTTGGGTGCAGTACATGCCCAACACATGCCTTCACATGGAAAAAGAATGACCGTCTATCTTTGGGTTCTCCGTCCTTTTCTCCTGAAGCAGCAGCAGCAGTAGATTAGACAAAACCAAGTCCCAGGTCTCTTCACAATGTCTCTTTTGCTGTTGCTTATCTAATGTGTCTCAGTCTCTGTCTGTGCAGGCTGAGCCTGCCGCTGTAGGTGAGGGAGAGAGCGGCACCCGCTCGAGGTGGTTTGTCCTCAGCATGGCCTACAGAGCAGGAGCATGTGCTGACTGTGCCCCAGCCAGTGCTTGTTTAATGTGCACATGCATGCCCCTAGTGAAAGCGGCTCAACAGCACATGCCCGCTGGAGCATGAGAACACTGTGCTCCAATGATCCGACTGTGGGTAAGTGAATCTCCATAAAGGGTACCTTCGGTGGGCCCTAGCAAAACTCCATCTCCCAAAGAAAAGAGGCCGCCCCAGGAGATTGTAGTGTATCCAACAAAGTCTGAAGACACTTCTGCACACGGTCACTGATGTGCTGAACACCAAGCCTCACAAGGCGCTTTGTTTCTTTCAGTCGGCGTTCCCAGCTCCAGTCTTTCACACAAGCTATGTTTCCCTTGTAGGGAGGCTATGGGAGACCACTAGCGTACTCATGAGCTCTTTGTCTTTTCAGTCGTTATGGTTTCTTGAGCATGCAGAACGGGCACCCAGGTCTCAAGGCCTACCCGCATGGCCTGTTGATGCAGACCCTCCATTGGGCTGCAGTGGGCAGCTTTCCATTCTTCCTATGTCACATCCTCGCAGTCCTGTTCATTTTTAAGCAGCGTCTATCTCTTGCATAACCACCTCCTGTACCTCTCCTCAACAGATGATAACCCCCTTCTCTCAAGGCAGGCTCAAATCAGCTTCTCTATTGGCAGCTTCCACAACTTTCAAGATCCTGTCCCAGAACCTCGCCAAGAGGAATTGGCAGTCAGAAACACCAACACCAAGGAGAGAGGATGTGACACTACGGCCAGAGCTGCCGACGTTGGAACTGGGGAACCAGTTTGAGTCTCAAGGTCGGCTCAACATCCTGTGATTCTGGGCAATCAGTTAATCTCCCCATGCCTAAAACACCTAACAAAATGTGAATGTATCCTTTGTAATGTAACTGGTGCTCACGTAAAGCACTTTAATACATTCGGGTCGAGTTAACTCTATAGCATCCTCTACCAGCCTGGGTAGCCGCCAATGATTACGCCACACACGGAGCTTACTTTAACACATCTTTATTGATCTGCGTGTAACTGCGAACTCAAAATTATAAACCAGCTTTCAATGTATTCTGCTCTAACTTTTACGTCCCAGTGCTATGGAGTCCCTCAGGAGCCTAAAGGGTTCCATCATTTCTAACTTGCATAACACTACACACACTATATAAAGCTGCAAACAAAAAAATCCCTGGAGCACCGAAGATTTTCTCAATTGCCTCTGATGTGTTAAGCCGGATGCTCTTGTAGAGAAATTTCGACACTGGCTGGTGGTTTCTGCACAGACTTATACTAAATTTGCAGTCTCAGTTTACATATTCCAAAATCCAAACTATGACTGGTTTTGGGCAGTTGTTGCCTTTAGTTTATTTCCCTCAAATTGGCCCAGCCATAGTCTTTGTCTTCAGAAGTCAGCAAGATGGTGGACAGCAGCTGGGAGTCTCTTGGAAATCAATCCCAAATCAAGGGCACAAAGGAGGGTGAAACTGTCCAACTTGACTACCTTTTAGCTTATGAGATAGCACTTTCAAAGAACAATAGAGCAGGGATGGACATGGGCTATCCCTATATTCCAAAAAGGGTGTTATGATAAAATATTAAGTCAGAAATATTGTGTGAACAAAATACTGTGTTAAGAATATCGAGGACAAGAATATGGTGAAGGTAAGTATCTATGGGTAGGGTAGGTTTGATATATATATTGGTGAAGGTAAGTATCTATGGGTATGGTAGGTTTGATATATATATATTGGTGAAGGTAAGTATCTATGGGTGTGGTAGGTTTGATATATATATTGGTGAAGGTATCTATGGGTATGGTAGGTTGGATATATATATATTGGTGAAGGTAAGTATCTATGGGTATGGTAGGTTTGATATATATATATTGGTGAAGGTAAGTATCTATGGGTATGGTAGGTTTGATATATACATATCTTCAAGGTATGTAGATGTGGCGTTAAGAATGGTAAATCTATACTTACCTATTTGCACTTACCTTCTTGATATTTTAAGCCTCGATGTTTTTGATACGATACCGGTTGCCCCGACCTGCAACTACCGGCTTAAATAAAGCACTGCCTGAGCTGAAAATGGTTGTGCTTGCCAATCTGCTCAGGCGCTTAGGTATCATTGGCACAACAGGTACAGTGCTACAGCGGTCCTTTGTACCTCTACTCTAGATACCCTTTACCGCGCAACAGGCTGCCTTTGGAGCCCATTTCCTTTCCATGCATCTGGGCCCAGGGCCCCCTTGCACAGCACCCATGTCTATTATATAGTTTATAGACCCTTTCTGTACTGATGCACTTCTCAGCCAATAGCAAGACCTCTTTGTGGCCTGTGAACAAAAGCTAATGCTCCTTTCTAGTCTCCGCCCCGTTTCCTTCTGACCCTTTCTTCCCCGACTAAGGATAAAAGCTTTCCAAGAAGCACTTGGTTTTTATCGTTTTTTTAATATCCATGGACCTCTTTCTTACTCTTTTCTTAATTGACAGCAAATGTGGCTGTAATTGGCAATTATGCGGAGTTTGCAGGCTCTCCTGGCTGGAGGTGTCTGCCCATCAATAGTGCATGTTAAACAACGTGTCAGGCGCAGGAGTTACGGCTGCGGGGAGTCAGGGGGAGGGAGGGAAAGGGGGGGGGGGGCACTGCCTATTTACGTGACTGGCATTCGGCTAGGTGTGAGGTGAGGGCGAGGGAACAGGCGTCGGAGCCCAGCTATTGATCACTCTCCTATCTCTAGGCCAGGGACGTTTGTAGATAAAAGAGCGCGGGTCTTTACATTCAGAAAGACCCTCGTCCTCAAAAAATGAAGGCATTTTTAGTTTTCAGCGCTCTGCCAGAAACATCAAGATAATCTGAAAAATACATAGTCACTGGCGCCAACACGGCACAACGACCTGAAAGCGTTACTAGGTTTCCCAATTTTAGGCCTGTCGTGACACCATAACATAAGTCATCCAGAAGAAATCAAAAACATATTACCGAAGGATTCCTCCCATGGTGGAAGGCAATTGCTGACTTATTCAGAATTCACAAAGGATTCCACTTGGCTTTCGCCCTTTTGGAAGCATTTTGCATGCATAAATGTACATACTGTTCATTTTTGGAACATAAATTTAACACAGTAGTACAATTAACCTTCAAAAAATGTTTTCAAGGCAAAATGTTTTTTCCTGGGAATAGACCAAATTTCCCTAGACACCCGCGAACATTTTGAATGCTCTCTCCCCATTCTCATCCTGGACACATATTTACTCCTACTCTTCACAGGAGTAAGTATCTATATTGTCTAAGGCCATGGAACTTGAAGGCTCTGTACATGGAATGTTGTAATGTTGAGTGGGAAAGTTCTTCTCCCGCGCATTGCTGAAATGTTTGGTTTTGAATTTGTTTTCACTTCAAGGCTCTCCCTGGATCTACATTTCTTCAATAAACCACTCACCTCTTTATCTCGAGTCACGTGTCTGCTGCGTTTCTTCTTGAGATTGCCACCATATCCAGTGGTGTTGAGTGTAAGAAGGGGCTCTGGAAAGGTTTTCGAATCCAAACATAGACGTTCGTGTATGTGCACAAAATTCCAAGGGCATTTCCACCTTAAACTGTTGAAATATCTCCCTCATATCTCCTCAAGTATATTTTTACCTCTGGAGTGCTTAAATCTCTTTCTCATATTTCTTATTTCATTTTGCTACTATAAATATACCACTGAATTAGTTCATTGTCTCTGTCTTATTGCCTTCTACCTTATCTACTATATTTGTACCTTTAAAGTATATAATGTCTCCCTCATGGCTATCTCTTCACCTTCTACTTGAGTTTTACTTCTGAAGAATTTAAACAAGTTGATTCTCTCTCCCTTCTTTACTATATACATAATATATACCTCATGCATTTGACTATCTTTATCACATCTTCCCTCTCTCTCTTCGACTACAGTAACACCTCTGAGGTGTTTACATCACACTATCTCATATATATTTCCTGTCCATCTACTATATTGTAAACTCTGAAGGAGTTAAATACATCTTCATAGCTACCCTATAGTGTATTTATATATCTGAAGTGTTTGACTGTCTCTCTCATGTTCCCCCTTTCCCCCCTAGCTTATATTTGTGCATATCAGGAATTTAACAGCCTCACTGATATCTCCCCTCTCCCACCTCTAATATAGTTATACCTCTGAAGGATTCAATTTCACTCTTATATCTTTCCTCTCCCACCACTTCTCTGTTTATCCATCTATATATGCAGTATTTCATTGCTCCATCATATCTCCGATCGGAACTATTTAAATGTCTTTCTCATTCATGTGTGGTCTCTTCTGCCTCTGTTTCTCTTTCCAACTGTTTCTTCTGTTGCTTCTATGCACTAATAAGCTTGGGTGTGCAGGAGTTCCACACACATGAAGCGGCACTCAGTAGGCTCCTGGAAGAACATTATTGACAGATAATACATGGATAATTCCTTCAAATTTACAAAAGTGGGTAATTGATTTGGTTCATGAAAGTAATAGAGGTGTCCCTGCTACAAAACATGTTTTAAAGTGAACAAATGTGGTTTCCTAGGTTAGACAGTCAAGTGGAAGTGGTCCAGACTTGCCACATATGTCAACATACTACCAAAGAAGAAGTGGTGGAAGAATTGCACATTCTGAGTTGCCAGATGCTCTATGGTCTATTGTAGCAGCAGATTTTTATGGACCATTGGATTCAGGGTATTATTTACTTGCAATAATTGATGAGTAGTCCCATTTCCCCATAGTAAAAGTGGTATTGTCAACATCTGCATCAGTTGTACTTCATGTTCCTGATAAAATATTGTCCACTTGGGTTACACCAAATGTATTAAAAATGGATAATAGGCCACCTTTCATTGCTAATGAATTTCAGAAATGTATTAATTATTTGGGGGAAATGAACAGAAGAGTGACTCCAATGTTGTCTCAGGCAAATGGAATGGTGGAAAGATTAATGGCCACCATTAAAAAAGCTGTGTAAAAGGCAAAACTTTCACAGATTTCGATAAACCAAGCTATATGTCAAGTTCTACATGATCATCGAAATGTCCTTTGGAATTGATGTTTGATCAACGTCTGCAAACTCGGTTACCACATCTCCCAGCAGATCTGCCTAAAGATCATGCTGAGATACTAGAAATTAACAGCAAAGGGAAAGACAAAATGAAATATTATGCAGATTGTTGAAGAAACATTCAAATCCTAGAATATCAAATAGGTGACTTGATACCAGTCAGACAACAGCAAACAAGGAAGTCACAAAGTAGATTTCATCCTGTACCTAAATTCAATGACAAAAATTCAAGAAACGGCGGTTACAGCGAAGAATGACTACAGAACAGTAACAAGGAGTAAAACCTTTTTCAAACAGTTTAAACCAAGCGTTACTGCACAAGAAAATGTGCAGTCGGATAATCAAGAAGAGGAACAGTTATTGAGGAAATCAATATGGATCTCAAAAAGACCAGGTCAACTGAACATTGTTAAGCCATCATATATATATATTTTTAATAGTTTTCTTTCTTCTTCCTTTTCCTTCTTTTCTTAAAAAGTGGGGAGAAATTTGATGTAAGTTTGGAATGGGAAGGATATAATAGAATGTGGGCTGAGGATTCTGTACTGGAATTAAAAGAGTTTGGAATGTACACATTTGTTAGACCCGGCTTCCTGGGCACAGGGCACTCAGGGGTAACTGCGCTCCAATTGCAACAACTGGAGTGTTCACTCACTGGTGTCCTGGGGCCTCAGTACTAGCGGACCCAAAACTGGATAACCAAGTACTCCTCTCCAGCACTTGACTCTCTCAGGGTAGCGGGACAGAGCAGTCCAAGGCTTACTCAGGGAGGTGAGGTGGGGTTAGACATTCAGAATACAGTGTAAACCGTACCACCAGCTGATAAACTCAAGGTCCAGTCGGTGATTTACTTTTTATAAAAGAGAAGTACTTTAATACACATAAGATAATTATACTACACATAAAACTAGGATATACAGTGAAAACCAGAAGTCTCTACAACCCTCTGGGACAGAGTTCGGACCCCCAAACAGTATTATAGCGCCTAGACGCCAAGCATTATAAAAACACAGTTAACATGAAAACACACAGTAAGCATTGCATATTGCAGATCATGTTAACCAGGGCTGCTCTCATTCCCTAGAGCCTTGATACCAAACTTTGGATTGAAAGGATATAGTTTCAGCATATGATGTGAAGTCAAATGTTCTTGATCAGCCCCATAACCCCCCACCCAAAGCAACAGAAGTGCCCTCCCGTCGTGAGTGAAGACACCGCTCTAGTGGTGTCAGGGATCTGATCACAGGTGCCTGATGTCTTGGCACAGTTTACTGGAGTCCCACTAGTCTAGTAGCCACTGGCTAGCTGTAGGAGGGTAGTGGCTGGACAGAGTGCCAGTTCACCCTGATACCCTCAGAGATCACAAAAAGAAAGGTGGGGGCCTGCTTCACTGGCCTCTATTCCCAGTTACTGCTTGTACAGGCTCCCACAGCACAAGGGAGGAGCCTAGAGGGGATTTGATCTCACCTTCAAAGACTAGAATCAAGCTTCCTCCTCTCTGGCTCTCTTCATGTGCTCCAAGCTTCTTTCCACCAGCTTTTCTTGATGTGCTGCAAGCTTCTTTTCACACCTTGGGTGATGTGCCGCAACCTTTCTTTCCACACCTTGGGCAGCTCTCTGTAATTTCCTTGGTCCAAAGTGCAGGCTCCCCCAAGCCTCACAGAACAGCTGGTCCTTAATGTTGCTGATTCCTTCCTTCCAGATGCAGTGAACAGAGTCTTATCTCCTGCCTTCACACTGCGGATCGCGCCTGGCTACCTTCAGAGGGCTCTGGTGTGGCCGGCTCGTCTTGAACAACAGCTGACCACTCAGGCCAGACTTTTATCACCTCTGATTGATAGGCTGATCCAATCAGAGGGTCTGCTACTTTTGCATCCTGAATACACCTCCAATCACAAACCATTCATGGCGTGTTCAATGCATGGGTAAAGCATGCACCATGTCCCTTCCTGGTATCAGGATGTGCAACTACCTAGAGAGGAATTTTAATTTACTCCAGCTCAGGAGGCACTGACCAGTGGGGGAGGGTCCTCTACACAAAGTTAATGCAGCTAATCCTAGATAAGAGCTGAGTGTCTACCCCAGCCCGCCAGGCCTTTCCAAGGCAATAGGGAGGGGCACGGGGGAGCTGGGATGTCCAGCAGAACAGCTTGGATTTCTCACACTGGCTCAAATCATCATTCTTCCCCTGTACACCCACGGGCTCTCAAACATACATCAGGCGGACAAAGGCAACAGGCCCACGGGCATGGCAAACTGCACAGACTTGGTCAGGAGGGTCCCTAGGGACTCACCCCTGCTGACTATAGATGTATTGCTGCCACCACTGTCAGTCTAACACAGCCTTAATAGAGAGGGCAGTAGCCACTCTCTGAAAATAGGAGTGCACTAGGTATGCCCCCTCGACCTCAGAGCCAAGCTCTAGGGTCTCAATCCATGTAAACATGGAGTCCCTCAGTGGACATGCATGATTGTCATGCTCACTGAAGTAAGGATCTAGAAACTATACAGTAGCTTTTGAGTGACTTGCCTGGAGATTAGCATAAGGCAGGGTAAGCACTTTCTCCAGAGACATGCAGGAGACTTCCCATCCCAACAACATTGCAGTTACAACTGGCGGTTCAAAGCTAGAGCCAGCACTCCCGTTCGTGATGAATAAAGAAGTTTAGGCCCACTCTGGAGTTTGAGTTGTATATTGTGGGTTATCCCACACCATAACAAAGCATATGGCCACTGGCAATATACTTCTTGTAGTCATGACTGTGCAGCCTTTCCAGCATAACAGTATATTTTTCCCTAGTCTTCTGGATCTCGTCTAGGACTTCTGGCCTGGTACCAAGAGCATTGTCTAAGGTGTGAAGGGCACCATCCAGTGCCTGGACTTTCCCATTCAATTCTTTGTGAACGCTGTGCAGGCCTCCTTTTGAGAGTGACTTATGTATTCTGACCGTTTTAACACACGCTGGAAGTGGTGAAAGGAACAGGTCTTATTCGGCTGTCGGCCCCAGCAGAGAGATGCCTACAAGACTAGCTAGTCATCCTCAACCGAGTTGTTCCATAAATCTGCGTGAGACATAAATGAAATGTCAGCATTCTTTGTGCATGTTGGCAGTAGGATGATCGTGGAGTGGATGTTATATGCTATATTGTATGGACTAAGGAATCCATCTTGGAGTGTTCTTTGTGATTAGTTACACCAAAATGCAGTGCTTGGGTGAGGCTAATCAATTCCCATTGTTTGACCTGCAGGTAGGCCTGAAATGTCCAAAAGTTCCCCCAGAAAAAGTTCCTCCAGAAATGTTTACTGTTGTTAGCCTCTAGTGACTTGTGGGCAGAGGAGGGTTATCCTGTCTTTTATCCCACATCAGTGATTAATTTGAAAAAATATAAGTGCCAGGGCCCTCGTCAGTAGGACATTTCTAGTGCAGGCAAAGCCAGTACCAACACAACTAAAAAAGATCACACTCCTGTAAGTGTGCCACTTTAGAATATTCTGAACCCCAAAGCTATAAGAATGACTTGGGTGCCAGTGTTAGTAATTTTTAATGCATGTTGAATTAATTAAGAAATCTTGTTGTGCTCATCTCTAAATTGGACAAACAGTGCCACTATGAGCAGACTGTAATAAGTGCCACTGTTTCTGGAGCTTTTTCTTCCGACATCGCTCGACCTTCTACTGCAGGCCAGATTCTGTGAAGGTTCATCATCATGACTTTCTGTAAGGTCCTAGTCAAATCCTGGAAGTCTGGAGCTCCAGAGCTTTCAGCGGTATGAACCTGAAATCCTGGCCAGGTCGCGGATAATATAGTTGGCTTGAATCTCGACGCTGGGTCGGTCACCTCATGAAGCTTTTTCACAAAAGTTCTCCAAAGTTTTACAAACTTCAGGAGGTGCTTCCTGAAGTCATTCCTGTAGGTTCGGAGTGTCCAAATCACCAACCTAAAGGTCTGGAATCTCCTAGATGGTCTCTGAAATTTCAGGACTAGAATCCCCACAATGCACCTGGCCAAATCCTTTAAGTACTGGACACATTCCAGGATGGGGACTCTTGGTGGAGATGATGCAGGTGGGCTCTGTAAAACCTGTGGTGTGCAGGGGGTGTACTACTTAATCCTTTTTGAAGCAAGGCACAGCCCCCAGGGCTGTATTACCAGACTGTGCAGCAGGCCCAGTCATTAAGAGTGCAGGCCTTCGGGTGCAGATCCAGATTCCAACAGGGCAGTCCTTCTCCTTATAGTTTCAGGCAGCAGATCTGAGAGACTATGCAGCTCTCACATATTTATTCATTGTACTGGAGTGACAAGCAGGGGGTACCACTGTCCATTGAGATGCCGGGTGCCACCCAAAAGCATGACAACTTCCTGCAAAGTGTGGCATCATCTTGTTCCACAAAGCACCGCACTTCCAAAATCCAACATGGATGATTTCTCTCCAGAGGAGAAAGAGCTGGCTAAACCAACCCTGAGTGTGTTGGCTCATTTCTATTAATTCTCCTTCCCCTGATCTCTGCAAATTCCTGTCCTAAGCCTGCCATCTGGCTGGGACACAGAATGTGGGGTGTAGGTACGCCTGGAATTCCATACACATCTGCTCTCTCTTTGAGCTCAGTTTGATCTACCCAGCCCCCTCTGTATGACCCATGCTCCACAGCTTCGGAGCTCTCTCCATCGGATAACATCTGCTCCGGCCAGGCCACTAATCACCTAATCAGAGCAGCCTGGCTCAATCAGCAGAAACCACTAGAAGGCTGGATTTTGGCTTACAGAAGAAAAAGTTCTATATATTCTCCTCTGTACTTGTTATGATTAATTCAACATGGATACACGTCACTGGGTATGGGCTCCCAAGCAGCAAGGCCAAACCCTGCCTATTATCGATCGAACCATAAGCAAAATACAAATGATATTTGGATTAAATTGATTTACTTCACAAATTGTATTCTATGGTTCTTGTAGAAATTGTATATAAAATGTACCTAAAAAATATTTTTGCTATTAGAATATCAGAGTGTGAATGTGTGTAATGTGAGATTTTTTAGAGAGAATGTTATGAATGATACTAAGGGGTATATTATTGAATAGGTTCATGTATGTTGATTCTATGTTGTTTTGAAATGATTTTCATCTTTTGAAATGTGAAAAAATCAGCTGAAACAAATGAAAAAATGACAAACTAAATAAAAATTAAAATCAAAAAGATTGATTCAAAAAAAGCAGATTCTGCCCTCATAGTGTTTAATTCGTATGTTGGTGACAGAAACAGAGACTTTGATTCGTAATGGCAGTTTTTTTGTAGCATAATGATTAATTCAACAGCGGCAAGTTGTTGAATTTATCAATACAAATCTTTTAAGTCTTTGAAGTATATGTATTACTCCTTTCCAAGCAATAGCTATACCTAAATAAAAGAATCTATGACATAATATCGACAGACAGAATATCTACATACAAAAATATCGACACAAAAATATCGAAATCAAAAATATCGGAGTCCTATCTTCATGAAGGTAAGTACAAAAATATCGAAAAATGAATATCGTAGTACAAAAATATCGAAAATAAAAATATCGTTTTTTTAAATATATTAATAATAATGTAAAAATAATTTTAAAATACATATAAATTTACAAATATTAAATAAAAACATTAAAACATAATTAAAAAATTAAAACTAATACATATACATTTAAAATAAATTAAAAACGTAATAATTTAATGTAATTTTTTTTTTTTTTTATTTCATTTAATTGATTTAATTTAAATATAAATTTATTTTATTTTTACCCTGCACGCCTGTACCTCAAAAACCCAAAACTGACCCTGAACCCTAAAAATACCCCTTTACCCAAAAACCCAAAACTGACCCTGAACCCTAAAAATACCCTTTTACCCAAAAACCCAAAACTGACCCTGAACCCTAAAAATACCCCTTTACCCAAAAACCCAAAACTGACCCTGAACCCTAAAAATACCCCTTTACCCAAGAACTAAAAACTGACCCTGAACCCTAAAAATACCCCTTTACCCAAAAACTGAAAACTGACCCTGAACCCTAAAAATACCCCTTTACCCAAAAACTGAAAACTGACCCTGAACCCAAAAAATACCCCTTTACCCAAAAACTGAAAACTGACCCTGAACCCTAAAAATACCCCTTTACCCAAACACTGAAAACTGACCCTGAACCCTAAAAATACCCCTTTACCCAAAAACTGAAAACTGACCCTGAACCCAAAAAATACCCCTTTACCCAAAAACTGAAAACTGACCCTGAACCCAAAAAATACCCCTTAACCCAAAAACTGAAAACTGACCCTGAACCCTAAAAATACTCCTTTACCCAAAAACTGAAAACTGACCCTGAACCCTAAAAATACCCCTTTACCCAAAAACTGAAAACTGACCCTGAACACTAAAAATACCCTTTTACCCAAAAACTGAAAACTGACCCTGAACCCTAAAAATACCCCTTAAAAAAACTAAAACATATAAAATTTAAAATATTATTATATACTTACCTATACTTACGTTGTAATGGTATGCATTGTAAAGGTACCTGCGTTGTAAAAACATGCGTTGTAAACACATGCGTTGTAATGGTTTTTGCGTTGTAAAAATTTCGTTGTAATGGTAGTGCGTTGTAAAAGTTGCGTTGTAAAGGTTGTTTCCCCGGTGGATAGCGTAGGGGTAAAAATTACTATTCACACTCCAGAGGGTGCAACAGTAGGGAAAGCGTTGGATAGCATGGGGGTAAAAATTAATTCCCACACTACTCCCACTTTAACACACAACACACTACACATATAAAAAAGACAATTAATATACATTTCAATTAATCAATTAATAATAATTAATATTACTAAATTGATGTAATTATAAATGAACTAATTAACACATATTAATTGCTAATTAATTAACAATAAATACCAACAAATAAATACAATCGCTTTAATTTATTAAATTTAATTATATCACACCCTATCCACCTATAAACACACAACCCACTACACATAAATAAATCACATCATTTAATCACTTAATAATTATTAATTACCAATTAATTATTAATTAACAATAACAAAAACAATAAATATATTAGCACATTAACTCTAATTAATTTAATTAAATAATTAATAATATTTAATTACCAATTAATTATTAATTAACAATAACAATAAATTAAATATATTAGCACATTAACTCTAATTAATTTATTTTACTAATTAATATTATTTAATTACCAATTAATTAATTAACAATAACAAAAATGTATATATATTAAAACATTAACTCTAATTAATGTAATTAACTAATTAATATAAATTAATTACCAATTAATTATTAATTATTAATATTTACAAAAATATATTAATTAATTAATTATTATTAAATTACTTCCCACCCTATTCCCCTATAAACCCACAACCCGCTCTGATACTAAAACGCAAAATGTAAACAAATTTACTAATTTTCAAACATACATTACAAAACATATTTAACAAACATATAAACAAAATAATAAAATACATAACACTAAACAAATTTTAGATATTACTAAATTTCGATATTTTCGATATTATTAACATACATACCTTAAAAAAACGATATTCTGTCTGTCGATATTTTGGACATCGATATTCTATACCATCGAAATTAAAACATCGATATTATTGTATATCGATATTTTAATTTCGATATTTTGTCTCACTACCAAATAAAATACTGCTATGTTAGCCTATAGAGCTAAGTATCTACAATGTGGAAAAATGAATGCAACAGTTTTTTCCCTCATCAGGGCATATACAATATATTTTATAAGGTTCCCGCATATAGTTGTGTTGCCCCCAAGAGAGCCAAATATGTCAAATTAAGGTAGATTATTACTTTTAAAGTGCCCATACAACCAAAGTCGAATGCGCAAAAATTTTCTTTTGAAGACAGTCTGCAAAGCCAGGCTGCCTTTAAAATGACAGTAAGCACTCAACAGTGCTCACATGCAAGTGCAGGAAATCTGCTGGGCCTCTGAACTTCCATGCCCTATCATATACTAGAGACTTATAGGTAGTTTGAATCCCCTAGGCCTATTATATACCAGGGACTTATAGGGCCTGTCAATACCAATTGTAAGAATTTACTTTGAAAGGCAGACTACAAGGCAGGACTGTCTTTAAAAGGACAGCAGGCACACAGCAGTGCACACATGCAAGGCCTCTAAACCTCCAGGCTCCAATATTTACTAGGGACCTATAGGTAGATTGCACCCCCTGGCCCTATTATCTACTAGGTACGTATCAGGTCTGTCATTGCCAATTTTAAGTGTACCCTTTTATATGTACATTTTTAAACATAGCACTGGCCCTGGTTAGCAAATCCCAGGTTACAGTCAGAGTTAGTTATCACCAGTATCATTTAGCAAAAAATGGGGATGAACAGGGCAATAGGATGATTATCTAACAGCCTTGTTTTTAATGTATAGTAGTTATAAACCACAGTATTTTTCTCAAACCAGAGCACGTGAGTTAAATCTGTGCAGCGAGACGAAATCATCTTAAATTGGTCCTCTGATTAAGAGTTCAGTTTTCCTCTTAAAGAGATTGTAATGTAACATCTGTGAGACATGAAACAGCCATTCCTCAAGTTAATTAAGCTACACTATGATAATAACATGGAATTTGACCTTTGCGCTCCAGTAATAAAAGTGTGAAAGTATGATTATTAATACATTTCTTTCAAAGGCATATTTTATTGGGCCACAATTATTTTAAATAGCATATCATAAATATAACCAGATATATTTAAAGGGAAAAGGATATGGCTTCGCTCAATTGAGCCCAGCAATTCACAGATTTCATGGGCATTGTATGTGGATCATGCCGTGTTCGGAGAATTTACGAAAACAATCTTTGCTTGTTTCTGACGCTTTAGTTAAAGAGACTGATTCTGTAACACAGTGTGATCAGCATTGCAAACAAGCCCAACTGCCTCTGATTTCCCACTTGCCTGTCAGCTTTCCATAATAATCCCTAAATCTGTCAGATATTATTACCTGCTATCGAAGAGTGTCCAAAAACCGTACTAATAGCCCCAAACAGACAGTTAATGCTGCAGATGTTTGTCTGTCTCAAGGTTTAATCGTAGTTGTGGGACTCCATCCAGTTCGAGCCTCTTTTGCTAGAAAAGCAAGTCAAGGATGCTTGACTTTATTGGCTCACAGGCAGTAGAGAATTCTGTTAAGGTTTCTGAGTCACACAACATTTGAGGACCTCTATAGCATACCCTTTTTAATTCTCAATTAACAAAAGTCGCAATGGAGCAACTCAGCAGTGAGATGCACTCATGGACCACTGGTGGTGGACATGTGTCTCCTGCCAGGCACTGCCATTCAGGTGTAAGACCTAGTGCTGCCCTTCCCTTGCTGAAGCACAACATCAGAATGTTTAGGAAGGATCTCAAGGTTTGCTGCAAAACTGATTCTGCCTGTTTAATCATTGCACCTCCTCTTGCTTGAAGAATTAAACTTTCACTGTTTTTGCAGTAAAAAGTATCAGCTGAATAGGGATTTGAAATAAACTTCAGAAGACAAGATGTCTCTTACGGTAGATATTTGGTCATAAAACAGAACTGTATTTCATACAGACTCTCCTTTGTGTTATGGGAGAAGGGACTTTTGTTTCCTTGTTCTCAAGCTTTTTAATCATACAGGCAATTACTTCAATGTACTTCATATAAGTTGCAATAGAGGTTGTGTAAACCCTGTTTTGCACGTTTAGTAGTCTATCTAACTTTTGGAAGCAGTTTAGAGCGTTCCTCTTTCTTTAAAAGTCAGTTTTGTTAAGCATTTGTATTCTGCTTCTTTCTCTTCTCCCCTTGCATTGATTTAAGTCCCTATGGAAACCGAGGCTGCCAGACGTAGGTGAAGCTCCGTCAGTGTCTTGCAGCCGGGTCACCTATATGGAATGACCTCAATCATATCCCTGCTTCAGAGCTTCCACCCCTTCTCTCAAAGGAACCCTGCATTATGTTCTGACCGCGCTTGGCCTGAGCCCTCTGTCCTGCACTGATCATGCCATAAACCCAATAAATTAATTGTGATGCTGCCATGTCACTGCCCTGCTCATGTGCATGGGCACCCATCATGCCAGGCTGAGAGGCCACCTTTATACCAGTTACACAGTTGTCATCTTCATAACCAAGGTACAGAACATTGATAAATCCTGGACTTAATAATGAAATAACAGTGCTATTCCAGCTGTTGGATAGATAATGTTCAAATGTAATTTAACATAATTGTTAATATCCGCATACGCCTATCTGTTACGAGTCTCTTATGCCGTTTTAAGTTTTAATGGTGTGCTAGTGGGATGTCACCTTCTGATCTTAGGTGCCGAAAAGTATACTCATAAAGCACCAGCCCTGTGACTAGACCATGTCTCCCCTCTAGCACTATTCTAGTGTCCCTTAGGGTTTCTCAATTTAATCCATGTGTACTGTATTTTTTAGCCATATCCTTGATACATTAATGATTCAATAAATTAAGCTATTTCCATTCGTTTATTTCATGATATACTTCATCAAACATTTCAAAAAGTGCATTTGTGATCCCAAGTACATATCTGTGTCATTTAAATTCACCAAGGCATTTCGGACTGCGGTTTCTATCTCAAGAATGTAAGCATGTTAGGTTAAGTTACTGGCATTGTATAGCTCACAGTCTACCATTGGTTTGGCACTGTGGCTTTTTCTGTATCCCAGTAATGACTTTCCAAGCCATTCTGAAGTTTCATGTACAGATCAAAGTCTAATTTGGCTTGCTAAGTTGTGCTACAAGTTGTGTGAATTGGTAGATTGAGATGGCAAGTGAATGTGTCAGCGTCAAAGAGTTGTAAGTGAGGGTTCTTTGTGTTTCATAAGTCAGACTGAATGGTTGTACATAAATGCTCGCTCAGTTTACACTACACCTGGCATTCACGTAGCACTGTAGTGGTATAAGTGTATTAAACAATCTGTAGTAGCAAGTGCTCTTGTGTGTCCTAATAACCAAGTAATAGCATTTTTAGGTGGTGGTAGATGTATGTTTGGAGGTGTGCCTTGATTTATTCTGCTGTATGTTAATGCGTGATATGTCCTAATGAAGATTGCTGTTGTGAGCACAGTGATACCAGCTATATCATATATCATTGCTGGGTTGAATATGTGTGCAGTTTTCGTTTTCACTGTATTGTTGGATGTTGTGTATGCCCTGATGTTTAGTGGTGTGTGATATTGTGAGCAGCCAGCTATATGATATATGTGTGCTGTGCTGCATGTATGTTCTATCTAATCTACGTGTATTTCATTCAGTACTGCTCTGGTTGAGATTATGGCAAAACAGGACTTCAAATATTAAAGATAATGCTGTTGTTGATGTGCCGCACCAGGAAGTTCACAGGGGGGTGTTTGAATCAATCAAAGGCCACTTATGGCTACCTTAAATTGAATATAAAAAGCTGCACTGGGATGTGAATTTCTTGGTTATTTTGTCATTTGTATCAGAATGTATTGGTTTTATATTTCAGAAATGATGCAAAGGCATTACATGTAGCACTGTATTTGCCTGTTTATTTTGTATTAATTAGACCTTGTAAGCCAAGGACTTCTATACTGTAAGGGAACCAGGTAAGTTCAAAATCGAAGTAGTGAAATGTATACTTCTTTCTGAGCGCACACATCATCTGAGCAGAAGCTGCCTGTAGCCCCCAGCTTCAAGTCTAATACTTCAAAGCAGGGAGCATTACTTCTGATTTTAAAAGATGGATCCCCTCGCAGCTGCTTTTCCATTTAGCAAGGCGCAGAACGCTTCATCTTGGTGCATCATTCCACCTTGTAGTTGCAAAGCCTGCCGTTCACAAAAGCACAGGGTATGTGACAACATAACACAAGGATGCAATGAGTCAAAGGCGCTGTGTGAGACTGAGGGTGGCGGGACTTCTGCAATGAGAAACTGCAGTTCGCAGGTCCCACCACCAGTGCAGGCCCCCCGCCAAGAGTGTGGGCCCCCCGCCACGAGTGTGGGCCCCCCGCCACGAGTGCAGGGGCCCTTAGTGACTCATTATGAATCTCTTGGTGTGAAAAGGGCGTCTCCTCCACACTGCAAGTCATAATGAAGTGTATCATTGATTTGCGATAGAGATTGTGATTGCAAACCAATGAAAAGTTATCTTTTAAGAGTGTGATGGTTAGTAGTTTGTTGGTACTATCATTGGTAGTACTGGCAGGGGTAGCGGCTGGTGGAAGCTGAAGTGGCCTCCTGAGGAGGACTTCAGCACTTTTTTTAACAAGCATTAGCATGGCCAATAGGTCTCGCCTTTGGAACCTTATAAGTGTTTAGCGAAAGCTATTGCCTTTGCCAGTGTTTTTTAGCTATGGTGTAGCGTAGCGTGTCTGCTGTTACAAAGAGATCTCAGCACCAGGGGGCATAAACCGCTGAGCTATCTCAATCGAACTCAAGTGGACCTGCAGAGTTCAAACAGACGGAGAGCGAGAGATCAGAGCAGCAGGTGCGTTAACACTGAGAACTATCTCTAGGACTGGAGCATGTGGCATGGAGCTCTCTGCAGGAGGTGCATGAACCGACTCAGCTAGGTTACTTACAGGGACCTCTGCACGCTATTGGGCATGCGTGTTACCCAGTGAGCCCCCTCTGCCATAGGTGCATTAACCAACAGAGTCAGCTTGCTGGGAACTGTGCAAACACAGGTCTCTGCTACAGGTGCAGTAACCAAGTGAGCTGTCTCATTCTGATCTGACATATGGCCCATATCAATCACTTCCCTGCTGGTTACACCCATCTCCCAGCAGGTTGCTGTGCCCAACCTGCTCTCTTACTACTAGGTACACTCTGATCTCTGCCACAGGCGTTTTGAGCCGCTGAGCTGTCTCACTACTGGTGGAGCCTGTGAACAAGCGCCTCTTACACACAGATCTGTAAAAGGCGGTACATTCACAGAGACAGGATACTCCGATCTCTGCCACATGCGCTATAAGCCACTGAGCTATCTCACTAGTGCTGAAGTCTGTGACCAAGCGCCTCTTACACACAGATCGGTAGCAGGCGCTACATCCACCAAGGCAGCCTTCTCCCATCTCTGCCGGAAGCGCGTTGAGCCGCTGAGCTGTCTCACTACTGGTGAGCCTGTGACCAAGTGCCTCTTACACACAGATCAGTAGCAGGCACTATATCCACCGAGGAAGCCTACTCCGGTCTCTGACACCGGCTCTTTGACCCACTGAGCTGTCTCACTAGTGCTGAAGTCTGTGACCAAGCGCCTCATACACACAGATCAGTAGCAGGCGCTACATCCACCGAGGAAGCCTACTCCGGTCTCTGCCACCGGCGCTTTGACCCGCTGAGCTGTCTCACTACCGGTGAAGTCTGTGACCAAGCACCCCTTACACACAGATCTGTAGCAGGCGCTACACCCACCGAGGCAGCCTACTCCAATCTCTGCCACAGGTGCTTTGAGCCTCTGAGCTGTCTCACTACTGGTGAAGTCTGTGACCAAGCGCCTCTTACACACAGATCTGTAGCAGGCGCTACACAGACTGAGGTAGCCTCCCAGGCGCAGGATAGACTGAGCTGCAGGGAGGGAGTGAACCCCCTTCTCGAGGGTTGATGCTTCCGGTTTTTAAACCTTGGGTTAGAATGAGTTCAGTACATAAAGAAGGGGAAAAATTAAGATTACAGATCAGGCGCGGCGCCGGCAAGAGTCCACGTCACTTCTGTGCTTTAAATCTTAGTAACGCACAGATGTCCGAGGGCCGTTCCCAGAAGACACTGAAGTCAGGGAGGGAGGGAGGCCTGGAAAGGGCCAGTATCTAGAAGTGTTATTTTGAACACACCGCCTGCAGCAGCCCGGGTTAGGAGAGCCAGTGTGAGGAGAGGGAGGGGGGTGGAGAGAGCAGGGCAGGCCGAGCAACTCCAGAGCCAGTGTGAGGAGAGGGAGGAGGGTGGAGAGAGCAGGGCAGGTCAAGCAACTCCATTGTCTGCCATGAGGGGGGTGCGTGACCGCGCTAAGGCCACGCTAATTAGAAACAGATGGCCCCTATAAATATAAGAAATTGCTTCACGACAGACGTGAAGCAGACAATCCAGTCCGGATGGACCGGACGAAAGGGAGAAAGGTAAGTGGCTAAAAAACATCCTTTTGAATGGGAAGCCAGCGTTTAGCTTAAATGCTGACGTGACCCAATGAAAATGATGGGCGGGGCTTCAAGTCCCATTCTGAAATCTGCTCTCTCACAATATGTCTCACGAGCGGGCAGCGCATGCGCGCCGCAACGCTAGACGAGACCTAAAAAATAAATCACTAGAAAAATATTTGGGTGACCCAGTGTCCCTCAGAACCTGGGTATTAGTATTAAATAAAACAATTGGTTCTGTTGGGTTTTCAATTACTTTTGAATGTTCAAGAAGCATAGAGTTCACTTGTAACATATAACATTGATTTAAGAAAAAAAGAAAAATAGCATGAGCATAACACACACCACGGTTAAGAATTCAATAATATATTTTAGAAATATCAAATAATAAAGACTGTCGCAATTTACAAATTCAATTGCAAAAGGGGTTTTGGGTGACCGTTGTAAAAAGTGACAAGTGGTGATCAGTGAAAAAAACAGTACACTATATACAAAAAAAAATAACTGTGCAATTAAGAAGGGCAAAAAAAGAGAATTTCTGTCAGTCCTTATAATTTTTGCACATATGCTTCAGGAGCCATTGATAAGTGAAACAGTGATCATGAGCGTTGTGCAGACATATGTGGTGCATCGACGTTTCGACCCGTAGTTGCGCAAATAGTTAAGTGCGTCAAGGTGGGTCATCTTCAGGACAGGTAGGGGGGATGGGCAGCCAAAATGCAGATTCTTTATTATGTCTGCAAGTGTGAAGGTCATCTGAATCAGGGAGTGGTCTGTGTTGTCCAACAGCCAGTGGTAGCCTCAACGTATTTCTTTAATATGTCTTGATTTAACGTCTTTCACCCGTCGGTTGGAGTCTGTAATGCTGCCAGTCAGGCGATTTACGTGATCTGGCTGAGTGCGTCCGTCCGGCTCTGAGCCGGACTGATGCACTTTTCTTAAATTAATGTTATATGTTACAAGTGAATTCTATGCTTCCCGAAAGCCCAACAGAACCAATTGTTTTGTTTAATAAAAAACAAATTAAGCACTGGTATAGGCAAATAGGGGACGGGCCGTATAGCCATTAAGGATGCAGATTTTTTTGTTGATTCATTTTAGCCTTGATGATAGGTGAATTTCAAGGTGTATAGCATGAGTCTGGATTGTTGAATGTGAGCTTCTCATACTAGTAGAATAAACCCAACATTTTGCCTGAACTAAATGTGAGTCTTTGTTCTGTCCATTTTCCAAAGTGCTATTGGGGCAATGGACGTGGCTATCGCAATCAAGCACAATTAATATGTGTGTTGAAAAGTTAGTGGTGTGTTACAAACAAGAGTACTATGCTATGTTGTCTTTAGATTATCCATAACTCTTGTTACTCTTTCTTAACATGAACAGAAAGTGGATTAGTATAAAACTGCGGATATTAGACTCTTCTATATTTGAAGTAACTGAAAGACAGGTCAAAGAGCATCATTGTTGCTGCAGTTGAAGCAATAAAAAGGCGACCTGGCTTTTCATTGTTCTGGACAGTTTATCTAAAATGAACAGTGGTTCATAGAAATTAAATATTTAAGGTGACATTTTTTTCTCCATGCTATAGGTTTTTACAAGAAGGATAGACACTGCAAATTTCTACACATTCTGAGATATAGCAGTTTTTTTTAAAAATGTGATTTACTTTAATCTAATTCTAGTATCTTTTTGCAACAACTACTAACTGATTTGTGCAAGTACAAATACTAACTGATTTGGGTCTGTTTACTTTTGCAATCCAGATTCTACTTTTATTCTTCATGTCGGCTAATATATCATCATTTTCACGTGATAGAACAAGTTTTACATGGTTTGTGGCCTGTATAATGGTGTGGCCTTGAATTGTATGGAATGAAATACCCTCTGCTGTACATTAAAAGGTTATTGCAAGTCACCTCTAAGTTCCATGGACGGTGTTGCGAAGAAACTCGGCCTTCTGTCTCATTTTATTTATTAAAGTTTTGTATAGCGCTAGCTGGACCCTGAGGTACTGGGTTTTTAAGAACCTGCACAGAACCGGTAACCCAGCGGTGTCAGGGTACACCCAGAGACCTCGGGTTCTTCCTGATCCAGACCACAGAAACTCAGAGTCTTCTAGGTGAAGTCAAAGATTGGTTTATTGGCTGCAACCAAGGTAACAAGTGTCCTAGAAGTACAACACGGAGAAGTATATTCTCAGGAGACTGCTCGAATTTACAAAGTCAGGCTTCTCTCTTTATACAGAATATTCAGCTTCAGGCAAACATTCTTCGAATGTGTAGTATGTCATTTACAGTTATTGGTTTACAAAAGAAAAGCAGAGTCATGATGACATGTACATATTTCACGTTGTGCTGCCCATAACAAATCACCCGGCAAGGCCCAACATTTCATCAGATATCAGTGGACCCCCAATAAAAACAGGCACCTCCCCATTATAAAGTAAGTGAAGCAAAAGAGTAGAGACAGATGTGAGCAAGATACGGCAGGTGTGCGCGCTGAAATGGTTTTATGGCTTGTTGAGCCTAGATGTTATCTTGCTCGGCCACTGGGAGGGGAACTGACCTAACGAGTACAGCCTGGGGCAATGGTTCCAACTTGCACAGGTCATAGAAAAGTCGATTAAGGAGTATGTGTCCTTGTGGAGTTGAATTCAACTGGATTAAGGCCTATGTAAAGGGCAACACATAAATGGAAGCCAAGGGTTCAGAACGCAAATGATGATTTCGAGGTGAAATCGTCACTCGAATATGCTGAAAATATATGTACATGATGTACTCGTCATTCTCGGTCTTTCGATACCAAATTCGTCATGTTTCGACGAAGTTTTAATTCTCGAGTCCAGAACGATTACATGAATCCAGATTTTCAGAACCACAACCCGAGGGTATCAGAGCGCTTCACAGCAAGTACAGAGGCGTTAGACAGACATTGCGGACGGAAAACAAGGCAAGGGGCACATGAGCGAGTACAGTCTGTACAATAGCAGCCAAGCGTGCAACAGGGCGGAAAGTCATAGGCAAGTCAATCAGCTCTGGGGTCACCGACATCATGGAACTTCACAGTCCAGGTGGAGTTCTAGTATGCTCCGGAACGTTCGAGGAAGAGGACTTTGAGTAACTTCTTGAATTTCGGGAAGGATGCGGTCATTCTGATGTGTGGGGGGATGGAGTTCCAAATCTTGGGAGCATTACCCGCAAAGGATTTGCTAGATGTTGAGAGTTTCTGGGAATTCAGAGGAATGAGTAGGAGCGTGTTGGAGCTTCTGAGTGTTCTGAGCTTCTCATTTCTTTTTATAGTCTCAGAACTCCACTTTGACTTGCAATATTCATATAATGTATGGCAGAGGTTACTTAACCCCGATATCATATTCTCTTTTCCTCTTTTCATATCTTTGTTCTTGATGGTGGTATTTAAATCTTTCTCTCTCTCTTCTATTTCACTCTCTCTTCTTTGTTTTTCCTGAGTTACCCAAAGGACTCCAACATATCTCTACTGTGTGGGAGTTTGTATTCCAGCAGTGGCTAAAGCACCCTCCCCTTACCAGACTAGACAAATTTGAGCCCCTGCCTCTGGGTTACTAATATTTTTGGTGCAGCCACAGCCCATCAGGGAAGGTCTCCTCATAGACATCTGCAGTGTTGCTGTTGCACTCTGACATCTTGAGCTTATTTTTTCTAAGCACAGTATTGGCACTTTCCTGCAGGTCTGCAATACCAGTAATGGGCAGCACTGGGGCTAAAGGTCTGTAATAATTGTCATAAGAAAGCATCAGTACTTCAGGGCTGTAGTAATGGCATTGTGACAGCTCTGGCACTTTAGGTTTGTTATACCTCTCATTGGGTAGCACCTGTACATCAGTTCTGTAGTATCGGTGAAGAGCTAGTTCTGGTATTTCAGTTCTCCGATATTGATAATATAGTAGCGCTGGCACTTCAGGCTGGCGTGACATAGGGCAACTCTGGTACATCGGGTCCATAGTACCAATAATGCCGTCCATTTATAGTACTTATGGGACAGCGCTATTGACATTTCAGGGATGTAATAGTTGTAATTGCAATACACTGACAGAGCCAGGCTCTACCTTTATTTCTTACAAGGTCATCAAAGATCAGCCATGTTAAAAACTAAATGCCTTCTAGATGAGCTATATCCCAAGTAGATCCTGGCAATCCCTATTAAGGGAGTCTTATTGTCTCGCTATGTGTGGGTAAGGTTGGATCGAGGTCATTTAAGGCTGTCCTGGGAGTTGAGCAGTGCTGTGCTTGAGTGGTCAGAAATATAGATGTATTATGAAGAGTCCATTCAAAATATTAGCATGCATTCAAAGCAATTCAAGCAAGCACTGGCAAAGCCAATAGGTCACGCCTAAAAGACCTATTGGCTTTTCTAATGTTTTAGCCATGCTGTAGAGCATCAAAGCTGCTATGCAGCGTGATTTAAAAAGAAAAGATGCAATGATGCAGATACTGTTTCATTTTGTAGATGCACACATGCTTTTTTATCACACATGTACGAGCCCACAAAATGACTTTTTATTTATTTACCGGTCCGAGATAGGTCTGTAAATAAAAAAATAAAAAACAGTGCAATAGTGCTATATTAAAATGAAGTGAGGGAGCTCATTTAAAAAAAAAAACATAATAATGAATGAGCGGGTTGTGGGTTAGTGGATCAGGTTGACAAGGGGTAGGAACTGAAGCAACACAGCGGGCAGGATGAGAAACAACACTGCAGGCAGGTGAGGAACAACATGGCAGGGTGGGGGAAAAACACTGCTGGTGGGGGAGAAGCAACAAGAAGGAGAGTACATTTGTGAAAGAGAGCAACGTGGAAGATGGGGAAGAAGCACACTGGCAAGAGAAAGCAACACAAGTCTGGTTGGTGAGAGAGAAGCACATGGGCAAAGAGGGAGGTGAGGGAGAAATGCACATAAGGGAGATTGCTGGAAAAACATGCACTTTCATAGAGGGCGTAAAGAAAAAAAGTAGTTCCCTAAATGCGACCAGAGGAAGCACAGAAGCCAGCCTATCGAAAAGATTGGTAAATTCATGGAAGGGACAAACACAAGAATAACAAAAAAAGTTATTAAATAAGAAGCATTCACATGATAGTGGCAGAAAAGCCAACCAATGGTAAGCAATGGGCGAGCTCAAAGACCCTCTTAGTTTATTGGTAAACCCACAATATGTCTTTCGCAACCACACAGCTGGTAGACTGAACCTCAATAATTAAAGTGCTGTGGAAAAATAAAAAGACTTCATCTTTTGTTCATTGCACATAAATGAATAAAAATGTAACAGAGTGAATGAAGACCCATTCATGCAGGCTCTGATTGAAAGACCTAGGTTTGGTACTCTTGCACTAGTACCAGATCCATGCTGATTCTGCTCCAGTGCACGCGTCACCTTTTCAGGGCTGGACAGGCCTTTTCATTCCACTGGGCATTTCCCCGATTGGCTGGCAATATCAGCCCCCTGTAAGAAAAGCGGGAGCTGTGCTTCCCTGGCAACGGCTGTGGAGGGAAGGAGGGGGAAAGTAAATAGAAGGCAATCAGAGAGAGAAGAAAGAGATGGATGGATGGATGGATGGATGGATGGATGGATGGATGGATGGATGGATGGATGGATGGATGGATGGATGGATGGATGGATGGATGGATGGATGGATGGATGGAGAGAGAGAGAGATTGCACAAGGAGATGTAGAGAGTGGGGCTGGTTTGTCAGTTTTTGCTAGGGCTACTTTTGGTTCCTCAGTCTGGCCCTGGGCGCAGCCTCCTATAGAAATGGATGAATGGTCTCCGGTTACCTGGGCACACCTTTTGCTAACACCACTTATGGATTCCAGGTGCAATATAATTCCCGGAGCTATCCTTGACCCAGCCTGAGATTGCAGTGGGCAGGATCTATGAGGAACAACGCGCCCATACTGTTTCATTTTATGATAACAGTTCCCCTGCCATTTGTCGTAAACAAATCTACCAACACTGGATGTTTAATAGCAACCTTGAGGTGCCACCGGCTGGAAAGCAAAGGGAGTGGAGTCTCATGTACTGTGAAGCTAAGGTAGTGACAGACAACAAGCAAATGACAAGACAACAAAGTAACAACCAGCTATTTTTCGCCAAAATGCATGTTACCTGAAGGAAATGTAAATGTCTGCAATTGGTTAATCAGCAAATGTAAAGACTGCATCACAGCCAGTATAGGTTTTAATATGTGGAGTCACTTCAAGCTTCACGGTGACAAAGATGTATTATTTTTTATAGGAAATTTAAGGGTGTTACCTGTTGAGTTCTGGAGTGTGTCCTTTCACCTGACACATAAACAAATGTTTGTGTTGCGCTAGTGCAATGTGATTGCGTGTTGCTAAAATATATATTTTGAAAGCACTTGTTTTATTTTGCACACTAAATATTTTTGCAAATTTTGCATTATGCTGTGTATAATACAATTGTAAAATAGTGACTTACATATTCACAGCGCTTTCTGTCCCAGGCTGGGACCGTGTAGCACTATAAGCTGTGCCAACCCGGATTCTGTTTTGTGACTCTTTGGTTACACACACGGATATCTGCAGTAATTGCATTAGCCAGCTGAGGCTTCATTAAATAAAGAGTCCATTTCCCACCAACTAGTTTAACTTGCATTTATTTTTCATTTAAGGTGTGTGTGTGTGTGTATTTAATATGTAGATGCTTGAGGTGAAAGACCATAAAAATACTGAGGGGCAGATTTATGTTAAATGGCGCATCCCCAAGGATGCGCCAGTTAATGTGCGCCACAGCTCCGCCACCCATGGTGCGCCGCATTTACAATGCGGCGCACCATGGTGCAAGGCAGGGAAGATGCGTGACGTATCTTTCGGCGTACGGGCGGCGCATTGCTGGAATCATGTCGCAAGTGCGACATGACTCCTGCAATGCACAGGGGCCACCCCTACATTGCATGGTGTATCACCCTTACGCCTGCTTCAAGCAGGCGTAAGGAATTGACGTAGAAAGTGACTGAGTGAAATCTTATAGATTTCACCCAGCCACTTTTAGGAGGCGTTACTGCGCAGGAACGCCCCCCCCCCCCCTGCGCAGGAACGCCTCCTTATGGCGCAGGGCTTTACAACGTGACGCATCTCCTAGATGCGTCACGTTGTAAATAGGGCGAATTGTTTGCACCGCCGTTGCGTCAAATAAAGTGACGCAATTGCGGCGCTAAGAGGCGCAAGGGCCTCATAAATCTGCCCCTGAATATTTTGCTCATTTCACTCACGTCTTTAACCCCACCACCATACCGACGGACCCTGGCCCCATTGCACTCAGGATCACATTTTCAATAGTTTTTCTAAGCACTTCTCTGCTGCCTCCAGCTATTATGAAGGGGCTCCCCCACAAAAGAGGTCCCTCTCTATGTTTTCATATGGCCATGTCTGAACTGGGGTGGCGGAGTGAGCTAAAGAATGGTGATGGATTAAACCCAGATCAGTTGACTGGGGGTGAGTGTTTGATTTGCTCAAACGCTCCATCCATCATCCCCTTTTGTATTGTATATTGAAGCAGAGGCACTTATAGTTGGGGAACAGCAAACAATGCAAAAGAAAAGGCATTTTGGGATACAAAAAATCGGGAGTGTCTCATCAGACTCGTCTGTTGGCATGTATGAACATTTTCTATTTCCCTTTTTCGAGTTCTCCTCTGCCTTACTGGCCCCATTTTTCTTGGGGTTTGGGTGTGAGGCAGCTATGCTCTCTGTCTCGTTTTAAGTTTTCATCTAACAGCTGATGACACTTTAAAATTGGAGATATTGGAGCCAGTAGCAATAATTTTAGGCAGCGAAGCATAGTACCATCCCTTGGACCTGCTGTGAGCGAGAGAGGTCAATGATACGAGGGTGCCACACAGCCTTAGAGCTCCCTCTCCGCACCGGGGTCAAAGCATCCACTTAGCTAGCGCCACAATGCCTCCACGCATTATTGCTCGCTGCGACCTCTTTCGTATTTCTCCAAATTTCGTTTGTGCTCCGCCATTAATACTCTTCTGCTTGCAGCCTGGGTTAAAGTGACAGCAGCCACTGGCAAGGGGTGGGCCGAGGCACGCGCCTCAGGAGAAGGGATCACTTGATGAAGTTATTAAGGGCCCGGCGCATCCTGCCGTCCATCACCGTGACATATCGGACCGAGGGAGCCATCCCTCATCCAGGCTGGACCACACCTGTCTGCGGCCCCTGCTCCTTGTCAGGCCGCCATCTTCCCGCTCCCGCATCGACAGGCAGGAGCCCTAAACCGCCAGCAACACGTCTTCAAAGGCAAGTTGACGGCTGTCTCAACCGGGGCGCTTCCATGTAATGAAACCACGGCAGCAGCGAGCGTTCAATCTTCATAAGGGACGGGGAGACAGCCCTATCTGGGAACCTGACAGCGAGGTGCGGGGCGCGTCATGGGCGTGCCTGCCGCTGCCTGACGCGTCTCCGCCAAGATCATGGTACTTTAGACATGCGTCGGTGCGTGGGAAATAAATATTACAAGGGAAGGGGAAGTGGGGAAGTTCCTCCGGCCCAGTGGCCACAGCCGAGAAGTCGCGTGCAGCCATCAGAATGTGCCAGCCTTTACCATCGAGCCACGGAGCTGGCAAGATCAGCATTGCCAGAGCGCCGACAGCACCGCCGTAGAGTGGGACGTGGCTCCTCTCTGGGCCTCGGGGCACTGATCGTAAACGTCCCCAGCTCAGGGCCCAGCTGCCCTGAGATTGCTGACTTCGACGGGGCCCGCCTTGTTAGGTTAGGGCACTTTCTGAGGCCCCTCTGTGCACGACATGGAAGCCTCGGGGCTCCCAGCAGTACACACGTGGCCCCTCTGCCTGCATCGCGTGGCCCCTCTGCCTGCAGTGTATGGCCCCTCTGCCTGCAGTGTATGGCCCCTCTGCCTGCAGCTCACGGCCCCACTGCCTGCAGCTCACGGCCCCTCTGCCTGCAGTGTATGGCCCCTCTGCCTGCAGTGTATGGCCCCTCTGCCTGCAGTGTATGGCCCCTCTGCCTGCAGTGTATGGCCCCTCTGCCTGCAGTGTATGGCCCCTCTGCCTGCAGCTCACGGCCCCACTGCCTGCAGCTCACGGCCCCTCTGCCTGCAGTGTATGGCCCCTCTGCCTGCAGTGTATGGCCCCTCTGCCTGCAGTGTATGGCCCCTCTGCCTGCAGTGTATGGCCCCTCTGCCTGCAGTGTATGGCCCCTCTGCCTGCAGTGTGGGCCCCTTTGTGTATTGCTTGAAAGATCTCAGCGGCCCTGCACGTGTGGCCCTGCTGCTGTCCAAGGTTCTGTAGAGGTTCCTGCCTTCTCGCTGTATTGCTGTAGGGAGCCACGTGTACTGTGCGGCCCTTATGGGCACCGTCAAGGGAGGGTTCTGTTTTCTCGTGCCTCCCACCTCTCTCTCTATATCTGAAGGGCCCGCAGCCCATGGAGTGTGGGGCCCTTCAAAGCGCCGTCCACAGGGCCGGCTCTCTCTCTTTATCCCTGTAAGGAGGCTGCGTGCCTTTGGGTGGACTTGTCTCTGTGTATTACTGCAAGGAGCCACAGCCCCTGCAATGCGGGGCCTCTCAGTGCGCAGCCTGTGCCGGGTGGCCCTCGCTCTCTCTGTATTATGTGTTAGGCCCCCGCGGCTCCTGTAATGCGTGGCCCCTCGGTGCACGGCACGTGGAGGATCCTGGTCTAACGGAGTGTTACTTGTAAGTCTCCTACATCCCCCGTAACGTGGCCCTTTTGGGCACGGTCTGTTGGGGGACCTGCTTCCTGTCTATCGCTGTCAAATGCGGCCTCTTGGTGCATAGAAAGTGCACGGAACCCCTGTCTCCCTTCAGCCCTCTATAGGCGTTCCCTGTCTCTAAGGGCCCCACAGGCCCTGTCACGTGTGTCGCGCGACGCTCCTTTAGTGCGCCTCCGCCCCCAGCTCTCTCTGAGGTAAGTAGTCCCCGCAGCAGGCTTCACCTGCTCGCGCGCCCATCCTGCAGCGCTGACACTGCCGCACACATTGCATCACTTTTATCACTTCATTAAAATGTATTTAACTTTGTTTTTATTGTCTCTGTGTAGAGCAGGCCCAGCCATCCTTCACGCAGGCTCCTGGAGAGCCGACAGGCGGGGAATGCATAATGGGGAGAGTTGCAGCCGCTCCGCGGAGGGCGAGTCTCTGCTCTACCTCAGTCCCTGCATAAGCAGCGGGAAAGGAGGCGCAAAGAGGTTCTAGGGAGACGCTTTGGAGCCTCGCTGCACCCCCCTTTCCCGCTGTATCTCCGTTCAATTCTTTGATTATGCTCGGCATTCACCTCTCCGCCCCCTCTGCATCCCTTCAACGAACCTTGCCTTCTCCGCCCCTCTGTATATTCTTTGCATCCCTTCAATGTACCCTGCCTTCTCCGCCCCCTCTGTATATTCTCTGCACCTCTTCAATGTACCCTGCCTTCTCCGCTCCCTCTGTATATTCTCTGCATCCCTTCAATGTACCCTGCCTTCTCTTCCCCCTTTGTATATTCTCTGCAACCCTTCAATGTACGCTGCCTTCTCCGCCCCCTCTGCACCCCTTCAATGTACCCTGCCTTCTCCGCCCCTCTGTATATTCTCTGCACCCCTTCAATGTGCCCTGCCTTCTCCAACCCCTCTGTATATTCTCTGCATCCCTTCAATGTACCCTGCCTTCCCTGCCCCCTCTGTATATTCTCTGCACCCCTTCAATGTACCCTGCCTTCCCTGCCCCCTCTGTATATTCTCTGCACCCCTTCAATGTGCCCTGCCTTCTCCAACCCCTCTGTATATTCTCTGCATCCCTTCAATGTACCCTGCCTTCCCTGCCCCCTCTGTATATTCTCTGCACCCCTTCAATGTACCCTGCCTTCTCCGCTCCCTCTGTATATTCTTTGCACTCATTCATTGTACCCTGCCTTCTCTTCCCCCTTTGTATATTCTCTGCAACCCTTCAATGTACCCTGCCTTCTCTTCCCCATTGTATATACTCTGCACCCCTTTAATGTACCCTGCCTTCTCCGCCCCTCTGTATATTCTCTGCACACCTTCAATGTATCTTACCTTCTCCGCCCCCTTTGTATATTCTCTGCAAGCCTTCAATGTTCCCTGCCTGCCTTGCCCCCTCTGTATATTTTCTGCACCCCTTCAATGTACCCTGCCTTCACCGCCCCTCTGTATATTCTTTGCACCCATTCAATGTACCCTGCCTTCTCTACCCCTCTGTATATTCTCTGCACCCCTTCACTCTACCCTGCCTTCCATGCCCCCTCTGTATATTCCCTGCATCCCTTCAATGTACCCTGCCTTCTCCGTCCCGTCTATATATTCTCTGCAAACCTTCAATGTACCCTGCATTCTCCGCCCCCTCTGTATATTCTTTGCACCCATTCAGTGTACCCTGCCTTCTCCGCCGCTCTGTATATTCTCTGCATCCCTTCAATGTACCCTGCTTTCTACACCCCTTCTGTATATTCTCTGCAACCCTTCAATGTACCCTGCCTTCTCCACCCCCTGTATATTCTCTGCATCCATTCAATGTACCCTGCCTTCTCCGCCCCTCTGTATATTCTCTGCATCCCTTCAATGTACCCTGCCTTCTCCGCCCCTCTGTATATTCTCTGCACCCCTTCAATGTATCTTACCTTCTCCGCCCCCTTTGTATATTCTCTGCAAGCCTTCAATGTACCCTGCCTGCCTTGCCCCCTCTGTATATTCTCCGCACCCCTTCAATGTACCCTGCCTTCTCCGTCCTGTCTCTATATTCTCTGCACCCCTTCAATGTACCCTGCCTTCACCGCCCCTCTGTATATTCTTTGCACCCATTCAATGTACCCTGCCTTCTCTGCCCCTCTGTATATTCTCTGCACCCCTTCACTCTACCCTGCCTTCCCTGCCCCCTCTGTATATTCCCTGCATCCCTTCAATGTACCCTGCCTTCTCCGTCCCATCTATATATTCTCTGCAAGCCTTCAATGTACCCTGCATTTTCCGCCCCCTCTGTATATTCTTTGCACCCATTCAGTGTACCCTGCCTTCTCCGCCCTCTCTGTATATTCTCTGCACTCCTTTCTGTACCCTGCATTCTCCGCCTCCTCTGTAAATTCTCTGCACTCCTTTCTGTACCCTGCCTTCTCCGCTCCCTCTGTATATTCTCTGCACCTCTTCAATGTACCCTGCCTTCTCACCCACTCTGTATATTCTCTGCATCCCTTCAATGTACCCTGACTTCCCTGCCCCCTCTGTATATTCTCTGCACCCCTTCAATGTACCCTGCCTTCTCCGCCCCCTCTGTATATTCTTTGCACCCATTCAATGTACCCTGCCTTCTCCGCCCCCTCTGTATATTCTCTGCACTCCTTTCTGTACCCTGCCTTCTCCGCCCTCTGTATATTTTCTGCACCCATTCAATGTACCCTGCCTTCTCCGCCCCTCTGTATATTCTCTGCACTCCTTTATGTACCCTGCCTTCTCCACCCCTCTGTATATTCTCTGCACCCCTTCAATGTACCCTGCCTTCCCTGCCCCCTCTGTATATTCTCTGCACCCCTTTAATGTACCCTGCCTTCTCCGCTCCCTCTGTATATTCTTTGCACTCATTCATTGTACCCTGCCTTCTCTTCCCCCTTTGTATATTCTCTGCAACCCTTCAATGTACCCTGCCTTCCCTGCCCCCTCTGTATATTCTCTGCACCCCTTTAATGTACCCTGCCTTCTCCGCTCCCTCTGTATATTCTTTGCACTCATTCATTGTACCCTGCCTTCTCTTCCCCCTTTGTATATTCTCTGCAACCCTTCAATGTACCCTGCCTTCTCCGCCCCTCTGTATATTCTCTGCACCCCTTTAATGTACCCTGCCTTCTCCGCCCCTCTGTATATTCTCTGCACCCCTTCAATGTATCTTACCTTCTCCGCCCCCTCTGTATATTCTTTGCACCCATTCAGTGTACCCTGCCTTCTCCGCCGCTCTGTATATTCTCTGCATCCCTTCAATGTACCCTGCTTTCTACACCCCTTCTGTATATTCTCTGCAACCCTTCAATGTACCCTGCCTTCTCCACCCCCTGTATATTCTCTGCATCCATTCAATGTACCCTGCCTTCTCCGCCCCTCTGTATATTCTCTGCATCCCTTCAATGTACCCTGCCTTCTCCGCCCCTCTGTATATTCTCTGCACCCCTTCAATGTATCTTACCTTCTCCGCCCCCTTTGTATATTCTCTGCAAGCCTTCAATGTACCCTGCCTGCCTTGCCCCCTCTGTATATTCTCTGCACCCCTTCAATGTACCCTGCCTTCTCCGTCCTGTCTCTATATTCTCTGCATCCCTTCAATGTACCCTGCCTTCTCCGCCCCTCTGTATATTCTCTGCACCCCTTCAATGTATCTTACCTTCTCCGCCCCCTTTGTATATTCTCTGCAAGCCTTCAATGTACCCTGCCTGCCTTGCCCCCTCTGTATATTCTCTGCACCCCTTCAATGTACCCTGCCTTCTCCGTCCTGTCTCTATATTCTCTGCACCCCTTCAATGTACCCTGCCTTCTCTGCCCCTCTGTATATTCTCTGCACCCCTTCACTCTACCCTGCCTTCCCTGCCCCCTCTGTATATTCCCTGCATCCCTTCAATGTACCCTGCCTTCTCCGTCCCATCTATATATTCTCTGCAAGCCTTCAATGTACCCTGCATTTTCCGCCCCCTCTGTATATTCTTTGCACCCATTCAGTGTACCCTGCCTTCTCCGCCGCTCTGTATATTCTCTGCATCCCTTCAATGTACCCTGCTTTCTACACCCCTTCTGTATATTCTCTGCACCCCTTTAATGTACCCTTCCTTCTCCACCCCCTGTATATTCTCTGCATCCATTCAATGTACCCTGCCTTCTCCGCCCCTCTGTATATTCTCTGCATCCCTTCAATGTACCCTGCCTTCTCCGCCCCTCTGTATATTCTCTGCATCCCTTCAATGTACCCTGCCTTCTCCGCCCCTCTGTAAATTCTCTGCATCCCTTCAATGTACCCTGCCTTCTCCGCCCCTCTGGATATTCTCTGCACCCCTTCAATGGACCGTGCTTTCTCTGCCCCCTCAGTATATTCTCTGCACTCCTTTATGTACCCTGCCTTCCCTGCCCCCTCTGTATATTCTCTGCACCCCTTCAATGCACCTTACCTTCTCCGCCCCCTCTGTATATTCTGTGCACCCATTCAATGTACCCTGTCTTCTCCGCCCCCTCTGTATATTCTCTGCACCTCTTCAATGTACCCTGCCTTCTCCGCCTCCTCTGTATATTCTCTGCACCTCTTCAATGTACCCTGCCTTCTCTGCCCCTCTGTATATTCTCTGCACCTCTTCAATGTACCCTGCCTTCTCCGCCCCTCTGTATATTCTCTGCATCCCTTCAATGTACCCTGCCTTCTCCGCCCCTCTGGATATTCTCTGCACCCCTTCAATGTACCCTGCCTTCTCTGCCCCCTCTGTATATTCTCTGCACTCCTTAATGTACCCTACCTTCCCTGCCCCCTCTGTATATTCTCTGCACCCCTTCAATGCACCTTACCTTCTCCGCCCCCTCTGTATATTCTGTGCACTCCTTCAATGTACCCTGCCTTTTCCGCCCCCTCTGTATATTCTTTGCACCCACTCAATGTACTCTGCCTTCTCCGCCCCCTCTGTATATTCTCTGCACCTCTTCAATGTACCCTGCCTTCTCCGCCTCCTCTGTATATTCTGTGCACCTCTTCAATGTACCCTGCCTTCTCTGCCCCTCTGTATATTCTCTGCATCCCTTCAATGTACCCTGCCTTCTCCGCCCCTCTGTATATTCTCTGCACCTCTTCAATGTACCCTGCCTTCTCCGCCCCTCTGGATATTCTCTGCACCCCTTCAATGGACCCTGCCTTCTCTGCCCCTCTGTATATTCTCTGCACTCCTTTATGTGCCCTGCCTTCCCTGCCCCCTCTGTATATTCTCTGCACCCCTTCAATGCACCTTACCTTCTCCGCCCCCTCTGTATATTCTGTGCACTCCTTCAATGTACCCTGCCTTTTCCGCCCCCTCTGTATATTCTCTGCACCCCTTCAATGCACCTTACCTTCTCCGCCCCCTCTGTATATTCTGTGCACTCCTTCAATGTACCCTCCCTTCTCCGCCCCCTCTGTATATTCTTTGCACCCATTCAATGTACCCTGCCTTCTCCGCCCCCTCTGTATATTCTCTGCACCTCTTCAATGTACCCTGCCTTCTCCGCCCCCTCTGTATATTCTCTGCACCTCTTCAATGTACCCTGCCTTCTCCGCCCCCTCTGTATATTCTCTGCACCTCTTCAATGTACCCTGCCTTCTCCACCCCCTCTGTATATTCTTTGCACCCATTCAATGTACCCTGCCTTCTCCGCCCCTCTGTATATTCTCTGCACCCCTTCAATGTACGCTGACTTTTCCGCCACCTCTGTGTATTCTTTGCACCCAGTCAATGTATCCTGCCTTCTCCACACCTCTGTATATTCTCTGCACTCCTTATATGTACCCTGCCTTCTCCACCCCTCTGTATATTCTCTGCAACCCTTCAATGTACCTTACCTTCTCTGCCCCCTCTGTATATTCTTTGCACTCATTCAATGTACCCTGCCTTGTCCGCCCCCTCTGTATATTCACTGCACCCTTTCAATGTGCCCTGCTTTCTCTGCCTCCTTTGTATATTCTCTGCACCCCTTCATCTACCCTGCCTTCTCCGCCCCCTCTGTATATTCTCTGCACCCCTTCAATGTGCCCTGCCTTCTCTGCCCCCTCTGTATATTCTCTGCACCCCTTTAATGTACCCTGCCTTCTCCGCCCCCTCTGTATATTCTCTGCACCCCTTCAATTTACCTTACCTTCTCCGCTCCCTCTGTATATTCTCTGCACCCATTCAATGTACCCTGCCTTCTCCGCCCCCTCTGCATATTTTCTGCACCCATTCAATGTACCCTGCCTTCTTCGCCCCTCTGTATATTCTCTGCATCCCTTCAATGTACCCTGCCTTCTCCACCCCTCTGTATATTCTTTGCACCATGCAATGTACCCTGCCATCTACGCCACCTCTGTATATTCTTTTTGCCCCTTCAATGTACCCTGCCTTCTCAGCTCCCTCTGTATATTCTTTGCACCATGCAATGTACCCTGCCATCTACGCCACCTCTGTATATTCTTTTTGCCCCTTCAATGTACCCTGCCTTCTCCGCCCCCTCTGTATATTCTCTGCACCCCTTCAATGTACCCTGCCTTCTCCGCCCCTCTGGATATTCTTTTCACCCATTCAATGTACTCTGCCTTCTCCGCCCCTCTGTATATTCTCTGCACCCCTTCAATGTACCCTGCCTTCTCCACCCCCTCTGTATATTCTTTGCACCCATTCAATGTACCCTGCCTTCTCCGCCCCTCTGTATACTCTTTTCACCCATTCAATGTACCCTGCCTTCTCCACCCCCTCTGTATATTCTTTGTACCCATTCAATGTACCCTGCCTTCTCCACCCCCTCTGTATATTCTTTGTACCCATTCAATGTACCCTGCCTTCTCCACCCCCTCTGTATATTCTTTGTACCCATTCAATGTACCCTGCCTTCTCCGCCCCCTCTGTATATTCTTTGCACCCATTCAATGTACCCTGCCTTCTCCGCCCCTCTGTATATTCTTTGCATCCCTTCAATGTACCCTGCCTTCTCTGCCCCTCTGTATATTCTCTGCACCCATTCAATGTACCCTGCCATCTACGCCACCTCTGTATATTCTTTTTGCCCCTTCAATGTACCCTGCCTTCTGAGCTCCCTCTGTATATTCTTTGCACCATGCAATGTACCCTGCCATCTACGCCACCTCTGTATATTCTTTTTGCCCCTTCAATGTACCCTGCCTTCTCCGCCCCCTCTGTATATTCTCTGCACCCCTTCAATGTACCCTGCCTTCTCCGCCCCTCTGGATATTCTTTTCACCCATTCAATGTACTCTGCCTTCTCCGCCCCTCTGTATATTCTCTGCACCCCTTCAATGTACCCTGCCTTCTCCACCCCCTCTGTATATTCTTTGCACCCATTCAATGTACCCTGCCTTCTCCGCCCCTCTGTATACTCTTTTCACCCATTCAATGTACCCTGCCTTCTCCACCCCCTCTGTATATTCTTTGTACCCATTCAATGTACCCTGCCTTCTCCACCCCCTCTGTATATTCTTTGTACCCATTCAATGTACCCTGCCTTCTCCACCCCCTCTGTATATTCTTTGTACCCATTCAATGTCCCTGCCTTCTCCGCCCCCTCTGTATATTCTTTGCACCCATTCAATGTACCCTGCCTTCTCCGCCCCTCTGTATATTCTTTGCATCCCTTCAATGTACCCTGCCTTCTCTTCCCCCTTTGTATATTCTCTGCAACCCTTCAATGTACGCTGCCTTCTCCGCCCCCTCTGTATACTCTTTTCACCCATTCAATGTACCCTGCCTTCTCCACCCCCTCTGTATATTCTTTGTACCCATTCAATGTACCCTGCCTTCTCCACCCCCTCTGTATATTCTTTGTACCCATTCAATGTACCCTGCCTTCTCCACCCCCTCTGTATATTCTTTGTACCCATTCAATGTACCCTGCCTTCTCCGCCCCCTCTGTATATTCTTTGCACCCATTCAATGTACCCTGCCTTCTCCGCCCCTCTGTATATTCTTTGCATCCCTTCAATGTACCCTGCCTTCTCTTCCCCCTTTGTATATTCTCTGCAACCCTTCAATGTACCCTGCCTTCTCCGCCCCCTCTGTATATTCTTTGCACCCATTCAATGTACCCTGCCTTCTCCGCCCCTCTGTATATTCTTTGCATCCCTTCAATGTACCCTGCCTTCTCTGCCCCTCTGTATATTCTCTGCACCCATTCAATGTACCCTGCCTTCTCTGCCCCTCTGTATATTCTCTGCACCCATTCAATGTACCCTGCCTCTCTGTATCATCTGCACACTCTCCCCTTCACCCTGCCAATCCTTCAGGCACCATACCCTATATCTTCTATACACTCTAGAGATGGGTGAGCCATGAAGAGCCAAGCAGAGGGTCCGGTTCGACTTTAAAATCCAAAACATTTCGGAAAGTAAATTGTGCCGCAAACATCATGTGAGCACAGAATAAGATTTTTTTAATTCATAAGCATTTTGCTTGTAACTTGGGAGCCTTTCCCTTTAGTACATTTGTGTATATCACTGCACCGAGTGTCAATTCGCTGGAAGTGATAGTTTCTAATGATGAACTTAGAAACATCATGCCACCACCGCCCTCCTGACAATGATGCCATTAACGAGCCGAGTAGCAATGCAGGTGTTATCTCCCAGTGTATGCAGCCGACGTACAAAAGAGGGGTTTGACAGCACATGTTGCTGCCACAGACATCATTCGATTGATCATGGACAAAGGAGGCACTGCTGTCCTCATCCTCCTGGATCTAATTGTCACCTTTGATACCATCGTCCAAACCCTCCTCATTCAGTGCCTACACAATGCCGGCATGCAGGTACCAACGCTCCGCTGCATGCGCTCTTTACCCACAGGCCACAATCAGGCGGTCAGCCTAGCCCCTTTCACCCTGGCTGTCGCCATCCTCATGCGTGGAGAGCCGCAACGATCCTCGCTTAGTCCCACCCTGTTCAACATGGATCCACTCACCAGCATCCATTGCACCCACAGAATCGACATTATATCCGGCTCAGACGATGCCCAGCACATCTTCATCGATAAAAGATTGACCGCCCAAACCAGCTTTTCTGCCTGCATGTCTGGAGTCGCCAGATGGATGAAAGCCAACTGCCTTAAGCTCAACACAGACAAGATGGAAGAATCCTCTTCAGTAAAGACTCTTCACTACGGGACTCCAACTGTTGGCCTGCTCATCTCGGACCCACACCCAACCCGATCACCCTTGCGAAGAACCTCCGAATAATAGTTGACAATCTGCTCAATGAGACAGACCAAATGAACACAGTCTCTGCCTCTTGTTTCTACACACTCAAGATTTAAAAGTGGCTTCCGTTCAATGCCCTTAGAACCGTTACACAGGCCATCACTGCTAGCAGGTTTGGCTACAGCAACGCACTCTATGTTGTAACCAATAGTTGATCAACCAAAAGCCTCCATGCCCATACAGTCATTGCCACCTTTAGAATAGTTCCCTGTCGGAGTTGGTTGCCTTGCAATGCTCTGCACACCAACTCTATCTGAGGCATCGCTGCTGTCACCCTGCATATTTAACATTGCTATTCAGCACATAGGTTTCTTTGACACTAACACATGAGACACTCGAGTTTGCCAGATTGCTCCATCCACAACAAACACTGTGTATCCAGTCCTGAACTTTCCTATTACACTAATTCATTTGCATGAAATGCATTGGTTAATTGAAGTAAACAACAAGCATTTACAATGCAACGGTTTCGCCTTTGGCACACACTAATTAGGACTCGTTCCCTGATGATGCATCAAATTGGGGCTAATTTAGGCGCTACTAAATAAATCTTTAGTCATCAGATACCGACAGGGTTGTGGTGTGGGTGGATAAAAAAAAAAAAAGAAAAACAGCCAGTCCAAACGGTACGATTTTGACCGCTCTAGAGTTAAGAGCTACAAAAGGTGCTACCAACATGGACAAAACGGATCGAAGAGAGACTGAAAAACACGACATTGTATATTCGACCGTGATGAAGCTAAGCGGCCGCGCTGTATTGTGTGTTCTTATTAAGACTGTTTTTAGACATGCATTCTTTTGGAGGTCTAAGATTCTACTGTTGTCGGGTACGGACGCCTCGGGCCCCGATCAAGTTCAAACGATTACCCAAGAGATACCAACAACAATCGCTAACTAGAGCCACACTAAGGCAACTCTCCCTCCGAGCCACTGGAAGGATTTCCAGCTCTCGCCATTCGGACAAGAAAAGAATAAAAATTAAGGTCGCACCTTAGACCATTAGAATAATACCAGAAAAATATCCAACAAAGAATGAGACCCATAACAAGGCGGGGGTAGAAACTTTATCGACACCACCAAGGGGGAACGCAGTTCCAAAATTCCCGAAAACGCCAAATAAAAGAACAAATGTAAGTATCATGGCCTTTGAAATACTTTTCCGAGTTCAACACACCCTATATGAAAATATTCCAGGCCACATTCACAACCTGAACATTTAATGCAAAATAATTAAGATCTGGTATACTGCTTTTACATTGTGTAAATATCTCCAGACAAAACGGATGTTTGTAGAAATACAGGATTCCCCGGTGACGGGATACACTTGTTACAACTAATGTTATGAATATGTGGAAATCGATAACAAGTTTGTTGATGTTCAATTCCTGTTCTTTTCTTCTATATGGCACGACTATGATTACATAGAATGCTGTGAAAAGAAAGATATAGATATTGCATCGAATACTGTAATGATCAACTGCCTGGTCTCCCTTTGATTTGGAAATAAAGCGAAGGCAACTAAATAATTTTAAGTGTATCACATGAGCACGTGGTCTAACCTCCCGTGACACTGGCCCGCCCCATGTTAATCTAATACGAGTGGTGTAGCCGACACTGTGGGCAATGTTAAAATAACCTGTGACCAACTTTTCTGTGAATTACAATTCCAGGATATCAGACACTTTAACCAAAGCCCGTTCTTACTTGAATTTATTATTTATTTATTTTATTTATGCATTTTTATATAGCGCGGACTTTACCCGAAGGCGTCAGAGCGCTTCACATTAAGAACAGAGATGAAACATAATGAGAAACATTACAAAAACAGATTGCAAAAACATACGTTACTTACATAAGGTAATAGTGACAATTGTGAGCAAAAAAAATACATGAGGTAGTAAAAACTGCGAGCAACCACAAATACATGAGGTAGTAAAGGTAATAGTGACGGTAATAGTGAAGGGTGAGGAGAAGATATATATATATGCCCTCGCCAAACAAACACGTGGCGCTAGAAGAAAATAGCACTGCATGGCCAGTGTAAGAGCAAAAGGTGAAATTGAACAATAATCCCTGTTTCTGAGCACGGGGTGCTCACGATGTATCCCCCTTTGCCCACCGACCCACCCCTTCCTTGCCTTGAAGATGGCGTACCCTGCCGCCGTTTCGAATAGCACCAACATGGCGAAGACGGATCTGTGGGGATTCAGAGAGAACGGGGCTTCCGTATAACGATTACGGAGCCCTTTGGAGGACGTGAGCTTCTGTCTGGTGCAGTTTCGACCCACAGAAATCACCGACCGGGGCTCTTAGTGCACGCATACTAGGGCCCACTCCTCCCCCTTTCAAGCCCCAGTCTCTTTTCTACACACCACAACACCGTCCATCACCGGCCGCCACCCTTCAAGCACAACACGATACACCCCCCCCCCCCCCCCCCCTGCACTGGAGCCAACCTTGTACACTCCCTTCCGATCACGTCGGAAAACAACTCGACCCTGCAGCTCAAGCCTCGCTTAGTATGTGATGATTCCAGAGCCACCATATCCCAGCGATTTCCTTTAATTCTAGAACCAAATGCATTCTGGGAGCTGTAGTCTTGGCCAGTTAAAATGAAAATGGTTTGCAAGTCTAGCGCTCGAAACTATACGGTTGCAAGAGCCTGCAGTCATCTGCTAATCCTACTTGTCTCTAGACACCCAACACCCTACAACTAGAATCCCTCCCCGCCTGCCGTCCTGCCCGAAGCCTCTCTGGCCTTGGATTACTGACTCCCCAACTCTCAGTTCCTCTTCGGTGCCCTCCTTCCCTGCCGCCCATTTGTCCTCACTGGTCGCCTCGATGAGCCTGTGATATGCCCCCTCCCTGCGCCCCTTCTGCTCACCCAGCTCGGGCGGCTCCTCGGTGGGCACGGCGCCCCCGTCGATCAGCCCGAACCCCTCGTCGTTCTCGATCCCCGCGATCTCGCTCTCCTGCTGGGCCAGGAAGGCGGCCGCCGGGTCCTCCTCCGGCTCCGCGGGCTCCCCGAGCACCCCGTTCTCCGAAGAGGAGAAGAAGCCAAAGTCATCGGCCATGTTTCCGTCCGTGCCCCCCGCGCTCATTGCTGCTCGAGGTGGGTGTGGGTCAGTGGCCCCGGGCCGGGACGCGGAGGTCGGTTTAGGGGTCTGGCAGGAACAGGACGGCACTTCCTCCTTCTCCGGGTGGCAGGTGGAGCTTTTCCGTATGCAGTAGGAAAGTGCGAATGTGTTTCCTCACAGAAAACAAGCATTTACGGACGGAGAGCTGGAGGGGGGGGCGGTAACATGCAAATGGACAGCGGCAAGGGGGGGGTGTGGGGGGGGTAACGGGCAAATGGACAGCGGCAGGGGGGGCGGGAAGGGCCACATGGACAGCGGGAGGGGGGGGGCGGAATAAAAAGCACTCACCTGGAACTGGACTTCCTCCGGCGGCTGCGGTCGGCCGCGGAATGAGCTGGATGCCGAGAAAAAAAAAAAACAACTCTGCCCACCGCCGCACAGAGGGACGCCCAGGGAAAAAATCGCGGGAACGCCCCCGAATCTGGTCCGGCCTTGACGGACAGATCCGGCTCCCAATGGCTAGCCTCCATTTATGGAGCTAGCCAATGGGAGGTGGGGGACGTTCCAATAGCCAGTATGGTAAACAAAAGATTTCACCTGCGCGAACTGCTTGCGCAGATCGTCAGGTCGAAACCTAAAAACTACACCTAAACTACAATGCATTACATCACGACTCACATATGCCCATGCACCAAATCAGCTGACATCTTGGAATGGATTTCCTTTTCTAGAAAAACCCACTGAAGATGATTTGAGATTTAAAATGTTGCTTTTTCATAACTGTAACTGGTGCAGTCATCTTTCTGCTCATGCTAACCATGCTTTCAAGTTGTGCCCGTCTATGACTTGTGAAGCCTCATTTTCAGGCTTGGCTCTTGAAACCAGAAACTTCAGATTCGCTTTCTCAGTGATGAGAGACTGAGTATCTTTTCGAAGGTTGTCTGGATACTTTCTTATTGCTTCAGAATCCTCCACCTGAGAAACTCCTTTGCTTCAGTTTCATCATGTGATCTCCACTGGAGCCCTGTCTGTCTACGATCACCTATGGATTTATGTCTAACCTCTGCTTGGGCAGCCTACGCTCATTAAGATTCTGGGGGCCCCACATGTTTCCAGTTTCAATGACTCACAAACATATTTTTCTGTTGGTAGTAAACAGTTTTACATTTTGATTGGCATGTGGGCACATTTTCTATCTGCGCATGCCATATGACGCCTGAGTTCTCATACACTGTGATGCACTGGAAGTCATTTACACAGGTTAATGCTAGTGAAAATACATTGACGTAGCTGATAGCCTGGCCCTTTAGAGCAGAGACCTATTGGCTTTGCCTGAACCTCTTTAATGTAATGTAATGTAATGTAATGTGTATACTTGTAAAGCGCACTGTTGCCAGCCGGCGTCCTGGCGCTGTATACCGCTGGGGAACCCGTCCTGGCTTTCCCTGTGGGATGGTCCCTGCCGGGAATCCCCAAGGTGGAGCCAGGCATCCCCGGCGTTGATGGGGCCGTTGTGGAGATTAGGCAAGCTAATGCCCAGAGTTGCCGAGTGCGACCCCTGGGTAGAGTAGGCACCGAGGCGAGAATTATCGAGTCCGCTGACCCTGGTCCACGACCCTGCCGCGTCGGGAATCAAACCCTGGTCCCGGGCCGATTTCTGCTTTCGGGTCTGCCGCCTCTAACCAGTGAGCCACACCACTCCACTCCACTAATGTTGGGTTCATTGTTATAAATTCTCTTGTGGTGTGTAGGTTGTTTAATGGTTTAAGCTAGCCTGGCGGAGGAAGGGTGTTACCCAAAAACCGGTCCCAGAATGCTTCTTTCCGGTTCAGGGAAGACCTGGCTTGGCAGTTCAGGCTGGACTGTTCCCATGAGGCACAGGGTCAAGACGGATTTGCATATTACTGGGTCCAAACTGGAATGGCACAGTGAGCAAAAAAATGATGGATTTAGGCCCAGATCTCTGTACTTGGGTGAATGTATGACATTGTTCTGCATTCTGTCCATCAATTGGTCTTTTTACAATTTTACAATGGTCACCTTTATGCCAGGGCGTGCTTTATGCCATCATTACAGAGATGCCCAGCATACTTAGACCAGGTTTCAGGGTTCACAATATGCCAGAATAAGGACCCCATCATGCCAGGCAAGACTCCTATGTGCAAGACGGATGAGATACACAACAGATGGGTGCCCTGCTCACAGACCACAATCTGCAATCAGAGTGGGGTTGCAGTGATCAAAGAAGCAGAGGCACCCTCAGGCTTCCACCCTTGCAGACTGCCTGTCATACACACGTGTGACAACCAGTGCAGTGTCTGCAATATATGTTCAGTCGCTTGGGGTGCGTATGTGCTCTAGGTTAATCACGCCACTCTTTTTATCTACAAATCAATCATTTCAGGTGTTTTACTCTAATTAGTTAAATGGAAGAAAAAAAACCACAACATCATCCAGAATGCATATGGGCTAGTGTTCAAGTCTAGGACAGGAAACGGTGTCCTTAATACCTGCAGAAAGGCAGTTACCCCAGGCACAGTGCTCTGCAAGAGAGGGAAGCTCTGCGCTGACACACTGAGGCCGCAGACGGAATACTGAGTGCTTCCATTCCCAACAAGTATTTACAATGCAATAGGTCTTGCATTTGTCAGAATTAGAGCTATTGGCGTTGTAAATGACAATGTCTTTTGTCTATGTGTTTTGGTTTGGAGTGTAGTGGATATATGAACAGTCTGGGACACGCTGCAACACTGTCTAGAGGACTTAGAATGAGGAATTACCCCTGGGACCAGAGAAGCAGCTGCAGCACTGTCTAAAGGACTTCGAATGAGGAATTACCGATCCCTTTGGCTGCCTGGCACCCCTGTAAGGGACATGATCCGTGCGTTGCCGTTGACCACAGTGTAAGCCAGACGAGGCCCCGTAGTCGGTGCCGGAGCCTGGTGTAACATCACCTCTAGGACACCCACCAGCCCCACAGACACCGAGTGGCAGCCCCTCTCACCATGTTCGAAGGGCTCTACTTCGGCTGAGCACAGGATTCGGTGAGAGATGCTCCTGTACCTTTTAATGGAGCTATCAATACTTTTTACATCCAGTGACATAAATGTTAACAGGCCCCTGCTGTCCACCCACGCTCGTGCTCGCTGCAGTGTGTCCCAGATTGCTCATTTCCCTGTGATGGTGCAATAATTTCTCCCACTTAATCCTCGGCGCGTGCGGCGCGTCTTGCCCGGTTTCCGGCGAAGATGAAGATTCTAGCCTGACATTTATACCGCCGTCTGCGGCCCTGGCCACATCATAAAGAGCTGAAGGGTCGGATGGAGAGAGGAGAGGGCTGAAGGTCGACGCGAGAGCACATTAAAAGGTACTCGCGGCGCCGTGTGCCGACCAGCCCAGTACTGGGGTTCTTTGAGTCGCCCCTGATTTATCTGAAAGCAGTAGCAGCAAACAAGGCCAGCAGGCCTGCCCAGACCCCGCAGGGCCAACCAGCTGCAAAAACTGCAGGTCATGCTTAGTCTCCGGCTCTACTTGTGGTGTCCCCAATCTTGTGGGATCTAGGCTTTCGAACTTTGGGGCATATTACCAAGGGTGGCAATAGGCAATTATCACTGGTTTAGCGGCCGTTTTCGGCCGCTAAGCGGTGATAATTCTATCGCATTATTAGCAAGCTGTCGCTAACTGATGTTAGCGACAGCTTTTAGGCGATAGCGAGCGGTTTGGGGCCCGCTTTGCATGTCAGCGATATTTATCTCTAATGACATGCAAAGTGGGCGTACCCAACCTGTTAGCGACTGAAAGCAGTTGCTAACGCCGGTATCGCCTATTAGCAAGGCAGGCGTAGTGATGGAAATATTCCCGCTATCGCCAAAAACCAACGCCTGCTCAGACCAGTTCTTAGCCATGTTATCCAATGGGAGGTGGATAACATGGCTAAGAGCATTTCGTCGCTAATGCGTGAATATCGCTGTATTCTCAGCGATATTCACGCATTTCGCCGCTATCGCTGGATATTTTTGCACAATGGAGAAAAACGTTGCTAATAGCATGTTTTCTCCGCTAACATATCCAGCGATAGGCAGCGATAAAAAAATCATCGCTAAGCCTATTTAGCGATAATTATCGCTACTTGTTGGTAATATGCCCCTTTGTTTTGAAATCTTGTTTCTTTATTGCACACTTTTTTACGTGTAACTAATATCGTGGCTTTGTCAGTGCTCGCTGTCAGGTGGGCCCTGCCCCTGCTTGATGCCACCAAAATTATCCCGTGCTAATACCAGCTGCTTTGCCCCAAGAACTGTCTCGCCAGAATCTTGTTTTGTGCCAGCCTGTTTTTTTGTTGCCAGGATGACAACGACACAAGAAGCCTGGTACGTGTGTAGTACTGATATAAAGATTGATTTGATCTGTACCGGATTCCCCTGAGACTCTCAAAAGGGCTCCCCTTTCAAATCTGATCTGTTCACTCCTATCCGATCTGCTTCATATGGATGGCCTGGGGCCCCTCCACAGGTGCCACCTGTGAGTCCCCTGCATGTTTCTCCCCTTCCTCCTGGTCCTGATGAGGGGTGCTCTGTGTGCCCACTGCTCTTCTAGCACACTGCTGTCGTCTGGCTGCTGACCCCCTGTACTCTGTGTCTTTCTAGAGGTCTAATTGATATCTTTGCAGCCACTGATGCAGTTCAGAATCCAGGGTAGGTGACAACGCCTACACAGTGTTCATTGGAACCTTTGGTGCACTTGTGCATGATGCTAGAGTGCACAGTTGTCGGTCCAGAAGGGTATAATTGCGTCCCGACAAGCTGTGCAGAGGGTATAGCAGTCATTCATACAGTAATTTCAATGTGTTGTAGTACCTGCATTTGCACGTCATTGTGTGCTCTTCAAGGTTATGACTTGAAATGTTAGATGTACAAAAGGGGGTGGTGATGGACGGAGCATCTGAACCAATCAAACACTCACACCCAGTCAACAGATCTGGGTTTAATCCATCACCGTTCTTTAGCCCACTCTGCCACCCCAGTTCAAACATGGCCATATGCAAATCTGTCTGACCCTGTGCCTCATGGGAACAGTCCAGCCCGAACTGCCAAGCCATGCCTTCCCTGGACCGGAAACAAGCTTCCTAGGACCGGCTTCTGGAATTTCAGCCGTCTTCAGCCAGGCTTGCTTGAATCCAGTGGCAAAGTGAGCAAGGGACTCACGTCTGAGCATACCCTGCCAACTTATGGCGAACAAAGCGGTACATAAGGGGTTGGTGATGGACGGAGCATCTGAACCAATCAAACACTCACACCCAGTCAACAGATCTGGGTTTAATCCATCACCATTCTTTAGCCCACTCTGCCACCCCAGTTCAGACATGGCCATATGCAAATCAGTCTGACCCTGTGCCTCATGGGTACAGTCTAGCCCGAACTGCAAAGCCATGCCTTCCCTGTACCGGAAACAAGCTTCCTAGGACCGGTTTCTGGCATTTCAGCCGTCTTCAGCCAGGCTTGCTTGAATCCAGTGGCAAAGTGAGCAAGGGACTCACGTCTGAGCACACCCTGCCAACTTATGGCGAACAAAGCCGTCCATCACCACCCCCTTTTGTACCACTTTGTTCGCCATAAGTTGGCAGGGTATGCTCAGACGTTTGCATCACATTTGCAAGAGTATCAATATGATGTAGAGTATGTTGCCGATTGAAAAAATTTACAAGCTGATTGTTTGTCAAAAATTGCTATTTAGAATGGGTGATAAAGAGAAGATCTTTAATGAGTCGTATGAAGTCATTTGTGTTGTGGCAAGTTTTGAAGATGCTGTGGAAGGGAAGATTGAGTTGGTTAAATGTGAAGAATGGGAGAAAGCTGTACAAGATAATTAGTTTGTTCTGGAATTAGTGAGATACATTCGGATGGTTGGCGAAGAGAAGCTTACACTTGTGTATCTTTGCACAGCTGTATAAAATTAAAAGGCAAACTTTGCGGGGGTACCAACAAGTCTTTGGTAATGAGAGGAGAAAGATACATACCTCTGGAAGGTGTAAGAAAATGTTTTATTATATTACCGCATGAAGGTCATCTGGGACAATCCATGACTAAAAGACGATTGAAAGAGACATTTTGGTGGCCCGGTGTGAACAATGATGTTAAGGAATTGATGGAAGAGTTATGTAGAGAGAGTCACCCACATGCATCAAAGGAAATTGCATTCGCAAACGGTGCGAATCGCAAAATTCGGCCGTTTGCGAATGCAATTTCCATTTTTGGGATGCATTATGCATTTTGTTGTTCTCGCAATTTAAGAAATCGCAAACTTGTGATTTCTTAAATTGCGATTGCATTTAAGGAATCTCAAATTGATATTCCTTAAATGCAATGCATCAAACTTTTAAAATGTGCGAATTCGCAAATAAGGGGTACAAATTACCATGAAGTTGACCTTCATGGTAATTTGCGAAAACTTTGAAAAATGCACAAAAGTGCATTTTTCAAAGTGCTATTTTACACACACAGTGTGAAAAATTTACTTAATGGCAGATTTCAGGGGTGCAACAGGGTGTCCTTTGGACCCCACCTGCACCCTTGAAATTGCATTCTCATTTTGCGATTCCTTAATTGCGATTGGCAAAATGAGAATGTCTTCCCATTCATTCCTATGGGCCTCTAGGCGCATAGGAATGAATGGGAAGGGATTCCTTACCTGCGGCGATTCTTAAATTGAGAATCGCAATTAAGGAATTTTAAGAAATCGCAAGTTTGGGGCCCGCTTTGCATGTCAGCGATATTTATCTCTAATGACATGCAAAGTGGGAGTACCCAACCTGTTAGGGACTGAAAGCAGTTGCTAACGCCGGTATCGCCTATTAGCAAGGCAGGCGTAGTGATGGAAATATTCCCGCTATCGCCAAAAACCAACGCCTGCTCAGACCAGTTCTTAGCCATGTTATCCAATGGGAGGTGGATAACATGGCTAAGAGCATTTCGTCGCTAATGCGTGAATATCGCTGTATTCTCAGTGATATTCACGCATTTTGCTGCTATCGCTGGATATTTTAGCACAATGGAGAAAAACGTTGCTAATAGCATGTTTTCTCCGCTAACATATCCAGCGATAGGCAGCGATAAAAAAATCATCGCTAAGCCTATTTAGCGATAATTATCGCTACTTGTTGGTAATATGCCCCTTTGTTTCGAAATCTTGTTTCTTTATTGCACACTTTTTTACGTGTAACTAATATCGTGGCTTTGTCAGTGCTCGCTGTCAGGTGGGCCCTGCCCCTGCTTGATGCCACCTAAATTATCCCGTGCTAATACCAGCTGCTTTGCCCCAAGAACTGTCTCGCCAGAATCTTGTTTTGTGCCAGCCTGTTTTTTTGTTGCCAGGATGACAACGACACAAGAAGCCTGGTACGTGTGTAGTACTGATATAAAGATTGATTTGATCTGTACCGGATTCCCCTGAGACTCTCAAAAGGGCTCCCCTTTCAAATCTGATCTGTTCACTCCTATCCGATCTGCTTCATATGGATGGCCTGGGGCCCCTCCACAGGTGCCACCTGTGAGTCCCCTGCATGTTTCTCCCCTTCCTCCTGGTCCTGATGAGGGGTGCTCTGTGTGCCCACTGCTCTTCTAGCACACTGCTGTCATCTGGCTGCTGACCCCCTGTACTCTGTGTCTTTCTAGTGGTCTAATTGATATCTTTGCAGCCACTGATGCAGTTCAGAATCCAGGGTAGGTTACAACGCCTACACAGTGTTCCTTTGAACCTTTGGTGCACTTGTGCATGATGCTAGAGTGCACAGTTGTCGGTCCAGAAGGGTATAATTGCGTCCCGACAAGCTGTGCAGAGGGTATAGCAGTCATTCATACAGTAAGTTCAATGTGTTGTAGTACCTGCATTTGCACGTCATTGTGTGCTCTTCAAGGTTATGACTTGAAATGTTAGATGTACAAAAGGGGGTGGTGATGGACGGAGCATCTGAACCAATCAAACACTCACACCCAGTCAACAGATCTGGGTTTAATTCATCACCGTTATTTAGCCCACTCTGCCACCCCAGTTCAAACATGGCCATATGCAAATCTGTCTGACCCTGTGCCTCATGGTAACAGTCCAGCCCGAACTGCCAAGCCATGCCTTCCCTGGACCGGAAACAAGCTTCCTAGGACCGGCTTCTGGCATTTCAGCCGTCTTCAGCCAGGCTTGCTTGAATCCAGTGGCAAAGTGAGCAAGGGACTCACGTCTGAGCATACCCTGCCAACTTATGGCGAACAAAGCGGTACATAAGGGGTTGGTGATGGACGGAGCATCTGAACCAATCAAACACTCACACCCAGTCAAAAGATCTGGGTTTAATCCATCACCATTCTTTAGCCCACTCTGCCACCCCAGTTCAGACATGGCCATATGCAAATCAGTCTGACCCTGTGCCTCATGGGAACAGTCTAGCCCGAACTGCAAAGCCATGCCTTCCCTGTACCGGAAACAAGCTTCCTAGGACCGGTTTCTGGCATTTCAGCCGTCTTCAGCCAGGCTTGCTTGAATCCAGTGGCAAAGTGAGCAAGGGACTCACGTCTGAGCATGCCCTGCCAACTTATGGCGAACAAAGCCGTCCATCACCACCCCCTTTTGTACCACTTTGTTCGCCATAAGTTGGCAGGGTATGCTCAGACGTTTGCATCACATTTGCAAGAGTATCAATATGATGTAGAGTATGTTGCCGATTGGAAAAATTTACAAGCTGATTGTTTGTCAAAAATTGCTATTTAGAATGGGTGATAAAGAGAAGACCTTTAATGAGTCGTATGAAGTCATTTGTGTTGTGGCAAGTTTTGAAGATGCTGTGGAAGGGAAGATTGAGTTGGTTAAATGTGAAGAATGGGAGAAAGCTGTACAAGATAATTAGTTTGTTCTAGAATTAGTGAGATACATTCGGGATGGTTGGCGAAGAGAAGCTTACACTTGTGTATCTTTGCACAGCTGTATAAAATTAAAAGGCAAACTTTGCGGGGGTACCAACAAGTCTTTGGTAATGAGAGGAGAAAGATACATACCTCTGGAAGGTGTAAGAAAATGTTTTATTATATTACCGCATGAAGGTCATCTGGGACAATCCATGACTAAAAGACGATTGAAAGAGACATTTTGGTGGCCCGGTGTGAACAATGATGTTAAGGAATTGATGGAAGAGTTATGTAGAGAGAGTCACGCACATGCATTAAAGGAAATTGCGATCGCAAACGGTGCGAATCGCAAAATTCGGCCGTTTGCAAATGCAATTTCCATTTTTGGGATGCATTATGAATTTTGTTGTTCTCGCAATTTAAGAAATCGCAAACTTGTGATTTCTTAAATTGCGATTGCATTTAAGGAATCTCAAATTGATATTCCTTAAATGCAATGCATCAAACTTTTAAAATGTGCGAATTCGCAAATAAGGGGTACAAATTACCATGAAGTTGACCTTCATGGTAATTTGCGAAAACTTTGAAAAATGCACAAAAGTGCATTTTTCAAAGTGCCATTTTACACACACAGTGTGAAAAATTTACTTAATGGTAGATTTCAGGGGTGCAACAGGGTGTCCTTTGGACCCCACCTGCACCCTTGAAATTGCATTCTCATTTTGCGATTCCTTAATTGCGATTGGCAAAATGAGAATGTCTTCCCATTCATTCCTATGGGCCTCTAGGCGCATAGGAATGAATGGGAAGGGATTCCTTACCTTCGATTCTTAAATTGAGAATCGCAATTAAGGAATTTTAAGAAATCGCAAGTTTGGGGCCCGCTTTGCATGTCAGCGATATTTATCTCTAATGACATGCAAAGTGGGAGTACCCAACCTGTTAGGGACTGAAAGCAGTTGCTAACGCCGGTATCGCCTATTAGCAAGGCAGGCGTAGTGATGGAAATATTCCCGCTATCGCCAAAAACCAACGCCTGCTCAGACCAGTTCTTAGCCATGTTATCCAATGGGAGGTGGATAACATGGCTTCGAGCATTTCGTCGCTAATGCGTGAATATCGCTGTATTCTCAGTGATATTCACGCATTTCGCCGCTATCGCTGGATATTTTAGCACAATGGAGAAAAACGTTGCTAATAGCATGTTTTCTCCGCTAACATATCCAGCGATAGGCAGCGATAAAAAAATCATCGCTAAGCCTATTTAGCGATAATTATCGCTACTTGTTGGTAATATGCCCCTTTGTTTCGAAATCTTGTTTCTTTATTGCACACTTTTTTACGTGTAACTAATATCGTGGCTTTGTCAGTGCTCGCTGTCAGGTGGGCCCTGCCCCTGCTTGATGCCACCTAAATTATCCCGTGCTAATACCAGCTGCTTTGCCCCAAGAACTGTCTCGCCAGAATCTTGTTTTGTGCCAGCCTGTTTTTTTGTTGCCAGGATGACAACGACACAAGAAGCCTGGTACGTGTGTAGTACTGATATAAAGATTGATTTGATCTGTACCGGATTCCCCTGAGACTCTCTAAAGGGCTCCCCTTTCAAATCTGATCTGTTCACTCCTATCCGATCTGCTTCATATGGATGGCCTGGGGCCCCTCCACAGGTGCCACCTGTGAGTCCCCTGCATGTTTCTCCCCTTCCTCCTGGTCCTGATGAGGGGTGCTCTGTGTGCCCACTGCTCTTCTAGCACACTGCTGTCATCTGGCTGCTGACCCCCTGTACTCTGTGTCTTTCTAGTGGTCTAATTGATATCTTTACAGCCACTGATGCAGTTCAGAATCCAGGGTAGGTGACAACGCCTACACAGTGTTCATTTGAACCTTTGGTGCACTTGTGCATGATGCTAGAGTGCACAGTTGTCAGTCCAGAAGGGTATAATTGCGTCCCGACAAGCTGTGCAGAGGGTATAGCAGTCATTCATACAGTAATTTCAATGTGTTGTAGTACCTGCATTTGCACGTCATTGTGTGCTCTTCAAGGTTATGACTTGAAATGTTAGATGTACAAAAGGGGGTGGTGATGGACGGAGCATCTGAACCAATCAAACACTCACACCCAGTCAACAGATCTGGGTTTAATCCATCACCGTTCTTTAGCCCACTCTGCCACCCCAGTTCAAACATGGCCATATGCAAATCTGTCTGACCCTGTGCCTCATGGGAACAGTCCAGCCCGAACTGCCAAGCCATGCCTTCCCTGGACCGGAAACAAGCTTCCTAGGACCGGCTTCTGGCATTTCAGCCGTCTTCAGCCAGGCTTGCTTGAATCCAGTGGCAAAGTGAGCAAGGGACTCACGTCTGAGCATACCCTGCCAACTTATGGCGAACAAAGCGGTACATAAGGGGTTGGTGATGGACGGAGCATCTGAACCAATCAAACACTCACACCCAGTCAAAAGATCTGGGTTTAATCCATCACCATTCTTTAGCCCACTCTGCCACCCCAGTTCAGACATGGCCATATGCAAATCAGTCTGACCCTGTGCCTCATGGGAACAGTCTAGCCCGAACTGCAAAGCCATGCCTTCCCTGTACCGGAAACAAGCTTCCTAGGACCGGTTTCTGGCATTTCAGCCGTCTTCAGCCAGGCTTGCTTGAATCCAGTGGCAAAGTGAGCAAGGGACTCACGTCTGAGCATACCCTGCCAACTTATGGCGAACAAAGCCGTCCATCACCACCCCCTTTTGTACCACTTTGTTCGCCATAAGTTGGCAGGGTATGCTCAGACGTTTGCATCACATTTGCAAGAGTATCAATATGATGTAGAGTATGTTGCCGATTGGAAAAATTTACAAGCTGATTGTTTGTCAAAAATTGCTATTTAGAATGGGTGATAAAGAGAAGACTTTTAATGAGTCGTATGAAGTCATTTGTGTTGTGGCAAGTTTTGAAGATGCTGTGGAAGGGAAGATTGAGTTGGTTAAATGTGAAGAATGGGAGAAAGCTGTACAAGATAATTAGTTTGTTCTGGAATTAGTGAGATACATTCGGGATGGTTGGCGAAGAGAAGCTTACACTTGTGTATCTTTGCACAGCTGTATAAAATTAAAAGGCAAACTTTGCGGGGGTACCAACAAGTCTTTGGTAATGAGAGGAGAAAGATACATACCTCTGGAAGGTGTAAGAAAATGTTTTATTATATTACCGCATGAAGGTCATCTGGGACAATCCATGACTAAAAGACGATTGAAAGAGACATTTTGGTGGCCCGGTGTGAACAATGATGTTAAGGAATTGATGGAAGAGTTATGTAGAGAGAGTCACCCACATGCATTAAAGGAAATTGCATTCGCAAACGGTGCGAATCGCAAAATTCGGCCGTTTGCGAATGCAATTTCCATTTTTGGGATGCATTATGCATTTTGTTGTTCTCGCAATTTAAGAAATCGCAAACTTGTGATTTCTTAAATTGCGATTGCATTTAAGGAATCTCAAATTGATATTCCTTAAATGCAATGCATCAAACTTTTAAAATGTGCGAATTCGCAAATAAGGGGTACAAATTACCATGAAGTTGACCTTCATGGTAATTTGCGAAAACTTTGAAAAATGCACAAAAGTGCATTTTTCAAAGTGCCATTTTACACACACAGTGTGAAAAATTTACTTAATGGTAGATTTCAGGGGTGCAACAGGGTGTCCTTTGGACCCCACCTGCACCCTTGAAATTGCATTCTCATTTTGCGATTCCTTAATTGCGATTGGCAAAATGAGAATGTCTTCCCATTCATTCCTATGGGCCTCTAGGCGCATAGGAATGAATGGGAAGGGATTCCTTACCTTCGATTCTTAAATTGAGAATCGCAATTAAGGAATTTTAAGAAATCGCAAGTTTGGGGCCCGCTTTGCATGTCAGCGATATTTTTCTCTAATGACATGCAAAGTGGGAGTACCCAACCTGTTAGGGACTGAAAGCAGTTGCTAACGCCGGTATCGCCTATTAGCAAGGCAGGCGTAGTGATGGAAATATTCCCGCTATCGCCAAAAACCAACGCCTGCTCAGACCAGTTCTTAGCCATGTTATCCAATGGGAGGTGGATAACATGGCTAAGAGCATTTCGTCGCTATTGCGTGAATATCGCTGTATTCTCAGTGATATTCACGCATTTCGCCGCTATCGCTGGATATTTTAGCACAATGGAGAAAAACGTTGCTAATAGCATGTTTTCTCCGCTAACATATCCAGCGATAGGCAGCGATAAAAAAATCATCGCTAAGCCTATTTAGCGATAATTATCGCTACTTGTTGGTAATATGCCCCTTTGTTTCGAAATCTTGTTTCTTTATTGCACACTTTTTTACGTGTAACTAATATCGTGGCTTTGTCAGTGCTCGCTGTCAGGTGGGCCCTGCCCCTGCTTGATGCCACCTAAATTATCCCGTGCTAATACCAGCTGCTTTGCCCCAAGAACTGTCTCGCCAGAATCTTGTTTTGTGCCAGCCTGTTTTTTTGTTGCCAGGATGACAACGACACAAGAAGCCTGGTACGTGTGTAGTACTGATATAAAGATTGATTTGATCTGTACCGGATTCCCCTGAGACTCTCAAAAGGGCTCCCCTTTCAAATCTGATCTGTTCACTCCCATCCGATCTGCTTCATATGGATGGCCTGGGGCCCCTCCACAGGTGCCACCTGTGAGTCCCCTGCATGTTTCTCCCCTTCCTCCTGGTCCTGATGAGGGGTGCTCTGTGTGCCCACTGCTCTTCTAGCACACTGCTGTCATCTGGCTGCTGACCCCCTGTACTCTGTGTCTTTCTAGTGGTCTAATTGATATCTTTACAGCCACTGATGCAGTTCAGAATCCAGGGTAGGTGACAACGCCTACACAGTGTTCATTTGAACCTTTGGTGCACTTGTGCATGATGCTAGAGTGCACAGTTGTCAGTCCAGAAGGGTATAATTGCGTCCCGACAAGCTGTGCAGAGGGTATAGCAGTCATTCATACAGTAATTTCAATGTGTTGTAGTACCTGCATTTGCACGTCATTGTGTGCTCTTCAAGGTTATGACTTGAAATGTTAGATGTACAAAAGGGGGTGGTGATGGACGGAGCATCTGAACCAATCAAACACTCACACCCAGTCAACAGATCTGGGTTTAATCCATCACCGTTCTTTAGCCCACTCTGCCACCCCAGTTCAAACATGGCCATATGCAAATCTGTCTGACCCTGTGCCTCATGGGAACAGTCCAGCCCGAACTGCCAAGCCATGCCTTCCCTGGACCGGAAACAAGCTTCCTAGGACCGGCTTCTGGCATTTCAGCCGTCTTCAGCCAGGCTTGCTTGAATCCAGTGGCAAAGTGAGCAAGGGACTCACGTCTGAGCATACCCTGCCAACTTATGGCGAACAAAGCGGTACATAAGGGGTTGGTGATGGACGGAGCATCTGAACCAATCAAACACTCACACCCAGTCAAAAGATCTGGGTTTAATCCATCACCATTCTTTAGCCCACTCTGCCACCCCAGTTCAGACATGGCCATATGCAAATCAGTCTGACCCTGTGCCTCATGGGAACAGTCTAGCCCGAACTGCAAAGCCATGCCTTCCCTGTACCGGAAACAAGCTTCCTAGGACCGGTTTCTGGCATTTCAGCCGTCTTCAGCCAGGCTTGCTTGAATCCAGTGGCAAAGTGAGCAAGGGACTCACGTCTGAGCATACCCTGCCAACTTATGGCGAACAAAGCCGTCCATCACCACCCCCTTTTGTACCACTTTGTTCGCCATAAGTTGGCAGGGTATGCTCAGACGTTTGCATCACATTTGCAAGAGTATCAATATGATGTAGAGTATGTTGCCGATTGGAAAAATTTACAAGCTGATTGTTTGTCAAAAATTGCTATTTAGAATGGGTGATAAAGAGAAGACTTTTAATGAGTCGTATGAAGTCATTTGTGTTGTGGCAAGTTTTGAAGATGCTGTGGAAGGGAAGATTGAGTTGGTTAAATGTGAAGAATGGGAGAAAGCTGTACAAGATAATTAGTTTGTTCTGGAATTAGTGAGATACATTCGGGATGGTTGGCGAAGAGAAGCTTACACTTGTGTATCTTTGCACAGCTGTATAAAATTAAAAGGCAAACTTTGCGGGGGTACCAACAAGTCTTTGGTAATGAGAGGAGAAAGATACATACCTCTGGAAGGTGTAAGAAAATGTTTTATTATATTACCGCATGAAGGTCATCTGGGACAATCCATGACTAAAAGACAATTGAAAGAGACATTTTGGTGGCCCGGTGTGAACAATGATGTTAAGGAATTGATGGAAGAGTTATGTAGAGAGAGTCACCCACATGCATTAAAGGAAATTGCATTCGCAAACGGTGCGAATCGCAAAATTCGGCCGTTTGCGAATGCAATTTCCATTTTTGGGATGCATTATGCATTTTGTTGTTCTCGCAATTTAAGAAATCGCAAACTTGTGATTTCTTAAATTGCGATTGCATTTAAGGAATCTCAAATTGATATTCCTTAAATGCAATGCATCAAACTTTTAAAATGTGCGAAATCGCAAATAAGGGGTACAAATTACCATGAAGTTGACCTTCATGGTAATTTGCGAAAACTTTGAAAAATGCACAAAAGTGCATTTTTCAAAGTGCCATTTTACACACACAGTGTGAAAAATTTACTTAATGGTAGATTTCAGGGGTGCAACAGGGTGTCCTTTGGACCCCACCTGCACCCTTGAAATTGCATTCTCATTTTGCGATTCCTTAATTGCGATTGGCAAAATGAGAATGTCTTCCCATTCATTCCTATGGGCCTCTAGGCGCATAGGAATGAATGGGAAGGGATTCCTTACCTTCGATTCTTAAATTGAGAATCGCAATTAAGGAATTTTAAGAAATCGCAAGTTTGGGGCCCGCTTTGCATGTCAGCGATATTTATCTCTAATGACATGCAAAGTGGGAGTACCCAACCTGTTAGGGACTGAAAGCAGTTGCTAACGCCGGTATCGCCTATTAGCAAGGCAGGCGTAGTGATGGAAATATTCCCGCTATCGCCAAAAACCAACGCCTGCTCAGACCAGTTCTTAGCCATGTTATCCAATGGGAGGTGGATAACATGGCTAAGAGCATTTCGTCGCTATTGCGTGAATATCGCTGTATTCTCAGTGATATTCACGCATTTCGCCGCTATCGCTGGATATTTTAGCACAATGGAGAAAAACGTTGCTAATAGCATGTTTTCTCCGCTAACATATCCAGCGATAGGCAGCGATAAAAAAATCATCGCTAAGCCTATTTAGCGATAATTATCGCTACTTGTTGGTAATATGCCCCTTTGTTTCGAAATCTTGTTTCTTTATTGCACACTTTTTTACGTGTAACTAATATCGTGGCTTTGTCAGTGCTCGCTGTCAGGTGGGCCCTGCCCCTGCTTGATGCCACCTAAATTATCCCGTGCTAATACCAGCTGCTCTGCCCCAAGAACTGTCTCGCCAGAATCTTGTTTTGTGCCAGCCTGTTTTTTTGTTGCCAGGATGACAACGACACAAGAAGCCTGGTACGTGTGTAGTACTGATATAAAGATTGATTTGATCTGTACCGGATTCCCCTGAGACTCTCAAAAGGGCTCCCCTTTCAAATCTGATCTGTTCACTCCCATCCGATCTGCTTCATATGGATGGCCTGGGGCCCCTCCACAGGTGCCACCTGTGAGTCCCCTGCATGTTTCTCCCCTTCCTCCTGGTCCTGATGAGGGGTGCTCTGTGTGCCCACTGCTCTTCTAGCACACTGCTGTCATCTGGCTGCTGACCCCCTGTACTCTGTGTCTTTCTAGTGGTCTAATTGATATCTTTGCAGCCACTGATGCAGTTCAGAATCCAGGGTAGGTGACAACGCCTACACAGTGTTCATTTGAACCTTTGGTGCACTTGTGCATGATGCTAGAGTGCACAGTTGTCGGTCCAGAAGGGTATAATTGCGTCCCGACAAGCTGTGCAGAGGGTATAGCAGTCATTCATACAGTAATTTCAATGTGTTGTAGTACCTGCATTTGCACGTCATTGTGTGCTCTTCAAGGTTATGACTTGAAATGTTAGATGTACAAAAGGGGGTGGTGATGGACGGAGCATCTGAACCAATCAAACACTCACACCCAGTCAACAGATCTGGGTTTAATCCATCACCGTTCTTTAGCCCACTCTGCCACCCCAGTTCAAACATGGCCATATGCAAATCTGTCTGACCCTGTGCCTCATGGGAACAGTCCAGCCCGAACTGCCAAGCCATGCCTTCCCTGGACCGGAAACAAGCTTCCTAGGACCGGCTTCTGGCATTTCAGCCGTCTTCAGCCAGGCTTGCTTGAATCCAGTGGCAAAGTGAGCAAGGGACTCACGTCTGAGCATACCCTGCCAACTTATGGCGAACAAAGCGGTACATAAGGAGTTGGTGATGGACGGAGCAGCTGAACCAATCAAACACTCACACCCAGTCAAAAGATCTGGGTTTAATCCATCACCATTCTTTAGCCCACTCTGCCACCCCAGTTCAGACATGGCCATATGCAAATCAGTCTGACCCTGTGCCTCATGGGAACAGTCTAGCCCGAACTGCAAAGCCATGCCTTCCCTGTACCGGAAACAAGCTTCCTAGGACCGGTTTCTGGCATTTCAGCCGTCTTCAGCCAGGCTTGCCTGAATCCAGTGGCAAAGTGAGCAAGGGACTCACGTCTGAGCATACCCTGCCAACTTATGGCGAACAAAGCCGTCCATCACCATCCCCTTTTGTACCACTTTGTTCGCCATAAGTTGGCAGGGTATGCTCAGACGTTTGCATCACATTTGCAAGAGTATCAATATGATGTAGAGTATGTTGCCGATTGGAAAAATTTACAAGCTGATTGTTTGTCAAAAATTGCTATTTAGAATGGGTGATAAAGAGAAGACCTTTAATGAGTCGTATGAAGTCATTTGTGTTGTGGCAAGTTTTGAAGATGCTGTGGAAGGGAAGATTGAGTTGGTTAAATGTGAAGAATGGGAGAAAGCTGTACAAGATAATTAGTTTGTTCTGGAATTAGTGAGATACATTCGGGATGGTTGCCGAAGAGAAGCTTACACTTGTGTATCTTTGCACAGCTGTATAAAATTAAAAGGCAAACTTTGCGGGGGTACCAACAAGTCTTTGGTAATGAGAGGAGAAAGATACATACCTCTGGAAGGTGTAAGAAAATGTTTTATTATATTACCGCATAAAGGTCATCTGGGACAATCCATGACTAAAAGACGATTGAAAGAGACATTTTGGTGGCCCGGTGTGAACAATGATGTTAAGGAATTGATGGAAGAGTTATGTAGAGAGAGTCACCCACATGCATCAAAGGAAATTGCATTCGCAAACGGTGCGAATCGCAAAATTCGGCTGTTTGCGAATGCAATTTCCATTTTTGGGATGCATTATGCATTTTGTTGTTCTCGCAATTTAAGAAATCGCAAACTTGTGATTTCTTAAATTGCGATTGCATTTAAGGAATCTCAAATTGATATTCGTTAAATGCAATGCATCAAACTTTTAAAATGTGCGAATTCGCAAATAAGGGGTACAAATTACCATGAAGTTGACCTTCATGGTAATTTGCGAAAACTTTGAAAAATGCACAAAAGTGCATTTTTCAAAGTGCCATTTTACACACACAGTGTGAAAAATGTACTTAATGGCAGATTTCAGGGGTGCAACAGGGTGTCCTTTGGACCCCACCTGCACCCTTGAAATTGCATTCTCATTTTGCGATTCCTTAATTGCGATTGGCAAAATGAGAATGTCTTCCCATTCATTCCTATGGGCCTCTAGGCGCATAGGAATGAATGGGAAGGGATTCCTTACCTGCGATTCTTAAATTGAGAATCGCAATTAAGGAATTTTAAGAAATCGCAAGTTTGGGGCCCGCTTTGCATGTCAGCGATATTTATCTCTAATGACATGCAAAGTGGGAGTACCCAACCTGTTAGGGACTGAAAGCAGTTGCTAACGCCGGTATCGCCTATTAGCAAGGCAGGCGTAGTGATGGAAATATTCCCGCTATCGCCAAAAACCAACGCCTGCTCAGACCAGTTCTTAGCCATGTTATCCAATGGGAGGTGGATAACATGGCTAAGAGCATTTCGTCGCTAATGCGTGAATATCGCTGTATTCTCAGTGATATTCACGCATTTCGCCGCTATCGCTGGATATTTTAGCACAATGGAGAAAAACGTTGCTAATAGCATGTTTTCTCCGCTAACATATCCAGCGATAGGCAGCGATAAAAAAATCATCGCTAAGCCTATTTAGCGATAATTATCGCTACTTGTTGGTAATATGCCCCTTTGTTTCGAAATCTTGTTTCTTTATTGCACACTTTTTTACGTGTAACTAATATCGTGGCTTTGTCAGTGCTCGCTGTCAGGTGGGCCCTGCCCCTGCTTGATGCCACCTAAATTATCCCGTGCTAATACCAGCTGCTTTGCCCCAAGAACTGTCTCGCCAGAATCTTGTTTTGTGCCAGCCTGTTTTTTTGTTGCCAGGATGACAACGACACAAGAAGCCTGGTACGTGTGTAGTACTGATATAAAGATTGATTTGATCTGTACCGGATTCCCCTGAGACTCTCAAAAGGGCTCCCCTTTCAAATCTGATCTGTTCACTCCTATCCGATCTGCTTCATATGGATGGCCTGGGGCCCCTCCATAGGTGCCACCTGTGAGTCCCCTGCATGTTTCTCCCCTTCCTCCTGGTCCTGATGAGGGGTGCTCTGTGTGCCCACTGCTCTTCTAGCACACTGCTGTCATCTGGCTGCTGACCCCCTGTACTCTGTGTCTTTCTAGTGGTCTAATTGATATCTTTGCAGCCACTGATGCAGTTCAGAATCCAGGGTAGGTGACAACGCCTACACAGTGTTCATTTGAACCTTTGGTGCACTTGTGCATGATGCTAGAGTGCACAGTTGTCGGTCCAGAAGGGTATAATTGCGTCCCGACAAGCTGTGCAGAGGGTATAGCAGTCATTCATACAGTAAGTTCAATGTGTTGTAGTACCTGCATTTGCACGTCATTGTGTGCTCTTCAAGGTTATGACTTGAAATGTTAGATGTACAAAAGGGGGTGGTGATGGACGGAGCATCTGAACCAATCAAACACTCACACCCAGTCAACAGATCTGGGTTTAATTCATCACCGTTCTTTAGCCCACTCTACCACCCCAGTTCAAACATGGCCATATGCAAATCTGTCTGACCCTGTGCCTCATGGTAACAGTCCATCCCGAACTGCCAAGCCATGCCTTCCCTGGACCGGAAACAAGCTTCCTAGGACCGGTTTCTGGCATTTCAGCCGTCTTCAGCCAGGCTTGCTTGAATCCAGTGGCAAAGTGAGCAAGGGACTCACGTCTGAGCATACCCTGCCAACTTATGGCGAACAAAGCAGTACATAAGGGGTTGGTGATGGACGGAGCATCTGAACCAATCAAACACTCACACCCAGTCAAAAGATCTGGGTTTAATCCATCACCATTCTTTAGCCCACTCTGCCACCCCAGTTCAGACATGGCCATATGCAAATCAGTCTGACCCTGTGCCTCATGGGAACAGTCCAGCCCGAACTGCAAAGCCATGCCTTCCCTGTACCGGAAACAAGCTTCCTAGGACCGGTTTCTGGCATTTCAGCCGTCTTCAGCCAGGCTTGCTTGAATCCAGTGGCAAAGTGAGCAAGGGACTCACGTCTGAGCATACCCTGCCAACTTATGGCGAACAAAGCCGTCCATCACCACCCCCTTTTGTACCACTTTGTTCGCCATAAGTTGGCAGGGTATGCTCAGACGTTTGCATCACATTTGCAAGAGTATCAATATGATGTAGAGTATGTTGCCGTTTGGAAAAATTTACAAGCTGATTGTTTGTCAAAAATTGCTATTTAGAATGGGTGATAAAGAGAAGACCTTTAATGAGTCGTATGAAGTAATTTGTGTTGTGGCAAGTGTTGAAGATGCTGTGGAAGGGAAGATTGATTTGGTTAAATGTGAAGAATGGGAGAAAGCTGTACGAGATAATTAGTTTGTTCTGGAATTAGTGAGATACATTCGGGATGGTTGGCGAAGAGAAGCTTACACTTGTGTATCTTTGCACAGCTGTATAAAATTAAAAGGCAAACTTTGCGGGGGTACCAACAAGTCCTTGGTAATGAGAGGAGAAAGATACATACCTCTGGAAGGTGTAAGAAAATGTTTTATTATATTACCGCATGAAGGTCATCTGGGACAATCCATGACTAAAAGACGATTGAAAGAGACATTTTGGTGGCCCGGTGTGAACAATGAGGTTAAGGAATTGATGGAAGAGTTATGTAGAGAGAGTCACCCACATGCATCAAAGGAAATTGCATTCGCAAACGGTGCGAATCGCAAAATTCGGCCGTTTGCGAATGCAATTTCCATTTTTGGGATGCATTATGCATTTTGTTGTTCTCGCAATTTAAGAAATCGCAAAATTGCGATTTCTTAAATTGCGATTGCATTTAAGGAATCTCAAATTGATATTCCTTAAATGCAATGCATCAAACTTTTAAAATGTGCGAATTCGCAAATAAGGGGTGCAAATTACCATGAAGTTGACCTTCATGGTAATTTGCGAAAACTTTGAAAAATGCACAAAAGTGCATTTTTCAAAGTGCCATTTTACACACACACGGGCATGTGTGTGTGAAAAATGTACTTAATGGCAGATTTCAGAGGTGCAACAGGGTGTCCTTTGGACCCCACCTGCACCCTTGAAATTGCATTCTCATTTTGCGATTCCTTAATTGCGATTGGCAAAATGAGAATGTCTTCCCATTCATTCCTATGGGCCTCTAGGCCCAAAGGAATGAATGGGAAGGGATTCCTTAATTGCGATTCTTAAATTGAGAATCGCAATTAAGGAATTTTAAGAAATCGCAATTTATTTAGCGATTTCTTGATGCATTGCAGTTTGCGATTCCTTAATTACGATTCCTTTTTTTTCGCAATTAAGGAATCGCAAACTCCAATGTTGATGCATGTGCCAGAGTGAGAAGCAATTGAAAGTTGGAAGCTGAGGTTTGGGATAAATGAGCAATGGAGAGAGCGCTTGGATGAAAATGTTTGTGGATTTTATTTGTCCCTATGGATTATTTGAACAAGCCTGAATGGTTTGCAGTTGTAATGGTGGATGTTTTTTCAAGATGGGTGCTTGTTGAGATTTTAAGAAACATAATGACTGAGAGTGTGGTGAAAGTGTTTGGGAAAGTATTCATGAAAGAAGGTTGTCCAATAACGGATAATGGAACTCAACTAACATCTGTGTTTATGCAGAGTTTTTCAAGAAACATGGTATTAAACAAGTCTGCATGTCTTTGTACAATCCGCATGGTAATGGTTTAGTAAAGCGTATTAATCGCATTGTCAAAGTGTCAACTTAATTGACGTTGACTGATAGAAAGGGAGTGATGAGCGCTGTGGAGCATATGGTATGGTCATATAACACAACAGTGTTTGGAGTCACGGGAAAGATGACTTTTGTGAGCACAAGAGGAAGAGAATTAAAAAGTAAGTTAGATCCTCAATGTATGAGGGAAAGTGTCATGGTGAAGGAGACACATCTGGTCAGTGTGAAAGGTGGAAATATTGACGTGGAATATTATGTTAAGATTAACTTGGGAAGGAGAAAGGATGGAATTAACACATTTTCGGATCTCATTGAAGTGCAGAGTGTGCATGAATGGCATGTTGACTTGAAGAATGGACAAAGGTTCAATAAAAGGAATGTTGCATTGTATTTTAACAGCAGTGATTGAGTGGGGAAGACATGGGAAGGGAGGGATGAAAGAGAACAGAGGTGCAGTGGTTTTATGCTGTTGGCAGATTCGTAAAGGAGTAATATGAGTGGGGAAGGTGATGCAGAAAGGGTGAGTGTAAGGAGAGATTTGGAAGGTAATGCAAGTATGTTGCAACATCATGTCCCAGCCAGGGTTAATGAGTCTGTAATGAATTGATTGGTGGGGCATGTTCAGTTCGAACGTGGTTTAAGTATACATTTAGAGTAAAGTTGATGTTATAGATTACACTGTATGCAGTTGTGTGGATGTACATTTTATTTGTAAGGGATATGTTATAGTTGATCATTTAGATTATCTTACATGTTTTAATATATTCGTATTTGTTGTCAATATATAAAAGAAGGGAGATATGTTATGATGCCTGTGATATGGGGTGATATATTGCTTGGTGATTGTTGCCAAGGTTGCTTGGGCCACTTTGTTTATAATAGGTGTACTTTTGGGAATTGTGTAAATGTGTGTAGTCGGAAATCTTAGGAATTTGCTGATTTGCGCAGCTGTGTTCAGAAATGCCTACCCAGAGGGCCAAGAAGCAATATCTGCACGTCTCCAAAAGTTACAGGAGGGTCTCCTTCGTTTCTATTGGGCTGAATTACTGGTTGGTGTACACATCAGCTAATGCATGGTACCAAAACATCACTGCCACACAGAAATTACATAGAGAACTCATAACATAGTTTCATCCAGAGGTTCAGAGGATATGTACCCTGAAGCTTGTTTTTTCTACTGTTGAGGTATTTAATAGCTTGGATCAAGTCCAGGTCTGCTGAGTGTTATTCCTAAATGTATTGTGAACTAATAGTAATATATAGTTAGTCCTTTGGATTTGCTATGGGAAATCATGATTTCGTTTTTTAAATTATTAACTTTCAAGCACTATAGGTTTCTGTAGTTTACTAGGAGGTTTAGGCTTTGTATAGGTTCATTCTGCAGAAGTATTGATTTGAAGACCCATAGCATAGTTGCATCTAGCGCTTTACTAAATGGATTTAACCTTGAAGCTTGTTCTTTTTTTATTGTTGAAGGTATTTAATGGCTTGAATCAAGTCCAGGTCTGCTGTATGTTATTCCTAAATGTATTGTAAACTAATATAACTCTATATTATATGGTTGGTCTTTGGAATTTGCTCTGGGAAATCATTATTTTGGTTTTTGAATTATTTACTTGCAAGCATTAAAGGTTTCAGTTGTCAGCAAGCATTGTACGACAAAAAAGTGTCAATGGTAAAATGCTACACACAAATTAATAATCCCAATAAAATGCTACACACACATTCATAATCCCATAATCTAATAATGGTGATACACTCTAAGCAGCTCTATGGAGGAATCATTTTGTTTATGCCACCCTGCTACTTTCAACGACAATCACTATGAGGAAAGGAAAACCCTGATTGCTGGAGAAGTACTAGAGACAGTTCCATCAACCACTAACTTTGTCCGCCTCAGTACTGCATGACCTTTTTTATAAAAGAAACATTATCAAAATGAAGGTGCTTTGTTTTAGATTTCTTATCGACTCTGCCAAAATCCGCCCTAAAGACCTTTTGGTCTAGTCAGAGCTGCTATCAGCCCCACTCACACATCTGTTAGATTTGATGGCCCAACCACAAAATCTAAGGAATTCAAACACTTCTTTAGAGTTAAAGTGAACTCCATTGAACGGTGGCAGGAGTCTGTCCTCACTTTCTTTCAACACAACGTAATCATTGCATGCAGACCTTAGAACACATGGTTACACTTGGAATCAAAGTGGATGAAGTACTGAAGATCCTTATGAAAACCAAACCATCCAACCAGTTTATAGATAAGATTCCTACCAAAAAGTGCTAAACACCTTGTTCTACACATACTTCTTTACTGGATAAAACGAGTGAGCCTCTCCTTCAGACAGGGAGTGATTCCTGACAGTCTTAAGTGTGGACAAGCCACCCCACTCTCAAAACCCTCGGCAGACCCAATCGGTTTCAGCTATTGCCCTGTATTCCACTTGTGTTTCTTGCAAAAGTCATTGAAAGCTGTGTAGCACTGGAACTTACCCAATACATCCAAGACCATGACTTCCTATTTAAAGACCAGTCAAGTCTCCATTAAAGTTGTGGCACGGAATCAGCTTTTCTCCAAGTTACAGATGAGGAATTTCACATCTGGGATTTGAGCAACTGTTGCCTCTTGATCCGACTTGACCAGTCTGGTGTTCGATACAGTATATCACTGCATGCTTCTTGATACTCTCAAAAACGAGATGAACATTGATGGAGTAGTCTTCAGAAGTCCTACCTTAAGGACAGATTGCAGAGGCTGATAATGGCCTAGTCAGCCGCGGGCCGTGGAGGGAGTTACGGTGGGGCAGGGAGGCGGGGAGGGGGAGGGGCGGGGTGGAGGGTGTGAAAATCAGGCATATGGATCATTGCAGGTAAGTACACAATTTAATTAATAAAACTAAATTCGTAGCGCGCAATGCATGGCAAAAAGCAATGCTGTGCGCGCTACGAATTTCGTTTTATTAATTAAATTGTGTACTTACCTGCAATGATCCATATGCCTGATTTTCGCACCCTCCACCCCGCCCCTCCCCCTCCCCGCCTCCCTGCCCCACCGTAACTCCCTCCACGGCCCGCGGCTGGGCCTAGTGCCTCTTAACACTGGTTAGCTTGACACAAGAAGTCCCTTCGGGATCTATCTTAGCTCTGATCCTATTTAACCTGTATATCAAACTTTTTGGACTCGCATTAAAGAACTCTGGTATCCTTGATTGTCAATATGTGATGATACATAACAGTATTTAAAGATCTTCTTCCCAAATGATATCTCTGACTTTGCCATTAGTCTTAATTATGTTCAAGATTGGTTGACTGCCCATTATTTAAAACGTATTCCATCTAAAACAGAATTTCTCCTTATTTTCTCCTGACATTCTCATCTACTGACACAGTCTTGAATGGATTGAATCAACATCCTTAATTGTAAACCTTCCGTTGTCAACAGTACCAAATCCCTAAGAATCACCCTTGAAAAAAAGACTCAAGCTACGGTCACAAGTCAACAACATGGCCAAAAATGTGTGATTTCAAATGCATCTGGTCTGGGGAAAATGTATCGTGCATTTTACCTCTCAAAATGCATTTTGGTATGTATGAATTCCAATTAGTGATTCAGTAACATTTTACTGAATCGCAATTTAGAATTGAGAATACATACCAATTCGGTGTTTAGGACTCTTCCTTATACCGAATCGCAGTGGTATGTAGGAATGTTTTGCAACCGAAATGTGGCTGCAAAACATTTGCATTTTACCACCTACTTCAAATAGGTGGTAACCCATTTGCAAAGGGGAAGGCGTTGCCAAGGTACCCCTTCCTCTTTGTGGATGTCCGTAAAAACGTTTTTTTAAGGGAAGGCAGGGGTCCCATGGACCACTGCTTGCTCTTGAAAAATTAAAAGAAATCTTTTCATTTTTCTTTTTTAAATGGTACCTGTTTTCCTTTATTGAAAACAGGCTGCATTTTTTTTAAAAAAATGATTGCTTTATTTAAAAGCAATCACAGACATGGGTGGTCTGCTGACCCCAGCATGCCACCACCCTTGTGATTTTAGCGATTCCTAATGGGGCACAGATTGCGACCTGCTTCATTATTAATAATAGGGTAGCTCGATTTGTGACCCATTAGGAAAGGCAAAATAAAACGGATGGAGTTTCATACATTCAAACAGCGATTAACTATTTGAGATTCACAGAGAATTGCAATCAGGCAACCGCTATTTGAAATAATGATACATGTGGCCCGAAGTTCCAAAATGTGATCTCAAAGCGTTGGTGCAATCATTAGTCCTGTGAAGAATCGATTGCTGCAATTGTTTCTTTCCAAAATCCATCTTGCTCCCCTGAAAGCAGTTCTAGGTTTAGCAACATGCTTCCTCTCTGAAACCAAAAGGAATGAACGCATCTCCTTACCAGTTAAACTCTTTGCTAGCTACAGGTTAAAGCAAAGTGGCATAAATCACTCAGAAGGCCCTGCACACCTCCACTTCTACCTAGCGCAAAAGATCTGGAGGGAGCAGAACCATGACAGAATGCTGAAGCATTGCTTCTCGAACTTCGACCTTTAAAACAGAACGATTTATGGCACACTCATTTTTGGGGAGCACTATCAGAATCTGGAACTTCTAACCGCCCGGCTTACATACCAATAACTCAATGACCATCTTTAAATCTGAACTGAAAACCATCCTGTTTGAAAGACATTTCAGTTCAAATCCATTGGATCTTAGAGTGCGCTCAGCCATGTCTTCTGGATTATCAGTTTACATTGATACTGTATGATACTTTCCCCAGCATGCATCTGTTCATATCTTGCACTGGCTATTCATGAATGATGTAATATCTTACACTTAGGTTATGTTCTAGGTTTTTTGTCAGGTGCCCTATCACTGAATATTTATGAGTGATGCAACTTCTGACGCTTAGGTTATGTTCTAGGTTTTTTGTGAGGTGCCCTAACACTGAATATTTATGAGTGATGTAACTTCTGACGCTTGTGTTATGTTCTAGGTTTTTGTGAGGTGCCCTAACACTGAATATTTATGACTGATGTAACTTCTGACGCTTAGGTTATGTTCTAGGTTTTTTGTGAGGTGCCCTAACACAGAATATTTATGAGTGATGTAACTTCTGACGCTTAGGTTATGTTCTAGGTTTTTTGGAAAGTGCCCTAATACTGAATATTTATGAGTGATGTAACTTCTGACGCTTAGGTTATGTTCTAGGTTTTTTGTGAGGTGCCCTAACACTGAATATTTATGAGTGATGTAACTTCTGACGCTTAGGTTATGTTCTAGGTTTTTTGTGAGGTGCCCTAACACAGAATATTTATGAGTGATATAACTTCTGACGCCTAGGTTATGTTCTAGGTTTTTTGTGAGGTGCCCTAACACAGAATATTTATGAGTGATGTAACTTCTGACGCTTAGGTTATGTGCTAGGTTTTTTGGAAAGTGCCCTAATACTGAATATTTATGAGTGATGTAACTTCTGACGCTTAGGTTATGTTCTAGGTTTTTTGGAAAGTGCCCTAATACTGAATATTTATGAGTGATGTAACTTCTGATGCTTGTGTTATGTTCTAGGTTGTTTGTCAGGTGCCCTATCACTGAATATTTATGAGTGATGCAACTTCTGATGCTTAGGTTGTGTTCTAGGTTTTTTGTGAGGTGCCCTAACACTGAATATTTATGAGTGATGCAACTTCTGACGCTTAGGTTATGTTCTAGGTTTTTTGTGAGGTGCCCTAACACTGAATATTTATGAGTGATGTAACTTCTGACGCTTGTGTTATGTTCTAGGTTTTTGTGAGGTGCCCTAACACTGAATATTTATGAGTGATGTAACTTCTGACGCTTAGGTTAAGTTCTAGGTTTTTTGTGAGGTGCCCTAACACTGAATATTTATGAGTGATGTAACTTCTGACGCTTAGGTTATGTTCTAGGTTTTTGTGAGGTGCCCTAACACTGAATATTTATGAGTGATGTAACTTCTGACACTTAGGTTATGTTCTAGGTTTTTTGTGAGGTACCTTAACACAGAATATTTATGAATGATGTAACTTCTGACGCTTGTGTTATGTTCTAGGTTTTTGTGAGGTGCCCTAACACTGAATATTTATGAGTGATGTAACTTCTGACGCTTAGGTTATGTTCTAGGTTTTTTGTGAGGTGCCCTAACACTGAATATTTATGAGTGATGTAACTTCTGACGCTTAGGTTATGTTCTAGGTTTTTTGGAAAGTGCCCTAATACTGAATATTTATGAGTGATGTAACTTCTGACGCTTAGGTTATGTTCTAGGTTGTTTGTCAGGTGCCCTATCACTGAATATTTATGAGTGATGTAACTTCTGACACTTAGGTTATGTTCTAGGTTTTTTGTGAGGTACCTTAACACAGAATATTTATGAATGATGTAACTTCTGACGCTTGTGTTATGTTCTAGGTTTTTGTGAGGTGCCCTAACACTGAATATTTATGAGTGATGTAACTTCTGACGCTTAGGTTATGTTCTAGGTTTTTTGTGAGGTGCCCTAACACTGAATATTTATGAGTGATGTAACTTCTGACGCTTAGGTTATGTTCTAGGTTTTTTGGAAAGTGCCCTAATACTGAATATTTATGAGTGATGTAACTTCTGACGCTTAGGTTATGTTCTAGGTTGTTTGTCAGGTGCCCTATCACTGAATATTTATGAGTGATGCAACTTCTGACGCTTAGGTTATGGTCTAAGTTTTTTGTGAGGTGCCCTAACACTGAATATTTATGAGTGATGTAACTTCTGACGCTTAGGTTATGTTCTAGGTTTTTTGTGAGGTGCCCTAACACTGAATATTTATGAGTGATGTAATTTCTGACGCTTGTGTTATGTTCTAGGTTTTTGTGAGGTGCCCTAACACTGAATATTTATGAGTGATGTAACTTCTGATGCTTAGGTTATGTTCTAGGTTTTTTGTGAGGTGCCCTAACACTGAATATTTATGAGTGATGTAATTTCTGACGCTTGTGTTATGTTCTAGGTTTTTGTGAGGTGCCCTAACACTGAATATTTATGAGTGATGTAACTTCTGATGCTTAGGTTATGTTCTAGGTTTTTTGTGAGGTGCCCTAACACAGAATATTTATGAGTGATATAACTTCTGACGCTTAGGTTATGTTCTAGGTTTTTTGTGAGGTGCCCTAATACTGAATATTTATGAGTGATGCAACTTCTGACGCTTAGGTTATGTTCTAGGTTGTTTGTCAGGTGCCCTATCATTGAATATTTATGAGTGATGCAACTTCTGACGCTTAGGTTATGTTCTAGGTTTTTTTGTGACGTGCCCTAACACTGAATATTTATGAGTGATGTAACTTCTGACGCTTGTGTTATGTTCTAGGTTTTTGTGAGGTGCCCTAACACTGAATATTTATGAGTGATGTAACTTCTGACGCTTAGGTTATGTTCTAGGTTTTTTTGTGAGGTGCCCTAACACAGAATATTTATGAGTGATGTAACTTCTGACGCTTAGGTTATGTTCTAGGTTTTTTGGAAAGTGCCCTAATACTGAATATTTATGAGTGATGTAACTTCTGACGCTTAGGTTATGTTCTAGGTTGTTTGTCAGGTGCCCTATCACTGAATATTTATGAGTGATGCAACTTCTGACGCTTAGGTTATGGTCTAAGTTTTTTGTGAGGTGCCCTAACACTGAATATTTATGAGTGATGTAACTTCTGACGCTTAGGTTATGTTCTAGGTTTTTTGTGAGGTGCCCTAACACTGAATATTTATGAGTGATGTAATTTCTGACGCTTGTGTTATGTTCTAGGTTTTTGTGAGGTGCCATAACACTGAATATTTATGAGTGATGCAACTTCTGATGCTTAGGTTATGTTCTAGGTTTTTTGTGAGGTGCCCTAACACTGAATATTTATGAGTGATGTAATTTCTGACGCTTGTGTTATGTTCTAGGTTTTTGTGAGGTGCCCTAACACTGAATATTTATGAGTGATGTAACTTCTGATGCTTAGGTTATGTTCTAGGTTTTTTGTGAGGTGCCCTAACACAGAATATTTATGAGTGATATTAACTACTGACGCTTAGGTTATGTTCTAGGTTTTTTGTGAGGTGCCCTAATACTGAATATTTATGAGTGATGCAACTTCTGACGCTTAGGTTATGTTCTAGGTTGTTTGTCAGGTGCCCTATCATTGAATATTTATGAGTGATGCAACTTCTGACGCTTAGGTTATGTTCTAGGTTTTTTGTGACGTGCCCTAACACTGAATATTTATGAGTGATGTAACTTCTGACGCTTGTGTTATGTTCTAGGTTTTTGTGAGGTGCCCTAACACTGAATATTTATGAGTGATGTAACTTCTGACGCTTAGGTTATGTTCTAGGTTTTTTGTGAGGTGCCCTAACACAGAATATTTATGAGTGATGTAACTTCTGATGCTTAGGTTATGTTCTAGGTTTTTTGGAAAGTGCCCTAATACTGAATATTTATGAGTGATGTAACTTCTGACGCTTAGGTTATGTTCTAGGTTGTTTGTCAGGTGCCCTATCACTGAATATTTATGAGTGATGCAACTTCTGACGCTTAGGTTATGGTCTAAGTTTTTTGTGAGGTGCCCTAACACTGAATATTTATGAGTGATGTAACTTCTGACGCTTAGGTTATGTTCTAGGTTTTTTGTGAGGTGCCCTAACACTGAATATTTATGAGTGATGTAATTTCTGACGCTTGTGTTATGTTCTAGGTTTTTGTGAGGTGCCCTAACACTGAATATTTATGAGTGATGTAACTTCTGATGCTTAGGTTATGTTCTAGGTTTTTTGTGAGGTGCCCTAACACTGAATATTTATGAGTGATGTAATTTCTGACGCTTGTGTTATGTTCTAGGTTTTTGTGAGGTGCCCTAACACTGAATATTTATGAGTGATGTAACTTCTGATGCTTAGGTTATGTTCTAGGTTTTTTGTGAGGTGCCCTAACACAGAATATTTATGAGTGATATAACTTCTGACGCTTAGGTTATGTTCTAGGTTTTTTGTGAGGTGCCCTAATACTGAATATTTATGAGTGATGCAACTTCTGACGCTTAGGTTATGTTCTAGGTTGTTTGTCAGGTGCCCTATCATTGAATATTTATGAGTGATGCAACTTCTGACGCTTAGGTTATGTTCTAGGTTTTTTGTGACGTGCCCTAACACTGAATATTTATAATTGATGTAACTTCTGACGCTTGTGTTATGTTCTAGGTTTTTGTGAGGTGCCCTAACACTGAATATTTATGAGTGATGTAACTTCTGACGCTTAGGTTATGTTCTAGGTTTTTTGTGAGGTGCCCTAACACAGAATATTTATGAGTGATGTAACTTCTGACGCTTAGGTTATGTTCTAGGTTTTTTGGAAAGTGCCCTAATACTGAATATTTATGAGTGATGTAACTTCTGACGCTTAGGTTATGTTCTAGGTTGTTTGTCAGGTGCCCTATCACTGAATATTTATGAGTGATGCAACTTCTGACGCTTAGGTTATGGTCTAAGTTTTTTGTGAGGTGCCCTAACACTGAATATTTATGAGTGATGTAACTTCTGACGCTTAGGTTATGTTCTAGGTTTTTTGTGAGGTGCCCTAACACTGAATACTTATGAGTGATGTAATTTCTGACGCTTGTGTTATGTTCTAGGTTTTTGTGAGGTGCCCTAACACTGAATATTTATGAGTGATGTAACTTCTGATGCTTAGGTTATGTTCTAGGTTTTTTGTGAGGTGCCCTAACACTGAATATTTATGAGTGATGTAATTTCTGACGCTTGTGTTATGTTCTAGGTTTTTGTGAGGTGCCCTAACACTGAATATTTATGAGTGATGTAACTTCTGATGCTAAGGTTATGTTCTAGGTTTTTTGTGAGGTGCCCTAACACAGAATATTTATGAGTGATATAACTTCTGACGCTTAGGTTATGTTCTAGGTTTTTTGTGAGGTGCCCTAATACTGAATATTTATGAGTGATGCAACTTCTGACGCTTAGGTTATGTTCTAGGTTGTTTGTCAGGTGCCCTATCATTGAATATTTATGAGTGATGCAACTTCTGACGCTTGTGTTATGTTCTAGGTTTTTGTGAGGTGCCCTAACACTGAATATTTATGAGTGATGTAACTTCTGACGCTTAGGTTATGTTCTAGGTTTTTTGTGAGGTGCCCTAACACAGAATATTTATGAGTGATGTAACTTCTGACGCTTAGGTTATGTTCTAGGTTTTTTGGAAAGTGCCCTAATACTGAATATTTATGAGTGATGTAACTTCTGACGCTTAGGTTATGTTCTAGGTTGTTTGTCAGGTGCCCTATCACTGAATATTTATGAGTGATGCAACTTCTGACGCTTAGGTTATGGTCTAAGTTTTTTGTGAGGTGCCCTAACACTGAATATTTATGAGTGATGTAACTTCTGACGCTTAGGTTATGTTCTAGGTTTTTTGTGAGGTGCCCTAACACTGAATACTTTTTTTTTTTTTTTTTTTTAAACCTTTATTTGGAGACAAGCAGGGTCAAGGGAAGTGCATACACAATACATACAGTCACATATGGCCATTACAATGGTACGTCAGAACCAAAAAATGAGATACAAGCAAGTACAGGGCAGCAGACCAGTCAATGCAAGGAGCAACATCGAAATGTACAGTGCAGATCAAAGAGCAATGATCCAGCACGGGCAGCCAAGCTGATAAGACAATACAGTATGGACACATTCTGTTAGCGTATTGCAAATAAAACAAAATAGACTCAGATAAAAGGAACACATATAATGAAGGCACCGAGCAGGGATATGATCTCAATTCCTAGCCACACACTCGTCGTAAGGGGAGCTACAGCCCCCAATAGCTCGCATGTACAGAAGACAGCTCAGCCTCGCCCCTGGCACTGGAAGATCAGCGGGTGTAACGTAAAATCCCAGCCCACCATGTCGCCATCAACCAATCCCTTCACGGTCCCCAAGTTCAGAATCAGAGTCCTGCACAGCCCTGGTTAGGAGGTACACCTGGAGCGGGCTCCAAAAGTCCTTCGGTCTGCATCTGACAGGCATCAGGTCAGAATAGATATTGTGTTGATCCTGACAGTATGTGAGGTCAGTCACCCAATCCTGAAAGCGCGGCACTCTGCCACGACCCCAGCAACAAGCAACCCTACGCTTAGCCAGCAACAGGGCCACGTCAACAAATCTACGATAAGAGGCAGGCACGTCCATAGAGTAGCCCAACAACATCACTAAAGGGTCAAATGCCACCCCATCCCCCGCCATAATCTGCAGGGCTTCATGAACCTGAGTCCAATATTCCAACACCCCCGCACAACCCCAAGCCAAGTGCAGGAAGTCAGCGCCTTCCGCACGACACCTAGCACACCTGTCATCCTCCGCTAAATGAAACCGTAGCTTCCTCGCCGGGGTATAATAGTACCTCTGAACAAACTTGTAGTGGATAATTTTAAGGCGACAACTAGAGGAAACATTGGCCGTGAGCCCACAGCAGTACTTCCATTGCTCGTCGGTAATAGGAGCACCCAACTCGGCAACCCACTGGTCACGCACCCGACTGGCCGAGACCGAACGCTGTCTGCGAATAGCCCCGTATAATTTCGACACCAGGTGTCTCCCATCTGAAACCAACAGCACATGGAGGGGGAGGGTGACCCCAGGCTCCGAAGGGAAATCTGGTAGCAGAGCACGCATGCCCTGTCGCAAGCGGATAAAGTAGAACAGCTCCAGAGGGGAGCAAGCAGCCGCTCCAAAGAAATGTGCCTGCGTGCGGAAGGCACCTTCATGAAACAAGTCGCCCCACGTGAGGACGCCTAGCCGCCCACACATTCGTTGAAACCCCGTTTCCAACAACAGCGACAGATCAGGATGATAAGACAGAGGCAAGGCCGGCGAGTAAAGAAAGGAAACGCCCAGGAACCGAGCCACCCGTTTCCAAGCATCCACCGTGCACGTCACCGTCGTGCGAGGCGTCTCCACATCTGACACCTTGCCCAAAACCATCCCCTCCAGTGGGAGCGGGTGGGCAACCCAATGCTCAGCGGCAATTTGGGGCATAAACGGCGTGGGGCGCATCCAGTGATAAGCGTAATGCGCCTGAGCGCTGAGATAATAAAGCTCAAAGTCAGGGACGTCGAAACCGCCATCAGCATAGGGCAACGTAAGGGTAGCCCAAGCCACCCGTGGCTGCTTGCCCCCCCAAAACAACCGCATGAGCTCGGAACGAAGCCTGCGAAAGAAATAAGCACCAGGATGATAAGGAAGGTTTTGAAAGAGGTAAAGAAAGCGGGGCAAAACTACCATCTTGATAAGGGACGCCCTACCGGCCATGGAGAGAGGCAAGGACATCCACCTGGTGACATCATCTGCAAGTTTAGTAATAGCCACACCATAATTAAGCCGAATCGATTCCTCTCTGTCCAAGGACACGACAATGCCGAGATAACGCAACTCCGCATCACACCATTCCAGAGGGTAGTCAAGGGGAAACCTAGCTACAGCAGCAGTGAGGGGGAAAAACTGAGACTTCCGCCAGTTGATATGGACACCGGAGACACCCCCAAAAGCGACCAGCTCTCGCAAGAGCAAATTAAGGTTGTTCTCAGGGTCCTTGACATAGAGTGTAACATCATCGGCGTATAAAGAAATACCGACCTGCCGCTGAAGACAATTAAAGGCGCTCTGCTGGTGAAACTGACGAATCCTACAGGCCAGCGGCTCAATGGCAATAGCAAACAAGAGGGGCGAGAGGGGGCATCCCTGTCGGGTCCCTCTCGTAAGAGGAAACGAAGGGGATAGCACCCCATTCACCACTACCCTCGCCATCGGATCAGTATATAAGAGCTGAACCCATGAGATGAAGATCCTGGGGAAGCCCATCCGACAAAGGACATCAATAAGATAGCCCCACTCAACAGAGTCAAACGCCTTGGTGGCATCGAGAAAGATAGCGGCAACCGGGACAGTGGGAGCAATGGTTGACACAAGCGAAAACAAGGTGCGAAGATTGTGGGAGGTAGCACGGCCGGGCACAAAGCCCGACTGGTCAGGCAACACAATAACGGGCATGAGCTCGGCTAGTCTTACTGCCAAGACCTTCGCGAGAATTTTGACATCGCAGTTGAGCAGTGATAGGGGCCTATAGGAACCTACATCCAACGGATCCTTACCTGGCTTAAGCAGTGACGTAATGGCGACCTCCCGCATGGAGCCCGGCAGACGCCCCTCCTCCAGGGACTCCTCAAAAACCTCACGGAGAACAGGGGCCATGGTGTCCACATAACACTTATAAAATTCAGCTGGAAGGCCATCCAGACCGGCGGCCTTCCCATTAGACAGAGACATGATGGCACTCCTGACCTCCTCAACCTCTAGGGGCCTGCCTAAGAACTCCCGATGACCATCCGATAACCAACAAAGTGCCAGCTCGTCAAGAAATCCGCCGTACCGAGTCTCACCCGTCTGCTGTGTCGTGTAGAGGTGTGCATAATGGTCAATAAAAGTACGCTGAATCTCCGAAGTGTCCCGACAACGAGTGCCATCCGGTGACACCAATTCCAACACGTCCGACCCATGCCTTGGATGTCTAGTAAGGGCAGCGAGGACCTTACCGGGCCGCTCCCCTTCACAGTATCGCCTCGCCGTCCAATATTTCCCTCTATGCTTAGCCTCTCTAGCAGCCTCCTCCTCGTACTCGGAGAGTTTAGTACGGAACTGCGACAGGAGATCGGGATCAGGGTCAACCTGCATCCTGCGTTCTAAGTCTCGCAAATCAGCTTCCAAGCCCTCGAGGGTCCGAACAATCAGTCGAAGTACTCCACAACTTTTAGAAATAGTGACACCCCGGATCGTAACCTTGAACGCCTCCCATATGACCTCGACGCTGTCCACAGAGCCCTTGTTTCTAGGGAAGAACGCCTCTACCTCCACACCAAGCTCCTCCTTGAACACCGGGTCAAGCAAAGCAGTCGGGAATAAACGCCAAGGTGGGCGCGGCCTATGCAGCCCAGGGACGGATAGGACAACCTTCACTGGACAGTGATCAGAATACGTCCGAGCCAGATGTGTAGCCTCCCGCAGGCCAGCCACCAACCCTCTAGAGAGAAACACATAATCTAATCTCGCCCATGAACGAGCATGCATGGTGCCCTCCTTGGTGGCAGGGTGGGCGTACCTCCAACCGTCGACCAACCCAGCCTCCTCCACAATCCCATGCAACACCTCTCTAGCCTGTACATTATACTGAGGACTCCCCTCCGATCTGTCCGATTGGGCATGAAATGCAAAATTGAAATCACCCCCCCACACAATGTAAGTGGCATCCACAGCAAGAACATGACCCCACAAGGTGACAAAAAAGATTGGCGTATCGACATTAGGAGCATAGCAATTAACAAACAGCACAGTGTTCTGCCCAAGCCGCCCCCACAGTAGCACATAGCGCCCCTCAGGGTCCCCCACAAATCCCAGTTCCTGAAATGCGAGCGATCTTTTAACAAGGATGACAACCCCTCAAGCATAAGAAGAATAGGAAGCAAACCTCCTGGCCGCAGCCCACCTCCCGCCAAAGTTGGGGGAAGGAGCGGGACGCAGATGCGTCTCCTGGAGGAGAGCAACATGAATAGCATGCCTGTCCAGGTACTGGAGCACATTACGACATTTCCTGGCATCATTAAGACCCCGTACATTCCATGACAGAATCGATATCTGATCCATAACAGCAGTCGACATTACCCAGTTTCAGGGCCCCACGGGACCCGATAAGCAAATAAAGGGCATCCAACTACCAGCAATAGCCAGCGACAGGTCCACACCACAGGGCGCAGACGACCCCCCACATACACACCACACATTCCCCAGCCATCTCCGAACCAGTCAACCAAAACCGCAACAACCCCCCCCCAGCCAAACCATCCATGCACCAAACACCCAGAGCATACTACACGCCGCACTTCGTCAATCCAACTTACGTGACCCACAACTCGCACACGCGTTGCTCTGGCATAGCACTCCCCGTCACGTGGCAGCCTAAGATGGCGGCCAGTGCACTCGGGCCCAAAACGGGCGGGAGCACGGACCACAGGATCAACTCCGCCATATAGTGAAGTGGACCAGCCGAGATAGCGGGCTCGACACCATACCTGTGCACATAGACGACAGCAGCACCTCTCATATCTACCCAGGGGTCCTGGGCAAACAAGCATGGACAGCTCCATTCCCACCCCATCCACCCACCTGATACCACCCCAACTATCAGGCCATACGCATCCCCACCCCCCCCGTTCCCCAACACACATCCAGTCAAACAACAAAGGACTAGAATCCAAACCAAAGGTACACATGGGGCACACCCTCCGGGGAACCTTCCAGAGGTGCACGGCACCACTCCCTCACGCCACGCCAGTGTCCGCGCCAACTAGAGTCAGGCGGCCCCAGACGCAGCACGGTGGGGTGGGTGCCCAGAGCGCGACATCAGATAGCACCATCCTGCGGTGCCACATCGACCCCAAGTATCAAAACGCACTCACTCAGCTCAATAAAGACATGACGCCCGCACAAACAACAGTAAAAGCGGGCAATAGTTAGGCCGCAAATGCGGAGAAGGAAGGCAGCAGAACTCAATATGAAAAGAAACACGTCCAGAGTACTCCAATAACAGTGAAAAGAGAGACAATGTCCCAAGTCCCCATAATCAGACGACCTACTCCTCAGCCGCCGAATGTTCATCCTCAGGATCTCGATCGCCTCCCCGATCCGCAGCCGCTCGCTCGCGCTGGAGGCGCTTCGCAAAGTCCTCAGCATGCTGTGGGTTGGTGAAAAAATGTTGTTTAGCCTGGTGCGTAACTCTAAGTTTAGCAGGGTACAACAAGGAGTAGTCCACCTGTAGATCCCGAAGCTTCTTTTTCACCCCCAGGAACTTACGACGCTGGTCCTGCACCATCGGCGTGAAGTCGGGGTACATGGTGAAAGACACCCCTTCGAAGGAAAGGGCCCTATTAGTGCGGGCAGCCTGGAGGGCGGCGTCGCGATCACGATAGTTCAAAAGGCGCGCAATGATGGGGCGTGGTGCAGCCCCAGAGGCCGGTCGAGGTCCCAGTGTCCGATGCGCTCTCTCAACGATGAACTGGGATGAGAACACTTCCGCACCAATGGCGCCCACCAGTAGCCTCTCCACATAAGTCTCCATTTTGCCCACATTCGTGGACTCCGGCACACCTATAATGCGCACGTTGTTGCGCCTGCTCCTCGCCTCCAACTCCTCATTCTTAGCGGCAATGACACGCAGGATATTGTCCATTCTCGCCAGGTGGGTGGTGTGGGTGGCCGCCGTGTCATCATGGTCCGAAATGCGCTGTTCCGCCGTCGTCAACCGCTCCTCATGTACGTCCAACTTCTGGACGACCGCATCCATGCGCGACGATATCTTGTCCACTTTGTCCACTATCGTGGCAAACCCCTGCCTCATCTCCTGCATCATTTGGGTAAAGTCCGGTGGTGGTGGATGCGGACCACCATCAGCGACATTCGGGGGGGGGGACCGCGATGTCCCGGCTTCCTGGAGCTAACGCGTCCCCCGCCTAACCCCTCCAGAGTCAAAGGACAATTTGGATTGTTTAGTGTCCGGCTTCCCCATACCGGTGCGCTAGCGATGCAATGAGGGACCAAGGCAAATAGGAGTCAGGATAGATGTCGGACAGAGGGTACGGCCAAGAAAGCCCGAGTCGTGGGGGCACGAGCAGGCCAGCGCGCCCCGCCACTCCCAACGACGAGAAGAATGGCCGTCTCCGCACCCAGTTCAAAAGGGTGAGCCCCCAGACAGCAAGAAGAAGATCCGTTGCGCCTCCGTGAGCAATGGTATCGGGGCAGGCAGATGTAGGAGCCAAGAGATAAATCCGACAGCAAGGAAGAGTCAAACGGCCTGCCCGGCCAGCGAACGGGCCCGGTGAAGAGGGGCGGAGCAAGGCCTACACCCCACGTGCAGAGCCTCGGACTGGCGTGAACGATGACGCCGGGCAAGGGGGCATCAGACCTCCAGAGCGCAAGTCGGGGAAACTTGGGATCCTTGTAACTTCGGCCAGCAACCTCCAAATGGCCCAGGAGTTGGACCGGGGGTAGTCAGTCAATAACCCAGCAGATCCGTGGGGTCAGATCAGGGCGCAGCGATGGTAATCAGGATCCCTAGGCGGATAATAGCTCCGTGCAGCGGGAGCCTCACAACAGTGCGGCCATTCCGCAGTGCGCCCTCTAGCGCCCCTCCCTAACACTGAATACTTATGAGTGATGTAATTTCTGACGCTTGTGTTATGTTCTAGGTTTTTGTGAGGTGCCCTAACACTGAATATTTATGAGTGATGTAACTTCTGATGCTTAGGTTATGTTCTAGGTTTTTTGTGAGGTGCCCTAACACTGAATATTTATGAGTGATGTAATTTCTGACGCTTGTGTTATGTTCTAGGTTTTTGTGAGGTGCCCTAACACTGAATATTTATGAGTGATGTAACTTCTGATGCTAAGGTTATGTTCTAGGTTTTTTGTGAGGTGCCCTAACACAGAATATTTATGAGTGATATAACTTCTGACGCTTAGGTTATGTTCTAGGTTTTTTGTGAGGTGCCCTAATACTGAATATTTATGAGTGATGCAACTTCTGACGCTTAGGTTATGTTCTAGGTTGTTTGTCAGGTGCCCTATCATTGAATATTTATGAGTGATGCAACTTCTGACGCTTAGGTTATGTTCTAGGTTTTTTGTGACATGCCCTAACACTGAATATTTATGAGTGATGTAACTTCTGACGCTTGTGTTATGTTCTAGGTTTTTGTGAGGTGCCCTAACACTGAATATTTATGAGTGATGTAACTTCTGACGCTTAGGTTATGTTCTAGGTTTTTTGTGAGGTGCCCTAACACAGAATATTTATGAGTGATGTAACTTCTGACGCTTAGTTTATGTTCTAGGTTTTTTGGAAAGTGCCCTAATACTGAATATTTATGAGTGATGTAACTTCTGACGCTTAGGTTATGTTCTAGGTTTTTTGTGAGGTGCCCTAACACAGAATATTTATGAGTGATGTAACTTCTGACGCTTAGGTTATGTTCTAGGTTTTTTGGAAAGTGCCCTAATACTGAATATTTATGAGTGATGTAACTTCTGACGCTTAGGTTATGTTCTAGGTTTTTTGTGAGGTGCCCTAACACAGAATATTTATGAATGATGTAACTTCTGACGCTTGTGATATGTTCAAGTTTTTGTGCAAAGTGCCTTAACACTGAATATTTATGAGTGATGCAACTTCTGACGCTTAGGTTATGTTCTAGGTTTTTTGTGAGGTGCCCTAACACTGAATATTTATGAGTGATGTAACTTCTGACGCTTGTGTTATGTTCTAGGTTTTTGTGAGGTGCCCTAACACTGAATATTTATGACTGATGTAACTTCTGACGCTTAGGTTATGTTCTAGGTTTTTTGTGAGGTGCCCTAACACAGAATATTTATGAGTGATGTAACTTCTGACGCTTAGGTTATGTTCTAGGTTTTTTGGAAAGTGCCCTAATACTGAATATTTATGAGTGATGTAACTTCTGACGCTTAGGTTATGTTCTAGGGTTTTTGTGAGGTGCCCTAACACTGAATATTTATGAGTGATGTAACTTCTGACGCTTAGGTTATGTTCTAGGTTTTTTGTGAGGTGCCCTAACACAGAATATTTATGAGTGATATAACTTCTGATGCTTAGGTTATGTTCTAGGTTTTTTGTGAGGTGCCCTAACACTGAATTTTTATGAGTGATGTAACTTCTGACGCTTAGGTTATGTTCTAGGTTTTTTGTGAGGTGCCCTAACACAGAATATTTATGAATGATGTAACTTCTGACGCTTGTGATATGTTCAAGTTTTTGTGCAAAGTGCCTTAACACTGAATATTTATGAGTGAGGTAATTTCTGACTCTCATGTTATGTTATGTTTATTTTTTGTGACGTGCCCTAACGCCTCTGGTACTTATATATGAGCTTTGTGAAGCTGCATAAGTAAATACCACGCACAGGCTCCCTTGCGATCCCGTGCGTGCATCTGGCGCCTCCTCCTTCCTCTTCGAAGTTGTCTGATTTGGAGGTCTCTGGTTTTGCATAGTTTTACATTCCATTTTGTTTGTGAGCACATTACTTTTTATTTATTTATGGATGTCCATATTTGTTCAGCTTTTATAATACTTTCACCACTGGGATTAACAATAAATGATGCAAGATTGTGTAAAAGCATGAATGGAGTTCGACAACCCCACCTGTGACAATTTTCCACAAAAAGTTGTAATATTGCCCCAGGAAAATCATGGCAGACACAGGTCTTCAGGTGTAACATTGCTCCTTCTGACCTTTGTTTTGCTCCCTTTTCCCCCTGTGTGGATTTGGAAATGGCCTACCTTATACCGCATAGTAGGCAGGGCAGCGGAATGTGCAAAAATAGAATGTACTTGGTTTGTGGGGAACACGTTTCCCCTCTGGCGAAAACCCAAATCTTGATATGATGTGCTGCCCCTTCACATCTTCCACCATTTCCGGGTGCGAAAGGATCGGATTTCAGTTCCCACAAAGTACAAGCTTGTGGGCGCTCACAGAGTTACACGGTTAACCGTGCTTGCTCCACCAACGCCCCACTCACTCATGGGATTTAAAGTACTGTGCATATTTCTCCCACTAGTGGTGGGTAAATCGCTATAGTTACGCCATTTACATCTGCCGGGGTTCCCTTTGTGACTTTGTGACAGGCGTAAATGTAGCTAAACAACTTTGTGACTTGGGTACCTCGTGTTGAGACAATTTGACATCCAGAACAGTCATACTAAATACAGATGTGACACACCTTAAAAGTTCGGAGTCAGTACCTGTCCACATTCAGAAGGCAGGAGTAAAGGACCAGGTGGCGTCAGTACCTGTCAACAGCTAGAAGGCAGAAGTAAAGGATCAAATGGAATATGTACCTGTCCACAGCCAGAAGGCAGGAGTAAAGGACCAGGTGGCGTCAGTACCTGTCAATAGCTAGAAGGCAGAAGTAAAGGATCAAATGGAATAAGTACCTGTCCACAGCCAGAAGGCAGGAGTAAAGGACCAGGTGGCGTCAGTACCTCTCAACAGCTAGAAGGCAGAAGTACAGGATCAAATGGAATAAGTACCTGTCCACATCCAGAAGGCAGGAGTAAAGGACCAGATGGAGTCAGTGTCTGTCCACCGCCGGAAGGCAGGAGTATAGGACTATATGGAAACAGTACCTGTCCACAGCCGGAAGGCAGAAGTAAAGAATCAGATGGAGTCAGTGCCTGTCCACCGCCGGAAGGCAGGAGTAAAGAACTAGATGGAATCAGTACATGTCCACAGCCGGAAGGCAGGAGTAAAGGACGAGATGGAGTCAGTCAGTACCTGTGCACAGCCAGAAGGCAGGAGTAAAGGATCAGATGGTCGAGTTCCAAAGAGTCCATAAAACAACAACAGATCCATCCCAGCATCCATTCCATATTATGAAACAGAGTGTGTATGGACCTGGATAGATATGTAGGTATGTTAGTGATAACATTTGTGAATTTGCCCAGTGAGTCTTCTTCTGTTCTGCAATTATGAATTACAAGTCCTAGTTCTTTTCATAAATGTACTCTCCTTCTTTATTTGCTGGTGGTGTTTAGGTTGTGGGTTCTGTTTTCTTGGACCTGCTCATTTCTTTCTTTGTGGATGTCTGTTTCTCACACACATATTACTCTGCACTAAGGTTACCCCTTTGTTTTGAAATAGGAGGTTCTTGGACACGCTGGTGTGAAAGGCCTTCTTATTAGGATAGGCTGAGTTGGCTAGGGGGCTTCATAATACACATTGATAAATGTCTTCCTTTTGGAGTACCAAATCCCTACACGATTCTGTAAATCCATACATGATTCTGACATTTTATACGGTGTCATTTTCCCAAATACTTCCCTTTTGTGCAAAATGCTTACAACCCTCACCCAGTTGTCTTCGTCCCTTTTGGTTGAATTTTTTAGAGTAATTGCCTCGTTTACTTAAATGTATTTTTGACTCATACATTTGTTGAGGTACCATGCCATGTTTTATAGATGATCATTATTTTGTTGTTGTCTGTCAGTTTAAAGATGTCTTTTATTTTATAGGTTTCTCCAGGGATAGGTTATTGCATTCCTTGTACATTACAATTACTGATGTTAAATGATGACATTCAAACAGGATTCTTTATTCTACAGCAGCTACTAGGAAACACGGGGCCAAATGTACGTCTGTTTTAGCAGTCGCAAACAGAGAAGAGGGCCATTTGCGACCACTAAAATGTCTTTTAGTATGTACCAACCCTATTTTGCGGGTCAGTAACCTATTACAGACTTGCAAAATGAGGTTTGCAAGTCGGTATGAGGAAGTGGTGTGCCAAGGGCATGCCTTCCTAATAGCAATTCGCAGGGGCATGTATGAATGTTTTGCACCAGAATGCGTTCGCAAAACATAGTTTACCGACTCCGTGAAGGAGGTGGTAACCAACATTTTTTAGGAGAAGGCAGTGGCTCCAAGGACCACTGCTTACTCTTAAAAAAAGGAATCTTTTCATTTTTATTTTTGAAATGCGTCCCATTTTCCTTTAAGGAAACTGAGCTCCATTTCCATGAACAAATGTGCTTTATTTAAAAAGCAATCACAGACATGGTGGTCTGCTAACGACAGCAGGCCTCACTGGGTTGCAAATTGCGACCTACCTCATGAATATTGATAAAGTAGGTCATTTGCCACCCCATTGAGAATCGCTAAATATGACTGAGACACATTAGTACATCGCATTTTGCGAGTCCCTAATTGCGAGTCTCAAAAAGTCACAATTAGAGACCCGCAAAATTAAATGACCGTACACCTCGCCCATAGACACTCATTTGATTAAGTGTTTAGTTCCTGACTTAGATAGAACATGAAAGGCATTTTGCTTCTATGGCTTAAACAAGCTGTACAGATTCAGTCAGTTTATTCCACAAGGTGCTGGTCATTTCGATAAGCCTTTGGGTATTTCTTCCTTGTTCAACCAACTTATTCCATCCATCAAAATCTATATTCAGAATAGAAATTCATAAAAGAGCACAGAACATATAAATACACTACTAGTAAACAAAAATGTTTAATATACCTAATGAAAACGATTAGGTTTACAATTTAAAAGTACATAGTGGTCTGTGCAGTTCATGATTTACAAACAATAACAATATCACATATTTTAAAATACATAAATCATCATCTTAGTAATAAAAGACATGATCATAAGAAATATGAGTCAAGAATAAAATGGCACATAAATAATGTTAAGAACAGTCCATCCCTGAACCACATAAGATTAAATATAGGAGTCCTTCAGAAAATATTCTGCACCCTCTGACATAATCCTGTGGTTTTGTTTTGAGCACTAGGTGGTATAGCTATTAGGAGGCTAACCTTTTATTCCTGAGCCTCCACATGTTCAGTAAAAAACGAGAGACTGCAAAAACGAATAGAGGTCCTACATCACTTCTGAGGACATGGATTGCCATGACACAGATTCTGAACCACAAATTGTGACAGAGTGGTAAAATAAATTTCCCTCTAAACTCTCCATAACATGGGTATAAGATTAGAACATGGATGATGGTTCAGATACTGTTAGACCTGGCATCATTGGTGTGAGTCTCCCTTCCATTTTGACGGATTGCCTCCTCTGTTTTGATATGTTTTTGCTGGATTTATGCTTTGGGCACTGCTAATCAGTGCCACAGTGCAAGTGCTCCCTATGTTAAATTTATGTATTAATTGGTTACTCCATGATTGGGTTATTAGATTTATCTGGCAGCCCCTAGTACAGTGCACCATGTGTGCCCAGGGCTTGTAAATCAAATGCTGCTGGTGGGCTTGCAGCACTGGTTGTGCCACCCACAGAAGCAGCTTGTAAAGTGTGTCTCAGGCCTACCATTGCAACGCCTGTGTGCAGTCTAGTACTGTCAAAAACAATGAGAGAGAGTAGGGTGTTTAACAAGAAAGTAGGGTGGGAACTCCCGGTCCCCTTTTCAACATTACACAACAAAGAGAGGAGTACCCCCTGTAGGCGTAACAGAGAAAATCTCTGTGCCTAAAGCTTAAGGCTTCATGAAGAGCTTGTGCCCAACCAATATACCGGACAAAGCATGTCCTTTAAGAAGACCCCTCACTCACCAACCTAGTTGGTGACATGCTTCATCATCGGGGTCCCACCCCGAAGGCCGAGTGTCAACGGGGTGCGCTTCGACACCTGATTACAGTGGAGCGGGTAATAGTTTTTTATATGTGCAATGATAAAACAGTGGTAAGTGGTTTTAAAAAGGGGCCAGTACTACTCACTCCAAGACTTTATTCCTGAGTGACTGGACACCTTGTAAAAGAAATGTGACACCTATGCCTAATTAGGTAGACTTCGGTGTTCAAGACGTGTGGTGTAATAAAATAGCGACGTGTGCTATGTGAGTTAAAATATAGGTCTACATGTTTCAACCATCAAACAATTGTGGGTTTTCGTCAGGACCAGTGAGTGACAGACCTGGGTGGTACGCACATGCTAAGGTGCGCCCTGCCCTCAGTCAGTGATAGATGGAAACACAAAAATTATGTTTCTTAATCAAAATTTCTCCTTCCCGGTATGGAAGAAAAACTCAGATCGCGGAGAGATTCCGCTACATGGGCGTCCGGGTTCCAAGGGCGATGCTTACATCACTTGTAGCTTCTGCTCCTCAGTCGGTAAAACCTACTTGGTTACCATGGACGGTACGCCCCGTGGGAATCCCTGTGGCGTCTGGAGACCTTGGAACCCGGACGCCCATGAAGCGGAATCTCTCCACGATCTGAGTTTTTCTTCCAGACCGGGAAGGAGAAATTTTGATTAAGAAACATATTTTTTGTGTTTCCAACTATCACTGACCGAGGGCAGGGCGCACCTTAGCGTGCGCACCTTAGCGTGTGCATACCACCCAGGTCTGTCACTCACTGGTCCTGACGAAAACCCACAATTGTTTGATGGTTGAAACATGTAGACCTATATTTTAACTCACATAGCACACGTCGCTATTTTATTACACCACACGTCTTGAACACCGAAGTCTACCTAATTAGGCATAGGTGTCACATTTCTTTTACACGGTGTCCATTCACTCAGGAATAAAGTCTTGGAGTGAGTAGTACTGGCCCCTTTTTAAAACCACTTACCACTGTTTTATCATTGCACATATAAAAAACTATTACCCGCTCCACTGTAATCAGGTGTCAAAGCACACCCCGTTGACACTTGGCCTTCGGGGTGGGACCCCGATGATGAAGCATGTCACCAACTAGGTTGGTGAGTGAGGGGTCTTCTTAAAGGACATGCTTTGTCCGGTATATTGGTTGGGCACAAGCTCTTCATGAAGCCTTAAGCCGTAGGCACAGAGATTTTCTCTGTTACGCCTACATGGGGTACTCCTCTCTTTGTTGTGTAATGCAGTCTAGTACTGCCATGTCGACTTGGCCAAGTGCACCCAATTGCCAGTCCCTAAATCTTCCCTTTGCTTCATATTAGACACCCCTATGATAGGCCCTAGGGGAGGGTGCATTGTAAGTATAAGGTAGGACATGCTCTGATGTGTGTGGCATGTTCTAATAGTGAATTACAGCCATTTTCGTTTTTCACTATTGAAGGCTACCTGTTCTCATAGGCCAGAATGGGCAGTTAGATTATTACATTCTTATAATCCTTACTGACTCAGGGAACACAGTAGAAATTTGAATTTAGTGGGCCTGAACTCAGAATAATAAAATACATCTTTTAGTAAAGTTTATTTTAATATTCTGTGTTTGCAAATACCACTTTTAGAAAGTAGGTATTTGCTTACCTAACCATTTGAGTCTGCCTCTGCTAGGTTGTGTCTTCCTTGTCTGGGTTTGTGAGTGACAGGGCTGGGGGATTCCAGAAGACAGGCTGGGGCAGCCCAGTGGTTAATGGAGAGATCTGAATCTAGATGGGAGGGAGGAGTTGCACCTGGGACTTGAATAGGGCTGGGTCTTCCCTCTACAATGCTGGCTCCACTCCCTGTGGCTTGTCTGATGTCTCTGCCCTGCACTGTGAAAGGAGAGGAGGAATCATGTCAACAGAGTGCTCCAGTGCTGTATCTCCCCCCTCCTGTGCTGGCTCCACCTCCTGTGGGGCGGCTGATGTCTCTGCCCTGCACAGTGAAAGGAAGAAGAGAGTCATGTAAACAAAGTGCTCAGGAACTGGTTTGGACTAGGCAGAGGCCTCTCTGTCTTCAGAGAACAAAGGATTTTGGGGTATAAATATTGGGACCCTGATCCCAAGAAATTAGATCAGTTCTGTAACAAGAAACCTTTCTGCCAAGGAGAAGAACCAAGGAAGCTGCAGGAGTTACTACCCCTCTGCCAGTGTGCTGTTTGCTGGGCTGGCCTGCATTGGCTGCTTCATTGCCAAGGGAAAGGAGAAGGAACTTTGTAAGGACTTTCATCTACAGAATATTCTCCAAGTGCTTGAACTGTACTTGCCTCCTGCAGAAGTCTCAGGGACAAAAGACTTCACCTCCAGCTCCCTCCTGAACTTCCTTGCTGGGAATTCTGACTCCAGTCACTTGCATGCCACTAGGAGCTGGAAGCGCGACGCATCGAGAAGGAGCGTGTCGCCCACGCAGCTGAAATTATTGCAACGCCGGAGAAGCGAGTCTTCGTCGCATCTCCCTGGAAGCGTTTGTTCATCAAAGCTGCATGCTTTCACCTCACCGGAGAAGCGTGACGCCATCGTGAGAGTCGCCATCGCATCACTGGAGAAGCGTGTTGCAGGGCCTGTCGCGGCTCCAAAGTACAGAGTCGTCGCAAGGCTGCCAGTGCGTCATCGCATCGTCATCGCATCGCCGTATCAAGGACGCCATCTTCTTGCATCACAGCCGGATCGTCGCATCGCATCAAGACGCCATCTTACGCACCGCAACGGGCCCGCAGGCCGAGAATCTATGTATCGCCTCCGCTACTCTGCGCAAGCATTGAGGAAGGACGCAACTGTTCCCCCGGGTCACGGAACCGACGCATTTCCCCTTTTGCGAGCCTTTTGTTCACTTTGCATTACGCATCCAGTTACTTTGTTGAGAACTCTGTCGCATTTACCAATATCTTGAACTAAGAGACTTTAATCATCTTTTAATTAATCTTAAGTGTAGTATTGTGGATTTTTGCTGTTTGTGGTCTTGTATTTAAGTCTATATAAAGAATACTTATTTTTATAAAACCTGTGTTGTGTCCATCTGTAGTGTTTTCACTGTATTACTGTGTATATTCACAAATGCTTAACACACTGCCTCTGAGATAAGCCTGTCTGCTTGTGCCAAGCTACCAAGGAGGTGAGCAGGGGTTATTAAGGAGTGTAATCCCCTTATCATGACTTAGAAGTAAGGGTCCCTATTTGGACATGGGTGAATACCATTGCCAACTAGAGACCCCCAGATCTAACAGATACCTTGGGATAAAAGCTGCAGTTCCTGTCTGAAAAAAGGAAGCATGCAACTTTTTGGCCGTGACTGACCGTAGAGGTATTACTTTATGCCTTACCAGTGGCGGCTGGCAAGGCTCGCGGGGGCGGGGTGGGTGTCGCCAGGGAGTGCGGCGAGGGGAGTGGCGTAGGGCGAGGAGTCGCATGGGGGATGGGGGTTAGTTGACTGTGCATTGTAATTTTAAAAATGTACCTTGCCGCCAGTTTCACGTCTCTGCTCCTGCTCTACTTGTCTTGGAACAGGAAACTCCACTGACCAACCACAACGCTTCAATGCAGCATTGTGATTGGTAAACACTCAGGCTCTCCTGACCAATCACAATGCTGCAATGAAGCGTGTGGGGCTGGAGAAGTGGGCATGTTCTCCATGCAGGCTGTAATGCAGCCTGCTTGCGGAACAGGGAAAGTGCACCTGACTGGTTTGGCCGGCCCGAGAGGGCCGACCAAACAGTCATTGCGCACTTAGGAGTGGGCAACCCACTCCTCCCCTGCCCTGCTCCGAAAGCAGAGCAGCCCCACCCACAAGCCCGCCCGCAAAGCAGCACAAAGCATAAAATGATAATAACAGAAAGTTATTAACATTTTATGTTTCGTGCTTTGCACTGCTTAAAAGCAGTGGGGCGGCTCTCCTCCACCATAGCCGAGGAGCCGACACTGTACCTCACCATCTTCATTAATCTGCAAACAATTGGAAATAAACAACCTTGTTAGACTGAAAGTCTATAAATTCAATGCAGATTCATCAAATGCGCCAATTATTTGTAAAAACTAAGCTATTCATTAGATTAACCCAATGGTTCCCAAACTGTGCGCCGCGGCACCCCGGTGCGCCGTAATGAGGTGCCAGGGGCGCCGCGCACACTTGGGTGACCAACCAGCCTTAAATTTCACGGAGCGTCCGTAGCCTTTTGTTTGTCATTTTGGCCATCACAGGGAGCAACGCTGCTCCCTGTGAGAGGCCTCAGCCCCTTGATGCTGGCGCCTCGCACTCCTCCTCGAGCACAAGTGCAGCCCCACCCGCCCATTGTCATTCTGTATGGGGGTAATTGCCACATACAGAATGTCAATGGGGCAGTCTGGGGTATGACAGCATGTGGTGGCGGCCTCCTGCCTCAGTGTACAGCAGGGCATTCTGTATGATAAAAGGTAAAACGCCCGCCCATGCTGCAACGGGAAAACAGTTAATTTAAAGGATGTAAAACAACTTAAAAAGAACGGGTTATCGTTCTTTCACTTGTCTCCTCATTTTAGTACTGAAGTATTTTCAATATTGTATCGAACAAAGCCATGGTTGCTGCTTTTTTATTTTAAGGAACTAGCAACCATTGACAAAGCCAATAGTCCTGGCTTGTTGTTGGTGTAATGATACTTGCTGTATTATATATCTGGATGCAAGGACAGAAACAACATAATACCAGTCGGGCGCAACACTATGCTAAGCGCAGATTTTTACCTAAGCTGTTTTAAACTGCGCTCTAAATTACATCCAACACCCCTTTGAAGAGACCCCCCAGTTTTTTTACACAACTTGAAGCCCTGGAAACAACACCATGTCACAGTCACCTCACATCCTGGCACTGTGCATCATGCATGACTCATCACTTCTAAGTTTTCAGATTGCCTATGTGCAGGGGCATAGTGAACCCTCCCCCACCCGTTGCTTTAGGAACTACAGCAAGGTGAAGTTCTTGATGGGCCTCTTCTGTCTGCAACCCTGCAGACAAAGGCTCAGCTCATAATGTGAAAAGGTGGGTGAGTAAATAAGTGAAGGAATGTGTGAATGCCTGGATAGATTACTTAATGGATGAATGGATGAATGAAAGGGTGAATGGATAGATAATGAAAGAATGGATGAGTGGATGTATGGATGAGAGAAAAGGTAAATAGATGGATGTATGGGTGGAAGGGTAGATAGATGGGTAAACGGGTGGATGGGTGAGTGAAAGGATGGATGGATGAGTGAAAGGGCAGCTGATGGGCGAGTGAATTGGTGGATGGGTGTGTGAAAGGATGGATCGATGAATGAAAGGGTAGATGATGTGCAAGTGAATGGGTGGATGGATGAATTGATAAGTGAAATGGTGAACGGGTGGGTGAGTGAAAGGGTGGATGTAAGGATTGATGAGTGAGTGAAAGGGGGTAGATGGACAAAAGGATGGATAGATGAGTGAAGTGAAAGGGTGGATGGAAGAGAACGGATGGCTGGATGGAGTGAACGGATGGCTGGATGAGTGAAAGGATCGATGAGTAATAGGATCAATGGATGGATTCATGAATGGATGAGTAGATGGGTGGGTAGATGGATGGATAAGTGAAAGGGGTATGAGAGAGAAAGGGAGGATGAATGACTGAAATGGTGAATGGGTGGAAGGATAAATGACTGGGCGGATGGATGAGTAAGTGAATGGGTGGATGGATGAGTAGGTGAATGGATGGCTGGGTGAAAGAGTGGATGGATGGATGACTGTACAGATGGATGGGGTGACAGGGTGGGTAGATGAATAATGGATGGATGAGTGAAGAAGTGAAAGTGTGGATGGATCAGGATGGATGGATGAGTGAAAGGATGAATGGATGGATGAGTAGATGGGTGGGTGGGTGGATAAGTGAAATGGGGGATGGAGAGAGAAAGGGAGAATGAATGACTCAAAGGGTGAATGGTTGGAAGAATAAGTGACTGGGTGAATGGATTGCACGACCACCTCTGACGTGTCTGTAAAATGTACCTTTTGTCCTGAAGTTTTGTCCTGAATTTTGACCTTTTGTCCTGAATTTTTGTCCTGAATTTAGTCCATTTGTCTGAATTTTTACACTCACTGTCCTGAATTTGCACCTATGCCAGTTGGTCACCCTAGTGCACACGATTTGGGAAATTGCAGCCGCAGCGTAGGGGGGAGTGCTTGCCGATGTGAGATGAGGTATTTTGCCTTCCCATACAAACGTCTTAATACGTTTATTTAAAGTACGGGACACATTTGTGTGGACTGTAAGTGGCAGCCAAAGTGATTGCCAGTGGATGAGATTAATAATTCAAGCATTATAATGCCTTCATTGCGTCCCAATTACTTTAAGGAAGACAACAGGAAGTACATACCCCCCACCCACCGGTAAAAAAATGGTGGGGAGCCACGGCCAACTGCTGATTAGGTCAAGGGAGCCACAGGTCAAAAAAGTTTGGGAACCACTGGATTAACCCTTTGAACCCTATTTACCCGAGATATACTGCAGTGTTCCACCCCATGGCCCATCTTACAACTACAGGAACTCTTTGGTCCTTGCTTCTGGAGAAATTGCCCCTGAGCCCAACTTCTTATTTGGTCTGCTTTCTGGCTGGGATTTTGGAGCTTCATGCTGAGCCTGTCCTGCGCTCTCTGCGCAATCTCTTCACTCCCAGAACCCCCCCCCCCAGACTTTAAAGATCCTGAATTTTCTGCTCCACACCTGTAACTCAAATGACAAGTTAGCTTTTAGCTACATCCCAGCAGGGCTACCTTAAAATTCCACCATTCTGAGTTGAATAGAAACAGTGTAGTTATTTTGAGCCTAGGAAACATTAGTTTAAAAAAGCTACAAGACAGTAGCTACGAGCGATGTAAAAATGTATTCAAATATATAAAATTTCCATTCTAATGATCAAATTGGAGACTAAAGCGAGTTTACAGAGTTGAAATGTGCACTGATGTTTACATGCATTAACTGTCTCAATACAGCTACAGCTTTGAGGCACTGTGACCTCTCCTTTAATGAGCTCTTATTGAAGACCTTAATAACGAACAAGGATTTATTCTTATTCAAAAACATAAACAAAAAATGCAAGCTTCAGGCAAAGTCGCAAAAGTTTCAGATCTTTTCTCTCGAGCCCCATTAAATGATGGGTGACTTGGGTGATTGGTGCAATGAAATCTAACTATCCAGGGCGCGCGCAACAGCCTCCGCGGCATCCTTTCTGCCTGTGGTATGGTTTGTTGAGTCAAGACTGCCTGCCCTAGAAATAAATTTATAGTGAATACCTGTGTGCAGGAGTTTTGCAGCAACCAGGACCATATGCATCTTGCTAGGCCTTACTCACGAGTTAACTTTGCTCTTTCAGTGCTGCATAACGTAGCATAGCACCCTCCTCACCAGGGGCGGCCTTAGGCATGTGCAAGCTGTGCACCTGCACAGGGCCACCAAACCCCAGGGGCCACCACGCCAATATATATCCTTAATATAATAATCCTCTGAGGATGGATACATATTTGCGTGGCGGCCCCTGGCAGGGATTTGGCGGCCTCCGGCTCTGTTCCACTTCCAAACACCCTGACCCCCCCTCTTCACTGGCCTCTGCGCTCCGTCCCGCCCGGACCTCCTCTTCCGGGGCCCCCTACCTATGCTCCCTGCCCAGGGCCGCCATGAGCCTAGAGCCGCCCCTGTCCTCATCCCCCACAGCAATACTGCAGTTGCCGATGTTTTGGCTCCATGCCAATCGGCGACCTTTCAGGAGACTTGTGGTGTGGGCCAGCAATGTGCTTCACTCATTCATTCATGTAATAACGATCTTGTCAGCTGGTAATGTCGACAATGTACAGCTCAAGGATAATACTAACAATGATAGTTAGTAACAGCTCTGTATGAAAATAAAATAATGAGAAATGCCCTGAATGAACCTTTCCAATAGACCGAAGAGCCTGCTTCGTGCACTATGCATTGCCTCAGCGGCTGCCGAAGGGGAGGGAGGGCGTCTGAGGACACGCGGCGTCTCGTGCAGTGACCTGGGCCTGGCACCCACCCGCCACCCCCTGCTTCTCCATCAGCGGGTGAGATTCACGGCTCCCGCGTCGTTATGGCTGGTATCGTTGGACCTGGTCGATGCTGCACGGGAGATTTATGGCTCATGAGCTGCCACCGCTTCTGCGCCTCCGGAGCAGAGCGGCACTACATCACACCGAGGCCTCATAGCTTGTCACCGCACGGTGATAGTGCCAGGGAATGTCTCCTAGTATTAAAATAATGCAACCAGGAAGGTGCGCATGCGTAGAGGCCAGTAAGGTAGATCCGCTGGTTAATACATGTGCTGCTAGCCACTAGTTCGAGCAAGCCATTTAAATGTAGGTATATTTTTTCATTTTGCTTGGGACTCGCTTGTCTGTTGTACTGTATTAAGGGCAAACACATCAAGCTGATGAACAGAGTCCTGAAAATGTTCAAACCTTCACCCCCCCAGCCTAGAGATCTTGGTTAAATCCATTGTTCTGTTGCTTACAATGGCACCCAAGTTTGGATCAAGCCATATGCAAATCAGTCTTGACCCTGTTATCCATGGGAACAGCCCAGCCCCAACTTCCAGGTCAGGTCCTTCCTGGACCGGAAGCAAGCATAACGTGACCGGTTTCAGGGGGTCACCCTTCTTCAGCCAGGCTAGCTTGAATCCAGTGGCATAGTGAGCAAGGGACCCACGTCGGGGAATACCAATGGCCACTCAGGGCTAACATAGCAAACACAACAAGATGATTGACGGAATGCTGAAACTATTCAAAACCTCACCCCCATTCAAAAGATCTGAGGTAAATCTATCATTCTTTTGCTCACCATGCCACACTAGTTTGGACCCAGCCATATGTAAATGAGCCTTGACCCTGCTCCCAATAGAAACAGTCCAGCCTGAACTGTTAGGCGAAGCTAGCCTGTCTGATATGGGATGATGGCCCAAAACCGGTTCCATGATGTTCTTTTCTGGTCCAGGGAGGATCTGGCGGGCTGTTCAGCCTGGACTATTCCCATGAGGCACAGGGTCAAGACTGATTTGCATATGGCTGGGTCCCAACTGTGGTGGCAAAGTGGGCAAAAGAATGATGTATTTAACCCAGATCTCTTGATGGGGGAGAATTTTTTAATCATTCAGCATTCCGTCCATCATTTGTTGCAGTTACACTTTTCGCCCTAAGTGGGACGGGTATGCCCAGACGAGGGTCCCTTGCTCACTGTGCCACTGAATTCAAGTTAGCCTGGCTGATGAGGGGTGACATACTCTGAAACCGGTCCCAGGATGCTTGTTTCTGGTCCAGGGAGGACCTGGCCTGGCAGTACGGGCTGGACTATTCCCATGAGGAATAGGGTCAAGACTGATTTGCATGTGGCTGGGTCCAAACTGGGGTGGCATGGTGATCAAAAGAGCAATGGATTTAGTTCAGATCTCTTGAATGGAGGTGAGTGTTTGAAAAAGTTTCATCATCTTGTTGTGGTGCTGTATTAAGGACCCTGAAAACCAACATCTTTCACGGCAACACATGCTACAGCTATTTTGTTGTGGAAGAGGTAAGTTAGTTTGCAGTCCATGCCCATCCAGCTCTTGGTCGCTTTGCTGAAACAACCAACAAAAGGGTCAGTTATACACTGTGCTGCTTAAAAATGCATGTCATCACGGACCATACCGCACTTAACACCGTTATCTGCATAAAACAGTCAGCTGTGACTCCTGATACCACTAAGTACTGAAAGGAGCATGCACTGTCTCAAAAGAAATGCATAGGTCTTAGTGAGTCGTCTTCTCTGTGTGTGCATGAGAAAGACAGTCTAATTCATGTACCAGAAACTAAGGTGTCCCTTTAAGATAGCCCTTCTCCCCACTGCTCTTCAACAGAGTCACTTAGGAATCAAAAGTAGACCCAGGCACCCCAAAAAAAGCAGTGTACCGATGCAGATCATAGATTTTTGCAAAACACTGCGTAATTAGTATCAGGGGCAGTATTGTGGTAGGAATATGCAGTAAATCAAGCATTTTAAAGCTTGTAGGACCATTAGTGTGGTCATGGTAAGAAACAGCAGCTCTGAAAACTGAATACTTGAAGTCTCAGCACCTCACACAAGTTAGTAGGATGCCCTCTCCCAACCAACCGTGTCCTGGACTTTGATTATCACATAAATCAGAAATCTAGTACAAGGCCAAGGGGAAAGAGGTTAGCTCAGGACGTATGGAAACAGAACTTATGCTGACAAAAAAGATAAAGAGCTGCTCTGAACTTTATCTGGTGATGACTCACAGCAGGCAATTTCAGAGGATAGACTCTGCAATGACAAATAGTAAAGAAACTCATTTTACAATCACCCATAAACATTTCCACCAAACAAATTGAATCTAGCTTCATCTCAAACTCTGGTCCTTTCCTTGAAAGTGCAGTTTCTGCTGTTTGGAATGACTCTTTCATCTCAGGTTCCAATTCCTGTGATCTAATTCATTGCACAGTTTGTCGGAGAGGAGGGTTGTATGATATTAAAACACATGTATTTACAATGCAAGCCTTTTCCGTGCAATGTCCTTACAACAAAAGGTATGTATTTTAAGGTAACTCAAACACACACACACACATATATAAATTGGTGGTGGATATATATATATATATATATATATATATATATATATATATATATACATATATATATCTATATATATATATATATATATATATATATATATATATATATATATATATATATATATATATATAATGCCCCATGAAAGCAAAAATGGGATATATACTAGAAACAAATGATGGCTCACTTACCGTGAACAAAGCAGAGGTTCGGCTGAAACGCATTGGTTTGATTGCAAAAAGTCTTATTAAAATTAAGTTAAAATCCCAAGTCTCGAGTGCCGCGTCCTTGGTTTAAAAAAAGTTAAAAAAACAAATATATATATATATATATATATATATATATATATATATATATATATATATATATATATATATATATATATATATATATATGTATATATATATATATATATACCAAATTCCAAATACGACTCCCGCAGCCTCTCACCGCTTGTCGCAACATGGACACAGACCCAAGGTCTTATTAAAATTAAGTTAAAATCCCAAGTCTCGAGTGCCGCGTCCTTGGTTTAAAAAAAAAATTTCAAATATATATATATATATATATATATATATATATATATATATATATATATACATATATATATATATATATATATATATATATATATATATATATATATATATATATATATATATATCCAAACAACACAGGAAGCCCCAAGTGAAGTCAGGCCTCAGACACGATGCTTTGCTCAAAGATTTTAATGGCGGCTTGCATGCTGGCAGCGAACAAGTAACAGCATCTTAGTCCATGTAACGCCAGACGCGTTTCAAGAGTGTTCCTCCCTTCCTCAGTGGCGTGGACTCGAGAAGATCAGCAAAGTTAATCACACACCTGTTTCATCTTTAAACAACCCGCCTCCTTGGGCGTGGCCCTCCCACAGCCTTCTGGTCGTTGTAGTGTGGATATTTCCTTACCCCAGTGGGCATGCTGATCGTCACGAAAATAAAACCCCTAATTTAAAGCCCAAGTGGGTTGATGTCAGCACTTGATAGTTGCCAGTCCAGCTTTTCAGGCGCCAGTATGAGCCCCAAGGCGGCACCACCCTGCAATGGTACCGTGCTTGTGTGTCTTCCATGGGTGACGGCACTGGTTGGAACCATCACGGATCTGCTGGGATGCAGCGGGCCCGACTTCGCGACCGAGCAACAGCCGCTTAAATCCAAACAACACAGGAAGCCCCAAGTGAAGTCAGGCCTCAGACACGATGCTTTGCTCAAAGATTTTAATGGCGGCTTGCATGCTGGCAGCGAACAAGTAACAGCATCTTAGTCCATGTAACGCCAGACGCGTTTCAAGAGTGTTCCTCCCTTCCTCAGTGGCGTGGACTCGAGAAGATCAGCAAAGTTAATCACACACCTGTTTCATCTTTAAACAACCCGCCTCCTTGGGCGTGGCCCTCCCACGGCCTTCTGGTCGTTGTAGTGTGGATATTTCCTTACCCCAGTGGGCATGCTGATCGTCACGAAAATAAAACCCCTAATTTAAAGCCCAAGTGGGTTGATGTCAGCACTTGATAGTTGCCAGTCCAGCTTTTCAGGCACCAGTATGAGCCCCAAGGCGGCACCACCCTGCAATGGTACCGTGCTTGTGTGTCTTCCATGGGTGACGGCACTGGTTGGAACCATCACGGATCTGCTGGGATGCAGCGGGCCCGACTTCGCGACCGAGCAACAGCCGCTTAAATCCAAACAACACAGGAAGCCCCAAGTGAAGTCAGGCCTCAGACACGATGCTTTGCTCAAAGATTTTAATGGCGGCTTGCATGCTGGCAGCGAACAAGTAACAGCATCTTAGTCCATGTAACGCCAGATGCGTTTCAAGAGTGTTCCTCCCTTCCTCAGTGGCGTGGACTCGAGAAGATCAGCAAAGTTAATCACACACCTGTTTCATCTTTAAACAACCCGCCTCCTTGGGCGTGGCCCTCCCACGGCCTTCTGGTCGTTGTAGTGTGGATATTTCCTTACCCCAGTGGGCATGCTGATCGTCACGAAAATAAAACCCCTAATTTAAAGCCCAAGTGGGTTGATGTCAGCACTTGATAGTTGCCAGTCCAGCTTTTCAGGCGCCAGTATGAGCCCCAAGGCGGCACCACCCTGCAATGGTACCGTGCTTGTGTGTCTTCCATTGGTGACGGCACTGGTTGGAACCATCACGGATCTGCTGGGATGCAGCGGGCCCGACTTCGCGACCGAGCAACAGCCGCTTAAATCCAAACAACACAGGAAGCCCCAAGTGAAGTCAGGCCTCAGACACGATGCTTTGCTCAAAGATTTTAATGGCGGCTTGCATGCTGGCAGCGAACAAGTAACAGCATCTTAGTCCATGTAACGCCAGGCGCGTTTCAAGAGTGTTCCTCCCTTCCTCAGTGGCGTGGACTCGAGAAGATCAGCAAAGTTAATCACACACCTGTTTCATCTTTAAACCACCCGCCTCCTTGGGCGTGGCCCTCCCACGGCCTTCTGGTCGTTGTAGTGTGGATATTTCCTTACCCCAGTGGGCATGCTGATCGTCACGAAAATAAAACCCCTAATTTAAAGCCCAAGTGGGTTGATGTCAGCACTTGATAGTTGCCAGTCCAGCTTTTCAGGCGCCAGTATGAGCCCCAAGGCGGCACCACCCTGCAATGGTACCGTGCTTGTGTGTCTTCCATGGGTTACGGCACTGGTTGGAACCATCACGGATCTGCTGGGATGCAGCGGGCCCGACTTCGCGACCGAGCAACAGCCGTTTAAATCCAAACAACACAGGAAGCCCCAAGTGAAGTCAGGCCTCAGACACGATGCTTTGCTCAAAGATTTTAATGGCGGCTTGCATGCTGGCAGCGAACAAGTAACAGCATCTTAGTCCATGTAACGCCAGACGCGTTTCAAGAGTGTTCCTCCCTTCCTCAGTGGCGTGGACTCGAGAAGATCAGCAAAGTTAATCGCACACCTGTTTCATCTTTAAACAACCCGCCTCCTTGGGCGTGGCCCTCCCACGGCCTTCTGGTCGTTGTAGTGTGGATATTTCCTTACCCCAGTGGGCATGCTGATCGTCACGAAAATAAAACCCCTAATTTAAAGCCCAAGTGGGTTGATGTCAGCACTTGATAGTTGCCAGTCCAGCTTTTCAGGCGCCAGTATGAGCCCCAAGGCGGCCCCACCCTGCAATGGTACCGTGCTTGTGTGTCTTCCATGGGTGACGGCACTGGTTGGAACCATCACGGATCTGCTGGGATGCAGCGGGCCCGACTTCGCGACCGAGCAACAGCCGCTTAAATCCAAACAACACAGGAAGCCCCAAGTGAAGTCAGGCCTCAGACACGATGCTTTGCTCAAAGATTTTAATGGCGGCTTGCATGCTGGCAGCGAACAAGTAACAGCATCTTAGTCCATGTAACGCCAGACGCGTTTCAAGAGTGTTCCTCCCTTCCTCAGTGGCGTGGACTCGAGAAGATCAGCAAAGTTAATCACACATCTGTTTTATCTTTAAACAACCCGCCTCCTTGGGCGTGGCCCTCCCACGGCCTTCTGGTCGTTGTAGTGTGGATATTTCCTTACCCCAGTGGGCATGCTGATCGTCACGAAAATAAAACCCCTAATTTAAAACCCAAGTGGGTTGATGTCAGCACTTGATAGTTGCCAGTCCAGCTTTTCAGGCGCCAGTATGAGCCCCAAGGCGGCACCACCCTGCAATGGTACCGTGCTTGTGTGTCTTCCATGGGTGACGGCACTGGTTGGAACCATCACGGATCTGCTGGGATGCAGCGGGCCCGACTTCGCGACCGAGCAACAGCCGCTTAAATCCAAACAACACAGGAAGCCCCAAGTGAAGTCAGGCCTCAGACACGATGCTTTGCTCAAAGATTTTAATGGCGGCTTGCATGCTGGCAGCGAACAAGTAACAGCATCTTAGTCCATGTAACGCCAGACGCGTTTCAAGAGTGTTCCTCCCTTCCTCAGTGCGTGGACTCGAGAAGATCAGCAAAGTTAATCACACACCTGTTTCATCATATATATATATATATATTCCACAGCAATCTTCTTCACTCGAAGCAGATGAGGCGACACAGCGGGGATTTAGTTACACCCATTTATTAAACTGGCATGACGCGTTTCGGATTGCTTCCTTTTTCAAATGCCTACTAGTTTAAAAAAAAGTTCCACTGGTGCTGGCAGCTTCTCTTGTTGGCTCAGTCACTAAAGTAGTCTTGAGGATACCTGCAAAACGTTGATCGGAGTCACTGGTGCTTCTGCTGTTCAGACTGCATTACCCAGCATGCAGTATTATCAGCTTGCTGGTTTGTGGTCCGTGCCGTCAGCATTTACATCGTGTTCCCTTTTGTAAAGCCGAGTTGCAGCGTAAGCAGGTTGAAGCTCCAGCGCTTGTACGGGGAAATGGGCTTCACATCCCTCACTCCCAAGCCTCACAGTCCCTTTGGCAGGCAGAGTCGGGGACCTCGGTAAAGTAGCGATTTCCCACCATGAAGTATGGTTTGCCTTTGGCAACGTAATCTCTGCTGTCTCCGTTGTGCGATATATATAGATATATATGCCAAATTCCAAATACGACTCCCGCAGCCTCTCGCCGCTTGTCGCAACATGGACACGGACCCAAGGCATGTGCATCAAAGTTCTTTTATTCCTGTTTTGCCAAGACGCGTTTCGCAGCCACAGCCGCTTGTTCACTGGACAATGAGTGTTGACGTGAAAGGGCTTTTTAAAGTGCTAGTGCATATGAAAATAACCACGTGACAAGCCAAGAAATGAAACTCGACAACATACTCGCCCTTAACACCGTTCAACTACAATGCAAAGATTTAAACTTATATTGGTCAATATTCATAAAATCACTGATATATCATCATTAAAATAATGAATATGCATGATAGTTTATATATACAAAATATCATTCTTGGGCGAAGACATTTTTATTTTTTTCTAATTCACCATGTCATGTCACGTGGACTAAAAAACATGTCTAACTGTGCAAATAAGTGCAAAGTGCAAGTTAAATCATTATCAAGAACCCACTACTGCTGGCAACCTGACTGTTGTGGGTTAAAGATTTGTATCATCACCGTCTAATACAGTTGGGTGGAGACAAGAGTTATGCACACATCACTGTACTTACTATTCTTAGGGAAATATTACTAAGACACATCCCATTAGGTGTTGTATACAAATAAATTGGACTAACTTCCGTAATATCCAATGCACTGCAGGTCACAGTAGTATATATCATGGCTGTAGTGTTCTTCACTGGTCAGTTTAAAAAAATCATCATATTACTGACAATGTCGATTTATAAAGTGCAGACTAGTATCCTTGCATAAATAAATAAATAAATAAATAAATGGTTAAATATCAATGTACTAAACAAATAAATATCAATAAATATCAGATTACCTAAAACAGGACATGAATTCAAGGGCAGTCTAAAACCATTAAAAATAATAATAATTAAAAATAACTGCCTTCCTCCAACTGTCTAAAATATATCTTAAGTTATTGTATAAAAACCAAAGCATATATATTTATATATATATATATATATATATATATATATATATATATATATATATATATATATATATGCACATAAATATGTGAGCATATATATATGTATATATATATATATATATATATATATATTTATTTATTTATTTATTTTTTACTTAAAAAAGCAAATGTGACAGGGACATTATAAATTGGAAATAGAATTTAAAAAGCCTCAGAAATTTACAGAAAAAAAACAAAGTTTACAGGAGTGTTATAGTTAGGGTCAGATTTTACACACACAAAATCATAGAAATTCAGAAGTTATATCTTACGCAGATGCAATGCACTGCTTATGACCTTACATATTACATCAATCGTGACATGATCAGAAACATCACTGATGACATCATCCAGTGAGCGTGTTTCATAAAAGTTTCTGATACTTAAAAATATATACTTAGCTACTGCATAAGTTAAATTACTATTCTTTCTGTACTACTAATGAGTGACACTATTTCTAACATATGTAATCTGATCTATAAATCCAGTTTTCAAAGCAGGTGTACTATTTAACAGTGAACTAGCCTCTACACTGACACATCTCCCCTGCTGACGTATGTGTATGATAGTGCTTTACCGACAATCTAAGGTGTTCAATGAGATTTCACACTACTGTGATGGCTGAGTATAGTTATGTTTTATGACATACTGACCAGTTTCCTTAAATCTCTCTCTCCTTTGTGATGAATAACAGTAGTAGATTTCAATAAAATCATCTGTTCACTAAGACCTTTCTCTAGGGGCATGGCTCAATGTAGTAGACATTTACAACAGACTGACCTCTCTGCTCACACCTTTCTCCAGGATAAATAACAATTGTATTAGTTGTTTGTGGCACAGTGGACTGTCCCCTAAGACCTCTATGCTGGTTGTATGTTGAAGTGGTTTGTGTAAATCTGACATTTGCACTAAAACCTCTTTCCAGATTCATGAATGGTGTTGTTGGTGTTAGCAATACACTAGCCTATACGGTTAGATTTTTGACTTTGGTCATTGGTGTTTTGAGTAGTGGTTCAAAAGGAGGTCTGTCCGCTGAGAAATGTGTCATAAGTGATAAGTGAGAGTACCAGTTGATAAGGTTACTATGAGCTCTGTGCTGTACGTCTCTCACCTGTGTCATCTTATTCTTTAAAAAAACTTTACATGGTATTTTATGAAAATATTGAAGTTTACTTTTGCTGGATGATGTTATTAATGATGTCATCAGTGATGTCATTTGAGATATCATCAGTGATGTCACTAACCATGTCATGAGTGATGTAATATGCAAGGTCATATGCAGTGCATTATGGTGGTGTAAGTTATAGTTAGATCTGGTAACTATATCTGCTGAATTTCACTGGTTTTGTATGAGGAAAATCTAAACCTAACTATAGCGTCCCCGTAACCTTTGTTTTTTTCAGTGAATTTCTAAGGTTTTTGTTAAATTCTATTTCCTAACTATAAAGTCCCTGTAACCTTTATTTTTTTAGTGAATTTTCTATCCTTCCCTAAACCCTAAAAATACCCTTACCACCATAGGCCCCACCCACCA